>NC_042365.1:0-1205000 GCF_002563875.1 Besnoitia besnoiti | reverse complement strand
CATATACACATGTATATATGTAAATCAGTACTGTAGGGAGACAAGGGGCCAGACGCGCAAAGATGCCGAGAGAGACGGAGGCAGACGCCAACTGCAGCGAAACAGAGACGCCCGAAGCGTAGACGATGAAGACAAAAACCGTTTTCTGTGACGCCTCATTAGACGTATCAAGTGAACCTCCGCTGCCCCCGGCGACAGGACAGCCCAGCTTCTTTCGAAGGCCTCTACTATCCTCTTGTTACATGCTCTCTATGTTCGCCGCGTCCTCTCTCCGCCCGTTCCTCCGCGCGAGTACTCGTGCCGTGTTTTTGCTGGAAAATGTTCTGTAAAGTTCAGAAAACCGCTTCGCGTCCCCGAGTCTCTGATTCTCGGCGTGCTTCATTCCTCTGCTGCCGCGCGACACTTTTGCGCTGAAGAAAGTCTGCGGCTCTGCCACACGTGGTCTGCTGGTGCTTCTCGACCGTCGCGAGAAAAACAGGGGCCCTGTTGAGGAGGCGTCTGCTCAAAGAAAACCGAGAAGATACCCCCCCTGCCCCCTGCGCCGTTCACCGTCGCCGCGCGTGGCGGGTGAGGGTGCGCCCTGTCTGCCGCACGCGTCCGCCGTCTCTGCCACTCTCCTAGGCGTGCGCAGACTTTTTTTTTTCGAACTCCGTTCTGAGAGTTCGCGCAAGCATCTCCCTCTCTCCTATCCAGTCTCGCTGGTTTTTTCTCCTGATCACCGCACGACGCCGCTCTGCTGCGGACGACTCGACGCGACGCAAAAAGACTCCCTCGTCCCTTCCCGTCTTCCCTGTCTTTCCGGTCTCTCCCCGCCACGCCTCCCTGCACATCCTTCGCTTCTTCTCTGCGCCGCTTCCGCGTTTCCTGCTTTGTCGGCGCGACGCTGGCATATCGGCGACTTTTTCTGTCTGCGCGCCTCACAGAGCCTCAGCGCCTGCCTTCAGACGCGCATGGCTGCTGCCTCCCCTGCGCCGCCTCGCCCCTCGGGCGCGAGGTCAGTCACGCCGAAGGCGATTTCATCTCCCTCCTCTTCACCGAATTCGCTGTCGTCGTCGTCGAGTTTGTAGAGCGCTGTCGGGCTGATGGGGACAGAGAGGCGGCCGTCGTCGGGAGCGTCCCGCCGCGGAGCTTCGCGCGGGCGAATTCCCACGCCTGCCGCGACTCCACCTTCGCCGTGTAGCCGCACGGCACTGCTCTGCGACGCCTTGACGGGGTTTCCGGGGGAGCCGGTCGCGGGCGAGTTCGACGACGTCGACAGCGAGCCTGCGCAAAAAGCAGAAGAAACACACAAGGATAGCTCCCACAGTGACACGGCTAGAATGTGTACCAGGGGGACTGAAAGTCCATTCAGGCGCACGCGCCAGACGGCTTCTGAGGCGGCATCTTCCAGCTTCACTCACTCTACATGCGTCCTCTCCGCTTCTCCCCTCTTGCTCCCCCGGCCGCCCAGAATCAGAGATCTCGCATCCTCTGCGACGCGCGACCCTTACGCAGGGGCATGGCCTTCCCCTGTGCACGCGAGAGAGCGTCTCCGCTCGCTGACTTCAACCGCTGCGTGACTGAAGAAGGCCGGATCAGGCTCTCTGCGCCATTCTGCGCGGAGGGGTATCCCCCCCGCACCTCCCCCCAGGAGACGCGCGCCGCGCCACCAAGAGACATTGCGGGGCAACACAACAAGGACGGAGGCGTCGCTTTATCGGGAGACAAAGTCAACTTACTGATATCCTCCGTGGGTCTGCCCACAACGCGGACGTGCTGAAGGTCGATTTCGATCGGCGGAATGCGAGCTGTGCCGAGCTGGCTAGCCGCGTCTGCCAGCGAGAGACGCTCGTAGTTGCTGCCGTAAACCGCCTGAAGCAGAGGCTGCTGCGACGCGTCGATGGTGTCGTCTGCAGGCGAAACCACTCAGACAGGGGTAAAGAGCTCGCGGCTGCATGCGCCGAGACGCCTCAGAAATGGAGACGCGACGAAAGGCACCGCATGAGCGCCGAACTCGGCGCGCCACAGAAGAGTTCTTTCCAGAGCAAAGAATATCAGCGACACCCAACAAGACACAGATGCGCACGAAAACGAAGACGCCACAAAACACACATGTACTTATACATATATACGCCTATGAATACATATATATATACATAAATCTGTGTCTATGTGTGTTTTTCCGTGCATGTGTGTTTTGTGTACATGGATGTATATAAGTAGACATATATGTGTACCAATAGATTTGTATATTTATATGCGTACAAATGTGTCTCTGAAGGAAGCATCGCTGTGAATAATATGGAAAAGGGTCTACATATTCACACATGGTGCTGCTTGCGGAAACGAGGGAGCGCCGAAACGTGTGCGACGCGCGGGGCAGCATGAGGTTGGGCGGTTGTCTGAGCTGCCTGTCGCGGGAGATCGACGCACCGATGCGGAGGACGAGCGAGGAGATGAAGCTCTTGTTTTTCAGTTTGTAGACGAGAAAGTCGCCCAGGAAGACGAGAAGGATGCCCAGACCCAGTGGTCCTGACATGTAGAAGAAGTTCTCCTTGTAGGCGCGCTCAATCCAGTTGATGGCGTACGCGAGGCGATACGAGCCGAGCGCCAGGACGTAGGCCGTCAGGAGACTGTCTTTGTTATCCGGGTCGCGGTAGCAGAAGACGAACTGAGGCAGCATCGCGAAACCCTGAGACACGCAGAAACGAGAAGACGCAACGAAAGCACTGCAAAACAGCAGATCGAGAGGACACAGCAGCCAAAAGACACCGCGACGCAGCGGCGGACAGGCGCATGCAAGGCGCATGCGCGACACGATAGCAGAGTCAAAACTCTGGAATCTGTCAAATCCGTGAAAACAGAAAACGCACAGTGGCAGACGACCTGGCAAGCGGCCAACAAACACGACACTGAGAAACCTGACACACATCCACATCCCGAGAGACTTTACAAGTCACCAGCCTCCCACTAGGCAAACATATTTACGCATATCTATGTGTACGTGGGAGCAGAGCGAAAAGAGAGGGGACTCCACGCGTGCATGCAGGACGCCTCAAGACGAGAAAGAGCGAGGAGACGCCTCGCTCAATCTTCCGCGCGGTGCGTCCCACCTGGAGGTAATGCGACACAATCCAAAAGAAATGCAGAGTCTTCTCCGCGGTGGACGCAGGCCAGACGCCGTCCACGAAGAAGTTGACGGAGCCGAGGAGAAGAGAGATAAGAAACAACACGAGCAGCGAACAGGTGTCTTTCTGCCGCTCCCAGGTGTTGCGCAGGCACACAAGCGACAGCACCAGCAGCGCCGAGACCACCATGTAGAAAACCTTCAGCGCCTGAAAGCCGCAACAGGGCAGCAAGGCCACAACCACACATCCACACGCATGCACATATATACACTTTCAACATCTCGGTTCATTTATACACATTTATTCTAAACATGTTTGATCGTACATATTTACCCTAAACCCTTGATAGAAAGATTTCAAATAATATAAATACGTGTATATGTAGGTGTCTGTGCACACGGGACAAAGGCGCCTGGGCAGCAGAAGAGAGGGAGAGAGCAAGAAGCTCCTGCACGGAGGATGGTGCTAAAGTCTGCACGTGGCGACGAGTGGAGTTAAAAAATAGCCGCCTGCGCGGGTCGTTGCGTACAAAGATCCAGTGATTGTGATGGGTGGTGAAGAAGGAGTCGAGGTAGCGAAACCAGTGAACAAAGAGGAAGCAGATTTGAGTCTTGACGCTCAAGCCCTTCAAACCGCGATTGGTGACAATCAGATCCAGGAGGAGGACGTAAGACATGCAGTGGAGGTATTCGCCTAGCGCAACCCAGACCGTCACGAGCGGATAGAAAACCTGCTGCACAATGAACAACGCCGCGACGCCCATCAGCGTCAGCAGCCGAATCCACGTCTGCAGCATCTTGAGAGACAAACGAGAAAAAAACCGGAAAATCAAAAAAAAAGAAGAGACCCTGGGGGCAGGCGACGAGGTGACGAGCGAGCGGACGCGGGGCGGGCGAGGGGGGCGGGGAGGGACAGGGCAGCCGGGAGATGGAAACGCCGCGCGAGATGAAGAGTCAACGGTGAGAGAGAACCAAAGAAATCGGAAAGAGACAGAGGAGAGGAAGATAACGACCACGACAGAAAGAGGGACTCGCACCTCCGGTAGCCGGCCGAGGACCAAGGAGAAGGCAGCGGCGCCGGAAGAGCGAGATGAGAATCGAAACCCGAAAGGACGCAAGAAAAAAATTCTGAACGAACAAGCGGGAATCCGAACCCCGAAAACTCCCGCAATCACGAAACAAAAACGACGCTCTCAACGTCCAAAAACGTCCCTCACACCTGTCAGAAAGATCTATGCCAGACTGCTGAACACACGTGCGAAGCAGGGCGGGGCCACTTTCTCTCCCTCTTCGCCAGCTAAAGATACACGTGTATCGGCCGACTAGGCAGGGAACTGGCGAGGAAGGAGAAGCCGCAGACTAAAACAAGAAAGAGAAGGCAGAGATAGCGAGTGGGCACTGCGTCGCCCCGCCGGCGCCCGGTCCCCTAAACCCAGCGTGCCCCCGACGACGGGGTTGCCTTTACTGCGCGTCAACGAACTTCCAGGCAAGGAGCGTCGTACGCTTCCCTAGTTCCCCACTGCTGGGTGCGAAGCAACGCAGAAAAACGAAATCCGGACGAGTGGAGAAGAAAGAGGGGCGGGCAGTAGCAGGCGAGACACGAGAGAGAGAAAGGAGCAGGAACCTTGAAGTGGCGCCGCAGCGAGCCGAAATCTGACAGCGACGGATGAGTAAATGAGAGAGGCACATCACTTCTGGAAGCGCGCGTGATGAGCAACTGGAAGGGGAAGTAACCGAACGAGTGCGGCGAGACGTCGCGAGAATAAAAGAGGAAACAGCCGTCGGAAACGGGCGCGGAACTCCGGGAATCTTTTTCGCGCCTCCTTCCGGCAGGGACGACGAGGTAACCCGCCGTGAGGTGGAGAAAATACAGAGAAAAACGAAGGCGGCAGCTATACAATCAAGAATGAATGCCCTGACTTCAGGAAAATTCTTTCGTTTGACGGGCGGCGGACCCGAGCCGTGGCTGCGCCACTCTTCCGCTCGCGGAGAGAGAGGAAGCAGGAAATAAAAGAAACTGGGTTTTTTGAAACGCGGAAGCCAGAGCGCGGCGCGTTTGCGTAGACTCTCAAGCCAGCACACAACTCTGCTTTTTGACTTCTTTCTCCCGATCGAGCTAGCCCGAAAGAACTGCGCGGAGTACAGCACACCTGCGGCACGGAAGCGCGAACAACTGTACGGAGGGAGAAAAAGGCGACACACGAACGAAAGAATCCCAGGCGTGTGCGGAAGAGTGCTACTCACGTCGGCATTACTGCTAGGAAGAGAATGAAAATAGCGAAGGACGCTTCCAAACAGCTCCGCGCTTCTCAGCTTTGCTCTCTGCTCGCGAGAGTCGACTTTGCGTCACGTCTCGCGCGCCTCTCGGCGCTGTCGACGCTCGTCGTCCTCGTCTCGTCTTCTCTTCGCCTTCGTTCTGCTTCTCGAGTCTTCTTTCCCGCGAACAGCGCCTCTCCCTTTCTGACTGGCGCACGCTCGCAAGTCTGCGGCGCGTCAACCCAGCAGTAGAGACTTTTTCGTCGAAGCCGCGCGTGGTTCGCTCCCGTGGAGGTCTCAGACTCCTTTCTCGCACTGCCAGTTAGACACCACTACGCGGAGGAGAGGTAGGCCTCGCACGAGTCTGGAATGCATTCGCAGCAACGCCACACATATTTTTGAACTCTCTGGCTGCCTGTCTTTCCTGCCCTCTCTGAGTGTCGGCAGACGCACGTATTCATCTCTGAATGACCAACATACAGACAGACACACACGTCTGCCAGGGTTGTGAAACCAGAGCCCTCCAATACATGCGGCGGAGGCATGCGCACGCGCCTACACACGTGTGCGGAACCGCCTCGGCGTCTTAGACGGGTGCGTGACCGCAGACGTCCGGCGGCGCGTCAGTTGTGAAGTTGCATCGCGTCGATGGGAGCGACACTCGCCACGGCAGGTGGCTGCTCTATCCGGGCGGCGCGCTGAGACGAAGGGAATGTCTCCAGGGCGGCAGCCTCTGCGCAGGAACCGGAAGTGAATGCGGCGCCTTCACGACAGGCGCGTTCGCAGTTCTGTTGATCCAGGGGAATCTGCGAGGTAGGCTGGCTGGCGCCAGCGAGGGCACTCTGGAGAGGAGCTCAAGCGTCTGCCAGAACGGTAGCGAATCGAATCCTAGACTCGAAGCCACACGCCATGGATATTCCTTTGCCGGGGCCTCCACTGACACGCATCTCAAACTTTGACTCAGCGGCGGAGGTCTGAGGGAATTCACCACTGCCTCGCTGTCAACGCAGTCGTTCATCCTCTGTGCCGAGGCTCTGGAGGAGGTGCAACACTGCGACTACAAAAAGGCGGACTTCGCATGGAGTCTCGTCATACTCATTTTAGCGGCACATAGAAACGCCTCTGCGCCGCACCCTGACTTGGGTACCCGGGGGCCTCGCGCAGGAAGCAAATGTCATAGGCCCCAGACGCTGCAGAAGTGCATTCCTCTAAAAAGCAAGCAAATGCATAGAATTCAGGCAGAGTCGCCAGGCAGAGTCGCCAGGCAGAGTCGCCAGGCATAGCAATTCACGGCAAGACTCAGCGACACGCGGGTTGTGGAGGCTCCTCCAAGAACCTGCAGCCTCGACGCCGTTCTGCGCTAAAGCTTCGGCTGCTCAGGCTGGCTGCAAAAACAACACGCGCATAGGCGTGCTATGATGCGCGACGCCAATCGAATGCAGCTCGAGCTCTGAACCCTCCTTTTTTTACAGGTCCTGACTTAGCCTCACACACTGCTCGCGCACGATCAATGACTGGACCTTCGAATATGCAACTGAATATACTGCAGGACGTGTCACACGCCTGTGAAATGTGAACAGATTTGGAAATATATGGAAATATATATATTTCAAAATATTTTTTAACATATATACATATTTTACATAATATATATTTATATACACACATGGTGTGCGCGTTTGTTCAGAAAGCGTTTCCATAGATGTGGTTTGCGTAGATACATGCATATACACGTCTGTCGATGAGTGAGATCATTCCCCTTCGCACCATTGTCGATTTTTATTTGTTGAAAATCTGCGTAATCCGCTGCTTTGTAGCACTCTGTACCTCCTTGACCGCAGAAGCTAGCCTTCTTGGCGCCGAGAGCAACACGACTCGAGTTGAAAACTGCAAAGTCACAGGAGATGCTCGTTTAACTTTCCGCACTTTTATTGCCACTCTTGCTTTGTTTGAGGGGAAACTGTGCAGTCTTCTGTCCTAGAGTTTGGTCTGAAGGCGAATTTCTTCGCCCTAAAAGTCTCGCTTCTTGCCGCGTGCGGCTGGGGAGCCTCGAAGCCCGTTGACAGCTGGTTAACTTGCCTAGCTTCTTCTTCCCCCGTGCCGCCGCTTGTCTCGAGTCTGAGATGAAAACGCCTGACCATTTTCCTAAAAATAAGCGCTGCTTGTCTGGCTGCCTTTCGGGACTGGGCGCCGAAGACGCCTCTTGTCGTTGGCTCCGGTTCGAAAAACGTTTTTCCGCACATTTTTCGCAGGCCTCGAAGAAGTCCATCGAGTGAAAGCGCACGCTGTTGCGTGTCCTGTGTGCTGTCACAGACGAGGAGGGAGGCTGACGCCGCGAATACAAGCTTTTTATCATATCTCTGCCTCTTTGCTGTCTTCTTGGCCTCCATTTTCTCGCTTCAGCCGCGGCTCCACGTACTCTTTCATCGCGGAAGGAACGGCACGCGCGAGCGTCGGCGACTTCCTCGCGAACCCGAGGTCGAAAAACCTCGGGAGACTGCAAAAGCGTTCATGAGGAGGAGGTTCATTGGGCGCGCAAGTCTGCTCGTTTGTCTCTGTCGGTTTCCGCGTGTCCTCCTTTTTCGCCGTACCTCAGAAAGAATGTGACTCCTTTCCTTCTTCCGTCGGCGCCAGTCTCAAGAAGCGGCAAACTCCTCGCGGTGTGTCGGTGTGCGCCTGCTAGCGCCGTTGTCTTAGACTTTTCTTCCGCTTCCAGAGGCGTCTCGCTCGCTCTGTCGAGTCTGGTGCCTTGTCGGATTCTCTCGTTTCTTCTACAGGGTGGACGGGGTGGCGGATTCGATTCTTCTGCTTCTTCGGTCTCTCTGCATCTACCCAACGCCGAAGAAAAGCGTCGCAGCTGGCTTCGCTGTGTCTCCTCTTCCTCCTTTTCTTGCGTTCCCCTCCTTCTTTCGCTTTCCTACCATCTTGCCTTTTGCGCTTCCCTGTTTTCGTTCTCCATTCTGCGCCCTCCTCGTCTCCGTCTCCGCTCTTCTCGCTTCGTTGTTTCGTCACTTGCTTCCACCTGGCTGTACTACCTGAGGCGCGAAAAGACCTCCGCCTCTTTCCTTTGGCTCTCCACGGCGATGCTTTCCCCAGAGTCAAACTCACAGACCTGCTTGCACGCGCGGCAACGCCTCGAGGGAGAAGAAGAGAGCGAAGGCCTTTTTCAAAACTCTCCCATCTGCTCGCTTACTCTGGCGGCGAACAGGCTGCCTCCGTTGTCTCCTCTCCTGCTTCGTGACGTCTCTCTGAGGTGTTCGCCTCTCGTTCCTTCCTCTCTCTAGATCCATATCACATTCTTCTCTCTGTTCGTGTGATTTTCTCTGCGTTCCCTCCTCGGGCCTCGCTCATGGAGAACGGAGAGGCTTCCGCGAGTGCGGGCGACGGCGGGCGAGGCTTTCGCGAAGCTCCTTCTCCGGTTTTTGACTCTGCGTTCGACTTTCTCTCGTCGCCCTCTTTTTCTACATCTCCCACGTCTCTCCCCATTGCGTCAACGTCGCGCTTGAGTTCGAATTCGCACTCCGCTGCCTCAACCTCAGCCTCCTCTTCGCCCGTGCACCGACCCTCAGTGTCTCCTCACGCCTCGGCTGGAGCGCGTTCGGCTCCGCGATCTTCTTCTCCTTCCTCTGCGCCTTTGCGCGGGTATGACAGCTTCTCAGGTACTAACCGGTCTTCTTCTCTTTCTCCCTCTTTCACCTCGAGTTCATCGCTTGTGGCGCCAAGCGATAACCGTCGTCCTCCGACCTCGGCTCGCCCAACGTGGCCGTCTTCGGCTGCCTCGCCGTTTCTGCCATGCTCGCACTCGACGCCTTGTGCGCCTGGCTCAGAGGCTGAGTTACTCCCCGCGTCGTCTTCCTCTTCCTCTCCTGCTATTCCGTCTTCAGATTCGTTCTCACTGTCTCTGTCGTCTCAACCATTGTCGGCGTCTCGTTTGAAAGGTGTTTCCTCGAGTCGTCGCGCAGCCGCCTCTGCGCGCGCCTTGCCGTCTGCTTCCCCGCCGAGCGCAGATGCCGCGGCGGCGGACGCTGAAGGATTTCTCTCCGTCAGCGACCCTCGCCCTGACGGAGAGGCGCGCGCTCCTCTCTGGAGCGTGGGCGGCGCGCAACTCGGTCTTCGCGGACCCTCTGCTTCCTCCGCGACTCCGCCGTCGCACGCCCGTCCCCGCCTGGCTGTCGAAAGCCTGACGCTCGCAGCGCCGACCGAGTCCCCGAGGCTCCCTGCGGGCTTCGGGCCTGCTGCGGCGGTTCGAATGGAGGCTGCGGCCGCGAGCGCGCCTGAGGCGCGCAGCCGCCCCACAGACGGCGCGCTGCGCGACGCTCTGCGGTCGAGCCTCGCCGCGTCGGAGTTCAACTCGTTTCTGCCGCCGTCGGCGCCGCCCCTGCCACGCGCGCGGGTCGTTGCTGGGAGCGCGGAAGAGCGGCCGGAGGCGAGCGCAGGCGGAGGGAGCGTCCGAGCTCTCTTCGCGGACCTATCCGAATACAAGAGCGAGGAGGGACATGCAACAGCCATGCGCCGCCGGCACTCTGTGACCAGCGGTAGGACAGCGCGCATCGCCTTCAGCTGACATACACACTATATACATATATCTACGTGCATACATATATACATGTATATGTATATATCGCATGTATATATATATGTATTGTTATACTGTTTATCTACATGGTTACCTATCTCTCTAGCTATCTATCTGTACTGCAGGTGGTGACTAGGTTGAGTTTACCTGCGTGATCTTATGTCGCTGTCGTAAGAAAGGGAGAGATGAGAGGTAGCGAACCGATGACATAGACAGGAATACATATGAATGTTTTGCACGTCTATTCCTATAACTCTGCTCTTCTGTGTAAGGCACTCCCCGTTGCATGCGTCTGCGTGAAAAGTCTGCGACCCGTGTCGCTCGTTTTTGTCGCCGTGTGCTACGCGCCGGTGCGCTTTCTTCTTTGAAAACATTCATGTCTAGCCCAGGAACGAAACCTTGTTTCTACGCCGCTGCAATCCGGCCGCGTTCCTTGCAAGCTGCGTGTCTGCAGACGACCCTGCGGACATCTTGGTCTGGGTCTTCGTGCTTGTGCTCATGGTAAGTGCCTCGAGGACGCTCCCTCATTGCGCGGGGTCGATAATGTTGGAGTCGAAGCGAGAGATGCAAGACACACATATGCGTATAGATACAATCATTTATGCCTATATGTCCAAACACATTCAGATATATATATATATATATATATATATATATATATATATTTGTACAAATGTATGCATGTGCTCGTGCCGGTCCGCAGGCTTGGTCACCCATTTTCGTCATAGAGACACATCTCTGAGTTCAGTGTTTTATGTAGGAGAAATCTTCATATCTATATCTATCTGTATGCATATGTATACATATATATATATATATATGTATATATAGGTAGTGCAGCGCAGCGTTGTTTCTCTAGTATTGAGGCCTAGTTTACGACGTAAACTAGTTTTTCTTTGCGTGGATGAAGTTAGATATCCGCCTGGCAAGCTGTCTGTCTGCTCGGCAGTCCTTCTTCTTCATCAGCTGGCGCCTGAGGCTGCGAAATCCGCGCGCCCGTTTCTATCATCTCGTGCTTCGCGTGACCTCCGTTCGTGGAGGAGGTATCTGCGGCCGCCGCAACGCGCAGATTGCCCGTTTGGTGCCTGTCGTCGTGTCGTTGGGAACGCTTTTCTGCTCAGATTGCCTTGGGGAGCGTGATTTGCCTAGTGACGCGGCACTGGCGGCGCGCGATGGAAGGTCGACGCAGCCGCGAGCGGAGCAACGGCACCGCTCAGGGCAGCCCGCACATCTCCGCTCCCGACATCTTCGCCGGAGGCAACAGCCGCGAATGGGACCCCGTCGTCTGGCACGTAAGACAAGAGTGGACTGGACAAGCGTGGAGGCCGTAGACGCGCCACCCCGTATACGGTGCAGCATTCTGCATATCGCTCAAAAAACAAGAATCGAGAAGGCAGCGGGTCCTTTCCTCTTCTTCTAGGGTTACGAGGCGCGTGTTCAGAGTTAGCTGGCGCTTCGTCTCGTCTTGCCGCGACTTTGCTACCTCCTTGCTGCATGCATTCGCCGATGGAGAGAAGAGAACGTGCATTTCCCTTTGAAGCCCTTCTTTCCCTTAGCCATCGCGCGCGCCTGATGCCTCCCTCCTACGCTTTCGCACAGATCGAAGGCTCGCCGGCGGCCGCGAGTGACGCGCGCGGCGAAGAGGCGCCGGGCGGCAGCGGCATTCTCTTCACTGAGTCGGGCGTCCCAATTTTGGGCCTTTTCCGCATTGTGGGCGTTCCCGCCGCGGCGGAGGACGAGACGCGGAGAGACGAGCGAAACCGGGGCTTGCTCGCGCCCGACGGCGGCGAGGAAATCGACGCCTGGTGCTCTGCGCGACCCTACGCCACGATCTTTTCCGCAGGCTCCCAGGTTCGCCCAACAGCGCGTAGCCCTGCCGATGTACGCCATGCACCGAACGAACCAGACACGATTTCAACCCCTTTAGCCTACTTCACACCTCTGCATTTCTATCTCTATCCATATATATATATATATATATATATATATATATCTTCAGATCTGTATGTACATGCATGCCTAGTTCGTGTCTGGATCTCCATGTGGAGGCGTTGTAATGGCGTGTGTACTGTAGGGTTGGCGGACGAGTGCAAGCCGAGCCCCGCAAGTATACCTACATATTATCGTGTATATATATGTATATGTGTTTATTTATTTGCGTTTGTTTGGGAATGACAGCACGGGGGGGGAGGGGGGGGGGGCGGCGGAAGTGTTTCAGGGACCTGGCGTGCGTTGCGAGCCTGCAGTGACACGTCCACGGCCCCCTGCACGCGCCCGCGCGCCAGTGGAGCAGCACGTGGAGTCTCTCGAGGCTCGAACCGAACTCGTTTAGTTCGTTGAGGGGTGAATTTTGCGCAGGCAGGAGACGCTGTTTTAATCGAGGCGCGCACTGCGCCGTAGCGTGTACGCCAAGAGGGAGATAGGGACGGTTCTTCTCTCTGTGTGCGGGACGTTTCTAATTTCAGCAGTGTAGATGTTTGCATAATTAGATCAAACGTACTTGTTTGTGTAAAGGTTATCCCCGAGGGGGTGCGTCTGTCCATTTTTCTCAGGAGTTGAGCGCGGTGGTGACTTCTGCCAGCCAGCCGACCTACACCGAGCGCGCGCGCGGCCTGGAGCAGGAGGCGGGTGCCCGCGCGCTCGCGCCGGCGTCTTCAGCCTCGTTTTCCGCCGGCGGCGACCTGCCGCGGGAAGAGAGCTTGCTGTCGCCTCGCCACGTGCCTGTGACGGCCTCTTCGTCCTCGTTGTCGCGCGACGCCCGCACGTCACCGCCAGAGGCCTCCGCGCCTGCGAACGGAGCCCCCGCGGCGGGCGCGGAGGCGGCCGCCGCGCCGGCGGAAGGCACGGGCGAAGAAGACAGAGAAGTAGATGCGGTGCGGGCGGCCGCAGAGGGGGGTCCGAAAGCGACGCGACCAGGGTAGGCTTTAGGTTAACGCTGCCGCCGCGAGTTGGCTTCTGGCCGTCGAGGGCGTCGAGGCGTCCAGCGCCCTTGCACGCTCTCGCGATGCGCTTCCACAAGTGTGTTTGTAGGTAGATAGGCAGGCAGGTAGTCATTGGCATGTGGATACTTTGAGGTGTAGTGTATAAAAATGGAAGTGAATCTGCTACGCGCGAGAGTCTGGCAGAAACGCTCGACGTGCGCTCGCGCAGGTCTCGGCCTCGGCAAGCGCCGGAATGGACGATTTGCATCGGAATCTTTGGACCCCCGCGCGCGTTTCGACGCCTTCGTCGTCGCACCTACGCCGCGGCGACCCGCCCCTGTGCGTGTGGCTGCCACGCGGGTTGCGGCGCGGAGAGGCGAGCGTGGAGGGCGTGCGGCGAGGCGAGAGGGGTGAAAGAAGTCTCTCTGCCGTCTTTGTCTGCGTGCTTCGGCGCTCAGAAACTGCGCAATCTGCATCGAGGACTTCGTGCCCAGCGCTCTCGTACGCGTCCTGCCCTGCGGCCATGTTTTCCACCGCAGCTGCATCGACTCTTGGTTTCTGCGCTCCTCGGTAGGTCTGCCGCGCGCTCGGTTTCTTCTCTTTCTCTTTCCACTCGGCTTGCGTATCTTTCAAGGCCGTTCCAAATCTCCTGGGGCGATGACGACCGAGCGGAAGGCGGTCCAGAGGCAGCGTCAGCGTGAGAGGCGGCGCCGCCGCGTCTACAGGGCCAGACGCCCTGTCCTTACGCTGCATGGTTGTAGCCCAGCAATGGCGGAGAGGCACAGCGAGCCGCGATGCTGTTCGCTTCAACAACGACAGACTGTGTGAGGCTGCGACACCAGGCAGAACAGGGGATCAAGACGCTGCACGAGGGTGGCTAGTTGTCTGTGCGTAGGTTCCCTTGATGGAATTCAGCCTCTGGGTCTCGCTTGCGTGGAGCTCGATTTTGGAGCCACTAGCGCGCTCGGTCATGCCTACGTGTTTGACTTCCATTTGTCGCCCTCAGGTTTGTCCTCTTTGTCTTCACGACTACCGCCCTGAGTCGCCATCGCCTTCGGTCTCCGCGCCCGTCAACCAGGAGCCGCTTCTTCACTCGTCTCTCGTCTCTCTGCCCTCCTCGTCTCAGCTGCGCGCGCCGCCGAACGTGATTGCCTTTCGCACTGCGTTTCCTTCCGCGGCGTCCTCCGCGGTGCCGCTGCACCCGCTGCTTGGCGCGTCGCCGCCGTTAGTGTTGCGTTCTTCCTCCTCTGTGCGGAGTCTGTCGCGGCGCGGCGGCGCGCACTCGCTGCAGCTCTTCACGCAACACGAGAGCGAGGCCGCTCTCGAGCGAACGCATCCGCTGCCTGCCTTCGTCCTCCCCCTCGGCGCACACCGCGGCGCAGGCCGCAGTGGTCGAGGCGCGGGCAGAGAGAGATCCTCGGCTTTCTTGCCTGGCGCCGCGAGGCTGGAGGGAGCGCGCGACACGGTGCAAAGCACCGCGCGTGCGTCTCGCTCTCAGCGGTAGGGACCGCATGCGGGCCGGAAATAATAAGTTTGAGACCGACGAGGGGGGAAAGGGATGGACTGAACGCGAGCGGAATCACAACTCGAACAGGACGAGCGTGTAGAGGAAGACGGGAGCAGGCCTGGAGCCGCGCGGAGGCGCGGGCGCAAGCCACGGAGAAACGCGGAAAAGAAAATGGCGAATGGGCGAGGAGGGCAGAAGACAGGGAGAAAACTCCAGAGGCCTATGAAGAAGAGAGAGAAGACTAACGCGGAAAGGCCACGCAACTCTGAAGCCGGTCACGCGCGCGCCTTTCGCGCACAGTGGCAGCAAATCACGCTGCACACCGCCTTGGAGGAGGAGGGGGAGAAGGGGAGCTGAACAATTGAGCGTGATGCGGGAACGGCAGACGGAGAACGGGGACGCCGAACACACGGGGGGGAGGCCGCTGCATCTTCGCAGAGATTTAGAGAGAAAATGATCAGTAGAGCAGATTTTCTTGGGTAGAGATGAGTTTCAGGCTGCGAGCTTGAGCTTCAGGGCGGAGGGAGCGAGCACCGCAAAGACAGGGAGGCGCTGGGGTGCTCCAACGAGATAAGACAAAGGGAGGCGCTGGGGTGCTCCAGAGAGATTAGACAAAGGGAGGCCAGGCGCTGCGGAGGGTGCGCGTCCAAGGCGAAAAACGCCGTTGGAGCTCAAAATGGCACATGTTTGAGGTGCAGCGCACAACTCGCGCGAAGAAAGAAGCCTCGAGCTCCACGTGTAGTCGTCTTCGGCAGGTTTCCACCTACAAATCTGAGTCCATGCCGACACTCATTTATGTGCAGTTTTTCATCGCAACCTGCGTACATGTATAGCGTGTGGGTATGTGGTCATTCGGTCATATACCCACATTTATCATATCCGTTGCCCGGCACCTATATATATAAAGATGTATAGATATCTACATATATGCGCACATATACTTGTAAAATTATGTGGCGAGGCTCCATGCGTGCGCGCGTTTATCTCCGGTTCGTGTTAGGGGTCCCGATATGCGACAATCGCGACTTCGTGTCCGTGGATGAGGCGCTCGCCGCGCCGAGGCGAAGCACACGCTGCCGGCGACTGGCGCGCGCGCCCGCGAGGCCAGTCTTTCGGTTTGAGCCGTGGAAGAGTCTTCTGCGGGCTTCATGACAGACGCTCACGCGTGGTGCGGGAGGCGGCAGGACTTATGTCGCCGCCGGCTGGAGTTCGGCCCAGTTCCTTCTCGAGGCTACCGCCCCGCCGCCCTCTCCGTCATGAGGATGCGGCACGTCCGCCTCTGCAGACAGCGCGCCTTGTACGCGTCGACTTTTGGTTTTTCGGAGTTTCGTTTCAAAGAAGCGGCCCGCGTAGCAGTGTGAATCTCTCGAAACGGACTCTGGCCGTTTCAAGCCTTTGCATGCATTGACATTGGCTCCAACGTAGCTCCCGTAGATTTGCTTGGCGTCATTCGCGTGGGGAGAAGCTCCAATTGAGTTCGCTACTCTCCACGCCTCGTCGCTGCCCAAGTTGTATTCGAAGCCTGCTTCTACTTCAGGATTTACTACATGCCAGAGAGGACGCTGTCTATCGTGAGGCATCGCGCTCCTGAACAGAGCGCCCTGAGGCAGGTCGAATGAATCAGCGCCATCGAAAAAACCTTTTTTGTCGCGCTACTGTTTCACTGATCCACGTGATGCGCGACTCTGCCTCTAAGCGCGGACGCGCTCTTTATAGCTCGCTGCCTCATTAAATAGTTCTAGCTTAATCTACATTGTGAGCAGAAGGCGCGTCGCTGCTGCCTACTTGAGTATTTGCCTATCGTGTCTGCTGCCTACCCTAAACCCTAGAGCTGTCTGACGCGGAGCGGCATAAAGAGGAGGAGTCTAGAATCCTACGAGAGATCTCATACTGAGTCGAGGAGCGTCACCTTCCGAGAAACGAAAGAGGTTTCCATAGACAAGCGAGTTGGAGCTGAGACGAGCCCCAGTGTACACATTTAGGTGTAGAGACAGGCAGGGCATGCGGCAGATGCTTGTCTACGAAAAAGAGAATCTACCTAGTCGAATACTTAAAGAATGAAGAAAAGAAAGCGAAAAGAAGAGGGCGACGTTTTAACCTGTGTCTCGCCGCTCGCGTTACCTACTCGCGCCGCTCTACTGCCACAGCAGACCCAGTGAGAGGCTGGGAGAGAAGAAGGAAGAAAAACCGAGCAAGCGCAGCCAAGATAACACGGTAAAAAAAAGATTCAGGAGGGTCTGAAGTAGAACGAAATCGACACAAAGCGGACGACGGGGCAATTGAGTTCTTTCTGGGCTGCGACGGCGCATGCAACGGCTTTTGAGAGAGACAGAAGGCGCGATCTCGAGAGGTCGAGTGTGGGACTGGATTTTCGGAGTCAATTTTCCCATCTTTTCTCTTTATTGCAAATACCGGGAGACGAATGAGTGCGCAAGGTGCGCTTCGAGACAGAGCGACGAGCTCCGTTGTAGTCCTTTTTTTCACTTCAAAAGTTCACCCCGTGCCTGCCTGCGAGTGTGCCTTTTCTGCGATACCGCATGCGCTCCAGCTCTGTGTCTACTTCCTTCCACTGGTTTTCTTTCTATTCAGAGTGACAAGTTGTTCCATCTGCTTCAATCGGGCGTGTGCTCTCCGCTTTGTCGTCTCTGTTGTTTTTTTTCTCCTTTTTCATGTTGGGCGTTCCTCCTTGCCGGTGTCGCGATCTGTCTCATGCTGCGTGTCGCCAGCGTCGGCTGTCTTGTCTCTCGCATTTGTTTTCCTGTCGCGAGAGTTGTGACTTGCTTGTTTGGCAGTCTCCCAACCTGCATGTGGGGATCCTGTGAGTCTGAGGCCTCCCTCGCTCTCAGCATTTCTCCGTGAGAGTTGTCTGCAGCTTGAGTTTGTTTCGTTTTCTTGCCGTTCAACCTTCATTCCCCAGGAGACGCCCATTTCGCCTTCTCGCGTCCACCTCGCCATGGCGGACTGGACAGGGGCTGCCTCTGCGCTTCCGCTGCCTCGCGGCGCCGAGGAGACGAAATGGCAGGTATCTCCATCGGCTTCAGACCCGTCTCCGTCTGCGTCGACTGCGACACCTGGTGGCCGCTCGTCGCCCGCGTCCCTCGGGCGAGAGAGCGCCTCCTCGTCTCTCCCTGCTTCGTCGTCGCCCTGCCCTCCGTCTTCTTCCTTGACCTCGCCGGAGTCACCACTCTTCTCCTGTCCGCCGGTGCTGGTGTGGCGGGCGCCTCCACGGCCTTCTGTTGCCGAGGCGGAGGAGGCGATTCGAGAGTGCACCGCTTCGCCCTCTTCGCTGCTTCCCGCGGAACTCCGGCTGACGCCCTCTGCCGAGTCGCTGCTTCAGCTCTTCACCTCCTCGTTCGCATCCTCCCCGTCCACTTTATCGGGCTCCGCCGCCGCGCCTACGAGGTCGCGCGCTGCGCCATTTGTCAGTCTCGCGCAAGTCCGCGCGCTCGCGGCGCATCCAGTTTTTGCGGCGCTCGGCACCTACCTACGGCGTGGCGGCCTCGTCGTGTTTCCAACCGAAACGGTCTACGGGCTCGGCGCCGCGGCGACCGTTCCAGGCGCCTGTGCGCGCGTTTTCCTCTCGAAGCGCCGCCCACCCTCAGACCCGCTCATCTGCCACGTGGTTTCCGCCCAGCAGGCCTTCGCGCAAGTCTTCGACCTCGATGACGATCCCTCTCCTGCTGCCGCAGCCGCTCAACCCCCTGCAGGCGGCGCCGCAGAGAGCCCTGCGTGGCAGCTGCGCGGCGAGCGGCGGGCGATGCGGCAACTGGTCGCGGCTCTCGCAGACGCCTTCTGGCCTGGGCCTCTCTCCGTCGTCGCGAGGGGGAAAATCCTCGAAGACAGACCCGACGGCTCGGGAGTCGCCCTCGCGGTCACTGCAGGCACGCGCCTTGTCGCAGCTCGGTACGCTAGAAAGAGAGGTGCACCCACTCCTTAACTATATATGAATATATATTTGTACTTATATACATATTTATATATATATATATATATATATACATCAATTTTCTAAACCTCGCCCGCGACTCAAACGAGCACTTAGAAGCAGACGCACACGTTTGCCTCTTCATAGGGAAATATATATATATATATATATATATGTTTTCAGTGAGGTATGCGTGTCGGTGTAAGAGCTGTACTATATATGTATATGTATGTATATATATACGTATGTGTTTATGAGTGTGTGCGCGTGCAGGTGGCTGTGTATATGTCTGTGCCTGATTCTGTTGCTCGTTGTTTTTTCTGCTTTTTCCATTCGTCTTGCTTGTACTCGATTATTCGCACAAACCAATACTCTTCAGCTCCGCCCTCGTCGTCGCAGTGCTCTCCGTTTCTATCGAGCTGCCTGCGCAGGCGTCTGCCGCTGCCGCTGCCGCTGCTGGCCCCCAATCGACAGCCTTTTATATATATAAATATACAAATATATAAACATATATATATAAATATATATATGTAAATATAAATATCCATATACAATGTTCATGAACGCCTCGAAACGTCCGCTTCGTTGTCTCTTCTTGTCTGCAAGAAGGTTCACTCCGCGGCGTCTCCGACGGGTTCGCATGCGTTCAGGTGCCCGAATCATCCGCATGCGCTCGCGCTCATCGCGGCGGCGGGCGTCCCAGTCGCCGCGCCGTCCGCGAATCGCTTTGGCAGAATCAGTCCCACGACAGCTGGGCACGTCGTCAACCAGTTCGCGTCTTCTCCTCCTTCAGCTTCCTCTGCGCCGCCTGCGTCTGCCTCCGGCTCCTCTCCTTCCTCTTCGTCCGCCGATTCTGCTTCAGCGGAGAGCGCGCAGCCCGCGAGTCTCGCGGCGAAGCGCCAGCGGGTCGCAGAGAAGGAAGACGAGGAGAATCTGCGTGCGCCAGACGCGAAGAGGCAGAAGGCCGGGAAGGCGTTGGAGGCGACCCTCGAGGCACGGTTGCAGGATCTTCCGCCCGAAGGAGACAACATGCTACTGCTCGACGGCGCAGAGGAGGAGTGCTGCTGTCTCGGCATTGAGTCGACAGTCGTCAAGATCTCCGCGCCTGAAGCGTCAGGCGACGCTTTCGAAATTCAAGTTCTCCGACGCGGCGTCATTTCGGCCGAGATGATTGAGGAGGCCCTGAAAGCCGCGGCGCAGAGGGCAGCGCCGACGGAACAGACAGGAGAGACAGCCGGGGCTGAAGTCCTGCCTCCCTTCCCGCCGTTCTCCGTTCGCGTATCGGAGAAGCTGCATTACCACCTCGCGATGGAACACGCGAAAGCCGCGCCGCCACCGGGTGCAGCGCCTCCAGAGCGGGCGCGTGGAGAGCCCGCACACAGCGAGGTCGGCGCGAAAGAGACACAGACGGAGCCGCACGCAGCCGCGCCGAGAGCCTCAGAGACACACGCGGACGACTCGACGCCGATGGAGAGCCCCGGACTCGCTCTCACGCACTACGCGCCCTGTCTTCCCTGCATGCTTATCGTCGACAAGGACGAAGCTGAAGGCAGAGAAAATGCAGACTCGCCCGCGGCGACGCCGGTCGAGACGCCCGACTCTGAAGCAGACGCCGCCACAGGCGCGAACGAGAAGCGGAGGGCGCCAGACGCGACGGCCGCGGCTCGCGAGGCTGCTGAGAAGACGGCGAACAGCCGCACAGGGGGCTCTGCGGCTGCGCGAAGCGGCGCGGAGGCCCTCGACGCCTCCACCGTTGTTGTGATCGACGCAGACCGGACTCTAGAGCCTCTAAAGGAGCGCTTTTCTGCGTACTTTTCGCTCCTGCCGTCGGAGGCATTCGCCGCGGAAGGTGACGCCGCGGGGGGGACCTCGAAGTGGAAGAAAATCGCCCAGTGCGGCGCGAAGACAGTCTTCGCCACGCTGCACCAGGCGGAGCACTCCGCACTCGAGCTCGGCGCGAAGGCCATCCTCATCCATGCGTCGCCGCTCCTGAAGGGTGGCGAGCAGGGCCTCGCCGTGTTTGATCGCCTCTACAGGTAAGCCCGCCCTCTCGTGCCTCTTTCTTTTTTCCCTCTTTCCGCCTCTGTCTCTGCTGAAGGCCTCTGGCTACCCAGTCGGACCCTCTCGCGGCCTCGGCTGGTCTACGGCTCGCGAGCAGGCCTCTCGCATGGTCTGAAGAAGCTGGAACTTCTGCCGCCGCACCCGCGCACTGTTGTTTTCTCTGTGTTTGCTATGTCTTGGCGACGGCCCTAACGCCGCACGCCGCGACCCGCGGTTCGCCCTGGAATTGCTTCAACGCGTGTCGACTGACTTTCTCGTATCTCAGCTTCCCCGTTCCAGGCGCTTCCCCCGCTTCTCGCGGAGAGGTGTTGCAGCGGGTGCTCTGCTGTCGCGCCGTCCCCATAAGTTGACTGCTTGTCTTTCTGTTCTCAGGTCCGCGTCAGGTAGACGCGCGGAAATCGACGGCGTGAAGCTCGCTATGCCTCTTCCTTCATCGAGCTCTTCGGCTGCATGCGTTCGCTTTTTGCCGCTGGCGTGTTGAGAGCTGAGCCTGGCGCCTGCGTCGTTTTCTGTGCAATGATTCCTGGGATGGGTGTTGCGTGTTGGATTCATCTGCCGCAGTTCTCCGCTCGGTTTCAAGTGTTTTGCTTCTGGGTTCTAACGCTCACGCCACCCCACCCCTTCCCGTCGTGTCGGCGTCTTATGAACCCGAGACTGGGAAAAAAGACATGCGGCTCGCGTGTTTCGGAGTCAACACACAGCTACGTAGATCTATGCAAGCATGCGCATGTACGTGTCGGCATAGCGTCAACAAATAAAACACCTCGTGCAGGCTCTAGACTGAAAAAACTCTAGGTCGCGCTTTGACCCAGGCGCAAATGCACTCAAATGAAGTACAGCAGTCTGCCTCTCCCTCTCCCACAGACGACTTTGCAGACGAGAACAGCTAGACGGCCTGAGACGCGTATACGGATCAATGAATGGCGATGTCACTTGCACCCATAAGCACGAATGTACACGTATGAATCCACCTGCAGATACTCGCGCCGCTACGCATGTGCATATTTGTAAGCAGCGAAGGAGAGAGAGACGTATGTGTAATTGTCGGTTGGTATACGGTCAATACACGTGTAGGCAGGCCTGCGTGTAGACGCGTAGAAAAAAGGAAGGAACGAAGCTAGTACTAAAACGCGCAGCGCGGCTGAGGCAATGGAGACGATCTTCCCGCGGAGATCGTCAAGCGGCTCTCTCTTCAACCAACACCAGCAGTCGACCGCGCACCCGTCTCTTCAACCGACAGCCGAGCAAGAAAACAACGCGAGCTCCCTGGCGCACCGCCGACGCAATGTAGACAGATTTGAGTCACATATACGTGCGCAGGCGCACCGGCAAATCCATAGGCGGCCAAATTCGAAGGAAAAAATACATCCATAAAGTGTGCATGCATAATAAAAGAGACAACGTCTGAAATCCCTGGAGCCTCGACGAGCAGCAGCAGCCGCCAGAAAGAGAGACAGCAGGGGTGTACCTCTCGCAGCGACGGCGTGACAGATGTCGAGGTTCAAGAAGGAAGCGATCCAAGAACAGAAGAGTCCAAAGCAACAAAAACTCCTCTTCTGCTACTCCTGCGAAGGGCTGGAACACGGGCGAACCTCGGTGACCTCGGGTCTCGCCGGCTGTTTGCCGTCCCACACGCACAGTCGCCCGCCGTGCTGGCCTGAGGGTATAGAAAAAACAGGGGACAACTCGTCATGTTCCTGCACGATTCCCACGCTGCCCGTACACTTTGAACCTAGTGACACGGCAAACACAGCTGGAGAAGATATATTCTCGCAGCTCCGGAATCCTGGGGGAGAACGGCCGATGTGCGACTAGCGCGGCGAATGTGTAAGAAGCCTATGTGGGCACCTAGCATAGACCCCCGCGCGGAAGACCATCCACTGGCAAACTCCGGCTAACGCGTGACCGACAAAAGTCAAGATTATTGTGTCGCGGGCGCGACACAATAATCTTGGAAGAGGTTTCGCCAGTTGCGGAATTCAAGAGAAGTACATCGCTGCAGGTGTAGGCACATTTCCGACTACCACGAAGCTGATCCTCTCGTCTCGGCGATGGATGCGCCGCAGCCGCTGTTTTTCCATGGCAGCCACGAGACTTACCGCTGCGCGTGATTCCTCGTTTGCGCGTTTGCGTATTATCGACGCACGCAGTAGACCATTCACTCCACCCTGTCATTTCGCAGTTCACCTGCGAACAGAAATCGCGACAACGCAGAAAACGTATACGCGAAGGCGACTCACGCGAGAGTGTGCCCTGAAGTACCCACTGTGTCGCAGATGGACTGACCTCCAAAGAGCCTCAATGTCGCTGGCTAACGCTTCTCTCTCCCCTCTCTCGCAGTCTACACGAAGAAATCGTGCGCATGGGGCAACCGCTCAACAGCTTCACTGTACTGCCCTAACCTCCAAACATAAATATATATATATATATATTTTTATATATATGCAGACATACGTTGCGTCACATAGATGGGGGGTGCGGACATACTTGTTTCCTTTTCGGTGGGAGGCGTTTGCAAAGGTAAAAATCCGCGACAAGGCAGTGGCGCGGTGTCCAGCTACTGTCCTTCGCCTGAAGCCTTGTCAGCCGGTTCTTGTCCACGTAAGTGTCTGTTAAAAAGCGCGTAGACACACCACGCGCCAGAGAGCCACAGCCACTATTCACGAGTGCACGTTCCCACGCATGCGGCGCTCCCCGCTCTGCAGCTCACTTGAGGCGTTGTCAGATACAAAAAGGCAAGAATGGAAATTTCGCCTGAGCCTGGTCTGCATGCGCATCGCAGAGAACCCCTCGTGTCTACCCCCAGACGCTTTCTGAAACAGCCACCCCCGCTCAACGTTTCCTCGCATGAACTGAGTTCTCCCGTGCGAGTCTCACTCAGATCATAGACAAAGCGGACATCGGGAAAATCCTTGGTTCCGTTGTCGCCGCAGAAGACCTCGATCTCGTAGTCGATCTGCACTCCGTAGGACTTGAAGCCCACGTCGGCGTCGTCGCAGAGAGCCTTCATCCAGGCTGCAGCGTGTTCACCCTTGGCAGTTCGCGAGGCATTCACAGCGGTGTCAGCCAGCTCTGGGGGCAGCATGGCCTCAAGCCGCTGCATCTCGCTGTCGTCCTGAGCGTTCGCTCCCAAGCCGCCGTGGCCTTCCTCCTGCGATCCGGGAAGATCAACAGTGCCTCGAAGCTCCGCGGGGACTCGCTCACGCGCCTGACGCAGCTCGGTCGACGCCGCGGGCTCTGCTGCGTTATTCGAGAGGACTGGCGAGACGCCCGTCGTCTGCGGCGAGGTCGCGCTCGATGCCGGAGCCTTCCCAAGGTCCTCACGCGGCAGTTTGTCGAGGTCGAGCAAGAGCTGGCGCACAGCCGCTGCATGCGCAGCTCGCCCTATCTTCTCCACACGCGCCTGCTCGGCCGCCACGTCCTGCCAGTTGCAAAGGACAAACCCCTCTGGGCAGGAGCAGCTGAAGCACATGAACAGATCAACGCACAGCAACGCACAGAGCGACACGCATGCAGAAAGTCGACAGACAGCTACACCAGTCACGGCCAGCTCCCCTGCCGAACGGCGTGCGGACCATGATCCCCACGAGAAAGCCGGGGCGGGGCGGAAGAGGGTAGGCAGTGCAACTGGCGAAGCACGGAGACGCCGCCCGATTCCTTCCAAACGCGCCTGCGAGAAAGCTCCCCCCGCGCAAGTCTGTAGGCGCACGCAGCGCCGAGGCGAACTACACTCAAAGCGCGAAACGTGCTCCACCGTAAATACCGGAACCTGCGGCGAATATCGTAACACAGCCAGGCGCGCGAAGGCGGACGACAAGAATTCCAGGAAACGACTTAGGGATGGTACGTATACGAAGGGAAAAGGCGCAGCCGGTACAGCAGCAGGGACGTCGCGGCATGCAACCGAGACAGAAACGAAAGAAAACGAATGCAGCGTCACAGAGACCTGACGGAGGGCGACAGGTTCGTGCATCGAGTTTTCGAACACTGAGTCGGTGGACTAGCAGAGAGGAGTAAAAAAAAGAAAACCGGGCGAGCGGCTCTAGCGGCTCGAGGTGCGGTCGGCAGTACAAAAAACGGAACCGTGCCCGTCCACGCGGCTGACAGGGCCCTCGCGTCCGCGTCGCCGCCGAATGTTTTGTGAAAACCGTGGTACGGAGGCGGTACCAGAGGTTCGTAAGTCTTACATTTTTCTCTGTTTCCGCCCGCCAGGAGTCAGGGCCTACCTGTCGGGGTCTCCCTCTTCTGCGGCAAAAATGATACACTGTTCGCCGTCGGCGGGGATTGGCTTCTCTTCCTCCGCCGAGCTCTCCGAAGCCTCGCCATGCTCCTCACTAGGTGCCTCCGGATGAGCCTGAAACTTCGCGTCGTCGGCTCGAATCACTGTAGAGTCAGTCGCCCCTCCTGCGTCCGCAGCGGCCTGCGCGTTCGTCGCGACAGTCGCATCCTTGGCGCTGGTCTTCGCGACCGCGGCGGCGCCCGCCGAGCCCGCGGCAAGGGGCGGCATCGGGACGCCGACCTCTAGGGCCTTCGCCACAGCGTCCGCAGTCGCTTCGGCCGCCTGCAGAGCCTTCTTCGTGGCTTCGTCCTGCGGGCGTCCAGCGGGCGTCTCTGAGGTTTCCTCTGCAGCGTTATGCGTCGCTTCCTCAGGAGGAGAGGCTCCGGCGGAGTCGTGTTCCGCGGAGGTAACCGCCGCGGCAAACACGAAGCGAGACGGAGAGGAGGAAGAGGCATCAGACACCCCAAAGAGTGAGACACACATAAGGAAAGAGAGAAAGATCAGGGCAAGAACCGACGCGGAGGAGGAAGCGACACAGGAGGAAGAAGAACGGAGCGTAAAGGATCTTCGGCGCGCCAATGCCGACTGCGATTTATCACAGAACGTTGAGAAACAAGCGTCCAGCGTCGCGCGTTCGGATCGCCCGCGCCGCGGGGGCGAGGGAGAGGTCGCCATGGCGGTGGATGGTTTTCGTGCGCAGCACGACTCAATGGCGAAAGGTAAATCGGGATACGATGTCTGTCTGCTATGCGGAACCCGCGTCGTGGAGGTCAGAGTTTGAAGCAAAACGGCCGCCACCGAGGGAATAAAACAGACACCTCCGATGAACCAGAGGCCTGTTTTCGCAGAATGCGAAAACGATGAACCCAAGGGTTTACAGGTACAGGCAGTGGAGAGCTCGTGAAAAAAGGAAACAGGAACTAAATGAAAAACCGACGCGAATGCAGCACACAACCCGCGGGGCAGACTACAGATGAAGAGGAGGTACCCCTGGACTACGACTCAAATTGGGATCGATGCTGGCACGCCGGGTGCCATCGAATCAACCTGATACCTCTTTTACTCAGACGCGCAGATGTACGCATTTTCAGAACTCGTGGAGAGAAAGACATCTAAGGCGGAGACTGTTGAAGAAGGCGAGAAGACCTTCTTCCCCGAATAGAGGCGCGGGTTCTCCGCGCAGCCAGCTTTTGCTACGCGGGCGAGTATCAGCCCCTCCAGCGAAACTTCTTTCAGCTACCCAGGCTTTCCTGCACGGCCGCTAGTGCAGTTGCGGAAAACAATCTAAAAGGACGTCAAGAGATTCTTGAGTTCAATCCCTTGATGAAGATTCCATGTTTACCGCACAGTGGGGGAGTCACGGGTGGATGATAGGCAGGAGAAGGAAACTACGCGGACTACGCCGCTGAACCTGAATAAGGCGAATCAGACTTTGACCTGTCGACAGAGAAGTCAAATCACGATATGGGAGGAAGTGAAAATCTTGAACATGCGTCGACGACGCGTTCACGAGAACAACAACCACTGAGAGGGAGCGTGCGCGCTCGCAGCGGAAACTCCGGCGCGCAAGCGCATCTTGATGCTAGCTTCGCTGGAACTCTACACTCTCTCGCATTCGACCCACATGAAGGAAGAAAACTGGGAGCGATTTCCGTGGATCTCCCTTAAAGCGAAGTTGGATCAAAATCAGAGACGCGCGCGCCCGCTGAACGGCGCTCTTGCTCGACAGGGACTACGCGGAACCTTGCGCCGCTCGTCAGTGCCTATCTCGCTGTGAGCATCGAACAAATCGGGATGCCATCGCTCGTCTCTGATAACACAGAGTGCGCTTTGCGAGACGAGCTGCGGAAGCGACGGAAGAACGTCCATTCCCCTCAGTCGCACGTGTTTCTGGGCATTTTGCACGTCGTCTCGCCATTTCGCGTCCACATGCGCGCCCTCTGTTGCAGTTCCAGGCCTCACGCAGAAAGGCACTTTCGGCCTGAGAAACTAGCGGTAGCTAGTAGCACCCGCGGCGAATGTCCCCCCCGCGGGTCTCGCGGGTGTGCACGTGGTTTTCTGTGACGCTGAATTTAGCAGAAACTCCAGAAGGTTGCCCTGCAGTTGCCTGCGCACAAATCCCGACCGGGCGAGGGGTTTTCTCCCAGTTGGTCGTCTTGTGAGCTGAAGTTCCGCTCTGAGTGAGAGCGGCACAATCGACCACGCAGCAGCCCATGTGACTATAAAGTCAATGGGGAGCTTTGAGAAACTCGCAGAGAGGCGTGAATGTCTGTCGCAAGTTCGCGGGCAGCGGTGTATCGCTCGGGATGGGTGTAAATTGACCCTAAACCTTCCCCCCGTTGCGCGTGAAGCGTATTCTACAGCTGAGTCGCGAACGCGCTCTACCCGTCGTTGGGAAAAAGCGCGTTCCGCAACTAAGGCCACAAAATTAGTCAGAAGGCACTGGCAAGAGGAGCCGGCTCGGTGGACTGCTGCCTACAGAATGGTTGACTTTCGACGCGAGGCCATGGGCCAGGGATGCAGATATGAACGGGAAGAGGACGCGACTTTCGCCGTCGCGCGCGAAGAATGCCGGCACGGTGGACGCCTGTGCGACAGATGTCGCTTTTTCCTTGCATCCTTGCCTGTCACCGACGGCACGACGACCGCGGGGATGCCCGCGAGTGCCAAGCCGCACGCATGAGTGCCAGGACTACTTTAGTACAGAGCAGATCTGCGCACTTTGTTGCAGGTGTGCTGGATCAGTGGGCACACAGTAGTTCAACTGCACGCTGGTGGCGATGCATATCTTGAGCATATGGTGATCCTGAGAAGCACCCGAGAACTTGGATCCGGCAGACAAAGACCTTCAAGATTTAAGCCAGCAGTGTTGTTTCATGGCAGAATTTACAGCGCACGAAATCCAGGCACTGGGGTTGGTGCGATACCGCTGCTTTAGGTCAAGTCTCAGGCAGCCGTGTCCTCTCGAAAGTGTGGCGGCTGCGAAGCGGCTGTCTTTCATGGTCGTTCAGAAGCAACGGGAGCCCACGTCATCAGGAACAAGTGCTTGCTGGGGCTGTGAGGTGGCACAGCCCCAGCAAGCCATCGCAAGACAACTGTGTGGGGAAGTTCAGCTGCTTTCCTGCGGTCTAGCATCCAGCCACTGCTGCGTTCTCTTCTTTCTCGACATCCTGCCGAATCCGAGCTTGGATGGCGAGCCAGTCGATCTGAGTCGCCTGCGTGAACCCGAGCGCAGCAACCTCTTCCCAGGTTCGTCACCTGTCGCGCAGCGCGGGGGTGCCTGGAGCGTAGACGCCACGCTTTTTCTCTAGGTGCCCGCGACAAACCACAGTAACGAACGACTCGATGTGGCCTAATTCTTCTCGCCGGTTAGTTCACTACGTCTCATATATACGGAAATCTGTGGCTCTCGAATCAGCCGCATCCGCCCTGCAGATCTCCGAGCGAGCGCAGTTGCTCGCTCCGAAGCACTGAGGAATGACTATGAGTGACTGAACCACCTGGCGGACTTACTGCAAAAGCTGCCTCGAACTTGGGTTTTGTTTCGCGCAGGTTGAAGCCTTCCAAAAACTTTTTTCGATGCGCAACAACCGTGTCCACGTGTGTTTTGCACGCCGTAGCTAGGGCGAGTGCATCCTTCGCGTCCCACAGAGAACACCGACACACCTTTCACAGTGAAACCAGCATTCCTTGGAAATTAGGGAGATGTACGTGGACGTTCGGTTCTGCGTCTCCAGTGGGTTCGAGTTCAGCGACGCTCCACGCTCGCACGCGACCCCCTGGGGCTACGGCCTGAACACGTTTACCATGGTGCAGCCCCGCGATCGTGCTTCGAGAGGGACTACCGTTCCTCTGGTCGTTGCAGCAAGGCTGTGCGGTGGAGGGCTTGTGTGAAAAAGTGCTTCTCTGCAAAGGCGCACCTCCCAGCGATGGACTTCCATGAGGATTTCTAGCGCGCGGTAAACCATTCCCTGCTCGACTAAGACGTGGACAGCGTCGTCGGGTTTGTGGCAGACGAGGGCAGTCTCGGCTGCCTTTCGCGTCGGATGTCGAATCTTCTGAATGCGCTGGATCTGCTGCACGGTCGCGATGTTGCCGAGAGCCGCGCAGGCGATCTCTGCGACTTCCAACTCTCTGTTTTCAGGGGACAGCGTGGAGGCCAACGGAGGCAGAGGCGGATACAGCACGGCAAGACTAATACGCGCAGTTTTCGGGGGAATCTGCTACACGCCAGTTTACATACATTTCGCTCCGTTGGCCTAAGATTCAGCGCAACCGCAGAGCAGCAGCAGGCCGTGGAACTCGCAGTTTCGCCTACTTCTGCGAGAGTGCCATCGCCGCCAGACAGCCCCACAGCGCGGTGCTCTTGATCAAGCGACAGAGGCGAACAGCCCCGTCCCTGAGACGCACGAACAGCCACGCCGCAGCGGGATACAGATGAAAAACACGATTCTTCAGCGCGAATGACCACCCAGAAACGGCGCGTGGAGCTGATGAACTCACGAGCAACCTCTGGAACGGGTCTCGCGCGGGTCTGAGAATGGACATCGACGTCCAGCGCCAACAACAGCCACGAACGACGCGGCCCTACGCGGTTGCGGGGACTTCACCAAGATTCGTTCGCCAGTATCTGTGCACGCTTTCTCGGGCGGTAGCGCAGAAGAGAGCTTTCTTTTTTCGCAGCCGTCCCTTGGAGATCTCTCTCAAGGCAGCGATTCCCTACCAGCGGAGTTGGGCGACTTGCTCATAAATGGCGCCGACAAAAGGAGCAGCCACGACGTGAAGCGTCGCACCATCTCGCCTTCGCAAGCAAAGATGGCCGTTTCGGAAGCCAACGATGCGGCTGCCGGAGTTCTCGTCGCCCAAGTCCTTCGTGATCTAAGAAGGCACGCGTAGAGTCTGCGAGCGATAGTGGCAGTCTGATGCCACACGTCCCGTGTGCGCTGGGTAGATGAGTCGACGTTTCGTTTGTCGCGGGCGCTGCCCGTTGAGCGCCACTAGTTCAGTTCAGGAACGTCCCTGTCGGCTTGGCGACACCTCTCGCATCTGCGCTGTGCCCCGCGGCGCACCAAGGGTGGCTTACCTGGCTCTCCTCGAGGAACTCCGGGCTGAAGAAGGCGCCCTCAGGGTACAGGAAGCATGTCACTGTGGCTTGAGAGACGGTCGCCAGCGCATCGGAGAGCTCTTCCCACGCAAACGAGTGAACAGGCTGCGTGGTGAGTCGCACCCAGCGCGGACTGAACGCCAGGGGGCACGCGGATCCACGCACAAGCAGCCAAACCGGCTGTAAACCAGTCAGCTTGTGAGAGGAACGATCTCTAAGGCTCGGGCGAGGCTGACAGCTTTCAGCGCGGCACGCGACGCCCGCCCCGCAGAGACTGCTGCGTGTCCGCAGATGCCGCGCGCCCAGGAGCGACACACGTGGCGTTACCTTTGCAACGAAGAAATCAGGATATTTCCGGCGACGTCGAGAATCGCGAGCTTCCGCCGTTGGGTGTCTTCCTGCTGACTGAGACGTATCTACGCACGCAGACGACCCGGGAAAGGCAGGAAACGCAGCGAAGACTGCGGAGGAGCGGAAGCCAGGGCGACGAACGAGGCATGCGCGTCCTGCGGCACGGGGGGACTGCCTTTGTGACCGTCTCATATATGCGTCGCCCAGAAACTTTCCGGTCTGGCCTCATCTCTATGGAGAGAAGGACTCTGAAGTGCGACTCACGTAGCTGTCTCAAGCAGTTCAGAGGGGTGGTGGTGGGGTGCCATCGCAGAGGACGTTGTTTTTGCCTCGCAATCGATGCTGTCTTTGGTATCTTCGGAACTGTGTTGCCTCTGTTCCTTTGAGTCGAGTTCACAGCGCTAGCTCGCGACTCACTCGCGCCGAGAAGAGAGCTAGTCACAAGGCGTAAATAGCGCGCCAGAGATAAGCGGCCCTTTAGTGGCCCTGGAGGTGGAAACCTCGCTTCTCAGGGGCGTGGAGGTGTACCTCTTTGATGTCGAGGGAGTGCGAAGTCAGGCTGTGAGCAGCCGCGCCAGAAAGAACCTCGAACACTCGTACCACGCGCGGCGAACCACGATCGACCTGATACGCACGGAAGACAAGAAGACATGTTTGCCGGCAGTCACACGCTTGGCTGAGTCGCCTGCGCGCAGATGAGTCAGCCATCCTCGGAAGCCCTACACCTTGCGGCCTGTACATCCTCTCTAGCTGAGAGGGAGCCTTCTGACGACAGGCCTCTGATGTCAAAAAGACCAGGCACCGGCCGTGTTGCGGAGGGCGACTTGGAGCTGACTTACGAGGCACAAGGCATCTGGCGAAATAGAAACGAGGGAGGCGTCGAGAGCGTCTGGTTTCCATAGGCCGTCGTGCGGCTTCAGAAGGCATACCGTGCGACGCGTGTCATAGTTCACAACCTGCACTTAGAGGAGGAATCACACAGTGCTCTCAAGTTCTTGATTTTAGCCCTGGTCATGCCCTTTAGGCTAAAACAACCAGTGGGTAGCTGTACGTCGTCGCATGCGCCGATTGGGTAGGCTGCGTCGCAGCACGGAGGCGACGCTTCTGCGATAAAGGGAGATGCTTACTTGGATGTGCGAAGGCTGAACCGCGCACGCATGACGCGCTCCCTGCTTGAGAAAGCGGCAGGGTTGCTGAAGGTCGTCGATGTAGGCGGCTTCGCAGTCCTCCTGGGGAAACAGTTGACGCAGAGATCACTAGGAATGCTAGAGCCTAGTCGCCACAACATACATGCTGTGGGAGGCACTGGTGCTCCAGCGCGTTTCAGCCTGCGATCGCGCGCGTGTCCTCATCCGCTACCCTTTGGGCAGGCGATTCGCTCCTTTGAGCAACAACGCGGCCACCTCGCCAACTACGCTACTCAGAACAGACAGAAGTCGACTCACTAGCGACGGAGCTGCTGAGAGTTTGCAGACGTAGCACTGCCTGCTGGTGACCAGCATCAAGGCCCCGAAGCCTGCATCACAGGCACACGTAGAGGCGCGCGAACGGACGAAAACCCTAAACCCTCAAGTTTTTGAGGCTGTTTGACGGCGCAGCGCCAGACCAAAGGCCGACAACATCTGCCTCGCGCGGCATTCCAGAGTAGTGTCCGAAGGGTTCAGCACCGCCCTCTTTGTCGAGCTGCAGAGTCCCATCCGAGTTTCGTGTTTGTGATAGGGTTCCAGAAGCTGCACAGAACTGCGGCTTTCGTCAGTGCTGCTGCGCGGCTTTTAGTCTTGCCGTCTCGCTCTTGTGTGCTGAAACCCAGCCTTGCCAGGAAGCCCGCAGTTGTGAGATCCTCACCAATCGACCACTGAACAATGGGATCCCTCAGTTCTAGCGGCCGCGACGCCTGTGAGTTCATATCCTGCGTCAGAAGAGAGTCTGCCGACACCAATGAGGTGAAATCTCTGCATGACTCCCTCTGTCCACACGAGTTCACTCGGGCGAGTGTTTCGCAGGCGTGGGCTCTGGGGTCTCATGCAAGGCATAGGAGCTCAGAGCAGTTTGGGAGCGCATTTGTGTTTGTGTTTCAAGACAGAGTTCGTCTGCTTGTCTGGCGCGGCCATGAACGCAAAGAGAGCTCACGCGAAGCACAAGGCGAGTCTCGGACTCCTCTGAAACTTCGAAGTGATTCCATCGGCTCGGCTCTCCAGCGACGTAGCCGATCGCCAGTGAGGACGGTGTGCCCGCCACAGCGAGCCGCGTCCCGTTTCGGTTCCACGCGAGGCTGTGCGGCTGACCTGGTTTTCACAGCAACCGAAGGGGAAGGATTCGTCATGAGCCTTTCAGGCGCACATCGGGAATCGGGGGGGTTTGTTTGCTCGGTAAAGAACTGAGTTCGTGTCACTTTCCTGCCTCGGAAGCCATGCCTTTGTTCAGCAGAGAAGAGTGCTGGAATCAGCGCAGTGTCTTGCGCGACTGCAACTTGGGAGGAGAATATGTGCTAGCTTCCTCTGTGGGGCCTGCCCTTCGGCACAGGCGCAACGAGCGGCCGAGTTCCACGAAGACGAGGTGCATTTCGGGGAGAGGCAGACCAGTGCTGACGTTTATCCTGTGCATGCATGATCAGGAATCCTCACCAAACTCTTTGAAAAACTGCGCGAGAAGGCTGCCGGACTTGTCGCACACGGCAACCCATTCGCTCGCGGCCACGGCGAACGTCTCTGCCAGCGGGCTCCACCGAACAGCGGTAACAGGAGAGAGGAGAGCAGAATCCGATGGCTTATCGGGCGGTCGGGTTGGAGGGGCAGACCCCGTGAAGAGTAACGCTCCAGCATCATTCCAGATCTTGTAGGTGCCTTCTTCACCGCCAGAGAGGATCAAAGTTCCCGACCAGTCGACGGCCAGCACGCCGCCGTCGTGGGCTCTCCACTCGCGTCTACCATGCCGAGACCTCGTTTTCGAACGCGTTGTGGCGGCGCTGCGGCTGAACGTCGCCAGCCGCAGCTTCTGTCCAAACGCGAGAACGACGGCGTCGCCCTCATCTGACCATCGTACCGCGGCTACGGGCGCCTCGCATGTCTCTTCGCTTGGCTTCGGCTGGCACCGCCGAGACCTGCAGGGAAAGCAGGAACCCGAGAGACGATTCACACTCTGCTTAAGGTGATGTGAGTGGTGGAAACGCCACTCTGCAACTCCAGCACAGGCGTGGATCTCGCACAGCATGCACACGGGATTCGCGGATTATGCGAGTCTTGTGAATGCTTATCATCGACGCCGATGCCTGCGATCCGTGCGCCGAACGCGGAGCAATAGTCAAACGTGTTGAACTAACCAGAGTCTGGCCTTGCCGTCGTCACCCGTCGAGACGAAGTGAGAGTTGTCTGGACTCCAGACGACGAAAGTAACGGGGGCAGCGTGAGCCTCCTGAACGCAGGCTTGTTCAACCCATTCCCGACCCCTCCCCGGCTGAGAAAATACTCTTAAACTTCCGTCCTCAGTCCCAATCACTATACACGGGTCCTCTGTCCGGTGACCGGTCAAGCCTGAAGCATGATGTCGGCTCCCAGATGCTGACGCAAAGCACGAAACTGCTGCGCCGCGGAGAGACACGAGGGTCTCCGGAGCACAGGCGCTACAGTCCCCATCAGGCCAGAGACGAATTCTGCCGTCGCGATGAGCAGTAAGGAGGTCTTCTCGTCTGCTGCACGGAGGCCAGGGGCTGCCCTGGGCACCGCGAGAGTCGCCGTGCCCATCCAGGACAGCCCACTCGACATCGCCACACAACCCTGCCTCAGCCTCTGACGAGCGGCCGAGATTCGTTGCCTCCGACCCAGAGTCACTGCCACCAGAAATCAGATAATCCGTTGAGAAGATCGTGAATGCGACTCTCATAGCGCCCCCGAGAAGGTCGATCCTCCAAACATGCGCCGACTACGAGATCCTAATTCACACTGGACGGCGACGAGCCACTTGAGAGATCAAAAGCAGATATTGATCTTTTTGACTGGCATGTGCAGAGAAATATCTTGCAACTTATGCTCACTGACAAAGTCAGGCCACTATACGGATTCCTCAGAAACGCGAAAGCACCCCGTAAGCAGGTATCGGTATAGTCGCTCTCGGATTGAAGCCGGAGCCGTTGCTATCATGAACTGCTACCTGTTTAGCGTAGACTCGAGCGGCGATCCGCCGAAGGAACCTTCGGGCGAGCTCCTGATTGCTTGCTTTAAAGCTCCCTGCAAGTTGAAACCATGCCGCCTGTGTGGGGCGCAACCGAGGGGCATGCAAAAAGTTGGAGCAAGCAGAAGTGGACGGTGAGTGACGGTTTTACAACCATATGTTTGCAGCGGTGTGGCACCCCGAGAGCCCCAGTCTCTGAGAGGTGGTTCGCAACAAGACGACGCGTTGGTACGACTTCTCAATTGGTACGCCACACGTGGGGGCACCGCGTGTACTGCTAGTCAGTGGTTTGTTGGCGATGTGGTGGAACAGGCAAGAAATCCTTTTCAGAAGCATCGCTTCTGGGAAAGCAACCTCTAAAGGGTATAAGAAGAGAACTGGGAATTGCAACGGCGACATGATTAGGCCGCATCTTGGCACCGCCAGCGCATGGTAGGTATCGCACATATCAACAACTCAAAAGCAACTTCCTGCTAGACTGATTTAAAAGGACAGCATCTCGACGCAGCGCAGATCCATACCGAGTCTGCAGACACTGGAGGAACACGGCTGGATGACCATCCAGAGTAAGCTGGCCCCAGTTCACCACCTAAGATTACAGGTCTCGGCAACAAGTGTCGTCTGTTAGCTGCCGGTCATGCCGGCGCTACATCTTGTAGCTACGCGACAGAGGCTTAGATACTGGGCGTCAACGCTCCAGCCCACCCAGGACTTAGATGACTCTGAGGATTCCCATTAGACGCCTTGTCCATTGAAGTGAACGGAGTTCGGGTTAGTGCCGACCAAGAGCCTGAGCGCGTTTCCGAGCTTGCGCCGGATCATGGACACGAATGATCCAGAATAACACATCGCCACATGGCTTACCAGGAGTATATCGCGCCACACAATATATATGAGACAGGGCAGCAGAAGGCATTGTACTGGCGGAGATTACGCAGCTCCGAACTCATGCCCTCACTCGGGCGCAGGCCAACCCGCGGACGCGAATCAGTCAGTCACAATCCCTGGGCGAGTGGGAATTCAGGAGCTGCTCGTTGAGACACTCGCGACGACAACCTTAGAAAGGGTTGCAGATACCCACGTGGCTCACTACTGTTTCACTTCCCAAAAACTACGCCTTTCTCCCAATTGTGGTAGTCGATGATAGCAACTGTGAGGCGCGGGCGTGAGTTACATTTCACTCAGTCGCAGCATCGAAACTCGTGACAGACTAGGTGGATACTATGTATCTGATGTAACAGTAAAAACTGGGGGGAACGAATGCCACTGCGGCAAACGAACCAACACCCTTCCTTGCACTGACTCTTGGGATGACACTATCAGGTAAGCGCTCAGCGCCGACATCTGGCGTCGCACCGCTTGTGTCAGACTAAGAAGGAACTGTAAGTTGCCGGCCTGGTCGCACACTCTTGGTGTGAACACAAGCTTCACCCGTGTAGAGACCACTGCTGTGCCTCCTCGACGATGCCAGCCTAGTATGATAGGCACAGAGCCCTATATTCTTCTGTGAGGGGGGGGGAGGGTCGGCGGGGCCGTCACTAGTAGTAGAGGACCTGCAATAACGCCAGCCGCCACTGGTCAGACATAAGCGCCTCTGCGCATACCGTAACCTCGGAATAGAAACTTCTTGTGGAGTTGCATACATGAGATATCTAACTTTAACCATTTTCGAGCCTTCCTCACGCGTGGTCACGCGGTGTCTGTCAAAATGTGCGCTGGCGCCATAGGCTGTAGCTATGTTGATAATAATTACCCAGCGTGTTCCCCATAGCTTTGCCGTAGGCGGTTCGCCACCATAGTTGAATTTGAGTGTAAAATTGCGGTGCCCTCATGGAGTTCTTTGCGTTAACGAGTGGCATCCGCCCAGCTTGCCCCGCTGCAGAAAGACGACAGCTCAAAACAAATGCAACCGAAGCTACTGCGCGCCCTGCAACGACAATGATCGATGCTGTCGGTCCGTTCACCGTTGATTCAACCAAAGTACGGTATGATACTGCTGTAGTTTCCGCTGCCTTTTTCGAAGGGATGTTAAGGGTCAAGGGGGGCGTTCCAAACGCACGAGAAGCCGACGACCGGCCCTCGGTCCGAATCGTCTAGAGGTTAGGACAACACGTTGTGGCCGTGTAAACCCAGGTTCGATTCCTGGTTCGGACATCTTTTCTTCTTGAATGACGAGGTATTTCTCGATTAGGGTTCTTATTCCATAGGCTTATGCTCACTCCCAGGCTCATCCCCGCAGGAAATTCCTCGAGGTTTCTGGATTACGTAGGTCGTCAATTTACTCTGATTTGATGAAGTCGCCTGTCCAATCGCATACGACTAGACACAGCCCCAAGACCCATTGTTTCACCGCGGTATTGACAAGCTATTAGGATCAATTCGATCCGGGACTGGTGAAAATATGCCGCGAACTATATTTGTTCCCACCAATTTCATGATTTCAGTGCGGTGGCTGCAAAGGGACTAGCATTATGGCCTCGCTCTCACTCTCGAACAAGCAGGGACTCGCCTATTTGGCGGTTGCCGCATACAGACGCAGCGAGAGCTGTCGCCTTAGGGGTGGCGCCGCGTCAACCAAGCGGGACAGAGCAATGCAGAAAGTGTATGAGCTAGCCTCTTGCAGAGACAGCGGTGGGAAAGATTTGGAAAACTGTTACGGCATCAGTGACTACCTGCTCTACTCCGCTCAGTGGTCATGCGCAGTACAATTCCCGTTGTCGTTGAAGACAGCGGCAACTGTGAGATGGGCTGATATGTACGTGCAACTGGTGGAACGGCCAGCGCCCGCTGCACGCGACAAGCTACCACACGCGGCGGCGGGAGTCTCTCTTGAGAGAGTAATTTTGCCTCACGAGTTTCGCACACAAAACACGGAGAGCACCAGCACAAAGAGACAGTTTCACCTCGTTCACGGACAACGCACAATCAGTCCCTGCTCCCGACGTTCACCAGGAAACAGCAGACACTCACAGCTGTCCATCGCTGGTCCAGCCTTGATGCCACGAACCACACGAGATGGTAAACGCTGGAGAGGCGCCGGGAAACCATACACAACAGCCCCCCGAGGCTGCGCGCCTGCAGCAGCGTCACTGACTCTCAAAACTGTCTACGGCTCCCTTGCAGACCCTACTCTCGGACTCAGTCCGCCCCGTTACGCACCCACCTTGGTATTCACTAAGTTGGCAACTTGCTTCGAAGAAATGTCTACAGGTGCTTCTTCAGCATCTCCTCAATGCGGTCCGGGTTGGCACCGAGAACAGTGTCAACCGCTTTGCCACCCTTGAACAACTTGAAGGTGGGCATGGCATTCACGTCTTCCCTCTCCGCAACTTCCGCCAATTCGTCAACGTCGACCTTGGCGAATTTCACCTTCGAGTATTCGGGCTTCGCGCTCATGCTCTCCACCATAGGCGCAATCTGCTTGCAGGGGCCTGAGAGAAACACACCAGCGCAGTAGCCCAAAATCACGAACTAAAAAGCGTCGATCAAACCTGCCACCCGGCATCGTCCGGGAACCACGCATCCCCCCGCTCAGCGGAACGCCTCCGCAGGACGCAGCGAAAGCCGCCCCTGACTGGACGTCATTTTAGACTCTCACACGCGTTCTGCTGTCAGGCATCCACCCTGAAATATCATGAAATGGAGAGCAAGGAAGGCTCGGTTCATACAAACAAGACACAGTGACATAGAGACATCGACTACACGATGCGTTCACGCTCCTCTGAGGCGCTTCGGGCACAGGGACAGTATTGGCTGTCAGAGTCGAATTCAGCAAGGCTTACCACACCAGGTGGCATAGAAGTCAACCAAAACCATCTCGTTGTCTTGAATCAGGCTCTTGTACTCTGAACGAAAGAGACAAGAGAAGCGAACAAAACTCAGCCGCGCACGTCACTGTGTGGCTACTGAACTCCTGAGCGACACGTAGGCGCACACATCGTAAAGCAGGCCACAAAAATCCGCCGGGAGCGTGCGTCGTAAGCTTTCTCTGAATTCTGCAAGGTAAAAGATGAGTATGAAGGCAAAGACGGGCGGCGACCCATCAAACTAGTGAAACAAATCCCAGTTCCGCACTCCGCAACCCCCGCCCTGCAAAAAGTCTAGCGACCTGTGATCCACAGTCGCTGGTATTTTGCAAGAACTGTGGGCGTTGCTAAGCAGAAACGACAAATGAGCGCGTTACTCCCTCCAGAATTCGGAGGTGTAAAAGACGGGAATGACGGCGCCATCGCCTGTCGTTCGCAGTGGAGAGCTGCAGCAAACCCTAAACCAAAAGCTATTCCTGTAGGTGTGCACCGCTCCAGAATACTTACGAGCCTCAGTTTCGATCTTCTGGACCGGCATCTTGGAAACGATATAATTACGAAAAAAAGGTCTTTCCGAGCAGGAATAGTAACCGCAGGGGCGGGCAAGGTAGTTCACGGGTGAAAACTACAGTGATTCACGCCTACTTGGAACGCACACTGGCGATGACTTTAGGATGCGAACGCAGAAAACTGTAAGTGAAAAAACGTGGGCGCGTCGCGCAGGGAGTTGGGACCCGAGGATCTCAATCGCTCGGCGCGCCTGCACCCGCCGAGAATCGAACGACGCAGCGTAGGAGAAAATTCGGCCTCCAAGTTTCCGTCTGCGAGAAGCAGCACACCCTTCGCAAACACACGTGCCCGCTCCGAGCCGTGCGGCGGTGCCTGCCCTTCCGCGACTTCTCAGTGGGAAGCCACCTGCGGCGGCAGGTGGACGATGCTTTGTGCATCTGCGCAGCACCATCTTTCTCAGGGTGAACGCAGATCTGCGCTGAGGGAGAAGGATGACGAGCGCCTCGCCCCTTCTAGCCTCGTTGGGACACTGACGCGCTCTCGGCATTGGACTGCCAAGCGCCGTCTTCCCACGTCATTGGCTCTCCTTCCTTCACCTCTTAAATCGACGGAGCGTGGCGATGGCTTGCCGAGCCCACTCGGCAATCAGAAACGACTTGATTGCCACAAACAGGCCACGAAACAATAATGGGCGTCGCGTGACTTTGCGGCGGGGGGGGAGCGCAGAGACTCAACTTTCGCGGAGAAAAGGTTGCGCGACACCCATCGTTTGACAGTTTGACGAGAGGGTTTTGTCCGATATTCGGGAGAGACAAGGTCGCAGCAGAGCGCACCACGCAGCGTATTCTCCTTCTCTTTGGAGCACACAGAGTTTGGACCGCATCTTCGCGGGATTCTAGACTGCGAAATTACCGTGTGCGGCGCCCACGTCAGCCTGAGACTTGACACCTGCGCGTTTGCTGAGACGAGGCGGGGAACGGTTCCACCTCATCGCCTGCATGCTTCGTTCGCGCGGCATCAGCGGTTGAAGAGCAGCAAACCGTATTGATACTCCGATACTGCATTCTTTTCTTGGAAGCGTGCAAGCTGTCCGTAGACATTAGGCTTTGTGAAAAGATCTCGAGTTGCCCGCCTCGCGCCCAACCGGTCTTTAGCCTGCCGTTGCCACGACTCGAGAGTGCGGCTCCCCTGTAAAGGAGCGAACGGAATGTAAGAGGGATGCACCATTAGTGCAATTTTACGCTACTGTAACACCGTTTGAGTCTGCGTTCATTACGACTCAGCCACCCGCATGCCACCCTAGACGCTCTGAAGCCAGGCACGCGGGTGAAGGCTGCGCAGAGATACGTCTGCCGACCACCCTTCGCAGTGATGACGCTTCTCCGCTTCCGAGTCGACCTTCAATTCCTGAAATGGCGCCGCCCCTCTTCTTGCCGCACATGCGCGCGTCAGCACTGCCTGCTTGCCGTGTGCGACCATACCCTCAGCGGACCGAGGGCACTTTGACTCGCGCGTTTCGCCTTGCGGCTCAAGTCTTCTTCGTTTGGCAGTCTGCGAGCCATCCCACTGAGAATTCCCGTGCCTTCTCACGTGTCGCTTCCTCTGTCCACTCGCTCCCCTCATTCAAGCTGCTCTCCTTCGTCTGCCGTTTGCTTGTTTCATGCGCTATGCACCCGGTCCCGTGTGAGGTCTGTTTTGCCTTCTTTCACTTCAGCGCGATCGCTTTGTAAACTGGGGAGAGCAAATATGGCTTTCGAAGAGGAGTTCGACCAGCAGAACGGCTGCGGCGCAGCGCAACAGGGAGAGGAGGAAGGCGAAATGAAGAGGACTTCCAGCGCGCTGCGCTCCAGCATCGCCCGCTACGGCAGCAACAGTGTAAGCTGGAGCTCGCGGGCTTGTCCACATGCGACTGCATTTTCGTCATCCATTCGATTGCTCATGTCAAAAACTCGTTCCTTTCCGCGTCGCTGTTCACTCCCTCGCGCCTGCGCAGCTCTGGCGCGCTGCCTCGATCCCAGTCAATCACGAACTCTCCTCGCGTCTTGCAGCGCAGCCGCCTGATTCTCTTCGGAACGTTTCGTTTCTTTCTGCGAATCACGTTGCTGCTGCGTATCATCTTTCCTCTTTCGTCCGTTTCCTCTTTCGTCCGTCGCCGCTGCTCTCGACTGTGCCTCGTCGCTGCGCTGGCGTCTCGGGCGCGCTTGCAACCCGCGTGTGTTCTTGGCCTCTTGGCTTTGCCACCGCTGTGTATCTGTCTTCACCGACCAGCTTTTTCATCTGTTTCCGCACGATGCGTGCCAGCCTGTTCATCTCTCTCGTCGCGCGACTCCTTTGCTGCGCCTGTATGGGGCTGCACGAATGAAAGACTCAGATTGTCGTCTTCTCCATTTCGCACTCCAGAGGTGACTTGCTTTATGGCTTTTGCGTTTTCTCTCTGCAGTACTACTACGCACACGCTCCCCTGCCTGGAGCCCAACAAGGCGGCGATGTGAAGGTAGGACTCCTCTCTTCGCGGCATCAAACGCCACTCTCCTTTCCTTCTTTGCCCCTATCTCTCTCTCCTCCTCTACGGAGTCAGGCCTTCGATTTCGTGTTGAACGAACTCCCTTGCGTTGCCTCACACGCAACTCCCCTCTCCCCTCCCCCTCCCTCCCCCCCCTCCCCCGCGCGCGAGATGGAGTCAAGCCTTGACGAAATCTATTCTTTGGGACCTGCCACTACCGGGGGGGAGGGGCGAGGAGCGAGCTTGCTGTCGTTTCGGTTCTCTTCTGCTGTCGTGTCTGGGCGTTCGCTTTTCCTCAGCGAGACTTGCTGCCTGCCCTGTCTGTCCTCAACTGCTGCAGGTCCTCTCAGGCCCCGGCGTCGTTACTGGCGGACCGCCCGTTTTGCTGGAGAGGAAGCGCGTGGAGCAAGCCGAGGAGGCGGGCAGAAAAGTTCTCTCCGCGGAGGAGGCCGCTAGCGCAGCTGTCGCAGGCAAAGCTCTCGCGGGCTACCAGCGCATTCAGAGCTACATGTGGACTGACGAAGGGAGCTCCGTAAGGTGAGGACGCGCAAACAAGAAGACGCGCGTGGAAGTCTGTGGGCGCGGAGCCGAGGCAAAGGGCTCCGCGGATAGCAGACGGAGACAAGGATGAGGTTTGCTTTTCTCTAGGCAGATCCTCTAGGTGCCTCTCTCTCCTCTCTGTTCGTTCCCATGCGGGTATTGGGGAGGCTTTGCGGCTTTCCCGTCTGCACTCGCCTGCATCACTACGGCGGAAGAAGAAGACTCAAGCGAGAGCGAGGGCGCTCGGGGCTGCTTGGCAAAGATGGCGAGCGCCTCGGAGGAGAAAGCCCTGGATGGTTTTCGCAGCTCTGTTCTTTTCTTGACTCTCACCTTCCATGTCCCGTGGAGTTCGTCTTCTGTTCAGCTCCCGTCTCGCGCATCGCATCTGGCTGCGCTCTTGGTCCTGGTTGTGGGAGTCTCCTCTTCTTTTCCTGACGCGCCTGCTCGCCAGTGCGTGTTGTCTCTCAGAGTGTACGTAAATCTGGAGAAAATCGTAGAGGGAGACGTCGCCGGCGTGTGCTTCGAGAAGGAGAAGGTCGGCGTGGCCTTCGACGCCGAGTGCGCCGCCCTCGCCATTCAAAGTACGTGTTTGCTTCTGAAGGTGTTCCGCGTGAAGTTTTCAGCGCAGGGTCAGACGATCTGGACCGAGGCTGTCCCAGTGCAAACCTGCGTACCCAGCCTCTCCAGGCAGAGACGCGGCGCTCTTTGCTTCGCAGGCGACATGCAGAGGCTGATTAAGGCTGCCTATCAAAGCGGCGGCGAAAAAACGAAACGGGCGAAAGAGAAGAAAGTCGAGGACGGGCGGCAGCGCCAGAGGCCAGATACGGTATAGGGGAACAGGGCGGGGCGGCGTGGAAAGGCAGAGAAAGCAGAGAGGGCGTGGGGTCATCCGGCTGGTGCGGCGGCGTTTCGGCGCTGAGCGCACGTGGAGCTGATGGAATCGAAGGGTCGCGTTGGTCTCCAGCGGCTCATTTCATATTGCTTTTTCTTGTGTGTGCGGGTGTGCAGCCAACGCAGGCAACTACTCCTTGGTTCTGAATCGCCTCTACCAGTCCATCGATCCAGCGAAGAGCCGTGTCAGTGTGCGTAGCGACCGCGTCGCTCTCGCTCTCGCGAAAGAGGTAGGCGAAGAAGCAGAAGCGCCGTGTCCGGGGGGAAGGTGCGGGCTGCTGGCCTGTTGGTGTCTGATTTTTCACCTTTTTTTTCTCCCGTCGCCTCCCTCGCCGTCTTGAGAGTACCCACCTGCTCTGTGTGTCTGTCGGCGTCGGCGTCTTTCCGGTTTAGGCTGTGCGTTGAGGCGGATTCTGTCTTCCTCTCTTCAGCAGTGGCTATGAAAGAGTTATGCATATAGTCACATATAAAGAGATAGATGTGAACTGCTCGAGAACTTTTCCAGCTCGTCAAACGTTTCTCTTTTGTGCGGGCCTGTAGCAAGGAAATACCGTGAATGTCGTAGAGATGCTGTGGCCTCATGTCCAGAGCCTAGACTTTGACTTTCCTCCTGTTTACTCTCGCATGCTCTTCTCTATCCCTCCGCAGAGGGCTGCTACCGCGATCGAGGTTCTGTCTTTTCTAATTTTTCCACAAGGTGTTTTTCCCTCTGTCGTGCTCTGCGTTACCTCAGGACCCCGATATGACTTGGTTTAGTCTGACTCAGTCACGATAAGCTCTTTGTGTTCCCTAAGAAGACAAGTCGACAACACCGCGGTCTTCTCATCTGGATCTACCTACTCGCGCGCCTTGCGATCAGACGCGACGGGGCGGCGCGGAGAATTCGGTCGTCCCTTGTCGCAGGTTGAACCGCCTGTTTTCTCCCATCATCATCTTTGTGGCAAGTCTCTTTTTCCGCAGTCATTTCAATTTTCTCTCTGGTTTGTTCTGGAAGCATCAGTGATCGAATGATGATCGTGATCGAAGACGCGTTCGCCTCCTCTTGTTTAATGTGTTTTTCCTCGTTTCTGTGTTACCATCTCCCGCGCAGGGTTCGCTGTCTTCTGTTTTTTCGTTTTTTTCCACCAACACGCCGGGCGTCTCTACGTGCGGCACTACACAGATGGATTGGCGGCTCCGCAGCGAAACTCGCGGTCTTTTCTGACGCCCTTTCTATCAACATCAATGAATCCTCACTGCCTAGGAGCCACGTGGGCTCTGGCATAGCGGGCATTTTTCTCACTGCGGGTATTGGTACTGTAGTGATACACTTATCGCACAAGCTCTTCTTCCCGCTGGCGTCGGTGTCCATATCTATTGACTGTTTTTCACGTGCTGTGCTGGGGCGTGCACTCAAAACACTCCAAGAATGGATACACGGACACCCAGCAGGAGGGTATGCTATGGATGCAGTGCTGATGTAGAGCTATCGCCGCATGCAGGGGTCAGGCGTATCGCTGGTTCCATCAGTGATATAGGAACATTCTCTCTGCATTTTCGCCTTCGTTCGAGGCTCGCGCGTTCTGCCGCCTCGCGCGCCTGCTTCCGCGTGCATACACTCCCTGCCATGTGTTCCAGCGAAGAGATGCTCGCACTCAACCTGTGCAGTAGCAGATATCGGAAAATAACCAAACACGAAGGGTGGGAGCCTGCTGGCGAGCGGTAACAGATATGGGACGAACGTGCGACGCGACGTTAGCGGGGATCTGGAAAAACAGAGTGTGACGCCCACTGAGACACGAGAAAAGAGTGGTGAGAAGCGATAGTACGGATGGGATTTCCTCATCGATACACAGCAACGGAACGACACAAACAGTACTCGTTTGCACCAACGAACACGCCAATCGAGCTTTTGGTGTGCTACACACACGCCACAGTCCGATATGAAGTTGCTGTACTTCGGGCAGCGGTAGGAGAACGGGAGTGGACGGTTGACAGGCACTCGTGCTGCATCAGAAGAGGGAGTCTTCAATCTCTTCTCGGAAGGCCTTTTGCTGTGCCAGCCGTCTTTCCTTCGGTGACATGAGCTCCTCTTCCGCTGCGTCGCTCGCTTCACCGGGCTCAGCCCCTCCACTGAGTAAAGCGTAGAAATCATCCAGGCTGGCCTTCTTTCCTGCTTCTGTCGGTGTTGCCGCCAGCGTCTCTCTTCTACGCAACTCTGCACGCTGATTTCCTGCCTGCGTTTCTTGTGGCCTTTTCGTTTCACGCTCCTCTTCGCAGGCTTCTTCGTTAGAGAGGTCACTGCTGCTACACCAGAGAGATACCTTGTCTTGCTCCATTCGCGAAACTGAAAAAGCACCAGATCCCTCGCCTTTGACGCAACGGCAGTGGACGAGGCACCACATGTCGCATTGCGGATTCAGGGCGTGAGTTGCAGGCAAGACAAGCTTGCGAACAGTGATGCAGAAAAAAACTTGAGATCACAAGAATCACGCAGGGTAAAGGTTGATAGAACCGGATAGGAGCGGAGGAGCACAGATGGGCTCGAGGCCGGTGTCAGGTAGCGCAGATTCACGATACTGCTCGACAGCGGCGTTCGTCATTTTGAACAGGTTATCTTGCCATGAAAATAGGAAAGCACGAGGAGCTTTGTCGCTGCCACCTGGCGTTTACGGTTGCACATCGTGCTTGCTTAGGGGTGCATGGATGTTTTCTCCGCTCGTATCGCTACGTATCTTTGCACACACGAGTTTGTGCATGTTTGTATGTGTGCGCGTTACCCCTTGGAAATTGTTTAAATATACATGTATGGATATCTCTATACGGTAACCAGCTATGCAAGCGTGTAGGACACTTTGCTTACGAGCATGGGAAGCATCGTGGCCGCCTAAGAGGCCTCCGTTGGCGCTTTCCCTCGTTTCGTCTCTTCCACTTCGGCGGTACCGCCGCACGTCTGCTGGCATGTCGAACTCAGTGACTATCCCCCTTGTCCCTATCGCGGTCAATTCCCCTCTGTCCGGTGTACCTCCTATAACGCTGCTTTCGCCCTCTGCTTGCCCCTGGGCGTCTTCGTTGTCGTCCCCCGATGCCCCGCGGTCGGATTCGCAGTCTAAAAAAGGCTCGCCCTTGTCCTTCACTTTTTGTTGGAGGCTCTCCAGAAATTTCTGCTGCGCCGCCAGCCCGTCCCGCGCCTTTGCCTGCCGTTTCTGCGCCTCCATCTCAAGGAAGCTCTCGTTCCGGACACAGGCGATGTATACCTCGTACGTCTCTTGAAGCTCTGCCTTAGAAAAGGAACAACGGAGCGGAAAGCGAGAGAAGCATGAAGGAAGGCGAAGGTATGGAAAGAGCGTAGCATTTGAGTGTCGGGGTTAACGGGAGACCCGAAGACTATGAAAAGACAAAAGCATGAAGCCTGCATGCGCCCACGCAGCATGGCCTCGGCAATATCGCTGTGGTGTGTATATGAAAATCATAGCCGACCCAGCCGAGTCTAGAAACGAGCGCGACAAGCTTGTTTGGGCAGCTCATGATTATTATTTTTCCTTGGGAATGCGAGTGATGCATGCGGAAGGAGCTTGGACGACGGGAGAGAATTGCGTGGTGCGACGGAACAAGGATGGACACACGGGTTTTCCACAGAATTGTATCACGCGTTTCTTGCTGCCGCCCTCGAACCGCCCAGCCTCTCTTCCCGTGGTTCTCAGCGCGTACCAGGAGCCTCTTGCGGTCATCCATGAAGGCAGGCTTCAGATGCTGCAGCGACTTTAAGCGCTGCTCTGCTCTATCACTATCCTCTGTCACCTAGAGAGCGCAAAAAAGCCGGTTTCTGTACGTCAGCGTACAGGCGGTGCAAGTCTGTCTGCGACGCGTCCGCAACCGAGGCCATCGTTCGCCACCACCGGATGCTGGCGCCGTCAGGGTGCGATACTTCCCATTCGCCCGAGGTGGCTGCAGGTGCGTGTGAGCGGGTTTGCAGAGCCAGATGAGTACGCATACAAGCATGTACATTTATGCGCTGACTACATACTTCCGGGTATTCGTCCGGGAGAGCCCGCCGAGCCCCGCTCGTGCATCATCGCGTCGAAATCATTTGCGTTAGCGTTTTCGACTGCTGGTAACACGATAATTTTCATGCTGTAAGTGGACGCGAGCCAATGGTACAGTTCAGTGATGCCGCTGCCATCGACGGTCCAAGTTCAGGGGCAATCTGCCTACCCTGCTTAGAGCGACATTTGTCCGCTTCAATTCGTTATCCAAATCGAGGCAGGCGTCCTGCGTGCATTTCAGATCTTCTCTGGCTTTGCGAACTTGTTCCTCCAGCTGGCGTTGAATATTTGCCTGCAGGTGATCAGCTTGTCCGTCCAGATTCAGTGCAAGCCTCTGCAGCAACTCGCGAACGCGGCGCCGGAGACGGACACGTTCGAGCCCGTTGTGCCGCTCGAGGGCTTGAAGAAGGGAAGCCCCAGTATCCACGAGATGGAAGACGGTGGCGCTGAGAGCATGTGACGATTGCACAAGAGGACCGAACAAAAGCGGACGGTTACGAAGTAAATACTGAGCAGCTTCCCGCTGGCCGCTCTAGGGCATTGTAGGACACCTTCTGTGCTTGCAGTACAATCCGAGAACTCCAAAAGCAAAAGCACATTCTGCGACATGTCAAATCCTCGACAGCTGCAGCTCTGCGAACCGGATACCAAACGAAGCCCGCCCGTGTTTGACGCTCCACCCCGACACGCTCGACGTCTTGAGTGCGGCGCGGCCTCAAGCCTGGCTTTGACAGGCACCCATTGTTCAGAGGCGTACCGCGCACTCTTGAGTTCCTGAAGTTTCGTGGCCAGGACAAGCCTGTCGACCTTGCCTGCCCCATCACACAGAGCTACAGGCCCTCCGAAGCTTGCATGTGTCGTCTGCGGCATCAAAGCGAGGGCAGTTGACGTGGAGGTGCCTTTCCGCGGCGTTGTCGGTGGATCTGAGTCGCACGGCTGGACTGGCACTCCAATGGTGCGGTCTCGCAACGCCGTCAAGAGTGCATTACAAAGATTGATGAGTTCCGGTACCGCCCTGTCGTCTGCCTCATACATCGCCACGAGATCCAAGCTGACATTTGCGTGCCGAGCCACGTGATCGGCGGCGTGCTGCAAAAACGCCACCCGGCCTTCTTCAGTGGCCACCGTCCATGTGTCCAGTTCTGTAGAACTGCCACAAAGGATAGCCAGCCACTGCAGAATGTTTGCAACGACGGGGAAATTTGGACCCGCAGAAAACTGTCGAGCGGAGAGTGCGGGACCTGTGAACCCCAGAGCCAGTAGACGGCTGTTAAGATGCCTGACATGGTACGTGGAAGCCATCCCTTCCATTTTCCAGAAAACGAATTCCCTAGATTAATCTTTGGAGTTTGAGCCTTCGAGGCTTTTGCAAGTTCCTGAGTCCTTTTGGAATAGCAGAGCATGCGCCAGTGACTGATGGCGCAGTATTCTGCTCGGCGATTCGCGGATGCGCCCACACGAAAGGCAACATGACGAAGCCGACTGCACAAGAATCCAGGCGAGCTGTAGCAACCCCTACTGGTAGTGAGGTGTCATTTGATGCCGCTGTAACGGCAACTGAACAACTGTTTTGCATCGCTTCCCTCTCCGTCAAGAATGGGGCCGCTGTGCGCTGCATGAGGCCAACTTCAGAAATACCATCTTGCTCCAACTTTGGAAAATTGCGTAAGGCAGTTCCCAAGAAGGGAGGATCACACCACACACTAGATTTCACCGCTTACGCGGATCCCGCATTCTCAGGAACACTCATATAGAACGACAGTGTCTCTTCTCGAGGGAGGCTGTTTGAATACCACCGCCGAATTTGACACATAGGAGTGATTTCCGACGTCTACCGCTGGAATCGATTTTGCTTTAGCATCCATCGCATGGTTGCATTTTTCAGTCCAAGGTCTGAGGCTACCGGCTGCATGCAAGCGGTTACTTCGACAGAGTGTAAAGCGAAGCTTTACTCGTTTATCCACCACAGCTAGAGCAAGGGGTAGGACCGCGGCCCTCAAATCCAGAAACGGGAATCATGAGTGCGTCCTTACGGGCTACACTGCCACCGCTCTCCCGTATCGCTCTTGAAGTTGCGTAGCGTGGTAGCGTCTCGCAAAGTACATTTGCCAGATCTGCAATAATGCTTGGATTTTCAACAGAAGCCTCACCTCATAAACGACCATAGCGTACACAGCAAGGTTTCTCCTCCACCTCTCCCGCAAGCAAGTCTCCGCCAAGACCTGGGATGCCTTCACGGTCTGTCTCAGAGGATGTCGCTAGTGATGGCTCGCCTTTTTCGCGGTTTTCAACAGTGGCTATTCCGGGCGGCGGGGCAATGCCGTTCTCGTAAAGGTTGTGGGTCACCGCCCCTCATCGATTTCGCGTATCCGCGTTTAGTCTCACTGGAATATTTTCAAGAGTACCCTTTCCCTCGTAGCGCCGTAGCTGTGGAATCCAGTTCGCCGCGACCAGCGAATTGTCCTATGCTGAGAAAGGGATTGTGAGTTTGCGTAGTCAGTCAGTCGCTCGAGAAGGTGTCCAGGGTCAGTATTAGACTGTGTGACTCGTACGGCTGTCTCGCGTCTCCAGCCACCACCAGCGTTCTCTAGGTGGCGGCTGTAAAAAATACTGAGTGCGGGTCTCCGTTAGTCGAGTATTCTCACTTTCAGTCCGTCTAGCGTTCCCAGGCCGTTTGCTTGTAGATAAGTGGCGAAAAGCGATCAGAATCCTCTCTAATGCCAATACAGCAGTTCTTCCTCATCAGGTAGAACAGAGAAACCTTCAGGGCTGCAGGGATTCATGACGAGAACACACTTCTTCACCGATCATGAAAGAGGACGTACGCGAGAATGGTGGGGGGAAGGAGGAAAGCGGATTTTACGAGATGCTAAAACGCCGGCATGCGGGCTGCTTCGGTGCACAACGTGAGAAGAGAGAGAAACGGTACGGCTGCTGGAGAACAAGCCAAATGCAACACATACGCTTTGGGGCAGTACCTAGTTTTGTTGCCTCCGACGTGAAGGGGGCCAATTAGGCTGTTGCCGTGGGTGATCACTCGTTCCGCGTCTGGATTTCTACCGTTGTTCACTTATTCAAAACGCTCACTTTTTACAGTATCGTTATCATGGCAGAAGCCCTCCAGAGTCTGTCACATGTGTTGACCTGCAGGAATGCTCACTTTGAAGCACAGGTTAAGCGCGCAATCGACGCTTTCATTCATTGGCTCGACCGGTGAGGGAGCATCGAGACTAGCGATTGTTCCTCGTATCACCTACACTATTCGAGACGGTTATTCACCTGCGGTTTTTATTCGAACAACTAAGGAAGGAAGGTGTGTACGAAGGGTACCGGAAGGCCAACTGCTGACAGCAATTGGTTGCACGCAGCCAAGGTCAAGGGTTGGCCCTGGCACGAGTGAAATGCCTTGAGTGCAGCTTGACTGAAGTTGTCGCCGTTCTCAGCCGAAAAGTTGATATCCACGTGTGATGAGCGTGCCTGATCCGACGATATACACAGCGATAACGACGGGTGTCTGTCACTGGAAGACCTACAGGCGGCCTGCCGTGAAAGAAATATCCCCCTCTCCAGGTATGCTGACGCCCAGCGGCAAGGCAGGTCACCGTCCTTACTATTGAAGCGCCTTCGAACGGACCTCAGCAATAAAGTTCCTTGCTGGGGAAGGGCGCTGCTACCTCGCAGTGCCTGAGAGGCTCGCAGCAACACGCAGTTGCATGGCAGAGTCATGAGGCTTGAAAGCGACCATCCGACGGCGACACTGTTGAGTGAGCTAAATACAGCATGAACGCGCTAAACACCTGCTCTGCTTTCCACCGTGTCCGCTCGGTTGGCTGCTTCTGATGTAATACCGGCGGGACTGACGACAGCATCGGTTACGCGGTTGGTATGCGGTTGTGACGCAGCATGCCCCTAGAGGAGATGATACAGGAGGTCTACATACACCGCGACCGAATGAAGAGGTTAGTTCCCAACTCCTCTGCTGTTACAGATTCGATCCAATCTGGGTGTATGGGATATCTTCTACTAGACACCTCTGATTCATCTAGAAACAAACAGACTGCGCAGGGATCGGAACGAGAGGGTGACAGAAGAAGGGATTCTACCAGGATGGGCTGCGTACTCCGTCCGCGATTACACGTCACCGAGGCAGGAAATACTACCAAAGGACAGAAGTTGGGAGTAAGGAAACTCCCAAGGAAATGCGGGGTCGTCTAGAGTGGCCTTCGCCTGCTGAAATGGACCCGCAGCTTGATACAAAAAAACGCACAAGGATATGCGAGAACCCTCATTTGGTTGAAGAAGGGCACTAGATTACCTCTCTGTAAGCTTCCGCTTTTTCAACTGAAATATGAACTCGCTCATCTTTATCGTTGTTGTACTGTCTTCCGAGCCGGAAACGGGATAGAGTACTCGCCCTTACATGACCTTCACCCTGTTCAGACATGTGGCAGACTGGACGGTGTAAAATATGAAAGGTCGAGAGATCCAGACTTTTTTCTTCGCCGTGGGTGTGTCCACTAGGCATATTCGATCGGTCGACAAGAACGACATTGCCGCGGCTCTCCTCCCTACAGAAAAGTGGGACGTTCAGGTGTCTGTACACCTCAGAATTTACGAGCATCCCGAGCAGACGGGTGGGTCATCAAGAGCTGAAAGCCTCAGATAGCCTTTTACCTTATGAGCACTCCCTATTTCGACTTGAGAGTCGTGTGGGGACGGGCGTTTCTTGGTTGGTGTCGGTCCTGCCGTTCTGCTCGCTGACACTGAGCCTACCGTGTCGTATGGCACTAGCTCATAAATTGCTCATCTCTCTCTCCGATAACCCTCCTCCGTACTGCGCTTCTGTCGCTTCTTTCTCTATCTTATCGCCTCGACGCTCGCCTCGTTTTTGTTTCTCTGTTGCGCAGCTGCTGCCGCCGCGGCTGCTCAATCTGGTTCCGAGCCGCAGGCGACGGAAGTAGATCCGGTGTCGAGCCAACAATCTCGCAATCGCAAGACCGCCTCGCCTTGTTTGCCCCCTGCGCAGTGCTTGCGTGCACCTCCCTTTTCTTCTGAAGAGGTTTCGAGTCCCCCCGACGCTTCTATGGCGGCCTCCGACACAGCGTTCGTCGCCTTGACGTCTTCGAGAGGCGGAGAAAATGAGACGTCTGGAGGCACAGGAAACTCTACTGCTGGCAGCGATTCCCTCAGTAACACGATACGAAAGGATCGGAAACCGCGCGTGGCGCTTGGCACGCCAGCGCAGGTTTTTTCTACTTCTCCTGCGTCAGTCTCCGTCCCGCCTGAGGCAGCTGCGAGGGAAACGGCATCAGGAAAAAACGCGGTGCCAGTGGAAGGGGGTACGCTCATCATACATAGAGTACCAAGCGTGACACGCGCGTCACGCAATTCGAAGGCACTTCAAACCCAGCCGCGGTCTGTATCTCCACCGTTGGCGACAATTACCAGTCTCCCTCAAGCCCCCTCGCGTCTTTCCGTCGTAAACGGACCCGGGATAATTCGAACCTTTCGCGTTTCTCTGTCTGCTTAGTTGCCCGTCTACCTTAGCTACGTCACTCGCCTTTTCGTCTTTCCACTGTCTCTCGATCTCGTCTGCTCGACGTCCCTGAATTGAGCTCCGCTGTCTTCTGCCTTGGCCTCCTCGATAACCCCGCCTCGCTGCGTGTCTGTTCTTATCTTCTGTTTCCAAGCCATACCAAGTGTTTCTCCCCCGTCTGCCTCTCTCCTCAGATTTGCGTGCTCCCGCAACTCCGAAGCCTGTGGCGCCTCTCGCGGACGCCCCTCGGGATTCTCCGCGCGTCCGGATTCGCACGGATCTCTCCCGAGTCGCAGACCCCGCTATGGCGGAGGCTGAAGCCGCGGTGTCGGCCGCTCTGCAGGACGCAAAGGAAGCTCATCGCGCGGCGAAGGCAGCGTGCGGCGAAGCCGTCAAGGCTGCGCGCGCTGCCTGCCTCTGGCGAGACCCTGGACTCTGTCCAGAGGGCCCTATCGTGCAGGGCGCGATGAAGATGCCGTTGGAGCAGCTCGAAGAGGCTGCAGAGCTCCTCCTGAGGCTTCTTGACGGTGCACTGCGGGCGACTGCAGAGAACGAAGAGCGCCAACCAACGCAGCGTTGCGAGAAGGCAGCAGCAGGCCTCGCGGGCCACGACACGCCCGCCGGCGGGCGGCTGCGAAGCACACAAACGCAGAAGCTTTTGGACAGAGACGGAGAGGCGAAGCCTGGAGACGCAGAGCAACCAGAAGCAGACGTAGACGGCGTAGATGGCGAGGAAGATTCCCCTGACGTTGCGTCGCTCCTGACAGCGACCACGGCTCTCGTACTGCAAGCCAAGCGGGCGCAGCTGCGGGCGGACGTGGCTATTGAGGCGGCGACCGAGGCCCGAGCCCGCGCGAGGCTCTTTCGTGGAGAGCTGCAGGCGAGGAAGCAAGCGCAGGAGCGCGAAAGACGCGTACAGGACGGCGACGGGTTTCCTCGTCGCTTCGGAGTTCACGACCGCAGTCTGGCGGCGCCGCATTCTCGCCCCCATCCGCACGGATCTGTAGCACCCGCAGGCTTCACACGAAACGTCGGACCGGCGCGAGGCACGCGGGTGAGAAGCGTGGTGAGGAGCCGAGACGGCGGACGAGAAAAAAGAGCTGCGTGGCCTTCTGGGGAGGCACTCGGCGCTTCTCTCCAAACGCCAGCTGCGCCGCTCTCTGCGGCACCGGGGGCCGAAGCGCCGCGGCTGTCGCATGCTCGCTCGACTCGCACCGGGAGCGCAGAAGACAGAAAATCCGAGCGGCCTGCATCGTTCGCCGCGACGTCCCCTCCGCCTCGCCAGGGCTCGGCGCCGATCGCCAGCGTCGCACCTGAAGGCGGAGCCGCGACCGACCCTGGGGAGCAAGAAGAACCCGCGCTGCCGCCGGGATTCAACGAGGCCGGACGCCGCGGGAGAGGGAAAAGCACGGTGCTTCTGGGGCCTGCGGCCGCTGCCCAGCTGAGAGCCACGACGCGTCAGCTCGCCTCCGCCGCCCTCGACCGTGCGGCGCACGGCGCTCGTCCTCCTGAAAGTCGCGAGGCGCCGGCAGCAGACGCAGGCGGTCGGCGCCGCGCGATTTTCCAGTCGGCGAGGGGATGGACAGAAGCGGACGAAGACGAAAGGGAGGCGGCGCGGTCGCGGAGGCAGGAGGGAGGCCCCGCGGTGGACGGAGAGACTGCAGACGGCAGGTCGCAGCAGCGCCCCGGCAGCTGGGTCGGGGGCGGTCGCGCGGCGGGCGGTGGCTCACCCGAGGCCGAGGCAGGTCAGGCTTCCTCCCCGGGGGCGACCGCAGACGCGGCGACCAGAAGAGAGTCCCGCAGACGGCGACTCGGCTGTCCGCCGCACGCCAAGGGGGCGGACGCGGGCGAGGGCGTGCCTGGATGCAACGCACCCGGCCAGACAGCGCCCGCGGAGGCGCGGCGACTCACAGCAGCGCCCGTTCGCTCATGCGCGTCTGCGTCTCTGTCGCGCTCGCGCGCAGCGCCGGGGTTTGGGCCTTCCGCTCCCTCCCTGGAAGGGCGCGGGGCCAGGTTTGCCTCTTCCGCGCCGTCTGCAGACGGCACGTCGCCTGCCTCGCCTTGTGCGGCTGCACAGTGCTCGACGGGGTTGCGGGATTTGCGCCGGCTGCGTGCCTTCTCTGCTGGTCAGAGGCTGGCGTTGCGGGCGTTCTCCGTTCAAGCGAGAATGCCCACGGCTGTCTCTGGTGGCGCTGCCCTCCCCCGGGGATGGTCGGCCCCCGGGCGGAGCTCGGAGGCGCCGACGCCGCTTCGGGCCTTTCAGAGCTTCGCCGATGCGCGCGGGACGGTCGACAGTCGCGGCCTGCAGCGCGCGGCGACTCTGGCGGGCCTGCCTGGCTTCTTCTCGCCTGCGTGTGCGGGTTCCTCTCGCCTCCTGGGCTCGTCGTCTTTCGTTTCTGCACAGTCGCTCGCCGCCACACGCCGGCCGTCCTCGAGGTCGCTCGCGCCCTCTCCTTCGCCGCTATCCGCAGATTTTCTGGAGCGGCGGAAGAGAGCTCTGAGCGCGCCGGGATTCGCCTCGCAGGCAGCCGCGCAGCCGGGCGAGTCCATGCGCCCTCGCCGCCTCCTCTCAGTGTGGAGCGGCGCGCGTGGAGAGCAGACGCCCAAGGAGGGGCGCACGACCACGCGCAGCCGCTACTACTCCAAGTTCGCCTCTCTCTACCGCGCCGGCCTGCAAGGCGAGGAAGTCGACTCGAGAAGCGATGACTCAGCCGAGGCAGAGGACGCTGAAGACGCGCAAGCGAGAGACGAGGCAGAGGACGAGGAGGCCGCGGCAGAAAGGGAGGAGGGGGAGGAGGGGGATTCAGGAGACGAAGAAGAGTGGCGCCATCGAGGCAGGCTGGTCGGGAACCGGAGGCAACGAACGGACATTCGGCGCCGCGTCGCGCACGTCGCAGCGTTCCTTGATCTTCTTCGGTGTCTCCTTCCCGCGCATCTCAGCTCACACGGAGAGTGGAAGCCCCCGAGGCGGAAATGCCGAAATCCGGATGACACTCGAAATCGCGAAGAAGGACGCATGCTGTCTTCGCTGCAACGCCCCAGTTGCGACCTCCCCGACGCATCCGCTGCGGAGGCGAAGGGCACTGCGGAAGGCAAGCTTTCTTCTCCCTCGTCACTCTCTGCCTCCGCTTCCGTTGCGCGTTTGCACCCCTCCGAACCCGAGGCGCACCCGGGAAGCGCGGCCGCGGACTGCGGGGAGACAACTGGAACCGGGCAGAAAGAATCCGAGAGTTACACTTTTGCGAACCCGAATCCACAGGTCGCGCTCCACCTTTTGACCTCGCGACCGTTCGTCGCAACGTTTGGTGAGTTGCTGCAGAAGACTCTCTGCCGCGAAATCGCGACGAGGCCTTCGCCTCTCCCATGTCCTTCCAACGCCTCGGAGTCTCCCGCGGCAAGGCGCGACGCTGATCTGTCTTGTGAAGACTCGATCTGCCGCGAGGGAGGGAGCGACCGCGATGGCGAAGCCGCGACGCTAGAGGGAGCGGCGCAGGAAACGATTCAGGAGGAGACGAAGGAAACGATTCAGGAGGCGGCGAAGGAGATCACAGCGAAAAAACGACACACGGAGAGAGTTCGTTTTGCGTGCGACGGATTGGATGAGGCAGAACACGCCGGTGGACTCGCAGTTCACGACGCGGTGCCAGACGCGCAGACGCAGCAGCGCGACTCTGGTGAGGCCGCTCAGAGTGACTCTGCGGATGCCCCGGGAGCAGACTCGGGCTTTGCACAGACAGCTGCTGTAGGCGCTCTTGGAGGAGCGGAAAACAGAGAAACGGATGCAAGAGAGAGCAAATGCCGAAGTCCAAGTCCTATCGATACCGCGGCGCCACAGGGAGGCTCGCTAAGCGCGGTCGCGGAGGCCCTGTCCCTTATAGGACAGCGAAGGAGACTCGCCGAGGTGCTTCGCTCGCGCAGCGACCCGACGCGAGACACCGTTAGCGTTTTCTTCGTCGACCCCGAGACCAGATGCGCTCTCCCCGTCGGTGAGAAGAAAAAGCGACTGCCTGACCTTTGGGATGCAGCCTTGATGCTGTCACATGCTTACTCACACACACATGCATGCGTATCCATTCTGTATACATACAGCTATATATAGCTGCGTGTTTATTTGTATCTGTAGCTGCGGACATGGCGGCGGCCGCGACTCTGTCGTCGGACGGTCTCTCGGAGCCCCCGGCGTGGACGCGTGGAGATCTAAATCGACTTGACTATCAATGCGTTTCAATTGTATTCGTGCAGTATATTCGCTGTTCCTCTTCTCTGATCCACTTTGACGCACTTTGAGGGTCGAGGCGCCTTTAACTCACCCTGGACGTCCAGGCAGCTAGCGATGGACCCCACACACAAGGCGAGCCCGTGGAGTCGTGCCTTTCTCGTTTTCATCTCTGTTCGCTCCGTGTCCTCCTTCAGCGGTGGCAGCGCTGCTGCGGCTCCTGACTCAAGGCTTCGTGGTGGAGCTCGCAATCGCTCGGCCGAGTCCGGCGCGCGTTCGCTGGTCTCCAGTCTACCGCCGGTGCTGGGCGGCGCTTCTCCGCCCGTTCCTTCGCCTCCGCGCGCCCAGCGCTTACCGGCACCGCCCCCGAAGGCTCCGCCCGCCCCGCGGAAGCGCCTCCCGCTGCCGCTCCAGAGACCTCTCAGAGGGCGCCGAAGGAGACATGAGAGCCCGCGGAGCCCGCGAGCGTCAGGCAGAGGCACCTGCGCGAAGAGACAGCGCTGAGAGGGGCCGTGACGCAGGAACGTTGCGGAGCGGAGAGATGGGCGAGAAGACGCAGGATGGCAGCCAGGGGACGGAGGCGACGAGGGCGGAAAAGATCGCCGGTGAAGCGGCAGGGAGGGCAGGCTGTCCGAGCACGTCACTCAGGAATGTGCTGCCGCCGCGTGCCGCGCCTCCGCCGCACGTCTTGTGCGCAGTCCAGAGGGAGTTGCGGCTGCATCCAGAGCTGAGGCAAAGCCAAGGCACGCGGGAATGGTTTAACACAAACAGACGGAGAAAAGCCGCGGAAAACGCTGGAAGTCGGGAAGAAGCCGAGGCGCGTGGCAGCCGGCCTACGGAGGAGACCACCGTGGACGAGGCAGACTGCCGCGGACGCGAACAACATGCTTTCTCTCATCCATCTCCGGATACTGAACAGGTCGCGTCGTCCGCGTCGCCTGGTGAATCTCAAGGTAAGCTCGCGAGCCGTCTGACGCTTGCGTCGGCTGCTGCGGCCGCATGCGCCGCTTTTTCCCCAGCGTAGACAGGGCGGCTGTACGCATTGCGGCTTTCGCGGCTGCGTCGACTGCTCCCCTGACGCCTACATCCGAGCGGAAGGCTTCTCAGGAGGTGCTGCTTGCTCGAGCCGTCGTAGAGACGCACACCCCTCGGCGTCGCCACGGACTTTGTTTTCATTCGAGCTTGGCTCACGCTCTGCATCTCTTGCCTGCCCTGTAGCCCGTTCAACATGTGCGCCGCTTGCTGGCCTTTCAATTCCTGCGAGGTCGTTTCTTTCATCCGTTGACTCTCGCTCTGCTGGCTCGCCTGTTGTTGTGTTCGTCTCGCGTGTCTCCTCCAGCGCGCCTTGGGCCGCCCTTGAGCTCCGGGCTTGCGCGGGAATCTCGCGTCGAAGGGGAGGCGGCTCAGGTGAGCACGGCTTCGCTATCAGCCGCGCCCTCCACCACCGTCAGCAGAGTCCAGCAAGCGGGAGGAGAAAGGGCGCGCAGCCGCGAAGAAGACACGCGCCCTCGAGGCGCGGAAGCGGAAGCAGCCGCGGTCGAGCTGGCGCGCGTCTTCTCCCCAGACGCGAACCTCCGAGCGGTGCGGCGCGGCGGGGGCTGCGGCTTTCGAGTCACCTCCCCAGACGAGGACGCCGACTGCGGCCAAGGAGGGCGCGAGCCGCCGACGGCGAGATGGAGGCAAGGTTACTCAGCTGCTGGAGTCGTGGACGCATGCATCCGCGTCGCGGCAGGGGCGCCTGGCAGCAACCCCCGCGCGAGTGTATCCAGTGGCGAACGAGGCTCCGGCGAGAGCGCGGAAGCGGCGCCTGGAGGCTGGGCGGCAGGACGCGTTCTTCGTAAGCGCGCAGGCCGCATGCGTACTCTGTTCCGACGGGGGGTGTGCGCATCGTGGCGGGATCAACGCGCGCGAAGCCCATTCCTACGTGTTTCCCTTGTGGCTCAGTGCCGCCATGTAGACTCGCACAGGGCAGGCTTGTGTGCCTGGGGGGAGCCTGAGCGCGTGTGCCTAGTTACCGTTCGGCTCGGTTCGTCATCGAGAATTCCGCTACCTGGCTCACACACGAGACGTGAGAGACTCACGGCCGGGCCTCCGGTATCGACAGAAGCGAAATGCAGCCATCGCCACATACGTGCTCATGCGGCTAGTGTCTGCTCACCCTGCGACCCCGGCTTACGCAGACCGCCGCATCGCCTGCCTCCTGTCTTGCTGCGCGGAGCCTTTCTGTCTACGGGGCATCCTTGTTTGCTTTCTCCTCACCTGTTTGTTCTTTGTTCTCCAGCGCCTTCAGTCGAAGAAAGCGCCTTCTTCTGCCTGCTGGTCGCTCCCCGAGCCGAGTCCGCGCAGCCTCGCCCTGCGTTCCGCCGACTCTCCGCCTCTCTCCTCGCTGCTTCGTCTTCACACTCAACTCGCACGCCTTCGCACGCCGGACTTCCGCACGCTCTGGCGACACCTGTGTCGCCTTTGTCTCTGCCTGGAGGCGTCAATCTCTCTCAGTTGCCTTCCGCGTCTTCAGGCACCGGATTGCACGGTGGCGTCAAGCCTCCGTCGAAGTCCATTCCTTCATATGCGTCGTTAAACCATTTTACGGCTTTTCATGCAGCGCCGTCGTCGCCTTCCTCGCCTTCTTCGCCTCCTTCGCTTGCTGCGCCTCTGGGGGGACGGCTCCACGCTGCCTCAGCGTCCAGCCTGACCGCCTCTCCTACTCCTGTCTCTTCTCTGTGTTTGCTGCCTTCTGCTTCCCAGTCGCGGGGATCGCTGCCTTCGAATGTTTTGCCCGCGTATGCGCCGGCGTCGCTCGCTTCCCGCCTCGGTGATCTCTCACCTTCTTGTCCGCGGGCGTGTGCCTTCTCTGCGCTGGCGTCGGTCCCTTCCGCGCCGCCACCCCCCGTCGGCGCTCCAGCAGCTCCCGAGCCTCGGTCTCAGGAGTCTCTCTCCTCGTTCTTCTGTCCCTCCACGCGCCCGCAAGCCCTGACTGCCTCACACTCTCCTCCTTCAGAAACTCGGGACTTTCGGCGCGCACGCGCATCGGCGCTGCGTTCTGCGCCGCCCTCCTCCTCGCCGCCCTCCTCCTGTGCGTCGCAGGCGCCTTCATTTGCAGCCGTCGCGGAGTCTTCAGCTGCTCCGTCATTTTCCGCTGAAGTTTCGCCTCTCCAGGGTCTCAGCCTGGGGCACGTATCGTTTGATCTGAAGAGAAAAATGCAGGAAGACGTGGGAGCATCCTCGAGACCAAGTAGGCACGGTCGTCCCTCCGCGCTCGCCAGGGCGTTCGCGGCAGACGCCTCAGCGCGCGAGTAACTTTCGTTTCCCGTCTAAGCAAGAAGAGGATGAAAACCCACAATCGTCGAGTCATGTGGTGTTTTTGAAGCAGAAGAGGTGGCAGAGATGCGCGTGCGCCCTGCAGCTGCGCGGGGCTTCCACAGTAGCGAGGACGCCGGATGAGGTGAGCGCCCATCCCACCTAGACGCCGGCACCAGGACGGTGAAAACAGAGAAGCACAGACGTTGACGCGCGCCGAAATGTCATCCGAGAGGAAGCGGGCGCGCCGCGGAGGCGCGCAGTGGCGTGTTCGCCGGCGATGGAAAGACTGGAACAGGCTTGCGGCGCAGAGGAACGTCTGGAACTGTCCTTTGAAGCGGAGCTTTTGAATCATCCGCCTCTGAGTGCAGCCCAGCGAACGCGTGGCAAGGAAGACTGTGAAAAGCAATAGAATGCCACGGAGGCGACATCCGTCGCATGCGTAGAGCCGGAGGTGGGAATCAAAGTTGAGTTTCCTGTGTCTCTGTGTGACGCGTGAGACCGTCACTTTCGATTTGCGTGGAGCGGTCCTGGGGCGCTCGAAAGGCTTGGAAGACGCGTGTAGAGAGATTCCGTTTTATTTTTCACCGAGTTTTTAAAGGACCCCAGACTCGCGAGCTTTGGCAGGCCGCAGCGATGTGCTGCAGCTCATCGCGGCTTGTTTCGCTAAACACGTAGCGTCCCTGAGAGCCCTACGCATCCGACCCTCACGCACTGGCGACGAAACCCTGCGAAAGCCCGACGACACCATCCGCTGCACTGAGCTCACATCTTCTTGACTGGCTCTCGGAGATGGCACTGGGTTCACGCAAAGCGTTCCATGCGTATAAGTGTGTTTAGATGCACAAGAGAGAGATTTACATAAATGAATAGGTGTTTTCTTCTCCAGTTCTTGGTACGCATGCAGCAGCCCTCATAGTCAATGCGATACATATACATATATCTACGTATGTGAAGAGAGAGGGACAGACAGACAGGCACGACACGTAGAGCGATATCCATATCAGAAGGTGCTAAACTGCATGAGTATCCGCCTGCCTGTCTCTGTATATATGTATATATGTAGGATTGCTCCATCTGTGGTGCATCGAAAAAATACAAATATACCCACGCTTGAGGGAGAGTTTGGAGAGACGTATGAAGACGTGTAACTTCGGAGTGTGCCGTGCCTGTATACTTGAAACACACACACAGGCTCGGACGTCTCTCCCGTCGCTGCTTCGAATCGATTTAAACCCAGAGAGCCGCTGCGCAGTCGTGAGCGCTGCGCTGTGGCTCAACAACGAGTACGGGGTGGACCTGGCAGTTCCCTCTACTTTTCAAAGCTTCGAGCACCTTGACAAGAGTTTCGTTACCGAGAAAGCCAAATTCTGAAGCTGTAACAATACGCGGAGGGCGGATGGAGAACGGTTCAAGACGACGAATCTACTAACAAAGCTCGCGTTTTGATATACGCCTCCTCTCACCAGCACAGGGAGTGCGCAGCCCGGAATTCAAACGCACTACACACGTAACCGAAGGAGCGGGGCAAATTTACACGTGTGAATCCATAAAACGGAAGATGCACTCATATATATACTTATATATACGTAGTATTGCATGGAACATGAATTCATCTCGGGAGAATCCTCAAAACACATTCACAGCTCCCTACTGCCCTGGCGAAGGCCGGCGCCGCCACCCCGCAGCCGTCGCATCCATTTCTCGCGATTCTTGCGAGGCTTCGAAGGGTGAGAGGGCAATCCTGTCACTTTTTTCTGCCTCGCGCATGCCTGCTGCGCTTGTGAATCTCGCTCCTTCTTTCTCCCTCAAGTCGCGCGCCGGCGAAGTTTCGCGCGTTTGCCTTCCCCTTTTTTTTCCCTCTTCAAATTCGTCTTACAGTCCCCTCCGGACTCGCCTTGGTTGCTTATCTTCAGAGACATCTTGATTTTTTTCCTCTTGTTGAGGTATTTCTTTGGCCTCCTCATCTCGCCATCCGCGTCTGCCGGCTGTCGCGCCCGCATCTTGTCCTTCTTCTTCAGCGTGGCGGATCTATCCGTGCCTCTCTTTTCTTTCCGCACCTTTTTCTTCTTCCTTCCCTCGTACTCCACCGAATCTCCTCGAGTTGTGTTCTCCTCTTCTCTCGTTTTTCTCTTCGCCAGCGCCCGCGCAAGCTGCAGAAGCTCCACTGCGGAAATGAGGGCCTCATCACCGCCGTGACCAGCCCCTCGTTCCGCTTCATCTCTTGCCTCGCAGGCAGCTTCCATCTTCCCTCCTCTCTTCCGCTGTTCCGTCTCTTCTCCTTGCTTGTCGTCCCCCGCTTCATCTACCCGGCGCGCGCCTTCCTGACTCCAGTTCTTCTTCTGTTTTTCTCCTCTCATAGCTTGTCTTGCGTCCGCCACGCAGACTTCCTCCGCAACCCGCCAGACGTCTGCGCGTTTCAGCGCCGCCGCATGCAGAGAGGACAGGCCGAAGGCGCCTTGCGAATTCAAAAACGCCAGCGAGAAGTCGCCCTCGAAGCGCGCAAGGAACAAACGGAAGTCACCGCCTTGCAGAGTGCGGTGAAGTCTGAAAACCCAAAACATCAAACGGAAGCGCTGAAAACCTAGACACAGCGCTACGAGGCATGCAGACCCGAAGCGGAGGCGCGCGAGGCGCGACCGCCTCCTCGGCCGGAAGCCAAGTGAGCGGCGCCAGAGAGGCGCCCGCCAGACACGAGGGAGACAGGCGCAGCGACCTGCGGAGAATTCGCGAGGGGTAGCGAACGACGCAGAGAGAGGCACGTGGCAGACATCAATTCTCGCGGCACGCAGGATCGGAGGGTGAGCAACCGAAGCCTCCAGAGACGCACAGTAACGCACGACAGAGCGCGAGAGACACGGAGCAACAACAATAAAGAATTCGGGAGTTAGTCGCGCCGAACGGCTGAAAAAAGAGGATCCGTGACACGCCAGCAGGGGAAAGCAACAACGACGGTGGAGTTGGCTCCCTCAGGCACAGCCTGATCGGTTTGCTTCTCAAGTTCGTCAACCCCAAAGCTACACACAGGCGGGCAGGCGACGGACGAAAGCGAGAATCAGAAAGAATGCAGCGTCAAAATGGCAGCGAATTCGAATCAACGCGAGACTGAGAAGAGACGCTCCAACATTCCTCTTCTCCTGCTGCGATCAGCCTCAAGGCCCGTGCGAGCAACCCACCTCGAGGCCGCCGTTCCTCGGTTCTACCGTCTCAGCTCGTGTCTGCCTGCTCACCTCGAAGCGTGTCGAATGAGATCTTTGGCGATCTCTCGCTCGCTCGCGCACCTCGCGTTGGCCTCCACGTCCCGCGCGGTCTGCCTCCCCTCTGCGTCGATGTCGTCCACTCCGCATTTGCTGCTGCCCCCGTCTTGGCGCCCATGTTCCACGCGCTGGCATGGAAACCCGCCGCCCTTGGCGTCTGCTTCGCGCTCTGTCGCCGCGCCTCGTTTCGCGCTCGCGCCTGCGGCAGGCGCTCCGCACTTTGGAGTTTGAGTCTCCGCCGCGTCCACCAAGAGCAGCAGACTCACAGCAGCCTGCACAGCGAAGCAGACGAGGCCTGACAAGTTCCAAGTCCGCACGTCGCCGTAGCGCCAGGTCCACGCCTCGTCTGCGTCTCCAGCGTCGCCGGCGGCGGGGGTCTCTGCGCAGCTTGAAAAGCGGGCGTGAGGGCCTGGGACGGGCGCAAGAAGCAGGCGACGCTGTGCCGGCGAGAGCCGCGCGCAGCCGAAGGCCTCGAGCCTGTCCGTCTCCCTGCGAAGGCATGCGCAGGCACCGTGAGACACCGAAGAATCTCACATGAGCACGAGAAACGTGGGCGTATCCGAACCAGTGCGACGCAGAGCTAAAAGCCGCATGGAAGCCGCCCCGCGCACAGGCGCGGGCGAAGAGAGAGAGGGGCGCAGACGCTCGGGACCGAACCAAAAAACGGAGACGGCTGAGCGGTCTTCACTCCCTTCATTCGAGATAAGCGTGTGATTCAAACAGTAAACCCTTCCAGGGGACCCTTTGCTACGTTTCGCGGCTGCGTGTGGGCGCCGCACGGCGCGAACATTTACCTGTCGCGTTGCGAGGCTTTCGAGATCCGCTCAAGCACGCAGCAGCTGAGCATCGCGCGCGCGCAGGCGACGAGGGAAGCCGCGAAATCAAACTTTTGAAGATGGGAAATAGAGAGAGTAGAGAGGAGGTCCTGCTCTTCTTCGAGCAAAAGCGGCGGCGAGTCCGGGAGAGCCGCGTGCGTGAAAACTGCCTGCAGCGCACGGGTTCGGAAAGAAAACGGTTCCCTTCTAGCAGAGAAAAGTGTGAGGCCGCTGGGAAGGAGACTCCGAAGCCGCAGCAGGAGCGCTCGGGAAACATTCAGGAAGGAACAGGGTCTGAGGAGACAAAAAATGAGAGTTGCAGCAAGCACGACGCAGAGACGCACAAGTGGCGAGCGAAGCAGGAAACAATCGAGGTGAGACTCTCGAGTCGTGTCGGCTCGACAGCCAAAGTCCGGAAGAAAACAAAGCTCGACTCCTCAGCGACACGACGCATCAGCCGCACTCCAGATCGTGTCTCTGCAGGTTGGAATTTGCGAGAAAAACACGCACGCGGGAACGAGGAGGCGTTTTTCACGCGAGCCAACAAGAAGAGAGGCCCAAGCAGCTAGGCGGCGTCCTAGCGGAGACCGACGAAGCATCAGAAGCGGGCAGCGAAGAATCGTCCACGCACCTCGATGAATTCGATTCTCTCAACGGGGCGCATGGCTCGGAGTTCGTCGCGAATGTCCTCCATCACACTCACAGCTTCGTCTTCCATGTCGTCCTCGGACTCCGATTCTCTAGACGCTTTCTTCTTGCTTGGCGTTTTCTCCCTGCGTTCCTCGCGCCGCCGCTGAGGGCGACACACATTTAAGAAGAAAAGACGCGGTCTCAGCATCGTGTTTTGGAAACTAGCTGGCGGGCAGTCTCGACGCTCCTGCTGCAGTTCTCGCAGTGGATGCAGGCGCAGAACTGAGGAGCATCGAGCAACCCAGACGCACGCGAAAAGACCTCCCTGCAGCATGTGGCGTGAAGGGCAACGCGGAGGCGCATGCCGTCGAGCCGCATGGATTGTCGCCCGTTGAAGCTTTGGAGACGCGCACCAACGCTCTTGGAGCAGACAGTTCATCGGTCGCACGCACTGGCGTTGTGGCTGTCCTCTTGCACGTGGTAGCCCTACGCGGGGCGTCTTGCTGCGAGTCCCGCGCTCACCTGCGCCGCCTCTTCTTCTGCTTCGCGCCGACACCGCGCGCAGGCGCACACGAAATCCCGCGCGACCCCTCGTAGGCTCTTCACCTGCCTCGCCTTCCCACTCTCCCGGTCTCCGCGGCTCGCGCAGTCTTCGTCCTCGTCGCTCTCGTCCTCGTCGCTCTCGTCCGCGCCGCTCTCGTCCGCGCCGCTCTCGTCCGCGCCGCCGCCCCACCTCCGCTGGCGCGTGCGGGGTCGGTGCACTCCGCACTCGCCCGCAGCGGCTTCTCCGCCGTAGGCGAAGCTCAACTCAGTCTCGTCTCCTGCGCTCGCCAGCGCCTCCGCGGCCGGCTCTTCCGCGGAGAGAGCGGCAGCGGAGTCGCGGCTTGCGCCTTGGCTCTCGCTCCGTCTGCTCGCGCGCCCAACGTGGCCTCGCGCGAAGATCAGGTGGATGTCTCCAAGCGAGTGGACGCTTAGGTTCGGTAGGCAGCTGTGGTTAAAGAGACAGAGCCCCGGGACGAGCGAGATCGAGTTCTTGCTCTCGAAAAAGCGCGGAAAGCAGAGCACATCGGGCAGCTGAGGCGTCGCGAGGAGATTTAGACGCAGCTGAAGCACGAGCTGCGCGAACGTCTCCTTCGAAAACGCAAACGGAGTCCCTTCCAAGGCTTTCAGCATGGACGCCACGCGCCGGTCGAGGTCTGCGTCGCCTGCGGCCGCGGAGGAAAAGAACAGGAACAAAAAACCGGGTACCCAGAGAGGAGAACGCGACGTTGTTTGGACGACAGACGGAACTTGCAAAGAAAAGGCAAAACTGCAAAAAGCGAACGGGTGGCACGAGAGAAAACCAAGTGCACACAGCCAAGGAGAGGAACTAAAAACGTAGCTTTATTCAAGACTGCAGTCCCCTGGCGAGCGACGCGTCCCTTCACAGCCGCACCCCGCCGACCTGAAAAGGCGAACAAGTAGCCTAACACGAAAGTGGCGCAGCGAACCGGGAAGCGTGGCACGCGCAGTTCACACGCTGTCGCATGGATGCAGATATATATGTAGTTGCGCTAAGAAACAACTGAAGCTACGCTGCATCCGCCAGTAGGGGCTCCCCGAGGAGAGCGCGATAGGCCTGCTCAGCTTTTCTCCGCGCACGCTCTCTGAGTGAATTCTTCAACGGAGAAGCCTCTCACGTACCTGTGCTCCATCCGACGCCGAGGATGCCGTCGGGGCTCCCGTCTTGTCGCTCGCGCCCTAGTGTCCGCTCCTGCACGCGCGCCGTCTCAGCTGAGGTTCTTGGAAAGAAGAAGCGGAGCTCTCGAAAGAAGATTGGCTGGCGCTGCCTCATGCGCCGCGGGGAGGTCTGAGAGCCCGTCGCGCGCGCTCCGAGACGCGTCAGCGAAAGAAGTCAAAAGACGCAAGATGTGCAACAGGACGGTCGCTGTGTCTTGCGTAGAGCCGCAGGTCTCCGGCAGATTGTCCTAAGCGGTGCAAACGCGCGCATGCAAAGCGCCGAGCCAAGCGGTGATATCTCTCAGGATGGAGAGATGCTGAGCCCGCCACGTGCCCAGAGAGGCACCTGGTTAATGCGGTACTTCCCATGCGCGTCGCTTACACTTGGGCGCAAAGGTTTCTGAGAATGCGCGAAAACGCGCAGCCGCCAAAGGACGGAAGCACCGAAGGACCGGCATCACCATCCTCGTGGCGTGGCGCGTTAAGTCGCGCGCCCTCACGAAGCCGACGAGAGTGAGCCACGAGCCGATGACGACGCAGGAGGCAGTCTACCGTGGAGCCTCCTCAGGCACGACTTGAGGCAGACGCCGCATGTCGATTTCCGGTCTGCTTTTGCCCTTTCGCTTCAGCTCCTTGGCGTCACTTACCCACGAGCAGACGAGACTCCGAGCCGCCATGAGAAGCGTCCCATGCTGGACGTCGCCCCTGAGGAAGAGGCTGCATCCGGTCTCGGGGTTTTCCTTCAGAACCACTTGCGGGTGGACGTACAGCACGTGCCGGCTTTGAAAGGAGCTGAACAAGTCGGGCGGCGCGAGCGCGTGGTCGCCGCTGATGCGATCTCTGAAGCGACTCTCTGCAGACGCCTCGCCCGCCCCCGCGCGTCTGCCTTCTTGCGTCGGGCTCTGCATGCCGTCTGGGTCCAGTGTCTGGCTGTGTGTCTCTTCTTCGCATTCGCTGTCGCCCTCCTCCACCCGGAAGGCGCTCTTCCAACAGGGAAGATGCAGCATCGGCGGGCAGCTGAAGCGAGTGGTGTCGCACCACCTGCACAGCGAGCCGCAGCTGGACGGGGAAGGAGTTGCAGCAGAAGACGATTTGGGAAGAGGCGCGTCTGGCGCGTTCACTGCTGCAAGCCCCCCTCTCGTTGCGCGCTGTGTGATTCCCTTCGTGGCAAGGCTTTTGTTTTCCGTGGCGGACTCGCGAGACGAACCGCACGCGGCGGCTCTTGACAGCTGCGCGGCGTTACACGGAGGAGTGGCGTGGATGTGCAGCATGCGACGGAGAAGGCGGCGCTGCTGGCTGAGAAGAAAACGAGCCGAGGGAGGACCGAGAGGCGGACGAAAGCGGAAGATGCGCACAGAGCAGGAATCGCCACACAGGCGAGACAGGGACTTGCGAATCGTCGTGCAAAGCAGGGGGGAGGCGTCAGGACCAGACGCGGGCGACCCCGTCGGGGCGGACTCAGAGGCAGCAGAAGGAGCGGAGCCAGAAGAAAAGGCCCGAAAATCGGCAAAGGAGGAGGCAGCCTGCGTGCCCTCTGGGGAGGTGGATCTCTTCCGTTTCTTCTGGCGTTGGCGCGCAGGCGAAGCCCAAGGGTGACAAACTACGGGTCTTGTGGCGCGGGATGCTTCCGCGAGACGGCAAGCAGAGGCCAACCCCACCTTCCCCCTCCCCTTTGGTTTTTTCTTCACTTGCTCCTTCATGGTAACGCTGGTCGGCAAATCCAAGCAAGTAATGGGCCGTGTGTAAAGGGGGCTCCTCATAGGCCGACTGTAGATGCACTTTGCGCGTCGATGCTGCAGGTGAAATCTAGTTGCCGGCGAACGTGCAGTGGAAATGGGAAGACATTCCGGGAAGGTAGGGTCAGGGCAGGGGCATGGGCACGAAAAAGGGAGGGATGTTGGATGTGAGTGCTTCGCCAGAAGGCAGAGATGCACAGGAGACGAGACAGGAAACACGGGCACCATTGACGTCCTGCATGCACGACGGCGGCAGCCGCATCTAAGAAAAGTCGGCCGAAAGGAGCTGCTGAAACGAGAAAATAGCAAGACAGGATGTAAAGGAGAGCGTGGGGACGATGTTCTATGCGAGACCACAATGCTTTCTAAGGACGAGATCGATTTCGGTCGTTTTAAACACGCCACGTTGCCAAAGGGGGCAATTACCTGCTGGGCTGCTGGCAGTCAGCACCGCGCAGCTGCGGTTATAGCAAACTGCGGCTGTGGCAGTTTCCTGCCCAGACAGAGTAGTCCATCGCAGGCGCGAGAGAAGAGAAGAGTCAGAAAGCAGAAGGAAGCACAAAGAGGAATACAAACTGTCTCGAGTAGACCTCTTTGTGTGGTTGCGGCGAAAACAACTGACCAAGTTCCCTATGATTGCAGAGCACCCGCACTGTTGTCCAACCCAAGCCACCGCCAATTTCAGAGTACACTCTTTGAATTACAAAGACAGAACCTGGTGACAAGCGTCTACAGCTGCTTCCACGGGTGTCACGCCTAAAACTCGGTTCGAGCCAAGCTGTAACTCGTGGGCGTCCGCCTTCCATTTTTGCTGCAAGTGGAAATCCGGGTAACCACGCCGCTTATGAGCAGGGACATGTGGCAGACCCCTGAGTGACTCTCCGGCTTTTGGGTGAAAGCTGGAATGTGTGATGTATTGTCTCGGCCGTCCTACATGCACATGCTTACTGCGTCTCGCTGCTGGGTAACATGAAGTCGAGCATGTGCCCGTCTTGTGACTCTCCGTCCAGCGAAATTATCCGTCTCGCCGATGCTACTGCCAGATATACAAAATTAAGTTTCCCAGCAGACCGTGGATGTATCAGCAGGCAGACCACGTTTTTTTTCGCTTCCGTGTCATTACTAGAATGCGGTGACCCGGAGCGGATGTGACAGATTGAAATGTCGAAAGTCCAGATTGTAAGGCCTATCAGTCTGGAGCACAACAAGCCCCCCTCCTAGGGGGCATTTCAGTATTACGATAGCCGTCAAATCTACGATGGCGTTTCGCGACCCCCATGCGCACAAAGTGGAAGAATAGTACAGCTTATAAGCACGTTTCATATATAGTGAGTCCCCAGGCTAACGGATGAGTTCCCTTTTGGGTCAATGCGTCTGAGTGTTAAAACCATGAGTAATGTTTTACAGCTCTGCTGTGTATCGCCGTCACGTGGTATTCAATAAAACTAGAGCCCCGTTGACCGCTGCCGCCGTCTATGAAGATGCTTCGAGCACGACTGTCTGCTTCTAAGGGACCGGGTAGCTGCCTCGAAGCGAACCGTCTATTGCCGCATCCCGCGTCCGCACCCACGCGCCCCGCACCTCAAGACATTTTATTTTCCACGATCCCCTCAATGTCACGCATATGCTGCTTCTCTGCTGCAGTGAGTTGTCAGTGTTGGTGCTCCGTTGCTCGATCCTTCGCGTTGTCTGCCCGTGCCACACAGCATTAGATTCTGGTGCGGCAGCTCGGACACCGTTCCTGAGTGTGCGTCACCGAACCTAGGGGCTCACGGGCAGCTACCTATGGAGCACCAAATTGGCGTGTCCCTTCAGGATGACGAGGAAGGCACGGTGACGCCTTCCCTGCTCCTGCAGTCCTATCGGCCATCGTCGGATGGTCCAAAAATCACAGACAGTAAACACTGGTCGTCAGGCTCTGCAGGGCAACGCCGCGGGCATGACGATAGGTATCAGGATGCGGGGAGTCCATGTCCTAAGGAGCACCCGCAATGCTTTCGAAGTGAGGTGGCATGTTCAAAGGTGAAAAGCTTCTTTCCGCAATCCTGGCCCTCCAATTCCGCTCTCCAGAGCGAGAGCGAATCCCGCCTCCCTGCTATTCTTCCTGGCACAACGAAGGAGGATCTAAGCGAGGGAATCAAAGAGCCTGTGGGAATCCCCGGAATACATGCTTTCGCAGAAAAAGAGAAGGGGGTTCTTCGCCGCAAGGGCTGCGTGGAAGGAATAACGGTCCCGAAGGGTGCTGCTCCAGGGGTGGAAGACCGTTTGGCGGAAAATGTTGCCCTTGAGCGTCTTTCAACAATTGAGGAAGAACACGCGTTGGAGTTCAGTCCTGAGAAGCCCTACGGGGGCGCGGAAGGCACTCGGGGAAGGAGGGGCTGCGACAGGGTCAAACGGTCGGCAAATATGTTTCAAAGGCAACCGAATGATGACATATCAGCGAATTCGAGTGAGATGTTGCCCACGAGAGCTGCTGAAGCAGCTGCGCTGAATGGACAGGCACCGAGGGGCTTACATTTTGTAAATGCTGATATAGACGCATTCTGTGGCAGGTCTTCCGAAGAAGCACAGGAGAGTACACGTGAAAAGTTTCGAGAGTACTGGCAGTGTGCGCTTAACAACTTCGGCCTAACTAACGAAGGCATGCTACTGAAGCAGGACGCCGGCGAACAGGTGCGGACGAAAAGGGTCAAGCTCATCAATGTCTTCACAGCGGCGACAGCGCTCACAGAGTATAGTGAATGGTGTAGCCGAGAATTTTCGGTTTCTGTTGGCGTGTAGTTCGCACTGAACATGAACCGCTTGCCATGGTTGCCTGTGGAAAGTGCGTCTGTAGGTCACCATTTGCAGGACAAACAGCATGCTTATCAGATGACTACACCTGTGGCAATGTTATCGAGCACGAGAAGAAGTCCTATGTGTTGCAGACATCTCTGACGAAAGTCCTGTCCAGTCGCATGCCTCTGCTCTAGTAACGTGTCAATCACTATGTTCGTCTGCACTGTTGTACTCCACTTTTGTGTGACCAGGGTTTTTCCACAGCGGACGCACAGGAGGTGGTGAATCTCGTAGTGCGGTACGCGGTTGCCGCAAGGCTCGGAAAAGTGTATAGCTCGTCACATTCGTCCGGATATCACGTTTCCCATCTGTGGAAACCTCAAAGTGATGCTACGCCGGGTGGTAGTGAAGCGCAAACAGCTGATTCATGTGCTAACTGTTCGGGGTACAAAGATGTACCACATAAGGAGGCTTCTCGCGTTCCTGCTGATGTTCGCCCTCACCTGTCTCCCTCACCCAAGCGCCGATCTCAGACCACAACGCATGAGAGTCACGCCCATGACTATACGGGTGCAAAGCTGCGTCCGTGGCCACGGCGCGCAGCAGAGGTGCGACTGATGCAAAGTCTCACGTCGCCGATGCAAAATCGGGTCGAAGAAGGAATGGAAAATGACACTTCAGGCCTTTCTGCAGAGGACGCGGGAGACAGATACATGAATGGAACGACGCTACTCGGGGATCTTCCAGATAACGTCTTTAGAACAGTCCCTCGCTTTGAAACTGTGCTGGAGCTCGGGGCGGGCATCGGTCGTTTGACACGACTGTTACAGCGTCTTGCCGATCAGGTGGTGGCCCTGGATTTTGTTGACGAGTACGTCCGCGCCAACCGCGATGCCAACAGCGACCCCAACGCAAGGTACGGCGTGCGGCCACAGAGGATTCAGAGGCGTTGCACTAAGCCGAAGTCCAGTGAACCGAGTGAGCGGAGGGCGCGTGTATGTTGTATCAGCGAGCATCCACTGCGTGGCGTGTTCCGTAAACTATCCGCGGCAGGAGGGTCACGAGCCAGTATGGACTAACATGCAGGCGGGTTCTGACGTACCAGTACCTTACTCGGCTTTCGCGCTCAAAAATTCATATTGCGACTGCAGGCCAAACGATTTGTTTGTGACGGCGGACGCAACCACCGTTGAATTTCCTCTTGCCGCCGACGATCCGCGGATTGTGACTGCCCGCCCTTCCTCGAACGCAGGTAAGACGCGACCACATTCATTTTTTTCGAGTGGACGACAGCAAAACAGTGAGAAAAAGGCCGGTTCCCGGGCTGTCGCCCGGCTTTCACGTACTGTCTCACTTCCTGTAGCGCTATCCGAAGAATTAGCAATACCTCATTGATGTTCTCATTTCGTACTATTTTTGTCGCCCTAGAAGGACAAAGAGACTTGAGAGAACTCGGGTATTGCCCCTTCGCCTATAGCTATATAGCGTGTTGGAACTCGCGCCGCCGCCGTCCTTGCGTCCAGTGGCATCAATCGAATGCAGACATCAATGGCAACTCCCTGTATCTCTCAATCGTTGTTCGACTAGTGCGCTGGCGTAAAGTCTTGAGTCTTTGGTCCAGAAGTTTTTGTCTCTCGGAAAGTTTCGCTAGCCTGCTGCAACTCCGGGTCGTCAAAAAATGCTCAAAAGAGACTAGCGAACAAATAGGGGGCACTCTGGGGCGAAGCGATCTTGCGATCAACCACCGGGAACTGAAAAGAGCTCGGTATGCGGCTCTGGGAAGCACCGCCAGCAGCCTCTTATCTCGCAGCTGTTCAACTGAAGCGCCTAACTCCGTAAGCTAAGAAGAAAAAGTGATAAATATGGCGCATACTTACGTGTTGTGCTTTCTGTCGCTCTGCAGCGTCCCCGGCAACCTTCGATTTGCTGGTTATCAACTGGCTGCTCATGTATCTCACAGATTATGAAGCCAAAGCTCTACTTTGGAAACTGATATCTGTCTGGTCAAGGCGAGGTGGTTTCATTTTTGTGCGGGAGAGCTGTGGCGAACCTTCAGACAAGGGGAAGCAAAACCGTGATTGGGCCATAGGCGGGAACCCGACGGTCTACCGATGCGCCGAAGTGTACTCTCAGTGGATGCACGAAATTGCACAGGCAACGGGTGAGATTGAGAAGCAGGTTTCCGTCGAGCCGTGCCAGACCCCAACCGACACAGCGAGAACACACTGAAAGAGCCACGGTCGTACAATGCATGCACTGCTGATAATCGCGTCTCACCACTATGGCAAGTACACGGTATAACGTGAATAGGCCCTTCTTGCGCAACGGATAGATCCACGCCACACGCAACGGCGAAGCAAATCCTACACTAAAATACTTATCCGCTGTATCCTAGGCTCCTGGTTTGCGCTGGTTGTGCAATTTGTTTCCAGGGACCGAAATTCAAATGCTGCTTTGCGCACATCCGATCTCTCTGTACCAGCATACAAATGATACAGATAGTCAGCGTTGTTGGTTCATGCAAATAAAGAGCTGACGATGGAATACACACAAAGGCCCCTGAAAATGCGCAATCTTCCAACACATCAGCAGAGATAAAACGCTGAAGATTCTCTCCAAAACGAAGAGCAGCGAGAGGGATTTCGTGTATGCAAAGAACATGAGCACAGATCCAGGCCATTGTAACACACCAGTGGCAAGCGTAGTTCGCTATGCCATATTAGGAGCGGCACTAGAAGCCATAGCGTTCTTCCCTCATTTGGCGAAGCGTAGGGTGCCAGCATCATCGCTAGAAGCCCCGACCACCTCACTACCACCAGAAACAGAGCATCCGACGAGCGATTTAACATGAGAAGAAAAGCAAGAGGAAGGGATCCGCGTTCAGGGTGCCCCGCAGAAACTGCAAAGGTCACTTGCCCTTCCCCCCAAACCCCCTGCGTGTTAACAACCGTACGTGCCCTTGAGTAGTGCTGTGCTTGTTTATCGCCATTGGTCCGAACTTGACACTATGCCAATTTATGCTGAAGTGGCTCGTGACCAGTGTGGGATGGCGAAGATACTCCATCGAATGCAGTCAAATAATCATGATATCGCCTAGCTAACGCGCCAAAAGATAACGCCACACCGGCAGTATGAACCATAGAGCCCGATATGGAAGCACACGCATGCGAAGTTGATCCCCGTGTTTGTTGTCAACTCCGGAGTCGCAGGAAGCGTCTGCGCGTCTGATCAAACGGCTCTTCTTGTGGGTACGGTGTATGTCTCAAGAGTGCGTTGTTTGCTGAGTGGCGTCCTGGACTTTGACACTGGTAGAACATGTGTGGGCGCTCCCTTCACCGCGTATGCAGATGCAATAAAGCACGAAGCCATGCCAGCGGACCTGTTATTTGTTGTAGGTGCAATCGGGTCTCTATGACTCTTCCGTTGAATCGCTCTGACGGTGTCTCGAGCACCTTTTCACAGGACGTTCATTCAGGGCAACTACCATAGTCCTGTACATGGTCCTTCTTCTGGGAGGTGCAAATGTCTGCTCTGGCTTGTAAGAGGCCCCTGAAGCTGGGAACTCAGCAACAAGCGGCAAGGTATCCGCGAGTACGTTGTGCATCGTAGTGGACGCATCTTCCAAATGCTACTCATACTGCGGCTCGAGGACAAGTATAATGTGACCGTGATTCTGTCCTGAAGAAGGAGGCCGTGCGACTCATCGTCAAACTGACTTGTTGAATGAGACGCAGGCACCAAGGTGAAGACCGTCGCGACATGAAGGGCATGCAGACGGAAGGAAATGGTATGCTACGACATCACAAATCAGTGCTGCAAAAACACAGGCGCATCTTTTCGTCATGTCGACGTGACGTCATCGACCACGTGCGCAGTATGCCCCTTCCTGAAGGTTGCGGTAGCAACCCACGCTGGGAAGGCATTGAAACGGGCTCTTGGAAAAGCGGCAGATGTCAGCCCTCAACGAACAAGGACAAGTGACCGCTCGGCGCAAACCCCTTATTAGTAGTGGAACGTAGCATCACCCTGAAACAAACCCATTGTCTACCTGGGGAGGGAACATGCTGATTGGGCCTCGCCTCAAGTGGCAGCAAGTGAACACCACAACACGATTGACTACGCGAATAACGCAGAAAGGTTTCGTTCCTTGCTGTACCAACTTCGGAAATGACTGTATCCCTGCCAATTCCCTGCAAATACAGGTTCGAAAGGATGCAAGTGAACATACGTAGCCCTTACATTCATGTGGCTCGGCCTTCCTCTTTACTCTTTAGACATTTTCGGATGCGTCACTGCCGCGTGGCCTTTCACATTCGCGGCACAAAGTCACCGCAAGCCCGTTTGAGATTAGACAGGTCTCTGTGCTTGTTGCCTGTACCCACCCTACTTTCTCTTCCGTACTTCCACGATTGCAAGAAGAAGTACCACTATGAGTCATGTTTTTGAACCGGGTAGTGTTTCCTGGTGGTGAAGGAGCTGGCAGGTGCAGGAACTATTATTGGGCTCGCGCGCGTTGACGGCGGGTTCAAAGGCGCGAAAAGAAGCCCTGCAATGCGAGAAGTCGTTGAGAGCCGGTGACCAGCGGTGCTCTTTCGTGTTCTCGTGTCTGCCGTGCGTTTTCGTCCGCTTTCTTTTACAGGGCAGCGTCAGTTCCAGAAACGCAGGAACGAGGAACAGGGTTTTCGGTGACTTTGCTGTTTTGTCCTGAAGCCTACGTCATTCTTGCTTCTCTTCCGAAAGTTTCTCTCTGGTGGGGCGGGAGCCAGTACAAGACGTGGACTCGCGAGTGTCTTTCTGGTTTTTAGAAAGTATTTGTTCCGCAATTTTTGCAGGATGCCGAGTTCATTTCTTCTCGCGCGCGTATGCTGTTTGCCGTCTCCCAGGGGTTTTTCGTACTGAATTGGTTTTTCCTTCTTGTTCATTTTCTTGCGCGGTAGCTCGTCCAAGCCGCTAGTAGAAGAAGACTCGTCGTTGTCCCTTGCGCTGATTTCGAGAGCTGCCTCGGCCGAGTCAGTCGTTGAGGTTCTACGTGGGCGTTCAGCCGAGAAAGCGGGTGAACGGTTCAGAACGTTGTGGTGTCACGGTATTTTTCTGGTGGAAAACTGTCTTCGTGGCGTAGTGCCGTTGGCTTGGCGAAGGAGCAAATTTTTCGCGGCCAAGCGCCGTTTCCGTACTGCTCTCTCCCGCCTATGCCATGGGATACTGATGAGGCATGTAGGCAGGGCGAGTTCCCCCGGGGGAAATATAAAAGTCACTGCGGCTTGGCAAAAGAAATAGTTGGTTCTGTCGAGCTGAGTTCCATTTGGAAGAAAGTTGTCTCGGGAAACAGGAATACCCGTCGCTGAGCCCACTTGGGCAATCGCCAGCGAATCTGTCGCCAGTCCGCGTTGCAAATGGCTGTCAGTCTTATTTCAGTTATCCGAGCTTTGGCCTCCTCGGTCGCAATCCTCCCTCGACTGCAGTCCCTCCGAGTATTTTCTTGTTCAGGCGAACATTTGTTGAACAGCGGTATCCGGTTCCGGCGTTTGCTGGCATCTTATGGGAGGCTTGAATACTGTTCCAGTCTCTCTAATTCGTCAGCAGCCGCTCCGTATCTCAGCATTGCCGCAGATTCTTCCCAGCCCCCCTAGTTGCCTCCCTTCTTGGAGGCGTTTCGCACGCATCGTTTTCACCCCGTGTGTCTCGCCATCCGTGGTTTCTCCCCGATGTCGCCGCCGTTTCGGGCTAGATTATGAAGGGTGTTGCTTCTTCTTTCTCTGTCTCCCCTCTTGCGATTCCTCTGTCGTCGCCTGCGTCGCGTCGGAGTAAGCACGTCGAACGGCCGTTGCCAAAGGTCGGGCCTCACTGTGCCTCTTCTTCGCTCACAGCCCCTCCGCCGTCTCCGGCCTTCTCTTCCGACGTGTCTGTCGCGTCGACTTCACTCTCTGCGTCCTCGTCCCGGTCCGCGGCTTCAGATTCAGCCGCTCGCCTGCAGCTTTCGTCCTTTCTCTCGTCTTCATACTCTTCGCATTCGCCGTCCTCCGCATCCCTCGATCTCTCGCCCTCTCCTGCGTCTCTTCTGGCTCGCGAGCCCTCGCCGCCAGGCGCCTCTTCTGTCTCCGCGTCGGCTCCTGCCTCCTCCTCCGCCTCGTCGTCGCAAGCCTCACCATTTGCTTCCTCCACGTCCTCGGAGTGCTCGTCCTGTCGTCCGGAGCTCTCTGGAGACGACGTGTCCCGCCGGTCGCCTTGCGCCTCCGGAGCCGCCAGCTATCCGCCGGCTTCTCCGCTTCGGCGACGCTGCTCTCTGTGGACGGTCGCGCCCCCAGCGCGTCGGGCGGCGGAACCTTCCCGCGCGGGCGACAAAAAGGCGATCCTCCCTTCGAAAAGCCGTCTGTTTCGGGGACCCACTCGTTCCCTGTCTGCTGAGTACAGGGCACAAGCTGATTTCGCCGAAGATTTGCGGAGAGATTTCGCTTCGAGGGGACAGAGAGAGACGCCTTCAGGCGCCCTGTCGACGCCCGTCGACTTCTGCGGGGCTGCAGCGCTCGTCGTTGCGTCGGGTCTGTCGACGAACAGCCACAAACGAAAGCCAAACCTCGGGGCGTCCGCTATTATAAATTCAGCCTCCTCTTTCCTTCCTTATCCCGTCGGATCTCCTCCCGCCTCTTCCGGTCCTCTGCCAATTCCTCCTCTGCGTGCGTCGGCGTCAGTTTCTCCTTCAGCCGTGCCGCGTTCTTTGTCACATAGCTCGTTTCCTTCTCCCGCCTCCGCTGGTCCTGCGGTCGGAGAGGAGCCTGTTCCAGGTGCATCTGCTGAGGCAGCCGCGGCGACTCGACGTCGGCTTCGTTCTCTGAAGAGAGCTGAAGTGAGGAAAGGCACTCCTCAGCACACGCGGGAGGAGCGCAGGGCTTCTCGCGACCCCCCTCTCGATACGTTTTTTCCGTGCCGCAGAAGCGCAAGAGAGACGGCGAAAGGCGATTGCGGTCTGGGGCCCCTGGCGGCGCCTGACGGCATTCTAGGGGAATCAGGCACTGTGGAGGTGTCTTCGCGGTCTGTGGTCGGTTGCCAGCGTGAGACTTCGCCGTCGGTTTCTTCGGCAGTCGTTTCGTCTCCCGTCTCTTGTTTGTCCCTCTGTGAGGTGGATTCCTCTGTGCTTTCTAGTTCTCTCGATCCGGTGAAGGAGCTGCAGCCAAGCGCAGAAAACGCCCTCTGCCCTGAGTGTCGGGTCGTGTGTTGCGACTGCTGCCGTCCCTCGGCGCCGGCCATTGTGGAAGGGCCTGCGGCGTCTTCTTCGCCCTCGTCTCCCAGCCCGGCTTCGAGTCCTCGCGCTGTGATTTCTTTCATTTCTCCTTCGCCACCCTTCCCCCGTCGTCGCGTGTTGCGGCATCCCGCAACGTTATCGTCTTCTTTGTTCTCGTCCCAACCGTCGTCGGCCTCTCCGCCTGCTGCCCCGCAGCTGCCCTTCACCTCAGCGGCGGTGTCGCAGCCGTCCGGCTCTCCCCGCTCGTCTGCTTTCTCATTCTCGCCGCCTCCTTCGTCTCCTGTCTCTTCGCCCCCGTTTGCCTCCGGTGCCGCGTTCTCGTCTGCGTCTGCACCGGCATCTTCGTCACCTGCCTCTGTGTCGCGGGCGTCGGCTGCGTTCTGCGCGCCCCCTTCTCCTCTCGGTTGTGCCGTGTTCCCTCCCTCTCCCCCTCCCCCTCCCTCACCCCCTCCCTCTCCCCCTCCCCCTCCCTCTCCCCCTTCCCCTCCCCCTCCACCTCCTCCTCGCAGAACAATGGGCTGCCGATGCTCCACTCAGCAGAAGCTGAGGCGTCCGCGAACTGCGCCGAAAGGTGACGGCGCGTCGCCGGATCGCCTCGAGAGGGGCGAGGCAGCGGGCGCCGGCGCCGCGGAGCTACCCCTCGTGGCGACGCCCGCGACCGAAACGGTTGGGGGTACGCCGCGGGGAGACGAGAAGCGCCTCTCGAGCCCGTCGGTCGCCGACGGAGCTGGCCCCAGCCGCGGGCACGCGAGCCTCGCGGGGGGCGGCGGCAGCGAGCAAGAGAATCTGCGCGAGAAGCGGCGCGAAGCCGAAGGGACGCTCAGCGAGAAAGAGCGAGAGGGCGACGACGAGCCTGAAAACTCCGGTAGAGGTGCGTCGGTCGACGCCAGTGCGCCAGGAAGGCCCGTCGAGCGGCAAAAGCGCGAACGCGAGGCGGAGGAGACCGCGCGCGAGGAGGACGGGGCGGAGGCGCATCCGAGGGATGTCTCTTTCCTCTCAACGGGCGCCAAGTCAGCCAGGGGCGGATGCGCGGCGTCCGCCAGGCACGACGACGGAGGAGGTGACCTCCGCGCGGGCGCGGCCGACGGCGAACAGGAAGAAGAAGGAACGATGAGCGCTGTCGGGGCTGTGGGTTCCGGGGCGTGTGAAGCGCGAGGCAGGCGAAAGCGTCGGGGAGACGACGGAGAGGAGACGACCCACGTCCCTGGCAGGATCTCCTCAGCGGATGATGCCGATCCGAAGAACTCGACGCAGGCGTACGCCTCGTCCTTTCTCGCGTCCACAGCCACCTCTGCAAGCACCACGGAGGAGGTCAAAGCAATCTCTGCGCCCGTGGTTCCGTCTTCGTGTCTCTCTTCCGCTGGCGCGCGGCAACTCGAGAACGCGTCCCCCGCAGGCCCTCCAAGCGGGCACGTGAGCTCTCGTGCGCCGCTTGGGTCGCCTGGTGGGCTTTCGCGGGAAGTCTACGTCCCAGGCGACAGCGCGTCGACCCAGGCCGCCGCTTCGGCGATACCCTCTCCGTGTAAACGGCGAGTCAACTCGCAGCAAAACGCGAGCGACGGCGCAGGGACCTTTTGGCTCCCGGCGGAGGCGCAGCGAGGGCAGGGGGTGGGTGACGGGTCGCGGAGCCTCGTGCGGCGGCGCGTGGGATCTGCGTCGCCTTCATCAGCGGAGTACCGAGAAGAGGCGCGGCAGAACTCGTCTTCCTCCTCGTCTAGCTCTCTCTCGACCGCGGACGGTGCCTCCGCAGCATCTGCGTCCCTCGCCGCGGGCTCTCGCCGGCTGTCGTCGTCGATGTCGCCGTCGGGCTCGCGCAGAAAGCGGCGCGGCGCAGGCCGCAGCAAGAAAGTCGCGGCTGGCGGCGACGATGGGGACATGCTTTGCTCTCTCTCCCCCCTTGCGTATTCGCAGCGACAGCTGCTGCCTTCGCATCTGAATCGCTCGCTGACGGTCTCGGAGATTCTCCTCGAGTCCAGCATCGTCGGACGCTATGTGATGCTGCCGTGGAATGAGGATGACGGCGACATTCGGCAGAACTTTTATGTCAACTCGCCGCCGCCCTGCGCGGCACTCCCCTGTCCGCCGCTCTCGCGTCCTGTCGCCACGCACGCCTGCGTGCCTCCGCTCTCTCCCGCGGCGTCCTCGGCACTCCTGAGCAACTCCTTCGTAAATCCCGCTTCTGGCGCCCCCAGAGAGGCCTGCGCGAGCGACCGCCGCAGACTGGCGGGCGGCGGCGCCGAGGAGAAAGGTGCAAGGGAGCGCGACGAGCTCCAGGGTTGGGGGTACAGTCTCCCGGTCATGGCTCCCGACAGGCTAGTGCGCAGCACGCAGCGAGACGTCGCAGACAACGGGGAGTTCCGCGGCTTCGCGGCAGGAGATCTTGCAAAAACCGACGGCAACGCGGACCGCTGTCAGGCCTGGCGGGAGGGCAAGGGCACCGCGCTCGACTCCTCGTCTTCGATGCTAGGTGCAGGACAGGAGGCGAGGCGACGCGAAGAGACAAACGGGAAAGCGCGCCAGCACAGAAAACGCGGTAAGTTGCTCGATAGCTGTGGAGCCTAGAGTTTGAGGCGGAGGCAAGTGGCGGGGAGGATTTCGAGGGCGTTGTAGTCGGTCGTTTTACGCGTTCGATGGGTGTCTGCAGAAAGTGTTTTCGTGCTCATGCACCGTGCGCTGAAAGCCCGGTGGTTTAACCGAGGGGCTGCGTCTGGCGAGCCAGCAATTCAAGGTCTCGCGGGCAGCTACGGTTTGACTCGGCTGAGGATGCTTGCGGGTGTATCTGACCAAGTGCCTAGGCAGTGCCGTTGCCTGCAGTTTTCTTCCGTCTGTTTTGTCTGTCCTGTACCGCGTTCAGCTTCGTAGTCGACTCGTACCGTGCTCGATGGTGTACGTCCTTCTTTCCCCCGTGTCCGCCGTTTTTTCTCGCGTGGAGTCTGTGCCCGCCCTTTCTGTGGCGGTGCGGCGGCGGTTTTTTCGAGAGGACGCCGTGTGGCGCGGCTGTCGGCGTTTCGTTGTGTGTGTCTTCATTCGTGCGCGAGAGCGACGGCTGCGTTTCGGCGTGTGCGTGCGGCTGCTCTCTTCAGGCCCCTGCGCGCTGCCTGCCGGCGTCGTGGCGGATCCGACCGCGTGCGGGTTGGGGTCTCCGTTTGGACTCGCTGGAGACGGCGAAGAGCCGTTCGCGGCGGTGCGGGCGGAGGAGTGGGGTCCGGACGGGAAGTGGACAGACCCCGACGGCGTGATGTCGCTGAGTCGGAAGCAGCAGCAGAAGTTCGCGGCGTGGAAGCGGCTGTCCGAGATCGTCAAGGATCCAGTGGTGATCCAAGACCTGCCAAACAGCCGCGCGATTCGGCAGGGCTTCGTCGGCGACTGCTCCTTCCTCTCCTCACTCGCTGTCCTCTCCGAGTTCGAGCGGAAGCACAAAGTCCCGGTACTCTCCGGTCTGCTCTATCCCCAAGGCGTCATTCCGTCTCCCTGCGACCAAGAAGGCGAGGCCGGCGGCGGCCGCCGCGGCAGGGCTTCCTCGCCGATCTTCAACCCGCGAGGGATGTACGCCTGTCGGCTGTATTTCAACGGCGTGCCGCGCAAGGTCTTGATCGACGACTTCGTGCCCGTCCGGAAAGACAACAAACTCCTCGCGGCGCACTCGTCCAACAAGAGCGAGCTCTGGGTCACGCTGCTTGAGAAGGCCTTCGTCAAGCTCATGGGCGGCAGCTACTCGATGCAGGGTTCGAACCCCGGCGCGGATCTATACCACCTCACCGGCTGGATCCCCGAGACGATTCCCTTCCGGAGCGACGTTCACACCGGCTCGCCCGCCTCGCACAAACCCATCATCACCGGACGCGAAAACGAAGACGACGAGGTCGTGAGAGACCCCAAATGGGCGCAAATCTGGAAGCAACTCTACCTCGGGCTGACCGCCGGCAGATGCGTCGCCTGCCTCGGCACCAGCGAGGTCTCCGACGCCGCCCCCAGCGGCCTCGACTTCCCGGAGGGCGTCTCCGTGAGCAGCGGTAGGTCACAGAAGCGCGGAGATCGAAAAGAATCGAAAAGAAGCCGTGAGAGAGACAGACGACGGACACAGCGAGAGAAGCGGAGGCGAACAGAAAGGACGACGGAGGGGAGGACGCGAGAGAAAAGAGAGGAGTAGAGAGAACTGAGTGACGTTGAGAGTGAGCGTGTGGAAGGTCGTCAAAGGGATTGCGGTGAATGAGAAGGCGCACATAACAGATAGAAATCTGACCAGAGAGAACTCAATAAGGGGCTCTATTTTCTGTATTTTTCTCTCTTTTCCCGTTTTCCGTTTTCTTTTTCCAGGAATTGTAGCTCGCCACGCCTACAGCATTCTGCGCTATGCGGAGATCGAGGGGCATCGCCTGCTGTACGTGAAGAATCCGTGGGGCTGCGTTCGCTGGAAAGGAAGGTTTTCGCCGTCAGACCCCGACAGCTGGACTCAAAACATGAAAGAACAACTCGAATACGATCCCGTTGCGGCAGTAAGTCGTTTTCGCTGCTCTCTCTGTGTCCCCCTTCCTCGAAAGTCGTGCAGTTGTGCATGCTTCTGTCTGTATTTTTCTCCGCGCGTCCTCCGTGTCTGTTCTGTCAGTTTTCTCTGCCTCATCGGATCCGCAGTCTCTCTTCCCCTTCTCGTTCTCTCGCGTCGCCCTCGTCCTCGCCTCTGTCGTCGTTCGTTGCGGTCGTTTGCTCGCGTCGTTAGGTTGACTTTCCTTCTGTATTCTCGGAGACACGCAGGCGGAATCAGACCGGGGTGATGCAGATATTTTTTTGGCTCGCTCTCTGGTTTCGCTTCTCATGTGTGCAGCTCTTCGTGTCGGTTTCACCGTTTCCGTTCCCTTGCTTTCTGCTTTTGGTGCTTTTTTTTGTCTTTCTCAGGCGCGCGCGGACTGCGGGTGTTTCTGGATCGAGTGGCTGGACGTCGTTCGCTGGTTTTCGCATCTCTACGTGTGCTGGGACGGCAGCTGTTTCCCCTACCAGGCTGAAATCCACTCAAAGTAAGACTTCCTCCACTCTCTGAGCCGCCGCACGTCTCGGCAGTCTCTCATTTTGGGACGGACACATGTGCCCTCTACACCTTTTGTTTTCGTGCATCATCTGCTCTTTTTCGGTTTGTATATGGGATTGGGTCAGCCACCCAGAAAGGTTTGTGGAGGACTTTGTGACGAATAGAGACAGTTTTCTTTCGAGGAGAGATAGGTAGTTGCTGAGTCCCTTCCGCAGGCCCGCGAGCCTTTTTCAGCGCCGCGACGCTGAGTGCTCTCCCTTGCTTTGCGTTTCTCGTCTGTGTGACTACTTCTTGTCCTCTCGTGCGTGCTGGTGCAGGTGGGAGCGTTCGCCGTTCATCGAGGATTCCTCGCTGGCTGACGACTCGCACCTCGTGGCGTTCAATCCGCAGTTTCACCTGCGAATCGCGCCTCGTCCGGAGGACTTTTGTCCCTCGTCGTCTGCGCCGCCGTATCCGTTTCTCTCCTTTCCATCCCTGACCTCGCCGGCGACCGCATCTCCAGGGCCCTGTCCGGCGTCGCCGTCGGCGGATGTGGGACGGGACGCCTCGTTTCCGTCTTCGCCCTGTTCTTTAGCCTCGATGGGATGTGGCGATCACCCCGTCGAGCTGTGGATTCTGCTGTCGCGGCACGTGCGAGAGCGGCAGAAAGACCTCGCCTCCAAGTACCTTGCGATTCACTTGCATGCAGCCTCTGAGCGCGCCACCTGCCCGCCGCCGCCCGTGAAGCAAGGCGTGTATAGCAACGGCGAGTGCACGCTGGTGAAGCTTCGTGTGCATCCTCACGTCTTTTGGGAATTGCGAAAAGACAGCGCAGAGGAAAAAACGCCACCCGCGCTTCCGGGATACGAGGGTCACAACCTGCTCGACGCCTCGGAGTACGTTCTGGTCGTGTCGCAGTACTCCCAAAAGGTGAGAACGTGCAGTAGAGTCGAGAACTGCAGAGGAAAAATCGAGATTCTCAGCGGGACGGAAGGCGCGGGTTCTCCCCCTGGGGCAGGGGGGGAGAGCCGTTGGACTGTGGCGGGCTCGGCGGCGGAGTCTGAGGGCGCGAGCAAGACGCAGGATCGAAACATGACCCGAGAGGGAAAAAAGAGTGATTTGAGCATGTCGGTAAGGAAAAAGCGTTTCGAAGGTTCTTGTGCGTGTGGTGCGCCTCCGCGTGTGCCCCTTCCTCTATTTTTTTCAGTTTTCGAATTTCTGGTTAGTTTTCTGCAAAAACGTGTCTTGTTTTTGCCCCCGTGTGCAGGACGAATTCAATTTCACCATCAAGGTCTACGGCCATGTCAACTCGTCTCTGACTCAACTTCCGCCGCTGCTGCCGCCAGACGCTCAGTCCGTTTACTTCAAAGGTGCGTCTGAGCCTCTCTCAGAATCTCCTCATTTTTGATGCCGATGAGGCGGTCGCCATGTGAGTAGATCATATATAGCTATATATATATATATATATATATATATATATATATATATATATATATATATATATATGTAACTGTAGACGTGTCGGTGCAGACGAGCGCACTGCGTTGATCATATGCCTGCAGCAATAAGGCATATATTTATTTATAATCGACGGCGTTGTTTTGTGTGTGTTTTTCAGGGAACTGGGGCCCGAGTACATCTGGCGGATGTTCGAACGACCTCTGGCGCTATTTCACCAATCCGCACATTCGCTTGAAGGTTCCCGAGCCCTGCGACGCGATTTTCTTCCTCGAGTCGCCTCAGGTAACCGCAGCGGAAGTGCGACGCATGTCTCTCAGCTGGGCATACGTGTACGTTTTGCGTCGAATCATCGCTACGGGATCTTCTGCATCTCCATGTACGTAAATATATATATATATATATATATATATGCATGTGATGTATGTATGTATGTATGTATGTATCTATCTATCTATCTATCTATCTAGCTATCTATGTATCTATCTATGTATCTATCTATGTATCTATCTATGTATCTATCTATGTATCTATCTATGTATCTATCTATGTATCTATCTATGTATGTATCTATGTATGTATCTATGTATGTATCTATGTATCTATCTATGTATCTATCTATGTATGTATCTATGTATGTATCTATGTATCTATGTATGTATCTATGTATGTATCTATGTATCTATGTATAAATATATAACGTATATGTATATATGTATAAATGCGCAGGTCGGTATCCCGACAGTCCGTTGCACATGCTGCGCCACACTTCCTGAGAGCGCTCCATATATGTGTGTCTGTGCACAATCGTGTTTTTTCACTTTTTCTGTGTCTAGGTCGGGCATTTTCTTTTTCCCTTCAGGAGCATTCTGTGAATTTGCGTCTCTTCAAGAACCGCGTGGCGACGGCACGGCTGCTGCGGACGGGAAAGGCGCTCTCGACGGGGCCGTACCGCGCGGGTTGCTGCATGCTCAAGACGCGCCTGGAGGCGACGACCTACACGATTATTCCGTCGACTTTTCGCCCCGACGACACGGACACGTTTCAGCTTTCTCTGCACGTCCCGGGGCATGTGAAGAAGCCTGTGCCGCTGCTGCTGCCGCAGCCCTACGCAATTCCGCCGCCTGCCTCGCTCTTTTACCGCGTCATCGACGGACGAAAGTGCACGCACCAAGTCTGGTCTCGAGTCGCCATTCAGGTCCAAAGGCCCGCGCTGGTGAGACGCGACGCGACACAACGGCGCTCTGATCCAAGGCCAACCAAAAATGCTGCACAGCTACATATGCAGACGTGTTTATGTGCACGCGTATGTGCGTAGCTGTGTATGTAGGTATGTATATGTATGTCTACGTGTGTGGACTTGTGTGGAGAAGCGTGGAGGAAGGGGCGCTGTCACGTAGATGCCCTTCGTACGGAGACACGCGAGCCAGACGCTCAGCCGGCACCGAGCTCTCTCTATCTCTCCTCTCTCTTGTGTGTGTATGTCCATGTGCGGATTGATCTGCGTGCCGAACTGTGCGTTTCTGGGGGAACCGGGAAGGCTGCGCCGCGGCAGGACGAGAAACAGTGAAAACATTTGAGTGCTTTTTTTCTGTTTTGCAGGTCTCGCTACGCCTGCAGCTGACTTCGCCGCCGGAGCCGGGCGATGCGTTCCCCTCGCTGACTGTGTATCGCTACACGGAGTTTGCCGAGGAGAGCTCGCGGGAGGGAGAGAGAGGCCGCGACGAGAAGAAGGCCCAGAAGAAGCTTCAGTTCATCATTCGCAGCGACTTGGACGGCGGGCTGAGTGAGGACGGACACACCGCCTCCTCCGCGGCGCAGGATCTCTTCCACAGACAGGTACGCGCGAAGAGGAAAAGTGAGCGAGAGAGACACATCGACTCGTACAGGTGATGAAGGAAAGAAGAAGGGAGGCATCGAAGCGGGCTGAGAAGCGCTGCAGTCGGGAGGCATAAAAAGAGAGTGAAGACGAGGAAACGCGGAAGCACCCGTGCAACAGATGCGCTGAGCATTTTAAGCATTTCTCCTCGTGGGAGAGGCAGGGAGAAGATAGAGGCGCATGGCGGGAATCGCCCGAAACTTGAAAGATGAGGATTTCCACTGGGTGGGCATCGAGCGTGCGCGTGGAGAGGAGAAGAACGCAGAAAGAGCAAGCAGAATGCATGTTGACTGCGCGAAAATATGTGCTTAGGATTTACTCATTGAGAGTTTTAAGCAGAGGAGGAAGGCGGCACAGAAAGGAGATTCGGGGCAAAGAGGACACATAAGACGGGTTTAAGATTGCAGAGAACGACGCCTGTCTTGGACGTCTGTGCTTTGAGATCATGCTAACGGCGAGAAGGGAAGTGTGTTTCGAAGAAAAAGGATATTTAGCCAGCAAGATAGAGTCTAAAGTCCCAGTTTTTTCAGTCAGTGTTCCTATAGCTTTTTTTCTCGCTTTTTCTCTGCAGGGCGTCGTCAATGTGAGTCTAGTCGAGCTCCACGACCCTCTGACGCCCTACGTGATTTTCATTTCCACGCTCAATGGAGAAAAAGGCGAATCTGGTGCGGCGACGCACACCCACAGCCGGGATGCGGCGATTCATCATCTGCATCGCCAGGAGGGGCGGCGACGAGAGGAAGCGCACGCGAGACCGTGGAAGCTCCACGTGTTTGCAGACATTCCTGTGGACGTTCAGCTGCTCATGTAGCGCGAAGAAACGGAAAATGTGGAAAAGAAGACAGGAACCAACGAACAGCGCCTCGGCGTGCGTGATGAGCTGCGGTGGAGGCTGAGCCAGGAAAGGGGAAGGATGGCCTCCGAGAGATGAAAAATCTTGAAGAACAGGGTGAAAAAGAGAGGGAAGAGGAGACCGCCGCCTGTCGGTTGTTTGGAACTGACGTGCCTGTACGGTTGGGTGTTCATCGCGCCTTTCAGTGTCGAGGAAACGGCGGAAAGAACCGGAGTCTGAAGAAAGGAATTATACGCCTTTATCATGAATATGTCTGCAGCGATGTGCCCTGGTATGCACCGCTACATCCTCTCGCAACACTACATGCATATACATGTGTAGACACATGTGTATGCATGTATGTGTTCCAGGTAGTAGGAAGTTTTTTGTGTGGCCTCTGGGGCGAATGCAAGCGCGGTTACGCGCTTCTGAGTTCTGTTTGTTGCGGCAGTCGACGTACGCGTAGGCTCCTGCGGAGTCTGTCTTCGTGGTGAGCAGTTTCGTTTGGATTAGAGTAGGCGTAGTTTGCGAGCGAAGCCGCGGCGAGCCGTTTGTCAGGTGTTGTTTTCGGCGCGAGCGTCTGCCACTGTCGGCCGGACAGAGACACAACCTGCCTGCGGCTGCGGAGTAGACAAGCAACTGTCTGGCATCCTAGTTTGAGCGTGCATATATATATATATATATATATATATATATATATATATATATATATATATATATATATATATATACGTACATAAATACCAACATGTATGCATCCTATACCTCTGGACCCACTCTGCGTGCTTGTGTATGCATCCAAGCTTATCAAGTCAGAAATTCTAACTGTCGGAAACCGAGAAGAGGGGATGTCCTCGCGCGGCCTGATGGATTCGACAGCCGACACGGCTCCATGCATTTGAATATATATATGGATTAACCATGTTATCACGCGAAGCAGAGAATCGCACACCCCACGCGAGTGACTAATAATATATAGATGCCAGTGGTGTCATATTCTCTCGCTGTCTGCATACATATTGTTTGCTGAGTCCGCATATAGTCCATATAGTATATATATATATATATATATGAGTCAGTTAAGGCTGCTCGCACATGGTTATCTCCAGCAAGCCTCCTGCGCAGAATAGTGCAGTTTCTGAACTCCCATTCAAAGTCCGCCATCGACCAGAAGTGTTTGAAAAATCCTCATACCACCAAATATATGCAGATGGGGATATACTTAACCTTGCACGCATTTTATCGGGAGCGACGCGTAAGTCGAGATGAACCCGCGGCCTCCCACACATTTGCTGCTGACTCCAGTTTCCTTTCTAGCGCGCACTTTTATCTCCTCGCCAAGCGCATGCATCGTGTGCTTCAACACCGTCCACACTCTGACCACATCTGGAAATGGTGCAAACGCCGGGCACCAGTGTCAATTCGCTGTGAACTGCGAATCAAACTCGAGTTTAGGTTTGTCACAAAGTTTCTTTGGGATGAGACCCGATCGCACTGCAGCCAGCCTGCTCGCCCAGCCCGCCGCAGCCGCTCAGTTCTCAGTGTTATGCCGCGTTACACCTCACGAGAAGGCGCACGCGAATGAGGTTTTCAGAGGTTTGCAGGTCGCCTCAGCAACTCAGTTTTCCTCGTTCGCTGAACTCGGCGATGGAAACTGCCACAGTTCAGCGGGAGTGTACTTCAAAGTCTTGTAGAGTTCCTGTGAGCGAGCAGAAAAGGCAAGGCAAGAAGCGACTCTCTGTAGAGAAGGAAAGACGTGGAGGCGCGGAGCGCAGAGACATACACGTCGAGCCGGCGAGGAAACACGGGGCATGCGCTCCAAATGGAGACTAGAGGGAAACAGCGACGAGAAAAAAGAGAGCGAAATTCGCTTGGAAGGGCAGCTGAATCAGCGAAGCAATGCGGAACGGTGGAGTCGCAGAGATAACAGATTAAGAAAAGGAGGAACCGAGTAGGGGACTGCATGATACGAGCAGCACACTCACGCAGCGGAGATGGGATAGCGTAATAACCCGTTCTCTAACACATTAGGGCACAAAACTGAAACAGACCGCATCTTCTCGTTACAAGTGCATGACGCTCACCTGCCGCGTATACATTTTATCTATGCTGTTCTCTACAGAGCCGTTCTTCCGCAGATCAACAAGCATCTCCTGGCAAGAAATCACACGCTAGCATGACAACATCAAGTGCTGTTTTCGCACGTGCATGCGCATTTTTGAAAGTTTTACCGAGGGAGCATCAACTCGGCGAATCCGCCGATTCGCTTGCAACAGTTCCGCACGAATATACACATAGACACGAAGTCGCGAGCATCGAGACGAACAAGCGGCGTGCAGCCTCGCGTGAGGCAGATGGCCCCGGGCGCAACCTCACCAGGTGTATTCACAGATGGATGCCTGTCACCACGGTACCAGAGAGAAATATATGTTTAAGCATGCGTGTATATCGGCGTGTAAACCAGCATACAGCTATATATATTCATTTACGTGTGTAGTGATGGACGCGCCTAGTGTATGCAACTGTGCATGTATGCTTGTCTCGCGCCTGGCGTCGCCATGCAGCAACCACCTCTGCGGGACTTTGGACCGTACTTTGATGCCTTTCATCGCAACTCGAAGGGGAGACACGGGGTAGATGACCGCGTGGTATCCAAGGCGCTCGAAGGTGGTCAGAAGGGTGAGCGGCGTCCTACCGAACTCGGTCATGTTCGCCAGCAGGTAAGGCCCGCCGAAAGGCGCTTTGCCTGGCAGAACTGCCAGCGCATGCGCAAACGCCTGAAACTCAGCCTGCGGCAACCCGAAGGATAACACACGACGCAAAATCCGCGACGAGGGCGAGAAGCATGTGCATGCCGCACAGGCACATGCGCATCGTGCCAACAAAGTCATACAGCCGGGCGCCTTTCGCTCCAAAGCACGGCACAAGGCGGAAACCGGCGAGCGCACGAGGCAAAGGACGCTCTCTTAAAACGAAAGACTAAGCAACATGCTGGGCTTTGCCAGGCATGTAAACACATTCTTGTATATTCAGCTAGTTATATGTACCGATATATACATATATAGAAGTGGAGGCCTAGGAGAACGCGCTAGAAATCGCGGAAATGCCATCATCTCTCGTCGCTTGCGCGGCGCCTCAACTCTATTTCTGTCTCAGCCTGCATGCAAATATATATATATATATATATATATATTTATGTATATGCATACGTATACATAGGAAGGGGGAGGCCACGACGTGCATCGAGAAGTGCATGGTTCCTTGCTCAACTGTGCGAAACGCTTTTTCTCTTGAGTGAATGCCTTTCTTGGTTTACGAGCGATTTCGAAGGCCGCGCTTCTTGGCTCACTTCTGTCTGAAGTCCCTCAGGGAAGATCATGTCCGCTCCAGCTTGCGCGTAGCGAACTGCGCGTTCTACTGCCGCGTCAATGCCTGAGGCGCGCGAAGCCAAGGCACACACCATGCGAAAACAAAGTTCCACGACACTTAGCGACCGCACGTCCCTTCTGCACACTCGGCTACGGCGAGGGCAGGCGGCAAAGAAGGCGACGCAGAGAAGCCCCGATCGCCCTTGTGCGCCTCAGAGACTGCTAAAAGTCCGGAAACGCCCGCCGCTATCATGGTTGGGTTTAGAGTTTTGGCCGAAACCGGAGTTCCTTGAGCTGCCGTGTAGGTATGGCCGTCTTCGCTCTCATTTGCTAGGCTTTCTTCGTTTTTGCTTTCTCGTTTGTCAGTCTCCCTTCCTGGTGTATTCCTCAGCATACACTGATTCCACAATGCTCAGCCAAATTCTCGCCTTTCTTCGCGAATAGAAAAGCACTGTAGGGGGGCGCCGCGTTCCATGTAATGCCTCTTTTTATCGAACCAATCCAGTGGCAGTCTTCCGCTCCACTCTCACCCTCTCACGCATCGCTGCTCCTTCCACTCCCTGTCCCGTCAGAGTCCCTGCAAAGGGTAAGTCTTTGAGACCGGCTTGCAGCCTCAACGCCAGCCCCCCTCCCTTGCCGTCTTTCCTCTGCTCGACTTTGTTCGGTTCACGCGAGAAAAATGCTCACCCACACTAAATCCTACACGTTATATTTTCTCTGCTTCACCTACTTTCAACGCCGCGGGCGTCTGTGCGCGCGCAGATGATGAAGGAGCCGTCTGCGCACTCTTGTGCAGCGGCCGCGGCCGCTCTGATTTTTTCCTCCATGGCGTCGAGAGGAATCAAGGACTTCCCGTCCAAATGCCCGCACTTTTTCGGGAACTCCTGGTCCTCGATGTGCAATCCCGCGGCACCGGCGCGGTTGTATTCGAAAACTGTCCGCCTGACCATCTCTGTCCCGCCGAAACCCGTATCCGCGTCTACGTCCGAGACAGAACAACACCCCAAGTACAACAGGGGAACGTGAAAACCCAGCAGAGCGCAAAAATAAGAAAACAAACGCGAGAAAAGCCGAGAAGGAAACCTAGGCCGGGCGCCCTCCACCACAAGAGGGTGAACGTTGAAGACGAGTATCCAAGGCAGAGGCGCACAAGCAAACGCAGGAGATACTCAACGCTCTGCAGACGCACGTGGAAAGCAAGCACCAGAAAGACACGCAGAGCAACACTGAGAGATGGGGCGGACACGGAGACAGGAAGCGACGCGAAACAAAGCAGGGGAGTGAAGAAGGAAGGAGAGAGGGGAACACAAACAGAACGAGGAGAAGAGCGCACCTAACACTGCGGTACAAGACGCTGCGACAGACGAGAAGGCTGGACACGAGGAACTACGAAGAGCGTCGCGTTGACCGGCGGAAACCAGGCAAGAAAGAAAATAAGATCCGCACGCGAATAATGTGCAGCGCTGTCAACTGCGGCCAGCAAAACGCACGGAGACCCAGAGATGGAAGGAGGCTTCTCGAATCACCCGAGGCCAGCTACGACGTAAGGATCGCCTGGAGAAACATGCGAAGTAACGACATATCGACAGGCACGCTTGCTCGCAGGAACCCGCAGACAGCAAGATCCGCGGACACTGAGGACCAACAAGCATTTGTATGCATACATGTATGTATGAGACTCGACGACAAGTGGATGCAGTCCTCAGGATGAACAGGGAAACCAGAGGCACACAATCTACTCCCTCGGTCGACGGAGAGTCTCGCTGAAGATATCGCGAGGACGATAGGCAGAGACCCTGTCTCACCGGCGAGAATGGGGAGATTTGTGACAGCCGCTGCTTGGGCGATGGCGCGCGTGAAGTCCTCGAGGCTGAGAAGGCCAATGTCTGGCACTCCCTGAGTCGCGCTCAATGCCGCTCCAGAGACATAGAGTCCCTTGAAACCTGCCTCGCATGCAAGCCGCGCTGTCATGCCGTCGTGTGCGCCAGGGAGCATCACGCAGCCGCTCTGCATGAGGCGGCGAAGTCTTTCGCCGGGGTGCATCACAGACGCCATTTTTCGTGCAACCCTGAGAAGAGCGAGGAACACAGGTAACACAAGCCAACTTGACAGCGTGAGCTAAGACACCTAGGCCGCGCCGCAGCGAGTGTGTTACTGTTTAACACGAGGAAACTGCACAAAACCCGAAGACAGGACGAAGACGAATGCGGTCAGCGACAGCGGGGCCTGACGAGATCGCATGAAAGCGGAACACAATCGCTAGTCACACCACGGCGCGAGGTTGGGTCTCCCCGGGAGAAGTTCTCTGAAGAATGGTTGTCTCGAAAACCCGCAAGCTTATTGAATGGCCGTTTGAAGCGATCGGCATCTTACGTTTTAGCAACAAGGAGACGGAAGTTGGACGACGAGCCCTAGGAGAATCGAAGGAGAGTTGACAGGTAAAGCAACAGGGAACCGCGGATACGCGTGAATCAGAAAAGCCATCAACAGGCTCGGGCGGGACAGAGAAGTGGCGAGCCAAAAGCAGAGGAAACCACCAGTCCTCTGCCTATTTCAGCATTGAGTGAAGCCTGGGGGGAACGTGGCTTTCCGAGACACACACGCAGAATGTTGAAGGGTTTTTTGCCACGCACTACGTTTCCAGGTACTCGAAATCCGCTGAACGCCAGACGGAGCAGAACCAGTTGCCGGCTATCACTAATAAGAGTGGCTTTCAGTTTTCGCCGGTTGTTTCCCTGTTCCACGTTGCCATTTCGTCGCAAAAAGACGGCGGTCTGCCTTGTAATTCACGAATGAGCCACAACTCAGCCGCCGCTGGTAAAATGTACCCCGCGCACGAGAAGTTTGCCTGAATCTGTGCAGGAAGGGGGCTAATGACGGTAGGTGCGAGGGAGAAAAGGGCATTTCACTTTCATCTAGAGTTTCATAGAAACGCGTTCGCCAGCAGCCGCGGTGTGCTCACTCACACCGCGGCTCCAGGCGGAGTGGCGCACGTGAGAGTCTCTCGTCTGTAGACTCGGAAGGTGGAGTTTTGGCCTCAGCTACGTGTCCAATAGACCACGGCAAACAACAATAGATATGACTTCTTCGTTCTCGTACACTGGAATACAGAGACAATGCAGCTTCGGCTGGAGGGTGTGTCCGCACTGCAGTACATGTGAAGTGTGAGGGCCTGACATCCGGATCAGATTCTTTGGTCTTCTCTCCGGGATGAACCCAATCACACGATGCGTTCGTAAAACGATGTTCTCCTATGAAGACAGCCCGCACTTCTGCGTACTCCACAGCATCACCTCTATGTAGTGGCTTTCCCTACATGCTCATTCGGGCATCAAACAGTCTGGGCGCACCAGGTGCTTCTGCGTTTATCCGAAGGTGGCTAGGGAGATCGGGGGAAGTCACTCCTGCTTTTGAGAAGTTTCGGTACACCGGCGATACGCAAGGCACCTGCATCCGCCCAGTGCAAAAACGCTTGAAGGTTCACCAGAAACCCGCCGGTCCGGACAGATGGTATGCGCTACCTCGCCTGTAGCCACAGAGCAGCGAAACGCACCTCCGAGATGCGTTGAGCGTGCCACTCCACACTTCAGTACGCCGCATGGCCCTCCCGTTCTTTCATGTCGCCTTCTGAAGTAGTTTACATTTGTATAGTGACGAATTCTGGGGCGACACGCCCAGTAATTGAAGCAGGTCAGGCGCGCGCAGCGTTCGCGTGCTGCGGCACGCATGCAAGGTATGAAATCAGCTTTCAACACCAATGTTTTTCGACAAAAGAAGCCTGATATGTACGCTCCCGGAATCGGGTGGCTGTAACGCTCAGTCAACATACGTATCCCATCGCGCGGCGGTGAGCTTCCACAAAGCTGCGTGCAAGGGGCTCATCTCCATCGTAGAACTGCACAGTGACAATACATACGCTTTGCCGCGCGAACTAAATTTCCTCCCCGCGCTGCTTTGTAGTCGAACCACTACAACTTCTAGGCCTCTTCCGGTCATGCTCACATACGAAAGCGCTCTGCAAGTGGGCGGACCAATCTTCACGCAACGTCGCCATCGCGGATTCTACTCTGATTGTATGTACATAAATAGGTAGACGGTTGGATAGAGATGGTACGAAGTATTGTCTCGGTCACACACGGGTCAACGGAAGAGGTTGCGATTCACTCCGTAATATGAAGGACCCTAGTAGTAGCCCACGGCGCAGCTCAGATGAAACAAAATACCACACGCGGCGGAAAGAAGGTGAGCGGGCAGCCGCCCGTACACCTCCCCATGTCATTTTCGACTCCTCAGTACAGAAACAATGCAATCGCATGACTCGGCCACATTCCCGCAGTCACTCCTTTGTCCAGCTCCTCCGTGAAGAGGAACGCCTTATAGTTGTCATATTCGGACGTCGACGTCTTCAGCCGCTCCCAGGCATCCGTGGTGTCCCACTTGTGAGGTGAGGCCCTGAAGTCGACATAGTAGCGCCGATACTGGTCGAGCAGCGTGATACTTCTGTTGTGGAATCCGTACCGACCCGCGAATGTTTTAACGCGGTCAAGCAGAACGGTGTACATGTAATCTTGCAGCTCATCAGTGTCGGGAAAACTGCCATTTTGCAACTGGAGCCCGAAGTCGTCGAGGTATTCGACTTCCTTCCAGTGAAGTCGCCGCAGTCTCTCGAGGATGACCAGGTAGTCGTCGACGAGTTTGAGGAACTTGTTTCGTTCTTCAACTGGAATATCTTCATCCCGCTCTCTTCTTCGAGGTGTGGATTCATAAACTTGCTGTCCAAGCTCCGCTAATTCAACCCACTTATGCTTCCGGAGCCCGCTCATGACAGCCAGCGTACCCAAGATCGTGTTCAGGTTCGCGCTCCTCGAGCTCACTGCTGCTGCTTCGTCCGCGTTGTCTAACCACTTGAAGAGGATGCCGATGGCGTCCTTTGTGATGACTTTTTCAGAGCGCTTAAATATACGCGCGACCTTGCTCTGTTCAAAATTCACTTTAGTTCCCCCAAATAGACTCAGTGCATCCGTCAAAATCCGGCCACGGTTCAATGCAACTTCGTCCATTCGCGTCTCTACGTCGGGTGTTTCACGGCCCTCCAGGTAACGTATCTGCCTCTCTCTGATGCTGTCTTCTATCCTCCTGATACTATCCAATTCTTCCTCCACCTTCCTTCTTCGCCGCTCCACCTTCGCCAACTCCCCTGATGCGTCCGTCATTACGGAGCCACAAAGATTGCGTTTGCTAGCCTATGGTATTCTGTACTGGAACCGCCTGCACATGAATAAATGATGTGCAACTTGATCAAGGATGTTGACTGGAGTCAAACCGTTGTTCTTAATACACAGTGCGAACGATCGCGCAGCACAACCGCTACGCAATGAGAGAGAGCCACATAACAGGCTGCGGATGCCAGTAGTAACCGCCACCGCCGTGTCTCATGCAGTTGACGAGGAGGCCGAGTCTGTAGCTCCTGTGAAATTGCCGCTGCGAAACTGCGGTTGCGCAGGTGTTTCTCTCTGGAGGCACCACCAGCGTCAAGGTGATGCCAGGAGTTGAGAGTACAAATAAATCACGCAGCTGGAGCCAGTCCTGCGCAGCCAGTAAATCTCGACACGCGACTGAAGAAAAACTGCCCGCGAAACCGCGGGGAAGTGATCCACGCCGACGGCTTCAGTGGACTGCACTCTCCGCTGAGCAGCCACAGAAAAGGGTGGACCGTCCCGAGTATATCGGGGGCGCACACACCGTGTGGGACGCAGCTGGCTAGTCAATAGGCCAGTGCCGCGATCTGGAGATATCGCCCTAGACGGTCTGTGCATTGGTCTTGACACACTGTGTTTCCCTCCCTCTCCAAGCACCGTTTACTCGGCTAAACGGTGGTATATATCGGAGTGTTGCTCCCGAGAGACTGCCGCCCAAACGGCAGTCTCCGCGTGGCGTATCTCTCCGTTTCGTGCGTGGGAACGGCCAGGAAGGCTTCCGGTGCGTCCGCTTCGACAGTGTGTCAGAAAACCTCTACCAACCCACTCATTATACTGCTTGAGGACGCGGCTGTGCGCGACTGAGGGCGACCGAGAACCACCGCACATCTGGTGTATAACAGCAGAGCTCAATATCTGTACGTGAGCTCATGTAAATATGCACCAGAGGGAGGACTAACAAAGAAGCGCGTTTGACTGACGTAAAAGAGTTCACGGAGATGCTCGCGCACGGGATCAGGAGTGTCCCTCCCGTCGAAAAGCCGAATGATCGCACGGGCTTCGGATTCCCGAAACGGAGAGAGCGTAGTTGCCATTCTCCTTGCTACCGTCAGCGTTAACGGGACAGTTCTATGGGTTCAGTTCTCCACCTACTTGAGCGATTCGGGCCTTGTCTAAGGTTACTCACTTAAAACCATGCGTGGTATCAAGTGAGTATGTGGACTCATACCTTGTGGAAACTCTGGTAGTGCATACTCTAGGCAACGTAGGCCAGTTCATTCGGCTGTCGTCCGGGCACTAAGTGTAGGCGTGGAACTGGACCCACACCTTCATCCCGCTGGACCGCGAGCTAAGAGTTCCGTAGTGGTGTTCGTTAAGGAATACAAACTACCGTAACGTGGATGAAACTGAGAGCGCGTGTACGGGGGTGCGCTAGCCATACCCACCGCAGCAAAGCACAATGGGGCAGCGGACCTTCAAGAGGTACGGGGAAAGTATGTCCCGGCCGAAACGGCGCTGCTGTTGCTACGCATCTGCAAGAGTTCGCGAAGGGAAATAATGCCAATCTTGTATTCCTCCGATATTCACTCCGGGCCAGTCATCACATCCGAATAAGGGTGCACACGAACAATCCATTTCGGAGAAGGACACGCAGCTGCAAGTATGATAAGTAACCACCTGTGTAACCATCTGGGTGGCGCTCCGGCCGGCATCACCGGAAGCGTAAGTCGGGCAGGCTGGGACAATATTGCGTACCATGTGCGGCCGCGCACGCATAAAGAACTGGCATATTCCTCGCTCCCTGCCTGCGTTCTAGTAGAGGAAAAGCGGTACCGCAAGCTGAGGCCACAGGCCAGCCGCAACGCCTTTCTCCAAGTCATCCGCATATGAGAGGACTTTGTATTCATCGTACGCTGAGAGCGCCAGCCTCACGTCCTCCCAAAGCACTGCGTTCGTTTCCATGTGGGAAGTCGCTCGCAAATCCATGTAATACCGCCGTATTTGATCCAGAGTTGAAATACTTCGATTGTGGAACCCGTACCGGCCGCTGTACGTTTGTACACGGTCGAGCAATGAAGAGTACAAGTAGGTCTGCAGGTCGTCGTCATCTGGAAAGGCACCGCGATGCAAGTGGAGGCCAAAGTCGTCCAGGTACTCAATTTCCTTCCAATGGAGACGCCGTAGTCGCTCCAGGATGACGAGGAAATCATCCACATGCTTCAGTCGCCGATTCCGCTTCTCAACCGGCTCTTCTTCACCATTATCTCTGGAGGGAAAAGATTCACGAATTCGTTTCCGAAGCATCACAAGCTCCACCCACTTATGCTTCCGCAGGCCGCTCATGACAGCCAAGGTAGCTCTCAGCGTGTTCAAGTTTTGATGCTTCACGTTTTCGTCTGAGCTTTCATCAGTCTTTTCCAGCCATCGAAAAAGGATTGACGTCGCTTTGTTCTGGATAGGCTGCTCGGAATCCCTAAACGTCTCTGCGACCAAATCTTGGTCGAAGCTGACCTCGCCGCCTGCGTAAAGATTTAGAGCATCGGCAAGGAGTTTTGCGTGACTCACGACACTATTTCGTATATTGCCCTCGTCATCTTCCTTTTTCTGTTCCGACTGCTCCAGCTGCAAGTCTCGAATGCGGTTCTCCACCTCTCGAATCTCTCTCAGTTCCTTCTCTACATTCTTCCGTGTCTCCTCCACCTTCGCGAGTTCGGGGCTCACATCCGTCATGATGTACGGGAAGCGTTGTTCACCGTGTGTACTGCCTCTACGGAAGCACTCGATACTGTGGTACACTTTTGGCTGACCGCAAAATGAAGGGGCACCCTGCTGGCGTAGAAATATGCAGTGGAGCTAGCTCGATGCCGGTCGCCACGCATGGAGGGTCGCAACACGTCGGAAATCGCGAGGCGCTGTCGAATCCGAGCCTCGCGTTACCAGCGGCCCGCACCGGAGACGAACATGGTACACGGAAATCGGCAAACGACTGTCGCAGAGAACAATAGTACCTGTCGCTAGACCGTAGGAAGAAGCATTAACTGAAAGGAGGATTGGTTGCCCTACATGCAACAGAAACAACGCGATCTACAAATGGGAGATTTCCACCAGTCAAAAACGCACCCAATACACGTCGGACAGGTGGAGAACGGCGCTACACAGGGAGTGAAGCGTCGAGCGCACAAGGTGGCCGCCAGTGGAAGCGATTGCTCCGGCACCCCTATGACCCGCAGCACCACCGGTTTCTCAAGGGGTGGGGAAACCCATCTTACGCAGATAAATATGTTGGGCCTTCGGGCAGGAACCTACGGGCTCTAGCTGGGGGGTAATACAAGGACCGAACTAACCATCCCACGGATCGACTGACTTTTTCGCGTTTTACGGTCATTTCTCGAAAGGAGCAGGCAGCACAGCAATGTGTCTAAAGGTATCGGTATCAAATTGCTTTGTAGAAAGTCTGTGATACCCCTGCCAACATTATTGTGGTGGTCGTGTATCTGGGGTCCCTCCAGCATGAAAGGGAACCTCTGACAAATTCTGGCGTACAAGCCTGCTGGCCTGCAGCGCACTACTGATTTTAGATGGTAATAGCCGAGCGTCGCCGCACTATTTCGGCATCTGGTGTAACCGTAAGTTGACTTGGTCACTTTCCATGGCGTGTGCTGTCCTTGAACAAGAGGAACCTAGACGCAGCTGCGACATGCTGCCCGCAGACCGGGTCGCGGTTCAGTTCGCCGTGCCGGGCAATCGCATCCACGTTGTGTCATTCATATAGCGTGGCGTGGCGGAGTGTGATGTGCTGGGCAGACGGATGGCTCCCAGGAACGAAAGGTTTAGAATCCTTGTGGGTAGCCCCATGGTGCCGGCGCAGTGTGTGTCCTGCCTTTACCATCTGCCGTTCACGTCATACAAATCTAACGATAGGCGGTTCTGCAGACAGAGCCACGCGTTCGCCGTGCTGTGTATCCACACATTTGTGGGACACTTTCTAATAAACAAAGTAGGGAGTACTCCCCAACTCCCTCTCTAAAACAATCCTGGTGGAGTCTATGTTGACATGCGCCACGTCGTCTGTTCTTCCTACAGACGATGGGGCGCACGTCGGTACGCAACGCACGAACCCGAATTCCTGTCTACTAGAGATCAGACTCTCCAAGAACGCCGTTGCAACCAGAACCGCTGGGCTTCTTGTAGAACGGTACTCACGTAACGGTTTCAGCGGCAAATACGCAGTGCAACAACTCGAGTCTGCATTGTACTCGCCGTTTCAAGAGCACCTGCACCATTCTGTGGGTAGGATCTGAGCCCCTGAAAACTACAGTGGCAGGTACAGTGGCAGGTACATTGTTTCTCAACTAAATCGTGGAAGCCGTGGACGCCCACATGTAAAGAACTTTTAGTGGAGGTGGTCTGCTTTGACCGAAACCACGCACCGACACAGCATTTTATTCTGTAATGAAACAAGCTGAATACGAGAGACCGGTACACCAGATCCAAACTGCAGACGATTTTCCAGAGTGACGAAAAGCACTCGATCAGTGTTCCGTGACGCCAGGTGATCACGTCTGCGTTTGATGCTAATGAATCAATTCCATCTCTGAACCTACAGAAGATCTTGGTGGCCTTTCCTCGCAGTTGATGCCCCTTCCCAAATCCCAAAACTCCCCTCACACTAGGTGTACCCAACAAGACGAGAATCAACCGGAGCGGCGCGCAGTACCTTGTCACTGCGAGGAGCCGTCCTGACACGCGAGCGAAACAAGATGTCTATCTCCCAATGATGCCATTAAAGCGCTTAACAGCGCAAATGATCTTTCTTCCGTGCCATGCCCTCCGGCGATCAAACTCCTCGTGTCGTCACACAAACAAGGAAAAGCAGTGTTGCGCCTGTCGCTGGATGTCGAGGAAAACATACTTGGCATTCTCCATCACACGCAGTGTCTGAGCGTCGAACTGCACCCAGCTGCTGCTCTCGTATGTCGATTTCGCAGGGGCTCAATTGCAGTCACAAATTATGTCTCTCTCCCCAGGACTGCTTGCAGATGAAATCACGTCCCGCGACATCCAACCACAGCAGTTTGCCCGCTCAGCGGACACCGCAGAGACACTTCTCCGATGGTGTTCTGCTTATCACGAAGCGGACACACACGTGTAACCACACACAACGCCCGATTTTGGCAAATAATCAAACGACTTGGCCTGCGTTTCTTCTGTGGTCAGTGCCGCAATAGCTTCAGCGTGCCCTCTCGCATCGAGAGCATCCTTTTCCCCCGCGTCTTGGCCTGCGATGCGAGCGCCGTCGTTGGTAGCATCCAGGATCGCGCTGTTCGACGCCTCCGCACACCTGAAAGAGCATTTTTCACCCTCTGCGCCAACAACGGCACTGAGATTTTTTGCGGCCGCCTGATTCATCGCCTCGACAGCTGCAGCATCTCCTTGATCCACACTCATTTCCGCCACAAGCGGAGGAGACATTACAGGGCAACCTCGAACCACAGAGAGACAAAACGTGTCCGCTGCTGTAGCTGCTGCGGAGGCATAGCTATCCTGCGCGTTTGCCTCCGCGGTCTTAGCCGAGAGGACCCCACGAGTTGTGCATAGTCGGCTCGCATCACCCGGCAGCGGGAATGGCGCTGGGGGCGCAGTGCTACTGGGTAGCGGAACGGGGCTTGGTGCAGAATCTGGCGTCGGATGAGAGGGAAGAGTATGCGAAAGGAAAGTGAGGAAAGCTGACGTGGCCGCCGCCGACGACAGGGGAGTCATTGATGCGGAATTGCCGTCTGGGTACAGATTCTGGGGCGGCAGCACGAACCGCGTGACGGATGAGGCAGACGCAGACGCCAGGGCAGGTGAGTTCTCCGTCTCGAGGAAAGCCGCTTGTTGCTGAACGGGGATCGCGTCAGCGGGAGGTGGAGGGATGAAACCGGACATCAGTTGGTGAAAAAGTTGCTCGCGATGTTTCTCAGTTCCAAGCGCCGCTGCAGGTACAAGACAGAAATACAGGCAGACCCAGTACTCAATGCCTCAACTCCAGAACCGAAAACAGCACACGAGTGCCGCGACGACGGCAGCCGCTGCTTTGCCCACCCCTCCCCCTCCCCCGGCCTCTGAGCTGGGCAACGCGCGCTCCACGATCCCGACCCGCGCACGACGCCGCCACAATCGATACGTGAGCCACCATATAGAACAAGCAGACATCGTTACACACGCGGATACACTGTGTTTCGCGATCACCGTCCACCCATTTCAAACCCGGACAAGTAGACAGACGCGTCTGTCTACTTGTCCGGTGACGCTCCAAAAAAACAAGCTTATTTTCTGCAAATTGACATCTGTAGGAGGCAGACCGCGATGTGTTCGGAATCCGTCTTCACTCCCGTACTGAGTTTCGCAAAAATGTCGGATACTTAGAATTGTCTCTCGCTGAGCAGCCTCCCAACAGAACGATGAAACGACCGGTTCCACTCAGGACTCGGCGCAACCTCCCAAATTTCCCGTAGTTGTCAGGCGTTCCAGCCGAGTTAGGAGGCTCGTTAATTCGCAACTGCTAACTCACCTGGAGCCTCAAATTTCGCGGAATCCTCGTTACTCGCGCTCGACCCCGCTTCTTGCTCCTGCGCCGCTTGCGCTGATGGTCCGTCAGCCGAGCCTGTCCTTTGCGTCTCTCCACCTGCGGCCTGCACGTCGGGATTGTTTTGGGGTGCTCCAACAAGACTCAAAAGCTGCTTCAGTTGGCCGTGCGTCAGTCCTCCTGCCAGTCTCTCATCAGCTCCCGCAAGCAATGGAGCCGCAGATGACAACCCCGCTGCCTCCGCGCCAGCCGCGCCCGCGCCGAGGGCTGGAACGAGCACGGGTTTCGGGATGGCAGCAACGGCTGACTTAAGCGCAGCCGGGCAGCACGCGGAGCTTTCGCCCCCGAGAATGTTGACTGTGAGGCCAAAACCACTGAGGCTTTTTGTAAGCTTTTCCGCATCGTTGTCTCTCAAGGCGTCCGCAGTCTCCTGCGGGAACACGTCCTGGTTCAACATCGCCTCGTGGCACGAAACCTTGCCAGATCCGACAAGCGTGTCTGGGCAGTTGAGCCCGTACCTACCAACAGCACACATCACCTGCCAAACCATATTGTCGAAACCACAGCAACATGCGCGAGAACGCCGAAGCCCCTCCGCCATGCTACGGGAGAGAGAGGAAAGCAACAGAAACAGCCTTCAAGCGGGTGAATCAATGTAATCGCGTAACAGCAGAACTTGATAAAGCTACGGTGACCTCCTAGGCTTCATCGCCAGTCCTCCCGAAACTGATTCGCCTCCCGCACCAGCGACTGGATCGCTGCTGGCTGTTCATCCACCTCTTCAAGCTTACGCGCGCTTGTCCATCCATTTCCACAGCGAAGCCACCCAGCCGCTGATTCCCTGTGGCTGGATTAGCCGCGGATAACGCAGCAGCTTTTCGGCATCGTTGAAAAGATACTGACTCAGCCTTCCATATTCTTCGTTCCCACGGATCTGAAGCAAAGTTCCAACGCAATGCCACAGGCACACGACCCCCGCAATCACACGAATTCCTGCTACAGCCGGGGAAACACGCACACGAAGCCAGACACAGCATCGGGTCTGCGATCGTGTATCCGCTAAACCAACATGCTTCTCAGGGAAGTACGCCCGGCCTGAGGTATTTTTTCCTGCGACATGCGCCGGACGCTCAGCGAAACCCAAGGCACTGCATGCGCTGCAGATTGGGGCGAAGCATGCGCGAGGAACTAGAGCGCGCACAGAGAGAGATGTGGGAAGACGAACCTTGAGCGCGCCACGGCCGTGGTAGGAAGCGTTGGCAGACCCGCAGGGGTATTGCTCAGAGTTCCGGCATTCCCTAAACGTAGCCAGACAAAGGGACGACGCAGAGTCTCCCACACGTTAGAAACAGCGCAACACATGACACGAAGTGTACTCTCGTCAGGTAAGTCGTGCCAGCACCACCAAAAGACATCTGCACAACGACTGCGACGACAGCAACGACAGCGATGGAACACACGTGAACTGGCGGGCCCCAAGAGACAATGCTGGCAATGTGGGATGCAGTTAATTGGAGCGAATCGCACGCCGCTTGTCGGGAACGACTATAGAGAGGAACGCGAATGCCAAGAGGCCGCACAACTGGAAGTGCAGAGGCGGTCGAGTCAGTGGATTAGTGGCCTTCCACAATGGCGAGGGATCGTTTTGCCTCACCATGTCTCGTAGAGATGCTGCAGTTGCGCAGACGAGGGAAATCGCCGCGCCACGTGGCTCCGAAACACCCACGGCGTGACAGACGTAACACATATATATTATACAGTATATTGCTAGGTTAGAACACTCACCGGCTGCTTGAACTGTCCTCGAACTGCAGCCAAGAGTTCGTATGCACGAAGGCGTGCGCGAGGAAAGCTGTGCATTCAGAGGTGTTGACGAAGGCGCTCTCCTCGTATGTGTACTTCTCTGAATCGCAGGCACGCATGCATGTTTCGAAATGGAGCGCGTGACGGCCTTGTGGGACACACTCCCGTGTGTCTCCCTCTCCACAGCGCTGTCGCTGAGGCAGCCCCTGCGCAGCGAACAACCCAGTCCTACCGCAGATCGATCCCCTTCATTCTTCCATACCGGAAAACGGTCTGCACACGCGTTCATGCGTCAAAGCAGTTCCAGAGAGACACAGCACCCCCAGGGAAGAACACCACAGAGTACCTTGCCTGTGAAATCTCCACAGTACTGCCCATCCAGCTTGTGCAAATCAAACGGGTAGCGGAGATACACAGCCTTGACTATTCGCGCCCGTCCGGTAGCTTGCCAAACGGCCTTTCGGGCTCGCGTCACGGACACGCTTGTCTGCCGCCACTACCCCTCTTCCCTCTCCCCCCTCTCCCCCCCGCCCCGGCTCGCCACTCGGTTGTCCTCGCTGTGCCCTAGTCCCCTATCGATTTCCGCCAGTTCGTGTTTCCGTCACGAAATGGGTGCCAAGTTTTACCATTGGTATTGCAGAAGCTAGAAAAGTCGCTGTTTGCCTGGATCGCACACGAGATGTCCTTGTGCATCGCCACTGCAGCGTCCCGCGGGTGGCTTATGCCTCTGTACGAGAATCCTGGAGCCGCCTTTTCGAGGAAGGCCTTGAGAATGGCGGGGGTGATAATCTGAGCAAGCAACGCACAGGAGATGAAGCAACGTGCAGAGACAGTCAGCAACTACCCACTCGCCCATAAGCGTCACACGCCCCCCACCACACAGCCTGGAAATGGATGGCGAGTCTGTCGGCAGCTCACACCGCGTGTGGCCGTAGTTCCGCATGCAACGAAAGACTTAGGGTTTAGGCGAGCAGGTCGTCAGGACACGAGCACAAAGGCTATCTCACTCGCCCGCCAGGAGTTTGCCGCCACTCGCGAACTTTCCTTTCTCTGGCGGCGAACATCCACTTACCTTCTCGAAGTTGTTGTCCGCTGGGTAAGTGCATGATTCTTCCGGGAAGATCGGCGCGGGAGCCTCATCGCCGTCTTGTCCGTCCTCACTCAAGGCTTTGGCGAGGACTCCCTGCTGCAGCCTATTCTCAGATCTCAAGCATTCCGCGAACAAGAGTGAGGGCGAGGAAGACGAGAGAGCAGGTCCCTCCAGAGAAAGAAGGGCACCAGTCCCGAAGACCGTTACCGCACCAAAACAGATCTTGGACCGCATCGTCGTTCTGGATGCTACGAATCAACGCGTACGCGGGGAAACAGAAAACGGCTCTAGAGAACCCCCTCTCAGAACAAGCCGGTTGTTGCGCCCTGCTGCAACCGCCGACCAGAACAACAGGAGATGGAAGCCGAAGGAAAAGTTCCCTCGGAACACGAGAGCCTATGCGTAGCGACACTCAGGGTGAGAGAGCGACGCGTCAGGTGAGTGTGAAGTCAACGTGACCGCGAAAAATGTCGCGCAACGAAGCGAATTCAAAATGCCAGAGGTCATCGGGTGAGTCTTGCCACTGGCCATTTGTTCACTCGCTGTAGGATGAACGCCATGCGATCAACATGAAAGGCGACGGCACCCAACGAATGGCGAACGCCGCTACAAGAGAACCTAAGATCCTCTACCTGAGGCGACAGTTTGACATACGCAGGGCAAGAAGCCTGGAGAGGCCGTGTAGAGTACGTTCTACAAAGCAATCATGGCCGCAAACTGCGGGAAACCACGAGAAGCCTCCGTACATCCGGCCCACAAGTGTGAAAAGGCGAATACAGAGCACAACACGCTTCGTCTCCAGCTAATGCGGCGACAACAAGCGGCTAGGGTTCGCCTGCATGCACACGGGTAAAACGGGAATCTGCGCAGCACGGAAGAATGCGGATCCACTAACGAATCCGTACCATCAGCACGACGCGGGAACACGCAACCAGGGAAATCAAGAAAATAGGATGATTCCGAAGGACCCGGAAGCGGCAAAGATGAAAGCGTCGAAACAGCCACCGGCGCAACAACGCAGGGAGGGCGTCGATTCAGCGCCACACGCGTCGATTGTGACCAGTCCGCCTGGTTAGTTACCGACTGGGCTGAACGGGAAGTAATAAAGGGAGACGCTTCCACGGAAGCTTCAGCGAAACACAGTCTGAAATCTATAGATGAAAGGAGAACTCTTGACCGGGGGGGTGAGCGGTGGCGGCAGAATATGAGAGGACACCGGAGCGCCCGCTTTTGTGCCTGATTTCCTACGTACTGCTTCGCTGCTCATCGGCTGGATTGCCGTTGTTTCTCCCTCCACCGCCCTGCCAGCGCGCAACCCGCAGCAGCTGCCGTGCCAGTCACAATTGCGTTGCAACCCTCCCTCTCGCAGCGTCCGGCTGCTAGCTGCTCACCACCATCGCAAGCCAGGCTGCGTACGCCGGGTCTCCGGGGTTCCTCTCGAGTGAGCTGGCGTCTCTCGATGGTCCCGGACACTCGAAAGGCCTTGAACGGGACGGCAAGTCGCCATAACCCTCCATTCGACCCTTTCTGACCCTTATTCTGCAGGAGACGCGCCTAATGTTGGGGGGGCCCTTCCTCAAAATACAGGACGATCAAGTTGTCGCATGCACAGGTTTCAGGTAGAAATCTACGCTGCGGCACGCGTACCTTCCACTGGCATATCTAGCATCTTCCTCCGTACCGTGGCGTCGCCCCGCGCATTAACCTGGGCGCACGCGCACAACGAGAACGCCATTTAATCTCCTTTTCTCGTGTTTCCTCCTTTTGCAGAAGCGGATTTTCCCTTTCCATCCATCTTTCAGGCGGCGTCTGTACAGAATTGCCTTCGATTCAGAGGGAGGGAAGTGTCCTTGATACATGCGCCAGTGTAAGAGAGCCTCTTTCCTCTAGACGCAGTCACCGCGAGTCTCCTGCGTCCCTGCGTTACTCGTTTGTCTCGGAAACGAACTCACCCGAGAAGTGGTGTAATGTAAGAACATTGCAGTCGTTCTCGGGTCAGTTTCTCATTTTTTCACTCAGTCGGATGAAACTTCGTGATTTTTTCCAGCTCGAGCACACGCTGTCAGGCACCGCAGCCCGTCATTCCAGCGGACTTGCATCGCCGAAGCTGTTACGGTGGACGCCTCTTTGGGCCGTGCATTGAATTGAACCCATTCTAGCAAGATCCGGGTCATCTTCTGAGTCATTGCATTGCTTCATACCTAGTAGTCGGCGTTAATGCAGCCCCGTGCCGACGGCTCTCCACACACGCGAGTACCATTTTCCACACTGGCTGTGTTGTGCCGCGACATCGACGTGCGTGGTTTATCGTAATTTGGAGGAGCAGTTCAGATTTAAAACGGCTGATGTGCGCTGTAGAGTCCGCTGATGAATGGGTTTGCGATTTCTCTTTTCCGTGGTGCTTGGGCCGAGTGTGACGCCTTGGACGGAACCAGCACGTCATTGAATGCAGTTCATCTGTTTACTTCCACTGTTAACGAAATCTAGAAGCCTGCCAGTCGATTGTAGTTTTTCCCGTCGGTCGAACGCGACACAAGTGTTTCGTTACTGAATACTGACACCGACACGCCCTCCAGTGCCCAGGGGTCGCCTTCGTAGTCTTCTCTGCTTGTTTGCACAGATTGTCGTCCTTCCTTCACAATGAAGACTACACTGCTATTTGCACACCTCGTTTTCATAGCTTTCCTTTTTCCCGGTTTTCCAGGATTAGGCCGTGCAGCCACTGGGTCGAGTCTTTCAACTCATGGAGCCCTTCATACGGAAAAACTGTCTCATCTCCCGTCGGCTTCTACCGGATTGCGAGCGCATTCAGATAAGGCGAAAATAGGCGATAAGGAAGGTAGCGGCGAGCCGTGCGCCTTCGGCAGTTCGTGTTTGTCGTCCTTTTCCACAAACAGTAGGGATCTCCCTCCATCCCGTGAAGCGTCGTCGAACCCGCAAGACGACTTCGTCTCCTCGGGTCGCAGAGGAGAAACAGACATCGGCACTTCTCGCCGCTTGGGCGATCCGAAGCGCTGCGCCGTCAGCGGTGCCTCAACATCTCGAGGGTGTGACGCAGTTCTGGCGTCTGTGCAGATTGGTGGGCAGTCCTCAGATGTAGATACACCTGCGGATGTGAACCCGATCGGGGTATTTGATGAAGCAGATAGGAACCAGGACGGCTTGATCGACCTTCCCGAAGCCCTTGGCGTGGTCAATGCTCTCATGGAAGAAATGTCTTCACCTGAGGACGACTTCTTCGCCACGTTGCCGCAGGAGTGGTTGTCGACGGCGTCTTTCGAGGACCGTGAATTTGTTGCGGAGCTCATCCGACATTTTGATGAAGATAATGACGGCGTTCTTCGTGTCGGCGAGTTCTCCGCGTTTCTGTTGACGTTCTACTCCCCTAAAAGCGTCGGACAGATGGCGCTGATGTTGCTGTGCGTGAAGCATCGGGAAGCTCGGGAAGAGAATTTGTGGGGGCCGAGCCTGTTGGCGACTTTGTTCCCCCAGGGGGCTAGGAACGGCTCATCGGTGGTGCACAAGCCTGGACACCTGACCTTCGAAGAGGCTAAGGTGGCAGTGCATACGGTCCAGCAGCAGCAGCTCGGCGAGGCGGAGCAAGAGACTACACAGTACTTAGACCAGCTTGAACAGCTGGAGCGCGAGCGCGGACCCTCCCCCTCCATTGACGAAGCCAGGGCGAGGAAGATAAGAGAGTTCCATGCATACCATGCACTCGTGAAGAAAGGCCAGCGAACCCGGGTGTCTTTGGCTGATAAGGACGGCGACGGTGTGTACGACCTGTTGGAGCTGCTTCGTCTACTCGACGCGGAGGTTCAGCACATGGGTGCGTGCATGGTGTTTGCTTCGTTTGATGTTAACGGAGACAGCCGGCTTTCTATGGAGGAAGCGCGGGCTGTCGCAGAGGAAGCGACTTCCTGGGCGGTGCTCGATGACAATGGGAAACCACTCATGTCCGGAAAGGGACTACCTACGTCCGGCGAGAAAGCCCGGTACTACAGAGAGGATCGGGAGGCCACGCCACAGGAGAAAAAAGAGCAAGTTTGTACTTTCTGCTGGGTATTAGATGCGAACAAAGATCGGTACGTCACGTTCGACGAATTCGCATACTTCATGCATAACGAAGATCTCGTTGCTGCAGGGCTTCATGCGATGCTGAGGCGCAACACAGATGTTGTTCAGTTCTAATTGCGGGCTGAAGTAGCCGCCCTGACCTGGTGGCTCCGGCAAATTTTCATCCACGTATTTTTGTACGAACATTTGTATGCTCTTGACGTCGTCGTGCTGTTGGACGCGGTACTGCGGAGCAACTCTAACTGAAGTGTCGAGCCTCAGGTCGGGGGGACCATCTTTTGGGCTGGTGAAGCGTCTATGGCGTTTGCATCTTACTCGTCGCTGATGAGAGGAATACCGTTTTTGCATCGATTTGGCTAGGGAAGGCACAACGATTTTTACGACGGTACCAGTCTCGTTGTAGAAGCATTTTGGAGGGAAGGGTGAACCGTCCCGGGAAATGCGTGTCTTCGTTCTGCGTAGCCTTGCAGCTGGCCGCCACCAGTGCGCCGGCAAGGCGGCCGCGGTTGAACCTTCTCTCCTTTCAGCAGGAGAGTTTCATTCGACGCGAGCCGCAACTCGGGGATCCGTAGCAGATATTTTCAGGGAAACAAAAGTGTATGCTGCATTCCATATAAGCGTAACGTCGAAGCTTCTGGACATGACGCGTGTGCGTTATGGCACCATCTTCAACAAGGTTTTTTCAAGTTCATTTTCTCTTTTCAACCGGTACCATTGTCAGGGATTCCGGCTCACGTGCCCCAGTTCGTCTGGTCGAAGGGTCTGTACGAAAGAACTTCGAAGTTTTCTACAACCTCCTCCTCCTCACAGCTGCAAGAGGTCAGGTTCCTGCTGCCCGCTGTCTGTCTCAAAGTATCACCCTATTTTCATCCCGGTTCTCTTCATACAGTGGCACTCAATGCACGCGAGTGGCTGCAGGCTTCAAAGGGTTGCTTCTAAATTCACTCGCGGTAGTATCTTCAGACAGCGAGGTTGCCCTTGACGCACACGTGCAGGAGTCGAGGAGAATCAATTCTGTTTGTCGAGATCCTTAGGTAAAACGAACATGTGATGGTTTACACTTCTTAATTGACCACTTACTGATTTGGCAAGCATTGGAAAGGCGATGAAGAAACAAAAGAAACAGTGCCTATCTCTTTCCTGATTAAGGTCCGTATCTCTGGAACCGTGGGCAAAGGCTTCAATTGCGGTAAGCGCGTTTGGTATCTACCGATGTCACGGAAGAGAGGCGAATTCGAGAAACCATGACACATTCATAGCATATACACACAGTGTACTGTTGGTGCCCTCTGGCGTCTGTTGTCCGTTGTGTATCGCAAAGTGCGGCCGAGGTAGTGCCTGCACACTCCCAATTGCGGTGCCTACAACTAATCCACACGCAACGCCAGGAGGCATTCGTTCGCCGCGGGGCGCACCATGCTGTTTAAAATGTCTGATGAACAGTCTGCACTACTTCCAAGGGGGAAAAAAGATGATACCAACAGCGACTGACTGCATGACTGGATGAAAATACTTTAGAATTTTAGCCGTAAGAAAGCGGTACCGGCTGGGATCGAACCAGCGACCTTGTGGTTAACAGCCACACGCTCTAACCGGCTGAGCTACGGAACCTGACGTGATTGAGGTCTCCACTCTTACCGTCGTAAACAGACTAGCTCGGCGGTAGAGTTCCAAATCTGTGCTGCTATGCAGGCAATATATCGTGGCACAGGTTTTGATAGTGTTGCGGAGCTGGGGCTAGCATGATGTGCCGTTTTGAGGTGGTGGCTCAAGCTTTAATTTCTTCCGTGTGTACTCATATCGTCCCCAGGGAAGACGGCATTTGGCGCTAGTTGTAATGGAAGTCTTCGACATGTGGATCCCCTAGCCCGGTTTTCTTGCACGGCTTCCTACAATAACCATCGATCTCTTTGGTTTTCATCCGGCCACAATGACTGTACCATGCGCTGACGATGACAATGGATATGCGGTGCGGCAAGTATGGAAAAGATCGCGTGAATGGAAGTAGCCTCGCATTAGCCGTTTGGGAAAAAAGAGATGGCTTATGCTTTGCGATAGAATTCAAACAGGGTCACCGAGATTCTACGGAGTAACACCGCAATTTCGCAGTCATTATGGAATATGTCATCCTCACCCACAACACCATGTTGAATTGTGTTCATCACACCGTCATGAACATTCCAGGGTTATGTGCTCTGCAGTACGAAGCCTCGTGATCAATTGTCTGCCAATTTTTTGTGGTACCCTATGTTTCTGTCCATATATATCGTTGATGTAATCGCACGCAAAAACGAGCTGAGTACGCGTATTCGCAGACAACAGGAAGTAGTCCTCTTCCTAGTGTGTCACTACATATAAGGCGTTTCATGCTTGAAACGAGATGCACGCCAAATGGAAAGCGAATCCGAATCGTGTACTGCACAGACAATCCAATTATGGGTGCATCATCAAAAAGCTTGGCCCTATGGTTTCGTGGTGCGGAGCGCAACGCAGCAGCTTCTACTGGCCAACTGCGGCAATCAGTACCAAGCACACACGCAGATATTCCGGCAATATAGGCCTCCGAGTATGAGCCCATAGCTGGTAGACGGCAAACGTCAACAGTTCCAACCCGTTCCTTCACGCTTGGAAAATGGAACCAAGCGCGACCTACAAGAAGTCATTTGCAGGTCGAGCTTGGTTCCATTTTCTGGCCCTCCACCACGCTGATCCCTGCAACTGATGGGGCTGTTCGGTAGGTCGTAGGGAGGCAACAGAAAATACTCACCAAGACTTGACAGCCAATGTTTGAGTCTCTCATGGCGACTGGGTCCCCATGCGTGTGACAAGTCGACTAGCGTCCTTTACGTTTCATGGTACTCAGGTGGGCAGTAGCATTTCCAATGAGCAATACCCAAACCATGCGGCATTTCACACCACCTTTCCGGTGTACGATATTCTTGCAGCCGCAAGAAGGCATAGCGTCACTTCTGCGATAGTCAGCCGAGAACTTCGCAAACAGAAACAATAAGGCCGCTGGGCAGACGTGTCGCTTCTCCGCGCACAAACAGAAACTGAAGGTCCAAGTCCACCTCACAGTTACGAACACTGGGACGCGCGCCGCTGCTCTCGTTCAGCTCTGCAGAAAAAGGCAGGACCGCACAAGCGAGCCACCGCGGAAGTCTCCGAAACACGGCGCTATGAATGAGAATGAACTCCTCCGGACACGACCTAGAGTGGAGGTCCCAAGACGTATCGTGTCCTAAAAAGTCTCAACTCTTCTGAACATGGCACGCCCCCGTCTCCACCGTCGTCATTCACCTGAGCTTCCCTGTATCCACAACGAGCATCTGAAATGACAAGAGCACGCAGTCGAACTGTGCGTGCGTGGCACGATCGAACTGAAGGCGAGAACACATTCTGCTTACACCTTCTTCTGGAATTCAGCGTCAAGGGATGTATCTCCAATCAGTCTCACTGCACCAGGCATCGGGACCCTGAAGGAAAAAACCGAGTCACACACTACAATGCAGTGAAGAAGCCACTAGCGCGGAAAGATGTTGCGCTACGTAGTACCGTATATTCAGACTAGTCCTCGTGACGAACATCCAGCAGCCTCTTCCCAATGAAGAAACAACTCTTCTATGAAAAGTCTTTCAGAATGTGAAAACTGAGTCGCAGTTCCACTCTCGGCCTTCTGTCAACATGGAATTACGGCATGTCGTTGCGCCCAAATGCAGTACGCTAGCAACCACCTATGGATCGCTTCACAAACAGCCTCTGCCTGTGTATTCAGGATTTCCGAGGCCGTCTTCGGCGGCAACAAAGTGTTCAGTGGTATTACTGGCGGCTGCGGTTCCTCTTACTTTTTCTCACACGGCGAGTCATGGCACCCCTCCGCGGATGCTTTCGCCTCAGCGGCCTTTTGCCTGCAAATGACATACACGCAATCAACCATTGTACTACGTAGCGCCAACGAAGGCGCCGTGGATAAGAACCTAGACCAAGGCGGTTGTGGCACGTCTACCAAAAGCCTGCGCACGTTCCAAACTTAGCTGCCGCAGGAGCCTCCACGGCCTTGTGGTCAAGGACACGAACACAACAGCGTCGAGAATTCTTACTCTCCGAATTGTTGGTGACTGGGCGACGACGGTGTGTCCCGCGTCTCTTGAACCACAGGCTCCTCTGGCAGATTCATGGTGAATCCACTGTCTTGCCTGATGAAAGGGAATGCACAAACAATTTCGTGAAGATTCGCCTCGCGCTGTGTGGCACGCTATCCGAATTCGAGGAAACCAGTACTCCAGCATGTCCCCGTTCACCCAGCACAGCCACGGCATCGGTACCGGCAAACACATACACCCCCGCGAGGATGCATAAGGGGATGTGACAAAAACTCAAACCGGCGCAACAGTCGCGTCGGGGAAGAGCCGCACGCACTGGTGCAGCTACAGCTCCATGACACACCAAGATCATCAATTGCAGCACGAATTCGCCATGTGCGCTCCAATTCACTTCTTTCCCTAGTTGTTGCTGTTGAGCATCGCTAAGGATGGTGCGGCATTGCCACAGGGCACTCGAAAGCAAGAGAGGCGCACAGTAAGAGGGAGCTGCGCAGGACGCGCGGTGAGGGACTCGAAAAAGGCCTGCCTTTTCGGCGCCGCCAATCAGTACAGCCAGATGCAGTGCATCACCTGTCACAGAGTAAACGAAAAACATAAAAGAAAGAACAGTAGCCCCCTGCGGCGGCGCGCACCGAGTCGCCACGAAAGTTCATACCTCGCCATGATCGAAGGGGGGTTGACAGCCGGCGCCTGAAAAAGACTGAACCGCTCTTGTCCAGTGAGTCGCAAGGAAAAAATCGGCGGTTTTATTCACGTGGTAGTACGACGGGTCGTCGAGGCAGGTGGCGCTGACGAGCAGAAAATCTCGCGTTGCAATTCAACTGATATCTGAGAGGGCACGGCTCGGGTTGACGCGACAGGGAGAGGAGAAAAGCAGCGGCAGCACCTTGGCGGGGCGGGTCAGCCGCGTGCCACGGAATCAGCGTCACACACAGTGGCGGCTTCCCAGTATCGGCGTGTTATAATGAGGAAGTGCCCGGGTTTCCGTGAGAGGAAAAGAGCACGTTCTGCAGTGTGAACAGAGTGGTTTTGATATTGGCGACGCAAGTTGCGGCACCGCTCTCTACGCGGCTTGGGTCAGCAGGCCTGCAGCGTTTACCCTCACACTACCTCTGGCGTCACGTTGACCTCGCGGCTGCAGATCGAACTCAGTGCTTGAGAGAACGGCTGCCTCGAAGCTCGCCCAGCTCACACGTCGCGGTCACTGGAGGATTAGTACCGTTCATCCAACAAGTATGGCGGTACACGCGTGGCGGCTTTTTGCCCCTCACGGCCGTTTCGAGTGTCTTTGGAAGAATCATCCTGGCTAGAGAACCCGGTGGCAGCCAAACTTGGCTGCGTGTGTGGCGAGGAGGGGGGCCGTGCTCCAGCTTCAACGAGAACAAGTTCAAGTCCAACATACCTGCGTTGGCTTTCTATATGATTCTACCGTGGTTTATGAGGGAGCCGTAAGAGCAGGGAAGAGAGAAATGCGAAACGCTCTTCGGAGCTCCATCCAGCCGTCGTGTCTCCCAAAAACCACAGTGAAATGAGAAAAGCTTGCGATGTAGTCGCTGCCATTTCAGCAGAAAGATGAATGTGTGGTGGCAGCGTTCTACCACTGCTCTGGCGTTGCTCGAGATTAAGGTTCACTCTCCACTTCTGTGTGCGATCCGCATTCGCAGGGCTATTCTCTAGTGCGCAGCCTGACTGTCCATGGGGCTGCTAAGGAAACCAGGCAGACCCCCCCGGATCCCGTCCCCCAGGCTAGTATATCTTACCGAGTACCGTATTTGCTGCACGAAAAATTATACCTGCAAGTGCTTAGCCCTCTGATCACTTGGCAGGAGTGGTTTCTGCCAGGAAGGAAATGCGTCACCTCACGAAGGCAGCTGCCCAAGATTGGAGACTGTTCAGCTATCCTCTAACAGACCGTAGCCCAGATGATAACTGCTGTAGATTCAGCAGGGAAGCATACCGTTGTTCTTAGCGTTAGGATAACTCAAATAAGCCGACAACAGCTTCTATCTGTTACGGGGCTGGGCGCAACACGTTGAGCATGACAATTGACGAAGTAGCCGAAGGTCGGAACAGGGCCATCTTTCCGCGCAGGATCGTTTCTCGAGACCGGGTCTTTTTCCTCCGAAGCGCAGAACAACAGCAAGGTGCGGGTAGACAGAAGTTACTTCACTCTTCTACCCACACTTACGCCACGCATCAGTGTCAAGTTTCCCGGTCTCCTGTATTACGCAGGGGTACCGTAAAACGTGGGTCTGTTGGACCCCACAGCCTTTTGTTCACTCGTTTTTGTTCGCGAACTGCACGATAAAAATGTTGCAAGGCTAAACTGTGTTCTTCAGCCAGAGTTAGGTATCCAGCATTGAAGCTACTGAAGTGCCACCGGACGTAGTCGGCGATCGCACGGTCATTGAACGTCTCTTCACGCGGTTCTGCGGAGAAATATCATCTATACGCCGCGAATATTTACTGCGTTGCGCTTCGTGCGAGGAAGTGAGCTGTGCATGCTCCTGCAGGCGTGAGTAATGCAATCACCACTGAATAGGACGCATCTCTACCTCAACAAACAGCCGTCCCATATGTATCAACCTACCCCTTCACTTGCATGGGGGACTCTTTTAGCACGTAACGAGCATGTGTCAAAGAGTGCCCCTCGACTGCAGAGCCTGAAGGCTGGCGCTACGCACCGCGACAGACCTGAGAGTTTGGAGGAGGAACTCCCACACAGAAACTTTCAAGTAAATGTCCTTTTCTCCAGAGCCACACAAAGAGAAAGAGTGCAACACAAGCTGGGTAAATTTTTCATCGCTTCTAGAATCAGTCGAACATCTCGAGGCCTAGAGCGAGAGCATGGTACAACTCTAACAGAGCATGAAAGCCAACGGTAGAAGAAAAAGTTGCCGTGCACCGTAGCGACACTCCAGTGCCCCAAAACAATCGCAGACAACTTCAGCCACTCGGAGAGCCACCGCGAACAACCTGGCTCAGGCAGGGCTCGACAGTCCTTTTCCACCAGGAGGCTAAGTGGAAAGCGTTGCTATCTACTAAAGAACTCCAAGGCGCAAGAATGAGTCGTCACGCCTCCCTGATCGCCCTCGACACTGTCTCCGGACTCCCGTACCGTCCCCCGGCTCCCTCTCCTCCGACCTAGCCGCGCTCGATGTGGCGTCGCAGAGTGGGAGCGTCCAAGAGCTAGTGCGCATGCTCAAAACTATACACTATATATGCAGCTACCCACGCGCTGATAGACGGACCCCAGCGCCGCCAGGCTGCCGGACATACAGCGACCCGGCGCGTACACTGCAGTCAGCCGCTGCCTGACCGCAGAGGCAGACTGCCCACAAATTTTCTTTTCAAACGCACGCACCAACCCATCGACTGCCTCACCAAAACGCCAGTACGTGTTCTCTGCCAGAGACGCGGCAGCATACGAGCAAAGAACATTGTGTGCCGGCTGCCCTTCAAATGTGCCTCCCGCATCCGCACACAGTTCGCATCTCTGCAGAGGGCTGCCTCTCGGACGCGAGCATTGTCTCCGTCTGACAGGCCTCAATTCAAATGTGCAGACAATCCCCCACGTCGGAACGCCGTCTCTTTCTCGCTAGACAACACGCGGCCGGCGCTCCTGGGGTTTTTCTTGGAGCATCTGCGCTCGATGCGACTTAGACAACGCTGCGGGGGTCGGCGCACTGGACGTACATTGGCTGGGTGACGGCGAGAGGATGCGAGAAGAAGGGTTGCTGCGCGCTGCGGTCGGCCTGGTCAGCGAAGACTTCCGCGGTGCCCGCCATCGTCCGCAGCTGCGGATGCGCTTCGCCGGAACGAACGAGACGGCAGCCAGAAAGCCCCGCGGGAGACGGAGGCGCCTTGGTGGAGCTCACCGGCGAGGGATACTGCAGGCTCGGCGCGTACGCGCTGGGGTGCTGCGACGCCGTCGTCGAGGCATCCGAAGTCATGTACAGAGGCTGAGTCTGCGGACACGGGCAGGCCACAATCTCACGCACAGTCGTCCACAGACGCCAGCGCGAAACTCCACTACGAATAACGTATACACAGACGCGGACATATGTAGCCAAGAATTCCAGGGTTTTCTGCCTCTCCAGCGGGCACCGCTGGCTGCGAGGCTGCGCCTAGTTCCCTACACTTTTCTTATTGCACGTGGAGAGACTGCCCACGCGGGCGGCTCCTCTACTCGCAGAGTTCGCTCTGACTCGGATTCCGCCGCAAACCGACAGGCTCAGAGAAGATGCCCGCGGCAGCCGCGACCCCGATCGTGTTTGACACGGGCATTCTGGCTCTTCGCAGACTGCCTGCTGTGGGCTGGTGCGTGAGCCGTCACGCCGTTCCACTAGGTGGATGCGCTGAACTCACCGGCAAGAGTTTGTAGCCGTTGGAGGTCGCTACGGGAGAGGGGCCGTCGGCGTACAAGACCGCAGAAGGGACGCGCGAGGGCGGGGCTGTGCCGATGCTCAAGGCCATGGGCGACGATGGTGCAGAACTGAGCGACGGCGGGACGTTGGCCTCAGACGCGAAGGACAGAGACGTGGAGTGCTGGAGCATGCTCGCACCCTGCATTTCCTTCACGAGGCACGGCTCCAACGCGCCGTCAGGGGCGGCTGTCGCCGGTGAAGGAACCGCAGAGAGAGGGAGGTACGGCCCTTCGGGCCTGGCAGCTAAAAACGGAGACGACTCCGGGAAGTTCGCCGTCGCCTCCGGCCGCAAATACAGGTCGTCCAGCGCGTCCGCGTTCTGCCAGAACAGCGCGATGTTTCTGAAAGCACCGCAGGCGGAGGGACAGAAGGAAACAGGCGCTTGAAACGCACCTCTGAATACCTACACAGGGAGTCACACTGACGGTGAACGCCTGTTAATAAAGGCACCCTGGGCGGAGGCAAGTCCTGGGAAGCGGCGCACAACATAACCCGCACAACAAACTGCAACTGGCAGGAAACCGCCTTCTGACAGTTCCTTATGACAGTTCTGTTCCACAAAGGGACACACGGGAAGCACCGAGGACCCCGATGCGCACGTCGTCGTGCTGGGCTTCGCGTATGGCAAGCGGAGGCAAAGGAAAGAAAAGAAAAGCCTATCCAAGTCGCCAAGCCTACCTGATCATCGCCGCGGGAGTCAAGCCCCGGAAGTCCCAGAGCCAGCCGGCGGTTCGCCCCTTGAAACGACTCTGAATGTGCACCGGTCTGACGGAAACAGAACGCAGAAACGAGATTGCACACACGGGGGAATCCCCTGGAATCCGTCTCCGCGGAACGCAGAGGCGCGGTGCTGTGCAAGTTTCGAAACAGCGAATCCCTCCGCCATTCCGTGCAGACCCGCTCCCGACTCAACTTTGCAAGGAAGCATCGTTCCCCAGCACCTGACATACAGATAAATGTATGCCGCATGAAGGCGTTCCTTTCTAGAGCATACAGTGCGGTTTGAGCCCCGAGTCGGAGAGAAAGAGTCGAGCTGTGGTGCGTAACTACGCCGCCAGCATGCATCACGGATCGCGGTGGCGAAAAAAGACCTACTTTTTGAGGAATTCGTAGTACGTGACGTTGGTGATCATAACGCGCGTCGTTCGAACGAGGAGATACGACACGAAGACCAAGGCCATGAAGTTCATCACTCCTGCGCCGAGGCAAGTGACTATCCAGAGCTGGAAACAGCAGAGACCGAATACGCGCACGAGTCACAGCATCACAAAAAGACACGAAGCCAGGCAGCGAACGCTTATTCGCGCCAAGCAGGCAGCTGCCTAGACATATATATACGTTGTCTGGAGGAGGGTGAACCTCACCCATATCTCTGCGCGAGTTCCCGTATTCATCAGTATATCAACGCATCTTGGTACACGCGCCGACTCCCATCTCATACGAAGTTGCGATGCATGAAGCATCGCATGATGGCCGTGACGCGCGTCATTCAGAGCCTCTAGCGGATCTACGGTTCTCCGCACTGAGGCGCTTCTTTGAGAGAAAGAGATTTCGCTTTACATGGACGCCTCACCAGTTGATCCAGGTGGAAGCAGAGGTTCTTGAGATACAGCAGCGACACGTAATCATTCCAGATGAGCAGCGCAGTCACCGACAGCAGGAAAAACCAGAAGGGGCGGACGTTGTTTCGCGCGACGCACGTGTCGACCCAGACGCAGTGATGGTCTTGGCGCCTGGAAGGGAGACCAAAAAACGCATGCGGGATGAAAAGCGACTGAATGCGAACTCTCCATTCACCGAATCATCTACCGGTCCCACATTGCCTCCTCACGACCACGCGCCTGTCTCCGCTGGCGTAGTTTCCAGAGAGTGCTGCTTCCTTTATTCCAACCAGGTATTGCCTGCAGCGAGTCGGCTCCCCCTGCTCATGCACAACTGCTGGGACTCTCACGAGTCAGCATGAGTCTGCGTATTTCTTTTAAATGCATGCGCCTGCTATGGCGTTCAAAGAGCCGGAGATCAGAGCGAGCCACACAGACAGGGGTAATACCGAGACGCTAGGCAGTGACAGTTTGCAGATAAACCGACTCAGGCAACAAACCTGCAGGAGCCGATCACCTGAATCCGAGGGGGTGCGAAAAAACTCACTCGAGGCAGTGCCCACAGTCGGCGCAGTGGTGAATGCGCGCAGTCCTAACCAGCTCGCACGTTACGCAGACAGTCTGAAGAGCAAAACAGCCGCACGCAATTCCCAAATGCGAAACTAATTGGACTTGCGTGCTCACTTCTCGCGAAGACTCGCATGCTCACAGGCACGAACCGGCATGCATCTGAGCACATTTGAAATCTATTCGGATTGCACACGCGGTGTCGTCGCGCAGAGCCCCTCACGCGCAACCTCGTTCCCGCCGTGAGTGTATGCAGTACATACACTCATATATAGACATTTTTATAGATATATAGTCGCGGGCGCACCAAGTCCGCTCAGCATCTCTCTCTATGCACGCTGCGATTCTGCAAGAGCACCAGATTGCTTCCTCGCTTACTTTCATCGCCGCGGGTCCCTCGAGGACGGCTTCAACGTATTCCTGAGCGAGTCTCGATCTCCGCTCAGCTGCAACACCTGGCATCAGCGCCACCACGTCAGCGCGGAGGGCCTTCAGCGCAGTGACGAGGACTCGAGTGTCTTCTTCTCGGACTGCAGCAGCGCGGTCTGCATGCGCCTGGAGGTCTTGGCTCTGGTATGGCAGCGTCGTACGGCGCACTTCTTGCAGCTCCAGGTTCAGGCGCATCTGCTCCCTAGAAACCACACAAACGGAAGCCGCAGACATTCGCACATTCAAATGGAGGAAAGGAGGAACGGCCTACAGTCCGGGCATCCGTGTGGGGCCTGGTACATGTGCGTAAAGTCCCTGGAGAGCCGCAGGCCGACTGAGAATCGCCATTAAGCACTCGGCATGAAAGAAGGGTATTCGCAGCACCCAAAGGTTCTGCTTCGGCTCCTTGAAGACACTCAGATGTTCATCCGACGCGCGTTTTGGCATGGGTGCCTGCATGAGGTCGCACGGCTACGCACAAGCAGCTGCCTAGGCATATCCGCGTGCGTGAGGCAGACTGTGGCAGATGCACTGAGAGTCCGCGAGTTACCTTTCCATCTGAAGCATGCGGTAGTGGGATGGTCCGATCGCCGAGGCAGACGAGGGCGGGGGAATTCGGTCAAGGATCTCGGGGTTCATGGTTCTGAAGAAAATGTGAGTCGACAAAGGAAGACCTCAAAACCTGAAACGGCTCTCCGTCCCCAGTCTGCAGCTAGTTTCACTCTCCGCTTCTGCTGCTCTCTCGCATCTGCTTTCCTGCTTGCAAGATGGGCGCATATACTCGAGTTTACATACGTTCGGGCTGCGTGCACGCCCCTGCCTGTTCCAGCTGTCCAGAAGGCGCCGCTCAGCGTCTTCGTTCTTGAGGCCGGCGCGAGCTGTGTGCTGCGTGACGCCGTCGTCTCGGCTGTTTCCAGCTCACGGGTAAATGGAGTCGTATTGGGGTTTGAGGGTGTGTTGGCTGCCCTGCGCGATGCCAGGGTCGCTTGAGCACGTTATGAACCAGAAGAACTGTGTGAGACCCCAGAGCAGGATCCAGAGCATGCCGAGTTCCCAAACGGAGGCCGCGCCGACCGCGTGGAGCTGGGAGACCGCGTTCAGGAACAGCGGGACGTTAAAGAGCGTGACCGCCCAATACAGGTACGCGTAGCTGCTTTTCATCATGCGCGTGTAGCCGAAAATCTGGTACTGGAGCCTCCAGGTGAGCAGCATGAGGTACGAAAACCACTGGCGCTTCATCAGGCACCTCTGCAGCACCGTCAAGCCCGGGAAGCGCTTCGGGGTCACAGCCCACGGCCGCTCGCGCATCGTCTCAAACTGAAGACCGATGTCGGCGCGCGTGTCAATCAACTTCACAGCGCCGTTCTCGCACAAAAACTGGAGCGGATCGTCCTCCGCCGCGAAACCGCCCGTCTTCGCAACAGCCGCATGCAGTACAGTGCCCCCCGTGTGGTCGCGGTGGTTCATGCTCGCGCCCTGCACACACGCCCCATCCGCGCATGCACGACCCGAAATTGCAATTCGAAGAAAACGAAAATGAATCGATGTCCCCCCTTCCCCACCCCCGTTGTCTGAGAGGAGCCGACATAACTAGTGAGAGCCACACCCTGTATTCGTCACTAAGCGAAGCAGGGCGCCGCGTTGTGCACACGGAGGACGCAAAGTTGAGGCTGGTCCAAAGCATGCGTGAAGGCTTCCCTGTAGACGGTGCAAATCCATCCTTACTCGAGCCACCAGCCACTGAACGGCATGCAGATTCCCGTGCTTCGCAGCCAGGAAAAGCGCGGTGTCACCAGATGCGTTTTGCTCCTCCAGAGAGGCACCCTGTAGATACCGGGAAAAATGGACAAGAAACAGCATGGGGAACAGATTAAAACTCCCAGGCACTGGAGGCTGTAGAGCGGATGATATGAGGGACAACTCAGCATCAAAGACACGTGCGAACGAGCTATCCAAGCGACGTTTGATCCCGTCAAATGGATGCATACACGCCATTAAAACACACGACCGATACGCGATTCTTCGCTTACGTGGAGGTAGATGAACTCGAGAATCTTCAGAAGGTCGCGGGGCCGTTCGTCATGTTTCGCAGCCGCAGCCGCCAGGAACGGTGTCATGCATCCTCGGGTCTGCATGCCGCAATCCACAAACCGCCAGGTCAACCGTATACGGACGCACTGTTTCTGTTTTGCGGCGATGTCGCCTGACCCCCAGCTTCGCTTTCTGTCGAGACTGGTCTCCTATTCGCCACCTGAAAACCCCCCGCCCCCCCCTCCCCCCCCCCACGCATCGCGACTCCCTAGACCGTCGCACATTCTATCATGTTGAGATCTCCGCACCTGAGCAGTCAGGCAGGAAGGGCCCGCAAGTTTGACGAGGAAGCGCACGACGTCGAAGTGGGCGTTCCGGATGGCGAAGAAAACCGGGGTTTCCAGGTTTTGCGGGTGCTGCACAAACAGCGACCGCGGACACACGCCAGCGCACCATGTCGCTACGCCAAAAACGCATAGACTGGCATGGACAGACACATGCACGCATACCCATATTCGTCCTTGCTGACGCGAGCACCATCCCCGGTTCTGCTGCAGTCTGTCTCTCTGCGCGATCCCAGACATGGGCGTTACAGAGGGCCTTTATAGTCGTACGTATCCTCAGATTTCTCATCTCACGCTGAGACTCTACCCTCCCTCGCAGGAGCGCGTCTGTTTGCACGCGTTGCAGCAAGTCTGCCTGCATGCAGCGACTCTTGAACAGGCGAAGGCAGAGCGCACACTAATAGCCTCAGCAGTCTGAATGGAAGTGGCGTCCTACCCGGGACTCAGGGTCGAGGTTGTAGCGAGACACGAGCTGCTTGATGAGAGCGACATCTCCGAGGGCGCACGCGTGATGCAACACACAGAGTTCCCTGAGGGCGCCTACGGCACCTGCGTCTGTCTGGGCTCCGGAGGCGACGACCAACTGCCGGACGAGAACCATGAAGTGATCGGATTGCTTGCGGCGGGCAGCCTCGATGAACAGGGGCTGCAGGAGCAAAAGAGAGACTTCAGTGCGCCTGCATCTGGCGACTCGGCTTTCAGATTGAAGGCACGACCCGCAGCGCGCCCAGACGCCTCGAAACCAAGTAAGAGAGGTCCTCCACGCCCTCTCTCGCGCTCGGTGCTGCATACGAGGGCATCCGCCAATAATGCCTGCGAGAACGCATGTTCAGCGCCACGACCACGTCACTCACCTCAAAGGCGCCGATAGACCTGGACTCCCGGAGCGAAGTCATCGAGACGCTGGATGGATAGAGCGCATTCGACGGTAGGCCGGGTTCTGCAGCGCCATGGCTCATCGCCATGGCGGAAGGGCATCCATTTTCGCCGGCAGCTGAAACGGGAGACAGGACCACGGGGTTCCAATTGACGGCAACAGCTGGCACAGTGTATGCCCCAACGACGCTTCCAGCAGGGAGGGCGCTGGCGCGTGGAGTCGCGTCAAGCGGCGCATAGTGCGCTGCGTAGGGCGCGGCGGCTGACCCTGCGGAGTCGAAAGAGGAATGGACACTCACAGATTGCAGAAACGGCTGAGACGCGGCGGACGCCATGGTTGATAGAATCGAAAAGCGGCAGAGGAACAGAGGAACTGGAAAACAACCGGAGACGGGGCGGAACTTCTGTACAGACGACTGCGGTGAGCGCGTAAAATGAACAACGGGCGAGACGGGTGCAACAGAAGCCGAGACTGTTCAGAACGAAGAAGAAAGCAGAGTAGACAACGGCGGATATAACGTGGCAGAACACCGCGGTCAAAAAGGAGACCTTCGAGGGAGAGAAGCGAGCGCAGCAAAAAATCCGGCTAGACGACCACGGGACCGAAACAGTCACCAGAGGGTGAGACCGGAGGAGTGTGTGGATGCAAAAGCGAGACAAAACAGAGGCGGAAATAGAAAAGACAAACGAAAGAAGCCTGTACACGAAAAGAATAAAAGGGACGAAGCGATTGGGGGAAGTAAAGAAGGCGACATTACAGAATCAAGAGTGTATGTCTTGTGTAGAAGCAACCAACCGGTCGCCGGCTTGTGGCGGCCTGTTGTGCGCTTCGCTCTGTTGCCTCATGCATTCGGTCATGAAACGGTCCCGAGAGAAGGGGAAAAAATCTCGAATTCACGTTTCGTTTGTCTTTCCGACCACAAGAACAAGAAAGAAAATAGGACCCCCCGAGAGAGGCAGTCGAGTTCTTCTCTCGGAGCGGGAGAGCAAGCTGATGTGAAGTTGACACTTGGAGGTGCTGCGTTTCCTCCGTCCTGCTGCAGCCACGGATTCGTCTCCTCCAACGAAGAATAAATCGGAGAAGTTTAGGAAAATGATGAAACGGGCATGCACATGCGAGACTGTCTTGTGTACAGAAAGGCAACTTCTCAACGGGAAACTGCGGAGTCAAGCGCGGCGTAGATGCGCGGGCAAGATGCCGCGTCATTACGAAGGCGCAAGACAGGGAGGGTTGGGGTGGCAAGTTCGTGACGCGCGGTTACATGATTGAACTCTCTTGCGCGTCCACAGCTCAGAAGTTTGGGAAAGTAGCTGCATAAAACACCAATCCCTAAATACCTCATGAGGTTTGTGAGTGCAAAGCGCCCATGATAATAGGATGCAACGGCGGTGGAGCCAGTCGCGGGCCGAGACCGCCAGGCGCTCAAAGAGGAGAGAACACCCCCCGTCAGCCAGCGTGTCGCACATTACTGACTACTGCTCGCTCGTGTCGTCCCAGCGCCTGCGGGAAAACGTTCCGCCGGCAGGGGCTTGTATGTCCTCTGTTCGTCTTCTGCATGATTTGGGTGTCCTGAGGCGCAATGGCACGCACACGAAGCTTTTCATGACTCTGAACGTCTTTCCCTTCTCACGAATGCTGAAGTCAGCCATCGAAGGGTAGCTGGGGGCGGAAAGACGCCCCCGCGAGAGAGACGCAAACTGGGTGTCCGAGCTAAGGCGGCGCGCCATCTCAGTGAGTCAGCCGCGAGTGCCGACAATTGACGTAGTGCCATACCTAGTCCCAACGCTCTCTGCGTCTTTGTGTTTCCGTCCCGGTTACCAGAGAACGAAATCGGCAGCAGGGCACAAAAAATTCAACCCTGCTGCGCCCTCTGAGTTTGTCTACCGTGTTTGCCAGTCCTTCACTCCCCGGGGTAGGCGGCGACAGCAGCAGACAGTCGCAATGGTTCCTTTGATCCGATGTAACGACGTAAATCCGACTCGTCATACTGTAACTCAGCTGTAGTCTGTTGGTTTGATGTCGCTCAATTATATATATCCTGAACCGAGCACTGGGGACGCAATTCGCAAGTAGTGGTGGGGCGAGCAGAAGCGTTGCAGCGACAGTCAGCGAAACGCCAGAGAAAAACCAGTATCCATGCGGCCGCAGAGAGTACGGCTTCGCAGGGACTTCTATTTGGAAAGGTGGTATCTTGCCTTCTCTGGCTGTGTCTGAGTAGGGGGTTGTACTCCAGCGGTATTCGATTGTTGGCGAAGCAGATCTGCAGGGTCGAGATTGTAGCCTCCACACCGCGGACCGCCGTAGCGTACAGGCGAAAGTGTTCGGTGTCATCACGGGGCTCTCTTTGCCAGCAGTTTTGTCGCTCTTCTGTAGTAACTATTATATTTTCATTGCTCATCTTGGGAGCGCTCCATTGGTTCAGGCAGTTGCAGGAAAAAAAAAACTTTTAACGCCAGCTACGGTACGGCGGTGTGAAGATTCCGTTAACCAGCTTGTCCTGCTACCGTTCATCGTTGAGTGAACGTGTCCTTCAGTTTTTATCGAGAGCGAACCCTCTATGGTACTCTACTCGGCCGGAGTAGTGCCCTTTAGTGAGCCGGAGGTGTCAAGAACGGGGACTTGAAGCTTCCGTCGAGCGCAGTGCTACAAATATTATGTCAGGTTCCTGCAGTTCATGCGTGCGGTTGTACGACATAAGGTGTTTGTGTCTCTAGTTCCGGGAATTGAAAACAGCAAAGTAGTGACTCGTATGGTGATTGTGTATCGCACCATGGTCCTGTGCCACGAGACCTATATGTCTGTACGCCATCATCGTGGGTGCTCAATTTGCATACAGGCTCATCCGGAACAGATGGAAATGAGCTACGAAGCCTGCAGTAGTCTAGAAACTAGATCGGATTGCGTCGTTCCCACTCGTCGCTCTCCGTGGGCCTCTAGCAAAGGACCACTGTCTTTCGCATAGAAATAGAATATGCCCAAGCGCGCGAGAGAAGCGAAACATCGCTCTGGCGATTCTCTTCCACCACGTGCCGATAATGTCAGAGAGTATCCGTACTTAGGTAACTTCGTGTCCTTCTCTTACAATTTATTGCAGCAGCCTTCCGCACATGAAAGACAGTAAGCGGTACGCCCTCTGTCTGGTACGCTTTGAGGCTACCGAAACTCACCCGCTCGGACGAAGCGAGGGGCCCCACCAGCGGCAATCTGTCTCGATCTAGACTCATTCGAGACACACGCTAGAGGCCTGATAGACGCCCAGTAATAGCAATAAAATTCTTCATAGGTTGCTGGGCGGTGAAAAGATGTTTTTGTCTCAATGCGTCGTCCATGCTTCATTACCGAGAGTTCGTTCCGTTTTTCTAGTGTGCCGGCGGAACTTGCACGTGTCCGTAAGGCGCTTCATTGAATTCGTTGCTCTAAGCATGCCGATATGCCCCTTTGTCGCGGGGCTTGCTGCGTTCTCCGTTCTTCTACACGACTGCTGCTACTATCCTACCGTTCAATCCTGTTGTCTGGTCGTAAAATACCTGAGAGCCGGGGTTTGCACACTCACAAGGAGCAAGGTATCCTGTGAGTGCGGAGATCCCTAGTCTTAGGGCAAGTGTAACTTTGACAAGATTGCCCAGAGGTGTGAGTCGAAATCTGTGCGTTCCGCCTGAAAGAAGTGGCTGAAAGAGACAACTTTTCGTGTCTATCGCTGTGGCCGTCCTTCATCGTGAGGCATGCCTGTGTGAGGTCTCACTGTTGGCAAATCCCGTCCATTATCAGCTCCTCTCGGCTGCGAGTGTTCGAGGATATTTGCCAGTGTTACCCACGGGGGCAAAGCAACCCCTCATATTCTACTATATCATCGGCAGGCGGGAAAACTTGGAGGCCTCCATAGAGAATACTAAATCGATAAAAAACCGTTATTTGACGCAACACCCGATGTTTGACCGACACAGGCACTACAGGATAGTGGCCGCCAAGTGGAACGTTTTTTGCCTCATGCGCTTAACTCTCAAAGTTCTGTCTTTCAGTTCTAACCGTGTTGTACCAGTGAATGCGCCCTTTCCAGGCACTCAGTATGCTGCGCAGTGCGTTGTGTACTTTCGGCAATTTCGCCATTGTAGTAGCGGTATGCCAAGGGCAGCTAGAAAATGAATATTAGCGTAACAAGGAGGATTCCTGTCGTCACGTACTCTTCCGGACTGTCGGCTCGGCTGTACCATGACTGACAGCAGAGAGAGGGAAGCATCAAGCTTTTCTGGCGCGCCCAGAGCGGAAGACTGTCCAGGAGCTGTTGGTCCTACAGATCGACTGTATGATCTCTTGCAGCTTTCCCGAGATGCGTCTCGCGACACAGTGAAAAAGGCCTATCGCCAGCTAGCACTTCTGTGGCATCCGGACAAGGGGGGAAGCGTACAGAGATTCCAGGCACTTACTGCGGCGTTTGAAGTCCTGGGAGATGACGCGCGGCGGCGTGCGTATGACCGCAGCCTCATACGAACAGGCTCAACTGACGGGCTAGGCGTAGTGTTCTCGGCAAAGTCTGGCTCGGATGTCTGCAGGTCGTCCATTTCGCCAGTAAGAAGACGGCACTCGACCGGGGCCGGAGTCAGTGCCAGTGTTTCTTCCAGAAGCAAGCTCCACCAAGGAACGAGACGGGACGAAATTCCGTTGCGTAAAAGTGACTTCCTGTCAAAAGAGGACTTCCTGGAAAGGGCACGAGGCGTTGCTAGACCGCCCAAGGAACCGGGCTCTTGTTTCTTGTCCGGGTTTGGAAATGTGAAAAACTCGGCAGAGAGTGGATCGCGAAGCGGCTCGAACAAGATCTGGCATCGTAGCGGTAGCGATTCCCGATGTGGGCCTGGCAGCGGAGAGAATTCCGGATATGGCACAAAACGAGACTTTCTTCACGTCGCCCGGACGGACTCCAGCGCGACTGACTGCGCGGAAAAGTGTAGAAGACCCTCTGGTCACGGGCTGGACTCAGGGTGTTCCCTGCGCGCGAGGAAGGATGAGAGAACTGAATCGAGTAGTCTCCTGCGGGAAACGGCTGTGCATGCTCACGCGGGGGACCAGGTGCTGCGCGGAAAGCCTGCGACATCTGTAACAAATGCGTTGCGGGAGGTCCTGGGTGAAGCAACATTCACGAAAGCAGTTGCAGCAAACGTGAATCACGGTGCTGGATCTGAAGCACAATGTGCAAGCCACCTGGTTGGACATTTGAGTGTGAAGCAGCTTAAGCAATTGCTTACGATCCTTGGAATCCCGCATGGAGTGTGCTTCGAGAAAACTGACCTGCTTGAGGCGTTCACCTCAGCGTTACCTCTCGACTCACCCGTTCCCAGCTTGTTTCTCGAGGCTTTGAAGAAGCAGGAGTCGCTTGGGGTAGGGCGTTGCAAGTTACGTGATAGACACGGCGAGCTATGGGAATCATAACGCCATTGGGGTATGTGCAACACTCCGTTGGATGAGACCGCAGACGCCCTCTAGGTGAACGAGGCAGAGACGTACGCCCACTAACCGCAAGCATCTTGCGACGTTAGAATGCAGTGAAGCATGACACACAGACAAAACATCCAGGTTAACCACGTGGAAACATAGGGAAGAAGCCACGCGTTAACGCTTAGCTTCAGTTGGCGCCTTCCTCTTGGTGGTGTGTGTTTCTGTCCAGGTGCGCATGCCGTCATCAATCTCTGCGAAGAAATGCGAGAGAGAGACTGGGGCTGCAGACGAGACAGAAAGCGAAGCACTCAAGGCGCCTCTAAGCACCGCCGATCATTCCCATGAAAACAAAGGACTCTGCATTTCCAAAGCGGAACGTGGTTCTTCAAGTCTCGCAGCAAATGCAGCTCCGGGACAAGTTCGGCTTTTCGCTGAAAAATGCGACTCAGATCACGGGGATCCGGCCGCGCCCGCGATGGGAGAACCTGAATCGGCGAACCCAAAATGCCGTAACTTTAGCAATGCTGGGTTCTTCAAAGCAGATTGCGGAACTAATGCAGAATCCAGAGACAAGAGAGAAACGACTGCGGCGACTGAATTCACAACTGCGTGGTCGTCGTCTTTCGGGTCTCTGAATTCCTCAGCAGGCTCGTCCAAAACAGGGAACTTTACTAATGCCAACCAGCACGGCGGGATCCTGGAGGGCTCTGTCGGCAGTCAGGCTTTGAAAAATACAAGAAAACCTCTCGGGGTGCTAGGACCAACCCTGTCTCTGCTCGGGGCTGCCGTAGCCTCCAGCTGGGCTCGAGAGGAGAAGTGGAGCAAGCTGAACAGAGAAGGGGAATTCGTTCTCAGCGCCCCCTTGGACAAAGCCAACTCAGCGGATATGGTGCATTTGCGAGGCGACGCGCTGCGCATGAAGATTTTAGCGCTCGGCGCGGAGAAGACTGGCAAGTCATGCCTTATCAAACGGTATTGCGAAGGGCGTTTCGTCGTCAGGAATGCCAGCACGATTGGCATCGATTATGGAGTGAAAGTTATCGAGTTAGAGGGCGGGACGCAGGCGCGAGTGAATTTCTTCGACTTTTCTGGAAGAAGAGAATTCGCAGAGATTCGGCAGTCGTTCTACGACAATACCGACGGCATTATGCTAGTGTTCGATGCCAGTAGACGTGAGACCTTTGAGGAGCTTCCCGCGTGGATCGCCGAGGCGAAGGAGCATGGAGTGAACATCGAAACTTCCACAGAGGGGGAAGCCACGAGAGACGCCTCAACTGGCGCATATTCTCATGAGAAATACAACGAGACACCAGCCGAAGCTTGCGTTCCAGGTACGCTTAGAGACGCTGAACCCAACGAAAAGCCTCTGGAGCCAGATGCTTTATATCGGGCTGAGCCTGGCGGCCGTCATCGTTCGTTCTCCGCCAAAGTCGCCGCACAGAGCCATCTGCCAGCTGAAACAATTCAGTGCGTGTAGCTCACAGAGTTGTTTCCAGTTGCGCATCAAGCCTCCTTCACAAAGGGGGTCACTACAAAACGATGCACACAACCACTCATTTCGCAACCCTCGCACGAGCGTGTCTCGGCATTCTCTTCTGCAGTTGTCTTACTCGCGAACAAAATCGACATCGGAGATCGGCAGGTATCGGCGGCCGAGATCGCGGCGTTTGCAAAATCTCGTGGAATACTTTTCTTCGAAACCTCCGCGAACAGCGACCATAACGTCTCTACAGCGCTTGAAACGTTGTTTTCCGTCGTTACGCGGAGAATCACGGAACTGCGAAAGAAGATTATTTCTCCGTTTTCTGCTAGCGACGCGCTCACAGTACCACCTGTATCTATGTAGTGTACCAGGTCACAGCAGAAGTGAAGATACAAACTTACCATCCCAGCTGCATCAAAATATGTATTCGCCTGACGACCGCGCTGAGACGGCCACGCGTGGCTGCGATACGGAGGCGTCGATGAATGGAAGTCGCATTTCTCGCTCTCAGCAGACGCGAACGTTAGGCTAACAAAGCGTGTAAGAGAAGCCGTGTACAAGGACTGATGACTCACCCCCGCTGTGCGAAGAGGGCGGTGGGCGGTGTGCCAAACGTGAACAACAAGCTAGAGAGGCTAAACGCGCAGAGTATGAGAGAGATGAAATACGCGGGAGGGCGGTATTCTTTCACGCATTCAGTTGACGAGTCTTTAAATCGGGGGGTACTCCGACGCTCACTGCTGTGCAGAGATCTTCCCCCGTGGTAGGGCTTCACAAACACAAGAAACAGAAAAGCTGCTTGCATCGTCTCGGTCCTGTATTCGCGGACACCTCTGAAATTCGGTCTTCCGACTACCACAAGCCTCCTGGTCTAATAAAGCGAGGTGGAACACAGCGATAGAGAGGAGGAGAGGAAACGACCCAGAAGGACCAGGCGCTTGGGACCGAGGAAACATTGAAAAAATGCCTCCGGGAAAAACGTATTGTACACTGAACATGAACCGAACTCGCTAGGCCAATCGTGCAGAACATATCCACACGCAGACAGAACTTCTTTGCAAGTCCTCGAAAGGCCTTGCGTCTTGATCTTTGCCACACGCTCCTTCTCTGCCTGAGTCACTCCTTTCGCCCTTCCCTTTCTCCATGCTGAAAACGTTTCGTCGTCACTCGTGCGTGACTCGTCCTCTGGGGCTGCTCTGCTCGAGGCAAGCGATAAAGCCGGAGCTGCAGGCACCAGACGGAGGATTTAGAAGTCACTTCTCTTTCCTCTTTTTTGCAACAATTCCCGTTGCAGGGGTTGTCTTCGAGCCACCTACGCGGCGTCTGGGCGGCTGCATTCCCTCTTCTCCGCCTCCTCTTGCGTGTCCGCTCCTCCCTTGCCTGCCGCACCGCCCACAGCGCTGCATTGAGGCGAGCCTAGCTCCACGACTGCCGCAGGCGCCGTAGTGCTTCCTAACCTGTCTGAGCTCGTCGGTCTGTCTGTGGGCTCCGAGGCCTCCGCCCCAACGGTCTCCGGCGTCGCCGTTGACCGCGTGGGGTCGGAGGTCACTGGGCTCCTGACGCCGGTCTTCTCTTGCGCCATCGCAGCAGAGCCGCGGGACGTGTCCATTCCCCCTGAAAACTTAGAAGACGATCCGGGATTGTCCCCTTCGGACGCGCAGCGCGTGTTCAACTCGTGCGAAGATGTGCGAGGTGGGTGGGGTTGGAAGGACGCAGAGCAGTCTTCGGCGCCGGCGAAAGTGAACACGGGTTGCCCTGAGCCCACTAAAAATCCAGCGAGGTCGGTCGCCGTGACGACTCCGGAGACGCGGTCTCTGCAGCAGCAGCGAGTTTCAGGCAATCCAGAGTGTGGAGCAGCGAGGCGCTGCGCATCGACAAGGCACAGTGCGAAAGCCCCCAAAGGAGCTCACACTCTGCATTGGACGCAGCCGAATTCCGAAACGCGGAAAAAGAAGGGACGAGTAAGATGCAGACGTTGGGCTGGAAGCAACGCATTTGAAGGGACATGCACGAGCGCCCCTTTCCAGGTAGAAGACAGAATAACTACGAACACACCACAGACCAGGAAGAATGAAACAGACGGAAACCAACGAATACTGACGGAGGGAAGACGAGTCACACAATAAGACACTCGAGAGAAACGGCCACCGAAAGAAACTCTCTCCCAGCGATTAGGTCTCTTCGACGCGACAGATACATGGTCATATATATACATATACACCCCTGCAGGCGTAAAGACGCATGCACGATACCCGTGCCTCAAAGAAGCTGATCGGCAGCGACGAACCCGACGAGGCCGAAGATACAGCGTATCCACGATAGATGCCTTCGCAGTGTGCGGGGAGTGTATCACCTCCACCGCCTCTCTCCGCGTGAATTTGCACTTTGTTCACAAGACAGATGACACGCTCCCGAACTGCGAGCTTACGCGCTATCGAGGAAGATGATTCTTCGATAAGGCGAGAACAGGACGCGCAAGATCGCCTCACGGATGGAGACAGCCGGCGCCGGGAGGTCATTCCGGCTCGAGCACCTGCTTTCCCTGCTGGCGCTGCGGCTGAGTGGCGCGCTGCCGCCGCCGACCTGTGATTGCATGCACAGAAAATGCGAGACAGCCGTTCAAACGAGACACGAGCGAGCAGCGACCCTGCTGTGTCTGCGCGGGTCTTCGGCCGCGTTGTGGCACCACGCGCGACACCGACGCGCATTTATGAACACCTCCGTGGGGAATTTCAGATCGAGTACCACATAGCTTCCTTCCTTTGCGCTACCCACCGCCGGCACGGGTGACAGCGAAAGTCTGCACACCTATGAATATCTCACGGGCTAGCCGGTCTTCTGGGACTTGTGTGTGCGGACTGCGTAACCCTGGACGCCGCGCGTGCAACGCAAGGGAACTCCACATGCATAGATGCAACATGCGTTTCCTAGGAGGCGTGCTCCGCCTGTGGCTCACGTCTCTTCACGGGCTCCCCCTCCCCCCTCCCCCTTTGCACACGAGAAAGCAAATACGCGTACCGATTGCCGAACGACAGAGCCGAAGACCGACCCGTCAGCCGCGACATGCTGATGGGGCTGCGAGGCTCCTCCGAAGGACTGTGAGTGAGCCGACGCGTAGGTTGACCCGCGCCGCTCGCCAGAGAAGCCTGCGCGCCCGTCGCGAATGGACGAGGAGTAGACCGACGGATACTGCGAAGAAGGGAGCTGGTGAGAAGGGAGTGAGTTCGAGGGCCGCGCCGACTCAAGCGGACGCGCCTTCCCCCCCTGCGCGGCGGCGGCGTTCGCCTGCAGCTGCTGCGCCCGTCGGTTCTCCTGGTACCGCAGCTGCTTCAGCGCGTCGCCGACGGGCTGGTCGACGTCCAGGGGCGTCTGCGCAGGCAATAAAAGTGAAACAAGCGGATAGAAAGGAGGGCAAGGGAAGGAAAACCCTGCGGTGTCGCCGGACTCGCAGCTCACGCGCGGAGTGTGCGCGACCCCACAAAAGAAGACGCAGAGACGGCTCCAAGGCACACTGTCCACACAGAAATGACAACGGACACTCACACAGTCTGCGCGCGGGATACGCCATCCCCTTGGTTCGAACTGGCGCATGACAGAGAACGCAGATTGTTGGCACTGAGGCTAGCGGACTGCTAACAACTAACGCGCATAACACACAGCGCAGCAAGGAGTGTCCGGTCGTGGTCTGTTCAGAAGAAACAAATATGCATTTGTTTATTCATGTATGTATATAGAGAGAAAAGGGAACTGCAGGCGATCACCACCGCGAGGGCTGCGAGCAGTGGCATGCACGGATCTGGTCCGCCAGCTGAGACACAGCTGTGAACTCTGTTTCTCGGCGCGGAAGTCCGGTGATAGACAGGAAGCCACAAGGCACGGCCGCATCCGCAGCAGACGTACGCCGTTGTGGATGGCTTGAAGGGCGAGAAGAAGGAAGTTTTGGCGGGTGAAGCAGCCGACGTAGGCGCCTGAGGGCCACAGATATGCAGAAAAGCGCCACTTTGCCGCCATTCTACAAGCTGCCATGCGCATTTATCCACTAAGAGGCAAACACCACACCCTAAACGAGCGCAGTGTGTCGCGCGACAGAGAACAGCTCTAAAGCCTCTCCGGCGCTGGTTGCGGGATACGACGCAACTGCACGAGGAGGTGTTCAGCCGGCGCCTCGCAGATGCGGATAACGTCATCTAAAGAGAAAATCCGATACCGCAAATCCCCCCACAGGCCACTCCGACAAACACGCTGGCCTCGCGACACAGGGACGGAGACAGCCTGCGCCTCACCGCAATTTGCTCCCAACCTGCACCCAGACCGGTCAGACGACGCACGACGGCGCTCACAAGGCGGAAAGGGCACGAAGGTTGGGACGCAGTGGAGGCGAGCAGAACAGTGCATCGGGGGCAGACCAGACGGCAATCGAGATGCGAGACACCTCTGGGTCTTCAGCTCTGCTAGCCAGAGGGGCGCTTGTATGCGGGGGAGGCATTCGTAGACTTCAGAGACTAGCATGAGCGACGGGCGGATGCATGAATCAAACGAGGGGAAACACGTGAAAACGGGGATCTCTGCAAAGTGCGCGTAGACTGCGTACCTCGAGAGTCGACGACGGGGACCGCAGAGATGTCGCATTCATTTATAGTTTCCACGGCATCCAGGACGGAATCCTCGACGTCCACCGTCACGATGTCGCGATATGTCCCCACCTGCAGCTGCTGGACGGAAAGCTCGAATTCCGGCAAGTCGCCTCGCAGCTGGCGAACAAACGAAGAAAGTTGGCGGGTCACATGTCACTGAAATATCGACAGAGATGCAACTGGTCTGGGTAACGTAGCAACACAGAAGGTGAAGCCGGACTGCGGCAAACCGAGAAGCCGCAGAATCGGTAATTCACTCAGGAAAGACACACAGACGGGAAGGAAAATACACGCGAAAAACGAGGGGTAAAGCATGCCAGATGAGCAAGACGACGTAGATCGACAGCCGTAGCCCGCCTGGGAAAGCAGCAAAAGCCAACCGATCCGACGAAGGACAGACGTGCGACGGCCGGGAAAGGAAAGAGACAACCACACAGAGAGGAAGAGAGCGGCTGTGGACAGCTCGGGTGCATGCCTTTTGGCGAATCAATCGTGCCACATTTTCACTACGCGAGCGGAGTGGGTATGCGTCTGTGTGCAAGACGCAGATGCGCAGAACGTTGTATCGCGCCAGCCCGCAGAAAGGCAATGCGACTCACGTGCTGCACCGCGTGCGCGAGAAGCGCGCACAAGGTGAGAACGACCATCGGCGTTTGGCGCTCCGCGTTCCAGAGAGCGACCGTCGCTGTCCTGCAAAAAGTAGATGCCCAGCCACGCGCAGAACGATGGAGGACGAAGACAGGCATGAACCAGTCCGCAGCGGAAACTCAAACGAAGAAAGAAAACGACGAAAAGAGGGAACACAGAAAGCGAACTGCTGAGAAGGAACGTCACGGTCGCGAGCCCAGCGACACAAGTGCAGAAACAAACGGAGAAATCCTAGTCAAGGAAGAGAGAAGGAGCAAGAGCTGCGTTAGGGAGACACTCCGCAGGCTCCTCGAGCCATCCGCCGTCAACCTGTCCTCGTGGAGCGCTCCCGCCTCCACCTCTGGCCGCGAGAAAAACTGATTTGACTCACCTGTTCTGCAGCTGCAGCAGGAGGGCGTCGATAGGGGGCCTGTCGGGGTGGATGTAAAGCACCGGCGACGGCGTCTTGTAGAAAGCTGAAGCAGCAATCGCAAACACAGACGCGGAAGGAAGGTAACAGCCGCGACAAAAGACACCCGCGAGCCCGAGGAGGAAGACGCGAAATGCTGCCGCGGCAACGGACAGAAGGAGAAACACAAACTTCTACAAGCTCACGCCCGAAAATCAGAGTAGAATCACGGCGCTGCGAAGAAAGGCGACGACGCACACCGCTTACGAGACCAAAGTGGCAAAGAAAGAGAGAGCGGGATATTGGATCATAGCGAGAGAGCTGCACCCCATTTCGAGGCAGACACTCCGCAGTGCAGGCGAGACTGAGAGAGCAGACCGACGCAGAGAGGCAGCTGCAACAATGCGACACGATTCAGCGAAATATCGAAAAAGCGAGTGAGAGATTCAGCCCACGAACTACCGGAAGAAAACCAAAACGGCGAGACGAAGGACAGCAACAACGGTCCGCGCCACCCCAGACGACGACGGCGCAAGGAACAAGACGGCAGAGGAAGCAATGAGGACGAGGCTGGCAGCCGCTAGCGGGACGCATCGAAATCACAGCCAGCACCGGATCGGCACACAAAAGCGGATAAAAAGCGAAAAACGAGTTCAGACGGAAATCGGGAACAAGCAGAGCAAAACCCGCACGCAAAACGCAAGAGGGCGAGCCAGGTTCTCACCGCGCCACTGCTGCAGCGTCCACGTCCACGGCGGCGGCGTTCGCCGAAGGAGCTGCTGCATCGTCTCTGTCGGTCGGAGCGTGGAAGGCGGCGAAGAGGAGGGAGACGAGGCGCCCTCCTTTTCTGCCCCCTCGCCAGCCGGTTGCGAGACCTGAGGCTTCTTCGCCTCTGTTCTCTCCGTTTCCCTTTCCCGTCCCTCCTGCGAAGCACGCTGGGAGGCACATCCACCGGCTGAAGACGCGCCGGCGCCTGAACAGCCGTTCGCGGCCTCGGCCGCACGCCCGCTGCGTGCAGGTCCACAGCCGTCTCTCTCCCCCTCGCGGCCGCGGTCTGCCTCCCCTGCCTGTGTCTCTTCACTCGAGTTGCCTTCTTTTCCAGACGTGCTTGAAGACAAAGCACCGCCTCGACGAGGCGTCGCGCTTCGCCCTGCATCGAGACAAGACACAGCGGACGGACAAACGAAACGACGCGGAGTCAGCAGACCGCGCACGGGCCACTCTAGTCACTCGACAGACTGAAGACAAACAATAGAAACCCCTCCGTTACTCTTTAGGAGGCAACCGCCCCAGTCAAACTACCTTTTTGAAAGTTTTATATAATATGATGAAAAATTATTTAAAATTGCAGATGCAATTAAATGGAATTTTAATAGACAAATTTTTAGGATTAATTTAACTAAAATAATTTAGTATATTTTAAATTTACAAAATATTTAATCCAGTAAAAACTCTGTTTAATAATATTAAGATTTTAGAAAGTACATCAGCAAAAAAATTTATCCTCGAATTATTAGCAAAAATTTGCTAAAAATTAAGTTGTTAATATAAATAAATTTATTATGAAAAAGATTTTCACTAAAAATAATACAATGCAGACCGCGCACGGGCCACTCTAGTCACTCGACAAACAATAGAAACCCCCAGAGAGGCGACTCGCCTTCGATCCTCCACCGGCACTACATCGCATGCCACCGCCGCTCGCGACCGCCTAGAAATATACATGCGGATACATATACATACATATATATATATATATATATATATATATATATATATATATGTGCATAGGGGAGCAGGCTTGCGTGAAAGCATTGCTATGTGCGTTTCTAGCGGTTCCGCTTCAGTCCGAGCGAGTCTCTCTCTTGTTCCACACCCCACAAACACCCGCGGGCATTCCGAGTGTATCACACGTCGCCTGCGCACCTGGCGTCTTTTCTGTCTCCGCGGGCAGCTCCTCCTGCGGCATGCGTTCCCGCAGCCAGTGCGCCCAGCAGATGAAGAACGCGACGAGCTCCTTTTCGTCCATGAAGCCCGCGACGAGTTTCGCGCTCTCGTCGTACAGCCAGACGCCTTGAGCGCCGACGCCCTGCGCCAAGACCCTCCGCATCCGCAGGCAGGACATCGAGGAGGGACAGGAGGGTCCGCGCTGGCCGTTCTCGGGAAGCGACCGCGAGGACATCACCCGCGCCGGCGGCGTCTGCAGGCTGCCTGCACCCTCAGGGACTGAGCCTGAGAAGCCTCTGGGCGCCGCCGCCCCCCCAGAGGCCGCGGCGCGCCCCTCGCACGGGTCCGCAGGCCCCGCGTCATCGCCCTGCGGCGAGGCGCGTGCTTCCCGAGGCGGCTGAGAGGCGAGAGAGGACGGAAGCCCGCTCGAGCCCGCGAACGCCGCCGCGCCGAGCGTCGCCGGAGAGATCGCAGGATGCCCCCCCCCGAGTCCCTCTTCTGACTCTCGGCCGCCGCAGACGCGAGGGGCGCGCCGGTCGCGAAACTGCAAGGCGACTGTCTGTCGGGCGCAGACGGAGGAGAGCGTAGAGCGGCTGGAGAGGCGTCGCCCGCAACCGAGTGTGCCGGCGAAGAGTGAGACGTGGGATGAGAGAGTGGAGGCAGAGACGGGCACGTCAAGGGCTTGTAGAAGAACTCCTTCAGAGCCTGGGAGAGACAGAGACAGATAACGCGCAAACGCAGATGAGAGACGCAAACACGCAGCACGCACGCCGCACAACGAGGGGAGGAGCGAACCAGAGCACGGAAGGACGAGACTAGACACGGCAGAGAGAGACAGAGAGAGAATGAGAGGAGAGCGCGTTCGCAGTGTCGGAAGGCAAGCGACCCTACACGATTTCAGACCATGTTTCCAACACAGACTCCCCATAACCAACAGGCCTCGCGCAGGTCACGGGGAGTACAAAACCGAGGGACACAAGACACAACAGACGTGCACACAACGGCGAGGCGGCGGCGGAGGCGAGCACAGCCTCAGACGCCACACTAGAGCCCGAGCAAGACAGACGCCACAAATGGAACACGAAGAGCTCCTTCTCAGCCCTGGAAATGCTCAGCTCTCTGCAGTGTCACAGAGGAGAGTCGGGGTACTAGGAAAGGAGGAAACCACACCAGCCAGAAGAAAGAGGTGGAGGGCTGGATTCCCCCCGTTTTGTCGCGAGCTCCGCCGTACCTGGAGAGCAGTAGAGACGAAGAGTCGGTTGTCTAGGACGAGGAGCGTCGTGAGCCCAGGAGTGACGTCGACGACTTCATTTTGTGAGTAAAACTGGACGAGGTGCTGAAAGAGCAGCCCCGGAATGATTGGGATGCGAGCTGCCCCCCGCTCGCCGCCGTCTCGCGGGGGATCAGCGCCTGTTCCGTTTGGGCATTCTTCCAGCTGGCCCCCGCTACTGAACATACTCCTCGTCTCGAACGCACCCTCCCCCCTGAAATAACTCTCCTCCCTCTGGGACATCTTCTCTCAAATCCGCCGTTGCCTGCGTGACGCCAGCCGCTTGCTGACAACGGCCGCTCGCACAGCTGCCCACCGGCCGCAGCGGGAGACGGCGCACGACACACGCAAAGCCCTCGAGACACGAACCAGCAGGAAACAGCGAGAGGTAGACCAAAGAGGACCTGAAGACAACGGGGCTCGGACACCAAGCGGCTCTCCAAAGGGACGGCGGAGCGGGACGCCAAGGCACGTTCTCGCGTCCGCCGAAGAGAGCCCAGACGTCTCGACGAGGGAGGCAACCCCCAGTGGGCAAACGAGGCGAGAATCCGGGGCCCGTGCACCGCGCGAAGCAGAAAATGTGCAAGACGTGCGGACGGGAGAATTGAAGAAGACTGGCTGAAAGAGAGCGCCGGGTCACACCATCGATGCCGTCTTAACACGTCTGTGAATAAAGGACACGTTGAAGACGACATCCATCTATGCCCGTCTACGCAAATAAAAGGAGAGGAAGAAAGCTCGAGACATGAGCGACCGGCAGCCAGGGAGACGAGAGACAGCCGCGGCGTGGCACCAGTCCAGGAAGACGCTGTCGCGGACAGCCAAAGAGGACGCCAAACGAGTGATAAAAAAAGCTCTCAGGGGCGCAACACAGGAGAGGAATCCCAAAGGCAAGTCTGAAGCAGCTGCGCAAACTCAGAGACAGGACCCCTCCGTCGCTAGCGCGGCGCCGAGTCGCAGGGCGGGCTTTGCGGCGGCCAGCAGTTCCGGGGGCTTCAGCAGAGGCGGCGAGGCTACGCTGAAAGGAGCCTCGACTACGGAGCAAACGAGCAGGATTAGAAGAGAGAGACGGGGGGAGAATGAAGAAAAAAGCACCGCCGATGACGCAGAGAAGAACTGCAACGCCGAACGAACCCAGTGCGAAGCAGGATGGCAGCCCAACGCCACTCTTCGGCGCACGATGGGGCACGCCGCCCTTAGTTCATGCTTAGATCTCTCTTTAGACAGACAAAAACTCTCTTCATAGAACAAGTCCCGTCAGATTCTCGCAGAAGCCTCGTAGCATGCAGCATCTGCCTCGCATTTCCCTCGGAAGAAAAGTAGCCCCCTACATGCGTTTCCGGGGCTGGAAACAAAAAAGGGATGCATGCACGATCCAACAACGTTGTGATGCTTTACAAGGATGGATTCTCAAGAATAAGGAATCGATGCCCGACAGAAGCCCGCATCCGGCATTACCTGATAGGGTTGCGCGTTTTCGTGGCAACGGAGAATCCCGTCCTAGCTGAAGTGATATCGCAACAGCTCCTGCTCTGGCCGCTCGGCGCCTGGCGAGCGCGAACGCTGAAACGTTGCAGCAGACACGACAAAACGGCGGTAAGCCAATGATGTACAAGGCACTTTCTGGCGCCCCGTGGGCAGTCTACACGTGAGAAGAACACGGAGGCGAGGTCAGGCACCGCGTAGGTTTGCGCCTTCATGCGAACAGCCGATACCGCCGCATAGTCTGGCGGAAAGCGATGCGGTGCAACGAACCACCTGCGGAATCAGGGCGACCAGAAAAAGAGCCGCTGGCGCCAGAATACTCCCAGGACATCATATGCTCGATACCGTTGCTGCAGCATAGCGTCTGAACTTGGTGTGGTATTCTTGATGTTGGCACGGGGTAGAGCTCGGCATGTATGCACAGTGATGGGTCGTGGCAGGATCACATAGATGAAGTGCACCCCTGGAAATCAGCTTACCACTCCAACCCCTGCGATCGTAGGCCGACGGCACTAATAACTCCTTACGTGGCAGCTCATTGGCTTGGTCCATACCAAGGGATTGTCAACGAGGTGGCACCGGGAGAGGCAAGGCGCGTGGCCGTGACCGTTGCGAGGAGTGGTTGTGCACCCTGGGCATGCAGTGGCTCATATTGGCCAACAGAGGCTCTCTCAGGCGATTCTCTACTGATGACAACGTCCTGAGAAACCTCTTCTAGCAGTGTTTGTTGATTCGAGACCTGAACTACTACTGGTCAGCCGCTTTTGGAGAGTCTGGAAATAGGTATGTGTTCGTAGCGGTCGCGGGTCATTCCCCTCTGCGTTACCGAATGCGTCGGAAATTGTGGCTGTTAGTGGAAAAGAAAAGACGAAGACTTGGATACAAGCACGCGAACTCTCTGATTTGGAGAAACCACTTGCAGATTGACGGTGGATGCAGAGCATGCAGCGGAGTTCGCTGTAGGCTTCCAAATTTGGATTACAAACCTTTCACAAGGGCTTTAAACTGATTACACGGGTGTGCACCCAGCGCGCATACTGTAGAGAAAGACAGTTGTCTATACCCGCACATACAATCTTCGCTCTGTGGATACGATGGCGAAATCTAATACCTGTTCACTGGTGCCACCCGTCACCGGCTAGCGGATAAGCTGCGCCAGACACCGCTCCAGAGTTTCAGTTGACCTTTCCGAGAGACCAATTTTCAATGCGAATGCCCTCCAAGGTGTTTTCTCCATAGCCATCATCCCCCTAATTTCTGCCTCCTTCACTCCCGATTCCTTTAGCTTATCCGAGAGTTCTTTAAACGCGAGAGCGTCCTTAATTGTCACCTTCATGTAAGGACCAAGGATCCGTCGGAGATCATCCAACGATTTCGCCTTCATTAGCTCATCTAAGGTTTTCGACTGCAAAAACTTGTCAACGTCTGGCTCAGACTTGTTGGTGACGGCTTCTGGTGGAGCATTGTCAGCACTGATCTGTGGCGCCGCTTTGTTTTCCGTAGTTTCGTTCGTAGAGCTCATCTGTCCTGCGGTTTCCACTTGCCTTTCGAGGGGAACTACATCTTCTTCCGATCCCCCGTCTCTGTGCTCCCCACCCTGCTGCTGCTCTCCGTTCTCAACTCCCTTCAACAGAGGCCTGGTCCTAGGATGCCTTGGAAGGAATTCCTCTGCAGCTTCGTCCGTTTCTTTTGATTCCGGCTCCCTCTGAGCTGTTCCAAGCTTCGTCCCTGTACGCTCTGTATCTCGGTTTCCCTGAGCGTTCGTTTCATTTGCACGGTCGCTTCGCCTCTTCCTGGGTCCACTCTCTGCCAGAGAGGAGGTCTTCGATAGGCCTGGGGTTGGCGATTGATCCGCTTCGTGCGACGAATCGTCTTCGGTTTCACTTTGTGTGAATGAAGCCTCCGAAGGAGCTGCCGCAGTCTCGTCTCCGTACGGGAGTCGTGCACTGGTGTCTTCATCTTGTAGCGCAAACAGATCATCCTCCGACTGGTTCACGGATGCAGATGAAACCAGTGAATACTCTGCCGAGTGGTCGGATTTGCTAAGGCTTTCTGTGCCTTCTACTGTCTTCCTTTCTTTAGAGTCGTCGCCCAGTTCCGTTTCGTGCGATTCCTCCTGTAGCTCGGTGTCAAAGTCGTGGCCTTGCTCCCGCAGATCAAAAGGCTCCTTAGAGTTCTTGTCTTCCGCGTGGACCGCAACCTGCACCTGCGTACGTGCGTCAGTGCTGTGCATAAACGCGAGGGGCTCGAGAGCCGTCAAGCCGGTTGCAGCCCTGTCGTCACCAGTGGCTTCCGCAGAACTTTCGCTTTTCTCTACCACAGCATCTGCTTCTTCGGTGATGTTAACCTCGGGTAGCGTGCGGTCAGCATTTCCAGCAGCAGCCGGTTTCTCCTCTACGGCATCCGGAGCTCGATCATCAGCCTGTTGTGTTTCGTCGCTTGTGGGGATAACGTCGGAGGGTGCGGCACTTGGATCAGCTTCATTCTGCTCCACTGCAAAGGAAGATCCAGATACCACAGCCTTCAGCCCCTCAACGGTCTCCGTGACCGCCAGACGATTGCTATCTGCATCAAGCTTCTGTTCATCGATAGCTTCGCCTTGTTCCTCGTCATCCTCGTCTCCAGTTTCCTCGTGTTGCGCGGCAATCCTCAATTCGTCGCTGTTCCCTTCCGCGACGTTGATTTCAGGCTCTCCCTCCTGCGTCTCACGGACATCTCCATCGCCGTGGGCGCCGTCGGTGGTTGTTTTTTTGCGGCCCGTAAACGGCTCTGTTTCCTCCTCTGCAACTTCCCCCCATCTTGGGAGTCCGGTGGCCACGCCTTGCTGTTGGTCTTCTGCCGTTCCAGTGTCTTTTAGAACGGGGTCGTTGTTTTGTTCAGGCTCACCGTGGTCTGTGGATCTTCCTGCCAGCGAAGTGTGGGCATCTGCCTTCGACGAGGACTGATGGCTCTCCTCAAGCTGCACGTGAGCTGCGGTTAGGTCCGTCGTATGTCTACTATTGTCGTCAGAGTGAGTGGGAGGGTCTTCGGCTGCCAAACGTTCTTCACGGGACCGCAACTCATCAGAAAAATCGGACGTCGGGGCGCGAGGGAGAAGCTTCGTCTCCTCCGCAACCACCTCCGGCTCCGCTACGGCAGAAGGATCGTCGAACCCTTCTGCTGCCTCAGGCAACTCTGAAGTTTCTTCCTGCGATGCATTCTCTAACACTGCTCAGGAAACGCTGAGTTTTGGATCAACGCGTTCACCCTGGCTGTGCCCTGCTGCGATGGGCTCAGGCGAAACCTCATGTTGGTTTCCTTGCATCAGCGGCTCTGTTTCTGGAGAGGAAGAGATTTCCATGCCTCCCGGTTGAATATGCTCCGTGGATGTAACTTGGTATGCAGGATGGCCGGAAAGCAAAGAAATGGTTTCTGTTGTAGAAAAGAAACGTGAGAGGGTAAGTGCCTGCAGTGTTTCCCCTAGCTGCTGTAACTGGAATCCGTTCTGATCTGATCCCGCTGCGGTCTCTGATGGAACAGGGGGACCATGCGCAGCCGCCAGAGACGACAATATGGAACCGATTTCTCGTACTTTGCTTTCCAAGTACTCCCACGTCTTGAATATCTCCTGCACACACAGGAAGATGGGTTCCAGTCCATCTCAGGCTGTGAAAAGCAACGTGGCTCGTGATCAAGCAGAGGCAGAAACCAGCATGCAAAATCAAGGCGGCCCTCTGTTGAAGAAACAGGTTTTGGTTCGCAATTCAAGCAGACCGAGGCTCAAAAACACTTGAGAATTTAGAGCGCCTACTAGAGAAGAGTCACACCACTCAACTGGATGTGCCAGAGTACGAGAGCGAAGCAGATTTCTGCCAGTTCCGCAGGGTGGCCAGGAACGAGTCACACCGTTAATGCTGGAGGTGGCTGACTATGAAATGTCCGTCCGGTTATTTCGCCCGTCCGGGCGGCATACCTTCACACGGCCGACAGCCTGCATGACCTCATCCGCTTTCTCTCCAAGTTGCTTCAAGTCCTTGTTGTCATCCGTGCCAGTCTTCGCTACGCGGCTGAGGATCTCAGTTGACGAGCCAACACTATCCAAAATGGCAGGAGTGACGACGGGGGAATCATCACTTCGCTCGAGAAATTGCAATGTCAGAGAGAAGCCTGCGGCGGCAGCTAGAAGAGCCTCTGAGTGGACTTCTGTGTGATTGTTCTCGAGAGCGCCACTCGAATTGGAGAAGCTGAAACCCTCCAAGCCAGAAGAAAGCCGTGTCTTTGCCGCCGCATCTTTTTTCAGGGAGAATTTGTTCTGCGGCCTTAGCCGGGAACCGCTCGAGGACATCGGCGTTGATGAGGCTTCTGACGAATCCTGAGTGGGAGAGTCGGCTAGACTAAAGAGTTTGCCTTTTCTCTTCAGACCCGCAAACACGCCAGAGCGGGCGGGCCCTGAATTTTTTTTGTCCAGTATATGTTCAGATGGTTTGAAAGACGAGCCATCAAACACTACAGATGCTGCTGCTGAGCTGGTCCAGAGGGCAAACATGCCCATCACGCAACACACCAGCGTCAGCGCCGAACGGCCTATGCAAGTGCACTTAATCATCTTCATGGTACGTATAGGAACTTGTTTAGCTCGGAACGCTCAAGTCTTCCTTGGAGAAACCAAGGGAAGCTCGAGCAAGAAGAGCAGAACCACCTGTGTATGCATCCAGATACAGCTATACATGCATGGGCAACTGGATAAAGGGAAACACTCTGGACAACCTCTTCTCCAGGGGCAGTACCGTAACCTGCTGTCCTAGACTCGAGGACTTTCCAGCCGTATGCCGTGGAAATGAGGATAACAGAGCCAAGAAAGATCCGCAGTGCTGCTTGACGGAATGCAGATAGTTGCTGGACGGTATACTTTGGCAAGCGGCACACCTGGTAATGGATTCATATACATATCGCGTTATTCTTGCGTCGTGCCGCTTGCGCTTGTGCAGAGACCAGATATACGTCTGACCCTAGTAAAAAACTCACATACTGGGCACCGCCCTGAGACTCCCTCGGTTACAACGATATACCATCGGCCTCCTATCTGTGCATTCATGCACCACAAAAACCCACGACAGAAGTGTTACCAGTCTTCTTTTGGAGGCTTCAATCGGAACCGTGCTATCGTCGTCATCAAGATCGCATTTTTCCTAGCACTATTGAGGCATGAGGGCGGCAACCTAATATGGTCGGGAAAAACCGCCTCCATCTACCCTGTGCACCCTACGATAGACTACTCCCTGACTTCAGCGTCTAACCTGCACGCGGACGCGGGGGTGGCGGAGTGCGGGGACCAGTGACCCGCTATTAGGCAAAAACGGGAGAAGACAGGTACAGCCGAATCCAAGTGCGCTGACGTTGCTTTCGCCAGCGATGAGTCGCGAAGAGCGCAGGAGCTACGCTCGCACAGTGACATAGGGTTATGGCACTACGAATGCCCCGTGGGGGTCTCTTCCATGGAGAGAGAAGGGAATGAGCAGGAGTGGAACACCCACCTCCTGGCGACGACGGCAGCTGCTGAGCTACGCTGTCTGTTGTAGCATTCCGCCTCAAGGACACAATACAAAAGTTTTGTGTGCTCACTTCTGTTCGCGCACAATGTTTTGCTGGTTACCTGTCAGGTCTCACACATCAAGAAGCAGGCCCAATGTTAACGGAACATTTCAGGAAACCTGGGTTGAAAGAGAAAGAGTTCCTCGGAGGACCATTTCGTGTGTCACGCAGTAAGGCCGTCCTACTGTGGCTCTGGTAGAACAGTATGTCGAACTCTACTCGGCCACGCTGCGGACTCGTTTTCTCATTCCGCACAGCTGCGCCGTTTGACTGTTGCCGCTTGTGAGGGACGATTGAGAGCCACGTGAACTCACACACGGTTCTCTCTCGCCCGGACCTGCTTAGAGGCGCCCTGCGTCGGTAACAGAAGGTTTGCTTAGTGCCATGCGCATCACTCGTGAAACGCTGGTCTGCAGAATGCGCAGTACGACTAAGCGGCCCACTATCAGGTCGACATATAGTGCAGCCCCTAGGTGTTAGTATAGCAGGCACCGCTGCTGTGGCATATGCACCATACCATTACGCAACCCGCCAAAACTGTTCAGTTCATACTGGCAAACAAGATAGAAAAAAACCAAAACCAGATGGCCGCCGCATACCCACGTGACGTCATAAAAAGTGCGGCCGTCGCTTTTCCAGTCATTAACATGGTCAGAGCATCTGAGGTTTTACCAAATATTTTAACCGATATTGGCTTTACGTATACACGCAAGCACAAACGCGTGTGCTCCGATAAACGCCCTGACAATGCTAGAAAAGCAGCTATGCCAGTGACCCTCCATTTATTCACAAGAGGTGACGCGCCCGCGACGCTTGTCTCCGTCAGGCAAAGTCCCAGCAGGAGCCTATGCCACAAAGCCTCCTTCACACAGAACCTACACAGTACGGTCGCCCTCCCTTGGCACAGTTGCAGTGGCAGCCGCAGCACCGGACCGTGGGCTGCTCACCGCTCCGACTTGATCTCCCTTGACCTTAGTACTTCACTGCTCGAGGCTGAGAAAACCCCGCTTCGTGTTCCTCTCCTTATGCGACAAGGACATACACCAATGCACTAGTTGCGACAGCCACCGCAACTGTGCTGACCGGCGCGAGAGCCATGGCCCCCGAGATGCCGTCGCGCTTCTTGATGGCCTTCCACACTTCCTCCCTGCAAGAAGCATGCCAGACACGTGAGACACCCGCATACCAGATAACCACAGACACGAGCTCGCGCCGTGCGGCCTCAGGAGCCGACGGCCTGGACACTACGGCACCTATGTGGGCCCTGACGTGGGTCCGTTCTACGAATAATGCATGGCGTGGACGTACGACGAGCACTGGAGGGAGCAGAGACTACGGCGAAGCAGGATACCTATTTTAGTTGTGAAGAAAAACAGTACCTGCGACCAGGGACGCAGGGCCAATTGCCATCAGGCGTGACCGTGAGGGCCAGGAAGCGACTGTCCACATACTATGCGCTACAGGTGCTTACGAGAAAGGCGCCTGGCCCAAGTAGTTTCCTGCCGGCTGGTAGACACAGAACAGCTGGTTCCAACCTTCACAACCAATCGTACGTGCACAGCCTAGGCCTGTGCTTTTTGTCCACATAACTTGCGTGAAATGACCAACTGGTTCCTTCATGTTGCTCCACTCCGTTCCTGGGTAGCTGGACACAAGCACGGAAGTGAACAGAGCTGTGCCTAGGTCCAATTCAGGGAGCCTCGCCAAGCCATACCACAGGAGCTGTTCAGGGGCTGTAAACATTCATTTACGATTCCAGTCGCCAAAGTCACAGAGACCTACGGTGCACCTGGAATGCTATGAACCTGCATACAGAGACTCCAACGTGGTTGTCTAACCACACATATAGACAGCACCGCACGGTACCCGAATGAGAGCCTCTGGTTTCTCGACAGCATTGGCAGTTGACAAACGATACAGTGTGGTTCTGTATGCTTGTATACATTACTAAAACTACCCGTCCTCCGGCTGCGAACTTTACTGTACTAGGGTATGACCAGAATGAACTACCACGGTCTATCTTTGTCCGCGGCTGCCGCGAAAAAGCTACGAACGCCGCCGCACAAACACATGACTCACTAGCAAGCATCCTCTCTACCCTGTACAACTAAAAGACCTACTTTCCATCGAAGTACTGGATCTCGTCGTACCACGCCGTCACGGCGGCCTCGCACGTCGGGTTGTTTGACATATAGAGGTTCTCACCCATCTGTCAGGCTCCAAATCAGAAAAACATTTACGATGAAGGACTAATCGCACCGTCGACGCTCGAATGCATCGAGCCTTCTGTAACATATGGGAGGATCGACAATACACACGTCCGTACTAGTTGCGCGACAGGTATTTTTCTGGAGGCGTTTCTTGGGGCCTCCTCCGATAGGCAGGCTCCGCACAGCACTATATTGCCATCCTCACGTTGGCATCCTCCCCCATGATTCCAACCCGGCACCCTCCCCCATGATTCCAAACCGGCATCCTCCCCCATGATTCCAAAACGTCTGCAATATATCTCAGCAATGTCTAGCTCGCTTCAACTCAGCGGTTGACACGAGTATATTGTGTGTCTTCTGTTGGAGAACTCGCGCTAACAGTTGCGAGGCTATGCCTTTGCTGCGGGACGGATCTTCTTGCGTGCCGAACCACAGCGGGGATGGGGACCGCCACAAAGGTGTTACGGACTACAGATGCTGAAGTCAAAGGCACGCATCCGGCTGGTGACTGCGTTCCACAGGACTCCTCAGAGGATAACTGTTTGCGTTTGCTCCAACGAGAGGTTCTACATGTGAGGAAGGGGTCCATGTTGCATTTAGACATACCTCTTTTGCTTGGGACTCGGTGCTGTGCCCCTGAACCTTGCATTTTCCAACTGCTCTCTTCTCTACGAACTCCATCACCAGCGCCACGGCGTCGGCGTTTCTGGACATGGCCGGGAGCGGCACCTGGAGGTTTTCTGTTCTGTACTTGTTGTGAATGAGGAGGCAGGCTGCGACGGGAGACATGATGGACGAAGAATGGTCATAAATCCCTAACGAACGAAGCCGCACTCTGCAAATGCAAAATCTGTTCGCCGGGATCCGCTATATGACACCTCTGGACGGGCAAGAGTAGCACGAGAAAAATAGGTGGGCACCGCCACTCCCGCAGCAGAGAACAGGTGTGCCTGGCAAGTGAATCAACTCGTGCTTCAGAGGGTATTGTGTTCACTGTTGATGCACCTCGGCTGGGTTGCCAAATCGCGTCTCGCCCTCTGAGCTTGACTGCGTCTTGACTGTAACAGCTGTTCCCGGCCTGCTGGCTTGCCGACGCACACGAGTATCCGGCGTGGCCCGGAAGCGAAACGGCTCACGAGCCAAGTCTGTCAATTCACTAATTCGCGCCGTACGCGTCTAGCAGGCCAACCTCGCCCGGATGTCGTTTGCCTCGTACGATGCAGGGTCCTGGGGGGGGGGGGGTGGGGGGGCTATAGGTTCAAAGGGGGGCGGCTGTGAGTCTTGCGGGTACAGAAGCCACGTTCACGGGGCTCTGCGTTAACGTTGTTCCTTCACCAAAATCAATCGCCTTTTTGGATAGGCTCTCATGCGTCATTTCTTGCATTTACACGCGAAAATGTGCACTTACAGCAGCATACAGTTGGCGTACGCATGAAACGGACGATTCCACAGGCCCCGCATCGTCATTCACCCTCCTCATTTCACACGCACGGAGGTCGTCTGTTTTCTTCTACTTACCGTCAGTGACGTCCTTAGCGCCCAGATGAGATTCGCTTTCTGCAGCTCGAAGTGATGCCCTCGCTGCACTGTTGGCAGTGGACAACTGTCCGGCGTGCGTGGCGGTTCCGAAAAGAGGGGAGGAGCAACAGAGGGCGCCGACGAAGGCAGTGCCGAACTTAGTGACAAGCACGAGAACGGGAGCCATCGCTGCTACAGAATAAGTTGGCGGAGCAAACAGTTTACAACAGAGACAATAAACCCGATGTATGTTGGGAACTGCGGGAAAAGATCCAATAGCAAATAACGAATTCAAATATCGCGTGGTATCCCTCGCACAGGAAGGGCCCCATGAGTCCCTTGCCACGGCGCTAGCCCGCAGGCACCGGCAGCTTGTTGTCGGGTTAAATCCGACAGATTCCACGGCATGAAAAAAGCGACGAGAGGTGGCTCGACAGTCTACAAAACTATCTTCATCACCAAATGCGAGCAAACATTGAAACATGCCAGGTCAGGCGAAAAATATCCTGCTCACATACTGCCTTACTGCGAACCAAGTCCGCTATCGAGGTCGACATCTGCATCACCGATTTCGTCGATGCGCGTCAATGACGCGTCGCAAACTCCCTCAGTCTCCTGTGCGAGCGCCGGCAGAGACACCAGATGGGGAAGAGCTTTCGGAGGCTCGGCTGCGCGCACTGCTCCCTCTAATACGTACGCGCAACCGTTCTAGTTTTGTCTTTCTCCGCTATTCTTCGAGCGGACAGGACACCCGCGGGGAGATTCATCCGGCATGATTCCATCATCTGTAGTATGCTGAACCTCAGATAACAAAACTATTAGGTTAACACGTGTACAAGTATCGGGGTCAGGACAACGACGTGCACACGGTATGACACCACTGTGTGTGCACTTGTGAGAGAGGCCTGCGGTTCATGCTGAAGCATTTTCAGCTCAAACAGAGTCAGCAACATTTCCAGGACATGCACAGATACGCTACAAGCGGTAACGACGCTCACGTATCGGCACCGGCCCGGGGATCTGACGAGTGACTCGAGCTGCCTGACCCAGATGTGGTGTGGATGTGGCTATGCGAGGAAGAAGTGAGCACATACACTGAAATGTATTGAAGTTCCGAAGTGATCAGTATTTAACCTCACGGTATAGCAAAGCGGGAGAAAATTGTCGAATACCAAAGCATGGTGGCCCCGGAACTGCTCCACCACGGATTTCTCGAAAACAACCGGCACGTGACACAAGTCCCAGCACAGGCGCGCGGGCCGCATAGAGGTGCGAGCAGCCCGCAGCCTGCAGGACTTCGCCGAACCAGGACATCAACCTAATTACAAGCAGGGCTGGCGTCTCCATCTCCCACAGTGTGGAATTTGACGAAGTTAGAGCGGGCGCTGCGCGGACCAGGAGTACGCGTAGGTATTTGCCGCTTTGCGCGCGCCACTAGCGTACCGATTCACACGTGTTTCGGTCCGGCCTTGTGGAGCTGCAACACAGGAGTTACTTCCCCAGGTTCTAATTGTCCGTTTATGCAGCAGGGGTCTGCGGTGAAGGCGAAGATAGACATAACTCAGTCAGAATCGATGCTGCAGAGATTGAAAACAACTGTCCGTTGCCCTGTCCCTATAAAATGCGAGGGGTCCTGCGCAGGGGCTGAGAGCGTCGTGCGTGCGAACTAGCAGCCCGGAAAACCAAGTTCGGGGAGGATACCATCCATTATGAAGGTATATCGGGCACCAGCGGACATGCAGTTCTCTTTGTCGCGTCAGATGCGTACACGCGCAATACCCTCCGTAGCGTTGGGATGGCCATGATATGTCCCGGTGTTGAGCTGGAGTTTACTAACGTACTACTGAACGGGCGTCTGCGGTACGAGGTGACAGGAGCGTCGACCCCAGATAGCGAAGACTGGAAACAACAGCCGGATCGAACGCAGGAAGGTGCGGTGAGTCCACGTTCCGCAAGACCGTAGACATCCTAAGAAGACCTAATGCGTAGGCCGTTCCGGCAAGAGACGGCGGCCGAGCGCACAACCGTAGGAGTCATTCTCAGGGCTCACCGATGGTGTTGCCGTGCGTCCGCCCGGTTCGCTACACGACGCAATTGCAAAACCACTGCAATCGCTTATGGTTGGGATCGTGAACGCCAGCGAGCGGCCGCGGACTGATAGGTACTACTTTTGAAACGGGAAGTTCTCCTCCCGGCTCTCCCTGACTAGCCGAGAATATTCGATGCGGTTCAATTGACGTGTGTACGGGAGCCCAAACGAGTCTGCTCCGATAAACGTTCTAACAAATCCTGAACAGCAGCTAGACCAGCATCGAATTCACAAGGGGTGACGCGCCCGAGACGCCTCACTACACGAGGCGAAGTATCCGCAGGAGATGATGAAGCAAATCCCCCTTCACATACAATCTACCACACGGTCTGTCAGATTCAAAACTGATTTAGTTGCACTGACAGGGGTAGCGACACGTCGTGGGCTGCACAACAGACCAAATTGGTCCCTGCTAGATGGAACGCATCACCGCATGACGTTGGCCAAGCCCCACATCTTACGCGACGACGACATACAGCAATGCACCAGCTGCGACAGCCAATGCGCCTGTGCTGACCGGCGCGAGAGCCATGGCGCCCGAGAGACCGTCGCGCTTCTTGATGGACTTCCACACTGCCTCCCTGCAGGAATCGTGCCAGGCAAAGGCGGCAGCAGAGCACCACATAGAACAGAAACGAGGCGGCGTACTGCGGCCTCAGCAGCTGACGAAAAGAACACTGCAAAGCCTCTGGTGGGTATCAAGTGGCTTCTTTCCACGAACGATTCAAAACCGATGAATCCGCAACTGTCGTGTGGGAAGGCAGAAGTGGAAATCAAGCAAGCTACTGTAGCTCGCGGTGACTCATTGCAATCCAGGGCAGCACAACTCCGCAGGGAGTAGCTGCGCGGAGCCACGCATAGCGCCACGGAAAAAATTTGTACTGACAGTCTAGTATCTATGCTTACGAGAAAGGCGCCTCGCCCTCGTAATTGCCTGGAGGGCTGTAGAGGCAGAACAGTTGGTTCCATCCGGTGCAGCCTGTAGTCCGGGCGCATGCTAGGCCTGTGCTCTTTTCCCACATCATTTGAGTGAAGTGACCGATGCTCAAGTCCCACGTCGTCCCAGGGTATCTGGACACACCACAAGAAGTGGATGAAAAGTCAATTGTTTCCGTGCAGCGAGCGACTACCGCAGCCAGTAAGCACAGCGGGAAGTTGCGAGCTCCAAGGTCCTGGCAGCGCGCAGCCGCACCCTGGTGCATTGCCAAATGTCCAGCGTGTGACGCAGACAGCCTGCACCACGAAAGTGAGAACTCACGGCGATTTCCACATGTCATAGTTACACGAAAATGCGAACGCACGGCATGTTCACAAAGTCGCCCGTACTAGAAAATGAGCGAGACTCTCTTGTGCCTATGTGGTAACTGAGACGGACAGGCTTCGTTGCATCGTTGTACGGACGATTGCCTGGGAATGGACTGTGAATATACCGGTTCGAAGTGAGCCCTGATCTTCCCTTGACACCCGCTAAGCAACTACTCCACGACACCCTCGCGGCAGAAACCACTGTGTTCTACCCTCTCCTGTGTCACCAATTCCGCAGAAAAACGACCCAATCAAATTTAGGGCGACTAGCGGAAACACGGTCGCTCTCCTTGATGCCAAGGTACTTACTTTCCATTAAGCTTTTGGATCTCGTTGTACCACGCGGCCACGGCGCCTTCGCACGTTGGGTCGTTTGACAAGAACAGGTTCTCACCCATCTATAAGAGCCATGCACAAAAAAACTTGGTTGACATTAACATTTCCTAGTGGTTCAACACTCGAATTCAACCAGTCCTTGAAACCGAACGTCTGCGAGCTCTGACGGCCAGCACATTGCTTGCTTAGCTAGAGTGTACATTATACGAGAGTTTTTGATGGCACCGTGCAATATCAGCCACACATAGCGTCACCCTGTCTCCCACCGCGAGGCTGGGATTAGTCGCATTCTTCCAGAAAACGAGCACTACGGCGCATCGACATCCTTTCCGCATCCTCGCGAGGGATCAGATAAGCAGGACTACGTCTTGGGTGTGGTGCATCTGCACATCACGCGAGTAGTGCTCGTGATGAAGGGAGGAAATTCTTGCACGCGAGATACACCTCAGCAGAGCTGCACCCCAATGAGTCCCGAACTAGGGCTGCCCGAATGCAAAGGCGTCTAAAGGAAGGGAGGCCGAGCTCGAAACCGCCCGGTCACGACCGGGTTGGTGCCCCGTAGTCGTACATAATTTTGTTGAGATTCGGTGCTGTGCCCCTGGGTTTTGCACATTTCCTGAGCTCTTTTTTCGACGAATTCCATCACCACTTTCACTGCCTTCTCGCTCTTTTCCAATTTCGGGAGTGGGACGTCCAGGTTTTCCGTTCTGTACTTGTTGTGAAGGGCGAGGCACGCTGCAGCCAGAACATGCCACAAAAGAAGAAAAGCCTCTGCCCGTGTGTACAAAGATGCTGCAGATCTGCTGGTGTAAGCACGTGGTAGCCTCGTTCAATCGAAACCCCGCTTTGGTGGGTCTCCTCAGCACAGAATATAATATTCATATCAAACCTGCAAACTCATACACGTTCCTACGACACACAGAATCACGCACTGGCTGATTGACGGCATGAACTCGTGCTTCACAGGTTACCAGCTTCGATATGCACGCACGTGGAATGAACTGTCAAACTTGCCGCTGACTGCCGCGGCTGAACTGCACGGGCATTGCAAGGAACTCCCTACATAATTAGGAGGCACGACGCGTTGTCGTCGGTTCCTAGCGTGAACTGTCTCACACTTGCGGAGTGTCATGTTCCTGAGGTCACGTGTGTCTGGCGAGCAAGAGCCGCAAGAACTGTGCGGCTCTCACTCTACCTTTCTACGCCCCGTCCTAAGGCACCTCACGGCCTCCTCCCCTGGAGGATGCAGACTCCTCGTGGCTCGGGCGTGACTTGAGGTACTTCACAGATGGGGTCGACCCTTCTCCGCGTAGACCCGTTTGAGAAGGCGGAAAAGTCGAACATACAGCAGTCCACGCATCGGGCACACATGAAAAAGACTTGACTCTCACGACCTGAGTGGAAAATACGGCACGGTAACGCCACATCGTCTCCCCTTTGTAGGTTCAGGACTCGACCAACATACACGCGGAGCTTGTCGACCTACTCACCGTCAGTGAGGTCTTGAGCCTTCTTTTGCTCTGGTTCTGCTTCGGCTCCCTGTGATGCCTTTGCTGCGTTGTTGCCGGTGGGCAACTCCGCTCCCGAAGCGGCAGATCCGAAGAGAGCGGAGGAGCAAAGGAGGACCGCGACGAACGCGGCGCCGACCTTAATTGGCATCGCGAAAACTGGAGCCATTGTTGACAGATAGAAACCACACAGAAAACAGACGACAACTCATAAAACGAAAAAAGTGTCGATGAGGCGCTCATACAGCGCAAAGGGACTACACGTCGCGGTAGAAACATTCGCGTGCTACCCCTGCGCGACCCCGTGAATCCCGTCCACGGAGACTGGGCTCCCCAGCTCCCCCCCACGGTGTGCCCCGCTAACTTGTCAGCGGGCTGTCGCAATCGAGGCAGCCGCCTGGGAAAAAGCAGCGCGTGGGGCGTGGACGGGCTACTAAGCAGTTGAGATAGCCTATGATCGGAAGACGGGATGACGCGAGACCCAGTGGAAAGGGCACAGTATCTCTTACCCGCAGAGAATCGCTTACAACCAGGCTCAGACGAAGCGGTGACGCGAACACCGATGTGCTGTGCAGTCAGCTTCGGAAGTGGCCAGTGGGGATGGTATGCGAGATGAATGAGCATGTTGCAGTGAACAACGACTCGGGCACGCGCTGCTCCCAGAAAGGAGGAAACTGACGTAGTGATGCCAGTAGGGGGGCTGTGCCATAATACTGCGAGCTGCAGGACGCGTGCAGCGGATATGCGAACCACAAACGCCGCAGAATCTTGCGCCATGTTACAATGATGCTGTGCTTTGCCATTGGGGTAGTGAGGGCTAAAGAGCTGCCTCTGCGCAGTTTCAGCGTCTTGCCTGCTTTGTTTGCGCATGACCGTTCTGCATCAATGTGGCGATCGTACTGGTCCGGCAAGCCGACTTCCTCGTGGCGTAGCAACAGAAGCCGTACTAGCGCCTATAAGAAGCCATACATGCATCAGTGGGGTTCGCTCGATGTGAAGGCCAGTTGACATTCAGTGGCGTAGCCATCATCGCACGTAGCTAGGAGCGGACAGTGCAGATACACAGCCCAACTCTTTCACAGCACGTTGTGTGAAATCCGGTAGGAGCCGCACAGGACCTGAGGCTTCCGTTGGACACCGGGTCTAATAGCTACAGGATGGGAACCGTTTTTGAGAGCGGCTGCCAAGGCTACAGAATAAGACCGGCAAAATAGAATTCGAGGGAAGTGCTTCGAAACACAGACAGTTATATGACACGCCCCGATAGGCGGTATCTACAACTTAGCAACAGGGCTATCGTTAATAGTTAAGCCTCTGCATCTTCATGAACATGGTTCTTCTCTTTATTTAAAAGCGGAGCGAGTTTGGCTTTGCGTGTCTGAGGAGCCGACGCACGTCTTCCACGAAAAGGGTGGAGTAAACACTGCCAGTGATGTGGAGTCAGAACATACGCTGCGACTGAATTACTTGGCGAGGCCCCTGATTCCCCGCGACTAGAGTCCAAGACAGACCCATAACGCTAACACATTCATTGTTATTGCGGCTGAGAGAATCAGGCGACAGCCATGTCAGTGACGTGCTGTTTCCGGGCATAATACACATTTCGGCTCGACCGCTGTTTATAACCAACTCACAATGGTGTTTAACGCCTGCGACTGAGCAGCAACATGCCCTGAGTTAAATGTATTCTCGTCTGCCTTCGCTCTCGCACGCTGTTCCCCGTGCTTGAACAACTGGGAAAAATACCGTGACATGACACTGGGGAGAGTTCGAGCAGGGGATCGGGGGGGGGGGCGGGGGGGCGCTTCTTAGCAGCTGAGTTTGGGAGGGGGTGCCATTAAGACAAACGAGACTGATACACCGAATCCGCCAGCGAAGAACTGGCTCACGCACACAATGGAGCACAATCGATGTGTTCTAACGAAGGAACTGACAGACTCGAACCGACCGTCACGCCAGTGACGCTGCATTAATGTGATGTGGATGACCCGCCCTAGTGGCTATACCCATCGGCGCCACGAACCCCTGCAGCAGAGGGTGAAACGGATCCGCCTTCACATAACAAGACGGTCGACATGTTTAAACACTGAAGCAGGTGCGCCTTGCAGTCTCAGCGACACATCGAAGGTTCCTCATCAAGCCAAAATCGTTCCTCCTAGTTGCAACGCGTCACCGCACGACGTCGGCAAAACCTCGACGCGTGGTCGTCTCCTTACGCAACGAGGACGTGCAGCAATGCACCAGCTGCGACAGCCAATGCGCCTGTGCTGACCGGCGCGAGAGCCATGGCGCCCGAGAGACCGTCGCGCTTCTTGATGGACTTCCACACTGCCTCCCTGCAGGAATCGTGCCAGGCAAAGGCGGCAGCAGAGCACCACATAGAACAGAAACGAGGCGGCGTACTGCGGCCTCAGCAGCTGACGAAAAGAACACTGCAAAGCCTCTGGTGGGTATCAAGTGGCTTCTTTCCACGAACGATTCAAAACCGATGAATCCGCAACTGTCGTGTGGGAAGGCAGAAGTGGAAATCAAGCAAGCTACTGTAGCTCGCGGTGACTCATTGCAATCCAGGGCAGCACAACTCCGCAGGGAGTAGCTGCGCGGAGCCACGCATAGCGCCACGGAAAAAATTTGTACTGACAGTCTAGTATCTATGCTTACGAGAAAGGCGCCTCGCCCTCGTAATTGCCTGGAGGGCTGTAGAGGCAGAACAGTTGGTTCCATCCGGTGCAGCCTGTAGTCCGGGCGCATGCTAGGCCTGTGCTCTTTTCCCACATCATTTGAGTGAAGTGACCGATGCTCAAGTCCCACGTCGTCCCAGGGTATCTGGACACACCACAAGAAGTGGATGAAAAGTCAATTGTTTCCGTGCAGCGAGCGACTACCGCAGCCAGTAAGCACAGCGGGAAGTTGCGAGCTCCAAGGTCCTGGCAGCGCGCAGCCGCACCCTGGTGCATTGCCAAATGTCCAGCGTGTGACGCAGACAGCCTGCACCACGAAAGTGAGAACTCATGGCGATTTCCACATGTCATAGTTACACGAAAATGCGAACGCACGGCATGTTCACAAAGTCGCCCGTACTAGAACATGAGCGAGACTCTCTTGTGCCTATGTGGTAACTGAGACGGACAGGCTTCGTTGCATCGTTGTACGGACGATTGCCTGGGAATGGACTGTGAATATACCGGTTCGAAGTGAGCCCTGATCTTCCCTTGACACCCGCTAAGCAACTACTCCACGACACCCTCGCGGCAGAAACCACTGTGTTCTACCCTCTCCTGTGTCACCAATTCCGCAGAAAAACGACCCAATCAAATTTAGGGCGACTACTGGAAACACGGTCGCTCTCCTTGATGCCAAGGTACTTACTTTCCATTAAGCTTTTGGATCTCGTTGTACCACGCGGCCACGGCGCCTTCGCACGTTGGGTCGTTTGACAAGAACAGGTTCTCACCCAGCTGTTTGCATGGCACACAGAAAAGCATGTTGGAAAACTGGATTTCCTACGGGCCCAACATTCGGATTTATCAAGCCATTGAAAATCACGTAAAGAGGACAACGACGATCGACGGTTTTTTCTTTGGCTGCCACGCCTGTGATTACAGATCCGTCTTTGCGGGTGCCTTCTTCTATCAAAGCAGCATACAGTACCCATCCCGTCCCTCCTCCGCCACGTTATCTCCCGCCCCCTTCTTCCGGAGAGACGACACCGTGGCAAACCAATCTCGAATTCAGTAGTTGGCGCATGGGTTTACACAAGAACATTTCCGTTTCGCTTGCGCCACCATGGAGGAAGGAAGTTACGTCAACATTTTAGCGGTAATACCCGTAGAGTGAGCTGAACCCTCGTCGCACGTGTGTTGCAGCCGAGGATCGGACCACCAGAAAGAGATGTTTCCCAATCTGGAATGTTGATACCTCCATGGCGGGTCCTCCGTTTGTGTCCGAGACCCAAGAAGCACCGACGAATCCCTATCTGCCGTTCTCGCGTTTCTGACGTGTTCGTGAGCAGCACCACGTCCTTCCCCTCGGACTTACTCCTTTTCTTTCATTCGCGTCACTGTGGCCTCCTTTCTGACAGCCTTGTTTTGCTCTATCTTCTACGAACTTTAACACCAGTTCTACCGCGGACTCGTCCTTCTTCATTTCCGGTAGGGGCACTTCGAGGTTTTCCATTCTGTACTTGTTGTGAAGGGCGAGGCACGCTGCAGCCAGAACATGCCACAAAAGAAGAAAAGCCTCTGCCCGTGTGTACAAAGATGCTGCAGATCTGCTGGTGTAAGCACGTGGTAGCCTCGTTCAATCGAAACCCCGCTTTGGTGGGTCTCCTCAGCACAGAATATAATATTCATATCAAACCTGCAAACTCATACACGTTCCTACGACACACAGAATCACGCACTGGCTGATTGACGGCATGAACTCGTGCTTCACAGGTTACCAGCTTCGATATGCACGCACGTGGAATGAACTGTCAAACTTGCCGCTGACTGCCGCGGCTGAACTGCACGGGCATTGCAAGGAACTCCCTACATAATTAGGAGGCACGACGCGTTGTCGTCGGTTCCTAGCGTGAACTGTCTCACACTTGCGGAGTGTCATGTTCCTGAGGTCACGTGTGTCTGGCGAGCAAGAGCCGCAAGAACTGTGCGGCTCTCACTCTACCTTTCTACGCCCCGTCCTAAGGCACCTCACGGCCTCCTCCCCTGGAGGATGCAGACTCCTCGTGGCTCGGGCGTGACTTGAGGTACTTCACAGATGGGGTCGACCCTTCTCCGCGTAGACCCGTTTGAGAAGGCGGAAAAGTCGAACATACAGCAGTCCACGCATCGGGCACACATGAAAAAGACTTGACTCTCACGACCTGAGTGGAAAATACGGCACGGTAACGCCACATCGTCTCCCCTTTGTAGGTTCAGGACTCGACCAACATACACGCGGAGCTTGTCGACCTACTCACCGTCAGTGAGGTCTTGAGCCTTCTTTTGCTCTGGTTCTGCTTCGGCTCCCTGTGATGCCTTTGCTGCGTTGTTGCCGGTGGGCAACTCCGCTCCCGAAGCGGCAGATCCGAAGAGAGCGGAGGAGCAAAGGAGGACCGCGACGAACGCGGCGCCGACCTTAATTGGCATCGCGAAAACTGGAGCCATTGTTGACAGATAGAAACCACACAGAAAACAGACGACAACTCATAAAACGAAAAAAGTGTCGATGAGGCGCTCATACAGCGCAAAGGGACTACACGTCGCGGTAGAAACATTCGCGTGCTACCCCTGCGCGACCCCGTGAATCCCGTCCACGGAGACTGGGCTCCCCAGCTCCCCCCCACGGTGTGCCCCGCTAACTTGTCAGCGGGCTGTCGCAATCGAGGCAGCCGCCTGGGAAAAAGCAGCGCGTGGGGCGTGGACGGGCTACTAAGCAGTTGAGATAGCCTATGATCGGAAGACGGGATGACGCGAGACCCAGTGGAAAGGGCACAGTATCTCTTACCCGCAGAGAATCGCTTACAACCAGGCTCAGACGAAGCGGTGACGCGAACACCGATGTGCTGTGCAGTCAGCTTCGGAAGTGGCCAGTGGGGATGGTATGCGAGATGAATGAGCATGTTGCAGTGAACAACGACTCGGGCACGCGCTGCTCCCAGAAAGGAGGAAACTGACGTAGTGATGCCAGTAGGGGGGCTGTGCCATAATACTGCGAGCTGCAGGACGCGTGCAGCGGATATGCGAACCACAAACGCCGCAGAATCTTGCGCCATGTTACAATGATGCTGTGCTTTGCCATTGGGGTAGTGAGGGCTAAAGAGCTGCCTCTGCGCAGTTTCAGCGTCTTGCCTGCTTTGTTTGCGCATGACCGTTCTGCATCAATGTGGCGATCGTACTGGTCCGGCAAGCCGACTTCCTCGTGGCGTAGCAACAGAAGCCGTACTAGCGCCTATAAGAAGCCATACATGCATCAGTGGGGTTCGCTCGATGTGAAGGCCAGTTGACATTCAGTGGCGTAGCCATCATCGCACGTAGCTAGGAGCGGACAGTGCAGATACACAGCCCAACTCTTTCACAGCACGTTGTGTGAAATCCGGTAGGAGCCGCACAGGACCTGAGGCTTCCGTTGGACACCGGGTCTAATAGCTACAGGATGGGAACCGTTTTTGAGAGCGGCTGCCAAGGCTACAGAATAAGACCGGCAAAATAGAATTCGAGGGAAGTGCTTCGAAACACAGACAGTTATATGACACGCCCCGATAGGCGGTATCTACAACTTAGCAACAGGGCTATCGTTAATAGTTAAGCCTCTGCATCTTCATGAACATGGTTCTTCTCTTTATTTAAAAGCGGAGCGAGTTTGGCTTTGCGTGTCTGAGGAGCCGACGCACGTCTTCCACGAAAAGGGTGGAGTAAACACTGCCAGTGATGTGGAGTCAGAACATACGCTGCGACTGAATTACTTGGCGAGGCCCCTGATTCCCCGCGACTAGAGTCCAAGACAGACCCATAACGCTAACACATTCATTGTTATTGCGGCTGAGAGAATCAGGCGACAGCCATGTCAGTGACGTGCTGTTTCCGGGCATAATACACATTTCGGCTCGACCGCTATTTATAACCAACTCACAATGGTGTTTAACGCCTGCGACTGAGCAGCAACATGCCCTGAGTTAAATGTATTCTCGTCTGCCTTCGCTCTCGCACGCTGTTCCCCGTGCTTGAACAACTGGGAAAAATACCGTGACATGACACTGGGGAGAGTTCGAGCAGGGGATCGGGGGGGGGGCGGGGGGGCGCTTCTTAGCAGCTGAGTTTGGGAGGGGGTGCCATTAAGACAAACGAGACTGATACACCGAATCCGCCAGCGAAGAACTGGCTCACGCACACAATGGAGCACAATCGATGTGTTCTAACGAAGGAACTGACAGACTCGAACCGACCGTCACGCCAGTGACGCTGCATTAATGTGATGTGGATGACCCGCCCTAGTGGCTATACCCATCGGCGCCACGAACCCCTGCAGCAGAGGGTGAAACGGATCCGCCTTCACATAACAAGACGGTCGACATGTTTAAACACTGAAGCAGGTGCGCCTTGCAGTCTCAGCGACACATCGAAGGTTCCTCATCAAGCCAAAATCGTTCCTCCTAGTTGCAACGCGTCACCGCACGACGTCGGCAAAACCTCGACGCGTGGTCGTCTCCTTACGCAACGAGGACGTGCAGCAATGCACCAGCTGCGACAGCCAATGCGCCTGTGCTGACCGGCGCGAGAGCCATGGCGCCCGAGAGACCGTCGCGCTTCTTGATGGACTTCCACACTGCCTCCCTGCAGGAATCGTGCCAGGCAAAGGCGGCAGCAGAGCACCACATAGAACAGAAACGAGGCGGCGTACTGCGGCCTCAGCAGCTGACGAAAAGAACACTGCAAAGCCTCTGGTGGGTATCAAGTGGCTTCTTTCCACGAACGATTCAAAACCGATGAATCCGCAACTGTCGTGTGGGAAGGCAGAAGTGGAAATCAAGCAAGCTACTGTAGCTCGCGGTGACTCATTGCAATCCAGGGCAGCACAACTCCGCAGGGAGTAGCTGCGCGGAGCCACGCATAGCGCCACGGAAAAAATTTGTACTGACAGTCTAGTATCTATGCTTACGAGAAAGGCGCCTCGCCCTCGTAATTGCCTGGAGGGCTGTAGAGGCAGAACAGTTGGTTCCATCCGGTGCAGCCTGTAGTCCGGGCGCATGCTAGGCCTGTGCTCTTTTCCCACATCATTTGAGTGAAGTGACCGATGCTCAAGTCCCACGTCGTCCCAGGGTATCTGGACACACCACAAGAAGTGGATGAAAAGTCAATTGTTTCCGTGCAGCGAGCGACTACCGCAGCCAGTAAGCACAGCGGGAAGTTGCGAGCTCCAAGGTCCTGGCAGCGCGCAGCCGCACCCTGGTGCATTGCCAAATGTCCAGCGTGTGACGCAGACAGCCTGCACCACGAAAGTGAGAACTCATGGCGATTTCCACATGTCATAGTTACACGAAAATGCGAACGCACGGCATGTTCACAAAGTCGCCCGTACTAGAACATGAGCGAGACTCTCTTGTGCCTATGTGGTAACTGAGACGGACAGGCTTCGTTGCATCGTTGTACGGACGATTGCCTGGGAATGGACTGTGAATATACCGGTTCGAAGTGAGCCCTGATCTTCCCTTGACACCCGCTAAGCAACTACTCCACGACACCCTCGCGGCAGAAACCACTGTGTTCTACCCTCTCCTGTGTCACCAATTCCGCAGAAAAACGACCCAATCAAATTTAGGGCGACTACTGGAAACACGGTCGCTCTCCTTGATGCCAAGGTACTTACTTTCCATTAAGCTTTTGGATCTCGTTGTACCACGCGGCCACGGCGCCTTCGCACGTTGGGTCGTTTGACAAGAACAGGTTCTCACCCAGCTGTTTGCATGGCACACAGAAAAGCATGTTGGAAAACTGGATTTCCTACGGGCCCAACATTCGGATTTATCAAGCCATTGAAAATCACGTAAAGAGGACAACGACGATCGACGGTTTTTTCTTTGGCTGCCACGCCTGTGATTACAGATCCGTCTTTGCGGGTGCCTTCTTCTATCAAAGCAGCATACAGTACCCATCCCGTCCCTCCTCCGCCACGTTATCTCCCGCCCCCTTCTTCCGGAGAGACGACACCGTGGCAAACCAATCTCGAATTCAGTAGTTGGCGCATGGGTTTACACAAGAACATTTCCGTTTCGCTTGCGCCACCATGGAGGAAGGAAGTTACGTCAACATTTTAGCGGTAATACCCGTAGAGTGAGCTGAACCCTCGTCGCACGTGTGTTGCAGCCGAGGATCGGACCACCAGAAAGAGATGTTTCCCAATCTGGAATGTTGATACCTCCATGGCGGGTCCTCCGTTTGTGTCCGAGACCCAAGAAGCACCGACGAATCCCTATCTGCCGTTCTCGCGTTTCTGACGTGTTCGTGAGCAGCACCACGTCCTTCCCCTCGGACTTACTCCTTTTCTTTCATTCGCGTCACTGTGGCCTCCTTTCTGACAGCCTTGTTTTGCTCTATCTTCTACGAACTTTAACACCAGTTCTACCGCGGACTCGTCCTTCTTCATTTCCGGTAGGGGCACTTCGAGGTTTTCCATTCTGTACTTGTTGTGAAGGGCGAGGCACGCTGCAGCCAGAACATGCCACAAAAGAAGAAAAGCCTCTGCCCGTGTGTACAAAGATGCTGCAGATCTGCTGGTGTAAGCACGTGGTAGCCTCGTTCAATCGAAACCCCGCTTTGGTGGGTCTCCTCAGCACAGAATATAATATTCATATCAAACCTGCAAACTCATACACGTTCCTACGACACACAGAATCACGCACTGGCTGATTGACGGCATGAACTCGTGCTTCACAGGTTACCAGCTTCGATATGCACGCACGTGGAATGAACTGTCAAACTTGCCGCTGACTGCCGCGGCTGAACTGCACGGGCATTGCAAGGAACTCCCTACATAATTAGGAGGCACGACGCGTTGTCGTCGGTTCCTAGCGTGAACTGTCTCACACTTGCGGAGTGTCATGTTCCTGAGGTCACGTGTGTCTGGCGAGCAAGAGCCGCAAGAACTGTGCGGCTCTCACTCTACCTTTCTACGCCCCGTCCTAAGGCACCTCACGGCCTCCTCCCCTGGAGGATGCAGACTCCTCGTGGCTCGGGCGTGACTTGAGGTACTTCACAGATGGGGTCGACCCTTCTCCGCGTAGACCCGTTTGAGAAGGCGGAAAAGTCGAACATACAGCAGTCCACGCATCGGGCACACATGAAAAAGACTTGACTCTCACGACCTGAGTGGAAAATACGGCACGGTAACGCCACATCGTCTCCCCTTTGTAGGTTCAGGACTCGACCAACATACACGCGGAGCTTGTCGACCTACTCACCGTCAGTGAGGTCTTGAGCCTTCTTTTGCTCTTGTTCTGGTGCGGTTCGCTGTGATGCCTTCGCTGCGTTGTTGTCGGTGGGCAACTCCGCTCCCGAAGCGGCAGATCCGAAGAGAGCGGAGGAGCAAAGGAGGACCGCGACGAACGCGGCGCCGACCTTAATTGGCATCGCGAAAACTGGAGCCATTGTTGACAGATAGAAACCACACAGAAAACAGACGACAACTCATAAAACGAAAAAAGTGTCGATGAGGCGCTCATACAGCGCAAAGGGACTACACGTCGCGGTAGAAACATTCGCGTGCTACCCCTGCGCGACCCCGTGAATCCCGTCCACGGAGACTGGGCTCCCCAGCTCCCCCCCACGGTGTGCCCCGCTAACTTGTCAGCGGGCTGTCGCAATCGAGGCAGCCGCCTGGGAAAAAGCAGCGCGTGGGGCGTGGACGGGCTACTAAGCAGTTGAGATAGCCTATGATCGGAAGACGGGATGACGCGAGACCCAGTGGAAAGGGCACAGTATCTCTTACCCGCAGAGAATCGCTTACAACCAAGCGTGTTACCACCGAATAAAGCTGGGGAACCGTTTTCTTCTGCACGGGGGGGGGGGGGGGGGGGTTTCCAAACCCGGTAGAATCCCCCATGCGAGCGCGGACATAGCCACCCGACCTGCATGAGTTTCACATCGGAATAAACCACTGCACCACAAGGTCATTCGACACCCAGATAATAACTCTATGGTTTCATTCCCTCATGTATGAGCCGGCGCGTAGCGTGCCGGAGACACTTGCCGGGCAAAATATCCCAAACCGCGGCGATGCTGGCACCCCGCGCCCCTTCCTTCACACGGAGACGTGCCGCGGCAACAACATGGGGCGAGAACGATTGCGCATTCAGTTGCGATCGCCGTCTGAGCATCTACGGGATACCAAGGCGTCGGGTTCACATTTGTGCACCGGCGGAATGGTCCACCTTTCCACGAAGAGGTGTCTTGCACAATGCAAATGTGCTCACGCGTCCGCTCCAAGCGCCTTCTGACGCAGGTCGCATAAAGGAGCCGGAAAATATAAGAAGTGTTGTGTGTGTGTGTGTGTGTGTACGGGTGAGGCGACAAAGACAGAAGCGCAGACGAACCGGTGACGCGAACACCGATGTGCTGAGCAGTCAGCTTCGGGAAGTGGCCGGTGGGGATGGTATGCGAGATGAATGAGCATGTTGCAGTGAACAACGACTCGGGCACGGGCTGCTCCCAGAAAGGCGGAAACTGACGCAGTGATGCCAGTAGGGGGGCTGTGCCATAATACTGCGAGCTGCAGGACGCGTGCAGCGGATATGCGAACCACAAACGCCGCAGAATCTTGCGCCATGTTACAATGATGCTGTGCTTTGCCATTGGGGTAGTGAGGGCTAAAGAGCTGCCTCTGCGCAGTTTCAGCGTCTTGCCTGCTTTGTTTGCGCATGACCGTTCTGCATCAATGTAGCGATCGTACTGGTCCGGCAAGCCGACTTCCTCGTGGCGTAGCAACAGAAGCCGTACTAGCGCCTATAAGAAGCCATACATGCATCAGTGGGGTTCGCTCGATGTGAAGGCCAGTTGACATTCAGTGGCGTAGCCATCATCGCACGTAGCTAGGAGCGGACAGTGCAGATACACAGCCCAACTCTTTCACAGCACGTTGTGTGAAATCCGGTAGGAGCCGCACAGGACCTGAGGCTTCCGTTGGACACCGGGTCTAATAGCTACAGGATGGGAACCGTTTTTGAGAGCGGCTGCCAAGGCTACAGAATAAGACCGGCAAAATAGAATTCGAGGGAAGTGCTTCGAAACACAGACAGTTATATGACACGCCCCGATAGGCGGTATCTACAACTTAGCAACAGGGCTATCGTTAATAGTTAAGCCTCTGCATCTTCATGAACATGGTTCTTCTCTTTATTTAAAAGCGGAGCGAGTTTGGCTTTGCGTGTCTGAGGAGCCGACGCACGTCTTCCACGAAAAGGGTGGAGTAAACACTGCCAGTGATGTGGAGTCAGAACATACGCTGCGACTGAATTACTTGGCGAGGCCCCTGATTCCCCGCGACTAGAGTCCAAGACAGAGCCATAACGCTAACACATTCATTGTTATTGCGGCTGAGAGAATCAGGCGACAGCCATGTCAGTGACGTGCTGTTTCCGGGCATAATACACATTTCGGCTCGACCGCTGTTTATAACCAACTCACAATGGTGTTTAACGCCTGCGACTGAGCAGCAACATGCCCTGAGTTAAATGTATTCTCGTCTGCCTTCGCTCTCGCACGCTGTTCCCCGTGCTTGAACAACTGGGAAAAATACCGTGACATGACACTGGGGAGAGTTCGAGCAGGGGATCGGGGGGGGGGGCGGGGGGGCGCTTCTTAGCAGCTGAGTTTGGGAGGGGGTGCCATTAAGACAAACGAGACTGATACACCGAATCCGCCAGCGAAGAACTGGCTCACGCACACAATGGAGCACAATCGATGTGTTCTAACGAAGGAACTGACAGACTCGAACCGACCGTCACGCCAGTGACGCTGCATTAATGTGATGTGGATGACCCGCCCTAGTGGCTATACCCATCGGCGCCACGAACCCCTGCAGCAGAGGGTGAAACGGATCCGCCTTCACATAACAAGACGGTCGACATGTTTAAACACTGAAGCAGGTGCGCCTTGCAGTCTCAGCGACACATCGAAGGTTCCTCATCAAGCCAAAATCGTTCCTCCTAGTTGCAACGCGTCACCGCGCGACGTCGGCAAAACCTCGACGCGTGGTCGTCTCCTTACGCAACGAGGACGTGCAGCAATGCACCAGCTGCGACAGCCAATGCGCCTGTGCTGACCGGCGCGAGAGCCATGGCGCCAGAGAGACCGTCGCGCTTCTTGATGGACTTCCACACCGCCTCCCTGCAGGAATCGTGCCAGGCAAAGGCGGCAGCAGAGCACCACATAGAACAGAAACGAGGCGACGTACTGCGGCCTCAGCAGCTGACGAAAAGAACACTGCAAAGCCTCTGGTGGGTATCAAGTGGCTTCTTTCCACGAACGATTCAAAACCGATGAATCCGCAACTGTCGTGTGGGAAGGCAGAAGTGGAAATCAAGCAAGCTACTGTAGCTCGCGGTGACTCATTGCAATCCAGGGCAGCACAACTCCGCAGGGAGTAGCTGCGCGGAGCCACGCATAGCGCCACGGAAAAAATTTGTACTGACAGTCTAGTATCTATGCTTACGAGAAAGGCGCCTCGCCCTCGTAATTGCCTGGAGGGCTGTAGAGGCAGAACAGTTGGTTCCATCCGGTGCAGCCTGTAGTCCGGGCGCATGCTAGGCCTGTGCTTTTTTCCCACATCACTTGAGTGAAGTGACCGATGCTCAAGTCCCACGTCGTCCCAGGGTATCTGGACACACAACAAGAAGTGAGCTGGATGACCAGCGAACTGCTGCCCTAGAACAAGGAACTATGGCAACCAACGGATGGAGGTGAATGCAGAGCTCCATGAAGGCCCTAGCATTGTGTGGCCGCACCCAACCATTGCCAAAAAAAGACCAGCTTGTGACCCACGCATCCTACCCGGCCTACACCACAACAGCGAGAAAGCATACCGGAATCCAGCATCAGTTACACAAAAATGTGAATGCCCCACATGTTGTCTAGCTCGCGGGGACTAACTCACGGGCCGTGCGGCCCTCTCATCCTCTCAAGTGGTACCCAAGAGCGATAGGCTTAGTTGCAGCGTCGCCAGGACGATTGGCTGAGATTGGCCTTGACTACACAGGTTCAAAAGAAGCCCCGATCTTACCGTGACACCCGTTAAGCAATTACTGCACAACACCTCCGGAGGAACCCACGGTGGTCTACCCTCGCCTGTGTCTTCCCACTCCCGCAAAAACGACGCCCAAATGAAATGCATGGCGGCTAGCGGAGCGCACGGTTATTTTCCTTGAAGCCAAAGTACTTCTTTCCCCTGAAGTGTTTGGATCTCGTTGGACCACGCCGCCACGGCACCTCCACACGTCGGGTCGTTTGACAAGAAGAGGTCCTCACTCAGCTGTCCGCGTGACACAGAATAACATGTTTGAAGAGCGGATTCTCTACAAGCTCGACGTTTGATTCATCCAGCCCCTGAAACCGTATGTCCGGCAGCTTTGACGCTTAACGCGTTGCTCGATTGCCTAGATGTACATTACTCGAATTGTTTTTGCTGGCATCTTCCATTATCGGCCACACATGGCGTCACCCTGTCTCCCACGATGAGGCTGGTGTCACTTCCAGAAAATGTGCACTACGGCGCAGCAACTTCCTTTTTGCATTGTAGAGCGCTCACACAAGCATAACTGCATTTTCAATGTGATGTGTCCCTCGAAAGTAGTGCTCGCGATATGAAGGCGACATTCTTTGCATGGGAACTTAATCACACAAGAGGCAGCAAGCACCCGTCGGATGCGTTTACCAACTAGGTGAGCCCGAAGGCGAAGGCGGTTAAGGGAAGGGGGCCCGAGCTCGAAACTGCTCGGCCACGCTATGCCCCTTGCCGCACATGATTTTTTCTGAGATTCGGTGCTGTGTCCCTGGGTCGCGCGTTTCCCCGCTCCTTTTTTTTCAACAAATTCCATCACCACCGCCAGCGCGGCATCGTCCTTGACCATCTCCGGGAGTGGGGTGTCGAGATTCTCCCTTCTGTATTTGTTGTAAAGAGTGAGGCAACCTGCAGCCTGAGCATATCACATGATAAACGACTGTGCACGTATGTGGAGAGATGCTGCATATCTGCATGTGCACACGCGAAGCAGCCTCGTTCAATCAAAGCCCCGCTTTAATGGGCCTCTTCAGCACAGAATATTATATTCATATGCAAACCTGCAAATTCATATACGTTCCTACGACACACAGAATAACAAATATGCGTTGATGGCATGAGCTTGCGCTTCATAGGTTACACGGCCCGACATGGAAGCACGCGGACTGAGCTGTCAATCTACCCTCTGACTGCCGCGGCTGATTGCACGAATATTTCGACGAACAGTCCCACCAGGATTTGGAGCTACGACGCGTTTCGACGACATCGGGTCTTCAAGTGGATTGCCTCACAAGTACGAAGCGTCATGTGTGTTAAATCATGGGCGTCTGGCGTGCAATAGTCGTGAGACATCTACGCGGCATGCACTCTACCTTTCCCCGCCTCGTACTAGAGGAACCTCAAGGGCTCCCGATGTTTGAGAACGGCAAACTTGTCGTATCCCGGTTATGACGTGAGCTATTCTGCAGACGCGGTCGACCGTTCTCCACGTAGACTCGTTCGTGAAGGCAGAAGCTCTCGAATATACAGCAGTCCAGGCAAGAGGCAAACACGAAAAAGACTGGATGTGCACGCCCTAGACGAATTAAACATTGCGGGAATGCTACGTCGTCTCTCGTCCCCAGACTAACGACCGGGCGACCCCAGACGCGTGTAGCCTGCGGGGACGGAGAGGGAGAAGCGAGCACGGAAGATGACTGCTCTGAGATGGCAAGCGCTTTTCTTGGCGACTTAGGGCGCTGAGTGGTTTCTGCCGGAAACGGAGCATGTTGAGATACGTAACGGTGATGAGCATGATGGAGAGGGTAGCAGAGGAGGTGGGATTCGTTTCGGTACCGTGAGAGTTACTCTGCACTGAGTCGGACGCTGGGAGATTTTTCCCTAGTAGTAGGGCATGTTGGAGAGCTCATCGACTCGGGAAGGCCCCCCGAAAGTGTGTAGGGTCGACGGTTTCAGCAGGGTGCGCGCTACGTGGTGCCAGCAGCACCTCAGGAGGTCTGCCAATAAGAGCTGCCTTGCAAGATTAAGCAGAGCTACAGTGAGGCCGGCTTCCACGGTGTGAAACGTGAGGGCGCTGAAGCTGCTATTTTTGTTTTTGGGGCACTCACACGACATGGTCACTCCGCGGGTGCCTTAACCAGGCCCGCCTAGACAAGATCGTTTACGACGCGGTGCCGCGTGCGTAAGTACAGCAACACGTACAGCCGCATTTGCTGCAGCAAAAACGCTATGGCGAAGGTATCGAATGCATTTTCCTGTTGTGACAGTCCAGAGAGCCGCGTTGGAGCTGACAGACATGTTTGTTAGCCGCTGAACAAGTAGCGTGGCAGAAGCGGAAGTCGTGTTCACAAGGATTCCCGTCACACAGGTGGTGGCGGGCACGTGTCGAGCTTGTTATACCGCGGCAACTGCACTTCTTTTCACCGAGAAGCGCGAGCTGAATCAATCACCAGCTCGTGCCGCCACGAATGACGTGCGCCAAAGAGGAATTATTGTCGGTTTTTGTTGTCAGTCAACGCTAGTTTACCCGATCGTTAGTTATTGGAGATGCGGTAGGCGTGCCTGACCAGACAGTGTCTAGCAAGCAAGGGTTCTTGAGAATTAGCACAGCGTTGTCTTCTGCACAAGTGCTCGAGTTTGTTCTAGACTGGGGCTCATGCTTTTTGCAACGCACCCCATTGTTAGCATTAGGAAAAATATGGTGGACATACAAACATTGATCAGTGTCAAAACCGCAACTGTTTTCCGTAGCGAGAAAGACAGAGAGCAAACATTTTCTCATCCGTTCCTCGGGCGTTGTGAACAGGCGCAAGCTGACATGTGTTCTTGATGGCGCATTGGCTCCAGACATACCCAAAAATTTTCTTCCCACACGACAGTCTCTTAGTCCTCCCGCGTCCCGTACATGGAGGTTCTCCCTTCCTTCCCTTTCTCCCTGTGACTTACTGTTTTCACGATGTCTTGACTAGGTCTCAAACGTATTTATGGAAAATGTATGTGGAATGCTTCGTTTGCCTTCGCGTCAACGTCAGTCAGAGCTAGGAGCACTCCGCCTTCTTTAGAAGCTGTTGGTGAGAGAGGGTATGCCTTTACTCCTCGATCCTCGAGTGCTATTTTCATTTGACTAGTTCCCTCTGGGACTTCAAGATCGGTTCGCTGGTTCCGTCATCGTGCTGTGTCCGCGACAGCTTCGTGCTGCATGGGTGGTGGCTCAAATTACATGCCACACTGGTGAATGAAACCAGCTTGGACAGCTGCTTCGTATGCCTTTGCTTTCCGCTTGTTTCGCAATTCACATAGCCAGAGAACATTGGACCTCCGTATTTTCGGCACATTCGACACTGGCGAGCAAATGTGCTCCGAGAAAGACATGCTGTATGCGGATGCAAACAGTGTGCCACGTATGCTATTATCCATCTCTTGCATTTCTTGTCTTCCTTTTGCGACAATCCGTACATCCACATTCGTAAGGCAGCAACCGTAACGTATCAGCGAGGCCCGCACACAACTTTGTCGCACGGCTTCTTCGACCGCGCCCATCAGCATCGGCGTTTTTTTGGAACGTCAACCAGAGTTTTGCGTGTTTACCTCCCGCCTGGAATAAAGGAAAATCTGGAAGAGGATCAGGGTGTTACCCCAAGCATTGTGCACATGCGCGCAAGAACGGAGAATTATGCACAACGTTCCGGACGTTCGACGCAAGAATACCTCCGGTCAATATGAAATAGTCTGTATCGCTCCGAGGCGCAACCGTGTTTATCTGGGACCTTTACCAGGCAGGCGAGGATCAGGGCAAATGGGACAGCAGGGGGCGTTCCTGGGCACACGCACAACTTGTCACGCTCGCAGCTAAGGGATAATCTATCAAAGACAGGAGTATGGAAGAAAGGCACCTCAGAATGGCGGGGACTCCTGAAGCGATATGTGCCGATGAATGCTACTGCACACAGCGTCTGAGTAGTGGTTGCGGTACAGAGTCGCACCGCAGTGAGCACAGCGATGTGAGTCACAGTGGTGGTCGCCCACGCACACAGGGACATCTTAGTTCACCTCAGCTTGAGATCCCGTCTCCAACAGCAAGTCACACAGATGTCTACAGCACTCCCTGCCCTTCCCAAGCACTTTGCGGAGCATGCTCCCTTGTGGCGGTTTGTGGGTTCCTTCTCGATTTCTTGGGTGCGACAGTCGCCACGTCAGCTCTGACAGAAACCTGCAAAGCCGTCAGACGAGAATTGCTCTCTTCGCCTCACTGGGCGTCGGTTTTGAAGCGTGAAGGGTTACTATCCTGCGTTTTTTTTGACCCCCAGGGGGTTCTCAGTGAGCGGCGATCGAAAGGCAAAGTCCGGATCGCGCGGGTCCCATCTGTCGTCCTTCAGGCCGTGCAAAAGTACAGCGGCATAACTACCTACCAAGAGGGATTCGCAAACTCGCCTGGCGAGCGTGCCTCGACACGCGAGTTGGGGTCTACGGAGGAACGGCATCAGGTTTCGCAACGACCTGCCTGCTGTTCAGGAGAAGAGTCACCCAGCACAACTGGCGTCACTGCCTTAGAAGAAAACACAGGCGATGACCCTTCTAATTTCTCTTCCCCGCCAGTGTATACAGACAGACATACTGCCAGTGCGGGTTCCTGTGCTTCCTCTGCTTCCTCTCCTACCGCTGCGTCTGGCTACTTCGATGACTGGAAAGAGCGCACACAATCCGCGGTCATGACAGAATCGCCACCCAGATGCTGCTCCGACTTCAGAGTGAACAGCGGATATAGTCACCATTGTCCTGAATCTGTCAACTCGGAGCCCCCTCTGGGGGCGCCTCGCTCCTCTGCACCCTTGACCTCTTTGATGCCTTCGTCTGCCACACGCCGTTCTGCTGCTGGGAGTCCTCTGGCTCTGGCACCTGTGCCGTCTTTGGTTTCTGTCGAACAATCGCGCTCTGATGGTAAATTGCCCCCGTCCGCAGGTGCGGTCGGCGTGCCCTCGCCTGCGCCTGCGCTGTCGTCTTCGCTTGTCGCATCGCCATCTACTGCGGAGCCACCAGTTTGCCTCTGCTGCAGCCAGCAGTCTGACGAGGCGCTCCCCCCTTTGTTTACTCGCGTCGCTGTACGCAGCGTCAACTTGGCGAGTGCGAACGCAGAAGTTGATGACGGCGTCCCGGCTTCGATCCTCCGCGAAGCGTCGCTCCTGCAGGAAATCCACAGGCAGCAAGTTCACCTGGAGCGAGCAAGGCAGGAGGCAGACCTGCCACCGCTCACCCGCCGCGGAACCTTCGAGGACGGAAGTGGGGTCGCTGACAGAGAGGACGGTCGCGTCATTTTTCACGCTCCCCCTCAAGCAGAGACCTTGCAAGGTGCACACACACCCTTCAATGTCGTTCGCTTCTTCGGCTGCCAGATCCGGGAGAGCACTCTGTACCTTGTCACAGATTTCTGTGAAAACAACCTTCGCACCTACTGGGAAGTGAGTGCCATCGAGAAAGAGTGTTTGTAGACCGGGCTGTGGCCGTCGCTGCCTTGCCTCAACAATCGGCGCTTCGGTGCCCCGTAATCCAGGTGGTTATTTTCTGCATTTGCTGTCGCTATTGCGTCCCTGCATTGCTCACGCTCCTCGCTGCGATCGTGTATGCGCCCTTCAGTAGCCTGTTGGGTGAGCGTAAATGCCCTGGTGTCCATCAAACGAGTCTGCACGACGACCAGCACAGAGGGGATTCTCCTGCACACACATGGGGGCCTGCATGGTGCTGTGTGGGCTTTCGCAGAGTCGCGGGTCTACTGGAGCCGCCACGCGTTCGCCGAATGCTTCTCCTGAGCCGGGAGCGCCTCGCACTGCTGCAGGCGCCTTGGTGAGCGAGCCGCGACCTTGCGCGGACTTTCTCTCGAGCCCGCTGCGAGGGCGTGGCATGGGACCTGCGGAAGGAAGACCAACATCTTGCTGGTGCACTCAGAAGGAGATTTTCCGGGAGTTCGTGTGGCGGATTCTCCACAAGATTCTGCACGGTCTGGCTTGCTTGCACGCTTACGGAATCGTGCACAGAAATTTGAAGCCGGAGAACATCCTCGTTCGACCTTGTCTGCGCCTCGCACGCGCCTCGCGAAGTCAAGGCGAAACCCATTCCGCATCTCCAACAAAGATGAATGTTTCAGGTGAGCGAGGACCATGACTGTGCATGCCGCACAAAATCGCGGAAGACCTTAGAAAGAAACTCCAGTCCTTGAGTCCCCCAAGTTGCAGGTCTCAGAGAACACGTTTCACGGCAGACCTGCAGCCTGTGCATCGCCTTACAAAACCCGGATGCTGCGGCAAAAGGCAAACAAAAAAACCGTCGCCCGAAAAAATAACTACGAACACACCCGCTAGTCGGCAGTGTGCCCCTCTTCAACGTCATTCTTCGATAGCACATATACATCATATATGAATATATATGCATTCGCCCGTGCCGCATATTGCGTGCGGTCTCTGGTGGCAGACGGCGTGGATGAAGATGACGAGATGGATTGGATTCTTCCCTCTGTCGAAGTGGAATTGAGTGATTTCGGTTTTAGCCGACTTCTGGAAGAGACGCAAGGCGCGTACACCCCCGAAAGTAAGGGTTGACACCAGTGACGGGGCAGGCGTCGTGAAACTTGTGGCTCGTGCGAGTGTGACTCTGCAAGTCTGTGAACCGTCAGTCATTCGGCGCAGACCGCCTGTAGACCAGTGCAGGCTCGCAGACTGTGAGAGACCGCATCCTGCACTCTGCGCGTTGCTCACGTCTTTGTTGCCAAATCACCCAGACTGTCTTCGGGCTGCTCACGAAGGACTATTCTGCGTCAAGCCCGATTGTTTGCCTATCGGTTCGTCCGCATCCTCTGACGCCGCAGATCCCAAAGACCGGGAAAGATCATACCGTGAAAGCCGGCGGCTGTTTTACCGAGCTCCGGAGCTCCTGCTGCTTCGCGGCGACGGCACTTTCGACTGGAGCCCCGTGTACTCATTCGGAGTCGACATCTGGTCTGTCGCCGTCATCTTTATGGAGCTGGCTCTACTAAGGCCTCCGTTCCGAGCGGACTCAGAAATGATTTACCTCCTGCAGGTGAGCGAATTCAGGACAGAGACGAGCGCTCGGAGAAAAACCCAGCCGGCGGGATTTACTTATGTGCAGCCGCACAGCCACAAAGGATAACCGCAGGCGAGAGACACAAGGCAACGCAGATACAGAGGTTAGAGGTGTGGGCGATGGTATTTTCCATTATACTCAGGGACAAACTATCACGTGTCGATAGGCTCCCCTTCTCTGGGTTTCAGCGGCATGCTGACAGATTTCAGAGCCATCCTGCGCCATATAATGGCATTCTAGGATATATAAATTTACATATACGCACATTTGTATATACGGGTGACCACATATGTATATGTATATGGACATCGGGTATCCCTTGCAGATTGTCACACGAATGAGACTGCGAGTATAGGCTTGAAAGCCTCAGAAGACGTTTATGTTCTGCTTGACTCTGTGCAGATTTTCCGCCTTTTAGGCACGCCCATCGACGCCAGAACGTGGGTAGAAATGTGTGGACTACCGTTTCCCGAGCCGGCGCCAGCTGCATTCTCGGGGGCTCGCCACGCGCTCGGTGCGCCCCGCTCAAGGGGCGACAAACCCCGTAGCTCATCAGTGTCTTTCGCTTCACAGACACGTTCTTCTGGCTCTCGTCGGCGCCTCGGGCTCAGGCAGACCTTAATGCACCGCGCAGACCTAGCGGCTCTGCATCCGTCGCGTCCTTTGTACGCGCGCCCGTGCCCCTCTGCATGCGGCTCTGAAGACCGTTCGATTCCCAGTCTTCACAGCGGAAGCGCTGCCGAAGACGACGCCGGCCGCCTCAACGCGCGACCTTCGTCCGCGCCTCCCGCTGAGTCTTCTGCACCTCCCCTGGTGGCTGTCTCGGGCGCGCCTCCGCCCCTGGTTCCCCCGTGCGCCAGCGAGGCGCGTCGAGGCGAACCGATGCCACACCGCCGGCTGGATTGTCCGCAAGCACGCGAGGTGGTACTGCAGCCGCGAGGGGAGGAGTGCCTGAGCACCACGGCGGGAGCTGAACCGGCGGCCGAAGCAGAGGCGGAAGGAGGAAACGGAGATGAAGCGAATGCGGAAGCCAGGAGATGGCCCCCGCAGCGCCAACCCCGCGCCCGCGAGGTATTCGCTTACGAGCATCGTCAACGAAGCGAAAGAGCCGACAGCGACGAGGCAGGGGGACCGAGAACGACACGATGCGAGAAACTGCAGCGCGCGTGCAGGAGAGGAGACCACAGTGACTTAGGAACGACTAGATACATCCGCGTGGGCTGCGAGGAGGAACGGGACGAGCGCGTCCACGAAGACTGGAGAGCTGTTCTCCCTATTTCTTCACTCGAGGCGGCGATGCTACAAGGGGGCACTGGGGCTGGGCACCGAGCAGAAGGCGCCTCACGTGCTTCTCCTTCGTTCCGCGTTCAACTCTTCCTGCCGGATCGCGCGAGAAGCACATCTGCCTGGGCTCTCCCCAGCGTGCCGCCCTGTCTCACTGGGGCGGCGAATCACCGGGGCTCGCTGCAAACTTCGAGAGATGAAGAGAGCCAACACTCCCCGTGGCTCGCGGCGCATGCACGCGCGCACGAAACCCTTGATGAAACCTCTCAGGAGGGGCTCGGAGATTCAGCGGAGACCGCGAGGCTTCTCAAAGAGGCTGAAGACTGGGTGCGCCTCCTGCCGCTGTGGCGGCCAGTTGACTGGGCGGGCATCATGCAGCAGCTGCAGAGAGAAGAGGCAGAGAAAGCCGCGAAAGAAATCCTCGGCCTAGGAAACGGAGGGACAGCCGAAACTGCAGAGGACTGCAATCGATCCGGCGAGACTGCAAAAGGCCTTGCGGTCAGCGAAGAAGCGAGGAACAACCAGGAGACTCTCGAGGTGGCTGAAGCCGCAGCTCGCGAGAGACGTGCTGAGTTTGAGGAATTTGGAGCGGGGCAAGACGAAACAGCAAGTGGGTCCCGACGGCGCTCCAACCGACCTGATGCCGCGGGCGAGACTGCTTGCCGCTCTCATCTCGGCCTTCACGCACTCCGTGGAGAGAAGAAGGACGCTTGCCCTGGTGTCCCGAAGTCCTCACCCGTGGAGAGAAAGACAGGCTGCGAGCTGCTTTTCCCGGCGATGGACGACCCGAGAAGCATGTGTGGAGGGCGCCGAGACGAGGAGATGAGACACAGACACGATAGACAGTCTGAGGCAAAGCCGAGCGCTGCCTACGACTTCAAACACACTGAAGGCGCCTCGTCGCCAAGCGCAGGCTGCTGCGCCGTCTTCCCACCTATATGTTTTTCCTCGTCCTCTGCGTTCGCGCGGTCGGTAGCCTCCACGTATCATTCGTCAGCTTCATCGAAGGAAGCGACAGAGCTGATTCTTCAGTTCGGGCGCGTCATGGGATCTGAGGCGGTCGCGCTTCTGAAGGCCATGCTGCAACTCAAGGGGCAAGAGAGAATTTCAGCTGGTGAGCTGCAAAATACTCATGCGCGCTAAACCCAAAACCGTTCCGCGCAAGGAAATGCATACGTACATGTACGTTCGCGCATATACCTGCGCGGCCTTTGCAGGTTCAGCGCCCGTGCTTCTCGCGCACACAAGCAAGAGAATGCATGCGCTACGTAGCCGGCTACTAGTGAGTGTTTATCTTCAAGAGCGTGGGCACGTAGGCAGACAACTCGTGAGGCCTCTCCACCGCACACTCGCCGCCGTTGGTGCGCCAAGCTAGGAGATGTTGTCGCTTTGAGAAGACAGAACAGAGGCGCGGGCGGCCGCGCTCCAGCAAACGCTGCTCACCTCTGCAGCCTGAATCACTTGTAACGCAGCCCCCAGTTCAGGACTCCGCTGCGAGGGAGCATGCCACGACGCGCGATGGCGTCTACCATTTGTGCCTTGGAATAGATAGTATATAGGTATTTATACATGCATTCTTCGTCTGTGCACCTGTAGCCGCTGAGGGGACGTGAGAGAAAAAAAGGCAGGGAATACCAACCCAGCAGAAAGCGAATTTTTAGGACTCTCTCTGCTCTGTTGTGCCTCTGCGTGATGTCAGCGGCTGCGTACGACCGCGTCTCTGTCATCCTTGAGCGTGCCCGCCTCCACCGGCTCGCCCGCAAGGAAAACGAGAAGCTGCCTCCGCGGGTTCCGCGGCAGAGGCCAGCCCTGTGTGTCGATGCTCTCTCCTCTCCTGCGGCGCCAGCATCTGCGGCCCTTAGAGAGGAGAATCCAGTTCCGTGGGAACAGGAACAAAACAGCGCAGGCAACGCCTCGTCTGCTCCGGCGGCCGAAGGCAACGCGGCGCATGCAGCCCAGCCAAAGGACGCAGCTCTGGCACACGTTTCCGCGAAGCAAACGCGTAGCACGACAGCTAGTGAAGGTGTCGAAGGAAGCGTAGTCGAGCCTCAGCGGCACCGTGTCTTAGAACGGGAGGCCGAGGGAGGAGCGGAGACGAGAAGACTGAAGTTCGCCCTTGCGTCGAGGCAAGCACACTGGGTGCGGGTGTCTACGATGGCGACAGAGGGAGGCAGCGAGAAGAACGAGAGGGAAAGGAAGTTGTCCGATGCCACCCTGGAGGCGCCAAGCGGCGGAGAGGCCTGCGGGTCGACGAAACGTGGCGGAATCAAATTCAGAGAAAGGGGAGAGAAGAGACAAGAAGCTGGCGAACCGACTCGCGCCTCTCCAGTCACGGAGGGTGAGCCAGACCTGATAGATCAAAGTCGAAAAGAAGGCGGCAATGCATTCGCAGGTGCCTCGAGAGAAAGAGAGAGAACAAGAGAAAACCAAAACAGAGGGACTACGGAAGGGTGGCTACCCGGAGGGGAGGAATCCCTGGATGTACGCGGAGATGGTGAGGCCAGTGAGGCGAGCCAAAACCCGACGGACCTGAATCCCGGCTTTTTGCAAATGCGAGCAAACACGACGAGTCGCGAGCAACTGCCCGAAGCCACACACAATCAGAGAGCTGACATCGGGCATCCAGAAGAAGAGGAGAGGCAAAGGAGGGTTGCACACGCCCTAGGAATTGCGGAGCGAATGCCTGATGACGGAAGATGCGAAGGCGCAAGAGTGCGGTGAGCATAGCGACACGGGAATATTGCAGGATGCAAACAGCCTCTCGAATAGATACATATATATCTATAGGCACATGAACGTGCAGTCATATTCATCCATATATATGAAAATATGTTCGGGACCAGGCCTTCCAGTGGATTCCTATTTCGGAAGACGTTTCGCGCCGGATATACGAACTACCTGCAGATCTGCGAAAACACTTGAACCGTGTCCAGCGAGGGAGGCGAAGGCTTGGGACTCAGCTATGAAAAACGCCTCGCCCAAGTAGAAACACGGAGTATGCATTTCCAGGCTCGCCCATCGCTGTCGCGCTGTTCTGCAGAGGCTGCCTATGCGCGCGGCGTCTGGAGTCGGATTTAGGGCTGAATGAACGAAGTTAGTTCTTGAACAAACTCTCTTTTCCTCACAGGTCGCTGCCGCACCCCGCGCATGCACTCACGTGGCACTCGCCGGCTAGTGCGCCCGTCTCGGCTTCCCTCCTGAGCAGCGATCCGCGGTTTTCTTCGCTTCTCCTTCGTCTGCACCGCCTCGCCGCCTCCACCAAAGACCTCCCCGTAGAGACCTGCATGCGGCGGCTGGCCGCCCAGGCTGCTGACCGGTTTCTGCAGATGCCCCCCCGCGGACTCACGCCGGATGAAGGCAGAAATAGAGACAGAGAGGCTCCACGGGCGGCTCGGCAAAGAGGACCCAACCAAGATGAAGAGCGAAGAAAGCGAAGCGACATTCGAAGCATTCAGAGAGAGCAAATCGAAGAGGCGGTTCTAGAATCCCTAGAAACCCTTCGACAGAAATGCGTAAGCAGACATGAACGGCAAGGGAGGCACCACACGCCGATGCGCTGCGCCTGTGGTATCTGCAAGGCAGTATGGACATGCACACCTCATAGACAGGCGCACGTTTATTGACACGAAATTTGCTTACAGGCTTTCGTAAGTAGGCATTGAATAGAAGAGCTCGCTGCGCACACGTGCGCGCAGCTCTTAGCGAGACATGTATCCCGCCACAGTATGCGATGCCGCTGTCGAATCGGTTTTTTCTGCTTGTCAGTGTTTGCTGCGGCCTCTTTCCTCACGCGTGCTGCCTCGAGTAAACTCTTGCTGTTAAGATGAGTGAGAACGGGAATCCATACATTACCCCTAGAACATAACCGATGTGGAAGAATCGTAAAGTAGTAGCATATTGAAGCCCAACGCTTTTAGCTGCCTTAAGCAGTCCAGCGGGATGGAGACGAACTGCAGTCATAAAGAACTTGGTTGTCTTGGTTGTCTGTATCGTTCTCGGATCGGCGCGTCGGCTAGTCGAGGCTAGCTTGAGTCTCCGACTGTTCCACGGAGTGCTAATGGATTCAAATCTGGTTCATATGTGCTTTACTGAGGCCTCATCGCATGCGCACGTCTAGAAAACTGGACTCGTCCGATCAAGTGCCTCAGTGTCCCGCACAGGCTACACGTCAGTTGCCTTTCTTTTCTCGCTTCAGGTCGACCTTTTCTTTCGGCTGCAGAACGAGTTCGAGCTGAAGGACTCGACGGTTCACTTGGCGGCATCGCTGTTTCACCGCTACTTTTGCTGGGTGCTTGCGCCGTCGTTTCTGTCGGAGCGCACTCGAGTGGAAGCCAACGCAGGACAGCGTCGGGACTCCCATCGTGCGCCAGCTTCGTCGCCGCGTCAAGTCGCCCCTCCCTCGTCGGGTGCGCTGCGGTGCGCGCGGGGGTCGTTTGGCGGTAGCTCTGCGGTGCGGTCCGCTTCCGGTTCATCCGCCGCTTCTGTGTCGCCGTCTGATGTATTGGCAGTCTCTCTTCGGAGTGCCTCTTCTGCCGTCGAGTCTGCTGCTTGCTCATCGGGCCCGCCATCGGCCTCGGTAGCCTCGCCTCGGGGCCTCTCGGGCGCCCGCAACTACCCTCCCCTCTCTGCAGCCCGACCCCGCGTAGGCGCGTTGCTTCTTCGTCCATTCGGATCTCCGTCCTCTGCATCTCTCACCACGTCTCTGGCGCCGGCAGCCGGCGATGAAGCTCGAGAGACTGCCGGCTTCGCCCCCGAGATTGTGCTTTCGTGCTGCGCTGTCCGCGAAAGTCTCTGCGCCGCCGCGGCCTGCGTGAAGATCGCGGACGTCGCCAACGAGCGCTCTCTAGAATACTACAAAACGACAAACGCACACGACTACGCAGTGAATGTCAACGACCTCATCGCGACTCGCTACCTGAGAGAGCCCTGTCTCCCGTGTCTGCTGAGACGCCAACTCACACGGACCGCTGAGGAATTTCCGCGACCAAGGGAGGTCGCGGGGCTGCATGCACGACAGGAAAAGCCAGACGAGAGACGAGGCGGAGGCGACGAGAGAGGAGAAGAAGACAAAGCCGGAGGAGAGGGCGCGCGCGCGTCGAGTCACGCAGGACGTGCACGGCTGCAGTCAACGCAGAGACTCTGCGCAGAGGCACGCGATGCCGGAGAGACGAGAAACTCTAAACAGCGAGAGGGGTCAATCAGAAGGAATAGTGAGGAGGAGGTTGAAGGCCACACAGAAGGGAAGGTCGCGGCCCTTGGCCCCGTCGAGTCGGACCAAAGTTTTTCCGCCGCCACGCAGATGAACTTTGGGCCTCCTCCCGTTTCGGCCGCCACTGCATCGTTGCGTGCCGTATCCGGCTGCAATTCAGCACTCTGCTTTCTGTCTGTGCCTGGCTTCTCTCCTCTCGAACCGGGTGCATCTTCAACTTCGTTGTCGGGGTCCGCGCAAGGCAGGCGCGGCTATGCCCATCCTGCTGCAGCGTGTGCTACCACCAGTCTCCCTTCCTCCAGTGTGTCTACGCGTCTGCTGGCTCGCGCGGTTTCGACAAACTCGTCGCCTCTTTCAGCAGTTCCCGCTGCTCCTGCTCAATCTGGCAGCGATTCAACGTTTCACTGCAGTGACTTTTTTCCACCTTCGTCATCTTGCTTGAAAGGCTGTTCGTCTGTCTCTTGCTCTGCTTCGTCTGCGTCTGCGGCGTCGGCTTCGCTCGAGGCTGCCTCCACGCGTGCGTTTCACTCCTCGCCTGCTGTCGGCCGGTCTCTGTCTTCAGGCCCTCGTCTCGCATCCGGCTCCGAAGACACAGCCACAAGTTTGAGCTGCTTACCGTCGCCGTCGGCGCCCGCTGCGCCTGACTGCTCGCCTTCTGCGTCTCAGTCTGCTGGTGCTTTGCCATCGTCTGCCCCCCTCGGCTCGCTCGCGTCCGCAGCCTGCGCGTGGGAGACGCAGGCCTCACGCGAAGAGCTTGTCGCCCTCGAAAAGCGAATTCTGCAGGCCGTCCAGTTCCGCCTCTCCACGCCGAATTCTCTGTGGTGTCTAGCGCTCCTCTGGGACGTCACGGCGCTCTCGCTTCAGCGGGAAAGAGAGCGGGAAGGGCTCCTTCGGCTTCGCGCATTCGCTGCCGCACATGCAGCCGGCGCTCAGAGGAAGCGCGAGGCGGTCCACGGTATCTTTGAAGCCCCTGTTAGCAAGAAACAGCGGCCTCAGAAGAGCGGCGACTCCGGCGACTTCACTACGCTGGTGCAGAGTCCTGCGGAGGCCGGGGACGGCACACCAGCTGACCATGGGGGAACGGAGGGAGGAAAACAAAAGCTGAGAGTTCTGCACAACGAAGTCTCTGCGCACGCTTCGCATCGGATGAAGGAGGTCGCGGAAGACAGGGCAGCGCCTGCAAGTCCCTGTAGCGTGTCAGTCGGCTCCCCTGAAAGGTTGACAGTCATGCCAGGCCAGCGATGTGACGCGGCCAGAGTCGCGTCATGGGACATGCGGCGGGAGCTCCCCTCTATTCCATGTGAGACACAGCAGCGGGCGAACCCTCGAAGGCGGGACTGCCTTTGGAGCAGCGACGAGGAAAAGCCTTCCGGCTGCGGGAGCGCGCGTCTTTCTGCTGCCTCAAGGGCAGTTGTTGACGCTTTCTCGCTGTCACTCTCGTCATTCTCTTCATCGTCGCTTCCGCAGGCTCAGGACGCGGAGCCGTTTTCCTGTTTTTCTTGCCCAGGTCGGGCATCTTCGGCGGGTCCTGCGGCCTCAGTAGCTTCGGCGACGCACTCCGGAATGTCGGTTGTCTCCTCCGCGTCTTCCGCTCTGTGTCTGAATGCGTCTGGCTGCGTGGCTCCCTCAGTCTCTGCTCCTTTCGGCTCACACTCCTCCCAGTCGTCCTCGGCGATTCCGCCGTGGGCGTCCTCTGCCTGCCCGAGCTCTTCTTCTCCCCCGGGAGGCCTCGCTCGTGGTTCCCTCTCCCCTCGGGGAGCCCCTCCTTCCTGCCCGCGTTCAGCCGCTTCTTCTGCGCTGCGGTGGAGCCGTTGTTCGCGCTCTTGGCTGTCGCCGCCTCGTCTCGCCGCCTGCTCCCGCACTGCCGCCTCCCCGTCTCCTCGCGCCGCGTCCTCCTCCGCGCGCCTCTCCACCGTCCTGCAGCGGTCTCCGTCTGCTGGGCTCGCCTCTTCTGCCGCTGGCCTCCTCGCACGCCCTTCCCTGCGCCTGCCTTCCGCGCGAACTCTCCGCCAGTGCCGCCGCTACGCCTCGCTTCTCGCTGCTCTCGCCCTGTACGACCTGCGCCTTGTCAGCTGCGCGCCACTGCTCCTTGCGCAGCTTCTCCACTTCGCCGCACTCGGCACGTTTCTTCCTGAGCTCTTTTGGCCTTCGTTCACGCCGTCGCCGCGCCGACGCGAGGCCTCGCAGCCCAGCCAGATTCAGTCTCCAGGACGGCCGACTCTGGACGACAGACGTCGAACCGGTCTCTTACCCCGCGGTGCCGCGACGGCTCAGCTTGAAGAGTCCGTCAGCGTGCAGCTGCTGCAGAACGACCGAATGCACGGGAGGTGCCGCGCACTGGGAAACGCCCGTAACGGCGCACTCTGCCCTGTGCGCCCGCTGTGCACTTCAGCCGCCTCGCCGTCGGCCGGTGCGTCTGCTTCGCCAGCCGCCTGCGCCCGTCATGCCTCCCAGGCGTCTCTCTACAGCAAAGCCTCTTCGGTGCCTCTTCTGCAGAACCGGGCGCCCTGTGATTCGCTTGAGGGGGCCTTCTCTCTCTGTCCGTCTCTCCGGTCTGTCACTGCGCCTTCCTCAGGCTCTCCAGGTTCCGCCCTGGCCGCTGCGCGTCTGTCGACGTCTCGCTCTGCGCTGCATCCCTGCGCGTCCGCGCTGCCCTCGTCTCTCGTAGGTGCCTCTCGCCTCGGCGCGTCTATGTGTGCGGCGCCCCACAGTGAGTGTTCCCTGGCGGCGCTTTTAGGCCCGCTGTCTCTGCCGGTCACCCGCCGCCTGCTCGCGGGAGGCGCGCGGCGGCCTTGGGAGATTCTGCAGCTCGCCGAGGCCGTTCGCCAGCTGCCGCACATCACGCGCGCAAGGCAAGAACTCCGCCAGTCTCCGCTGTTTGGCTCCGCGTCTGCGAATCTTTCAAATGCGCCTGCCGGCGCGCCGCTCGCCTTTCTGCGGTTCGCCGAGTATACGCACGCCAGGCGCATCAAGCAGCTCGAAGTCTGGGAGCGACAGGCGCGAAGAAGGAGCATGCTGGAAAGGTTACAAGTCGAGGTCGACTCGGCAAGGAAAAAACAGCCACTTGATCAAAGAGGGCCCGAGGCGAACCGATCCTCGACAGAGGCGGAGGACATGCCGCGGTGCGAAAAGTCACCCACGAGCAACATACTGCAGAAGGCGTGGAGCCACGGCAGCGAGCGAACTATCGACGCGGAGCTTGAGATGCAATGGGACAAGGGGGAGGAGGGGGATGAGGTTGCGGTCCGTGTGCCCACTATGCACCCAGGGTTGCAGGCAGGCAAGCCGCACGAAGCGAAGGGCGGCCTCGTTCTCCAAGCAGACCGGCGCGAGGAGACGAAGACCTCTGAAGCGGCAGAGAGACACAAGAGGAAGTCTGAATGCGGGGACAGCACACCAGACGCCGCATGCAAAATCGCTCGATACACTTCCACGCAGGGAGCTGAATACTGTCGCAGCGAAAACTCCATGCGTGGAGCCCTCACCGACACAACCACTGCGCATGAGGCAAAAGACTCGATGACGGAAACGAAACCTGAGGATCGCAGTTACTACAGACAAACCAGCAAGTACACTGAGCGATGCGAGGCTCATTCAAAGGCGCACGGCGGCGACGAAGGTGGAGGCCGACGCACAGAGGTCGGTCTCAGCTCCAGGAAAGCAGCGACCGGGGCGCAAATGCGAAGTGCGAATGCGGAGTGGCGCAGTCCACCGCAGAACCGGGTCCAGGGCACTTGCGAAAGAAGACAACACGGAAACAGAAATGACCCCCTTCTCGCCACGGCACCCGTGAGAGAGCTGGGTCGGGCAGGATCCGAGACCCACGACAGCGCACAGCGTGGGGGAGAGGAGCAACGAAGTGCGCCGCTGGAAGCCTCTCACGTGTCTTCGCACTCAGCCGGCGACACTCGCACAACGCGCGAGACCCCCGCGGAGGCCACCTCCCCGCCTGCTTCTTTACGGAGGAGGCAGGGGCGCCTGCCAGCCGCCGTTCTGGCGCTCCTGCTCGCCGACGCCGACAGCATCGACGCGCTTTTCGCGCTGGCCGCAGAGTGAGGGGGGCGCGACCCGCGCGTACCTGAGGCTCTCTCTATCGCGTCCCTGCGCCCTAGCGACCAAGGAAGATGGGACAGAAAGAACATGGAAAGCAAAACGGAGACGATGGAGAGATGTCTGCGTCTGCGAGATACGCGACACGTTTCTCACAGAGTGCGTAGGAACGAATCAGGCGCTAAAATGTGCCAGTGTCTACGTTGCGGAAATGCGAAGCTGCACGCGCCGGTCTGTGTCTATCCCAGTCTGCCCCTCTAGGCATCGAGGCGCTGAGTTCCCTGCTGAAATGTGAGATCCGTATTCCGTGGGCTGCGTCTGCATCAATTTGGGATGCCGATGCCGCGAAAAGAAGGATGGATGTCTTGCTGAGATCAGTCCCGTGTCTCGTCCTGGAGAAGGCGCTTTTCGCCTCGATGCGCATTTCCCTCCCGTGTGGGGTGGTGAGGGGCTGCATCGCGCACACTGCCGCGTCAGATCAACTATAAAAATCAAAATGGATATATCGCTTTGATTCCAGAACGACAGAGTTTTTGTTTGACTCGATCCCTTGTTCTGCGGTGTGATCGACTCATTGAAAAAAAAAACGCACAAGACAAGACAGGACCCCCCGCCAAGCGAGGCGCAGCGGTCGCTCGAGCGGAGCCGAAGAAAAGAGAGAGGCGGCGGCTATAAGTACACCGGGCATTCACACCCACAGCAGCGAAGCGCAGCCGATTTCTAGCCTCCAGTAAACCGGAATTTGTAGACAGCCCATCACGAGAGAGAGAGCCAATGTCAACACAGACTCCACAGACCTCCCCTCTCTCTTCTCCTTAGACGGATGCAGCGAGCGGAGACTCTCGCCGCAGAGGCAAGGAGGGGCCAGCCGTCGCGCCGCCCTCTTTTTCCGGTTTTCCCTTCCTCTCAATCGTCCCTTCGATGCCGTTTGCGTCTGTCGATGCTTTCGTCTTTTCGGTCGCGCTTGCGTTCTTTCTCATCGCGCTTGCGCCGGTCGGCCTCTTCCTCCTCCTCAACCTCCATGCTGTCGTCTTCAGACTCTTCTTCGTCTTCGTCCTCTGGCAGGAACACACCGCCGGCCTCGAAAATGTCTTGGAACTGCTTGAGGCGCCGCAGCAGCGTTCTCCGCTCGTCCGCAGCCTTGTCATCCATGTGGGCGGCGTACTCTGTGCAGCGAAACGACAGGCACACGGGAGGCGCCTCGAGCGCAGTCTCTGCAGAGATCTGATTCTTTCTTGGGAAGCGGTAAGAGCACGCAGCTTAGAGTGCCGAGTGACAGCGGGCATGCAGATCGGGAGAAAAACCCACCTGTAATGACTTTGTGGATCTGCTGCGGATCAATGCTCTTCATCTTCATCAAATCCACCAAACGCTTCGTCACCTGAACGAGAACCGCATTCGCAAGCCGTAATAGCAGATGGGCGCACCATGAGGGTTCTACGTGCATGGATATGCATCCGCATGCATGGTCTGGATCCATGGAGGCTACGGCGGACGCTTGTGAAGCACCACGTACGCGAAAAAACTCAAGATAAACACAGGTCTTTCTGCACACGAGGACAACACATCGGGATGTCTCAATCCTTCCGCTGAGATACAGACACAAATCAAACCACAGTTAGTCACATTTTCAGCGCCAGACTAGCAGACGGAATTGCGGAGAAGACGGCGGCCCGCGGGCGCGTGACGGAGCTTGTCACAGCCACACGCCGTGTTCGGTTTGAAGCTGAAAGTCGGCAGACTCCCCCTCAAAAAATCTTCAGAATTTCAGCCAAGGAGCTCACCAAAGCGTTTCCCATGTTGACGAGGCGAACGATGATGGAGTCGATCTGCTGAAGAGTGAAGAGTCCGTGGTCGCATGCGTCGAGGTACCTCCTCTCCTCCTTATCGATCTCCAGCTACGAGCACAGCGCATGCGTCACATACGCCGAAGTCACACCTCAACGACGCGCAGATATTTAAGCTACTAGTGATAAATAATGGTAAGTCCATATCTGTATATGTCTAGATCTAGATACTGATCCATATCCGATACATATATCTATATGCAGCAAAATATCTGCATATTTTTATCTAATATTAATGTATATCTATATATATATATATATATATATATATGTATATATATGTGCTTTGTAACGTTTTGGAAACAAAGATTATGGGCTTTGCCTCGCACTGTGCTGTCTGAGGAAGATTGACATCTGGGCTATCGCCAACGCTGCTCTCCACTGAGCTGCTACGAGTGTCTCTGCCGAGTGGCATCCTCCCGCTCTCCGCACAAACGCCTCAAGACGCGCGACGGCATAAAAGGGAATCGAGACACGCCCCGCAACTTCTGAAAAGACTATCTTGTTCACGCACATAGCGCACAAAAAGCGACTGACGCGCACCGGGGTCCGCGCCCTTCAGGCCCGCACCTCTAGCCGTCGCAGAGGTGTGTGACGCATGCGTGAAATATTTTGTCGGTCTCCGTCTCTGGACTTGGCTGAGAGGCTTACTTCCTTCGCGAGTTCGTCTTCATCCTTCTCTTTTTCTTCTTCGTCGCGCCGCTCCAGGTACGCGTCGACGCGGGCATGATACGAGTCGTGGAGCTCTAACAGTCGCTCAATCTTCTCGCACTGGTTCTCCATGAACTTGTTCAAAACTCGCGCTGCAGAGGAAAAGACGCATGCAGCCCCACAGTTTCTGACTGGTTTGAAACCACAGAGCTTGTAGCCGCACCGAAGGGACAGACACGTGCAATTCTTTGACTGCCGAAATGGAGATGTCGCACAACTACAATCACCAAAGCGCGTCCAGGCACGGGCGCGTTAGGAGCGGAGGTCAATTCCCCTACACGCATGCAAACATAGATAACACGTTTCGAGGTCGCCACAGCGGCGCGGAAGATACTGCAGGGGTGCAATTACATATACAGAGAGATACAGGGAGACACATAGATCGACAGACAGTGAGAGAAATCGACAGACAGACAGACAGAGAAGGAGTAACAGTTTGGAGGGCAGTTCCCTATGTGCATTCCACACGTTCGATGTGAGCAGACGGAGCACCGAAAGTTCGCTGGGATGCCTCAGGCGAGACGCCTAGAAGCATGTCCCTGCAGCCGCGTAAGCAGACGTCCGCAGACAATTCGCTACAACACGCGGCACCTGCCAATATACTTTTTACCCGCGTCTCGGAGAAAAACCGACCATAAAAATGCTTTACTAGTTGATCGAAAACGCCTGGATGACGTAAGCGGATGACAGGGCAGACGTGTCTCAATCTGAGGCTCCCCTTGCACTCCTCACCTGTCGCGATGCCGCTGCAGCCACGGCAGAGTGAGTTGATAATAGAAACAGCGTGCTCTGAGTCCAACGCACGCATACATTGTAGGGAACCCGCCTATTATACCGAATGACAGAATGAGGCAGCCGCAAGAAGTCGAACCAAAAGATGATTTAAACGCTTGGCTGAGCGGATGCAGAGCGACAGTCATCAAGACTTCAGACCTGAAGCTACCGCCCGCCTTCTCTCTCGTCTTACATAAAAATATCCCATTACGGGCGAGCCGTAATCCACTCCTGTGACGCTACGTGCGCCTCATGCAGAGAATGTTCACGTGAACGAACTACCTCACCGGCATCATCACACTGCTTGGGTAGAGCATACAAACATGCATATGAATATCCATACATAGGTATATGATATATATACAAGCATATATATATATATATATATATATATGGGCACGGCTGAATACGATGCTGCGTCTTCGACGCGCGCTATGCTGGCGCTCTCACCTTCGTCTTGTTTTTCCTGAGCCTTGCTCTTTTTCCGCTTTTGCTGAGTCGGGCGTGACTTTCGCATGAAAATTGAAAAAAGGAACTTGAGGCCGAGCTTCTCAACGAACAGTTGACAGTTCGGCGCGCACCCCAGGAGCGCGAAGTCCAACACCTTGATGGCTTGAGAGCAGAAAAACCTAAAATGCGCGACAGCGGCAACAGAATACAAGCTCCGCCTAGCTTATCTTCAGAAAGACCGGCAACAGAATACAAGCTCCGCCTAGCTTATCTCCAGAAAGACCGGCAACAGAATACAAGCTCCGCCTAGCTTATCTTCAGAAAGACCGGCAACAGAATACAAGCTCCGCCTAGCTTATCTCCAGAAAGACAAGCCGGCGACGACTAGTCTTAAATATCTCTCTGAACATAGATCTAGACAGGGGCTACCTATCTCTGTGCAGACACACATGGATCGTCCATCATATATATATATATATATATATTCATGCATACATATAAATATATATGCATGTGCATGTCTACTCATGTTACACCGGTTTGTCAGATGTTTTATAGGCCCTCAATCACACGCGCAATCTTTGTAACTAACCCGCATTCCCGCAAGATGCCCCCTCCTCGACAAAAGCTCACCTTCTCTCCTTAACGACGCGAAGCATGAGCTCGATCCCCTGCTGCTTGCCGAGGAGCTCCTGATTCATTCTCCTGAACGAACGCAAAAACACACACGCGGCGCGGAAAAACCAATCGCAAAGAAAGATGTGTGGCCTCAAGCAGATGTTTAGCTATACACAGAATGAAAAGCGGATGTGAGCGGCGAGAAGCTTTAGGCGGCCTCAGATGCCGAAGGCAGTGACCAACAAGCTGACGCGACAGCACGGGCATCCCTTCCCTATAAAATTTTTGTGCGACTAACTGATCATAATCACTATAGGTGGCGTTGCACAAAACGTTGAGCGTCTTAATCCATGAAGAGAGACAAGAGAGACTGAGGACAGCCAGAACGCAAAGTACAGAGGCGACAGGCAGAGACGATAGGCGACGCAAGGAGACAGAAACCGAAAAAAAAAGAGGCAGTGCCGCGCGGGCCTTACACCAAGAGAAGACTGCAGAGAGCATCGAAGAGGTTCTGAGCCATCTCCTCCTGAAGCAAAAACACGCACCAAGATGCTCATGCACACATGCTGACTGACTTGTCTTCGATGGAAAATCAATGGTCGTTATACACAGATACATACGTATATACAGACATATACACATATATAGGTAGTATATAGGAATGCCCCAAGCCACAAAAACGATCAAAAGCCTGCATATGTCTGCATAAGCATGCTCGGGAGAAGAGACATAGGCAACCGGGGGACCGGCACAGTCGGCGAGGCTCCTGCGCGCCTGCTCCACCCTGTCTATTTCTGCATGCAACGGTGAGTAGATACGTCCACAAGCAAACTTGAAAACGCCGAATCCATATGCCTGCATATATACATATACTTATGTGCATATATATGCTCTTATGCCAACACTGCAGCGCCGCTGCCCCACGCTGTCAACAGACAGGGGCTCAGCGACGATCTGCGAGCCCCGCAGAGTAAACGAAACCAAAAGGCGAGCGCGCAGCCGATTCCGTGCACCTCACACGACAGTTCTCCCCCGAATATACGCTGGAAATCGCTCTTCTTGATGCAGATAACATGCGGGTCACGAGAAGCACAAGCGAACTTGGGTCCGAGAAGAACGACCTTCGAGATCTAAGCCAGGAAACCAAATCGTAGTCTATACTCCACCAGCATAGACACGTTTATAGGAGGTTGAGTATTTCTCACCTCCTGCGAGGACTCGGGGTCTTTTTTTCTGTATACAGCGACGGCTCGAAGCAGCTTGTCGACTGCGTCGCCACCCTGCTTGGCGCCGATGGTCTCGCGGGCCTCTGCGGAGTTCTGCAGGAGGATCACGAGGATCTCGCTCGCGTAGATGCGATTGAAGTCGAAGGCGGACGCGGCGGACGCCGCAGCTGCCTGGAGGCCTGTCGGGTTTCTCACGCGGCGCAGCAGCCAGTTGGGGAGCTTGTGGAACTTGGCGAACTTTGGCGCGAGGCCGGGCTCCAGCTCCAGCAGATTCTCGATAATCGTCAAGCAGTGCGAGACTCCGCGCTGCTCATCTTCGCCGCTGCCTGCAGCAGAAGAGATGTGTCCAAAAGCGATAAGCAGTGAGCAAGCGAGGGCGGCATGTGACGCTAGAGGCCTGTCTCCAGGCGCAGCGAGTGGGGCATGCAGGCACACGCACAAGAGAGTTCGTCGCATGGAGGCGCATCGACAGGCAGAGCGAGGGGGAACTAGAAACCGCGCGGCGTCGAAGAAACGAAGCAAGAAAAAGAAAAGAAAGAAGAGAAGAAAGAGGGGAGAGCCCGCGCGAACCCGCCGCCTCGAGCTTCCTACCTTCGTTGATTCGGAGGAGAGTATCGACCGTCAACTCGGCGATCTGATGCTCAACCTGGGAGTAAAAAAACGCACATGTGCCTGCAGCGGCTCCTGCTGCCGCCCCAACGAACGGCGATACTCGGCCTGGAGAGCCACGCGGCAGACGCCGGCGCTGCGACACGAAGAGGCTCTGCTCTGCTACTGCCATCGTGTCCACAGAGGGGCGGGGACGCATGAAGAAAAAGTGAAAATAGAGGTAAACACTCTTCGCGAGGAATCGAACTGGAAGGTCTGCGGCGCACGGCTTCCACGACGGCATAAACAGGCGACAATACTGCAACGAGCTGCATGCAGGCAGCACGCGACCTGAGCGGGGGAGAAGGCCTTGGAAGAGATTGTGTTGCTCATGGCTCTACGAACAGACAGGCCGACTGCGGAATCCACAGGGCAACAGAGAGACCGGGGGCCGCCGCAGAAGCAGACTCAAGGAGGAGGCCCAGACCTGAACGCCTGGCAACGGAGTCCTTCCGAGAAGATGCGAAAGCCAGTCATCGCGCTCCAAGCGGCACACGCCAGGCTGCCGGTGTTTAGGAACAGACTCACAAAAACTGCAGCGGAATAAATGGCCTACGAGCTTGTTGAGAATTTCTTGGGGGTTTTCACACTCGGCCAGCGTGTCTGCGTCGGTGAACTCCGCGAGGACGTCAAGCACCTCGAGCTGAATGTCTGGATTGCTGTGATTCAGCAGGGAGAGAAGGAGCTCCAGGCCGTGCGTCTCGATGAAGAGAGGATACAGAGAAGGCTCCGCGGCCAGCTGCTTCCAACGCTTGATTTCTTCATCCAGATCGACTTCGCTCTTAATCCACCTACGCGAAAAAAACGCAGAGAAGGCACATTGGAAAACTAGGCGGCAGGTGGGATCGTCTAAGCCTCAACACGTGAGCTCCCAAGCCAATCCCAATATGCATATATATATAGATATCCATATATATATATATATATATATATATATATATGTATTGCGCGGAGCAGAAAATGCAAACAAGATCCGTCTGCGTGTGCATCGAGAAATTACATACATATATAGGTACATAAATGCATGTATATATATATATATATATATGTTTGCATGACTCCGCGCGAGCGTAGACTTGGGCTTACTTCTCAGGGTCCTCTGCATAGCGAATTCGGTCTTGCTGATTCTTCTTTATTCTTTTCTCAAGCTGCGCAACCGCCCGCTTCAAATTTGTCTCGGTCAGCACCTCCACATGCATCTGGGAAAAAGCAACTCGCAAAGACAGGCGTAAACGGGAAAAAAAACGGCGTAGGATGGCAACAAAATCAAATCAGGGACAGAGGACAAAGACGGCGAACATCCTCTGGCTATGGGGCGAGGAAACAGAGGGGAAAGAAAGAGTTTCTTGCGTGCCTGATGGCCTCCACGTTGCCAAAAGGTCCTCGTGAAAGTGCTGCAACAAAAAGTTGCTCCAGCAACCTCGACACACATTCGTGTACCCCACGAACAGAGACACATGATGCGCAACATATGCACATAGACTGGCAGGTGTATGCCGCTGTAGCTAGATGAGTAGAGGGACATAGGTGTATAAGAGATAAGCCCCGCTGCTTCTCAGTCCCAGGGGGCTTACGTCATCCGCTTGGTCGAGGATTTTCTTGACAGTTTCCTCGTCGATTTCGTCGGGAAGCTCCTCGAGGTCGAATCCTTCTTTCTTCTTTTCCACAACAGACGAAGAGGGAGCTGAGGGACTTTCTGAGTGCGAAGAGACAGGAGGCGCAGGCGGCATGTCGGCCGCCAACGACGGCGGGACTATGCCCGCCCGGATGGATGCCATCGAGAGCAGAAAAAGGGAGGGAAAAAAGAAAAATGAAGCAAGTGAAGAGAAAGAAGCGAGAGGTGAGTCCAGAGGAGCACTCGGAGTAGAGACAGAGGAGAAATCCACACGGAAGAGATGATGCGTTGCCGAAATGGAGGCGCAAGTAGAGTGAAGAGGCACTCTCCACCGCGGCAGCTTGCAAGTGGCGGCCTCTAGCGCAGAACGATAGAAGCCGAAAGCGAAGACGCCTCAAAGAGCAGCCCTATACAGAGGCTGGAGAGACTAAAGGATGCGCAGGGCCTATGCAACGGCGAACGATGCGGACTCAGGATGGGAAAGCCTCCGGTTAGCTCAGAAAAGGAACGAATGAAACGAGATCCTTTTCGGGCCTCGATGCATGCGCGCAAGGAGGAGAAAATCCGGCAGCGAAACCTCAGAAAACGAACAAACGAGGTTGCAGACAACCCAGCAAGATCAGGAGGAGAAAGAAAAAAGACAGCGAGTAGCTCGGGAGGCGAAAGCGACAAAAAGCTGGTGAGAAGCAAGAGGAGCAACGGGAAGCACAGGGAGTGGCATGCGCGGATGGGCGCAGCTGTTCGTCTTCTCTCGTCACTGCCGAGGGAGCGCGAGGACCGACGGCAAAGCGCCGCCAAATATCGAGGCGAACGAACTAAGGAAAAGCGTGAGCACCATCTGAGGGGGACGGCGGGGCGGTATCGGCTTCAGAAGCAGCAGCTTGATTCTTTCGTCTGTCCTGACGGACAGTCTGGCGGACAGAGAATAGATGGCCCTCCAGAGGGCCTCCGGACGTCCGTGTGCCTTCAAGCGACCGCGCTGCGGCCAGCCTTCGCGCGGCGACGACCCTCCAGAAAGAGCGCGGTGGGATTCAAAGTCTTACTCCATCGTTTTCTTTATAAAAGGAGCGTTTCTCCAGGTGTTTTCTCCTCTTAAGTAGACTGAACAGGGGAGAAATATTCGGCACTCGCGATTGAGGCCTTGCAGGGCAGCGGCGGGCATGCAGTGAGCTCTCTCCTAGCTTCTCCCGCCTCTCCCGTGTCCGGAGGTCTTTAAGCAGCGTTGTCTTGAAAACCGAGGCGCTGCGCGCCTCCTGCGCGATGCTGCTCGGCTGGAGGAAAACGTTCTTTCGCTTGGCTTTACACATGGACTTTAACTCCGCAAATATAAATAACAATTTGTTTCTTGTCGTGGCTTTTTTAGGAAAAGGAACCACCTTGAGTTTCGGGCCCGCCACAGTGCACATGCGCAAGCGTGCGGTGTCTGTACACTGCGGCCAGTGAAGCTCGTGGAGTACGTACACCCGAAAAAATAAGAAGAAAGGGACACAAAGAGAAGGGCAACTCAGAGGAAGGCGTTTTCTCAGTAGAATGTGAAAGTCCCGTCCCGATTCTCTGCCTCAGCTTTGCCACCAAGACGCGAGGGCTTCCGTCCTACCAGTGAGGTTCCCCGGCGCCCGTTGTGCTATGTCCCGAGTGTACTTTCTACTTGGGACAAAAGTGTACAGGAGTCAAGAAAGGACAGTTCAGCTGTCTTGTTTGCTCTGTTTTCGACTGTTTCCTCCAGTCCAGTTTTCCTTCCAATCGATTTCGCCGCCAAGGTCTTCTAACTGTGGAACGGGCCCGCTGTTCGCCAGCTGTGTGGCACCTTGGCCTTTCCTCAGCTTTTCGTCTGTTCGGTCTCGATCCGAAGCCGCTTTTCCCGGTTTTCCATCCTTGCCTTCCCAGTTTTTTGTCCCTTCATCGTCTGTCCGTGTCTCTTTGCCTGCGAAGCATGTCCGGCGTGCGTGTTCCGGTCGCCATCTAGCGCGGCACGAGCCCGAGGGCTGGCCTGGGTTGGAGGTACCTGTTCCGCGCGCCCTTGTCTACCATGTACATGTTTACGGTTTGTATAGTCATCTAAGCATGTAATACATTTTCCTGGAGAAGCGCCTCGGTGAGCAGAGCTCTCATTCGTATGAGGGAGGGCGGCACACGGCCGTTCCAGAGATCATCTAGGCGGGTTCGGGGGTTCATTTCACGCTTTCATACGAAGCGTCGCCCACGTCACGTTGAAACGCATTCGCTGAGTCGTCTGCATCCTTTGCGCCCCTGCTTTTTTTCTGCCCTCCCGTCTCCTCTCCGTTACCTGGAAAATGCGTCCCTCTGCAGCTGTTCGCGGGGGTCTTCCCCCATCTCCCTTCTCCTTATCTTCTTCCTCCTCGAGCATCGCCACTCCCTCTGCAGCGTCGACCAGCGCATTGGACGTGGCTTCTCAGAGCGGGAAAAAGCAGGGCGCAGATGCGGGGCCCGCTGCCGCGCGGTCTCCGCAGCCGAGTGTGTTTGCTGCGGCAGCGTTCTCAGCCGTCCAGCGGTCGTCGTTCTCCTCAGCCTCGCCTTTCTTCGATGAAGAAACCTCCCCCGCGACCGCGTGCCTGAAGATCCTCGGGCGGACCCTTGCGCTTTCCCCTGCCGCCCCTTCCTTTCCTGAGTCTTCTCTGTTCGCTTCTGCGGCTTGCTCCTCTTTCTCTCAGCCTCTCTCAACGTCTTCCGCAGGTCTGGCGGCACAGCCTGCCGCAGCAGGTTTGACCGGAAAAGCAGAGCAAGACGCGCGGGCGTCGCTTGTTGGAACGTCCGACCTCTCCACCGCGCCTCCCTCGCCGCCGACTCCCTTCTCTTCGGTCTCCTCGCCCTCGTCCCCCCCGCCGCGCGCCGCCTCTGAGACTCTCCCCAGCTCGGGTCCGTCCCCGCTCGCTTCTCGTCAGGAATTTTTGCCGTCGGCTCCCTCGCATATGGCTTCCTCGATTCTGCCTGATTTCCTTTCTCTCCTCGCTGGTTCGCCCGACGCCGCTCTCCCCGCGACGGCGCCTTGCCACGAACTCACTGCTCAGTTCTTCGTACTCGACTGCGTGATGCAGGCCACCGCGGGGCTGCTCTCACCGATGCGCCTTCCGCTTCCGCCGTCGTCTTCTCTCTCTTTCGAGCCTGCGCTGCGCTGCGCGCTGCACCCTCCCTCGTCGGCGTCGCCGCCCCTGTGTGCGGATGCTGCCTCGCGCGTGAGTCTCGCCTCTTCGCCAGCGGCGACGGGCGGCCTGGAAGCCCAGACTTCGTTCTACGGAGGCGACGCGCGCGCCGTTTCGGCACTTCGCCGCGTGCTGGGTCCTGCGATTCTGCTGCCCCCTGCCCTCGTGTCTCTCCCACTGCACGCGCCGATTGTGCTGCTCGACCGACAGCCCGCGGCGACGCCTGCGGTCGCGTCCCTCTTCTTCCCGCCGTTCCCGTCTGCGGCCTCCGGCAGCGCCCACGACGCCGCCCTGCCGCCCTTCGCGCCGGCTGCCGTCCAGACCCCGCGCCTCGCGCAGGAAGGCGGGGCTGTGGGCGCGTTCGCGGCCCGCACACCCGCCGTCGGACCCTCTTTCGTTCGCGAGAGCGAGAGAGGGAGAGAAGCGACCGCGTCGTCGGCCTCGAGTCGCCCTGCGTTCGGCTGCAACCGGGTGGTCAGAAGAGACCCAGAGGCCCCGCGACGCGACCAGCGGGACAAGGCGCAGCCTTGCGAATCGCAGGAGGACGAGGTTCGCAGCCTCTCCAAGAAGAGCGACGCCGCGAGCTCTCCCTCCGCCTTCGCAGGCGAGCGCGTTCGAGCCGAGCACGAGGAGGGTCTCAAGAACGGCGCGGCGGACGCACCGCGAGGCGAAGAGGAGGGCGACGCAGACGCGAGGAGAGCAGAGGAAGACTCGCTGCGTGTTTTCGACTTAATCGAAGAGGAGCCCAGTTCGTCCTCTTGTCCCTTTCGTGCGGCCTTCATCGCCTCCATGCGGGCGGCTCTCTTCCGCTGGCTGGAGCGCTCGGCGCCAGCTCTCGCGTCGTGCCCCCCTCCTGCCTCTGCTCCTTCTCTCTCGTGCCCTCTTCAGGCCACGCGCCTCGTCGCCCCGCCGTGGGGTGGCGAGGCGGCCGCGGCCTGGGCCGCTTCCGCGCCGATGTTTCAGTCTGCGTGTGTGTCGCCGGTCCCCGCGGGTGCCGATCCGCGCGGCGTGCATCTCTGTCTGGTGATTCCACACCTTTTTCTCACCTTCAGGAGCGGCCATCTCACGACCATGGCTGCGTTGCTGCAGAAGGGGTACGAGCGCCGCTCGCTGAACCGCATGCGCCGGCAACTCACCTCTGGGGCGGCGGGCGCTGCTGCGGCCCCGCCCGCGGGCGCTGGAGGGCAACCGCGCGCGCCGGAAGGCCTCACGGGGACGCGGCTGCTTTCGTGGCTCGGCGCAGCGAACAGCCGCGACAAGTGCGAAGAAAGGCGGGTGGAGGACCTGCGGAGAAGGCGCCAAGAAGAGAAATGCCGGCAGGACTTACTCGAGTTGACTGACTGGTTGCCACTCGCCTACAGCTACCAACCCGGCTTCAGAGAGGACGCGGCAGCGGCCCGCGACGCCGACGAGTCTGGAGTCGCGGCAGGCAGGAGAGACCGCGGCCGTGAGCGCATGACGGCGCCGCAAGCCCGGAGTTCTCTGCGCCAGCGAGAAGAGGAAACTGGGGGGAAACTGAGCAAGCACGAGGCGCTCCTACAGCAGCAGTACGTACACGGCGTCGTCCTCGCTTCGTATCTCGAGGTGTACCTACGCCCCAAGGCGACTCGCGGGGCGCCTTGCTTCTCAGCGGGGGCCTCGCCCGCGTCGCTCGCCGCTCCGCCATCTACCGCTTCTCTTTCCAGTTCCGAAGACACGCGGGCGCCGCTGGAGTGGTCAGGCGAGCGCGTGGAGGTCTTTGTTGTGGGCGGCTCCTTCGGAGGGGAGACACTGCGGGCATTTCAAAAGAGATTCCTTCAGCAGTCCGCCGGAGTCAGCCTCGCTGAGTTTGCGAAACTCGCCGTCGACGTAAGGAAACTTTTTCCGCTTCTGTGCGGCTGGGCCTCGACGCCGCCGCGCCTGCGAGTTTCTTGTCGAGCCCGTTTCTCATTCTTCAATCAAAGCGCTGCGCAGTGTTCCTGCTGCTTCCACTATGCCTTTTCATGCGGCATGTGCGCGGCTGAGTCCGTGCTGCGGCTTCCACTTTCTTGTGGCATGTTCGCGCCCTCTTGTTCGCCATTGTTTGCCTCTTCTGCAGCTGCGAGAGACTTGTGTTCATTTCAGAAGTGCCTGTGGTTTCGGTCTTTTCTGTATCAGATGACTCGGACGCAGTTCACCCGGCTGGCGCTGTTCGTCGTGCCGCGGCCCTTCGGCTCGCTCTTCCTCACTAACCAGCTCCGCACGACTGTAAGCGATCCTGCCGCGACGGACGCTGCTGTTTGACTGTTTTCATGTGTTTTCTGTCTTTTTCTGGCTTCCTCCATCGTGAGCTGTTCACCGGAGTGCCCTTCTGTCTCTTTACATGTCTGCCGCCGGCGCGTCTCGCGGCCGCGAGGCTCTCCCGGAGCGTCTCGGACGCTCTGTGTGTGGCGGCCTCGAGCGGCCGGCTGTGTTGCAGAGCTGCGTGCCGCGAGTGTGCGGATGTTTTTCCCTTTTTTCAGCATTTTTCGACGCTCTTCGTGGAGGCTAGCGTCCTCGCGACCACCGGGCACGCCGCTCTGGCGCTCTCGCTGTTTCATGCAGCCCTCCGCGCAGCCGTCGAGTCGCACAGAGCGTCCGCAGCGGGCGCTCGCGCCGCTGGGGTCGCGTCTCTGCTAGAACCTGAGGCTGACGCGTGGGGCGGCAGCGCGCCGTCTCTTCTCAGACAAGTCGTCGCGTGGCGGTCGGCCTTCACGCAGTGGACGCGAGAGGAGGTGCACGCGCTGCGCGACGCGAAGCGGAAACTCAGCGAACTCGACGCCGAGCTGGGCTTCGGCGCGCGAGGAGAGGACGGACCGCCGCGCGAGGGGGACGCGGAAGGCGCAAGACAAGAAGACGCGAGGCTCGCGCCCTGGTGGAGGGAAGCACAGATTCAAGCTGCCGCGACCACCAGGAAGGTCGTGCGAAAGAGCGTCGAGAGGTGAGTCGAGGCGTGGAAAGCGAAGGATCCTCTGTGCGCACAGGGGAGGGGGGAGGACCAACAAACCCAAACTGAAGCCTTGAACGCGCCAGACGTGGAGGGTGCTGCTCAAGCGCAGGGGGACGAGGAGACGCGGCGGACTTGGAGGGAGCCCTGCGGACCCGCACCCACGCCGGAGACGCGGAAGGAAAAGGCCGTGTGGCTCGGACGTGTGTGGGATATCAACGAGCGCACGCTTTGAAAGGAGGCGCTCAGATGGCACGTTCTGAATCTCTGGTGCTGTTTCCAGCTGCATCAACATGTGCTGCGACGTCATCGAGGTTGCGGAGCTTCTGCTCGATGCCCTCTGCGACTCCGCAAAAAGAGTAAGGCTGGGGCGGTTTCCCAACACACCAGAGTCTCTTGGGTTTTAGGGTTCAGGCTTACCGTCTTGTGCTTTTCGCGTTTCGCGGCGTTCTGTTCGGTCCTGCCTCTCGCGCGTGCTGTCACTAGTGTGTCGTTGTTTGCGCCTTTTGTGTATGCTTTTCCTCCTCTCGTGCTTGCCGTGTCGCCCACCCTGTGTCGCGCTTTCTCGCCCTCGTTTGTCGCGATTCCCTCCCGCGCTCTATTTGGATCGGCGCCTACTCTTGCGCGAGAGTCTCTCCTGTCTTCTCCGCCTTGGTTGACTCTCCTGACCTGTTCTTCCTCATCCGTCTTTATCCGTCCTCTGCAGGCCGCTTCCCAGGGCGGCGTCGTGGCGGCGCTCGCCTGCCTGCAAGGCGAAGCGTTCGACTTCAGCTCTGAGCTTCTCTGGATCTTTCCCTCCGCCGAATTCGTCGCGGAAGAAGCGAAGGAAAAACTGCTTCAGGTACCTTGGGCGCCCTCTAATGAAACCTCTAGATGTGTTACAGAGTGCCGTAGTTGTGCTTCAGCGTAGCGAGCGGATTTCGGAGGCATTTCTTCCGCGACCGCCGTCCGCCTCAGCGACAAACCCATTTACACTGGGGGAGGGGGGGTGGATGCTTCCAGTGTTCGCGCGTTTCCGCAGCTGTCCGCGCTGCAGTCCCACACTCTTCAAACATGTAAACTCGGGCCTGTATAAATATATATTTTTACATGTATATATGCAAGTATCTACGGATATGTGTGTACAGAGGGTAGCATGTGGATTGGTGTAGAAGCTGTTGGGGCGTAAGAGAGTAGGCAGCACGAATATTGCCTATGCGTGAGTTCGCCTGTCACCACCCTGACTCCTGCGCCGTTCGTCTCCTCTCTGTGACCGTCTGCGTGTCTCTGTGTTCTCTTGTGGCCTCCAGAGAGCGAGTGCGTGCCTGCGGGCGGCCTCGGGGGCTCCGACAAAGGCACGGCTGTCGCGCCTCGACAGCCGCGGGGAGCCGCGCCAGCGTCCGGTGTCTTTTTCGACTTTCGGCAAGATCGCGTTAGTGCCGCAGTCGCCTTCAAGCGAAGCTGTGCGATCCCCTCCAGCGTCTCTTACGGGCTCCTCGTCGGGCTCACTGTCCTCTTCGCTGGCGTCCTCGCCGCCCGCCTCGCCTCTGGTCGCGTCCCCACTGGCGTCGCACATCTCATTTGGCTCGGCGCTCGTGTCGCAGGCGGCCTTGATCCACGGGGGGGCCTGCACTCGTTCGGCCGCGGTCGCGGAGGGCGCCGGCAGTTCTCTCCCTGAGTCGCTCGCGGCATACGTGCGCGACGCCCTCGGCGTGTCGCCGCGCGAGAGCGAAGCAAAGGAAGGCGAAAAGGGAAGCCGAGGCCGGCCTGCAGACTCCCCGCACGAGAGCCCGACGTGGAAGCGCGTCCTGGTGGCCGCTGCAGCCGCGTTTGAACGCGCGCATGCCGCTGCGATCGGTCTTCCAGGCAGCGACGTGGTCAGGTGAGGAAAGGCGTTGCACGCGGCGGCAGGTGCGTGGAGAACGGGAAGAAGCGCGCGTCCGGTCTCCCTCGCCTCTCCGAGTTCTGTGTCGTCGTCGTGAGGGTTTTTGCCCGCTTCCTTCGTTCGTCGGGGCGTTCGCTTAGAAACCCTAAACCCTCGGATGGCATCGCGGCGGAGGCGCTGTGCTGTGCTTTTAGCCGCGGTATTCATCCACTGTCTTGGTGTGCATCTGCGCGTTTCCTGCGTCGCTTTAGCGCAGAGTCCCGTGGGCTGGTTTTTGCTGTCGGCATTCACTTCGGGGGGGGGGTTTCCCGCTGCGTTGCGTGTTTCGCAGGTGGGAAGCGGCCCTCGCATTTGCGAGCTTCCTCATCTACTCGGTTCAACTCGCCGAGTTGGCAGGAGCTCTTCTGCACATCTACCTGCGCGCCGCGCCCGCGGCGGGTTCGCTGCCGGCTTCCTCGTCGTGCGGCTCCGTCCCTGCTGCGGTCTCCAGGGCGGCCTCCGGTCCTTCCCCCCCTCGGAGTCGCTTGCATGCGAGATGCTGCGCGCGCAAGCGCGGCGGCTGTGTGCCCTTTGCTTGACGCGTGTGCTGCTGCTGGACTTCGGGCTTGACTCGGCCGCCCTCCTCAAGCTGCTGGCCTCTGCGTCGCCGCTCCTCCCCGCGGGGTTGCCCACTCTGCGCCAGGTGCGCGCGGCCCCTGGGACTCCTCCGGCGTCGCAAGGCCTCGGGCGACGCGCCGAGGCCTCGCGCCCGCCCCCCGCGCAGGCTTTCCTGCCGTCGCTGAGCGGCGGCTGCGGCGCCTGCGCAGCGGGCGGCATCGCGGAGGCCGCCTGCGCAGAAGTCGAGACGCAATACGCGAAACGCGGAGCGGAGCGGTCCGCCGCTCGCCTAGACGACGTCGCTTCTGCCTCGAAAGAGGTACTCGCGCTCGAGCCTCACGGCCTCGACGGTGGCGCTCTGCATGACCCTGGGACGTTCTCCCATCTGCTTGCGCGCCCCTTTTCGAGGTGAGTTCAGGCAAATCTGCGGGCGCCCGCGCACCGGCAGCCCTGTACCATATCTGTGAAAGTGCGTGGACGACTACTTTGCGCGAGACAGGGGCTTTTTGTCCACGCGCGCGCGTACCATGGAACTGGCGTTCGCCGCTAGCGCGCCGCAGATACGCTTATACATGCGCATGCCTGTGGATATACATGCATTGGCGTGTGCCTCTGCATTGAATGAATGCTGTCACATGCTTCGTTCTTGGCCACGTGCTCGCGGCATGAATAGTCCTTCCGCCTCTTCGCGGTCCTGCTGTCGAGGCCTCCCCTATTCGCGTCTTCCGCGGCTGTGTCCTTGTGTCCCTTCGGCCCCCGCAGCTGCCTCGCTTCGGGCGCCTCGACCCTGGAGCGCCACTCAGATGACGAGAGCGACCTGGCGGCGTGTTTTCAACCTCGAAGCCGGCAGTTTTTCTTCACTGAAGAGGCTGAATTGGCTGCGTGGCGTGACGAAGGCGAGCTCCTCCTCCGCCGTCCTCCTTCTTCCTCGGTGGCGACCGCTTTAGCCTGCGCCGTGGCGTCGCCTCTCGAGGACGCAGGCGCCACGGCAACAGGAGGCGCAGTGCGAGCGGCGAAGAGCTCTGCGGCAGCGGAAGGGAAAGGCTTGCGATGTCCCACTGGCACTTTGTCTGCAGGCGCAATGTTGCAGCGAGCGCCTCCGCCCCCTGTGGACTGTTCATCGCTCTTCTCTCCTCTGGCGGCCTCAGGAGTCTCGCGCAAGGCCGAGCGGACGACCGGCGACGCCGGAAGCCCGGGGGACGAAGGCGGATTCGGAGATGTGCGGCGCACGCCGGAGACGGGTGGGCGGCTGACGAGGGACTCTGCAGAGGCTGAGACACGTGGAAATGGCGAGCGGGGGCGCGATGACGGTGAGCCGCTGAGGCCTGCGAGGCATTCTTCGTTGTCGTCGACTCTCAGACCTGGCGGAGCTCCGGAGAGCGAATCAGACGCCGGAGGCAGTAGCGCCCGCGCCCAGCCGCAGGACAGCTCCACCGAGAAGGGAACAGAGAGCGCGGAGGCGCAGGCACAAGAGACTTCAGTAGACTGTCGCGCTGGCGGCGCCGCGGCCCCCGGGGCCACACCCAAATCGGAGAGGAGAGGACAAGACGCGGCGGACGTCCGCGATGAGGAGAAGGTGTTCCTTGTTGAGCTACTGAAGATGCACACAGCGGAGCCGTGTGCGCGGTTTAAATGGATTGCGGGCACTAAGCTCCGGAGGGCGGATGCGGAGTGCGCGGTTTCGAGCGACGATATCCGCGCCAAAGCTACAGCGACAGGCACGCTGCGTTTCCTCACGGGTTGTATACTTCCTGCACCTCTTGGCGAGCCCAGACACGCAGAGGAGGAGGAGGAGGAGGCAGAGAGAGACGGCGATCCACGCGTGGGGTCCCTCGCGGAGCGGGAAAAGGCGAAGAAACAGGGAGACGCAAAGTCCGGCTCCAGCATCCGGCCTCTCTATCGTCAAGCCTCCCTTGTGTCGCGGCCTGCAGCCTCGTGTGACGCTGCGCTCGCGGGTGCGTCGTCCGCCTCTGGCCTCGTCACACGCATGCGAGAAGACCAGCAAGCGTTTGCTGCGCGTGCCGAGCAAGCGCTGGACAAGTGGAGAAGAGGGGTAGCGGCGCGCCAGCCTGGCCTGATCGTGTCTGTCGAGACTGTGGGGTCTGTCTCCCTCATGATGGCCCTGTCCCTGGATTTGGTGACATCTCGCGTGCTCCCCACGCACACCGCGCAGGAGCCGCTAATTGGGCGCGCACGGGTCGGCCCTGACCGCGTCTCCACGGCGGACGGACGCGGTGGCGCGGAGAGCCAGAGCGCGACTGATTCTCTCGGAGGCGCCCACGCGCGGCCGCATGTTCGGGATATCTCGAAGAAAACGATATGGATGTGCAGCCAGTGGGATGCGCTGGAGGACTTGGTGCGCGCCGAGGTTCGCAACTAGCAGAGACACACGCGATCTTCGCGCCGTGGCAGTTCGGCGCCGCGGGGGTCAACGCCCCGACGGCGCGTCTCGCGTGAGACGATCCTCATCAGACGAGCAGGCTTCGCTGTTATGCTGTGCGCTGTCGGCTGTCTCCCGAACTGGCAGAGAATCTGGAAGCGCAGGCAAGGCTGCGGCAGAAAGATGTAGGCAAATGGCAGGCTGACGTGCAGCCAGCAAAGCAATACGACGCTCTGGCGCAAGGAACGAGGGAGGAGTTCCAAGATGGTATCTACTGCAGCCGTGGAGGGGAAGCCGTCGAGCACGTCAGGCGCTCCACGCGCAGGTGACGAGATCAAACAAAGCCCGTTTCCAGTGTTGGGTTCCGGGGGAGGCCAATTGACGCTTGACGTAGTGGCACAGACGCGACGTCGTTGCAGCAGAGAGTTCGTCTTGGGCGGGCGTGTGCGTCTTCTGTCGCGGCTTGGGAAGGAACTTCTGAATCTGTGCTCACAGTTTGTGGCGCGTATTTTTCCTGTCGGTGGTTAGGTACTACCCACACCAGTGAAACGGTTTCCTGCATTCTTGATTGTTTTCATGGGTAAGGCTACTGTAATGGTATCAGTAGGTCCCGCGTCTCGTCTCTTTTTTTCTCTCTCCGTCGTTCGTCCTTCCACCTAAGCTGCTTGTGGAAATAAAAGACACTGGACAAGGTGCGCCAATCGAATACGATATCAGGCAGCATCGAGCACTGCCCTGGTTGCATGTAGCAGTGGGGCACAGGCAGCGAAGCATCGATTCAGCTTGCCTTGCCACAGAGCGGATACTTCGCCTTCGCGCGGGTGCCCTAGTCCGCCACGCTACCTTGAGGCTGTCGGCGGCATCCCTGTGACGTAGGGACGCGGAAATCAGACCCCACGCATGCGGCAATGGGTAGCTGCATACTAGCAGCTGAATTCGTGCGCCAGTGATGGGGCGACACTCACTCGGGTAGTCGCCTTCTTGTTGTTAGCACTATTTTACATCCACGCTCCTCACACATTTATATCTCAGTGTATATATACCTACATCCCTGTGGACCGATATGCTCGTTAGTATTTTGTTTAGAGTCACCGTGCAATCAACGCAAGCGCAGGCAGTCACACCGTGCGTGTCACCGTGTATCCGACGCGCGTGGGCACTCTCGCGTTGGAGGTGCTGGGTTCGGTGGGGAGGTGCTGCAGTGACTAGGCACCCATCGCTGGCATGAAGTAGCCAGGGCTGCCTCAGGAACCACACTGAAGTTTAGTTTTGTAGTTTATCCGAGATGAAACGTCCTTGGCGCAGGTCTAGAGCGAGATATCACTTTCTCATTGGCGAATGTTTAAGATAGGTTCCGGTGCACGTCCCTAGCATGTCAACTCAGACACTCGTTCACCGCCAGGTACGGTGGTGGAAGCGCCTCCGTCAGCTCACCGCTGAATGAGTACTGGAAGGTTCTCCCATCAGTGTCAAGTCTGCGCCTATTCGGCTCGTCTGCACGCATCGCCTGTAAGCGCCGCCGCCATGTAGGAGCGCTAACTCCAGACCTGGGAGCGGAACCTCGGAGGTATGCGCTTGCCGACTTCCACGTGCGATTGTTTCCCGCGGTGGCCCGCTGCCAAGGGTTATAACATCGCAGTGTATGAGAGGCGTGTATTTGTGTCTGCGGGCAGACAGATGTTCTTCGCTTCGCAAGATACGCGAGATGTAGACTGTGTGTACGCAACGGATGCTTCGGTATTACACTAGCCCACCGTCCAGTTGTCAAACCTCAACGAGCCATGGCCCAGAAGAGGCATATGACAAGGAGACACAAAACGTGTTGTCATCTGGACCGAGAATGAAACCAAGACAGACATTCCTGTAGCGTGTTTCCCTGCATGCGTACGCATATGCGTTTGCAGACTGCTTTAGCATGCGGTGACACCACTTCGCATCCACTCAGACACGTGGTGAGTGATACACCCCATATTCTCTGCACAAATGCTTCCACCTCAAGTTGCAACTTCCCTCGTCCATCCGGGGGGATCATCGAATGCACGAAATATGGATGTCCATGTGTGTGTACAAGGATCAGACGTTTGACTACTCAGAACTTCTTTCGATTTACGCGGGCACACGTAGCCGACGAAGACCCATGGGATGGAGACAAGAGCACATCGACGTCCTTGAGTTGGCAGCATGAGTTATTTTTGCCTCTAATCTTTTTTGAACTACTGCGCGTGTCTTTTGGACGTGTCGAGTGTTCGCGCAATGCCCCGTTGGCGCTTATTGGGCCTGCCCCCCCCCCCCCCCCCCTTATTAGCTGCCCCGCCTTTTGTTCTTATAAATGAATATGCATATATATTTTATGCGTTCACAGGCGTACAGTGGTTGCTGCAAGGGACGCTTCTGGTCCCTCATGCACACGCCCATGAAAGCCAGGCGCAACAGAGGCGAGCCAGCATCCTTGTGGCGCATTATCGCGGTGTGCTGCCGCCAACCTCGCGTCGCGGGTCGAACTGCTCTCGTCATTTGCGCTGTGAAGAGCACCGAACATCGCTCGTTCCCCCCGTTCCACTGCTGCGTCCGCTAGTGCGCTCTGATCGAGAGGACCAGCGACGAAGCTGTGGTGCCGGCCGCGTGCTCGGTTGTCGTGACGTAGGAATTGCACTTTCTCGGACTGCTTTACGAAACCACGGTAGCTTGCGTTTGACAACAAGCAACATAACGATTCAGGGTTTTCGATCATGTTTAGTGTACGGGCCGGAAGACAGAATACTCCGCCTGGCGCGTGCGCGACAGACCCCCACGACGCCTACGCGGGAGGTCGCAGCGCAACAGCTTCCTGCCGAACGATCTCAATCCGTCTGTTGTGTACTTCGGCTCCGTGGAGGTGGCACCCAGTCGAAGTTTTCGAATGCCTTTTGTCGATATACACTGAAAAGACATTCGTATTTCCTGTTGGACTCTATTCCTGCACTTTCAGGTACGGCCGGAGATCCCAATCTGTCATGGCAGCGCGTGTGTCCTTACACACGTGCTCCCTCAGTCAACTCCGCTCCGGCAGTTCATTGTAGTCACGGCAGTCAGGCAAGTGTGGTGTGCAGAGAAGCATGGTGAGGACGGTTGATTTCGTCGTCTGCAGTATCCCCTCGGTAGCCCATCACCTCTACTTGTTTCAACGCACGCCCAACTCCTACCAGTGCGGCCGTAGGTTGTACTGCTGCGTGAACAGACACCCACTCTATTATTGTACGATCTCGAACCGGAGAGCCAACGCGGGGCTCGCTGCTCAGGAACCTGCGCTACTACGCAAGCCCCTTTGTTGCCGTGTGGGTTAAACCAAGAGCGCGCTCGCATTTCCGCATTTTCTCCAGACCCACAGGAAGCGTCTGAAAGGCTATTGATTAACACGTGCCCATGGGTATTACGTCAAATACGAGGGACGTGACGCTTCATCGTGGAGGGCACGAAATATCGGCGGAGTGCAAGCGCAAATTCTTCCCAGTAAGTGCAAAGCCTCGTGTTCAACAAAGTCGCCGACACCCAGCGAGTTCGCTGCTGCACAAAAAGAGTAGGAGCACTTAGGGTCGCTTAGAGGGAGTATGTGGCAGAATAGCCAATAAGCCATTGTGCTCAGTCGTTAATCAGGGAGACAAACTGTGGGCGATACGCCGCCACGTCTTGTGCTAACTTGGTAGTTCGATTCGAGAGCCCTCAACTATCGCGAGCCTCCGCGTATTTTCCTCAACGTTTCCAACTATCCCCCTGCACGCAGTCACGGGCCTAGTGTCGACTCTCGCATCAGCTCCAGTGAATACAGTCTATAGGCGTACTCCTTCCATGCTAGCTATGTTGGGGGAATTCAGTTAGTACCGCATAGCTACGGCCGTTAATATACAAGCTCTGGTTGATGGCAATGAGCTTTCATACATGCTGTTCCGATGTGGAGCGATCTGCCCGCACTGTCCCAGGCAAATGGCGACAAGTTTCCCTAATTTAGATTTTTCCGCTGCTCACAATTCTGTGTCGGCAAGAGCCTGCAGTGAAGGTAGCTCGCATGTTTCAGGAACCGACTTGTAGTCTCCCCTCGTCACAGTACCAGCGTGGCTCACTGAGTGGTTCCCGGTTTGAAGAACGAAAGCAGAACTGGCCACAGAGGACCACATGTTCAGCAGTCGCCTGCTCCGTTGTGGCCCACGGAGCGCAGGCCACAGAACCAACTCAATCCAAGATGGACATGTTGTGGCGTAGCGCGTGTGCAGCTCCCGCAGCCAGTTTGCGCACCGTCTTCACAGCATAGCGGCCCCTCACATCTGCGCACTCCATTTGTCCTCGCTATGACGCCTCCGACCCCGATTCTGAACATAATTCGCCCGTGACCTATTGAGTGAACAATTTCCTCAGTCGCCCAGCGGGGCTTCGAAGAGGACTCGCCGCCATTTCGCCAGGTTCGCCCGCCATACCGTCAAATTCCGGGATATTTTTTTCGCCGTTTGTTCAAGCGCCGACGTTCATTGCGTGCGAGACCCATAGCAGAAGGTGTACTGCCAAGTATCTAGGCTGTCTCACTCAGTACGCTGAACGACGCCGGAGAGCTGGGCAAGGATGCCGCTGCAGCGACGCTGTTGTGTGGATGCTTGTATTTTGCAGAAGAAAGGGATGTGTCTGATTGGACAGTGGACTTCCGGAGAGAATGGCTATGAAAGAATGGTAGTAAAGGGGAGCGGAGCTCTGGCCGCTTCATCCCGTATAGACAGAAATGGTCTTCAAATAATATGCGTCTGTTCACAGCATACAAGTACACCAAAGCCATTGCACCGGCAGCCCTGATGCCCAACTCGTCATCCTCATTGTAGTCAAACTGCTCGGCGTCTTGCAACGGTGCTGGTTTGGCGGCGTAGAAATCGGGCTGCATACATACGACCTACGAGAGGTTCGAGACGTCGGTACGGTCTTCGTGAGAAGCCGCTCACCCTTCGCTCACAAACACCCATCCTATCTCGTAAGCATCACAAGTAGACGAGTATGCTGCATCTTATGAAAAAAAATCCGGAAAGCCGATGGACCTGGAGCCGTCTACACGGTTGCGGCGCCATACACTTGCATGACGATTGTATATATGCGATATTGTAATCACTATTGTATGCATGTTCTTATCCACGCGCAAGTATATCTACGCATACATCTTGCCGCCGCCTATCTTGGGACTGGTGAGCCCGCGACTGAAATTTTGCCACTGCCTAGTTGTCTGTCGATACTCCCCGCCTCTCTCGCGTTCATGTAACGACATGAGACACCGAAGTGGTTGTCGTGGTGAAAGAACTATTTTCGCTCACGTGTTCTGTTGCGTCACCTTGTGAGCATCCTTCAACGCCCTTCGTCTGAGCTCGTCCCGGTGGTTGCATGATGTAATCCACAGCCGTGGTTTTGCCAGTCATCTGACAGCGAGAAGTCCCAATCATCCAGTGAGCCCCAGCAGAACTGACGTATCGGCACATGCAGATAAACGTTCGCCGTTACCCCCACCGATTCTCTCTCCAGTTTCCATGGGTGTGGTACCAATGGCTTACATCCACTCGTTTGGTGTTACCGTATTAGCACAGAATACGGCGGAGGTCACGTAGTGCGCGACGCTGGGCAATAGGTTCGTATTTACAATCTTCTGTCAGTGTCCGAAGCAAAGAGATTGAAGATAATTCGCGCAGCAATCCCGAATGCACGCGCATCGAAAGGTCCCTGTGTTAGATGCGAAAGTCACTCGAGCGGTCGCTTCGAGGAGCGAACCAAGGCGCGACCAGCAACTCTAGACGTGCTCGGTTTTGGGCTTCTTTTCATGTGGTGCCTGTGGAATGGCCTGGAAGTCTTGGAACGCGCGTTCCTGTACCTACGCAGACAACAAGTCAAATCACTGCAGATTTTTCTGTATGGCCGCGGTGTCGGTCCGCGGCAAATGCCGCTACGCGGGAGCCCCGCAGACACAACAGGCACTGGGGGCACTTCTGCTTTTCATCTCCCTGGGTTGTCTCCATGCGTCCGAAGAGTCACGCGACACCAGCGTGACTGGCGAACAACCACTGCGGCTTTCGGCCCCGTTTTCTCATCTACAACTTCCCCCCCGGCCACCGGGAGAAGGAGCGCACGGTGCGTGTACGCCTTACCGGGTGGAGTACAAACTCCTGACAGCCGTATCTCGTTTCATGCGGGGCCCGGTGAGCCGGCGCCTAGCGGACAGTGCCACTGAGAGCGACGACGACCAAGTTGTTCCATTGTGGAACGGGATACCGAAATCTACTGCGTTGACAACCGCGGCACCGCCGCCTGCACCGATGCCACGACACCTCGATTTCCTCCCTGGCCCGCGCTACAGCTTTCAGGCATCCGCGGATGTCGGCTCACGTGACCAACGCGTTCCCACGCGGGCATCGGCAACCTTGATAACATCGTCACGTGAAGCTGCCCTTGTCCGTCGGCGGTGGTTCGCAAGCCGAGCGCCTAGGCCATACCCCTGGCCCATGCTTCTGCCGCCGCCCCCTCCGCTTGTGCTCCGGCAGCTGTTACAACAAGCACGACGGTCTGTACCCAGGATAGCCGCGCAGTTGCCAGGAAGTCCAGGACCTATCCTTCGCCCCAGTTTTCCTTTCCATTTCCTGCCGAATACCCCCCGGCCCCGTAGAGATGAAGTGACTCCGCGTATACCGCTAGGAACCGTTGGACGTCCGGTACTGGCAACGCCGCGGTTGGCACTGCACCGGATGATGTGGGGAAGCCGTCAGATACCACAGTCTGGAAGTCTACGAGTTGTTCCAGCTTCAGAACCACGACTTAACGTAGAAAGCAGGCCGCCTGCGCTCATGCGAGGCTCCGCCCTTGACACTCGTCGCGCGGACGGAGCTGCCGAACAGGTCGTGCCAGATGACCCCCGTATCGATGAGGGGCGCGTTTATGCTCTGGGCGGTGACGTCGTCTCGTCGCTGATAAGCGGCAGACGAACTGCCCCAGAAGTCCGAAACACCCAGATGGTCCTAGTAGAAACATCACCAGCGACTGTCCGCCGAGCGTTCGACAGGAATGTTCCACCGAGCCACACGACTTCCAGCTCGCTTCCGGTGTCGGTGGACGCCACCTCTTCCGTCGGGCGCGCAGCGCCGAGCCCGGGCCAATGAATTTGAGAGTAGATTTTTGGAGTTGTCCAAGCAGGGACGCCGGCCCGAAGGGACTGTGAATGGATGGAATGACATACCTATGTCATATGTACAGTATGTCCTGAGTATCGTTGTAATACACATCCGCATGGTACGTCCGCCTCTAGAGGAACAATGCCGACTACCCTTCATGCGAATATACGGCTAACTGCCCTGTGATTCTGTCTTATACCGTCTCGCGTACGCCTCAACGACAAGGCGACATTAAATTATTACATGACTTCCCGGGAAGCAGGGGGAATCCGCACCATGAGATGGATGGCTTCCGCCATTACGCAAAGGTCACCGCGGAAGAGTGGGGATTCGACAGTTCACTGGCCTGCTCATGGCTTCGCTGGCTTTTCCCCAGATGTCGTGTGTCATCAATGCTGTTGTTAAGGAATAATACCACTACAGCAAGTAACTAACTCTTCCTATGTGCGTTTGCATGACCGCCGGCTTAGCATTGAGGCTTGCTGCCAATACCTGAAGAGGAAGAGCGCATAGTATGGTAGCGAGTAAAGAGAAGATTCACAGGAAAAAAAGAGGTATTCATTTCCCCTCGCTGCCACTGTGCCGCTTCGCGGAGTGTCTTCGGACGCAAACAAAATCCTCGGCTGGCGATGAGAAAAATGGCGGGACACGCCCACCGCTTCGAAGCTGGTGTAAAGTGTAACTCAGGCACACGGGTGTGTGTCCAGCGGGAGAGAGACCGCACGAACACCCGCTCATTACACGGTGGTAGGGTACGGATGCGCACGCATTGAAACCAGGACGCCTCTGAGATACTGACGTGTATCGGCGTTCACGCATGCCCACGGTGCATGCAGTACGTCCCGTAGCCCGTCAGCGTAACTCTCCAAGTATCCAAAGCGTGAACGTGCATGCTAACTAGCGATCAGGGAGCGGAAGCGCCATTATCAGGATTCAGAACTTGATGGACTAGGCACGCAGACTCGTTTGAGATGGCGGCGCGGACGGAGGATGGCAATCCTCGTGGCCAGCGGATTACCAAGACCCCTAGTGGCAGCATCCACGCATATGCCAGGAGTCAGCGGAACAAACCATGCCCGATAGCGTGCATTGCTATGCACGTTTTCGTTCAGAGCATAGTAGCGGCGCTGCAGCACTGGGGGGGACTTGCCCCTGTCGTTGCCTGTACTTCTTGTACTGCTGTGGAGCCTGGAAAGCACGGCGATGCTCAATCGGTGGCTGAGCCATGGTGACATATCTCGCCATTCTTTGCCTCTCCGACTTTCAGTGTCGCGGCTCAAGGCCCCCCCAACAAAATCGCGGCTAGACCTGCTACAGCATCAGACTATATATGTGCCGCGAGAAAGGCTGCCGTACAGCTGCACCCAGCCCGCTCGCGCCAGTCAGCTCCGCAGATTCTACAGCTCACGAAGCGTGCTCTTTTCCGCCGCGCCTCCCCGATGCAGGGTTACAGAAGCAGTGGTTGTACGCAAACGAATGTATGCATACGTGCGCGCAATTGAGCGCTATTCGAGCCTGAGAAGATATTCAGGTAAATCTGTATGTAAACGTCTTACGCTCGCCGTCGCGCATTGAATGGTGGGATTCATCTCATCAACAGGCGAGATGTCTAATCCTCAAAACGTTTCTCGAGGACTGCACTCCTCTATTCCTCGTGTTGTGTGGTGTGCTCGCCGGCTTCGCTCTGCCTCGGGATAGAACAGGAGGGGCAAGGCAAGCGAAAAAGCGAAGCAGGAGCAGCCGGGAGCGACACAGACGGCTGGCAAGCGCAAAGAAAAACTGACGGATTACAGTGGAATGGACGACAAAGACGTCGGAAAGCGAAACGATAGGGGTGTGAATCGAAGACGAAAACGGCAGGCAGGCACCGAGGAAGAAGAGAAAGAGGCAGACAGAGGCACGCTAGCTAGATCCTGCAGCAGATGACGAGAGGACTAGCCAGGAAACCGCAGCCCACCCAGGACGGCGTCACCCAGGACGGCGTCCCGAGCGGGTCCGAACGCATGCGCTGCTCCGCGCGTTCGGTGTCTCTGAAAATCAAATATCGCGGGCATCGGGCTTGAACTCGCGGTCAGGCATGCGACGGATGTGCACCACTGCCGCTAGAGGAGGAGGAATGCGGCGCAAACGTCTGCTGAGCTGCGAGATCTGGCGGAAGCAGATGTTCTTCGCCCTTCTTCAGCTGCACCTTGAGAAACTTGCCACACGCTGCATAGCCGTTCATGGCTCGAATCGCGGCAATGGCGCTCGCTTGGTTGTCGTAACTCACAAAGCCGAAGCCTAAAGACAAACCCGCACCAAAGGTGAGGATGAACGCAGGCATACACTGCTCGCAGAGAGGGAGGAAAACAACTACGCGACGCAGAGGAGAAGACGCGAGCAACAGGCGCACACGGCGTCGAACGGCAGTGGAAGAATCGGTCGAGACGCGCAAAGGATCCTCGGAGAGAAAAAGAAATGGCGGACACCAAGGCGGGCACCCGCAAACGAAGGAGAGAGACTCGTAGATCCTGGGGGTTCGAGAGAATGAAAGAAACGAAAGAAGGCCACAAACTCACAGCCATAAGAAGAGCGTGAACCGAAGGAAGTAAGCGCACAAGGAAGAGGGCTCGGCATCAGCCGGGGAAGTTAGAGAAGTGGCGAGAAAGCCTCAGGTGGGTTCGGAGCTCCAGTCTCCGTCAACAGGCGAGCCCACGTGGGGCGCGGCGCGCGCCGGCGAAAGGGCTGAATCTACACAGAGGACCCCCTATCGCAGAGGCGAGACAAGGAGACAATTCACTCACGGGCACCACAAACGGGTGACTCTACGCCGACAGAAGCGCAGGATTTCTCATCAGCGGAGGTCGTCAGCGACGCGTCCCCGTCTAAAAGACGCTCACACTGCCGCCCGTTTCGCCCTCAAGCTCCCCCGAGGGCCTTTGCCGTTGGCTCCCTCCTAGCCGCTTCGACTGCGCGACGTACCACTGCGCTTGCCAGTCTGAGAGTTCGTCTGAATCTTGCACGAAATGACATTTCCGAAAGGCGCAAAGTGCCGAAAGAACTGCTGCTCCGTCCACTCCGGCGGAATGTGGTACACAAACAGGTTGCTGCCCAGTGGGCCGTACAGCACCGCGCCCGACCGACCGCCGCCTGAGACCCCCCCGGGTGGGAAGGGCGTCGCTGAGCAAAACACAAGAACAAACGCCACACGACCACGCAGGGTGAGTGAGGGCAGAGAGAGAGCACGAAGACCCCGGAGTCGCGCACACACGCACGAGCTGTGCAGCTGCCCACGCAGCAGCAGCAGCTTCAGCCAGGCCCGACGCTACCCTCTGCAGTCAAAAGCACTCGCAGGCGCGAGTGCTTTTGACCTTGTCAAGTGCAAGACGTTCACGGTAAAAACCCGCGTGTTTCTGAATCCAGACGGCACCGGCAGCTGAGGGATCGCCCGAGATGCGGACACAGAGAGTTGAGCCCACGCGGCGACGCCTACTCTTTTAGACGCTTAGGTTTGACCCATGCACTGCGTCCGCGAGAGAGCGACGACGAAGAGAGAGACAGAACGGAGGCAAGGTAGCCGGAGGCTCCGCCGCACCGCCAAAGTTGCGTTTTTGGGGGGCGGAAGCTGTCTCCCGCAAGACTCGACTGGCAACACTCTTTCGTCTTCCGCGGACTTCGAGTCCGTGGTGCCTATCTTCCGCCTCTCCGTCTGCAGTGTTTCTGCTCGCTACCACCCCTCCCCCTCCTCTTTGCCTTTTTCTCCCCTTCACGCTTCTCTGAGCGCGTCTTCCGCCAGACGCACTCTTTCGACTCCGTGCCAGATTTTTTCTTTGAATCGCTTATTGCTACCGTCTCTCCGTTGGTGCACCTGCGCACCCCTCGCGCCCACTTTTCCACCGGGGTTTCTGCCTCGTGAGCGATCCCAGGGAACTTACGCGCAGAGGAGAGATCCGGAATGTCGGGATTCCCCAGCCGATCCACGTACTCCTTTGGTGGCAGCGGCCTCTGCCACTGAACGTGCTTCGTGATGGCGTTGTAAAAGTAGGGCAGCTTCGTGTCCGGAGTCCAGTAGACCTCCCAGAGACTCGGCGGCCCGCCAATGAGCTCAGAGGCGGTCTGCGCGTTCGCCACCGCCCCTGCCGCTGCGCCCGGCGCCCGGGGCGGAGGCGCGGTAGCCGCTGAGAGAGGCGGGAAGAGCGACGCATGCAGCCCGCCGTAGACGGTGCTTCGTTCGCCTCCACGGGCGCCTTGGGCGCTGGAGACGCCGCCGCGGGCCCCCGCGCGCTCCACGTCGCCCCCCCCGCCCTCCTGCTCTCGAGCGCCGGCGGCAGAGAGAGAAGAGCCGCTGCACCCAAACGGCCGCCGCACAGTCGGCGGAGACGGCGACGGTGAGGAAGCAGAGGTCGCGAAGCCGTTCGCGAGCGGAGGCGAAGAGACGGCGGAAGCGCCGGCAGACGACGCGGAGGGAGACGGAGAGGAGTAGAGAGACTGCGACCCTCCCGAGCCCGCGGAGGCGGCCTCACCGCCCTCTGCACTCGGCGAACTCATAACCGCGGGGTTCGGCGAAGAAGGAAGAGAAGACGAGAGAGAAGGGTGCTCGGGAGAGGGGGACGAACCACACATGCTCGCGCTGCCGCCTGAAGAAGAGGGCGCAGGGGTGGCGGACTCAGGGGACGAAGAAAGCTGCCGCCCCTGTTGAGTCAGCAGAGAAGGCTCGCCCGCCAAAACCGCCGCCCGAGGCGGCGGGAAAGACGCCGCCGTCATGGCGGAGCCCGCGGGCGCCGTAGATCCAGTCATCGAGGGAAAGAGAAGACGGCTAAAGAAGAGTGCGCGCGGGGAGGGGGGTGCGGGGAAGGGGGAAAGCGGGGAAGAGGGGGACTGGGACGGGGGGGCGGCACGCGCCCGGAGGGAGCTAGGAGAGTGAAGAGATGCAAAGACAAATCGGGCAGAAGGCAGGGAGACGCAGAAAAAAGCGGAACCGTTAGAGAGATGCAACCGAGGACATAAAGGCGGGAACACAAAACTGTCAGCTGGGCTATTGGGTTCGACTCCCGGGGAGAGAGCGGGGAAAAAAGGCGTCCTTTTATGGAAACCAGGACCGCCGAGCCGTTTCCCTATTTCTCGCGTTCGGTAACAACCCAACGCAGGGCACTGGAAGACTCCCACTGTCTCCTCCGCCGGCGCCCTCGACTGTCTTCTCGCTCTCTCCCTGCCCGCTGAGGCGGTAAAAAGACTAAAAAAAGTGAAGGATTGGGTTATTAGAGAGTGTGCGCGGAAAACAGTGAACGCGTTGCAAATTTACAACGCACAGCAGCACATGCGTCTTCCGCCACGCGTCTACGCTCTCTGAGACCTCCGAGAAGCGCGGGAGAAGGAAAAGACGCCAGGCGAAACGCGAGTTGACACGAACAGCACAGCGATGACTCACATTTTTCCTCCTCAAAGACTTCTCACTGGCGCCCAACGCGTCACGCTCGCACGCAGGCATTTCCGTTGGCGCACGCGTGCATCCCCTCGGAGAAAACACCGGGACGAAAAGCGTGAACGGCGAACGCTTTTGCCCAGGTGCAGCAGCGTGGGAGATAGAACAGAACGGGCGACCCCTGCGCCCTCCGGCACGACCGGGGTCGCGCCAGGGCCAGGGCCCAGATCGCCAACAGGAAAGGACATGCAGAAAAGTTATGCAGAAGCGTTGGAGCCGACTGAGAAGAAATCGACCTTTTTTGACGGTTGCCACACACCCGGCCGTTGCGACCTCCTCGCATCTGCGTTCGCGATGGAGCAGAGGAGGCTCAGATCTGGTCGCTCGAGGACTGGGCCTTCCGGAGTTAGAAAGCCGATGAAACTAAAGGAGTTTCGTCGCTTTCCATATAGATGCTCTATAACGCTAAGGGCTGGCGAGTCGCTAACTCAGTATCCACTACCCAGACCGCATCTTTGGAGACACGACGGCGGCTGCGTGCCCCCAGTGGATTTGACGCTTCGGGACCGCTCATACCGTCTGGAAACTCAGCATGAACCAGCTAGCCCTCTTCACGGCTTCCCACGACGCACCATCTACTGTCTGCAGCCTTTCTCTTTCTCTCCCTCTAGGCGGGGCCTGTGCCGGATGGGCGTTAGGTAAAGCAGCTAAAATACAGAAGGGCGTTGCCTAGAGAGGGCTTGAACAAATAGTGCTCTGTCACTAGGCACGCACGACACCGTCGGCTCCATTCAGACACGGCGTCGGCTTCCATCGGACGGGGACATTCGAAAAAACACGACTTTTGCAGCCAACAGCCCCAGCAGCGAGGACGCAGCGAAGCCCCACCTTCCTTGAGACAAGTAAAATCGACAATACGAACGAGCTGGCGACGACAGCGGGCCGCGAAGTACATTTCAGACACCCGACGAAGACATTTGCGTCCATCGATATATCTACATATATACGTTTGTCCACGGATATTCGCTTATACACAGTAGAGATCTAATAGCCTTCACGACAGCCACGTTCGGCCCTGGCGCCAGCGCGTTTCGCCAACGCACGCTGTCGCACCGAAACTATTTGCTGCAGCTCATACTTTCAGTTGTCATCGATATCAAATATATTTGCTTGACGCGAATGCTTTTTCCATCGCAGTCTACATGGAAACGACTGTTTGCACGAGAACTTCCGTTCCTTGACATTTACCAAGAATTGAAGTAGGCCGACATTGTGCAGATGCCGGTTCTGCGCCTCGCATACGCACAAACTGGGAAAGAAAAACATAGGTAGCACTGAGTGCACGTACGCTGTGTCCGCGTATAAACTTTCATGCAGCCGAGTGGGCGACTTCACCAGTCAAAAAAAAAATTGGAAACCAGCAAGCAGAAAACGGTACAACTACGCGTCCGAGCCCTGAGGGCGGTGGCGGACGACAAGAGAAAAACGTGGGATAATGCCGACGGCACAAAAGTATATATATAATTTATATGCCAGCAGGTATCGCCTTACGTCCATTTATGGCAAGAGGAGGCTCTGCCAACCGCATTTGTTTTTCAATTTTCGGGGTTCCTCGCTGAATCACGACGGTGCGCTTGGCATTCCCACCGATTAGTATCCGGATTTTCAATAACGTTCTGTGCCCGCGGGACTGTCCCTGTTCCCACGTTTCATGGGACATCGCGTTGCTTGCCGCCCTCTCCCCGCATGCCTTCTAGCGTCGAGCAGAAAGCCACCTCCACGGCCCCTGTCTTCCGTCACATTCCCCCCCCCTCCCTCCCTATCATTGCCACGTGGGGCGACCGGGGTTGGCGCTCGGGAAGACTCAAAAGTGAAGCTCGAGATAAGCCCTGTGCAGCGGCGACCACTTGGATACTGCGGAAATCACCTCCGCATCGTCCGCAGATACGCACGTATACGTATGTTTCTTTCGCCCCATGAACAGCGCACCTCCGCGCTAGCATATGCATGCCAGCTCTGCTCTGCCTTGAACCTCCGCGCCGAAGGAGACATGCACATGCATACCATTGAGATCTACAAGTGACTACTCCTTTTTATCTGTCCCTCCACCCCGCTCCACGTTTATACAGGCCTATATATATATATATATATATATATATACGATGACGCATACATACATACATACATATATGTATATATTTATATACGCGTAGACGGTGCTCTGTGCTGCAGATTAAGGAGTCGGAGCAGAAAGTTCTGCAGGCGAAGCTGAAGGCTCGAGCGCGGGCGAAGTCGTGGAAGGCGGAGGAGAGGCAGACAGTGGTGCAGCAGAGGAGACGAGCGAACCCGCAGTCGGGTCAGCAGGGCGCGCACTGCGAAGCAGCTTCTCCGCAGCGGGCATGAGGAAAACAACCGGCATGAAAATCATCCAGGAAATTGCGTAGAGCACGGCAGTCACGAAGAAGGCGAACCTGCGAGAGGAGATCGAATCGCGACACACCACAACGCCACGAACGCGCTGCATGCATGCAACAGCAACACTCAAGCACGCACCCCCAGCGCATAGATCCCCCCCATTCGTCTCGGCCTGCATATACATATTTGCTTTCAAACAAACCAAAATGCAATCGAGGAAGACACAGCTGTATACTGGATCCCAGGCACATATATATATATATATATATATATATATATATATGCATAAATCTGTACATATATATATATATAGGAAATCGAAGACGCTGCATGCGATTAGCGTCTGACGCGAGATCTCCGTAAATCCACGAAAGCAACCCTCGTGGGCCCTGTCGCTATTCTGGACGCTTTCATTGTGTGTGACAGTAACGAAGCTGCTCGCCCCTAGCTCACACGCCAGTAAGACACGACAAAAACAATCGTTTTCTGCCGACGAAACTCTCTCGCACCTCCGCCGGGCGCCAGAATATATTCCCCCACACATGTTGCGGCCACGAGGCGAGCGTCTACCACATATAGGCGAGACGACTCACGCTGATGCACAGCGAGACAATCACGGATCGTTCGAGGCCTAAAAGCCTCCGAAACTCTGAGCGAAGATGCGCGGAGACGCACCGATAGTCTCTGTTCGCGAGGAAGCCGCCGACGAGCGCACTACCCGACCAGAGCGTTGAGCTGAAGGACTCGACGGCGTTCCATTTTCCGCGATTTGCCTCTGAGTGCAGCAGAATGAGCATCCCAAAAGATACAAACCCGAAAGAAACGCGCGAGCATGGTGCGAGCGCCCGTCCGGACTAGCTTGCATGCCGCACTGCCACGCGCGTTAGACCGCCGTACGCATGTTAACGAGTTCGGTGCACATGCAATAATGCACAAATACATACAAGCACATATATAAATATATATATATATATATATATGTATATACATGCATACACACAGACATACATAAATACATGCATAAATCCATATGCGTAAGTGCCTACATATATGTATCTATATATATACATACAGATACATGCCAGCGTATGCGCCTGGGCATTCAAACATGCACTGTGGTCGTGATGGCTCCCCAACCTAACGCGAAGACGGCAATTGACTCCCGACAACTAGATATATGCACATATATATACGCACATATATGTATGTATGTATGTATGCATGTATGTATGTATGTACGTATGTACGTATGTACGTATGTACGTATGTATGTACGTATGTACGTATGTATGTATGTATGTATGTTATGTATGTTGTGTATGTATGTATGTATGTATGTATGTATGTATGTATGTATGTATGTATGTATGTATGTATGTATGTATGTATGTATGTATGTATGTATGTATGTATGTATGTATGTATGTATGTATGTATGTATGTATGTATGTATGTATGTATGTATGTATGTATGTATGTATGTATGTATGTATGTATGTATGTATGTATGTATGTATGTATGTATGTATGTATGTATGTATGTATGTATGTATGTATGTATGTATGTATGTATGTATGTATGTATGTATGTATGTATGTATGTATGTATGTATGTATGTATGTATGTTATGTATGTTGTGTATGTATGTATGTACGTATGTATGTACGTATGTTATGTATGTATGTTGTGTATGTATGTATGTACGTATGTATGTATATATGTATGTATGATATTTCTGAATTTTTCACGTAAGTCGGGCCTCGCGCAGTCTACGGAGGCTGACTGGAGTTTCGGTACGCTGGAATGGAAAGCGCGCCGGCTCACTTCGCGTGAAGTCCATGATGATTGACCGCGTCAGCGGTCCGACAGCGTTTTGCAGCGCGCCGCGGAGGAGGTAGCAGACGAGCATGACGGAGAGCCGCTGGACGACGCACATGCTGAGAAGCATCACGAGGCCCCCGAGGCAAAATAACATCGCGGCGCACGCCCGCCCTGTGGCACACACGACACCGCAGACGAAACTGCCAGGAATCGAGAGACGCGCGAGTGTCTTCTCCCACCGCAAGCGCCCTGAAGAACTATCCAATGCCTCGAATAATCAGACTGCCCCGTGACGGCCGCGACTGCAGCTTGGTATACGCTCCACAACGCGCGACGAAAACCACGTGAGAACAATGCGGGGAATAGCGAAAGATGCGAAAGCGCGCAAGTCACGCAGGAGGTGCGCCAGAGAGGCCGACCGCGAAGCCTGACTTTCAAATGAGAGCTCTAAAAGCAAGGCTTGTCTCACATACGCCTGCAGCACCCAGCGCCCCCCAGCAGCAGGGAGGTGAACGCCGAGAAAAGGAATCCTCAAAGACAGTGATGCAGAGAGGCAAGGGACACGACGGTGCGCGGCACGAGGCGCCGCATGCCTCGTCAGATCCTGCGGCTTTCCATGAAGTGCGCGCCGGCCGTCGCCGTTGTTCCTCGTGAGCGGTTTGCAAGACGCCCCCGTCGCGAGGCTGACTCACCTACGAGCTTAGAGAGCCGCTCGCCGATGAGCATGAAGAGGCCAATCCCGACGGCGTAGGCCGTCGCGAGGAAGCAGAGGTCGAGCGGCCGAAAAAAGTAAATTTCTTTGAAAAAAAGCGGAAAAAACTGGACTGTCATGCCTGCGCCGATCGCGCGCACAATGTCCGATACCGCCACGATGAACGGAATCATCCTGAAGGCACAGCAAAACGAAAAAACCAGCCGCAGAGCACAGGTATGGGGACTCCTACGCGACGCAGGGACGCGGAGCGAGAAACGCGAAGCGCGGCTCGAAGGCAACCAGGCAGTCCACACGCAGAAGAGGCGCACGACGTATATGGGTGTGTAACTCACATGCCTGGATGTAGAGGAATGCGGCGCAGTACGTGAGATGAACGTAGTGGAGCAGGCCAGCAAGACGAGTACGGAACACACAGGATGTAGATGCGTGTAACTGAGTAATCGCCAACGAAGCTCGCTTCAGGGACGACTATGCAAACGCAGCAAAGACAAGACAGCAAGACCGTGCCGCCCCCGCTCCCCCCCCCCCACCCCCGCGCCAACGTTTGCTGGAAAGCGTCTGCATCGCTCGCCAACGCTCTTTTTCCGCGCGTTTCGTTTTCTGCTTGCCTCTGTGTGCGGGAGAGCGCCGCTTGCCACTCTTCGTCTTGATCAGTCCCTGCCTCCGCGGGGCGGGGAGGCTCGCGCTCGTCATCCAGCAGCGGCCGCGAGATGTAGGAATTTTCTGTGCCTGCGGCGTGACTCTCTGCAGTCAGCGGCAGCCCGCACTCGACGGCGGCGATGAACGCGCTCGGCTCTACGCAGCCTAGACAGGTCTCCCACGAGGAGGCGGAACCCTGAGAAGGCGCCCCCCCCGGAGGCGCCGCGAGGGGGCGGGGCGGCGAAGACGCGGAGGGAGAGAACGGAGACACACTCGACGGACTGCCCGCAGGCGCAGCAGCCTCAAGCGCAGCGTGCCCACGCCGCGCAGAACATGCCAAGCAGGCAGGCGTGGGCGGGGACGCTGACGCGCGAGGAGACGAGAAGCACGAGGAGGAGCGAGAGGACGTGTCCATCGACGCCCCTGGACACGACGAGTACGCGTCCGTTGTCTCCGCCACTGAAAAAGGAACCTCGTGCACCTTCTTTCGTCCACCGCCGCCTCGCGGGTCTTGCAGGTCCAAATGCGAGGCCCCACAGGGCTCCGACGGGTTCTGAGGGAGCTCCGCCGACGCGGTCGCGCAGCGGAGCGCGCGGAGCGACTTCGCGCCGTCGGCAGGCACTGCAGATTCCACGGCCGGTTCGTCTGACTCGCGGGATCGCCACCGCAGAGAGGGCGCCGAGATCAGCACTAGAGACGCAAGCGAGGGTGCAACTGGCTGGCGAATGGCCTCAGTGGCGGCCGGCGGACGCCCTGCACCAGCGCGAACAGCAGCACAGACGAACGCAGAACATGCAGACGCGAGCGCCACGCACAAAACCCATGACGCAAGCGAGAAGCAACGCGGCCAGCCGCACATGGACAAGTGGGAAGATTGCCACAAGTCAGCGACCGCCTCTATCGTGCAGGCGAGCCGCACACGCACTCTGTTCCTGCGCACATGAGACGACAGCTGCGGCCATGGCGCACATGCCAGCGCGCCGCGGCATCCCTCTGCAGAGAAAGCCTCTCAGGCCCACACCGGTGGGCGCAGGCAAGGCTGATGTCGACCGAGCCGGACGAGGATCAAGCAAATTTGCGCTCTTTTCTCATTCCACCGAAACGCGGAATTCCCAGACAATTCACACGCGCACAACGGCTCGGCAGGGACGCAACACCGAAACGCAGGACGCCACGCTTCCCTTGTTTTCCTGGATAGCTGAAGGCCTCCGCTGTCCCGGCGGCCGCTGCGCGCGAGGCCAGCGCCGACTGTGCGTCTCCCGCGGATGCGGCGGTGCGAGCCGCAGCGAGACTCGCCGCGCGAAAGATGCTCACCATCCAAGGGCGCGTTCTCCACCGATCGCAGTGCTCCACTCGCCCGACGGACAGTGGGCGCCACGACCTGGTGGCAGAGAGCGTCGACTGTTCCCGACCCCACGTGGAAAGTGTTAATCGTTTCGGCATCTTCTGAAGGGCCTTCTGCCTCCCCACATCCCTGGCGCTGCCTGCGTACCAAAGAGGCCCCATGCGCCAGAGGCACCGCGGGCGCGGCGCTCGGCCTTTTGCACGTGTTCAGACGCCCGATGTCTCGCGCGGAGAAGCCTCTGCGGGCGAGCACAGCGCTCAAGGAGACTCGAAGCGAGTGCGAGGACGCGGAAGGCTTCTCGAGCAAGGCGACTTCGACGTCGTCCTCGGGTTCGTTCTCCCCGCCGCGGCTCTCTGCCGCTCTCTGGCGTTTTGGCGTCCCCCTTGCTTCACTTTCGCGACACTCTGAGAGCTGGCACCACTCCCCTGTGCTTCCCAGAGGCGCACGCTCCGGTGTGTAGTCTCCTGCTCCGTATGCGGCTCCTCCGCCTGTGTGTCGGGAGCACCGCCGCGTGTCCCGCCGTGCACCTCTCGCGCGCGCGTCTGTGTGTTCTCGATCGCCACAGAGTTCCCCTTCTCTGCATCCACACGCGGCTGGCGTGCCTCGATGATGTGCCTCCCGTCCGCCTGCGAGTGCGGCTGCAGGCGCATGGAACGCATGCGCGGACGAAGAGACGCGGAAGGCAGGGAGGGAGGCAGCCGAGGGCGAAGGCGGGCGATCCTCCTCTGGTCTCCGCACAAGCGAAAGCACGGCGCCCGCACTCGGTCCACATAGCAGCGTGCCGGCAACGACGGCTCTGTGCAGGATTGGGAGCTTCCAGTCGTCGCCTTCGAGGCGAAAATAGAGCGCCATCAGCAGCGGCCCAATCGCACTGGCAAACGTGCTCACCACGCCTGAGACAACGATGCACAGACACGTGACCGCACAACACGCGAGGCAATTCACGCGCACATCGGCGCGCCTCACCGCCAGGCAATCCTCCGCAACAGCCTTTTGCTGGAACAGACAGCCTGCGTTACTTACAGGTTCTTGAGCGGGTACGCGGGTCCCTACATGGTGTGCCTTGACTCTTCAAACTAGTTTTCACGCTTTCTACATGGGCGGCCAGGTGTCCGGCGCCGCAGAGGAGCGTTGACGCATGCTTGAGCGGGTAGCCACGAATGCACGCCTGGCGCGGTTCCGTTCACAGAGTTACAGATCTAGAGCTTTCTACCTTGCCCACGCGCGTGCATGTCGGCATTCCCAAATTCGCTGGTCAGATCCCTCCAAAAGCGCGCCATTTTCTTCCGCTCTCGACTTGCCTTTCACGATGAACCAGTACGGTCGATCTGCAGGCGCCATGGAGTCGGTGAAGATGGCGAAGCTCGCGCTGCTCGACAGCTCCCAAGTCACGCCCCACAGAAAGAGCGACAGCAGCAGCAGAGGGATGCTGTCCGCGGAGCAGCCCACGGTGGTGGCGGCGGACGCCAAGAACGTCATGCACGCTGCAACCTACAAAAACCGGGAGGAAAGCAAACGCGCAACAAAGAAGCCATGGGCTGTCTCCAGTGCAGTCCGCTGCGATGTACGCGTGACGTGTGTCTCCATGGGCGCGAGACGGGCGGGATGATGCGGAAGGCAGACGGCCGCGACGCACACCGGCGCCAGCGGGCACACGCAGCCCGATACGAAAACTGGTTTGTGTTGAGACGCAGAGCGCTCGGGAAACAGCGTGCGCGTATCAGCCAGCGACTCCCGGGAAACGCGCGCACGCGGAAAACGCACCTTGCATACTTTGCTCCGATCGAAGCGGTCGACAGCCATGCCCACGGGCACAGCCACCAGGAGGCTGGTCAGGCCAGACACGCTCTCCGCCTCTCCGACCCACCTGAAAGAAAACGCAGGTGAAACTCAGAACTGCCGTATGTGAGAGAAGAGGGAGGACTCAAGCGGCGACACCGTCCGCAGAACGCTCAAAAACGCTCAGCAAACGAAGCCGGGGAGACGCAGGGAGGAAGCTCTCGACGTCGATCGGACGCTAACTCGACTTTCGCGACATCCAAGCACGGCGCATGAATACGGCCCCGGTGCAGCAGCAGAGCTGTATACCTCAAACCGAATAAGCAGAGACATTATAGTTCGCAGAACGCTGACGATGAGTCCGAACTACAGGCACATGGGGGGGGAGAGGGGGGGGGGAGTGAGGGAGGGTCGGCTTCGGCGGAGCGCAGCCTTCGCCGCCTGCGGCAGAGGAGAAGACTTTTCTGGCGACATACACGTTGGAGCTGTTTCCGACGACAAAGAGGTAGGCGTCGAAGATGGGGCCTTGCGCGGTGGCGAAGAACAGCGTATTGAGAGCCGTGAAGCAGAGGAGAAGGCAGATATTGGAGCACCGGCAGGAACCCGTGCGGGCGTCTCCTGGGAGGGGGGCTTCGCCTCGAGCGTCTCGTCGTCGCCACGGACAGAGACACCGCAGCCGCCGCAGGCGGGTCGATGGGACAGTCGGCACTGAGGCGTTTGTCAAGGCAGTCACCACCTCGTCAGGCTGGTCTGAGAGCTCTCGAGGCGGCGCAGGGCGCGCCTCCGCGGCCACGTAGATCCTGGTTCGCAGGGGCGCCGCGCCCCGGCTCTGTGCGGGCTGCGCGCCGGCAGCGTCGGTCGGCTCGCCGCATCTGTCTTGCCTGTCCACTAAACGGCGCAGCTGCCAAGGCGGCGGGAGGTTCCTCTCTCTCTGCGAGCGGCCTCGCGGCTCTGCGTCCTGCGCGTCGCCGTCGTCGCCCCTCTCGAGGGCGTCTCGAGAGCGCGCCGCACAGCCGGAGACCGCAGGGACTTCCCGCCTCTGCTCGTGGCTCTGCGACGCCCGAAGGAGGAGGGCGACATGTCGCGTTCTGGAGGAGGGGTCGGTCTCCGCGCCCCAAAACATTTTCACTCCTACTGTGCACGGAGCCGACGACGCCGTCGTGAGGCCTAGACGATGCAGTTCAGGCGTTGCGCGTGACACAGGACGCCAAGACGAAGTCCAGGGTGGGACGACTTCTCGCGGAGCTCTGTGGCAGAAGAGTGCGGCCCTGAACCGCAGCTACTCACTCAGGCTTGCCTCTCCCGGCGCGGCTCCGGCGCGCGCCCGGCCTTCTCCGCGTTGCTCTCACTTCCAGTCGCTGGTAAGATCGCTTCTGCCTCTGTCTGCGCCTCTTTCAGACTCCCTTCCTGAGTCCTCTCTCGGTGCCGCCTCTCGCTACGCAGGTCTGTGGATTTCGGCGCCCGCCAAGGCTATGAAAGCAACCAAGTAAAATACGCTGCTTGTTGACGCAGCCAACATCTACGGGGGAAACTACACATGACGCGAAAACGACAGCAGTCCGTCTTCTGCGCTGCCTGTCGCCATGGCCTCGGAGTGTCAGTGCGTTCGCGCAGCCCGCCGCTCTCTGTGGCACACGCCAGTCGCAGCCGTGCTTCTCGTGCCTCCCCGGTGCGAAGCAACCGCTTCGAACGAAATCCAAAAGGCTCCAGACTCGAGTCAAAAACGGCAACACTGCATCTCTGCACGCCGGTCTACTCCTGTCGTGTGTATGTGCCGCGAGTTACAAAGTGCTTCCCCGGAGAGTACGGATAGAGCGGGGGAAAAGGAAACAAGGGATGCACAACGCCAGGGGACTAAGTGAGCCAGCGGACAGGCTTCAGATCACCGCGGGCGACTCTCCAGAGTAACATGCTCACTGACATACGCTCACGAAGCCTTGTGCCGCCAGCACGAGTGAGAAGTACCTCCTGGAAGACTAGATCTCCGCACTCCGTCGGGTTGCCGCTCCAAAATTTGCCCCCAAAATTACGCGCAAGAGCCCGACACAACCAGGCGCGTGCCGGCGACTGCAGACAGCAGAGCGCGGATGCCGTGGAAAGCTTCAGAAAAAAAGAGCAAATTGGGGCTTCTCAACACCGCATCACGGCACATCCCACTCGCGGCACCGAGGGGAGTGGCGGGTGAAGCAGAGGGCGGGAAAGGCGACTGAGCGACTCTGCAGTCGCAGTTGAGAGATTCAACGAGACGGGCACAGCTGAGGCACCCGTCAGAAAACGGTGGAAATGACGGCGCCAAGGAACGGAAGTGACTCAGGCCAACTGCAAATGACATACTTGGCCGCTAGCTGACCTGTGCGGCATGCCAAACGCGAGAAACGGCAATAGCCTTCTTCTAGACATGCACGCCTGTCTCGCGAGTTGAGCGGAACCCGGTCAAGCACAAGAGCTACGGAAGGCCGTGCCAAAGGTGAGCCGAAGGCACCGGCTGAAATGAGGAAACCCGTGACTCCTTTCGTCTCGAGCTTGGATTCACACGTGGCGTCGCTGAGGGGAAAATATGATGCGATGTCACGAGTGAATTTACCCCCCTTTTCCGCGTGCATGCGCTCCAGCACGTCCGCACACCGACTCAAACCTCGGCGCGCGGCATGATAGACGCAGCGACACGGAAGCCGTCACGGGTCACTTTGACGGCTTGCGGGGGGTAACAGAGATGAGTATATCAATACAGCTATACTGTGTGGAGGCCCCTCAACGAAGGCCGCTCCGCGTGGGCTCGCTAGTGCCAACAGTGAAACACTCTCGGAACAGCGGCCGAAGCAGCTGCGCCCGTGTCTTGTGCGATCTCCTCATTCGCAGGGGGGCTGAAGTGCTGTGATTTACAGCTCCACGAGGGTGACGGGAGGAAGGTGATGCGGGCGAGATCGAGCGAGCCTGAACATGGGCGGCTGAGAACAAGGTTGTTGTTGGAACATGATTGGCGTCCGTGGCTCAAATAGCTGCGATGTGCGTCATCGACTTTTAGCATGTTAGTATTCTACCTTCTTCCTGCCTCCTGACGCGCGGAATCCGCCTTTCCATTCCTCTCGACAGCGGCTCTTGAAACGGAAGGAGACTGCAGCAAGCGAAACGGTTCGAGCGTTCGACGTATCTGGGGGGTTGGTTTACGCGGGCGGGCGGATCTTGAGGTCTCGAGTGCGCTACGGTGTACACACTGCAATGTGTGGTACAGTACAGTGATAGTGGGTAGACAGCGTTTCCATAGTAGGTGTCACACCCGCACCAACGGATCTTATATTCTCTCACGATCCAGAAAGTAAGAGGGCTGGTGTTGTAACGCCGGCGATGACTCAAAAGAGAGCGCCTTTTCTTCATCGTCGCCGTGCCTCAACCGAAACAGGGCGAAAGCAATTCGAAGCCTTTTGCGCTTGACAAGTCATTACGCTGTCTCGCTGGACGGGGGATAGTCCAAGAGGACACTGCACCTACAGACTTGCTCACGAAATATAGCAGGCTCCGCCCGCTCCCCCCCCCCTCCCCTCCCGTTTCCTCGGTGGGTAGTAGGCTACCCTGGGGATATACGAGTGTAGTAGCGTTCCAATACTGGGTGCTAGTTGAACCAGAACCCATACATTTGTCATGGAAGCGAGGAAGGGGCCGTGAGAGGAAGTCCCTCTTGGCTCCAAAGGTTCATTTCTAACAATAGAGCGAACTGTCGCATTCGTGGTTCGCTAGCTGCCTCCTTTTCATTATTTGGATATTCGTGACGCATCACGACTCTACCTTCGATCGTCTGCCATCAAGATGCAACGTCTCCACAGTTGTTGCCCTTCACCGGCGAGCCACGGGGCTCGATGTATCCTGCCGCAGTTCCCTGTTGTGGGGCGCCGCCGAGACAAGCGCAACCGCTGAAGAGGCTAGCGCTTGCGCCGGAGTCAAATTATGGCCAACCGGCTTACATGGCCCTAAATCTTAAACCCTAAACAGTTGTTGGCGTCGGCGTCTCGTTGTGTGCGCCGCAGTACGCTCGCGTAGCTGGTCTCCTGCGCCCGGCTCTGGTGCTCCGAGGGACACAGCCCCCGTCAGGTGCAGCCACATGTCATTGGCCTCCATCTGAAACAAGCCCATGCATCATGGAGGCGACACGACTGGACAACGGAATTGTCAACTGGGGCGCATTACCGAGAAACGAGTGAGGATGCGCGGGGGACGACTCGTTTTCCGAGAGAGGAACGGCGGCACGAGCGCTCGGCCGGCTTTACGACACACACGGCGCGCAGCGTCGCTGCGAGGGCTGCTCCAGCCGCATGTCGCTAAGCAGCAGCAGCAGAGAGACTGGCGCGTCTCGAGATGAAAGCAACTTGTTTTATACCCAGTCAGCGCGTTTTAGACCGCAATGCGACATTGAGATTTTCCTTTGTTTGACTGCATGGCCGCGGCGCACGCTCGTTGAGTGCGGAGGTAAGCGGCAATCTCGGTCGTTGTTTCGCCTTTAATGAAGAGAGAAAGGAGACGGACGGCAGATGCGACGGACGGCAGATGCGACGGACGCCAGGTGCACGCCCATTTCAGCTTTTCGTTTTGGTCCGGCGTCCAGGGCCTAATGTAGCGTGACTGAAAGACTTCCATGCCAAATTCCGAGCCGCGAACACGGGTGCGACGCCGCGAAAGTGGCGGCTGACTATCCAGTGACGGAGTCGTATGGCGATATTGCGTGGACCTGACGTCCGTCGAGATCGCAGCGGTGCAAAACGGCAATGTTTTACATCGTCGAGTCGTCGTGCTTTCCTCCGTTTTCTTTTTATTTGAAGTAGGCCATTGTCGCCGATTTTTTTAGGGTTTAGGCTCATTTTAGAGCAAGGCTTCCGTCGTCTCGATTCTCCCTGCGGCGGGCTCGGCTGCCACCTTGTCGCCCGCGACACCTGCGGATGGTTCACAGGCTGACAGTGTGCAGGCTGGCACAGACCCACGGTGTTAATTTGTGCACTGCGTGTTTAGCAGTTGTCGCACTGTCTACCCGCCTTTTCGCATGAGAGGCATGTGTCGCAGTACGCTGTGTCTCTCGGGTTTTCTCCGGCGCAATTCTACGGGGCTGGGAGTAGCTCCCCCGGCCAACTGGACATAGCCACCAGGATCCTGAAGGTCGCATTACAGTCGTATGGGTTGCATCGGCAAGTTCTCAGAAAAAAGTCGCCGGCGTCAATGTATGGACGGCGTAATCAATTTGCATCCGTCACTTGGCATCCGTCACGGAGGTACCCTCGTCTGCGCTGAATCACAGGACGGGAGGCCGACCCCAGCTGCGGCATAGGAGCTTGACACCCGCTGCATTTTCCGGGGCTCTGGGGCCACGGATGAATGAAGCATCTCGGGCGAGGGAATTCTCAAATAGAAAATAGGGGACCTGCGCAGATTTCGTCCTGGGTCACCAGCGTGCCTCTTTGAGCGCCCATAGAGCCGCGACGGCGCGGCCAGAGCGGAGCGACATCACATTGCCATTGGGGTCGACAAACCGTTTCGAAGACTACGCAATGGCGCCAGTCCCCGGAGCATTTCTCTCTCCCACTGGCGGGCTTCGTCGAGGCCTCCCGCTCTCCCACTTCTGCACGCATCTTCCAAGAACTCGTTTCTCCCGCGCCCTGCTGGGATGCCTCCTTGTCTCTCTGTATGTCGTCGGTAGCCAGCCGTGTTATCCTCTCTTCTCGGAAGCGGCTCGTGAGCAGGCCGGTGCACCACAGGACTCTGATGGCGACTCTGCCGCTGTTGGATCAGAGGTTCAGCGCGTTGCTGAAGGTTACAGTGGACACGCAGACGGACGCCTCCCTCAGGGTGTGAGCCCTGGTCTTCTGCGCCGACGCCTCAAGAGCCTCGTGCCAGGTACACGCTAGGCAACGTTCTTTGTAGATGCACCTGATTTCCCAGGCTCTCGCTGCCGAGTTCCTCCCCGGGGCTCTGTGGGAAGGTGTGTCTATGTGGGTTTGCCAACAAACACATACACATGCGCCTATGTAAATAACGAGCAGTTTGCAGAGAGAGACTGTCACTCACACATGGGGGCATCTGCAAACACGGTATACATGCATGGATTCGGATTCTTGTGCTGGAAGGAGACACTTGCGTATACGACTGTCATCTCTGCTGTTGTGCCAAATAGCTTCCGCAGGACACACAAATGTGGCAGTGTGTGCATGTAGCATAGCAGTTTCCTTTCGAAGACGTAGTGAGATACACAACACTGAAATCAAGAACGCGTCCTCTCCCGCTGTGTCTGCGCCCGTGGCAACTCGGTTGGAGGGAGAGCGTAGAAACCTTGGCGGTCAGAAAACTATTAGGTCGTACCTTGTATGTGTTTGGTCTCGTATTTGGTCGGTCTGCGCTGTGCGTTGCCGGGTTCAGGCTTTTTAATGCGGCGGCGAATCTATAAGGCCCTGCCGCAAATTGACGAATCGCAGTTTCCTGAGTTCCAAGAGGTATCCTCTGCTCTGGGGACTAGTTTTCTCGATGATGCGCGCTCGGAAGTCCACTTCTTCCCCAAGCCGTCAAAGAGCGTGTTGAATCTCTTAAGCGTTTTGCAAGACGATGTCCCCTACGGCATCGCCATCAAGGCGATACCCTTCGGCTTGCTGGACTTCTACTTGCCGATCATGGAGTCGTATATCCACCGGATGGTCGCGGACGAGGTCAAGTTTCCGGTTTTTTTGCCGCTCCTTGGAGTCTTCCGGAGTGCCAGGAGGCGCACGGTGTACCTTGTGTTCCCTCTGTACCGGCCGCTGCCTGGCATGTTGGAAATACACGCCAAAAATGTAAACTTTGTCCTTCTTCTGGCCGAACTGGCTGTTGATATCCGGGAGCTGCACGAACGAAATTTAACGCACCGAGACATCAAGGAAGACAACTTCTTGGTGGATCCCTACGGCCACGTCGTCGTCGCTGACTTGGCGACTGTCGAGGTGACGGACGAGTTGGCTTACGCGCTTGGCACGGAGGGATATATGCCTCCTGAAACGCAGGCGGCATTTGTTACGCGCAGCACGCTCATGCCCGTCCGGTACGGGGAGAAAACAGATATCTACAGCCTCGGAAAGACGTTCGTTGAGATCGCATCTATGTTGGATGAAGCGGGCGTTGCTATACCCAACAAAGATAGATTCGAAAAGTTGGTGGCACGCATGACGGCGACGTCTCCTGCAGATCGGCCGAATATCCGTGAAGTCATGGATGACTCGTTCTTCGAAGATATCGACTTCCAGCAAGTGCGAGAGAGAACAGGCCGGGGGCCGTTCAGGAAGCTGGTCGGTGCGGACAAACTCAGAGAGTGGCAGCGGCGGAAGCGAGAGGCAGCTGCGGAGAAAGCCAAGGCAGAGAACGACATGAATTAAAAGGAAGCGAAGAAGAAAGCGGGGGGGAAGTAGGGGACGAAAGACAAAACGACAGTGTGGGAAGTCGCGAGAGAAGAGCGACGGCTGAAAGCTGGGAGTCCGACATCGAGATGAAGTACGAATGCAGTTCACATGACGGGGGAACACCGTCTCTCATAAACGGACAAGGTTGCATGTTGTGCTGTCCCTCGAACACGCACGCAACGATCGAGCGCAAAGGGGAGGAAGTGGATCCGGCGAAGGCGGGGACGGAGAGAGAAGTCAGACAGGAAACATCTACTACGTGTGATTTGTCCTTGTGTACGTACGATCTCATTGGTCCGCTCTGCGTTGTTTGTTCCAGGTAAACAGTCACTTTATGAAAGACATGAATGAAACGGTTTCCGCTGCTGCTAACTGAACGGCACTGTTTTGAGGCCAGGGGCAGGCTGGTACGTGGCCCGTGGCTCAAAGAGGGGCGGAACTGCGGAATCGGAAGTTTCTCTAAGAGGACACACTTTTTTCACTTTCAGAAGGCTGCGAATCTTCGGAAGACTGGCCGGTGCACGTGAGTGGTGTGGTGTCCTGGAGGCGTCACCATGTGCTGCAACTGTGCACCCTGAAAAAAAAAGTCCGCATTAGCCGGAAGTTTTTTCGCTCTTCCATCTGGAAGAGATGAGGACTGTGTGTCGTTTTGGAGTGTGTTTTCCGCGCTAGTGCTCTTTGGTGTTCTGTACGGTTTTCATTTGCAGCTTTTTGTGGGTGCTGTCCGGGCATGTCGTCCCCTGTGTTCGGGTCGAATTCGCGCAAGGGAACGAAATTCTCGATTGTCTTGAGTTACAGAAGGCGGCACACCAGGCGTAAAAAGCGTTCAACCAATTACCAAACAGGTGCCAGACCAACGAATCCGATCTGTGTATGCCGTACACACTAACATCAAGCAGGCAACTGCTCGGGTTTACGCGGAATTTCTTTCGATGTCACCACCATCACGGTTTCCGCTGTCAACATAATATTCGAGGGATAGTCGCATCTGGAGACTCTCCTGGAAATGTTACGGTTTTTCAGTATTCTCCACCTGGACAGTCATACGTCATGAGGCGGGGATCCCTTTTCATACTACATCAAAGGTTTTCCAGTTGTATTCTTGCTCTTATTTCAGGGTGTCCCACAAACCGTAGTGTACTCTCCATTAAGGAAAACGCGCTTTGTTAGCAGAATGCTGTAGATGATCTGTCGAGTCTCTATTCGGGAGACGCCCTTCCTGATCCTCTTTAAGGGCCTTCTCTAGCTGCCGAGTTCTTGAGGCATACCCGTAGGCTTTCAGCTAACTCGACAACTTAGATCTGAATTTATTCCGCATTATACGACACTACTAAGATCGCACTATCATTGAAATGAATCCGCTGTAGGTGGAACGATTTTCGTGCACCGCTGGGCAGATAGATGCTAAGTGATTTTGTCAAAATCAGAGTATGAGGAGTCGGCTGTTTTTTGGTACCTCGAGGGCCATCGCATGTCCACTCGTTTGCGTCAGCGGAAGAGCCTGGACACAGAATTTTGAACAGTAGGCTTCTGGCACGGTGGTCGCTTCCATTGCGCCCTGCGTTGGAATTATGTGTTTCTCTGACTATTCGCCAAATCGTTCGCCACCCTCTCTGTGGCACCGGCCCTGTAATGAGGTACAAATGTCGCGGCGGCTTCAGCCGATCCCTCCTGTTGCCTTAAGCCGCGTTGGGTGTTCAGTAGGGATGTGATCTCGTGCATGTGTAACGAACAGGCATCGCGTAGTCAGTATCCAGTGACTGTTCTGCTGTGCTTACTCGCTGACGGCCACGGGCTCACGCCACTGTAGCTGTGTGGCACACGTTCCTGCGCGTTGGGAACGGGATGCTGGAAAGTACCGCGGCTGAGATCTGCGCAGCGATCGCATCATTGCACTCGTGCTTTAACCATGCGACGAACCTGCAGCGATGATGGGAGGAGAGCAAGCTAATGCATGCGCAAGGTTTACGAGTTTAGGGTATGCATGCGACCGAACTTGTCATCACATAGTTTATCTGTGGAATCGTTGTTAAGCGGCAGCAGAAATGCTTGATTGAGCGGCGCATTCCCTCACGAAGGTGGTTCTCTTTGTCCTTTTGCCCGTCATGAACCTTGGCTCCAAACTGCATGCATCATGCCTTCAATCAGGAGCGTCCTGACCAGCGCCTTAATCGCAGCAGCCATCGCAAATCGGGCGGCAGGAGATACGGCTGTTCCCTCTACATGGAACGAGCACTCTGCCAACTTTGACGCCGGGACACTTCCGTCTGACATGATAAAGGGCGGAAGTGTGTCGGCGGAACGTACGACAACCCCATTCGACGGCGAACAAATGCATGTGCGTAGAGCTTGGCCCCCCACCATCTGCAGGGCTCAGTCTGGAGTTGCTTGACAAGGGCAGTACACGGCCTGAGTCTCTGAAAGCCGCCGACGTAGAGGAGCAACCGTGCATTATACCACTGTATACCGCATCCACAGACTGTTTTGTACTTTGAAGACAATGTGACGCACGATTGCCCCGATGGCTGGCAGCGCTGGGCTGCTAACATATTTCTTGCACATATCAATCCGTAGGCCAGAATGAGTTCTTATCAACTGCTGTGGCGCGGTCGGACTCAGTTAACTCTATATCGATACCTCCTATCTCAGCGGGTGCTTCGTCGGCCTGTCAGACTCAGTAAGGCGTGTTTTAGTTTAGTGTTAGGTGCCTATCAGCAGTTACTGTTGTCCTGCAGTCAAGTATGAAACCACTGCGAGCCGGAATGAGTGAGTTGTCTGCGTGACGGGGGTGGACACTCCCGCTTTGGGCCTGGCCTCGTCCCTTCTGAAGAACAAAGACGATTTGTTGTTGGTTGGGCCGTGCCCCGCGCTGAGGCTGCGAACGCAGTTGTCGCACGAAAGATGTGGTGCCGCAGAGCAGGGCAGGCGAGGCTCTCGGCAGGAACGATCTTGCTTCTTCACAGGCGCACGTCTCAGTGTCTGCTGAAAGAACGCAATCTTGCGAGCTCAAGGACGGGAACGGAACCGCTCCCTCAGAATATGCTTGCGGTCGCCATTGCAAAACAAAGGAGCCAACGCCTAAATACCCGTGAATCACGATGCCGGGTTTGGCGCTTGTGAAGCGGAATATTGCAGTTGGATTCTCCCGTGGTTCTACCCGAGGTTCTTTAGCCACTGTCTTCAGCCACTGCAGCAACCACGGTCTGTGGCCTTGTCCCTCCGCCACAAATCCTGTCGCAGCCTTCCAGAGCTCACTCCCTACTGTGGATTAGGATTATTGTCATGTAGTGGCGGCGTGTTACCGGATCGTGGCACAGACATTCACAAACTACGTCACGTCAAAGACAACCTGGTGCACTCCGTCGATGTTCATGTGCTTCCTGCGTTGATTCACCTGGTGTCAGGACTCCGGAGACGGCGTGCAAATACAGAAAGCACGAGTCGCGGTGCGGGATTCATTTCTTCATCCAGGAGAATCAGCCGACTTGAGCGTGGTAAGCGGCAAGGTTTCGTACCTGGAGTGCAAAGAAACCAGCGAGACATCTGTTCCTTCCTCCGAGCTCTTCCCCTTCTCGCACTTCGCCGATGCAACCCAGCCCTTACTTGCTTCGTCTTCCGGACTTGAATTTCAAGATGGTTCTCCAGCGAATTCCCGCCTACCATCGCTACTCCAGAAACTCGCCTGCAGTGCAAGGTCGCTCACTGAGGAGGAGGTGTCTGGCAGCGCATTAAGCTCCGCCTCAAATTGCTTAGCCTCATTTGCCACTCAGCGAGCGCTAGACTGGGTCCTCGTGGAGAGGTACAATAGACTTGTGCAGCAATCCAACCCAAGCATATTTCTCCCTCTAAAGCACGTGGTGCCCATCGGCTTCGCAGCACCAATGACTGAACAATCTAACTTTATCTATTGGGCCAAGGCATGCGTGCACACAGAGAGCAGTGGAAGCGTGTGCGCCGCCGCGGTGTGGTGTACAGATGGGATCCAGATCGTTTCCGAACTCGGGGCAGATACAACGGGCGACATCTTGCTTATGATAGGTCAAAGAGTCTCGATTCTACGGGGAGTCAGTGGCGTCTACAATCAGTGTGTAGGCGAAAATCTGTGTCAGAAAGCAAAATTTGTAGGGCAGGTTGAAAAAACGCCGACTTTGAAGATCGCTGGTGAGCTGCGAGCCGCGGACCAGAACCGCGCGGAACGGGGCGCCCTTCAGGATCGCGCAGCCATAGACGGGGATGTAAAGAGCTCAGAACAAGCGAAGTCGAGAAATACATCCATTCAAGAACGTGACAATTTATCACGCGCTGTAGATAGTCATCATGAGCATGCCAAAACAAAGATCGCGGGCGGCCCGCACGAACCTCGGCAGATGCCCGAGACACCCCTCTGGACTTTAGATTGTACGCGCGATTACTTAGAGCTCGTTCACGACGTCTCAGCCGTGTATAAGATCAAGGGACAAAGTTTTGTCAAAATGGGATGGACGCATGACAGAAGCGCGACCGTGTACTGTCGGACTAGCGAGACGACGTTCGCCTGCTTTCCTCGCTGCCTTGCGCACTTCATCCTCACTACAGTTTTCATGTCAAGCTTCGCTGGACTGTAATCACTGCGGAAACAGAGCTCCTTTGTAGAATCGGCGCATAGCCGCACTACGACACAGACAAGCCACCAGCTGCCGATTAACTTTGAGCCACATGTGCCCGAGCCTCATGCGGCTTTGCAAGCATGCATGCAGGGCTCCATATTGCCATGGTTCCTAGCCAGGAGAAAACTGACAACTAGATGACGGACGCGTAGCATCCCACGAAAACACGAGACATTGCTTGCACCGAAGATCGCCTAAAAAAACAGATGGAACGAAACCACACCACTTTTGTGGTCTCATCGTCGCATACACGCGGAGTTCTTTTGAGTAGCGCCAAAAACCGCCGCCACCCCACTTTGGCAGCCATTGGTGTTCCACAGTTTGCATCCAGCCACAGACAACCACATTCCCAGACTCTCTGTCGAGCCTGTTCACTCTTTTCACCCAGATCGGCTGCAGTCCAAAAACGCGTCTCCATCAAACGTTTCCATCCCGTTTCATACGCTATTCTGTATATCGCTCTGGAGCTCCTTCGGTCCCCCGTCTCGTCTCTCCGTCCCTTCTCCACTCGGACCGCCTCAGTTTCCGCTTCCCCTCAGTGCTCCTCGCACTGTGACTTTTCCATCCCTGCGTCCTCGCTCCTGCTTCTGTATCAACGTCAGCGTCCGGCAAAATACCTCTCGCCAGTCGCGCTGACACATCGGCTCCCTAAAGCAAATCTTAGGTCGGACGGAAAACAGAACGGCTCGCCCACCATCTACGAACCTCTTCAAATGGCAAAGCAGCGCTTTTCCTCGCAGGAAATAATCGCACGCGATCTCGCAACTCGTGTTCAAAACGACTTGGCCCCGAGGGGGTCTTCCGCGACAAATAGCGTATGCACACGTGACAACCAACAACCAACAATCACTTCTACATTCGGTCTGCGGCAACAAAAAAAAGGCTCCTTGACCTTCAGAAGAAGCGCAGCTCAGTCTCCGCCGCTCGGTGCGGCCCTCCACTGGCGACAACCCGCGAATACTGGCTGCTCTTCATTCACACGTGAGGAAAGCACTCGAGAGCTTGACACCAAAACATATCGTAAGGCAGGAGTTCTGCTTGATCCACTGACGCCAAGCTGTATATACGAGGCATATACGTACATAAGTATACATACATGCACAGATATCGATAGTCGGCCGACAAGGTTAATGCGGATGATGCGACTTCTAAACCATTCGAGGCGAGAAGGCGGCGAAGGAGAAGAGAGCGGCCGTCACCAAGGCTGCACACAACAGGCATATACAGCACATCCGCACACACACCTGATGGCTCATACTACTCGTATGGGGTACATAACTACATATGCATATTTATATATATATATATATATATATATATATATATATAGGCCAGACACCTGCCCGTATTGATCTGTTGGTGTACTAACACTGCACAGCAAAAGCGACCCACAGGCGCCGTTCGGCCCTGATTCTGCGGGACGATCATCCTCCCTGTCCCTCCAGCACTACAAAGGGGGGGCGGGGTGGGTGTGCGTAACGGGTAGCTAGGATGTCTTTGAATATCGCTATCTCCCCTTGCTTCCGCTGCTTACCCGAGAACGCAATCGTGACGATCCACGACACAAAGACTCCACCAAACAGTTTCCAGTTGACAGAGGCGGTGTTGACGGCAGGGCATGTCGGAGGACATTTCATACACCTTTCGCTGTTAAAACCTGCGGCCTCATCCTCATCCACGCCTTCGCCTGCGTCCGGCCTCGTGTTCGGCTTGGGCTCCATAAGGCCCACACCCACGGTGCTTCCTACGGCGCAGTGGGTCGTCGAAAGCGGAACACCGACTGCGCTGAAGATCAACACAGTCTGGAAAACAGAGGCACCGCAGACACAGCACATCTGCACCTATGGCGATAGGCGGGATTTCGCCAACACGAGTGTCTACAGCCGCAGGCGCGAGTCGTCTCTGCATCCTGCTCCCGCGTGGCTCACGGCCGCGGCCTCCCGTTGCAGTGGTTGTGGAGTATCCTCCGCGAAGCTGCAGACCTCACCACGCTTGAGTTAGACACATCCGCGTGTGCACACACATGGGCACCACTGATCCAATGAAAAATGCTAGCCATGGCTTACCCACGCAGCGCCGAGTTCCATGGAGAACCCTCTCGCAGGTGTGATTTTGACAAGCTTGACGCCGACGGTTTTAATGACGCGGTAGCCGAGCAGCGCGAGACCGAGAGACATACTCAGCCCGCCAAAGAGAAGAATATACCACGGCGAGCCGATCTCGCTGTCTGCGCCTCCTGTCTGGTAGACGGTGAGAATTGCGGCGAAAGGTCCGATCGCATTGGCGGTATCGTTCGCACTGTGCGCGATACATCCCATGAACGCAGATACCACCTGGCAAGCGGAGAAAAACAACTCCGTCTCGGTGTCGAAGTTCTCCGCGCCCGTCTGCAAGCGTGCCACCAGCTCGTCTTCGTCGCTGCACTAGGGACAAAAAACAGAGTGCCAGGAAGAGAAACGGTGACGCTGCGACAGCTCTTTGTCCCCAGCGAAGAACGCCTCGGCCGAAGGACCGCAGGAACAACAGACTCTAAACCCTCCTGCTCGCCTGCTAAACCCCCCGCAAGAAACGAACGCAGAGCGCTGCGGCGACTTCCGTCCTCTCTTGATGTGTCGTTCGGTAAACGTCGTAAGAGTCCCTCTTAGGGCGCGACGAGCAAGAGCGCTACGTCTTGGCGACTGCCTACCTCTGCATGTATATCTTTGAACCACGGCATGCTGCGCCACTTGGCGTACAGTTTGCCTCTCCAAGTCGTCGGTTCCTCGTCATCGTCCTCGTCGGCAAGCCCGGCCTCGATATATTCGGGGCTCGCGTCTCTTGCGTGTTGCATGTAATAGCGCCTCGCACTGTCCTCCTGGTGAGGTACGAACAGAGCTCCGTCCTCACCTAGGCACCGTTCCTCCGGCTGCGCGGCGATCGGCGTCGCCCTCTGTTCTTCCTCGCCTTTGTCGCCTCCGCTCTGCACCGCGGCGCGGTCTCCGCTCACGCTGGCAGAGTTGCCGGTGTCGACGGCCGCACCCCCGTCTTTGTTAATCGGCGAGTCCCGCGTCTCTGCGTCGGCCTCGCTCTGGGGGTCTCTCGGCGGCGCGCCATGCGTGGCTGTCTGTACGAACGCCACAGCGCCCGACTGCGCGGCTGGCGTGGAAGAAAACGCAGACTGAGAGAAAGGCGGCGGCGCGCAGTGCGAACCGGACGAGTGGAAGAGCGGCGAGGCGCCGTTGTTGTGGAGGGAATCCGCAGTAGACGCGACGAACTGCGGATGCAACATACTCGCCATTTCGACACGCCCACGCTGCATACAAAGACATACAAGCAAGAACGCAAGTTGGCGATCTGCCACGTGTCCGCGCGTGAATGACTCGTGCGTCCTCATCAAGCAATCCACACAAATCTACGTACTGCGTGCATGCAGACGCCTCGGCGCCGCTCCGGCTGCCACAGACTTCCACATGAACACGCAGCACAAGCATATACATATATATATATATATATATATGCGTCGATGTCGCATCATGTGACCCCAGCATCAGTGGGATTTGCATATATGAGAGTATCAGATTTTTAACAGCCATCCCTGGGTGCGCGCCCGCCCCGACCCCTAAACCTTGCTGCAGCAGCGCCCTGCATCGGTCCGCAGGCACTCGAGTTGATGTCCTAGGAGACGTCTGTTTTGTGTTTATTATTAAGACATCCCCCCCATCTAGAATTTAGAGAGCGAGGCGGCTGCGGCGACCTACATGTTTTCCATTGGTTCCCAGACTGTCTTCGTTGTTCGCGGCGTGAGCATCGCCCAGCACCTCGTCACTGAGCTTCCCACGAGGAGGCGACAAAGACGGGAGACATGAAGAAGACACAACGGCATCTCTGCAGGCGCTTTCGTCGCCGTAGGCGATCATGCGCATGCGCGCCTCTGCGTCTCTAGAGCCGCGCTTATCCGCTTGGCGTTGGCGATACTTCTTCACGCGGTAGAAGGCGAAGCGGTAGACCATCATGGAGATGACGAACGCGAGGAAAATCGAGAGCCCGAGAGCAATGCCAATAGAAATGCCTCTGTGGGCATCAGCCCACTGCGAAATCCGACAGGGGTAGCTCGCAATGACCTCGCCGCTCGGCATGAGCTGAAGAAATCGATCCCAGCAGAAAACACACATGTCAAAGGACGCGCTTTCACGCCAGATGCAGCGAGAGTATGACGCACACGCCCTCCCACCTCATAAGAAAGACTGCGAGCGAGGGGCGAGATACGTCAAACCCGCATGTTTCCATAAAACGCAAACTGAAGGTGCACGGATAACACTGCACGTGAAAGTGCAGACACCTGTGAAAATCAGTAAATACACACAAATAATGAGCGACTATTGGTGCCCTGACTACAGCTGAAAAAGGAGCTTCAGATTCTGATTCAGTTGGAAGTGTGGAGCATTTTCTATACGGGATTTGGAAAAACAACCCTGTAAGCTGGGAAGCCTCTCACCTGATCGCACGTGGTGCTGATTTCAAAAAAGTTTTTGAAGACCAGGAAGACGGAGAATGTCAGTGTGATCAGCCAAATGAAGATCCAAAGAAAGCTGCAATAAAAAATCAATTCAGAGACACACGCGAATTCACACACAGAGAAGACATGCGCCCGCGTCGGCGCCTCCTGAGGGATTAATACCCGAGTAAACGACCACGCACGTTTGCGACTGCCTGTATATATGAAGTCCCACCCACGTCTCGTTTCGTGGTCTATCCCTATGTATTTCCTGAACCTTCACATGACTCCGTTATTTGGCGCACTTTTCGAGGAAAGGCGTCCTTCGCAAATGTCCCGCCTCCACACATGCACGCATGTCTTGGGCGTCTACCGTCTGCTCCAACTGCGGAGTTCGATGCAGTCCGAATAGAGCCGTGCCACCAATGCAGACAACGCAGGCACCCGTACATATAAGCAAACCGCGCGCTTCACACCCAGCCCCCCCTTCCCCTCCCCACCCGGGGCTGTGCGAAGGCTCTCTGGCCGCACCGTTTGGCCCGGACGAGCGGGTGTTTGCTTCTGAGAATGAGGCCGCGCATGAGGACGAAGATCGAGGCGCCTGCTAAGCTCGCGGCGAGCGGCGCCACAATCCACGAGCCGACGATGAAGGCCACCTGCCGCCACTTCACCGCGTGCACGTTTCCCGACGCCAAGCCGAAGCCCAGCAGCGCGCCGACGATAGAGTGCGTCGTGGAGACTGGCAGACTCAGGTGGTTTGCGAGGAACAGCCAAAGTCCCGCTCCAACTAGTGCGCAAAGCATTCCTGTCATCAAAATGGACGGCGTCTCGCGGAACACATTGAAATCTGAATGCACCCACACACGAAAAGCAGACAGAAACCCATGAGGACCTGCGCCGGCTGACGTCTCCTATCTTGCGCCGAGCCTCCCGGTGAGGCTTCACATATTTCGTCCACCTTATTCGAATCGCCTACATCATGCCTTCGACAAAGTCGAGCAGCAACTCAGCAAAACTCGCGGCCCCCTTAGACAGCCCCCCTACACAAAAATAAGCGTATATACGTGCATGCACGCCTCTGAGTTGCATGCGGCGCTGGAACATTTCCGCCTAGCATGAGCTCTTCTCAGCACACGGTAGTCGCACCGCAGGTCTTCTCCCTGCCCGCCTCTTCCCCACCCCCGCCCCCCCCCCCCCGCGACGAGCTGGGTTCTGACCCACCGATGATTTTCGATCGAATGCTGTCTGTGACGGCCCCGCCGAGCAGCGTGGCGCCGAGTGTTTCCAAGACGGCGGACATGGCGATAGCTGCCCATAGCGGAATCGCCCGCGAGCCCACCGAGCTGCTGAACGTGTTCGCCACGTCGTTTGCGCCGATGGCGAAGGCTGTGAGGAAGCACGTGATGCCACCGACCACGACGATCCACGTGAAGTCTGCAGGTGTTCCGGAGGCAGGCGAGACGGACTCTGCGAGCGCGTTCACCGCCGCAGAGGCGGCACCGAAGGGATCAAAGGCCTGAGCCATGCTGCGCGGCTAGCGCGTCAGATCTGCTTTGCTTCTTCGACTACAGGCGTGGCCAGCGCAGCCTTCGCCAGCTGTGACACGGCGCTCGCAAGGGCTCAGGTCGGAGACGAAGACAGACGCGCAGAAGACGCACCGCGCGAGTGCGGACAGAAGAGAAAAGCAACAGAGACGACGAAAAAACGAAGAAGGAAGGAGAGAAAAACGAGTGCCAGGATGAGGCAGCAGACGACGAAGGGGAGAGAAGACGACGGAGAGACCGGAGAGTAGGAAGAGAGGCAGTTGAGTCACAAAGAAGTTTGCGATACAGAAACTACGGTCGTGCAACGCCGAGCCTGTACAAGCTATATCCTGCACACATAGTTAAATACCTAAATATGCATATGCAGACGGACATGTGGGGTCCCGGTCCGTAACTATGGACGCAAGACAAGCGATGCTCTTCCAGACGGGCGCCACAGAACGAGCGAGAAGACGCTGTTTACGTTACCGCTTTAAGAAAGTTGACGGAAGTGCAGACAACTGCACAGGCGAAACAGACAGGAGGGAGGAGAGGCAACAGACGAAGAGACAGAGAAGACCGGAGACTTCAGGGAGAGACTGATTAGATACCCTCGACAGCGTGGCCATCATCATGTCTGGGAGAAGAGAGGCGACAATCAGAGGAAAAGCAGCAGCGATCCCGTCACATCCGCTGCGACTTCTCAGCGGAGATCCGGAACCGAACGCAGCTCCATATGCGCGAGGAATCAAGAGTCGGAAACGTCACGCAGAGAACAGGGATCTCAACCTCAGACGCAGCGCGGACTCGAGCTTGAAACAACTGAGAGGCCCGGCAGCCGTGCCAAGAAAGAAATGGAGCGGTTTCACCTGAAAACAGTCGGCGGTACGAAGTCAAGAAAAAACAAGACAGACCTGGGGAAGGACGGAAAGAAGAATATGCAAGAGACCTCTTCGCTGTACAACCGAGGGAGTGCAGATGCAGAGTACAACGGAGACTGCGTAGAGACTGCCAGGGGATGCTGGTGAAGGGCGACTGCTTCCGAATCCAGCACGCACATGTCAGGAATGGACGGTCTTTCACCTCTGCCTTTCTCTTGCTCCCGTTTGTTCGTCGCGTCTTTGTGTTCTGCACGCCTTCCCGGTCGCCACACTGCGGTTAATCTTGGAGTCTTCGAGGGGAAAAACACAACGGCGTTCCTCTGTCAAATTATTCCCTTTCATCAGCTACGCTGCCTCGCAGAGTAATAATAGGCCCGAACGCGCGGGGACGAAGAGAGTGCAGAGAGAGGGGAAACGAAAAACGGGTCTCGCACGTGAGTGAATTCGGGGAGTCCGAAAAAATCTCCTGGGTTCACTTTTTCTAGAAGGGCTCACCCTTCCAAGGCCCGGAGCCGCTGGAAAAGAGAGACAAGAGCGGTAGGATGGGGGGCTCCCATGGGCGATCCCCGGGAAATGGGGCGAAAAAAAGGATAGAACATCGGCACGAAAACCGACAGTGACCTGTGAATGAACGCGTGGAGTTCTCCCCTTACCACCGCTCCAAAGATCGCCACGGAAAAAACGTCGCAAAGGGACAGAAGGTACTGGTTATTCGTCCCGATTGCATACGATTTGTTGGGATTCCACACCTTGTATGACCCCGCTTGCACGCCCCACCACTGGCGGGCATGCATGCATTCGGAGCGGCCCCAGCAACTAGGTCATTCTTGTACGCTTTCCCGCCGGTCCTAGTCCACCCCTGTCTTCTTGTCTCCAGCAGAAAGAGCTAGCTGCGCAGTCCTTCTTCAAGAAAGGGGAAAACCTAAAAACATGTGTACTAGAAGTTGGTCAGAACGTAATTCTGTGATATGGTGGGAAAGTTTACGATGAACAAACACATATAACTCTGTGTAAAATAAAAGGTCTGAACCCCCGCGTTCAGCTCTTGCTCACCTCCATGTCGCATGCTGAGACTTGCAGACGCAATGTGCGCGTGACACGCGGGATGTCTGCACAAGTCGCAAAGGAGCTCGGGACGGCCAGATGCACAGAAGCTCGCCGTTATCGCCCTGAACAAGCTCTATCGCCTCTCTCACAGTTGCTTTAAAAAGTGGAAAAAACGTTCTTGAGGCCACAATCGCCAGTTTTCGCGCATCTTACCGGCGTTTCCGGCTGCCAGAGTAACCACAGCATTATGTTCGTGCGACCGCGCTCGAAGTAGGTCACCTTCCCGGTCCTTGCCTTTCGTGACAGGCTGCCGATCGCGCCTGAGAGAACGCCGCCCTAAAATTCCATTGCCGGATTCTTTCCTTGTGCTCTTGTTTCCTCGCCTTTCGTCGCAGCGAGCTGCTTCGTGCTCGTGTCCACGCCAACGTGTCGACAATAAGGTTTTACCACGTCAGTTGTCTGCTCTAGCTGCTAAAAAATACTTCATCAAGCGGTTTTAAAAATCGCCTGTGTTTTGAATGGGGATGCAACACATCGTCCAGATGTCGCGTGCCCGGGTTCGTTGATGCGGCGCATAGACAGCCGATCAGCAGCGTACATACACTCGCGCGACGTATTCACTTTGGTAGAACCAACACCTGGAGCTACATATATCCATCTGAGGCCAGCCGCTTCTCTCCGGTCATTGCGCTGCTAAGGGGCTCGTCGTTCTGGCCCGTCTAAATGACTATCCACCGTCACAAAGTGGCGGAACGGTCGATGGGCTCCGGGTGCTTGCGCCTTTGCCTCACTGTCTCTGTGTTTCTCCACGGCCTCTCTCAGTTCCTGACAAAACATCCAATGCATCTGGGTGAACTAACGAGGCCTCTGTTCGGCAAATGCGCTATATGGCGCCGCTCCTTTTTTTTCTCCTTTCCAGTGTCTTCTTCCTTCCACTTCGTCGCGGTTGTCGGCCCCCGTGCCCTGCGTTTAACTTGACCTCCGTGTGACATCTTCCTGTTCTCCGCGTTTAGCCTGCTCCTCCTCCCCGTAAAGATGTCGCTTTTCTCCGGGATGATGGTGAAGAAATCAGGCGCGGGCAGTTCTGCCCCGCCAGCACCCGCTCCTTCGTCGATGTCGCTGCCTTCGTCCTCATCATTTCCGTCCCACTCTGTTTGCTCTCCGGCGTCGTTGCCCTACTCACACTCTCCATCGACAGCGTCCGAGCGCTCCCTGCACGTTGTGGACAGGCTGCCGCACGCGGACGGTCCCGTCGACGCGCTCGCGAGAGGAGGGAAGGGATTTCCACAGCACCGGGGAGTTGAGCAACGAGTGTTTGAGGAGCGCGTCAGCTCGGAGAGCCGTCTGTGTGGTTCCGCGGAACCACACAGACGGCTCTCCGAGCTGACCTCGACGGAGGAAGTCGCAGCCATGCCGGCCGCTGTCTCCCATCAGGTCTCCTCCCCCGACGTGAGCGCTGCGCACGTCTCAGGCCCTTCTTCCTCCTCGTCTTTCCTGCAGTCTTCAGCGTTTTCTTTTCTACAGCCTCGTGCTGATACCGGGGCATGCCGCGCGAGCTCGACAGTGGGTTCTCTGGCTGCCGCTCCTCCACAGGACAGTGGCGCGCGTTCCCATAAGTCTTTAACAGACATTCTTTCATATCCGCCTCCTCCGCCGTCTTCCGCCATGTCGGCTTCCCCGTTTTCGTTTGCGCGGCCGAGCGCGTCGCTTCATGCTAGTGTGTCTGCCGTTTCTTCCACCGGCGTGCTGGACGCCTTGTCCTTCCCTGAGGCTCCGTCGCACTCTGTTGCCGACTTCCTCGTGCCTCGTGTCGTGAAGAAGAAGCCGCGCAGCGTCAATGTCCCCGGGTGCATGGGCCGGCAGCAGCAGCACTCTCTCGCTGCAGCGCCTGGGGCGGATCTGGACGATGGCGAAGAGCGAGCGAGGAGAGATATCGGGTTATCCAGAAGCTCCTCGCACTCTTCGCTTCTCGCGCCGCCTTCCGAAGTCTCGGATCAAGCGTTTCCTGCCCCGCCTGCAAGGCCCGTCGACGGGCAGTGCATCCCGTGCGCCCACGATAATGCGACGCGCCTCCCCGCGTCTTCCCCTCTGTCGTCTCGCGGTGCGGGCGCCAGCGAGCTAGAGAGGACACGCGATGGAGATTCAGGGCCAGCAGGTGGAGTAGCAAGCCTCGCTGACCAGAGGCTGAGGGCAGACGCAAGGGAACGTCCGGCCTTCGCGCCGCAACGGTCTTCCTCCGTCGCTGGCTCGCCTGAGCACTCCAGCCTTTCTTCGCGTCGACCTTCTCTCGCGGTGGCTGCGGCGTCTCCGCGCCTCGCGCACGTCCCATCTGCCCCCATGCCGGAGGAGCTGAAACGGATCGCTTCGCGCGGGAGCACTCGAGAGGGAGCCTCCACGGTCTCCCCGAAGAACGCATATTCGCCCTCGGACCGACAAGAGACCGAGGAGACGCTCGGCGAGCGGCAGCCGTCTACCTCGCCTTTGGCTTCTTTTTCCTCCTCTCCAGTCTCTTCGTCTTCTGCGGCCCGCGCGCCGGGGTCTCCGAGTTCATCGAGGCGAACGGCGCGGGGCCCGCTCGCGCTGACTGCGGCGGACAGAGAGACGCGCTTGCCCTCTGTCGTCTCGCCTTCGTCGGTGTGTCTCACCTCCGGTCTGAAGAGCCCGCCCGACGCAGCGTGCGCGTGGTATTACGTCTGTCGCACGGACTGCTTGCAGCAACAGCGCGAACAGATTCAGCGCCTCGCGAGGTCGCTCGAGCTGCAGATCGCCACGCTGAACGACCTCGAGACTCTGGAAAAGGAGCAGAAAACACTTGAACAGCAGCAAGAAGGACACGTCGCCAACGAGGACTTTGAGGCCGCAGCAAAGATCGACGTCGAACTTCAGCACCTGCAGGGGGCGTACGACCGGAAACTCGGAAGCCTACTCGATCAGGGAGGCCGCGAGCAGCTCCGCGCTGCGCAAGGCAACGCAGAAATTTCGCGGAAGCTCTTCGACGCCGTGGCGAAGCTGCACAGACAGCTCACAAATATCGACTACCAGCGCAGAGACGAAAGGGAACAGGCCAAACAAGAAGCGCGCGACAGGAGAGAGCGAGAAGAACGCGAAATTGAAAAGGTAGCCGATGTGAAACTTACCGTGAAGCACGACACCTTTCTGGCGAGATCCTTTGGTGCATGCAGGACTGGCAACAACGAAGCCTCCGCTGGCGCCTGCGCGGGCCGCCGTCGTGGCGCCGCTTCGCCAGCACCTCGTCTGAGACGTTGCTTCGCTTTCTGCAGAGCGTTCGCTACCGTGTCAAGCTTTCCTTACGTTCGCTTTGGTGCGTTACATTGCCACGCCGCCTCGTCTTCGATCTCGATGTTCACAGGAGTCTGCAGCACTGCGGGAGAGGCTTCGAGACTGCGAGGAGACTGCGCAGGTGACCGCAGCTTCGCTCACCGCCTTGGGGGACCGCGAGAAGGAGGAGGAGAAGGCAATCGAGACGCAGCTCGAGCAGCTGGAAGCTGAACAAATGTACGTTTTTGTGTTTCGTACAGCCTAGTCGCTTTTCGCTTCGCGTGTCTTCGTCTGGCAGCGACCGTTCGTTCTTCTGCGTTACCAGACGTTTCGCTTCGGGGCCTGGTGCGCGCAGACAAACAGAAGAGCAAATAAACGACCTGCGGCAGCGGCTCGCGGCGCTCGAGGCGGAGTGGGAACGCCGCCAATACGAAATGGCTGAACTCCGTCAGCAGCAAAGCAAGTAGGAATGTCGAACTCAACAGGTGGAGTCCCGGGAGACGGCCCAGGCGAAACAGCTGGGGTCGCTCCAGAGATCTCTGTTTTTGCACAAACGCGTTGGAACCCTTGTGCGGCGCTGGGAGATGGATGCGCGTTCACCAAGATGCAGACTCAGAAGCCTTTTCAAGCATATATATGTATATGTATACGTGTATATGTTTGTGAATATGTCGTTGTGTTCAGACGGGTACTTGTGTGGATGCTTTGTTGCGGGCAGACTCAAGGAGACTCTACGGAGGGAGGAAGATGACTTGCGTGCGACGCAGAGAAGCCTGCAGGAGCGCGAAAGGGTCTTGGAGGCGGAGGAAGAAAAGGTACGATCCTGCGATGACTGACAGGGAGGGACATATGAGATATGCTTTATTCCGGAACATGAGCTGATCCGCGAGAAAGGACCAAAGCGGCACCACGAAGCCGAGTGCAGAGATTCAGCCTCGTTTCGAGGGCAGAGAATTCGCACATGCCAGCGCCAGCAGTCGACGCCGTGAAGCGAGGACGGCCGCGGGGCTCTCCTCTTCAGACCTGCCGCCGTCCTCCTACTGAAGCCGCAGTGGCACGCCTTGAAGATTTTCACAAACATATATACATTTGCATACATATGTACAAATCTACTCACGTCGTTTCTGCGAGCGCGTGTAGTGCCGTTCTCGCGGGTGTCTCTCTACCGACTACTCTGCGTTCTTCTTTGCTGTCTCCCCTGTGCTTGTCTTTCACCGTTTCTTTATCCTCCCCAGTCTTCTGTCTAGTATGATGCGATTGCACTGTGCTGCTGCTGTCTTCGTGTCTGCACGTTTTCAGTTGCATCGCCGACGCGAGGCTCTGGAGGAGCTTGCGAGGGCCGCCGATGAGGAAGAACTCGAGTACGTCGCCGGTGCGACCGCCCTCGGTGCCGGTTGCAGGCCTCACGTTCACGATCTGCTTCGGCCTCTCCAGTTACTGAAAAAAGAATTAGTGTTCACGAAACAAGGAGACTGGCTGCTTTTTCACCTGAAGTGCTAGAAAAGTAAACACCTCCGTCAGATGCTTCTGTGCGGCGGAGTTTCGCTGTCTCGCTTCCCGACCAGCTCCGGTTCCTCGCGGCGCCTGTGTGGGTTATCCCTGTTTGTTTGATCAAACTGTGTATCACTACGCATGTCTGCACTCAGCCTGGAGAGCGAGGCGGCGGCGATGGAGGCGTCGTTGGCGTCCTTCGCGAAGCGCCTCCGTTTCCTCAAAAGTCTCCACAAGTTCCGGCGCGCCATCGCAGAGCGCTTGCGCGTGTCGCTGTCCAGCGCGGCTCTGGAGCGATGCCAGTAAGCGAGCATCTCGACACAATTTCGAGATCTACGGGGCAGGGCGAAGACGAGAAGCCATCCGGAGAGCGGGAGTGCATGCCGATGAGAAAATCGAGGAGCTGAGGGTTCAGAGTTTAGGGTTTCAGAGCGTACTTTCGAGTGACGTTTTTGCGGGTAGAACGCTCCCGTAGGGGAGGCTGCTGCGCGGCGCCCTGAGGTGGCTGTTGAGGTAGTGGCTCGTGCACGGACGGAAATCAAGAGGTGCCCGGCAAAGGACCCAGCGACAGAAAGTATGAGAGACACAGAGACCGAGTGGAGGACAACAAACCCCACGCGAGACAGAGAGCCGACTGGGCCGGCTCTCGGCGCGCGCTCTCCGCCAGACGCTTGTCCCCCGTCGCGCGCTGTGCTTCGTGTCTGCAGAGAACGCATGCAGCAGTTGGGAGATGAGCGGCGAGAGCTTCAAGCGCATTTGCACAGCCAGGAGGAGCGCCGCTTCAAGCTTCGGGGCGAGCAGCAGCAGCATCTTCTCATGCTTCCGCTCCTCGAGCAAGAAAAGGCGCTGGCGGTCTCGTCGAGGCATTTCAAGGAGGCGGCGTCGTTCTCCGCGGAAATCAAGGTAGGCCGCCGCACCTCAGAGCTTGTGTCTCGAGGTGTGCTTGCGTGCAACGACGACAGAAAAACGGGCCCGCGAGCGAAGCCACGCAGATGATGCACATATCGAGAGCGCCGAAGGCTGTGGCGGAGCCCGGTCGAATGCATGTGTAAATGTGCGCGTATTAGCAGTCCGGGAAGCGCTGCACGCGTATCGGTGTCTGTTGTGATTAGTTCAGCTCTGTTGTGTTGACTTGATGTTTGGACTGTCTTCATCGCGTGCCGAACACAGGAATTCTAGTGGCATGGGGGGGAGGATGGGCAGCAAGCTCACGGCTCGTGAACCATGCAAACGCAGCAGTCACTCGCCCCTCGACAGCGTGCGTGTGAAGAGATGGGTTTTGGCGCTGCTTTCCCGTTCCTTTCTTCGCTCAGCAATGCCAAGAGGCTGTCGATACACTCGCGGCAAAGTTGGACGCGTGCGCAGAGGAAATCAAACGCAGTCAGCAGGTGAGAAGGCGTTCTGTGAGCTTCATAAGCTTGAGCCGGCGTGCGGCTAACGTGCGTGGGATAGGAAAGCGGCTAGTGACTCGTCGCGCACATGTTGTCTGCATTCAAACATGCAGCAGAGGGGGTGATTCGAGTCGGTCGTCCGTGGTGTCTTCGAGCGCTGAGGTGTCGTGGGTGTGCGGTGTGCCCGTTCAGCAACTTGACGCGCTTGAACCGGAGCTGCGGCACCTGAGAGTCATGCAGCTGAAGCAGCAAAGAGAGCACCAAGCACAGCAGAAGAAGCTGATTCGCGAGCAGCTGAGAATCTTGGAAAAAATTCGACGCGCCTGTCCGTCGGAGCGAGACACGGTATCGTCCTGTATCCCCTTGTCTCTCTCTTCGTCCCATTCACGCCGCTTACGCGAATGGCCTTTGTTCCCGCCCAATGCTGCATATTTGTATATTCAGGCGCGTGCGAACATGGAACATCAATTTGAGCTAGTTCTAGTCTCGAAGAGGAACTGGGGTTGTGTCTGTTCGCTGGGGCTCGTTGTGCATGGGATGTCGCCTTGTCCGCAGTTTCGGCGAGGTCTGGATACGTTTCTGCACCGTGTCTACGTGAGCTGGGAGAACTACTCCGTTCGGCTTTGTCAAAGCGTCGGGGAGAACCGACTTTGCGTCGGCGAGCCAAGGCTCGGCTTCTTGTCTCTCCCCTCTCTGCAAAGTTGTTTCGCGCGTGTCGCTCCTGTCGTTTTCAGAACTACCTGCAGGCTCTGGACGAGGAAGCGGAGGTGTACCGACACCTGCTCGCGAGGCTCGAGCAAACTGCCTCGCTGCGTTCGCAGGAGAGCAACAATGGCGTGGTCACTTCGGCCGAGAAAAAGAGGAAATCTCCCTCCGCCAGCGGGCCTTGGGCCAGCGGCGGAGAAGAGGAAGTCGAGGCAGCTGGAGGCGCAGCACTGCACTCCGAGCAGGCGCCCGCCGGCGACGAGGACGACGCGCGCAGCCACTCAGAAGGCGAACCCCTGTTCGACGAAGACTTCTTCTCCGACGAAGACACGCCGGTGTCCGGCGGCCAGGAGAAGAGCACGGCGGCTGCCGCCGCGCGAGAAGGATCCACCCGTCCTGTCCCTACACCACTGCTGCAGAGTCCGGCTGCGGGCGCGGACGAAAACGACCGGCGAGAGTCCTCTGACGCCTCCTCGCCTCGAACGCCGAGCCCGTCTCCTCCCGCCAATCTGGCAGAGCGCGTCGCGGGCTCCGAAGAGCGCGAGGCGACTAGAGAGGCACGCAGCGCCTCGCGCCGCGAAGCTGTGTCGGGAGGGAAGTCCCTCGCCGCTTCGCAGGCCGGCGAAGAGACTAGAAAGCGTCCGCCGGGGGAAGGCGAAGAAGACCAGCAAGGAGAGTCACGGGGCGCGTCGGCAGACGTGAGCTGCATTCCCCCACAGCCAGCGGCAGCGGCGCCTTCAGAGGAACCTACTGATTCGGTTATTCGCGAGGAGACGGCGGTTGGGCTGCTCCGAGAACGGGCGCAGGGCAGTCACCGTGGGGCCGTGCAGCAGTTAACAGAGACAAGAAGAGGCGAAGAGGAAGACGAAATAGAGAAAGAGGCGCAGTCTGTACGGGGTCCCATTCTGCCTGGCGAGAGCGCTGGCGCTGAGCGAGGGCACGCCGCGGCGTCGGCTGCGACACTTCAACGTCTCCTCGCAGCGGAACGTCAACAGAACGAGCAGCTGCATCGACAACAAGAACTCCTCTCTCTACTCTACGAGCAGCTGGCGCAGGAAGAGGAACTCGGAGCGTCAGAGGAAGGCGACATTTCGCTCACCGCTGCGCTGCGTGAACAGATCCTGAGCGTCCAGTCAGTCATCGACGAGACACGCCGCCAAACCGAGCTCTTAAAGCGTGAGCGCGCCCTATGTGACCATCCGCAGGCAGAGGTGAATGCACACGCCTCCTTGCAGGACGCAACGGGAAGCGAGGGCGAGGCGGCGTCGGCGGCGCTCTCCCATGGCGCTTCGTCCGATCTCCCTTGGCTATCTCGCGAGGCTCCTGCACCTGCGGGCGGCGACCAGCGGGCGGCGTCGTTCTCCGTCGTTTCGTCGCCTGTCCAGGATGCGAGGGACGACAGGCACGCTGACCAGACGAAAACAGTCGACGTGGATGTTTCACGGGAAGGTCGGCTGCGGTCGGAAGAGAGCTGGGGATTGCGGAGCAGCACCGCCTCGAAGCCTCAGTCCGCGAATGGTGGACTGTTTGCAGGACTGCAGTTCAAGAAGAGGGGCGAAAGCAAACCGAAAACAGAGGACGCGGATGGAGGCAAGCACAGCGACACGCAGAGTGGGGGACAAGACGCAGAGGGGGAACTGAAGGGGAAGGTGAGCCATTATGCTGAAGAAAAGCAGGATGCACCCGCGATTGAAACCCTCAACTCGAGCGATGCGACCCACCAGCCGCATCACGCAGCCACAGGGGACCCGGCGCGCGCACTGGCGGAGCGCCCCAGTCGAAAGGCCTGTGTCGGCGAGGGGTCCTCTCGCGGCGGCAGCTGCAAGGAACCGAACTGTGAAGGCAGCGTCGATGATGAGAAGGTGGAAATCGCTCTCGGCGAAGAATTTCACAAAGGCGACGGTCGCTCAACAGAATGTGCGCGGCCGGGACGGGGACCAGACAGCGAAGGGGATGAAGGTGCGGAGTGTCTACACAGTCTCAAGGAAGTCGGGAGTTTGGATCTGCCGGAGGATGTGTCAGACGATATGCACGCGCACCATGATAAGGGAAGTGAATAGGGGTACCGCGAGATCTAGTCAGCAGCTGAGGCAGAGATGACGTGGCGGACGAAACTAATTGTTGCAGCCTACAGGTGCGAAGGGGTGTCTCAGCCAGGGGCGGGTCGACCAAATCTGATCTTTGAGAACATGACGGAGAAGAAGCACAGATCCGCGGCATTTGCGCGAGTTGCGCATCAGGCGCTGGTTTCCTGTGATGGGCTAAAGAGCGGGGAAAAGGAGAAAGTTGACTTTCAGTCCCTGGGACAGCTGTTGGGCACATCCGCACGGTGGTAGATTAAGTTGAAAGACACCAACACAGCCGCGTGAATTGGGCAATTGTGGGAGGCGCTACATAGGCGCAGAGCCTCTCCGGAGTAACAAATAGCCGTCTCAGCATTCCTGTTTTGTGAAGAATATCGCGACCATTTGAGCACTGGAATCGAGACGCGCTTTTGTACCCCCAAGCGTGGTGAATATCTATGCTTCAAACCGTCAACTGTTTACCACAGCTTCTAGGCCATTGGAAACTTGTTTGCATTCGGGTTTCGTGAGGGAAAGCACGTTCGGCCCTGTGTCTATCGATATTCTACACCCACATATTCTACACCCACGAAACCAGACACCTCTTGAAGCATCCCTTCCAGGCGTACGTCTAAGGATAATCCTGCCGCGTGCAGCGGCCTTACAGAGAGGACTGAAACCCGTTGTCTAACCGTATGCTGTAGGCGGCTCGAGTGTGTGTAGGGAAATCATTGCAGGCGGGACAGCTTGAGTTCTCTGGGCAGCGGAGAGAGAAAGATGCTTACGTCTCCACTTTTGTTTTTATAGAACTTTAGACCTTTTTTTTGCGCCGCCGGGCCGCCGGCCGATGTTGCATCTGGAAAATATAGGGCACGTCTGAGTGTGCTCCAAGTGTGCGAGCGTACATGGTCCCTGTCCTCAATAAACTGACGCCACTGACACTGCTTCACCTGAGAGGAGTAGTAGGATGTGGAAGACACGAAGAAGGAACAACACTGTCTTTTATGCTAGCAGACACCTTCGCGCAGGTCGCGGAAGGAGTCGGTTTCTCGCTACCGGCTAGCCCCGTGGTACGGTCAAGGTTCGCGGAACGCGCGGTGAGAACCTTGTGGTATCGATAGGGCACGCCAGAAGGGTCTCTTCGTGTCTGTTGTCGAGGCGGCAGTCACCAAATGTCAGCTTTATACATCAGTGACATCTATTCGAAACGGTATCCAATCCAGTAGAAGCTTGTACACAACCGGTCGACGAAAACGACGCAGTTCCAGGTCTTTTTCTCTCAATGCGTATCAGGGCTGATCTGTCGCATAGGGCTGAACCCGCGACATTTACTGTGCATTTAACCCCTGACAGTTTTCTCTGTGTTCGGCCAACACCCCAGAGTTGCGCCTCCCCTGCAAGCACAAACGCTTTGCGTTAAGCTGACCTTAGCGCCTCAGACTCAAGGATCGATCAGTGGAAGGGCGTATCGCACTATTCCTGGTACTGCGCACCGCCCGGCACCCTGGACTGCTTCATTGTGAGTGTACTTCCGAGTTATCCTGCAGAGAGCGGCAGGAGATGGTGTCAGTATCCGAACGGCAACCAGAACGGGCGGGACAGTTTCGAAGTGTTGAAACAATACATCTGGTGTGTACCCCAGGTCGCGCAGTACGGCCAGGAGCAGAAACTTTATCCATATGCTCCCATAAAAGAGAGAGGACATAAGGAATGCATCAGGCGACGCGAAAGAAAATTACACGGCGCATGGCGAACAGGAGATCCCCTTCCTGGCGGGGTACGCATGATGAACCACCTGCTCTGGCATAGGCGGGTTGGATATTAGTTATTATCAGTGTTACTAGGCATCACCTGCCGTGTACGCCCCACGAAGAGACAAGGAGCTGATCTGCTCGTTTTGGGCGGTATCGGCCCTCTATCCGTTCGTGTATATATCGTGCAGTCTTGAATCCTTCTGCAACTTTGCCATCCCGTTGAGGCTCTACGCTTCGTCATTGACGAGGAGCATACCAAACCGTTAATATGCTCCCCTGGTGGTGCACGTGGCCTGCGTGTTTCTCAGCTTCCACGTTGTCTTAACCTTTCGTGCGACTAACAAAAAATTACATTTGCTTGGGCTGCTTTTCACCCGCACACGCAAATCAGACAGCGGGGAAGTCGTGTGTTGGACACTTGCGCTGCGCGGGGCCCCTCGCCAGCTTCGAGCGCGTTTACCGCCCCGTCTCCTGCATTTGCGCATGCCAGATATCTGCCCGTTACTTCGGTAACTTGAGGCGCGACATTCTTTTGTTGTGACTCGAATGTCGGCTGCCTGTCGAGGGAACGCGCATCGAACTATGTTTCTCTAAACGGGCTTCAAATAGAGTGGAAACATCCAGTATTTCGCGAAAAATGACACGCTATCCGTACGCAGCCCTTACGTCGTTCCCAACGTACATTGTTTGTTCTGATCTTTCGTGCTTCAGAACGAAACTCTGTAGCCCGACTATGCATTTCGACCAGTAAAAGCGGCTGTCCCCGCGGCAAGACACCCCGGATGGGAGTTCATCATGGAGAAGTACAACCGGTCACTTGGCGTCTGTGCAACAAGCTGGCATTTGCTGCTTCATGCACATTTGTTACTTGACCTCCACATTTTCTATTGAGCCATCGTGCTTAAATGCGTGTGCGTGGGTGGCGTTACAGACGGCAGATCGCATTGTCGGACCTACGTCCGCTTCTGAAAGCCAGAGCGGATCACCACTTTGAGCTACTCGTGTCTGATACGATGCTCCTCTAACTCTTCACACCCTCTAATAATCTTCTGCCGACTCCGTATCAAAAATAAAAACCGCATCAATCGTTCATCAGGAGCCGTAGCCGTTCGTACGGCACGATGTTGCTGCTGCCAGCAGATGAAAACTGCGCCTCGACGGGAACTCTTGTGATGCACCAACGCAACTCGGAAAGGAAACGATGTAACTGAAGGTTGCCCACCGTTTCAGACGTAATGACATTGCCATGCGGCACAAGTCTACGCCGAACGCTCGCTCCAGCTGCATGGCTTCTCTTCTGGTTGCGTGCGTCTTGGCGAATGATTTACCTCTTTTGTTCCGGAAGAGTGGCTTACTGTGTTCCTGCGTCTACAGTCTGTCCATTGGTTTTTAGATTACGCGGGGGGTGGTACTAGCTCCCTCTTTTCTGCTCTCTCGTCCGCGATGTCGTGCTGTCACCACGGCTATTCGGGGCCAGTATTTGTTCATACAAGCAGCCACGGGCACTGCGGCCACGGTTGCGGTCACGGCTGCGGCCATCATTGCGACCACGGATTTTGTGGGTGTTGTTGCTGTTGCTGCGACTGTAATGAGTGCTGCGGGTGTTGTCACTGTTGTTCGTGTTGTCACTGTTGCTCGTGTGCGTGCTGCTTGGCGGCTATCATTGTCGCGCTTCTCCTTAGCCTCTCCGGAGGTCTTCTGGGCTTCATTCTGCGGTTTTTGTAGACGAAAGTGCAATCAATACCTTGGTTGCCCTGAAGGTCTCCTTATCTGAACCATGCTTTAGTGTTTCTCGTGTGTCTCCCCTACCAATGGCCCACCTACACATTTGCTGCACAGAACTCACGCTCGGTGCCAGCAGTTATGTGGAAAAGGATCCTAGGTCCTCCACCCTGCAGCTGTTCGGTGGCATCGCGCAGTTGTGAACACCTTGTACAGTCAGGTACACATAGTCTTCTTCGTGTTCCCACAGCGGACTACAGTCTGAGCTCGAGATTTTCGCCCAGGATAACTCTGGTCAGTATCAAAATATGTTTCACGTCCAAAACGCGGAACTCTGATGCGTGTGAGAACAGAGCGTGGGAGAAGGATTTTTAGAGGGCTTGAAAACACTCATGGATTTCCCAGACGACGCGCCTGCGTTGGTACCCTACTGCGGGAGCTCTACAACTCCGGAATCACGATCGATTCACGATGCAGCGCTTGGTGTATTCTCCCCTTTTCACTGATCGGACCCCGATGTCGGCGAACGCCCATGCAAGTCCTGTGGTGAAGCACAGGCCAGCGAGTACTGCGGCTCGCTCGCCGCCAGGCGGCTCGTCAGACTGGAGACTAGCTGTCAAAAACACCAGTCGCCGCAGCCGGTTCAGCGTATTCAGCCGCGACGCTCTCCTTGCCAAGTCGGAGATGCTCGAGGTTCTGGGTGACATCCTGGACGAGTGGGGAGACGAGTGCGTTGAAGTGAGCTTGCGCTAGCGCACATGAGCATGACGGGTGCATCATGTCGTCAGCTGGGTTCTCACTTCGAGACAGCGTCGCCAGCGGTGCACAGAAACGTACGGTTGCTCTTGAGCAGGATGACGAGTCGACGATAGTGGAAATATATTATTTGCCTATATAGCACCCATGGCATCAGGGTTGCGACCGCTTGCGTGAAAAATAGACAAGCACACTTGGCGGAGCCAGAGACCTTTGAGACGATGTATTCCATGGGTCGTCCTTACATAGAGCGGAAACCAGCCCAGCCGCACCAGGATAGCCTCTGGCAATCCTCGGGCACCAGTACCTGTCTCTGAACAGGGGCACGTACTGACAGAGAACACAAGCGCCAAACCGATGTTGGCTTGTGCCTCGGCTCAGCCGAGTTAACCAGCATGCGACAAATCCACCGGCACGTGTACAGTCAGCATGTTCGATGAGTCCTCGTTTCTTATCATCGCGAGCCGTTTACAGCCACAGTGCCCATGTGCACTTTCTCTGCCGTGCGATGACAGGGGCTGGCAACAATGCGTCCAGAAGTACTTTTCCGTAAAACACGAGATGTCCTTTCGGAACTGAGTCAACTGTCCCATACACAAGGCATCTTGATCCAAAACCTGAAAGGAGACATGGAAGACATTCGCGGAGAGCTGCAGGTAGTGAATGAACGTAGACGGGCGATAACCTCTGCCGTTCGTGACTTCACACACGCGAAAGAAACAAAAAGACGTGGGAACAGTTCAAAGGCGGCACGCCATTTCAAACTTTGCGGTCTTTTCACAAACCACATTGCTAAAGAGAACTTTGGACACCTCTCTTGGAAGGCATGGGACAGCGGCGTTTCGATCACGGACCCTGCACTCCCGACGCAGATAACCTTGAAAGGATTTGTTCTTGCTCTGAAGAAACGACGACAAAGATGTTGTACACTGCCTTCAGGACACACGGCAGCAGAAGGATAAGTATGCAGCGACTATTGACGAAATTGAGCGACAGCATAAAACGCAAACCGGTGGGCTTCAGATACAAGTACCCGTCCACCCGAGGTTCTGCTTCCTCGCGCTTCATCCTCGTGCCACGTACTCAGCATTCGCACTCTGTTACCACGCAACTCACTAAAAAGCCCCCGCAGGACGAAGCTACTCCAACAATATTTTTGTTCGTCTGTCCGAGAGTACAAAGTATTGCAAGTTTTGCTTGCTTTCACTCGGCAGAAAAGTTAACTGAAGCACTCACCCAAGAGAGGCAGCTTGTGACGCAGCTTCAAGAGGAACTTGCCGATTCGACAGAAAAGTGCCGGGTCATGGCGATGGAGCAGAACGAGACAAAACATAGCTTGACAACTCAGCTACAACAGTGCCAGAATCGCATCGATGAAGACAATCGCATTGCGAAAACGATTCTGTCCTGCCTGGCGGAGAAGGATTCCACGATTCGTGACCTCCGAGAGAAGCTTAGGAAGTACGCACACATTGTTGAGCTGCGGTCGATTATGAATATATATTTATACATATCTATACACAAGTACATGTACATGTTCATACTACATACCAGATGTAAATCGAACGCATACGAAAAGACGGCAAACAATTACAGCTCCTTGCTGCGTGTTCCTGCTTTTGTTCCGCTTAGGTATGCTCGTACAGCGGAAAAACTCAAGGAGGCAGAGCAAGAGTCGTCTTTTCTAGCCAGTGTCTTGTGCGAAGCCCATCGGCAGATCCAAGTGAGACTTCCAACTGGAAAAAGCTCAGTTGGACAGGATCCTACTTTGTCAGCGAAGCGCGGGTTTCACCACAGCCATTAAGGTAATCGGTATGGGATTCGAAAACAAGTGTTTCACGGGAACAGCCGTATGTCTGCCTATCAGATATGCTTATTCTCCTAGCCAGAGGTTCGCGCAGAACCGCACGTCTCAATATATGCTACTCATGCATTTGGTGCTCGAGGGCGTCATGCTGTTTGGCTTGTTCTCTGCTGATTATTTGCTCTATGGTGGATATTTCAAACCAGGTTATGATTCCAGTGCAAGAGTCTATCTTGTTGCGGTCCAAAGAGACAATTCAGTCGGTAAGTCAAGAATTCATTGAGTATCGCTTTATCTGTACTATTCAGAAGACAAGCATGATCTCAAGACGCCACCGTGGATATACGTGTATGCAGCACTTTCACGTCAGACCTTGAGGCTCGCATGCTCTGCACTAGACAAGTCATGAGCTTGCTCATGTGTGTATGACTCAGACAGCACTATGCTTGGACACTGCCTTGGCAGCAGAGAAAGCTTTCCAAATTGATGCGAGGGTGAATGCCGATGAAGTCATTCCATCCGTTCGTGTGAAGAGGCAGCCCGTCAAACCTTGACAAAGATGCCTCTTCACTTTCGGAGCTCACACCAGATCCTCAAGCGCAGAGGAACCACGAATTGGCGGTATACCAAAGTTTAGTGCACCCTGGCGAACTCTGCAGCTGGGACTATACTAGCCACGGGGCAAATTTTTTTCCCCGCCATACCACGGCGGAGGTGCCGGCCCTCGCAAAGGCCTCGAAACGGAGGGGTCTGTTGAGTAGAGGGGCTGCCATTGTTCAAGGATCCCGTGGAAGGACGGTGGCAGGGATCAACGCCACTTCGTGCCAGCGCCCTCCTCCCTCCTCAGAGAGCGATCATCTGTTGATGTAGTCTGGCGCCGGACCGCCCCCAAAATGCATATCGTAGCTGTTCTTACCTCTCTTCGGTGTTGCATGCAAAACATGCCTACTATATAGTCTTTCTAACCGAGTGTCACATCTTTGTCACAGAGTTAGTTTCGCAACCTGTTTCACGGACGTGACAGAACTCCGTGACACACGCGTGGCTGGCGCGAGGACGCTCGCCAGCTTCTCGCTGGTGTGCTCTGCCGCTTCCATGACTTGTCAGTTTTCTGGAACGGTCTTCAAAGTCTCAGCCTGCACCCTTGCTCACAATCTCGGGGACGCCGAACGGGTAACACGTGAGTCACCAGTAGAAAGCATGACCTCGTCGCCCACGACCAGGCCGCTGGCCCGAATGACTCAAGAGCTCAAGCCTACAGGCATGCTTTCCATGACACGTAGAGGCACTTTGATGGGTCGTTTGTCTGCACACTTTGGCTACCGGCCTGCGAAATGCTCACGGAATTCTTTCAAGGGCCTCTGTTTCGGCGGTGAGTTCCCGCCCTTGGGGCGCCGGGCAGAAAAACGTGGACGGGGACAGGGGGACGTCGGGGGGCCCGCCTCGAGAAAAAGTCACACTGTATGCAACAACGAGTGGCTGCCAGCGGCGAGCAGTGTGAGTCTTTTTTAATGTAAATACGACAGATTGCTTTCTTGGATGTCATTTTCCCCCCGTAAGCACCGCCTTTTTGGCTGCTTCGTTTTGTTGGGGGACACGAGAAGCGCCAAGGCTTAGGGCCCCCGGTGTGCAAGCCCGGTACCGCTGCGCGCGGAGAAGTGACCTTTTCTTCGCGAGACGGGGTCCAGCAACGCTCTTGATGATTGCGCTTCTCCAGAAGAAATGACGAATCTGGAAGTTGATTCTGGTGAGGTGATGGAAACAGAGAGCGGCCGTTCACTTCCCGTGCTCTTTCGTGAACTACGAACCCGCCTTTCGTGACGATACCGTTAAGTGCGTTAGGTCACTCAAGCGCAGCAGTTCCTCCGCAGTGGAAACCGAGTCTTCACTCAGGGGTTTGAGTGACTTGTGCCAACTAGCTGTCCTTGCCTGCTACAGGTTTTCAAGGCTGCGGATCGAACAGCCTCTTCTTTGAGACCTCTGGCGTATACTTACCTCTTAGCTTTACCATGCAGGCACTATCGTTTGCCGCAGGGTTCCTTCGTGGACTTAGGACGGATATCTGTCTCCGGAAGATCGAATGATCTTCCCAGGTGAATACAGCGTCTATGCCGGAGCCATGAGTGCCTCGGCTTTCCGGTGACCCTGCGTCATCCTGACAGGTCTGGTGCACGTTGTTCTTTCTGTCTGCCTTAATCGGAGGTGCAGATCTCTTTTTGTGTGCGATGCGCCGTGGCTGGCGGGTGCCCCCCTTGTATGGAACCCCGCCGACACGCCTAGTCCTCCATACTACCCTACTGGTGTCTGCGAGCTTCCGCTGCCTCGCCTGACAGTTTTCCTGAGCCAGAGCTGCCGCAAGCTCGGAGCTCTCTGTGACGGTTGCGGGCTCTTTTCACTCTAACGACGAAGTAGTCCTCTGTCGAAAGAGGCAGCCGTGCTGGCTTCGGTCTGAGCACGACAGCGGGAGCCATAGGAACCGTATATGTGTTCCAAACAGTAGCCGTCTTCCCCCCTGATAGCACGCAGCAGCCATCCGTGGGCAGCGCGCTGCTTACACACGGCTGGAGTTCATGCAGCCGCAGGCGCGACAAACCGCCTGCTGCTTGAATTTGCAGCAGGGAAAGTGGAGTTCTCTCAGACACAGCGTCGAACGCTGTGGCAGCCATTCGGCTCGGGGTCACGATCGGGCGCGGCGCGGTTCACGAAGCCGGTACCATAATCCGCGGCCAGCATGAGCAGCAAGTCGTGAAGCGTGTTCTGTGTTGGCTGTTTCGTCTCCCCAGACCTCGTCCGGAGTTCACATGCTTTCCTGCGCAGCTGTCAGAGGGTCACGAAAAATGACGAAAGCCGCCTTTACCGCACGCGGTCAGACGCTCGGCGGCCGCGCCACCCCTGGCTGCTGCCTGAGTCGACTCCGTCGGGGCTTCAGAGCCGCGGGGCTCCGCACGCACGTGTTTCTGCTCTATTTTGCCATTGTTTTATTCTCTCGCGACCGGTCCTGTGCCGTGGAGCTGCCGTCCAGTGATCGACCAGCGAGTACCCATGGCGAAGCCGACACCGCGGAAGGGTCGCGTTTACTCGAGGCTTTTGATGCGCAGCGCCGCCCCTCGTCGGGTGGGGAAAGCAAGATTGGCGCAGGGCCGCCAAAAGAGAGTCTGCACAGCGAAGGCACTCGCCAGGCTGCGAGCGGCGCCTCCCGCTTGTTGGGTGAGACGTCGCAGGGAACTGAGGATGCCTCGAGGCCGGAGGAGAGGCAGGAAAACTTCGAGACGCCCGCCTCCACAGAAAACGCAACAGACACCCTGAATCACAACATCCTCATTCTCTGCGGCCGCAGCTCGTGCACCAAGTAAGTCCCAAACGCCGGCTTGGTCGACCCCGCTGTCCTGAATGCGCCAATAATACTGGCATCCCTCCAGAAAAACGCGAGCCGATCGGCTTACACGCAACGGGGCCATACGGACAGGGCCGTCGTCCACTGAGGTTCCTGTGCGCTGCTCGTAGACAGATCGGGGCGCTATCTGAGCAGCGTTGGGGGGCTCACTTCAGCTACGGCGTTATGCATGCGCATACGCTGGCATCGAAAACTCGAACCCCAGCCCGAAGCAAAGCAGAGATGCAGAGCCAAAGCCTCAACGCTGAGCCCCTCCTAATATGCAGATGCGAGTCTAGCAACGCTCAAGTGCCCTTCACAGACATACAGGGATTGCCCTAGAACGCGTATTGTCGTTCGAGCACCGGAGATGGACCGAGTGCCTTTGCGCTGGGCAGGGGCACGCGCAGCCCTCGTGGACGCTCTCATCGCCAGCTGGCGGCTGCGCCGCAACTTGTGTCTGCTTTTAGGAAAGCCCTTGAGACCGCTACACGCGACGCGATGGAACAAGCCGCGAACGCCCGTTTTCTTTCGAATTCGGAAGCCCTGGCCGCCGACCGCGGACGAAGTCCAGAAATGTTTCGACGGCACCCGCCTCACCTGGCAGACCCCCCCTACGGCACCGGCCGCCGGACTCCGCAGACAAAGCTGCAAGAGCTGTACGTGCAGGGGCCTGATGAAGAGCAACAGGAGCCACGCGAGAGTGCAGAGAAGGAGGCGTGGGCAGCGGCCTTCAAGAAGGTTCCTCCTGTGTTTCGGGTCTCTGTTTTCGTTGGCGAGGAACTGCGGAAGCTGGCAGATGAAGAAGATCAAAGAGAAGCGACGGGAAGCAGGCGAACTGTCGCCGACACATCGGAGACCGTCTTGAACAGCCACGGTAGACTGCGAACAGGGGCAGAGGAGGGGGAAGGCGATGCGAGAGCAGAGAGGAAAGGAAGGAGTTCTGAAACTGCGGAAGAGCGCGAGGGGCAAGGAAAGAAGGCTCAGACGCCGGAAAGTGCTCATCTGCCACAAGCGCCTGAACAATCTGAACCCACAACGGAGGATTCGAGAGGAAACCGGGACGGCTTTTTGTCTTCCGGGCACTCGCCAGCCTTTCCATGGGTCGATATTTCGCGGCTCTTCCAGTCCTGGCCTTACACGTTGTTCTCGAGAGATTCTCGCCCTCCGTTTTCTGCTTCGCCATCTTCCTTCCTCCCCGCGGCTGCTCCTGCCCCCGCGACCGACGCTAGCGAGCCTCATCGGTATCTCCAGGGCGCTCGCTCCGCCGCTTCAAGTTCCTCTGCAGCGCCTCACCCGCACGCCAAGACGGCCGAAGCAGGGACGAGGCAGGCCGGGGACGCTGGCGACCAGAGTCAACCTCAAGCCGCCTTGCAGCAGAAGCGAAGAGAAACGCAAGGAAGGGGCTTTGACGGATCCGCGATCACGCAGGTCCGCTACGTCCTCTGGGATAAAGCGAGTGGAAGCGAGGCAGCTGCGTCGGCGAGCGCCTTCCACGGTGCAGGAGAGGACGCTAGCCATTCTGGGGACGGCCGAGAAGCTGGCAAGGGGCAAATGCGGAAGCAATCTGAGAGCGTTTGCGTCGTTGAAGGCGCCACGCTGCACCACCTCCTCTGCGAAGTCGTCCGTCTCCAAGACTGCAGCAGCGTCATCGATCCTCAGGTCTTCGCCGTAAGTCCGAGAGAGTCCACAGACTAGGAATCAGAACGACGGCACAAACGCAAGCGCCACGAGCGAGGAGGTCGCCTGTGAACAGATTACTTTAATCCATGCTATTTTACTAAAACGAGCTGTAACCGTTATAACTGGTGACCTAGTCTAAGCACGGAAAAGTGTCAACGCACCTGCTGAAACGCGTATCAGGTGGAACCCAGTTTAGGTTGTCTAGTCCCACGACGTGAGCAGCTACCGGGAGACAGCTAAACACACACTAGGTGCTACTTGTCCTTGTCTTGTATATCCGGTCGTTCGTTGGGCGCGGGGGGAGAAGGCAGAGGGGGCCCACAAGGCTGTCGTTCTTCAACATGGCTGCTCTGATGCAGCAGGGTGTAGATTCACAGTCGTGCCCCTCGTTCAGGTGTGCTCGCGGCTCAGGCTTATCTTGAGCAATCACCCTGCGTGAAGGCCGTCGGCTTCGATCGCCAGGCGTCGCCCTATGTGGTGGAGGAGGAGACAAAACTGCTTCGCTTTCCACGGCCTCGCTCGCCGACGCATGCGGAGGGTCGCCGCTCACCGGAGGAGCCGGTCGCGGGGCGTGGGTCTGCGCCTCAGCCTGCAGAGGTTTCTGCATCTGCGAACCTTTCAGGCTCTGCCCCGACTCTCGCCTCTGTTAGACCTGACGAAGCCCACCCAGACGCTGGCGATTCGAAGACGAGCATCGACTTGATTCTTCCTTTCATGGGCTTCGTCGATTCGAGCGCGAAAGAGCGACAGCGTGGCCAGGCTCGTGGAGGCTCCACAAAGACCGTCGAGGGGACAGAAGGCGATCCCGGCACGCCGGATGGAGACGACGCGAAGCAGGCGGGGCAACTGGGTGAACGCGACAGCCGCAGACGCATCGACCCATGGTCGCGGCTTCTTGACAGATTCAAAAGCTTGCCGAATGACCCTCTCTTCTCCTGGATTCCTCAGTGGGAGCTTCTGAATGAGGCGGCGGGCGTCGACGCCAACGCCGCCTGGCGGAGAACGAAAGGTAACGGCGTCAATGACAGAGAAAAGTGAAAGGCCGCGAAGCCAGCCGAGAGCAGGAGTTCGCGGGTCAATACACAAATATCCACAGAGTTCCGCCTCTGTACTCGAAAGCCGCAGACACTGTCTGGGCCGCGTGCTAGGGTGGACGTACGCCTCCCTGAGTCATCCTATTAAACCAGTGCCCAAGACTACTCGGGTCGGATTCTTGTTAGTCTCGTGCATGCTCAGTAACTGGAGGAACGCTTTATAAGGCCGAGAGACCGGCTGAACAGGTGGCACGGAGGTCACCTGCGAAGGAAAGCACACACGCCCCAGAAAGCTGAGGACAGCGAGGGTATCGCGAGGGCGGGGTCGAATAGGATTAAGTAGAGGAGGCGGGTGAGCAGACCTCATTGCTGCAGACGAAGTAGCTGACTGAGAAGCCTACAGCAAGCCTCCAGAAGCGAAGGGACAGAACGAAAGCGGAAATCAACCATGGCGTTGGAGACGACGGACGATTAAAGCCGCTAAACCCCGAACCCCTTGGCGTCTGATGTCCGTTTCGGCTCCTTGCAGGAGGCTCGGGAACTATTGAAGAGCAGCCTGCGAACACAGTCGCTCTTGTTGACTTTGGTTTTGAACTTAGTAAGTTTTGTTACTGGCAGAATAAAAGCGCCAATCTCCCGCCTGGCGGTGGGTTACGAGATACGACGTACCCGACGAGACCGGACGTCGTGTGCGCGTAGCTCGAGCGCGTCAGGACACGTTCGTTGAACTTTTATTCGCTGCTGAGTCACCCAGAAACAAGCTGCTCGCTAGGCCCGTAACCATCTTCACCCCTCCGGCGTTTCTGCCGATTGCGCCCTTCGTGAATCTCCGCTTTCTATCTTTTCGCATTTTGCGTGGCTGAAGCCACGCGCGCGCGTCGCACCATGCCTCGTGAGGCTCCCTTAGTTAAAGGGCAGTCTGATATCCTCCTCGGCATACGACTCGGTAGTTCCTGAAGCGCACTTGCCTAGCGTCTGGCCTCGGTTCGAGGCTTGAGCATGCCGCGTGGTCTCGACCTGGCGCAGGACACGAGGACCTGTGGCACCAGTGGTGGAGGAACTCGCAAGTTGGCGCGAAGACCGGGACTGCGGAGTGGCCCGACAACTGCGAGGATGGCATTGACAACGACGAAAACGGCTACGTGGACGACTGTTTTGGGTTCGTAAGTGGCGCTTGCCGCCTGCTGAGGCCGTCGGGAAAGCACGCAGGGCGCCTCTCCAATTCAAAACGCTTTGCTGTGTCCGCAGCGTCTACGCGCCGTCCTCTCATCGGCGGCTAGGCGCACGCGGATCACCACGGCGCATCGATGCGTGAACTCGCTCCGTGAACATTCTCATATGTATATACGCGCTATAGCCTGCAGTGTGTGTGCGTCACGCTGCAAGCTGATAGAAACGACATGTTGGTGTTTCTGCCCTGTTCTCTGCGTATGTGGATACATATGCAATACCCGCAGACACGTCTGTGGCTACCTAGTTGCCCACGCCCTTCCGGATCCTGTAGCTGTCGCGCGGCATCGCCAAGAAACGCGTTTTCTGCTGCCTGTGTTTCGGCTGTGGCGCACAATTGTTAGTCCTTTGCAGACGCTGGGGGCTCCCAGCAGAGTCTGGCGGGCAAGCACGGTACCGCAGTCGCGAGTCAGTGCTGCGCCGGAACGAACAACGCCCGCGGCATTGCGGCTGTGGGGTGGAACTTAAGGCCGATGGCTCTTCGCGTTGATGTGAGGGACTCACCGAAGCAGGCACAGCTTCACACGTTCGGGGTCTAGGCGATCTGAGTAGTGGCCTGGAGGCAGCTTAAGCCGCGTCTTCTTCTACACTCAGCGAGGCCGGTTGCCCACAATTGCATCGCCGGAGTTCTTCGTGAGCCCCGCCGTTATTGAGGCACGGGAGTCCCGAATGAAGGCCAGACGCAGATGCGAATGATGTGGGTATTTTCAGACGCCTCTTCCGGCTCAGACGTGTGGATTCAGCCGTGTCCATTTTTGTGCGGGGGCCACTTTGACAAGGCAGCCTACCGACTCGTCGGCTGCATTATGCGACACGCTCCTTCCACCCTTCTTCTGCCACATGCATTTCCGCTTCTAAGCAAAATCTGGGTCTCCTCCGTGGGTATGCGCATTCGCGTGCTTCCCTGCCTCTCGTCGTTTGCGTTTAGGGCTCCTATTCGCAGATTGCTGAGGCCGTCAACTACGCAGCTGACAAGGGAGTGAAAGTCATCAATCTCAGTTTGGGGGGCCCCGCGTAGGTTTCTCTCCATCTCGAGTGATCGAACATATCAAAGAACAACACAAACATACGAATAAGGAACCCAGTTGTGGCATGCGTGTGGCTCCAGCTGCCCGTCCATACTTGTCTATCTATCTATCTGTTCGCCTGTCTATCAATCTCGTCATCTATCTATCTGTATATCTATCTACCTTTATATATACATATATATATGTCCATACATTTCATATGGTGCACGTGTGCGAACGTGTCTCGATGCGTTGGACTCCCTCTGTCATCCACATATGCACGGTCGCGCCCAACCTCCGTCCTCTGCCCCTCGTGTGTGACGGCCAGGTCTCCGGTTCTCCGCCACGTCGTGGAGGCCGCCGACAAGCGGAACATCACGCTCGTGGTGGCTGCCGGCAACCACCGCTGTGACTTGGCGCACATTGAGCAGCGCGGGTGCCAGGCGGAAGACGGGAGTGAAAAGGGCTATCCCGCTTCGTACAGCGACAGTTTCCTCAACATCATCTCCGTAGGAGCGACAGACAAAGACGGAAATATCGCGCCCTTCTCCAACTTTGATTCTTCTCCTTCCCACTCTCGCGTGCAAGTCATGGCCCCCGGCAGGGAAGTCCCTTCCTGCAGCGACCGAAAGCGGGGAGCCGACGGTGAGATAAACCAGGCCGAGCGGCTGTGGTTACCTGCGCTTCCTCTCTCTATAGTATGAAAACGTCTGACTTCTTTTTTTCTAGTGGAGTGAGAACGATGCAGTGAGCACCTCTCTCCACCGTGCTCAGTGATGCCTTCGGTTGGTCGTTTCCCCTTGGCTACGCCAGTGATGCCCTGCCTCTCGCGCACCAGTTAACTAACCCCATTCTGCTGCCATGACGCCGGCGTTCTGCCTTTTTTTCGATCGACCTCGATCCGTGGGGGGGTCGCCTCGTCCCCACACAGGCGCGAGTGAAGCGTGAGCTTGTCCGGCGCGCGCGCTCTGCCTCTGCTGCTTGTGCAGAGTATCTTGCGGTGTCAGGAACTTCGTTTTCTTCGCCGATCGTCGCTGGCATTGTCGGCCTCGTTCAGCTGGAGCGCCCAGATCTGTCGCCCCACACGATTCGCGCCCTAATCGTGAATTCGTGCAAAGGCGTTCCAAATACGGCTCTTCCGTCAGTGTGCCAGTGCGGTGGCTTGGTGAGCGCCGAGCGGGCGCTGAGACTCGCTGGAGTCGGCCGGAAAAGAGAGCCCAGAGACTTGGACAGTCCCGCGGGGCAAACGCCCGGCGGAAAAAGAGAAAGGCGGGGCAACCCAGACCAGCCACGGGGCGCAAGCCAAGCGACAGAAGAAGGAGGGAGGTATGCAGACAAGCTGTAGGAGGGAGAGCGCGAGAGGCAGGCGCAGGACGATGCGAAGAAGAAACTCGAAGGAAGCAAACGCGCAATCGAGGGAAGTTGACAATGCACAATGCCACCGCAACGCCAAGGCAGACGGGAGGGGCAGAAGACGAGAGAAATGCAGCGCGAGGAGGGAAGATTCTGCAGGCATGATGGGATAGCCGCAAAGCAGCAAGAGCAGAGAGGCAATGTACTGGTCCTTCCGGCGATTCCTTGATGGGGCGAACAACCGAAATGTCGAAATGTGCTTATATAGAAGAGAATTGTTTTGCCTATCTTACTTAAAGGTGCCATTTTTCCGTTTGAGAGTCGTGGCGCCTATGCGTGGGTCGCCTATATAGCGCCGTCTGTGTAGCCAGAAGCCGACTCAGCCTCAAATAGGAGGGAGGACGCCTCACCTAGTGCCAACTCCAATCCAGTTCGCTTTGTCGCGTGGGAGATCTCCATCAGACAAACCACGCTTGAGTCGCCCAAGTCCGCGACCAGCTGTGGGAGCGGTGACTGTGTACTACCGAAGTTAAGGCTGGGAGCTGCCTGCGCGGCTTTCGGCGAGCTTCCCAATCATGCAGTGACGTCTCCGCGTCGGTAGCCGCTGAATGTGAAGGGGCAACTCGCCCGGAAAACTCTACCCGCGGAATGGAGGTTTGCACGCTTCACGCAAAAATTCGGGAGACCTCACTCAGACTGCAGAGCGGATGAGGTTCGAGAGTTTCCGCCTGTCTATCCCTCCGTCGGTCGACTTCCGTGCGAGTGTCGCCACTCACAGACGCAACGCCGTTCTCTAAGTTCCTCTGGAGACAGAGGGTGGCGCGGCCATGGCAAGCTAGCGTTATGAGAGACTGCCTGGGCTCAGTGTAGCGAAGAGTCTTGAGGTTAACAGGCAGCAATTTATCAGTGAACCCCTAGCAGCAAGCGTTAAACAGAATCCGAACACAACTATTCGCTGTTGCAGTGGCCAGCGAGGCACAACTCACGATTTTTCTCGCTCTGGGCGCCACATGCAAACAGTACGGGAAGCACGGCAGCCTCCTGGCGAGTTACAGCGCGAGGCTCGCGCGAGGCCTTCTGTTTGCAGAATCGAAACAGGTTGATCAATTCAAAGAGCACGCTTAAACACACGGGTGCGGGCACAAGAGCACCTCGCAGAGCTCTATTTCGCTCAGAGGCCAGATGCGGGTTGTGAGAAGCCCCCGTTGCAGCTAGCCCGAGTTAGAATTCCAGGCGAGTCTGACGTCCGCGAGTGCCGACCTGCTCACTTAGGAGCAAAACACCGATAGCTGCGGAAGAAATAGAGATCGCGAACAGCACAAAACAGACAGCGCGATGACGATGGCCGCGGTAGCGAAGGCAGTGCTCTGAGAAATGTCACGTCTGTCGCACAAAAGCCTCAATTCAGACTTCTTACGCTCGTGAGGCCGCACATCAATACTATCTCTGTGAACGCCTGAGTGTCCCCGGAACTCGCCGTTCTCAACCAGCTCGCGTAGATGTGCCGACACATACATATCAGTCTTTTATATGCAGATACACGTATGTCATGGGATGGCATGCGGTATGAAGAGGGCCTCTTCATGATACATTTTATCTGCGGGAGTGCGGACCGGAGACAAACGATCTTCGAGAGAGGAACCGTCACCACCACCGAAACGCAGACTAAACCAGAAACAAAATGATGCATGACGTAGATGCGATAGATCCAGGGCACCCACAACGAAGTGCCTTGCAGGGACAGCGCCACCTCACCTGCCAAACACGTCGTGAGACTCAGGAAGCGTTCTTTCCAAAACCTGTAGACCACAGCAGGAAAAGCAGAGCGGCTTGCGGATGCGCATTCCAAGAAGCCTGTGATTGTGCGCTGGCATTCCTCGAGCGGCTTGGTTAGAATGCGCATCACGTCGTCTCCACGCCAGCGACGCACAGCTTCTAAATGGCCTCGCCCAGCTATCATTCTTTCCCTACCCACGGTGGTGTCCACGGGATTCTCGCGTTAGCTAGAGGGGCAAGCGGAGTACTTACCACAGCGGCGCAATCGCCGCATGGTGACTAAGGAAGTCGCCCGCCAGGAGGAGCCCGCACGACAAGGCAAGCAGATAGAGGCTCTCCGCCGCTTCGACTTGCTGCGCGCCTGATCGCATCAAACAGCCAAGCCGAACAGAGAAGATGACAGACTGAGCTGCAACGCGTACGCAGAGAAGAAAGTAAGCACCACAAACCGGACTGAGACGGCAAATGCCGCGCTCGAGTCCAGAAACACGCCAATGCACACGGGCGCCTGCACCGCGTGGTGCACGCAGATGCGAGGAATCGCACACGTTGAATTGAAAAAGACACGCACGCAGTCACAGGTGGTAGCACGCGATATCGACACGGAGGTGCGGACAGGTGAAGGAGTGCTTGGAACGCATGCCAGCACAGCCAGGAACGTTCTCCCCAATATAGCCTGATGCCAGACTGCACGCGCGAACCAGCGACGAATAGAAGCTCGGTCAAAGCCCCGCATCATTCAGAGGCTGGGCATAAAGCGCCAGCGAACCGAGACAAGCCGCCACCACCAGCGCCCCCAAGCGAAAAACTCCGCATGAAGATCCCGGAGTGCACGGTAGCGTAAGAACACCCCCGCCCCTCCAGGCGAGGTGTAGCAGCCGGACGACGCGGTAGCTGTGACACGCAGTTGACGCCAAAAAGGCGACTCGAAGCGGCTCATACCCGCAGCTGCAATCAGGGAGGCGAGCCCGTACGCGACGAAGCCGAACCGAAGACCGTTTCGGGGGCCGCGATCTCCACGCTGCGAAAAACAAGGCCACAGAAACACAGAAAGCCTGTGCGACAGCCGCGCCAGACGAAGGATGCACTGTTGAAGAAGTCCGCTTCGCGGGTCCACAGGCGGCAATAGACGACAGCAAGAAGGACCCCCACGCGTACAGAAGGCATGGCGAATGCGCGATGAGCAGCGAGTCTGAGACCGCTTGAGAACGCTTGCCACTCCATAGACGCGGCAGCCCAGCATTGGATGTCACATTCGATCCCCCCCACCGTGGCTCATTGCCTATCGCGGCACACGCTCTGTCTGTCAGGCAGTCAGTCAGGCGACCTCTCAGAAGGATCACTGCAGACTGAGCCCGCCGCTTCAGCTCTCTCCCCTCGTTTCGCGGCCTTCCTTGAACGACACACTCACGACAGGACCCGCGCGCCGGCGCGCTTCGCTGTCAAGAGCCCCTCGAAAAGCCCGAAAAACGAATGGGGCATTCGCTGCCGTTCGACGAAGCGCGTCACGTCTTCCACTTACGATGCGCGGACTGCCGAGGTGCGAGAGCTGCATGCCGGCGTGCATGCCCCACTGCGGAGACGCGAAAGGCACACAGAGAACGAGCAGAATCAGGTGGCGCCAAAAAGGCCGCCGAAGTGGAGAGGAAGGAGACACCAGCAAGCCGATAGTCGCGGGCGCTGCGAGACACAGAGTCACGCAGCTCCCGACAGCGCGCGCGAGGTTTCCCCCAATACTCAAAGTCTTCTCACCTTGCCATGAGTTGCCAGACTTTAGGACACCTGCCCGGCTGTGCAAACGGAGTATTCGCCAGCGTGTGCCTTCACGTGCTCGGCTGCGAACGGGTGGATAGGGGCGCACATACTGACGGCGCAGCGGCAACTCGACGCAGCTCCTTACCCATGAGGCCAACAGCGCCGTCCCGTAGTATACGCTCCAGCCGATAAGATCCCGCGCGAGGGCCTCGAAGCCCCAGACTGAACAGAGGCAACAGGCGAGAGAGAGGCACAGACCGCGGGAAGACGAGACATCCAGAACACAGCAGAGGGCACAGAGCAAGCATGCAGGCGCGCGTGGAACGCAAAAGCCGCGTGCCCGCCGCGTGAGCCGCCTCGCCCTCCGCGGACAACCTCTTCGTCTCGTACCAATCCCCACGCGCATCGGGTGGCTATTAGGGTGCTGGAACCCTCTACGCAACGCAGTGCAAAGGCGAGTTTTAAAATAAAGAAGCCTCGCAGCCTGCGCCTTCGTCATGCCATTCCCGCTGCGCAATCGCTGTCTTCTGTGATGTGTCGCAGTCCCTGGGTCTGACCCATAAAAAGATGCCCTTTCGCCAGCGAGCATCGTTCTATCTCTCCCTCGGAGTGTTCGCTCTTACTAGGAAGCAGATGCGTGACCGCCGCAGAGACGCACAACGGCGCGAGGGGTAGCGCTCGAAGGAAAAAGCGCGCGTCGGGCGAGGACTTTGTGATGCGCGCCCATAACGGCAGAAAGTGGAGATAGGGCCCCGCCCGCGGGTCGTCTAGCCGCCGGTAGTTCTTCGGTATCCGCACGCAGGACGGAAGGTACGAGGAGGCCGTACGAGGTGCGGACGAAGGCAGCGGCGTGGCTGACGAGAAGGGAAAACTGGCCCTTAGCGCAGGAGGCAGCCGAGCGAGAAAGTCGCCGGCGGGAGACAGAGGCCGGACGGAAAATGCAGTTTTACGGGTTCCAGAGAAGGCAGACGACGTCACGAGCGAACGAAGACCAACGCCGCAAGAAAGGTGCGGATGTACCCGAGAGAAGAGAGAAATTGCGACAGCAGACAAACCAGAAGCCACGTTTTTGCAGCCACGAAGAGAGACACCCACGTGGACGCTAGCGCCATCAACAGAATGCTCGGCGTGCCTTCCTGCGTCAGCGACATGGCACGCCTGCTCGCTGGGACTGCGAGGAGAAGCAGATAGTCGCTCCCGAGGCCGCGAGGAAGAAAATGAACAGGGTGGAACGCGCGAGGAGACGTTGGGAACAGACCGCGAAAGACAGTCGATCCGAGCCGTATACTTCAGAGACACCCGATGCAGGGCGTTGAACGTTTTTCGGGGAGCCGCATAAGAGACACAACAGGAAGACGAGATGGCGGAGACCCGCACACTTGGAAGGAATGCGTTCGGTCCGGAGGAAAAGCGCGCACACGGGGCGAACCCGGCAAGGCATCCGCCCGCATGCGGTGCTGCCATGGTGAGAAAGTAAAAAATCCGCGTAGAGTCAGGCACAGCCTGCGTACATTCCGTAAAATGAGATCCTCTCACGTCACAGGCAAACGATTCCTTGAGAGCCCTGAGCGCCGCTGGCAGCAACACACAGGTAGGTGCACGCTGCAGAAGGAAGAAACGGCGGTTGTTCCGGGGACTCAAAGCCCTATAAGACTATAGTTGCACCTGAGTGGAATGTCACAAAGAATAGCTGGGAAACGAAGAATAAACGTGTATTCAGCATAGTTCGTCCGGTTACGGAACCTAGATATCCGCGTAGCTAATGTTCCGCCATGCTTTCGGCGAGCAAGAAGAATGTTCCATAGATACACACGTGTCTTTTGGAAAGGGTGGCGCCTGTGATGCAGCCCACCATACAACTGGAGACAGATGGAAAGAAATGAAAGTGTTTGGCGGCTAGGCTAGACTAGGCTTCCATCGACGATGCGACTTCGCGAACGGTGCCAGAATTACAGAGTCCTGAAGAGGAGTGATATACCTTCGACTCGGCCCGAGCACAAAAAGCCGGCGAATCGTAGATATGAAAGGTTTCAAATCTTGGGGAAAATCGAAGCAGACATAGCATTGTTTCTTTGGTGTCTCTGCTAGCCCGGCCGCCGGATTAAGGAGGTACACGCATGCACGTGTCGCACCGCCGAGTAGCCACGCCCGGAACAAGCTAAAGCCTACGAAAATTCTCCAGGACCTTCGAGTTTTTCAGCTTTACAAGCCTTTTCCGTGTTCTCCGATCATGCCTCTCCGTGAGAGGAGGAATCTGGTTCCGTATGCTGAGAATATTGCGCACGGAGCCTTCTGGTTCGATCGCAGCGCCGCAAGAGCGGCAACGATGCCGCGCAGCAGTGAAGCATACAGATAGACTGGAAGCGCTGGAAGCGCTTCTGTCGCTTTCACGATTGTTCAGATTGGCTCTGTTGATGCGTCCACCGGCAGCACACAACGATGTCGTTCTAGAAATAGTGGAACTTGGCAGTGAATCCGGCCTGATCGGATCGCCTGGACGTATGAAAGCGATATCGTAATTGAAATTGAGGGGGTGGGTTCTACAAATAAAGCTAGAGGACGGCGGTCCACAATGCCGACACAGTATGCTACCAGCTGAAGCGATCTGCCACTCTAGGCAGGACGTGTTTAGAGTGACGCGCAAATGAGTGGAACTTTCTTGATGGCCCCAGGAACTTTTCCGATATTATGGTAGCAGTAGCTTTGTTGTCCGATCTTGACGGTCTCAAGCACAAACGGGCTATAATGGGCGTCGTCACACTCCCATAGCTATGGTACGGAATGCAAGGTGTGCGTAAAATTTGGTGCGGCGGTTTGCTGCGATTAGTCCGTGGAATCCTGCCGTTCTGCTTTAAAGAGGCACGAGATCGCATATCACACCAGCAAAATACATTGATAATAGTGGAGAACAGGCTTGCTCATCTGTGTATTCTACTTGCTTGTTCATATTTGTGTTACGCGCTGGTGAACCTGTCAACGCAATCCTATCTGTGCCGACCTACGTTCCGTCGTGAACAACGGGTTCTGTTAAGGCGCCGCGACCATCAGATAGCAGTCAAGTACGTGATGGCCATTGAGAATCACATCAGAGGATTACTCTTCACGCTGTATTCGTCCCCCTTTAGGGTATCTGCGTTGTTGTGTCAAGAGTGCGTAGATGTTTTTTAGCAGATAAGCGGCACGCTCTCTTGGACTGAATGTGTTTGATATACCACAACCACAAGTATATAGGGTCGACACCTCGAGGTTGCATATCTCCCAAAAAATAAGTGCCTTCTAGACACGCAAAGACCGCACTGCCTCCACGCCACCGTAGCCCCTTTTCTTGCATCAGTCTGGCGTCGAGATTTCGGCAATACTGCGCTCCGGCTAGACTCATACCAGATATGGAGGTGGAAGCCTCGCAACATTGAGGGAGCATCCAACTTTCAGTGTCTTTCCGGGCAGTCAAAGCACACTAACATAGTTCCTATGTGACACCAACTAGAGACCGGATGCACTGCACTCTCTCACGTGGTACGGAACCGACGCGCCTTCTGGTTGGTCCTGTACTTCTCCGCCTGGCCGCAGACATAGTGGCTGTTAATGCCACATGTGTCGGACTGTGTAGTGACGCTTTCGAGCAGCTTTTGCATTCGTGTCATCCCTCTGAACGACAGTCTGATTACCATCTCTCGGGTGGAATTTGCCAGAAGCGAACCCACTAGGCGTCCTGCGGGCAATGCGGTGACCCTGCGGGCTGTACAAATGATGATGGTTGCACTGCAGGAGCGCATGCCTCTGGGCCGCGGATGAAGCGCGTTTTTGTTTTGGATCTTCGGAAAAGCTGCTAACGTCGCTTATCAGTCGTCAGATGCCAGACAATTTCCGCTCGAGTTGCCGTCAATGAGTTCCGTGCGCGGCCCCTAAACTTTTCCCGCCAGTAGACACCCGCAGAGAACCGTGGCTGGAGCCGCAGGCGAGTCAGGCAATGTCAAGATTCACCGGTGTGTCCAAAACTAGAGCGTCTGCGCGTTTATGAAGTTGCTTTGTGTTTCGCTTCTTACTCCCTTCGCTAGTGGGTTTGAAACCCCTGGCTGGCAAAGTGTGCTCGAATGCCTGTCGCTTAACCAGCAAGCCAGCGGCTTTGCCCGGCGTCGTCCAAGCGCAGAATTTGAAGGCTCTCGCTCGGATCAGCAGCAGACAGGAGTTTCTCCATGACCTACAGGCACAGCTAAAAAGTGGTGCTGCTGCGTAGAGTCCGGTAGAGCACCAGTTTTCCAAAGAAAAAATCGGCATCTGGGGTGCTCGGGGGAGCTGCACGGTGCATGACGGCTTCTCTGGCAGGCCGGCGGTCCTCTTTCCGTGAGTGCCTTGGCTGTGCTCGTGTTCATTTTGCAGACTGGGGAAAAGAAAACTAGCCGGGGCGAACCGCATGCATCCTCAACTGAGTCTTGAACTCGCGAACGGAGAAGTGCGGAACGCTCATGTGAAACTCGCGGCCACATACGTCTTCAATGTGTAAGACGTTTCAACAGGTGGAGGGTCACAATCTGAACGCCCGGGCTCGATGGTTTTTCCTCGTGGCTGAGACTCTACAGGGAAACAGGTTATCCACTGATATTTCTTGCAGTGCCTTCTGTTGCAGTCTACGCTTCCCCGGGGGTTTCGATGATGAGCAGATGTGTGCCGGAACCCGGATGAGGTTCATTTCACCGGTAGTTAGCACACAGAACGCCGTGTGCCGGTCGCGCGACACACCTCCATTGTACTGCATTCCTGCTTGTGTCGCTGAAGTTTCTGAATGCTGCTGCGTGAGCCGCTTCCGCCGGTGGTATGCCAGGCCGCGACAGCACGCCAGTCTCCTTTTTGCAGGGACCATTTTCGTTCGGGGCTGAGGTTTCTTTTCGAGGCCAGGACGGGCGCGAAGGCGGGGTTCACCTAAGTGTCGACCAGCATACACGAGTGAAAAGACCCTCGTCCAGATTACTCCGAAAGCGAGGTCCAATCCACTTTGAGGCATGTCGCGAAAAGGTCTCCGTGATTGTGCTGGCTGCTACCTGCGTTGCTTGGCGGTTGTTTCACACAATTTCCCACAGGGTTTGTGTTTTGCTTAGCGATCTGCTTTTCCCCGGGTTGCAAGCGCGTCGATACGCCGGGGCTTCACACCCTTCTAGGGGTGAATCGCCGTCGCCGCCAGTCTGGTTTGACGCCCCTTCAACTTTGTCACGAAGCGATTCGCATCGAGGCAGAACCCGTTCAACCAACATGTTGCCTACCTGGAACGCTGGGACGTCAGCCAACGCAGGGATCATGGGGAAGGCCAAAGCCGCCGCGAGACGCGGGCTCTGCGGCACCGACGCCGCAAGCCTTCCTCGGTTCTCCAAGGACCCCAAAACGTGAGAGAGAACGCATATACGTAGAGCGAAGGGTGGATACAGCTCAGTGGAAAGCGACCGGGCGAAGCTGACCGCCGAGACGTTCAGAACTCGCTGTTCTGCCCTCGCATGCGCGGGGAGGTGGCAGTATTCTGTGGCTTCCGTGAACGCCAGCGCCCAGCAGTCTCGGTTGGTGGCGTCACGACAAGACACCACATAGCTTAGAATGGGACATGAGGCATGCAGTCTACTGCACGTAGAGGTGGTGCACGTGGAAGACCAGAGACGTGTGCGAGATGTGGCGAGGACACGGGGAACGGCAGATCTTTCAGCCTTTGAGAAAAAAGTGCAGACAGAAGGCACCGGAGGGGGTGATCGCTGATACACACCCTTGCAGCGTAGTGAGAACGCCTACAAGCACTCGTGAGTCCTTTTTAGTTGCATTCCGCGCACATGTCATCGGCATGCCAAACGTTGCCGGGTGTCTTAACAAGCATGAGTCGCTGAGAACCTTAGGGTGTCCTTATTGACATGGTGGCATCCCGTGTGCGCGATTGCGTCTCTAGGCTACTGCGGAAGGTCGTCCTGTACCGGGGGGACATTACAGAACTGAATGTAGACGTCATTGTCAACGCGGCGAATCACTCCCTTCTGGGCGGTGGAGGCGTGGACGGAGCCATCCATCGAAAAGCCGGCCCCCAGCTGCGGGCCTTCAACCGAACACTTGGCGGATGTAAAACGAGTGAGTTTTTCTTTGGATGTCACCACAGGTATCGAGACTTTGTACGATGTCGGTAGTCGGCTCTGCTAGTGTAAGGGTGCGGTGCCTCGGGTGGTATGCAACACTAGAGGGCGCTGTGATACGCAGGAAAACATGCATCCACGACATCGTGCGCATCGAAGCGCGGGTGACCTATTCATATATAGATGTATTCATATCTTCTATATCGATATGGGATGCGATCGTTTTCCATGGTCGCGGCTGAGCCGCAAGTGCGTCCGTACTTCCTCTCACACCCCGGCGTCTTCCTTATGTCCGCGCGGCGCCCTCGCGTGGCTCTCTGCAGGCGAAGTGAAGGCCTCGCCGGCGTTTCAGCTCGCATGCAAACAGATCTTCCACACCGTCGGGCCACGGGGCGAGCACCCTCAGGCTCTTCGCATGTGCTACCTTAACGCCTTGGAACTTCTGAAGGTACTGTTCGAGTCCAGCGAACTGAGGCGCGCCAGGGTTCCTTCGGCTAGTCGCATTCTCGGCAGACAGCGCGGACGTCGCCGATGGCAAGATTTGTGGCACAGAAACTTAACCCCTAAAACCTGATGTGGCTGCGCCAGTCGCGTGGAGGAAACGGGCGTGGGAGGCTTTTCATGTCTGGCGGCAACTCTAGCTAGTCATATGGCGACCTCTGCGTGGCGCTTCGCCGCCGGGCTTGGCCTGTAGACGCCTCTTTGGAGTAGGCTGCTGCTGTCTCCCGTCACGTTTGGCATGCCCTCGTCTGATCCCTTTCTCAACAGAAAGCGAACTTCCGCTCGATTGCCTTCCCCTGTATTTCGACGGGCGTCTACGGATACCCGCAGCTCGCTGCCGCTCAGGTGAGGCCAGGCAGCTCTCCTCGGGCGCTCGCTAGACCGGGAACATCACAGAGACCTAGGGAACAGTTTGGGGGTACGCCGCTCCGTGGATATCTGAATCACCTTGCAGAGGGAGCAGACTGCAGATTGTTGCTTTCGTGCGTTCCCCCGAAAGGCCAGCTCGATACAGAACGCACGTTGCGCTCAATACCGTGAGCAAGGAGAGGGAAGAACACTGACTTTGCAGTTGGGAGGGTCCATTCCAGTAGGCATGCCGAGAAGTTGTATCACGACAGCTGAGGTCATAACCTCATCAAGATGACGATTTGTTACGGGCTCCTCGCAGAGGCTCTCGGGGTGGGGGTGGCGGCTGATTGGGATGTCCACCTTTTCCGCTGTGTGCTAGCGTGTGTCTCATGTATGCCTTTTCAGAACGTCACCGACTGCGTGACAAAGTGGCTGAAGGTCCCTGCAAACTTCGAATCCGTTGACTTCATCGTCTTCTGCGTCTTCGAGCGGCAGGACTACATCTATTATGAACAGGTGCGCGTCTATCCTTGGGTATTCGAAGCGCACAGCCGGAGTGGCGGGTGGAGGGCGCCACTCCCGTCTGAGGCGCTTCGAGTGAAATCCGAGCTGGAGGCCGCTCTCGAGAGGAGATGAGGCAGGTGCTAAGGGCCAGGTATCGGGGTTTGTAGGCTCGATAAGCAAAAAGCACGGTGTGCGGATGGAGAGTAGTGTTCGTTTATTCGTGTGGTGGATTAGAACGGGCGCAGAGACTACGGAAAATTAACGTTGGTGGCACGTCGAATGCGCCGGGTCAAAACAAGCCCCCGAGTTGCCGGCGTGGATGTTACAGCGGTCGCACCAGCGACCCGTAGGCTGCCTCCTTCGTAGCTCGTCCGGTGAGCAAAGCCATTATTCAACCTTGTCCTGTCTTTACCTGCAGCTGCTTTCAAAAGTCAAATGTCGCGCGTCTGTGGCGATCTCCAGCGTCTTCGCTCCGCGCACAGTCCCAACGGAGGAGTCGGTGGCTTCTCTCTCTGAAGCCACGGAAGGCCTTGTGGCGGAGGACGTTCACGACGCCGCCGCGCCCAGCATTCCAGCCGCGCGTGCTGAAGACGCAGGAGATTCCGGGGACGGCGACGAAGAGTCAGAACGTCCGTGCCGAATGCAGTCTGCAGGCGCGGGCGGAGAGCAGGCGCCCTGGGGCGGGTCGTGGGTGCTGTGCGGAGGCGGCGAAGACGCCACCCGAGAGGAGGAAGACGGGACTGGAGACGACGCGGACGACAAAACCCGGGTGTTTGAGTACAGGGGAAACCAGGAGGGCATGGAGCTGCAGCCGCTGAAGAGCGCGCTGGTCAAAGAGGCCAGCGGCGAGAGCTCACCGACCAGCCCCGAGCGCAGCAGCGATGGAAAGAACGAGGGCGACGGCGGCGACTGGCGGGCACGCCGGCAGTCGATGGACGCTGCTGGGGAGGGCGGGGAGCGCCACAAGCGGCGCGCCTCTGTCGATGAAGAGGAGGAAGACGACGAGCACGACGACTACGTGACCGAGCACGAGCGTCGCGCCGTCAGACTGGTGGAAAGGAAGGAGGACGCAGACGGCCGGCGCAGGAAGAACGAGCGAAAGGACCGGAGGGAGAAGAAAGACCGACAGAAGAAAGAGACAGCGAGACGACGCGTGAGCGAAGCCTTTGTGCGCCACGTGCAGGAACGGGTCGACGCAGAGCAACGCGTGCGACTGCGCGTGGTGTCGCCGGATTTCCCTGTCGCGGAACGTGCGCCCGATGCCGCGGCTGTACCCGATGCGGAGGGACAGTTGAGTACTCTCCCTCCTGCGCAGGACGAGATTGCGGTCTCTGTGAACCGCGAGGCAAGCGCATATCCTCAGAAACCCCAGGAGCCGAAGGAGAGCGCGTCTCAATCCTTGGACGACGACAAGTCAGCCGCTGTGTTTCCAGCGGCGACCCCAGCGGAGCCTTCAGATGAGCCAAGTCCTGCAGCTCGGGAAGATAGCTTGCGAGGGGCGAAGAACGGCAAAAGGCAGAAGGGGAAGCCGGCGCTCGCTGAGAGCTCACTCGGCGCCCCTCTTCCGCCCGTGGTCTCGTCTCAGGCGTCAGCGTTGCTCCAGGAACCTTCCTCATCCGTTCAGGAGACGGTTGGCACAGAGGCAGTCTCTGCGGAGTCCTCTGCACGGGCTCAGGACTTTCCCGCGAAGCGTGTAACTCCGACAGGGAAGACGAACCCGCACACAGCTGGAAGCGAGGAGGCGCGCAGCCCACAGGCCATGAAGAGCGAGCGGAACAGGCGTCGCCGGCGGAATAGCGCGAGTTCTCAGGGCTCGCCAGGGATGCTGCTGACGCCGTCTCAGAACGCCGAGAAGGGGTGCACCGAGCGGAAGGCGGCGCATCGTAAGCAGGCCGACCTAGAGAGTGGCAACGCACCGCACTGCCCTATGGACGCCCTTGATCTGCCGCCAGTAGATCCTCTTTCGGACAGTCCGCATGCGGGTCTGGCGCGGGTGAATCAGGAAATGCGGGATCCGGATGCTGCAGAGAAGCTGGGTCGCCTGCAGCAATCCCAAGCCGCCGATCTCGGTGACGTCGCTTCAGCTGCCAACGCACCGGCGAGCGCTGCTGCTGAGGCACGCCACAGCAAGCGCCAGTTCAGCTCAGTCTCCTTGCGGCAAAGCGACGACAGCGGAGGCGCCGCGGCGGCGCGAAACCAACGTCACAAAAAGTTTGACAAGAAAGAACAGAAGCAGCGGCACTCGTGAGGACAGACCGATGTAGGAGCAGAAGGGAAGATGCAGGCGGAGTATCTTTGCCGCAGCCGTCGAGGGAGAGGTTTCAGAATCACGGATCTATGCTTCGGCGAATATGGCGTAGCGCGAGATCCGTTCTGTTGGAGTGCGTGGCGTATGCAAAAGCATCTGCGGGCCGAACGGAGCAACGGGTGGAAGCCTGCAGCCTCGCGGATGCTAGTTGACACAGCAGCGTGAGGCTGACACGAGGCGAGGGAAAATGAAGGATCGAGCCTTCCCTGCGGACGCGTGCTCGTGTGTCAACCGATCCACACGGCGCTCAACTGTAGCCCGTCGGGCGGGTCTATCGCTCCATCGATGTTTTTCGGTGTTTTGGATGGCCGCCAGCTGGATCCGGACGCCGGCGAAGCAGTTCCGAGAGAGCCCGCCGATACACGCTTCCATGTCGCTGCGTGTGTTGGCTTATTGGGCGCCGCCGACCTCTCCGTAGAGAAAGCCGTCATCCCGCGGCTCCTCCGCGCGTCCGCCTGCGGTGGTACGTGGCGGCGGGCGCGTTGAGCGCGACGTTGACTGGGCGTTAGTTCGGAGATCTGGCGAGTTGCATCTGTCATTTACGTAAGCCAAGTCGTTTGCGTGCAAGAGGAAGGGCAGCTGGATGACCTGAAGGGCGGAAGGGCCGCAGACCGATCGTCGTGAAGCGCGGGCGTGTCTGCCGTGTTTCCGAGGGTAGGCGCGCAGAGTAGCACGCCAATTCATCCCTAAGCAATACTCCTGTGCTTCGCATGTTCCTTATCACGGCGCCCTAGTGTTTTTGCGCCACGGTGACAGTCCGTTCCGTGAGTGACTAGTAGAAGCTCGGCAAGGCATGTGGTCTTAATGCAACAAACACGACGCTACTAACTGAGGACAACTGAGGCGAACAGAAGCCCCGAGGGCGCGTTTAATGGGATTTTGTTGCTTCTTTGAGAACCGCCATTTTTTGCCAGTCTGTTTCGTGTTCTCCATCAGCACTGTGGTACATATTTTCTGTGATGTCCGCTGGCATCCCGTTTGGTTGAGTTGCCGGGAGGCCGTGTCTGCATGCAACTTCGGGTTCTGAACAGGTGGTCCTATTGTCTGGCGTCTGAGGAACCTAGGAGGGGGGCCTGGGCTAACCAGTTTTTGTTGGAGTTTGGCAGATTCGCTCTCGTTTTTACCTCATGGAGCGCGACGAAGCTGAGGCTAACGAGGCATGAGTGATGAGGCTTGACCGCACGCTAAAACCCACGGGGTTTTTAGAGTATCACACGCAGTCGTGTTGCACACTCCATTATTATCTGTGCATCTGCGCACCTGCCGATTCTGAGTAAGCTGAAACTCGAAAACGTCTGGTACTCTTGGGGACCGGGTCGGCGTGCGCCGCGACTTCGACACGTAGTTGCCGCGGCACGTTTGCCGTTGTGGTCAGCCTGCTCATGAGCGGCAGCGATGTTCGCTGGTCAGTGGATTTCGCGTAGGTTCGCTGCGCCAAAAGAACCTGGTGGGACGAAAGCAGGCAGCTCGTGGCGGGCAAAGCAGGCACCGAGGGGCAGCCATCTCGTTAGAAATGGAGTACGTGCGCCGGCATCTAGCTGCATGTGGACTCTGAGGCAAGCAGCGGGCCATTTTTGCGCTTCTAATTTTCCGGCGGATTCATCGATGCCTTCTATCTCTGTGGTAATGATCTGAAGTGTTCGGCTGCAGAAAGTTCAGCAGTCGCGTAGATCGGTCTTAACGAGACGAAGCTGAAGTCGTATCTTAGCTTGTCAGGGTCTGTCGGTGCAGACACGCTGTCGGCGACGTCAACTCCAACATGACTGGCTGGCATTTGCAATTAAAGAACATAGCGTTACTACTACGTAGATCCCTGACGGAGACCGCCTCTTAGGCTCGGCGATACCACACACGCAATTAAAAGCACTAGTCAGGCAACAGGCGGCAAGCACACGGAAGCTCCGCAAAATGCACAAGGGAGCGGGAAGTTCTCGAGAAGTCTCGCCACGGGTACGAGATTACCGATGGCATGCGATGTGCCATACCTTGAGGGCCCCTCCGACCTCTGGAAGATAGCGCTGAGTCAGGAGACACGCTACTGAAGATTGCGCGCAGCGGTGCATGTAGAGCGAGACTGAGAGCTGCATGCAGTAGTGGACTTCTGCGGTTGCATGCAAGACACGGAAACGACAACGCTACAATTTTAAAGAGAGGAAGCTTCCCTGCAGGAAAGAGTGAATCAGCGTTGCTTTTTTGTGGACAAATTATTTAATGTCTCACACAGAACAGGCAGCCTTTCATAGTATGAAGCGATGTCTTTAGTCGAGCACAAACCGCGAGGCAGAATCTCGATTGTGTATGGAGCGCTTCTCAGATCTTCTGTGTATTGCTCCTCCAGGCTGGCCTCGAAACCTCGCACCGTTGTGCCATTCACTCGATGATGGATGGAATATTTTGCGAGGCTTGATTGATTCGTATGGGTTCATGTCTAGAGAACGGTGTTGCGCATGCGGCGCAGCATGCACGTTCAGCTTGCCGTTTTCCAGGGTCCGTGTTCTATGCGTCCTTCGCGGAAGAGGAGGAAGGAGAGACGAAGAGTCGATAGAATAAGAGGACAGCCAGAAGTACTAGGCATCGAAGGTTTCAAGGCTGTCTCGTGTATTTCCTGCTTCCGCTAATGACCGCCTTCATCGTACGTCCATCCTGTACTATTCGTCTCTCGGATACGGGGCCTTGGCGTGTTCCTATGGAATCTTGCCTGTTCTCATCATTTTTCCCTGCCCAACGCCTTACTTTGCATCGAGGCGTTCTGGATACCGCGACCGCGTCTCCATCTTGTTGTCGAGCTCCTGTTGAGCCAACAGGCGATTTCTTCTCATTTTTCCCCCCCGGTGGTGTAGGCCGTTTTCTCGTCGCTGCCCGTCGCTTCAGAAAACATGAGTTGGTGGCGGACCTTTTCGGGGCGCGCTCGGCGCGAAACACTGCTCCAGGGCTCTCCTGCGTACAAATGGGCTGTCTGGACGGCGGGCATTGGCGGGGGGCTCGTGTGGATCTGGGAAACAGAGAAAAACGCTCCTGTGTCGGAGCGGAGAATCTTCTTGCCGGCGAAGCGCGAGGTGATGATGAGTGAGGCGGAGATCAAAAAGTGGAATGAGAGGTACAGCGGAGGCGTCGCGTTGATGTCGCCTCCTCCCCCTCCCGCTGAGTCAGACGACGCAGCAGCGGCTCGCCGCCAGAGAGGCTCCGCAGGCCGACGAGGCAATGACAATCCCGGCAGAGAAGCCGGAGAAGGCCCGATCCTCTTTCGGTCGCTGCACCAGCCCTCCATACATCTCGAAGAGATTCAGCGACAACCGGAGATTGAGCGGCGAAACCGGTCGCGGGAAAAAGAGCGAAGACGGCGACGCAAAGAAATGCGGGAGTATGAGGAGGCGCAGGAACGCACCGGCCGACGTGCCGCAGTGTCCGTCGAGGAAGCTCGTGAGAAGCTTAGAGACGACTTGCGCAGAGATCGGGATAGAGACCGCGGCGGGGGAGACCAGACAAACTGGTACAGGAAGCAGTCATACTTTGGGAGCTTGCGATGAGCGACCTTCAAGGGGACACAGGGGCAATCCGAGCGCACCGCAGATTTTGACTCACGAGCCACCGCCAGTTACCAATTTTTCCTAATTGTTTTAAGAAGTCGTGTACTTCTCTTGCCCCTACGCATATGCCTGGACTGTCAAGGAACAGTGTCCTATGTAAGTCGTGCCTGAATCCGCGGCCGGCGTGTGCATCCGGGCGCCCACAATCTATTCGGAGGATACAACTCTCACAGCTGTGATTCCGTGCGTGCGTGCTCTCAAAGGTAGGGTGAGCTATACGCTCCGACGCGGGTGTGAATGACTGAGGAGGCGCCCGGGAATCTAGCGCCTTCTCGCCGTGTTTCCAAGAGTTCGCTCGCATCTGTTCCCAAGCGGACGTGACCGCCCGCGCGTAGTCGTTTCTGTCGGTAACCTGCCGCCTCTCTGAGTGGAGCTCTGCGTGGCTGTTTCCTTCCACTGCCCTGCGTGGCAGTGTCGCACACCCTTGCTATCTGGGCTATCATCTTTACTGCTCTTACGTTGGTCCTCACTCTACCTGTTTTTACTGTTGGATTACTTATGATCCTTCTTGATTTACACGTAAACACTGCATTCTAACATTCCATGAAGAGAACCCCCCGCACGTTTATCCAGGCGGTCCGGCCGTTGTGAAATACCAAAATCAGCACGCCTCTGCAGTGCTTGCTCTTCAGCGGTTTCCTGCCGTAGGCGAGTCGCAAGCGGAACCTCACGGGATGAAGCATGTCAGGCGGACAAGGCCGTTTGTCTATTGCGCGAGCGGCAGACTGCCTTGCCCCGCACGGCGGAACGCGAGTGTGAGGGAGATAAGCGAAGACAGCTCAGATCAGTTTCCCAGCAAACAGAGGTCTACGCCTCGCCAGCGTATTATACCGTGCCTCGCGCTTTCACATCCGCATGCACCGAGTGCTCACACGAGTGATTCTTATGCGAACTTAGCAAGTCAGCGTCGACGCGGCACTGCCTCGACGAAGGAGACGGGAAAATCCCACATGCGTTCGCTGCGGAAAAAAACCTGAAATTCTCGGTGGGCTATACGGGGGAAAATTCCCCTTTCGTTCACCGGTCTGCGTTTACCGACACGCCGCATCGGCCGGAAAGAGGCGTTCGCATGATTCATCGCATGTGCATCTGGACAAGACACGCGCGTAGGGAGTCACAACACTCTCACGCCTACGCGTTTACAAGATGTGCTTGAATGACTACGGAGTAGACAGTCATAGTCTTTCATTCTGTCAAGGGGGACGGTCTTCACGTACTGAGTAAAGGCGTTCACAAGCGTTAACGTGTGCAGGAGTAAAAACGTCTGATGAGTAGACAGAGACTCGCGTGGAATTTGTGCGCAGCGCTTAGCCGATGAGGCTCCGACTAACTGCTAGTGCGTTGAAGCCTCGGGACTTGAACGTAGTCCAGTGACAGCAGCGGAGCGGATCAACGACAAACTGCGGGAAAAAGCATGCGCAGAGGCACGTGGAATGAAGAAGAGATGCCACGAGCAAAGTGCACAAGCAGCTGTCGGCTGGGCATGGTGGACTTTCAAACCCCAATCTGTCCTGCAAAAGATGACACGTTTTCCGGCCCGCGTTTCTCCTTCCTTCTTTGTTAGTGTACTGGCTGTTTATGTGGAGGAGCGGAATCAATTCCTACAGCACATATATGCATTACTATGTTGAAAAGAGCAAGTCGACCCAGCGCTTTGCATGAGAGCCGCACGCACGCTGAGTATAAACCATCGATGCGGCGCCGGTACTCGCGCTTCGAGGCTTCGTGCGTGCGAGCGTGTGGTCAAGGGTTAACGTGAGTGGAGGGTGCACACGACACCCGTGAGCATGGTGCAGCTTCACGCTGAACACCGTGGAAAGTCAGCCAGCCTTACTTGCGCCTCAGCCCCGTCGCGAAGGACTAGCGCCGGCCACACTTCGCCTCTCAGGCCTGTTCGTGCAGGCAGCCGAACGCACAGATATCTGCAGGCTTCCGCACAAACTGCGCACACGCGCTCGTCTATCCATATCTCTAGCCTCACGCGTGGACATATACGTGCCTCCCTCTGCGCGGACAGACATGCGCTACGAGCACCTTGTCCTGCGCGTGCGCTAACGTGTATGAGTGGAGATGAAGGTATGTAAACTAAATGCCAGGTGGACTGTACGCGCTGGCGCAAAGCCCAACTCGACGGGAAGCAAGCTCGCCGCGCGTAAGGAGAGTGCGGAGACTAGCGTGTGGTGTGCTGCACGTCAGAGGACCGAATCGGAGTGCGCTTCACCTGTCAGCGTCTGGTCTCGAAGAGGCGCGCCGTTCAAAAATACCTCAAAGGAAGTTGGAAAATCAGACTGGTCGAAGGCGCAGGACTGCAACGCTCGCACAGAAAAACAGCAAAGATGAACACAGAGTCACCGGGCAAACTCCAGCGGCAGAAATGTCACGCAGAACGGCAGAGATTCCGAGCCTTCAACACCACGGAACGTCGGGCTGAGAAACGTTATTCAGCAAACAAACCGGAAGCTTGGCCGCAGTCGAGCCGGACTCAGCACCTCGGCTGCGGATGGAGACGTTTGCTAGTTCACATGGCAAAACGCTTCAAACACCGCGTGGCCTGGTAGAGGTGATGACTGTTGCGTATTGTGCTGACGCGTCGTCGTTTGGCATGCTTGTTCTTCGGCCCGTATTTTCGTATTTTCAGCATCGTGAAAATGCTGTTGTCGTGATCCCTCCCCTCTCTCAGTCTTGCGCCTTCCCCGACCCCCTCCCTGCCCCCTGCCGCTTACGATGACATCGTCCTTCTCCACCGCCACGCCATCGGGGCCGCCGAACTCGACGAAGGACCTGGAGAGACGTTAAGTTGCACCCGCACTCCGCGTGATCTTACGACTTGCTTTGGAGAGAGACATGCGTTTAGTGCATGCATGCGTATAAGGTGGTCTGGATGTCTCAGTTTCGTGCAGAAGTCCTGTGCTGCCGCATGGACTTCACGCAGGGCGCTTTGGCATCAGACAATTTCGCTCTCGTTCATAATCTGCACGCGCTTGTACGCGTGGACTTCTGATTGCCACGCTGCTCTGACGCCAAAATGACGGGGTCCAGTATCAGGGCATTTTTGTCAGAACACATATACATATACAGTTGTGGACGTAAGAATGGTGAAAATATATACACAGATGAACACAACGTATATCCTGGAGTGCTTGGGGCCATACGCGTTGGCGCACACCTCAGATCCTGACGCGTGTTGGCAAGCATTACCGTGAGGAGGGGGGTTGCTGCGAGAGCAGATCGTCGTAGTCGGCACCCGACCATGATGCGGAGTCACCCGCCGTCCCTCTGGCAGCGCCTACCAGCAGGCGGCCAGGCTCCACGACATGCACTTCTGCGGCAACCAGAGAAGTGGATGGGACGAGTGGTGCGGAGTAAAGCAGGCTCCATTTGAGTACCGCCCCGACCCGCTTCTCGATTGTGAGGCAGCGCCCGTGGCAGATACTCCGACTTGCGTTATAATTCTTCCGCGTTTCTCCCTACTTCCCTCCCAAGTTCTTCCTCCCCAGTGGTTCCATTCTGGGCGCGGATCGCCTTATCGTCAACCGCGCATCTTGAGGCGCTCCTGCGGAAAACCAAGACTGGGGTTCTTCCTTGCTCTTTGCAGCTCGTCCCGCAACGGCGCCCGGTTTGCTTTCTTTGGTATTTGAGAAGGCTTACCGAAATAGACTCGATCCTGCTCCATTGGGACGTTCGCCAGCGCCAAGCCCTCCCCCCGCAGCACTTGGTTGGCGTCCACCGAGACGCCTGCTGTCGTCTTCCTGTGAGCGGCGATGCACAGGGCCATTCGGGAAATCGCCACGAGTTTTGTACGAAAAGAACGCAACGAAACCGACGCGATCTTCTGCGCGTTTTGCTGTCTCGTCTGGCGGAGGCGCATTTGTTGGCGGGGTCCGGGCTACAGCCACTCGCCGTCCGTTCCTTGTGATGGTATGCAGAGGATCTCAACGCCTGCGGCCTTGCCTCTATGTTTACGAGCTGCATTGCCGTGTATAAATGTTTGTATAAAATATAGATCTACATCTGTGGGAGACAAAGTGCTGCGCGCGATCTTCTAGGCACGCGAGATGCACCCGGTGCAGATCTCTTAAATTGGAGGCAGCGGCGCAGCGAATGGCCGTAACACTGCTACAGTCGATTCTGGCAGATCGGCGTGTATATGCATATCTATATGTGTTTATGTGGATAAATGATTCAGCATCACTGCATTTGACTACGCGAGATTGTACAAATTTTTTCAGATATCTCGGCGTCTCCGCCCGATTTAGTCTTCCTGGGTACTCCCTTAGTGCGTATCGTCGGAGTGACCTCGGTTCCCTGGATTTCTGCACCATGGAAGACGTACCCGACGCCGATTTCAGGGGCGGCCGCGCCCCTCGGTGTGGCTATGTTGTTCAAAGCAAGCGGAGGCCGCTCTCCGCGGGTCGCTCGTCCGGCGTCTCTGTTTTGGCTATCGAGTGCAAAGTTTCGCAAGGCGACGCCGCTCTCGGCGCTGGGCTCCCCTCTGCCCGCCTCGAGATCAACTTCCTGTTCGCCGCCGTCCTCATCGTTTGCGCTGAAGATCGGCGGAGACCGTTCGCGGTCTGGCGGGAAGAAGTGAAGCAGGAGGTGCTCCGCGCAGGAAAGGCAAGAGGTCCCGACTGCGAGCACGCCAGCCACGACAGCTGCGAAGAGAGTGCAGAGGAAGTGAAACACCTTGGACGGCGAGCGAGGGGGGGACGAAGCGGGACGCGCGACTGGGACAACGGGTTTGGGATAGTGAAAGGCATGCATGGTCGCTGAAAATCCGTGGAAGAAGAGCCAAGGCGTAGGAACACACGGTCCCGCGTGGACGCCGCTGCGCAGCGAGAGAAACTGCGGTAATACAGATGAAAAGAGCGCAGGCAGGAGGCAGAACCCGAGGCACAGCACACTGAACTCGAAAACGGGTGCTGGACAGCGCGGAAGTCAACTTATAACAGCGCAGAGCGACAGCGGGAAGACCGCGAGCGCCTCATAAACCGACATGCCAAGCCAAGTCACTGCACGCCTCATTCCATAGCACATTGCAGCAAGGGAAAATAAGGATGTCGTTTTTATGCAGCTTTCGTCTAAAAAAATCCATGGTTTTGGTAATCCCGGTGTGTCGCTGTGTAGCTGCTTAGTCTAGCGCCGCCACGCTGCCCGCGGGCGGGAAAACGCGAAGGCAGCAAAAAGGGGGGGATCGCCGTTTGTGCTGCGATCCTCTCTCTTCTGGTTGACTCAGTCGACTCTTCTCAAGTCCTGCGTTCTCCCCTCATTGCTCTGTCAGGTTCTTTTTTTCGCCTCTCTGTGATCTCCCTCCTTGGGTCCTCTTAGCGTACGCTTTTCTTTCTTTCCCGGGAAGCTGTCTCTCACGCACATGGCGTCTCACAACGCCCTAATTGCGCCCGCAGCTGTTGTCGCTCCTCTTACGTCTGTTATCTCTCTGTTTGCTTTCCGTATCTCGCCCGCCTTCTCTGTTCTCTCGTTGCGGTTTCCTGCTTCTTGCGGGCCTCGCTCAGCCAGCCTCAACCCTGTGTGCGTTTTTCTCGTTGCGGCGTCGGAGCGGCTCCTCTTCTTCTCTTACCCGCTATATCAGCACTCTTCGCTACTGCAGACTCGCTTCGCGCTTTCTCTCGTCGTCGTGTGCTTTCCCTCTGTCTTTTTTCTCTGCGTCTAAAATTGCATTCTGCAGTTTGAAGGCGCGCACATCTCGCTCCGCGTGCATGGGAGTTGTCTCGCGAACACCGGACTGCCTCGACACGCTGGAGCTCAGCTTCGCCCAGAAACGAACGCTCATCGCTGGCAACTCGCTTTGGCGAGAAGAAAGGTGCTCTGTTGCCTTTTTTTCCTGCGGCGACCAGTCAGCCGCCGCTCCATCACACCGCGGCGAGCTCATGCCACTCATGCGCACGCTGAGCATGCAACCTCGACACCCGAACTACGTCAACTGTCCTTTTCCTGTAGCTTGTGCTCTCTGTTCACAAAATATCCCGCGAGCCTCTACAACGCGTTCCAGGCATGCCAGAGGAGTAAAAAATTGCGTGCTTGAGCCCTCGTGTTCCTGTTCCCTCGCTGATATGCCCTGGAGGGGGGCTGGAGTGTCGCGCGCCGTGTTTTCTTTCCTGCTGCCCGGTCTGCTCTGAAGTCACCGGCCCGCTCTGCAGAGTCTTGAACTCTCTCTTTCTTCTTTGCGATGTCCTTTGTCTGTCCGTAAACCTGAGTGTCTGCGGGTCGGCGTTACCAGATGTCCATACACCGCAACGGCGAAGAGCACCGGCTGCTTGCGGAGTGCATGCGATCCGCTCCTACAGGCCGTTTTCGCGTGTTGTCGTTTCAAACACCACTTCTGTGCTCTTCCGTTCTTTCTTTTCGCTTTGCTCCTCCTGTTTCGCGCCTTCCGACTGCCTGTCGCGTGGCGGATCTCGCTCCTTTCCTCTCTGCTGTCCGCTGACGGTGTCGTCTTCCCTGTCCAGCCTCTCTCCTCTTCGTCTCTTCTCAAGATGGCAGTCCCAAAGGGGAAGCGCAGCAAGCACAAGTGCAAGCAGCGCCAGTTGATCTACTTCTTTGACCAGTTCGACGGGGTGTTCAAGCGCCGCCGCGAATCCTTCTATCGCTCCTTCTACAGCCCTCCGTACTTCTCCAAACTCACCCACCAGACCACCGGCACGCCGTCGGTCCTGAGGCCCTTCAGATTTCCTGGCTTCTGGCCTGGAAGGTGAGATGCTGTCTCTACCTACATCTATCTACATATGTATCTATATGTATGTAGATTTCCTTGAGTGTGCATGCAAGCAGAGATCTATCTCAACACAAGCGCGATTCGCTGGGCATGCAGGAGGGTGCGTTCGTTGCCCTTTTTTTTTCTGTAGAATGAGGTGCGTGTCCACGCATGTGGCGGTATCTCTGCGTCATCATTTTCGTACCCTTTTTTGGGTTTCCGTCCATGGCATCGACCGCACTGATAGAGCCGCCCGATGCAGCTCGGCATGGATCGTCGTGCTTTCTTCTTTTTCTTCCGTGTTTAATTCACATGCGAAATGCTCGCTCTGGCTCTCGCCCATCTGCGCGCTCAGCAAACACACTCGTCTTTAGAAGCTCTGCCAGCCTGTCTCTACCCGCACTACGCAGCTCACGTTTCGAAGCCGTTGCGATTTTTATTAGACTTATTGTTCGTTTGTTTCCGTGCTTTTCTGCGTGTTTTTTTTCGCAGATTCGCCTTCAAGATGGCAACGACCCTCCTGACGCGCGGCCGCGGCCAGTAGCACGTAGGCGGCGCTCTTTGTCTTGCTTCGCCGAACTGCGTGCCTCGATTTGCTTTAGAGACGCGCATAATCTACGCTCGCGTGCGCGGGTTGCCTTCCAGGCAAATCACGGTATTGTTCTGTGCAGGTATATGTCTGTTGTCGAGTCCCGTCCTCCGCAGACTGGGAGGGTGCGGCGTCTACGGCGGGTGAGAGGAGAGCGCCGGCGAGTTCGAAGTCGCCCGTAGATCGCCACAAACGCGGAGTCGTCGATTAGGCGTTTGCGCCGGAAAGAGGTCGTCCGCAATGTGTGTCTAGACTGCTGTGCGGGTTGGGTTCTGTCTGCGCGTGCGCAGGCAGCGGCTTGAGCGCCTTGTTTTTTTCTTGCTTTTGTTTATTCTGTAGTCTTCTGGCGTGCTGTCGGATTTGCTAAACTCACAGGGGATGGAGTTTATCAACTTTAATGTCGATTGCTGGTTCTGTCTAAATTAGCTCCCTCTCCGGGGCGACAGACATCCAGCCCGCGGGCGTGCTTCTCTTCGTCGTGGACTGCGGCGATAGTGTCTTGCTCCCTACATTGCGTCTCTCCTCTTTTTTTTATTCGCCTCATTTCGCCACTGGATGTCTTATTCGCGCTGCAGTATGCTCATCGCGCGGCGCACTTTGCTGCGTTGGATGTCTGTTAAAGAGAGTTTGATTAGGCAGGCCCTGGCGCGTGTGCGGTAGAGCGGCGCCCGCAGCGCGAACGAAAAATCCTGCCCGTAGATTTGCATGAAACAGAGTTTAGGGCAAGCGCTCACGAGGCCTGCACTGTGCCTCCTTGGCAGCGCAGCTCTCGCCAAAACACAGGTGCCCGCGCACACGCTTACGATCAGGTTCGCCGCGAATCAATGACGCTTTCGTCGACGCCGCGCGTCAACCGGTTTTTCTAGGCGCCGAGTGCCCACGCAGAATTGAAGCGGTCACCTAGTTCCATGGCAAGCGCCAGAAAGACTTCTTCTGCAAGGGTCGAGCGCGCGGCGCCTGTCCTCGCGCGCGCCTCTCGAAGCAGGAGGCGAGTCTTGGCAGGGCTGCTCAGCGCCTCCCGTCGATGAGTAATTTGAGTCTCGTGACGGTGATGTGCTTTTCTGCGTAGTGCAGAGTTGACCTTTTCTGCTGCGAATACGTACAAGTTCGCTTCTCTTCTTCCCGCTCCTCCTCAAGGCGCCTAATCTTGTCGCTGCGCAGCGGACTACTGACCAAATGTGAAAATCTATATATACAAAAATCCACGCCTTTGGAAGGGTGCTGCAGTCTCTGCCTCCCCAGCGGTCTCTCACGTGTGTGCGTAAGCTGTGAATCCACTGTTTGCTTGGACACACAAGAGGCTCTCAATCGCTCGGCTCTTATGTTCGAAGAGGCTTCTTCGCGCTGCTTAAGAGGAGAACTACGCGTGAGGCACCGGGCGGAAGGAGTGCATGAACAGACATGACCGAAGGTCGAGTCATGTAAGCGGCCAAGGCAAAAAAGACTACGGCGAGGCAGTGCCTCTCTCACCCAACAGCGAACACAAAACTCGCGGAAAACAAGACGTTCGCGTGAGCGTCTTCAAGCATGTCCACCGAGCAGACACGCATGAAGACAGACACACAAGCACTTTCACATATATATAAATATGTATGTGAGGGAAGAGGGGAATGCGCGTACGCGCCGATGCGTCCGCGCCTTTGGGACGGACGTCTACACGTGTGGTACGCGAACAAACCGCATGTATGCACTTTGTGCATACGGGAACAACGGTAGAGATTCTCGCGCGGGCGCCGTCGTCTTCTCGCCCGCGTTATTGCCGCTTTTGGGGGCTTCTCTCGTTTACGTTGCCTCTTTGCTCGTTTCCTGCATTGGTTTTTTCTCAGTTCTGGGAACGAAACCACGCTTCGGTGTCACCTCATTTCTCCTTTCAGCAGCGCGTGACAGACCAGCTGCATCGCGTGAAGGCTTATGGGTCTTACGACGACTGCCGCCACCCGAGGGCGCTGCGCGGCCTGAAATCTGTGTCTATTCAGGAACGCATGTTGTCTAGCTGTCCTTCATGTCGCTCATCTCAAGGCGATTTCCCCCGCCAGCGGTGCCACCGACTGCCGCGAGCTTTGTCATGGGGCTGCCGCCCAACGCACCCGCGCCGCCTCTGTGCGCTGGCGAGTGCCCGGGCGGCGAGGAGTAGAAGCGCGAAATGTACGCGAAGAAGAGCAGAATGACCAGGAAAATCGCAAAGTTCGTCAAGAAATTCTTCAGGTAGACCATAGACATGTCCTCAACCGCCAACGGAGGCTCGACAGAGTCCACTGCACACACACACAGGAATGTATCCACAAAAAAGTCGAGCGACAACACAAGCTGGTTCACGGCATAAGCTCCGACCTAGTCATATCTGCATACATACATATACACATGCATACATACAAGCATATATATATATATATAAGGCTTGCATGCCATGCACGCAGAGGCTAGGTAGCTGTCTACATCTGTCTACATACGTTTGGTGCGTCAATAATTCAGCCTCTAGATATACTTAAATGCGCGATCTTGTAGATAACGCTAATAAAATGCTCTGCTTGGAAAACAGCGGAAAGCGGAGAATACGTACCCACGTCCGCGACGCCGCTGCCTTGTCGCAGTTTACCGAGATCAGTCTTCTCGCGAACCTGAGAAAAACGCATCAAACGGAGGCAGAGACCTTTCAACGAAGAGTGGGCGAGGCGTCTCAGACGCGCGGAATTGAAGCAAGAAAAACACCGAATCGCCTTGCTCTTGTCTCGCGCATGATTTTTCAACGCGAATGTGCATTTCAAACTCAAGAATCGAACAAACGAATGGCGAAAGACTACGCAGGCTGCGACAGCCCCTTCCTCTATAGAAAGCCCCGGCGCGACGGTCTCCTTGGCAGACACGCGGATCAGTGAGCTATATTGAAAACGTAGAATCTCCGGCAATATAGGATCTGTGTCTCTGTTTACTCGACTCGAGTAAACACATACTGAACTCATCGGATCAACAGACATGCATGCACTCCAGCAGCCGCAGCGGAGAGACGACTTGAGCAATGGAGATCGTGCGCACGCGGGCACAGCGTTCGCGGAGTTTTTGCCGATTTCTCACCTGCAGAATGTGGTTCATGACAATCGCGACCCTGGCACCCGCGAGCAAGATGCGCTTCTTCAGCACCTCAAAGAGCGCGAATTCGGCTGCTGTGTCGATCTCAAACAGAGGCACAGCGTCAGAGCTCTTGAAGGTGCTCAAAGCTGCAGTGGCGAAATCGTCGACGTTCGCGTTGCCGAGGGCCTTCGCAGCCGCGCGCGCGTCTTTGCCAGTTTTGCGGAGTTGCGGATAGAGCTGCGAAGTGGCGAGACACAGCAAAAAAACAGAGATGTGCGCAGGGATCGAACCCGCGACGCAGCCACCGCTCACCCCTACTTCAGGCATCCAGCCGACAAGAAACAAGCAAACCGCGAGAAGAGGCGCGACCCTTGAAATCATACAGCGCTGCTTTCACACACAGGTATCTCACCTCGTTGCAAAGCACAACGCGGTTTTCCTTCGTCCAGCGAGAAAACATCTTCTCCTTGTGCGTGGCGAAGAGAGTCTTCTCGGAGTCGTAGGAGCCTTTGATGGAGTTCACGTGAGTCCAGCCTGCACAAGGCAGCGCGCGCGCCACGAGAAGATTAGAGTCGATCTGCCGGCAGCCCCGTCTGCTGTGCGACTCCCAACATTTCCTTTCCAACATCAGTCTCAGCGCCGTTCCGCTCGCGCGCTCCCCTCGCCGCAACGCAAGCATCACTCACGCAACAGCGACCGAGCACGCGGAGCGAATAAGCGGATGAATAGCCTGCCAATTCCCGCGTGCACCGCAACGGAAAGACATACTGGTCTGGGATGTGGCTACACACACGTCCGCGCTCGCTTGTGGTTTTCGAGTCTGAAAACCCTAAAGTATCCACGAAGAACGATGCACGGACACGAATGTGCACGGAGTACCACGCAATACACACACATGTATTTATATATATATATATATATATGTATATCTCGACGCATGCATATGCGCATATACATGCCTATTCTACGTGAGTTTTACGTGAACGTATGCATGCCTCAGGCCCATGCGATACAGAACTACGCATGAAGAGGTCTGAAGACTGAGGCCAGCAAACACACAATGGAAATGAAGGGATGCACGGATATGACGACTGAATAAAGGGTGACACACTGGCCGACGTACCAGAGAACCAGAAGTACTGTCTCTGCTTGATAGTTTTGTCGATGAGGACGCCTTCGATGTAGTTGTAGAAAGACGTCAAGCGCATCTGCGCGCCGTCGTTATACTGCACGACGACATTCCTTCCGAAGTTGTCGTCCTGGCTGCCGAGATGCAGGGGCTCATGCATATCGGCGATGAGGTTGATGATGTATTTCACCTGCGCACGCAGCCCACGAGACCGAGACAATCGATTGGCTGTCAAACTCTCGCAACTAGGAGAGATCCCCGCTGCCAAAACGAGGCCTCCAGCCTCCTAAACTCAAAAACACCTGTCTGATCTGAACACCGCTCGCGGAGGCGCAAGCACACACTGCAGCTAGACATGCACACACTAAAAAGTCTCCCTAATAAAAAAAAGTAGACATACATACATATGTCTGTGTATCCGTGTGCGATAAGCCCGCTGTGTGGTTCTGTGCGTGGCTGGCGACGCGCGTATGCGCCTACCTAGGCATAGATTCTCACGAAAAAGCGCGCGGCCGTCTCGCGACAGGTGAAATGCCAACGTGAATACGGACATTGGGCTTACCGCGTCTGCATCTGTCGTCTTGATACCGTGAGGGAAGACGAAGTTCGTCGTAGTCATCACCTCGGGGTCTGAAGAGAACTCAAAGCGTCAGGAGGAAACGATCCAAGTCAGCTGCCCAGCGACCGCGTTCAACCTCTTGAGCTCTCTAGAACTGCAGGCCATCAATTTTCAGGTCGTCTTCCGCGGAGACATCAGCAAATGCACTCTAATACGCAGCGGTGGTGTTTAGGTCTTCGGTAAGCGCGTGCATCTATGGTGACATCTGTATAGATTTACGAATATATATATATATACGTATTCTTAGACGCCTGTGGCTGCCTACTGGAGCACACGCGAACATTATAGAATACATAAATACATATATCCGTCTATTGTAGATGTCTGCGCAGCGACATGAGACTCAGCGTATATCATGAGACTCATGGTATCGATTGAGGATCGACCTCTGCGAGGGAAGTACCTTTTTGCTGCACTTGGTTTTGGTCAGGATCTACCAGGTGGAAGAAGAAGTACGTGATGGCTTCCAGCAGGCAGTTGCCTTTCTCCTGAGAACGAAGCAGAAAAAGGCAGAAAGCATGAAAGCCGCAGTCCCCACGCGTGTCCAGCACATCTCGCAGCCCAGGCTTCGTGCACCGCAGTCGCAGCAAACATGTCTAGAAACTACAGAAAACCTCACGCTGGAAGAAAACACTACAGGAGACGAGAATCAATACATCGTAGCAAAACTGCAGACGATAAATCGAAGGACAGGCAGCTGCAACCCATAGGTGCGAAGCGCGCGGCGACCCGTTCACTAGTCAGCCTCCCCAAGCGGCAACGCTACAGTTCTTCGCATGCATTCATCTACCGAGAAAAAAAGGAGCTTGAGCGTGCGAGAAAATGGGCGCACATGCGGTTACCTTGCAGAAAGATGAATCGAGCTCAACGTCCTCCAACCGAATCGGCTTGGCTGGACACGTCGGTTGGGCCTGCACACGCCAAACGAAACAATGCAGTCGCGAGCTGGCGGGCGACCGGAGATTCGACGCTCCGTGTCCATTCACTGATCTATTTGGGGTTTGAAGCCTCGTCGACGCAAGAGAACTAGATAGCCAGCGAGGACGCGAACACAGTAGCGCGAAAACGCGCCGGAGACATCCCAGTGTCGAGCCGAAAACGAGAGAGGAAACGTAAAAAACTGAGACAAGAGGACATGATCTGCGTCAGCGCCTGCTTCTTACCATGAAATGAAGACGTGCAGTGTCGGGATACTTATCAGAGACGCGGTGCGCCCAGCCTGAAATGAAACAAAAATCGAGACTCACCACACGCCACGTTAAATACAGATGTATCCAGATATATTCTTACCTACACAAACACATATAGATACTTCTACGTATATGCAAATATATGCAACATGCAGAGGTACGCGAGTGCATGCTAGGGACTTATGAAGATGTCATTCCCCCGCCCCATGCGCCGCTTCTGATGCTGATGTGCCTATTGCAGATTAAATATTTATAATTAGATATATGTACGCATGCCCCCACACAACACTTACTCCCTGTGGCACGCAGGCCTACATGCAGTAAGCAGGCATATATAGATACATGTATGGCTGCAGAAACGCCGTTTGCGGCTTATGTGTGTTTGCTGGTTGCACAGCTCTTGTTATCTCACCTGCGACATCGGCGAGATCTTTTCCGTTGAGCAAGCGCCTGAGAGCCTGGTTAGCCGAAGTGCTGAGGCCACTGAGCGTGGTCATCGACACCTACGCAGGAAGGAAACCAGACAGACCCGACATCCGTTCTCTTTTCAGCAGAGACGCTCGCGAAACACACGATGGAGGGCCTTGTGCAACTGCCCTGTCCCACTTGGGCGCGTGGAGATCCGAAAAATTTAACAGCTTACGACAGAAAACAACGCGAGGCTGCGAAGAGAGTGGCGCAGACGCAGTCCGAGCCCGCGCATCAGCTTCGTCGCCGCACGCACATGCATCACGGCCGCATCAAACTCCACAAACGATTAGATTTCCACGTGAAACCACTGCGACTCTGCATATGTACGGACAGTTCCCTGGGGGCCAAAAGTGATCCCGAGCGGAGGGGAGACCAACAGGCTCAACTGAATGCAGCATGGAATTCTTTCTGACACAGCACTCTGTCAGGGTCTCTAATGAACGCTCCCAGGGTGCTCCGCGTCGGGAGGCTCCGTCGTCTTCCCCGCTTCTGTAACAAAAATGAAAGCAAGAGACTGCCCACTCACAGCTTCGTGCGCCTGAACTTTGAAGGCGGTCGCCCGTAGGACATTCGCCAGGGAGCAGAGGAGCAAGACAGCGGAGACCGCGAGGGTCGCCGATTCACTTCGAAATGCTCTCATGTTGAATTCGTTTCGCGTTGACTCTCTAGGCTTTGCCGTGTGACGCTCAAGGTGTCGCGCCTCAGGAAGAACGCAGCAGCGGTCTTCGAAGCAATGAGAGACACCCTCGGGGCGCGAGATGCTGGAGAGGGCGATAGAGGCGGCAGAAGAAAAACAGAGCAAAGGGGAGTCTAGAGCGCGACGCCGCGCAGACGAGAGTAGGAAGAAACAAAAGGCGCGAGTCCCAGACTCCTCAGGGAGAGCTCTGGAAGGCATCCAAGGAGAGAGAGTGCAGCAGCAGACGATGAGTTCGCGGGAGCACACGAAGAGAGGAGGAAACCTCGCGCTAAACAGAGCAGCTTCTCGAGCGAACCCGGGAGACGAATGCAGTTGAAAAACGGCCAGAAACGGCCGACGAAACGCAGACAGAGAAAGGAGCCGAACCTTTGAAGATGGACAGAACAGAGGAACGAAGAAACCCTGCAACAGGACACTGAGACCAACGCGACGGGCGCGCGAGGAGGGAGGGTTAGTGAGAGGTAGAAGGCAGAGAGATGTAGGGGAAGGGCATCACTTGAAACGTATGAAGAGCGCGCTCTGAAGTCGCTTCGCGTGAAAGGTAAGGATTGAACTAAAACGGGAGCAGAATACCACCTCTGGCTCCACACACAGAGACGGGACCAGGAGATACAAACGAATCTACGCGCGACAGCCACGGCGTGACGTGAGGAAAAAACCGGGGAAAACGCTGAAGCTCTAGTCGAGGCCTTAAGAGATCCTATGCGTATGTGTACGTGTACGATAGAAGGTCTCGAAACCACGAACTTTTCTCTCCTCGACGAAGTCACCGGAGACGAACTCAGCCGGCGCCGCCGATAGTGCGCGCCGAGACTAGAATAGGAGGTCTTTCTGCCTCGAAAGACGCATGAAGCTGGCAGTCGAACGCAAGAACTGAGACGACGATGGAGGCGACGCAGTTGTCTCTCTTTTGTGCTTTAATTCAAGGCGAAGCGTCGCGAACAACAGCACCGTGAGGCCTCTCTTGGGGACGGCGCCAGGCCCGTTGTAAGAGACTGAAGAGAGAGGGGATCTCAGTTCTTCGCCTCGCCGGCAAACGCAAAACGGAAAAAACTCACTCAAAGGACACAAAAGTTGACGCCGGCACTAAATTCAACGAAAAAGGGGAATAAACGGATCAGGGCTCTGGCCGAAGCGAGAGAGGTCGGGAGAAGCGGTAAAAGAATCCATCAGCAAGCGACGGTGTAGAGACACTCTGTGTGGGTCTTGCCGACGAAAAGCGCACTGCATCCTATATTTCCGCGGGAGACGAAGGAATTGGTGGCTAAAAAACAGAGGAAAAGAGGGAGTCTTTTCAACAGAATCTCCGAGCGTCTTTCGCTCATGCGTTTTTCCGTCCATGAAGCTCCAGGCTTTTTGGGTGTATGCGGAAAAGTTCCTATAGAACGAAAATGAAAGACGGCCTCCGAGGAGCTTCCTTTTCTAAACACGGACAAAAAGTGAAAAGAAAAGTATCCAGTAAGAGAGAAAAGAGAGAAAGACGAAGAAGCAAGCTTTGTGCCTCAGGCTTACAGCGATGGAGTTGCAACGTGCTGACGAAGGCCCTCGTCAGGTGCCCTGAGCTGGAATTTGCACGCGGCTTCACTTGAAACAGACTGGTTGCTGGGGTACAAGGCGAAAACTTGAAGGTGCCCAAGACGTCTGTGGCCGTTTGCAGCTGCAGAGGGGTAGAGAAAAGTAGATGAGACGATATCGTCGCTTTTTTCCTAGCGAACACAGCGAGACAGGAGCGAGCGAGGCTGGAGGGCAAGATCAGCGATGGAAGGAATCGGCGTAGCCGAACGTGGGGAAATAGAAGGCAGAATTTTGGCTAGTTCAATGCTTTTACCGCGTGGCAACAGCAGATCCCTCCGTTGTCCGCTCTTCTGCTGGAATTCCTCGAAAACCGATCGTTTTCTCTGAAGCCGACACGCCGCATGAAAAGGCCGCACTTCGTCCCGAACCTTTTGAGCGTGAAGCCATCGGGATCGTGGGCGCTGAAGCGCGTGAACGCTGGTTCACCACGGAAGCTTGAATCGCAAAAACAGACGGCACCGAGTTGCGGTTAGATGGGGTTCCACGCATTCACAAAGCATAGCAAACACGCTGGCGCCTACGCCGCATTCCGATGTTAGTCTCAGGTGGCGACTGAGTACCCTGTCTGTTCTACGGCATAGACTAGAAATAAACGAATCCGGTAAACGGATCCTTGCATCCCCAACATTCAAGAAGCAAAGGGCCGACGGCGTGAAGGTATGCAAGGTGGAGTTGTCGATTGCGAACTTGCACATACGGGAACGCTACACAATGTTGGAGATCGCGTACGGTCCTCTCGATCACGGAGACGTGCTAGAGACGCCTCCCGCAAAGGTCTAGACACAAAATCGCCGAGTGACAGCCTTGGGTCTCCATACCACTTTCAGTCAAGACGAGTTGAAGCTGTCGGCACGTCCCCGTTTCCTTCCGTAATCTGGGAGTGTCAAGCGACCTGGGTTTGGTGCGGCAGTTCAGGCGAAGAGTCCCAAAAGTCCTTAGATGGGTGCTCATTCGCAGGCCCAACTGCTCATGAGGCTTTTCAGCCGACTTAATCGGGATACAGAGCACGCCGTCATCAGAGGAGAGACGGGTGTCTTCGAGGGATTATTGGTGTCAGCTGCAGCGAATCAAAGATCCGTACGTAGGACTCGACATCCACGCCGTGGATGCCCACATGGGGATGAGGTCGCCCTGTTTGCTCTTGGAGACGAAAAGCCATGCACAACGTTAGAACTGATCTTGGCAGTACTGCTCTTTCGCGTATCACCGGCGGCCGCTGAGACGACGTGTCTCGGATCTACGTAAACAAACCCCTTGTTGCAGCGGCAAGTGGATTGGGCCATTATAGACGCAGCGCATGTAGTAAGGCTCGCACCGTTACCGGTTCATTAGAGTGTGAGTGGAGCCCGTAGGTACGTGGAAGCCCCCTCTCCGTCAGTCCAGGGTGCCGCAGTTCGAAACCGTCGGAGCAAACGCCCACTGTTAGACACGAGACAGAAGACAGGGATCAGCAGACCCGCTTCCTACCTGAACGTTTACGGTCAGCGACGAGTAGACAAGCCACACATGGGGTTTCTCAAGTAGCAGCCCGGCTGCCTTAGTGATATTGCGTCTAATGCAACACGGATCACGTTCACGGTTGCTTCGCCGTTGGTTCCTTTGCGGTGGCATCAACGGCCCTCCGAGCAGCTACTGTCGCCTCTCCAGAGCTGGAAGGCGGTGCTATTGGATTATCCGGTTTTGACCAATGTATGCATATCTAGAGCCTGATATCCTTTGGCAGACACTTCGGAAGAGGGCCTTTTGTGCAGAGCCGAAGGTCCGCATCGTTGTCTTGCCCCCGCGTCACGTTAGTGATTCAGGGGGAGGGTGCTAACACACTGACAGTCCAGCGCTGATACGTGTGTGGCGAATGTGCCGTCGATGCATGCATCGCGTTTACGAAACTTCCATATTCGTACGACTACTCCTCGTTCTGGAGAGCTATGCGTACCCGCAGCAGGTCTATGAATGTGCTAGATATCGCGCTTCTGCAAATCTTCTGAAGCACTTGCCGCCACACTATAACCGGTACAGGACGCCGCTTGCTCCGCTTCTGTGCGTACTCCCAACTCAACTTGAGAATCGTCTCTATCAATTGGTGGTTCCCCCTATTCAGCAGTGCGCGCTTCCGTTGACTCGTGGGTCACGTCAGGAGGCCATCGTGACGGAATGCGAGATATGCAGGGGCTCGGGTTGATTTGCGCGCTGCAAGAAGTGTCGGTAAATGGCCTGCACACAGACTGGTGCTTTGCAGATTGCAGCTGGCAGAGCATGTGCACGATCTGGTCCTTTTCGAGAATTGCGCTCGCGGTATGCTTTTGCACGTCGTCATCTTACATTTCGGAGGTGCTGCGGCCCCGAGGTACTCACTCCTCTCCGGTGGCGTGGACGACCGACCCACCAGCATCCTCGAGCAAATGGATAGAAAGTTTGCGCCGGTTTATTTCCCAGCAGTTTAGGCAGTATGCCGACTTTAACACATCTCCATTCATTCGCTATTCAGAAAGACGGTTCTACGCCGCGGCGGGCGGGCGAGTGCCCGCTTGACCGCCGCGTGTGAGGCCTGCTGCCCGTCGACGCGACACTGGCGACTGTGGCATGACGTCTCGTCTGCATGCGTCAGCGCGTATGTCGCCAAGGCGTGCCGTTAACTACGAGTCGCTGCTGCGAGGCTGCCGTGTTTTCGCGTCTCCGGCGCGTCCACGCTTCGCTGGGGCGTGGCTTTCACATGTTCCCAAACTTTCTTCCGAGCCGCTTTTTTTTGCTGCGTTAGCTCGCGCGGGCTCCGCCTTAACTGTCGACGGGGCAGCGGCGTCTCCGCGGGGAGTTGCGCATGGCCACGAGGGAACGGCGGCGGCGCGCCTGCGTGTTTCCGGCGTGCGCAGGGTCCGTCGATTTTTGGAGTTTGAGGCCAACTCGTCTACGTTACGCCTGCGCACGGATAGTGGTAGTTCTAGAGTCTCCAAAGGGACATCTGGAGCGATCTCGAATCCGCCGCTCGGCTGTTTGGGTGTAGCGCGGCGCTCGTTCGAGCCTGACCGCGAACAAGTATCCCTCTGCAGGCAGCAGGCCTACACCACCAGCAGGGGAAGACGCGGAAATGAGAAACGACACGTCGCTGCCTTGGGTTGGGGAGTCGCGTTTGTGACTGAATTGCGGTGGCGTCACTGAGGAGTGCTTTTCATCATGGGGGCCGTGCGTTCAGTTCGCACTGGGAGTCTCGTCTCTCAGGGCGCGAGAGTCGCTGCCTCGTTTTTTCTTCCGTTCCTCCTTTCTTTTTCGCCTTGCGGGCCTCGCGTTTGCCGCGGAGACTTTTCGGGAGCCCTTGTCTTCTACAGTTTCTCGGCGAGCCAGGCCGCACCCCGAGAAAATGGATCCGCAGGGACAGCAACCCCGGCGCTCCCGAGGACTCCAGGCGCTCCGCGGCGGCAAGCTCGCCGCTCCTCTCCTCTGCTCGCTTCCCCGCACCTCTCAGCAGATGCCCTTTCTGAGGAGGATGAGGCGTCTGAGACAGATCCTGGTCGACTTGGCGCCGCCCACGAGCGGATTCGACGCCAATCGACGGCCGAAGATGACAAAGAGAGTCGCGCGGCCGTGATACGCGCGACGCACACCGCCTTGGCTCCGGGGGGACACGGACGCCGCCTCTCTGGCCTGATCAGTAAGCCGCTCGCAAGGGCATAGCATGCCTGCGTCCACGTCGAGTCAGGTCGCGGGTTTGCCGGTGCTCCACGCGCGTAGACCACGACGTGCGCACGTATCTAAAGCAGCGGCGCCCGCTGTGCTCGGTGCGTACCCCTTCACTTCTGCGCGCCCGACCCGCGACAGCAAAGTCAGACAGGATCGCGTCCACGGTTGGGGCCAGCTCATAAGTGGGCGTCAGCCTTGGATGTGTGTCTTGTGGCGCTGATGCACGTCCTCTGCGCTACATGCGACTGCGAGGGCACTCACGCTGGCGTGTTCCTGTGTACGGCTTACTTGCACGCAAGCTGAGGCGTGTCCACGCACTCCGCCACTCGTCCCGTTTCTCAGTTCAGCTGAACAGTTGAGGGGGGGGGAGGGGGGGAGCCTTTGCGTGCTCAGGTTCGAGGTACCTGGATAGTCGCCCTGCACACGCTCTTTTTGTCTCTTTTTCCTGCGTCTGTCCATGTGGCTTTGCAGGCCTGTTCGAGTGGTGGTGGTACCTCCAGAGCATGCCGGAGATTGATGAGGGTCTCTTTCTGGATCCAGAGGCCGTTGAAAGGTTGGCGGAGGAGACGGAGTCAAGGGGCCAGCTGGTTTATTTGCTGCGTGCGCCGTCGCAGCAGCTGCGTCAGTTTTTGGGCCTCCAGTCGCGCCGCCCGCACGGGGGCTTGGTTGTGAAGGTCAAGCGAATCAGCAGGATGAATCCGCACCACGCCGCGTACGAGGGGTACATCCATGCACTCCTCACCCGCGCCGACAAGCCGCACAGCATGTTTCTGCCTCAGTACGGGTCCTTCCGCGGCAAACACAGTAAGTATGTCTTCCTGTTTCTTCCGCTCGTTCAAGGCAGCGTGCGCGAGTGCCTGTATGACTACCCTGGAGAGGTAAATGTGCACTACGCGGCGGCGGAGATGGTGCGGGCAGTGAAGGACCTGCACGACCAGGGCTACGTACACCGGGACTTGAAGCTGAGCAACTTTCTAGTCGGCGACGACGGCCACATCTTCCTGGCAGACATGGAAACTGTCATTCCGTTCAACTCCGGCGGCGACTGCTCGGGCACGCGCGGGTATATTGCGCCGGAGCTCGAGGCAGCCTTTCACAGCCAATTTCGCTTGCGTGCCCCCACGTTCAGTGACAAAACTGACGCGTATGCGCTGGGAATCACGCTGGGAAAAATGCACATGTTGGCGAAGAAGCAAGCACCGGTGCCGCAGGAGTCGAAGCTCCTCGCCCTCGTCGCCCGAATGACCGATGACGACCCCAAGGGCCGCCCCCCGCTCGCGGAGATCATGGCTGACCCGTACTTCGAAGGCATCGACTTCGGAACGATTGGAGACAGGTCGGGCCCCAGCCCATTTCCAAGTCGGCGACGCGAGCCGCCAGCTGCGGCCGCTGCCCCGCCGAGCAAATGAAGCAGAGAGACCTGAGGAATGCGTCGGGCGTTGTCTGCTTTCAAGAAGGCGACAGACGCGGAGAGCTGCCCGCCCGGCGTTCAGAGCCGCGAGGGCCGCGTCCGCGTGCACTTGGAAACCGTGCTCCACAGTGACGACCCAGGGCTGTGAGAGACGCACCGTCACAAGCTTGCGTCCCAGGTCGCGCTTGCACTTCGGAGATCCACGCAGCCACGCTGCGAAAGAGACAGCAGAATCGGGCACCTAGGGCACGCCGCAATACACGCTAGGTCGCGTGAGGACGCAGGCCAGCTCTCTCCCGCCCCGCCCTCCCGACACGCCGCACGCGTAGGCGAGCGCAGCCGCTCGGTGGCTCATAGATCCTAAGAGCTCCCCGCCCGGTGCGAGCGCGTGCTTCGATGCTTTACACCGGGCGCAGGCGCATGCGTGCTTTTCTCGGTCTCGTTCGGCGAATACGTGGAAAACCCAAGTGCAGGACGGCGCGAGTGGGGCCCGGGGCTAGGGGGGGAGGGACGCGAGGGGGGGAGGGAGGCGAGGTGGAGCCACCTCGTGTGGAGGTGTGCTGGCAAAGTGCGGTCTCGTGTGTTGTAACCGAGCGAGGCTACCGATGGCGTTCAATGCGTCTGGGCGTTCGCCGCGCCACCCCTTCGGGTGTACCCTCGGCGCGTCGCTAGGACAAGACTCTCCCGTCCAGTTTCATCAGGGCGAGAACTGGCTCCACACATCTTTTCCCGCACTTGTTTGTGTATTTGTGTACCCTTTCAATGCTGTGCCTCCCCCGCGCGTGGGATTGGCAGGCCGCTCAGGCGTTCGTTCAGGGGGCTGTGTTAACCCTTCGATATAGGGAGAGGACCTGAGCGGGAGAGCAAGCCCAGACGCGGCGCGGAGGGGACGCGGGCACAGGGTGTGTGTGGCAGGAAGACCCTTCTGAGTCAAGGCCGTGATGCGTTTTAGGAAGATGTGCACTCAGACGGCGAGCGGCGGCTCCGATCCCGCGCGGATGCTTCGCGTGCGGCACGTTTCTGGGGTGCGTCACTAGACCCGCGAATTCCCTACCTTTCAGGGGGTGTTAGCGAGCGATCTGCGAAGCGCCGTACCCCTCCAAGGTCTTAGGATATCGTGACCCGACTGCGTTGTGGGCGACACAGGCGCCGGGCTTGGGCATTGCAGATGCGCGTTCTTTTGTGCGCCTCACAAGCCTCGAGTTCATTGGTGTGCGCATGCAACCTCGTCGCTGTGTTCGCTACGAGTTTCCGTTGTTTGTGTGTATAGTCAAGTTATCGAGTCAGTGTCACTGCCATTTGCATGAATGTAGAGAAGTCACGTAATGGATTCCGGTGGGCTGCGGCCTGCACGGATTCAAGGAACGTTGTATGCTTGGCGTCAACTCGTGAAGCCAGCTTGATCAGCTCTCCCTTCGCCCCGCGGGAGCGCCCACGCGCCCGGCTCACAGCCACGATCTGCCGCGCCCTGCGGCTCTAGATTCTGGGCTTCGCAGTTAGGACACGACTCGTGAGCCTCGATGCAGGCGCGCGCACGCCCTCCCCTGAGGCGGCGGCGAAAACGATAAGCAGGCGCGGTGGCGTGCCGGGGGACGTACGACGAGGCTTAGAGGCTACCCTCAGCTGGCAACACCGGGGCTTCTTCAGAGCCCGACCCCTAGCTCACGGGTCGCTCGCCCTCTTTTGCTATCTCTTCAGATTCCTCGTGTGGCTGGGAATTTACTGGCCTTGCCTTGAGAAATAGCTCCCCTGGAGACGTCAAAAGCAGCGCTGCGACGCTCTGAAACAAACGTGTCCGCAGCCAGCCAGAGACACCGTTGCTGAGAAACCACCGGGATGGCTCACCCCGGATGCCCATGAGGATTTTGTCGAGCTTCACATAACCGCCAGGTCGAAAACCACCAGAAAACGACTGCAAACACGAGAGTGTGATCTACATCACCACTTCTCGTCGGTCAAAAATAAACCGGCTGAGGGTAACGTGCGGTGGCCCTCGCGTGGTAGAGGAGCTTAAACATACCAACATATATACATCTCAGCATACATATATATTAACGTATATACAAATCAAGATATGTACATATCAACATATATACATACCGAGATACATATATAGTAACGTAACAAATCAAGATATGTACATATCAACATACATACATATCAACATATATACATACCGAGATACATATATATCAACGTATCTACAAATCAAGATATGTATATATCAACATACCTACATATCAACAAATATACGTATGAATATATATACATATTAACATACATATATATCAGCACCTATACAACTCAACATATGTGCATGTACATGGTCTACAATCCGGTACAGCGGGGCTCGGGACTCACCGTTTGGACTTTGCCGTTTTTGAGCACATCGAATCCATCAGGCGCGCGGGCTGCAAGCTTGGGAATCCGTTCGCGTATCCACTGGGCGATCGCTGCCCGAACGTCTTCCATAGGAAGGCACTCACGCGTCTCGCTGTTCTTCACAACCGTGAGAGGCCCCACGATGATGTCGCTGTCGACATCAAGATTGTCTTTGCCGTCGAGGTCGCTTTCGCGGTCTTCTGCGTACGCAGCGTGCACTTCGTCCCCACTGTCAGCCGGCGTGGGAGGCGTGCTGGAGGACGCCATCGACTCTGTCGTGCTGTGTGCCGAACTTCTGCTGTCGCGCTCGCCTGCGAAGGGCCTTGCTGTCTCATTTCGGTGTTGTTCTCCGTCCTCCCCTGCGCTGTCTCGATTCTCCGTCGGCGCACTTACTCGACGTGGAGAGGCCGCTGACCCCGGCCGCGTCGGCTGCCGACCCGATGGCGTAGCGCCTTGCTTCTTTCCTCCTGGCCTTTTCTCTCTCTGTTCTTGCTCTGCGCGTGCGTCGCGAGCTATCGAGTCTCGGGAGTCCTCATCCTCCGGTCCCGCGGCGTCTGAGCCCTGCTGGCCGCTTCTGCGTTTCTGCGCCGATGCCGACGCCCGCTGTCGTGGGGTAGAGGCGCGGGCGCCTCCAGGACGCTTCTCTGCGGGGACCGGCAGACACGCTGGAGACGCTGACGGCTTCGCGTCGCCCCGGTCGCGCCTGTCAACCTGCGCCGCGCCTCCGTGTCGCTCGCTGCTCCGCCGCGCGCTCTCTGCTTGCGCCTCCCCAGCCGAGGGCTCGCGCGCCTTGTCGTCGCTCTCCTCGCTCTCGCCTTCTTCGTCAGACTCACTTCTCGATTCTCCCTCGTCGTAGCTCTCTTGAGGTGGCGGGTGGGACGTGAGGTCGGCGGGGTTCTCGGGCGCCGCGCAAGGAATGTCTGTGAAGCAGCACGCTTTGTAGGGCATGCTTAGCTTTTGAAGCATGCATGCGCTGCACTGGAGCTGCGCACGTGCCTCGGTGCACATCTACGCAAAGCAGCACATCTCGGCTTGTCGGCAAAAGTCGAGGAGAGCGGAAACGTGTCAAAACACGCAGAGGGCTTGACAGGACTGGAGCTCTATGGTTTCGGGAGGAGGCACCCGCCAACCTGATTGTGCACGCAAGTCGCCTTTCCGCACAGGGGCCCAGCAACCGAGTGTCAACCTGCTTGAGCTGGAAAAGAAGCATGAGATCGAGTGTAGCTGCAGCGGAGTCAAACTGCGAGTGGGAGCAGGATTGCAGGCGGTGGTGCATGGCGTGAAGGCCTCCGCGCTGAGGCGGGCGCGAAGCACATCCATGAACGCTTCCGAACGCCTTTCGCACCGAGCCAGACCGGGGCGGAATAGAGACAAAGCGAGCAACTGCCGACAATGCAGTGCTCGTGGGCGACCGTGGGGGTGTGGCAGTCCGTCTGCAGGGGACAACGGGCGTTTTCTTGAGCGACGAACCTTCAGATCTCAGCGTGAAGTGCAGACGCCCTCTGCGAATATCCGCCACCTTGCGGGCGTGCGCGTGGCGCTGCCGCTCCTGCTTGCGATACTCTCTCTGGGCACTCTCAGCTAAAGAGACTTGAGTCAGGAGAGCTGAGTGTATAAGCCCCATTGTGACGCCTGTCAACAGCTGCAGGCCACGCCCACAGCCCGGCGCCAAGCAGACGCAAGGAGTAGAAATGCGTGGATCGCAACACGACCTCCGTGCATGCATCATCGAGAACTGATGACATGCAACGCGAGCGTGGTCGCGGTTGCCCATGCAAAGCGTTTTCCGCTTTCGACGGAGCCAGGCGCGTAAGCCGCTCTTTATCGCCGCTGTTGTAACTGTTGAGCTGTCGCACTGAGACTCCATGGTGTCTTCATACAAGGCAACCGGTAGAACATAGTGCGTGTATTCTCCCGCCTGAATGCGCATACATCTATACGCACCTGCGCGGAGTATACCTGCATACAAAAAGACCTATCTATGGACATATATACGTATACATGTTTATGAGCCACGCCCGAATGGAGCGTGACGCGTTTGAGGCGGCTCCACCAAAGTCATACCGCTAGCTGGGACACTTCATCTGCGACGCGTTGGTTCAGCGCGCCCAGGGTGCGGGTCTGAACTGCGACGGTCGCATCCTCGATGAAAGCGCCGCCCTGTATCGCAAAGAGGCATGAAGGCGGCAACGGTTGAGACCGGAGTCTTTCTGAAGGAAGGCGAGGTTCTTCACGTCGTGGTGATGCGGTGCGAAGCATGCTCACTCCGATTCGGCTGAACAGCGTCAGCTGCGTTACAATCTTAAAGTTTTTTCATGCTTAAATTCTTTCAGTAGGGTTTTTTATAAACAGGGCGAAGCACAAACCCGTGTGCAAACACATGTTTGCGCGCATGGAATGCACATTGAAACTAGCGTCCACCCGCGTGTGTGCTCGTCAGATTCGCCTGGGCAGTGGCGATTCAGATTCTGTGCCTTCTGGAGCAATTTCGAAGGGCGTGAATTTCTTCCATGATCATCCACTTGGTCTTAGGCGAGCGACGATCGAACGCCTGCTCAATCAAATCTCTCGGTTAGTGCTCCACGGATGTAACGTCAGTGACGGCCTGTCACGCTGCCAGCCTCCCGACATGTGGACACCTCGGCGTCCGCAGGGATGTTGACCTGAGTATTCATAAAGTGTCTCAGACGTATTTTCGCGAGCATACGCTGCGAAGAACAGAGTGCATCGAATCATGTATATACGGCCGACTCGGATACGGACTCAGCTCCATACGTGCCCCTGCAGCGCTTTAGGTCGCACCCAGCGCCTTTCGCAGCCCCTAGAAGGGGCCTCCTTACCGCCTGCAGCCGGCTGAGCGCGAACGCAGCCATGGCGTTGAACGACGTCTGATTTGCAGCCTCCACAGCCGTGAATTTTCGTATCAAAATCTTCTCGCGCTCGACTCTGCAGACCGCGGCGCCGCCCATCCAGCACATGTCGCATCTGTGCGCTGCTGCTGACCTATACTTGCAGGCGGATAAATCCGCTCGCGCCAGACTTTGCAGTGAAGTCTAGCCGTTCAGGACACCCCAGGCCGACGAACGGTATGCACAAGGAGTGCGATCTTAAAATGCGTACAAGAGTCAGAGGTCAAAGGCACTCCTCGCGTTCACGCCTGCGTAGGCGCCCGCGTCTGGAACCAGAAGTCGAGCGCTGTGTATGCCTGGCTTCATACCCGCGACGCCCCCCTATATGTTACCTTCGTTCATGGTATGCGATGAGTTTTTGTGTGTTTTCTGCGCGAAGGCGTTCCAGGCGCTCCGCATGTTGTTCTTGCTCGCGCCGCCGCCTCTGGCGCTCCAGGTGCGCCGCTCTCGAAGCCGCCATCGCGCTCAACTCTGCCTCGTGCGCCAGCTCAGTCTGCGCTTCTTCCAGCGTCTTGCTCACGATGACGTGGACAAGCGGCGCAACCTCCTCCGCGAACCGGAAGAGTTCCTCGTTGCCACATACTGGAGGCGGCGGCTCGGGCCAAGAGAATCCGCAGCAAAGGACACGCCCACGCAGCGAGACACACATCCAGGGCGGCGCTGAGCCGGCCGCGCCCCGAGCTCGGCGCTGTGATGGGGAAATCTCTCCGCGACGTCTACCTGGCGCAAGGTGTGCGTAGGTTAAAGTGCGTGCAAGAGTCAGAGGTGCAAGGCATTCCTCGCGTTCACGTCCCTGCCTTCCGCAGACGCATTCCGTCCGGAGAAAAAGCGTCGACGCCCGAGAAGTCGACGCTCGCGCCGACGTAGGGCTGGCGGCCGGAGGCCACGGCGTGCCCTGGCCTCAAGCATTGAGACAAAGGGCCTGCCAAGATACCCCCTTTACACACACACGAAGGGCTGCGCCGCGAGTGTCTGCAGGCTGGAGAGCAATGTTGAGCGATGCCGCTTTCGAACCACGCCAGCGCGCACGTCGTCGTAGGGGCGGGTCGAGCCCCAACTCACGTTGCGTCGAGGCGTCAATGCCTCGCTTGGCAGGCTGGTAGGGCGCCTCGCTGGGCAACGGCAGGAGCGCATCGGTCTGCGTGGGCGCGGCGCGCTCCAGGCGGGCTTCTGAGGCTTCAGTCTGAAGGCCCATTCACGCGTAACGTGGTAAGCGCCGATGCCCTGGCGCGCCTCTGCGTCGCTAGGCGCCAAAGGCAGCAGCCACTGAGGCAGCCCCTGCCGCGTGGAGAGCGTCGTTTGGCCGCTGTCAACTTGCTGTGTGCCGTCATTCGCGACGGGCGAGGTCGAGGCCCGCCGGCGTCACACACTCGCTGGAGTCCTGGAACTCCGGGTGTCGTCGCTATGTCGGGCAAGCGCCCGTGGCTTGCCGGTAGAAATAAAACCAGGAACGGTGGCGAGGCGGAATAGACGGGCACCGTGCGAGGCCGCGCAGGCCTCGCCCAGCCGTTCCTGCTTCGTGTTAGGAGCTGCCTTCGGCTGACGCCCTCCCCCTCCCGTGTATCGAGAGGACGTGAGGCTCGACGTATGCGGGATCCCTCAGGCCCCCACTTCGCAGAGGCTTCCGCCGACGCTGCCTGGCCCCCGGAGAGCGCTGGGCACTTCCAGCCCTCCACGTCAACTATGTATTGCTGCCTTTCGCAGTCTACACAGGCTGGGCCCCGCCCACTTCGTTGCCCCTGTGCAGGGGGCGGTTCCTACGCAGCTGTGCCAGGGCACGGATGCCGGCTTCGCGCGCTTGCCTGTACGGCCGGCGGCGCCGGCGTTCGATTCCTCTTTTCAACTCCCTCGGGTGATCGCCCTTTCATCACTGCTTCGCTTGGTGGGTGCGCTTACCAAGTACGGAGTCACGTCCAGCGGGAGGCGTTCCGGTCTGGGAAGGGGGACGTCGAAAAGGGATGCGCTGGCGGGCGTCTTGCCCCTGCGCCGCGCGCCTCTTTTCTGTCTGGGGCAGGGCCCGCCGCCGGCCTTGCGGGCTGCGGGAGAGGCTGCGTGTGCGTCCCCCGCGTCGCGTTTCGGCGACAGACTTCGCCGCGACGCGGACGACCATATGACGCTTGACGCCGCGGACGTGGACGTCGAGGATGCCCACGAGAGCGAGGCCGTGAGGTTCGCGCTCCACTCGGCCTCGTCGGCGAGCGACCGGAGGAGGTCCTCGGACGACGTGGGCGACTCGAGGCGCTTCTGCGGCGCCGCGGGAGCCAACACAGAGTCGGGCGACGCGTTCGTCGGGCGGCGAATCGCGGACGCAGAAACAAACCTCGCGGAGCCCCTCAACCCAGCCGGCAAGACACACGACAGGGTGGCTGCCCCCGGGGCTCGCCCCCCTGCGTCTCGAGGCCTGCGCAAAGAATCGCAGCGCAGGCGGTGCTGGAGAGGCATGAACGAGTCGGAAACTGACGGGGCCCTTGCATGTCGCGGGAGAAAGGCGACTGTCCTGCGCGCCTCGGCCGCCGGGCGGCGAGGGCAGGCCGCAAACGGCAGGCGTTTAGATATCGGCTCGACAGTATGGATCACGGGGCATGCGCTGAGCGCAGGCGTGAGCACCGAGCAAGCTGAGCAGTAGTTCGATGCCCCCCGGGGGGTTGAAGCGTTTGGCGGAAGGCTGACACGATGGCAAACAGTGTCGGGCGCGATGCACACGGACGCCAGGTCTCTGGACAACATGAGGGAGGCAACGCAGTCAGCGTAGCGCGTGTCGCGGGCAGACACACATGACGACGTTAGCTCGAGGGCTTTCCGCATCAGGTGCGCTACGCGCCCAGTCCGCAAGTTGACCTTCGCGAGCCGATGGGGTTCCGCCCTCACACCAAGGGCAGACGTGAGGCCTCTAAAGCACCACTCGTGTGGTTTATGTCGAGCTGCACGCCAGCCGAGAAGGCCCAGACACTCTCTCACAGCAGAGGCCGGACGGCCAGACGCACTCGCGCTGTCCGCCGTGGATAAGCTGCGGCGTGCGAGACCTACATGCGACATAACTGAGCGAGCATACAAGCAATTCGCGGCAACTCGCAAACTGATACATACCCAGACCTCGCGGAGACGCAAAGGCGCACAGGCCTCAAACCGTCCCTGCGGGCACCGAGCCAGGCTCCACGCGGGCTCCCTCTGGGTGCGTACCGTGTGGCAGCGGCAGCAGGGCCTCTGGCGCGGTTGGTGTGCCGCAGGAAGGGGAGAAGAAATGTCGTGCGTTGCAGGCCCGGCCCGGCGGAAGGCGACCCCGGCGCGGACGGAAAGCCCCCGCCCCTCGCTCGCGGGAGCCGCCGACTCTGGCTAGTTGCGTCCTGGGCGCACATAGAAGCGGAGGATCGACTTCGTCGCTGAAGCGCGCCCAGGCGCTTCTCGGCGGCGACAGAAGACGCGCGCGAGCCCAGTCCCGGCCGACCGCCAGAGGCCCTCATTGGGTCGCGGCGCAGGAAGGGAGCCCCGGGGCGTGCCAAGGGAGAGAGCGAAGCGTCGAGAACGGCCGTGGCGGGTGCCGCGACACGTGGTGGTTCTCAGGAGCAGAGAATGCGAGCCCCCTCTTAGGCCTGCGTGCGGCGTGCAGCAAGCTTCGACTCTGAGTTTTCTCACTTGCCAAAACCCATATACATAAATTTGGGAGGAATGGAGATGTACGAACTCTCAGCAGTAACACATACATAGTTTGAGCAGGCCTGGCACTAGGTTCTTGCAAGCGGTCCGGTTTACTAGAGAGATCTGTGTTTGTCAGTGCAGCGAGCATTTGTTTTGACGCTCGTACGCAAGAGGAGTTCATTTCCTTAGTGGTCGGGTTCCCTGGCTCTCCAACCTGCTGAATGCTCGAGACGCTTCCAGTGCACGCAGGTCATGCGTCAGGCAGTGGGCGAAAGCAGACAAGCCGGTCAGCCATTCGCGTGGTGAGATGATTTCCACACAAATAAGTTGAATCCCGATGTTCTATGGTGTAGAGCGTGCCGGCCTATCGGAAAGGTGCTGGAGCGTTCGAAGCATTTCCGAGACAAAGATGCTATCGGCGGCGTGCGGCTCAGTGGCCGTGGTTACGGGGCATTTCGCTGCACAAGATGACGGTATCCAGAAAGCTAGAAAGACTATGAGGCGTGGAGAATCCCCGGATCCGAAAGCCGTTTGTTTTCTGGAAAGGCATGCTGAAACAGAGGCGAGGGGCGGGCGGCTCGCGTGTGAGGGGCGGCTAGCTTTTTCGGAGCGAGTGGGCGGCAAAGACGGCGCTGCACAAGAGCGCACACAGCCAACAGTTTTCCCTTCTTTCCCGCTTCCACATCAAGGAAGGGCGGTGCTTACGTTCCGTTGAAGCCGACCCTACCCATGTCTTGAACCGGAGCTGTTTCCACAAGCTGCGTGCCGATACGATAGGCATGTCTGCAACGGCTGCCTCTAGCGGAGACCCGGTGACCCAAGGGTACCACTTCCACAGAGCATGGTTCCAGATTTCGGTGTATCGATCCGCACTCGATCGTGTCCGTAGGATGATGAGAATTGCAGACAGAGGGTCGTGGACTCCGTCAGCGAGGGTAGAAGGGCACTCGTCGCTCCCACGGCACACGCTTCCCGGCGTCGCCGTCGCAGGCACCACGCATGTAGACAGAGGAGGCATGGCGAGGCATCGAGAGACGGGCGGTCTCGATCGCGATGCATGGCGTTTCGGACTGCGAACTGAAATGGCGACTGACAAGGGAGGTCGTAGAACGCTGCGTCTGTTTGGTTAGGCGATGCTAGAGGCAAATGCTGTGTTTTCCATGCGCAGCCGCGCGCGTGCCGCAATATAAGCCGAACGCTACGGGTATAGCATTCGCGGCTTTGAGAAAAGTCGACAACTTGAATGTAGGCCTAGGGACTTGCGAGATGCAGGTCCCTGTCGGCTCTCCACGACGGCACTTTTTTCACGTTGCGTCAAAAGAGACGGCACTCAAGGCACTTTTCTGTTTGTCGAGACGAATCGCCCGGAGACACAAGCAAGCGGGCGAGGGACCTGCTGATAGGAGGCGCGCACTGTTGTGTTCACGCTAGTTAAAACGTCTAGCTACGTGCCTATCCCGTTTCCGTTATGCTTCAGCCTCCCGTCTTGCCTGGCAGTTGCTTGACACAACTCGCCGGCCTTCTGTTTCTTTCCCCGCCTGCCCCAGGAAGGCACAAGTCTCCGAGCGCGCCCTCGTGGTGTCTTGCAAAGCCGGGGGGGCGTTTGTGGAACAACTGAACGCATACGTCACTTTTTGTGCAAGCGAACGTGATCGACCGCGGGAAAGCGCTTTCTTGTCTCACCGTGTGTTTTATGGCATTCTCTGAACTCGGCTGTCTCCGCTTTCCCTTCTTCCGAGAGCTGTACGGTAACAAACCCGTGAAAGGCGAGGCATGCCTTGAAAAAACGGCTGTCGGGCAAATGTCGCTGACGTGATGAACCTTTGAGCCCAGCAGATCTGGATCCGTGCCATCGCCGAGGGCGGGAAACAGAATGTCTCTGTTTTCTCACTGCCGTAGCAATGTTCCATATTTGGCCCTGAATTCTGCGAGTCGTCGGTGCCGAATGGAACCCCCGAAATAGTCCGGTGCTTTTTTGGCCGCTGACGACGTTTCTGGCCGCTGCTTTTTTCGGTCCTGCATGCCAATTTGCCGACACAGGGGAACCGGAACTCGTCCGCCTTTTTTAGATGGAATCTTTGTCTGCCTTGGCAAGTTTCCGCATTCTTTGCTCCGCATCCTCATGGCAGGCATACGTGCCATCAACATAATGGTTCCGAGGACGATACAGATAGCTACCGGTATTTCAGTGAGTGTGGTATCTGCTTGCCTTTTCCCTCGTTTCTCCTCCTAACATTCGTCCCCCAGGTCTTTACCTCTTGTCTGCCTCGAAGTCGTCGACTTTCTCAACTGCTGGCCCCTCTACGCGAGGCAGCAGTCCTCCTGAGGTTTCGGTCATGTGGCACGCTTCGCTGGTTGCTGCGTTCTTCATTTGCGTACCGCTTTCCGTTTGCCTCCGGCGACTCGCTGGTGCCTCGTTCTGTTTTTCCAAACTCAGAACTGGTGAAGGATACTTCCTTATCTCACCTTCTCAGATCCGAACGGTGTTTCAGCCGGAACTGTAGTTCCAGCGCACTGCTGACTGGCAGTGTACGTACATCCCATCCGGCCTCTCTCAGCCAAAGGCACGCCCGGTCTGCGTCACGCTTCCTCGCGGTTTTCGTGGTGGTGCGATCAAGCAAGCCACCCTCGCGGGGCTTTCTTCCGTAAAAGTGTTGAGTAGCACACTTTTTTCGCGCGAGTGCCTGGGCTGCGTCCTGGCTGAGTACCTCTTCGTCCTGGCTGAGTACCTCTTCGCAGTCTCTTTTCAGTGTGTGGATCACTTCCCTCGGGCGGCGTAGTCTTCCTTTCCCGTCTCGCCTTGTTCCAAGAGCAGCATCCGTACATTTTGCTCTCAGAGCCAACCCCGCGGTGGTCGCTGCGCCGGCCGGCGTATGCCGGGCGACATCTCTGAGTGGAGCGACGTGCCTCGGACAATTCTGTCTATATTTTGTTTGCTGCTGACCCCCCTCGCCGCCTCCCCGCCGCGTCGGCGATCTGCGGGCTGCGCTGCACGGCCCGCGTCAGGCGATTCTTCACGGCGAAGACGCGGAAGGACGGTGGCGAGCCTCGGGTGTCTTCTGGCGCTCGTCTTTTCAGCGCGAGAGCTGCGGCTAAGGCGAAACTCTCCAGAGAGGCGGTTGCGCGGCTTACGGTCCGCGCCAATTTTTTGTCCGGGAGGCGGAGGCGAATTCTGAAGAAAAAGCATTTTTCGCAGCATTCTATCGCAGCTCTCCACGTAGTGGTTCCAGCTGTCGCCTTCGCTGGTCGGTAGCAAGTCAAGGCTGTTTCGGGTGCACGTGTTGGCGTCGGCATCGAGCTCTCGAGGATGGAGGTTGGCGCGGTCGCTGAGGAAGATGGATGCGAGGAGAGGCCTTCGTCGTCGCGTGGTCGGGCCGAGGCGCCTTCTTCTTTTCGCGCTGGAGCGTCGCTAGATGCGTGCGCTGATGGGGCGGCACCGGCGAGTGCCAGCTCGCCGGCCTGCGCTTCGCCTGCTCAAATTCGAGGGCCGCGGAACTGTGGAGTGGACCTCGAGGCAAGCGCGAGGGCGGCCAGCAACGGCGCAGAGAGCTCTGCGTCGCGCGAGCGTCGTACAGCGGGAAACTCAGCATCCGGCAGCGCAGGCGACGCTGCGGCGCAGGCTGAGGAATCTAGGGAGCCCGAGGCGACAGGCGGGAGTCAAAACGGGTCTACGCGTGAAGGCGGAGAGACTGGCCAGAGGCAAGGGGGTACAGAAGAACCTGGACATGCGACAGTCGAATCAGATGTCCTTTACGTCGGAACAGATTGTTTTTTTCTTGAACTGCCGGATGGCGCTCTCGCCTGCGTCGCGGGCCTCGAGAATCTGCCGCCGCCGCCGCCTGTGGACGAGGTGGGTCCCAAACGGGTTTCCTGTTGAACCCCGGTGGAACGTTGCGCGATTGCGCTGCATATTCACGGACGCATGAACGACTGTGTGCAAATCTATACATACATAGGTACCTACATACATACATTACATGCATATAATATATGGAGATGAATGCGTTTGTCAAAATCTACACATCCGTACGTTTTGGAGCGGGACGAGGCGAACCGGGAAATAGAGGCGGTGTTTGCGACTGCGCGGTTCGGGTTTTTTCTGCCGATGCTTTTTTCTCTGCGACCGCGCGTGTGCCTTTGCTTCCAGACTGCCGCAGCAGGCCAGGCCCCTCCGCCTCTCGCGCGCATTCAGTGCCACAGCTGTCTGCAGCTGCTCGAGTTCGACAGCCGTGCGCAGTTTGTTCAATGCAGCAGCTGTCTGACGCTCAACGCAGTTCAGTCGCAGGCGACCAGCGGGCTCCGGGGCGGCAGGGTAAGTTGTGCGGCAGTTCGCGAGGCGCCGAGCCCGATTCCCAAGCTGTTCAGTTCGGGGGGGGGGGGGGGAGGCATGCAGAGCGTGGTGTCTGTTCCCCCACGATGTGAATCTCCAGAGAGAGCGCAAAGTGCATCAGTTGTGTCCGCGGCAGGCAGGCTGAACTGGTCTGGTAGCAGTTCGCAGCTCTGACGGGTTCGAAAGTTTCATCTCGAAGCTGGCGTCGCCCCTAGGGTGAGGCGGCCGTCTTCTGAGTCGTTTTGAGGCATTGCCGGGGGGTGTCTGCGGAGTCTGAATTTCGCGCAGGGAAGCAGAACGTAGAGTGTGTGTTTGCTTGCGAGTACTTATGCGAGGTCCTGCAGCTGTCCATCGCTCTGTGGTGTGCGGTGTGGCTCGTATCGCGTGGCAGGCGATGATTGTCATCTGCGGCAGATGCAGCACGCGAAACATCTCGTGTCTGGGCTCCCTCTACGTCGAGTGTTGGCAGTGCCGCACAGTGTGTCAAGTCGACTACCCCGTGGCGCGTGGAGGGCGGCTGTTGGTTCCCATCGCTGGACGGCACTCCGAGGGCGGGCTTCGAGAAGGCGTTGCCGTGGAGAGCGGCAGTCGGCGCCGGCGGCTGTTGTCGCGGCGGTCTTTCCATCGTCCGCGCATCAGCTGGTTGCGGTCGCGGCGGCAAGGCAGCGCGGAGGCCAGCCTCGCGAGGAGTGCCTCGGCTGAGGCCGCCGAACTCGCGGCCGGTGCGGCTCCGGGACCGTCTCCGCGCTCGCCACCTTCGCACAGGAGGATGCTGGGGCGCCCGTTCTCCTCTTTCTCCTCCGTTCGCTTGTCGCGGCACAGTTTTTTTTCGTCGAGGACGCCTTTCCTCCGCACTTCACTTCGGCAGCGCGCGACGCACCCCGGCAGGGCCTCAGGGGGCTCTCCTGTGCAGGCGAATGACGGCGGACATCCCTCTAGCGAGTCGGCTCACGCGCGGCGAGAAGGCGGCGATGCTAATGAATTAGCAAGGCGAGAAGGTGACACCGGCGAGCCCCAGCAGGCCCCCGCGGCCTCCGATGTGAGTCCGGGAAGAGTCGGCGACGCGCCTCACTGGCGCGCGACTTCCACCGGGTTTCGCGTGCGAGCCTCGCCTCGCTGCGTGCTTCGCCACAGGGTTGGAGGGGGAAGGAGTGCGCCCGGGGGCCGCCACGGCTCGAGGCTTAGCCCTCAGCCCGTTGCGGCGACGCAGGCGTCGAGCACGCCGCCAGACAACCTTTCGTCCGCAGCGGCGGAGGGAGTGAGGCCCGCCTGGGTGTCGCAGGGGGGGGGCGGGTCGCCTCATCATCCCGCGATGCGGCCAGCTCTGCAAGCCGCAAGGCAAGCAAGCTTGACGCACTGCAGACAGTCAGAAGGCGTCGACTTGCGGAACCCGACGGCCTCCGGCAGCCCGCCGCAGCCCGCAGTTTCGGGCGCGGAAAACCTAGACGGCGGGCGGCAGGGGGGCGTTGCGAGGGAACGACCTGACGCCCGGGTCGCCGCCCAGGGCGATGGCGAGGGGATCAGGCCGCCGAGCGACAGCGGAGATTTTAGCCGCGCCCTCACCAGAAGTGCGTCGCGGCCGGCGAGCGATTCGGAGGCAGGCGTGCCGGTTTGGAGCTCGTCAGCACTCGCTGAGGTAGGCGCACGGGAGAGAGATCTGAGAATCGTATCGGGGAACGGCGTGTCAGGACGCGCGGCTACCCTGGACGGGCCTGAAGGGGCCGAGGCTTTCTCGCGGCCTCACCGGAGCCTCGTTCCCCCGTGTCTCCCCTCCGCCCTGAGTACGCAGGGATCGGATTCACACGCACAGGCCTGTTTCCACCTAACGTGCAACGGCCAGACGCCCGCGCAGGCCTGGTCTTCCTCGTGCTAGAAGAGTCCCCTCGCAAAAGGAGTTGTGCAGCGAGGAGGACGAACGTCGTTTTCTCGACCGGTAGTCGTGCGAGCTTTTCTAGTTTTTTTAGCAGCACAGAGATGCTGGTCTCGAGCCTCCATGTATTTTCACTCTGGGTGAATGCGGAGTGTGCATGCCCAAGGACGCTTGCCCGGGCTACACGGGTCCTTTTTGGCGACGTCGAGGGAATCACAATGCGAACAACTGCAGTTCGGTTTTGGCTCTCAACAACTGGGAACCCTGAAGATGCCGGGTTTTTTTTTGCGCTACAACACGCTGAAAGCGATACAACTCCCCTGATGTGTCCAGCTGGTGACTGTGACTAGTCTGTGCTCGCATCCCGGCGCTTGCTGGCCCACTGACTGGCGAGCCGACGCTTGAAAGGGCCGTTTCATCGGGCACACCCCATGCAAACTGTCGCGTACTTAGCCGCCTGGAGGGAAGGATAGCAGACGTGGCAAAGTCGGTCGTGTACATCGGTTAGGAACGCTACGCAGCGGCATGGAGGCGTCGTTCCGGCTGCGTGGTGCAGTGGAGAAATCGTAGTGTTTCTTTCCATCCGCAGCAGGCAGCGTATGGAGAGCCAGCGTATCCACCGCGCGATGAGCGACCGCAGAGTGCGTCCTGCGGAAAGCGTTAAGTTCCAAGTTCGCAGGCCAGGAGGCGTAGAGGTCTAGGATGGGGACACACATAGCTGGCTGGTGGCATCGCACCATTCGACGGATGAAACCAAAAAAAAAAAACTTTAGAAAAATACACGCGCCTTACGTGCACAGGGTGCGGCCGTCGCCCAACCCTACAGCTGCAGTGCGGAGCTCGTGTCTCGCTTGGCGGGTTTCACAAATATAGAAGCTACCGCTCCGCGCATCCCTAGGGCAGCGTACACTATGTACAGAGCAGAGAACATCCCCATGATCGGAGCTGAATATCTTCACGAGAGCATGCCTTGTAAGGCTGCCGACTAATGTCTTGTTCCACCAACCAGGGGCGCAGAGGCCAGTATCACGGCTCGCTGGCATCGCATTGTCCAACAATTCCACAATTCGTGCTTCGCTGCCCAGATGCACCGGCTCATCCTCCATTCGCACCACATCTGGTCGCCGGCTCGCCACATTAATGCCACGTTTCTGGGTCGCTCGGAGAGTACGATTTAGATGAGCCGGCAAGACACGGAGCGGCAGCAGCCGTAAGCAGACCGCAGACGAGACTGCGGGTCGCGTCCGCAAATGGTGGCGCGCGCCGGAATTCGCCTCGAGCCTGCTCCGAAAAGGTGTCGTGCGAGAAACACAGAAGCCGACGCACAGTGTCGTCGGCTGCGGCCGACTGTCATGATGTTCACCATCTCCACGCGACCTGGGGCACGAAGCAGTCTTCGCTGTTTCTCTGACGTATGGGTGGCTCGCCGGTCGGCGCGGTGTGTGTTTGGCGAGCAGTCGGCACCCGGCTGCTTGTGCTCTGCCGGTCGCTCTCAAGATTCGCTTTCCTTCAGCTGCCGTGAGGGTCATTGGCGTCTGCATGTGAAGCCTAGCCCGCTGCGCTGCCTTCTTTCGCTTCTGCGTCATCCGCGGATGGCGCCGATTCTGGTGGCGCTCTGGCCTCGAGCACGGCCAGCGCGCCTCGAACCTCTGGCGCGTATCCGAGTGTTTCATCAGGTGTCGAGCGTTGCGCCTGGTTTTTGATGTTGACCTTTGTCGTTTCCTTAATACTCGTTATATACACTCAGAACCACGCCTGCTGCTCACTCGCGTAGGTGTTGACCACTAATTTGTACATCTCCACCGCTTCTTGCAGCTCTCTCTGCCGCTGCGGATTCGTCTCTGTGATGGAGCCCGAAGTTAAGCCCCATAGCACGTCGCCTTCTGTGAAAGACTGCAACGTGAGAACTCGCTTGCTGCACCGAGCACCACGGAAAGGCGTTTTTCCTGCCTCTGCGCGTCGGCTGGGTCCGCGGGTCGTTTCCACCAATCGTGTAGGATCCTGGTCTTCAAGGCCTCCACTGACTGCCACCGCTTGTCGGCGAGATCCTGCAACCTCACAACCAAGTCGGTGGGGTCCACCGGGGAGCCCTCTTTCTCCGATGTCTTTCCCCCCGGTCCGTAGTCGAGCCGTGGAATACTCTCGACATCAAGCGGATCGATTATGTGATAGCCCGCACTGTAACATCGAAAGGCGAACTCCACAATGCCCGTTCGGCGGGCGCGAGATACCGATGACGTGGCATACGTCATCGACCTTCTCTAACACATCACCGATACCGGAGAATCTCTGAGGACCTCACTTGGCAGCTCCTGCAGTTGGCCAGGAATGTTCGCCTTGAGCGGCTGGCTTCTGCTTCGCCAATTTGAGCTCGGTCTGCTTCAGTCCAAGGGCCACCTATTTCAGTGCCTCCAACTGAGACTCTCTTTCTGCTTCGATCATCACTAGAGATGACAAAAGGTGGAGGTGTCATATTCTCCTGTTTTCCATGATACATCGCCGCGACTAACTCGTTCCCAGGGTGATTCGGCCCCGGAAATAGACATGGACACGCTGAGACGTTCCATGTATTCTGACTCGATTATAGCCAGCTTGGCTTAATACCCGTTTAACTTGAGGTATTCATGTGTGTTATTAGTACGGGTTGCGGATCTTGCTGCAAGTGTGAGAAGCCCAGCAGTGAGCATCAGCCCGGCTCCTGGCGTTTGTCAAATTCTGATTTGAGGTAGCGAGAGGCTTCACGGGTTTGCACGTCCTGCATCCAGCTTGGGCGGGGCGCGACTCTCGACTTCTCGAACTCAAAGACAAAAATCGGAAGTCCGATCGCTGTACTGTGCAATGGAAAAAGGCTAATAACTCAACCGCAGCCTCTGACTGAGCCCTCCATTCGACACTGCGGCCGTTACGCACCGTCACGCGCTGCGCCTTCCTACGCAGTTAATGCAGCATCGGCGGCGCGCTTCTGTGACAACGGTATTCGCATGCCACGAGAGAGAAAATTACCCGTCCAGGCCCCCAGTCACTTTCTTCTTTTATGGAAGCAGGAAGAGCCCAACCATGCGCACCTTCCGTGCCGTGAGGCGGAGACACAGCCGCTTCTTTTCCCCGTGCTCTTTGTGTGGCGCATCTATCGGCGCCCCTGGAAGAGGGAACTTGCGAACTTCCACGCATTCCTTTCTAGAGAAGAATTCAGGCACTGGGGCGTCACACTCATCTAGAGAGGCCAGACTTGCTGTTTCAACCTCCCCGGCGAAAACTGAATACTCGGATAGCGATGAACACTCGCATCGGCAGCGCTCGTTCGAGGCACGCTACCACGCCGTGTCTTCCCGAGGTGAGCTGTTTGGCAAGAGCCCGCCTCTGGCAAAGAAGCTGGTGCGCGTACGTTTTATTCGAGAGCAGACAGGCGTCTCTACCCGACCACCCGCGTGCCCCATTCAGCTCTCTGTGGAGGTCGTTTTCTGATTTTTCTCGCTGTCATTGCCTTAACTGCATGGGTCACACAGGCCACTGCTCATTTGTTCACTTCTCTTGGGCCCCCGCTTCTGTGCACTATCGCTTGGATTTGTGAAAAGAATGATGGGAGGGAATGCGCACCGGGAGGAGGGGGGGGGGGGAGGGGGCGGGGGAAGTAGTACGCAGGCGGCGAGCAAGCGACCTTCCTCGTCTTCATTCTCGTTGTCTGGTACATGCCTGTTTTCTGCCTCTTTGCTCTCCCGGCCTTAGCCGTTCGGTGACAGTCCTTTCGGGAAACAAGCTTGTGCCCCAGTTGTTTTCGGTCTGCTTCACTGTAGCTCTTGCTTTTTCTCCTTCGGTTCGTACAAACCCCTGGGTCAAAACTTAGTTGCCGGTGGGCGGGCGCACACGAGGAACCCGTCGCCCTCCTTCGCGAGTCGGTTTTCCCACCCGCGTGCCTCTTCTCCTTCCTTTTTCTCCCAAAAAGAGAGTGTCTTCGCCCCATCAGGCCTCGCTCCTCTCACGTGTTGACTGTGCAGCCATTCGGGACGGAATTCCACTCGAGAAGTCGGCTTCGTGTGTGCTCGCCCGTCCTGTGCCTGCGAAGCTCCATATCTCACCATCTCTGAGTTCGCATCACGTCTCCAACAACCGGTTGCTATAAATCCTTCTTGCTTCCTTCCATCTCTGGTACTTTTCCGTCGCAGTCCCGGTTTGTTGTGTCCGGCGAGGATCCCTCCGGGGGCCTTCGTTCGCACACTCGCCGCCCCCTGCTCTGTGTACCGCGCGTTGCTGCGTCGAGCTTTTGAGAGGCGCTGATGATCGTCCGTCGCGAGAGAGCATTTGTGAAAAAAATCGGCGCTTTATGTTCTGTGCAGGAGACGCTTTGACGACGGCGTCTGTGGTCGCCGGGGTGCTGCAGCGCGAGACTCTTCGGCTTTCAGGGCCTCAGGCTTCGCGTGAAGGGCAACCGCACGATGTTAAGCACCTCTCTCCTCTCGAAGCGTTAACGCCCATTCTGCTAATTCAGCGTTGTGCTTTCCTCCTCTCGCCTTCTCCAGCCTGCCTTCCGCGCCGGTCACGCGGGCAAAGGGACCTTCGTCTCTACAGCCGCGCGTCCGCTTGCCCTAGGTTTACGGGTGCTGCCTCGTCACTTCACCTACCTAGTTTACCGTATCTGAGCTTTCTGGCGACCCGAAGGCACATAACGCTTTCTTTGCGAAGCGAGGGCGATAAGCGGGCGCTTACGAAGGGAGAAAACTCCGTCTGGATCTCGGGGCGAGCCGCCAGGGACCGTGAGTCTCTCGCTGCTGGCGAGGTCTTCTGGGGGATCTGTGGCTCCCGTGGGCGCGTCTCGCTCGTTTACCCACGCTCGGATTCAGCAGGACGTGTGACCCGTGTGTTTGTCGAGCGCTCGCTATCCAGCTGCTCTAGACGAGCGCTTAATCGTCGCCTCACGCTTCTCTTCGCGTCATCAGCCCACGCACGCCAGAAGTCGCTAACCCTCGCAGGGATGAAGGCACGTATCTAGCGGACGCTGGTCTCTGCGCAGCCTTTGCACCGCGTGGAATATGCCCAAGAGTGCCGGTCAGTGCGGCATGGAATGAAGCGGAGCGAAGAATCCTTTCAGTAGTGGGATGGAAATGTCTGAAGACGTGGCGCCTGGCGCGGAACGCGCAGGCGTCCTTTGTGGAGACGAGTTTTGCGAGGAGTATGTCGCTTCTCAGGACTCAGACGCGCGCGGGAACTCGCCCTCGCGCCGCTGCGGCACTCTTGCAGCAGAACGAGAAGTCACCATGGGGGACGCGAGCGACGAAGCGACCCAGCCGGGGGACCGCTGCGTCGTGGCGGCAGCCGAGAATGCGCCTTGCGTCTCCTCTGCTCCAGTCCTGTGCATGCATCCAGGCAACGGGCGCTTCCCGACGGCGGACTCTTCCCAAGGCGCGCATGCTGCAGAGCACGCCTCTGGCTCGGGAGGCGACGACACTCGAAGGGCACTAGTGCCTGACGCATGCGCGGCTGCAGATGGGGACGCGCCCATCAGCGCTCTGGCGCCAACTGTTCACAAAGGCCCGGCGGCCGCTCAGATGACTGCCGCCCGCGCGCATGCAGCGAGCGCCTGCGGTGCGCCCACACTCCACGCTGTCGTCGGAGACCGCGCCTCGATCGCTGCTCCCGGCGCGCCGTCCCATGCGCAGAAGTCGGCTCCGCGGGGCATTTGCGCGGCCGCCAAGAGCATTGTGCGGAACTCGGGCTGCAGCCGGCCGTCGCCGCTCTCCAGCGCGCCTCCGACCGCGGCGGGGGGAGGCGGCGTGTGCCCCAGAGGCCAGCGGGACGGGTCAGGTGCCCCGGGCGGCGACGCCGAGCGGAGGCCAGCGACCCCGGGGGGCGAACTCGCCAACAGCCTTGCGGAGTCCCCCCGCAACCCGAGCAGCCGCGAACTAGACCAGGGCGTTCCAGAGCTCATCGGGGGGTCATCTGCCCCGCACGCATCTGGAAGTGTTGGCGAGTACGATCGAGTGAGCGAAGGGAGTGAGGCGGCGGACAAGAGGGACGGGCGGGAGTGTGACAAAGCTTTCAGTGGAGAAAGCCTGTCAAAGGACGGCAAGAAAAAGGCGTCAGGGTTTTCGACGTCGCTCTCTTCTTCCCGTTCGTCCTCCGTCGCAGCGCCCTCGCGAGGGGGCGACGCAGGCGCCAAGAAGCGAAAGGGAGCAGGCGACGCCGCGAGTCTCCCTCGTGCGGGGGGGGTTAGGCGCCCTTCGCTGTCGAAGAGCAGGAGGAGCGGTGTCGTGGCGTCTGGGTCGTCACGCCGTGACCGCGACGAAGAGGACTACGCCTCCTTGTATTACGCGTTGCCTGGACAAGTAAAAAAGAAGATGAAACGCACCGCTGGCGACGCGCTAGGCGTGCCTGCCTTTGCGTCTCCCCGCCTCCAGACGACGCCTTCGCCATTCCGCCGGCTAGCGTCCAAGAAGGTCGCCTCCGCGTCGTGCCTCCTCGCGCGCAAGTACGAAGAAAGCTCGCCATACGCCGGAGGCGACCACGCGTCTCACAGTCATCATTACTACCACTGGCTCGCTGCATCGCACGCGTCGGGAGGCTCGGGAGCCCACAGCGGGCTCGCGGGCGGCGGGGGGTTAGGGCCCGCGGGCGGCGGGCGAAGCGGCGGTCTCAGCGAGAAAGTGAGGAAGCTGGTGGAGCAAACGATGTCTGAGAAGCACAGGGTCGTCTGGATCGAACGAGGCGAGGCCAAAGGCTTCCTCCCTCTCCCAGGCATGCAAGAAGAGCGCGTCTACCTCGTCTGGACGGAAAAAGGAATCGACATCCTTGCCGATGTGCAGGTCAGCTCACATGCCTCTCAGCCACGCCGGTCGAGTGTGCGCCGCTCTCTTCGTGCAACGGGGGACAACAGATATCTGCTCTGAGGCGTCTGAACGCCGGTCCTTGTAGTGGCGCGTGAACCACCTGTTGGTTCCCGCGCAGTTTCCGACGTCTCTCTGTGGTCGTCCTCGGCCCTGTGGCGAAAATCCCTGCTCGCGTGGTTTCGCTGGGGAACATTTTGGGTCCTTTCAAAAGCTTTCGTTTCGTCTCTGCTTGGCTCTCCTCAGGCGTACATCCCCTGGACGCACTGCCCCGTGCTGATGCCGACAAAGTACCGCCGCAATCAAATTCCGTTCCTCGTTCTCTCTTCAACGTCTGTGGCCTTGTTGTTTTCTCACGTCTGTCGCCGGAGTGCGACGGCGGTCTATCGGTTGCCCCTGCCGCGAACGCCGCAGGCCTACCGCAAGCACGTACTCAATCTCCTTCGCACGGAGGAGCCCGAGAAGCCTGCTTCTCAGCCCTCGAAAAGTCAACGAAGACGGTCTCCCTGCTCGTCTCCGTCGCCAAACGGCCGCTCAAAGTTAGCTTCTGCACCGGCCGAAGCGAAGTCGCCCTCAGAAGACGCGGGCTCGACCGCCGAGCCCAAGCCGTCACCTGCGCCGAGCCCGCACAGCGGCACTTCGCCGTCGGCGTCTTCCTCGCGGCCGTTTCGACTCTCTGCCGCGTCTCCACAGGAGGCTACCGCGGATGCTGCGGCGCCTGCTGTCCCTGTGTCTTCCCCGGACCAGGGGGGGGGGCGCCCCCCCCTCAAGTCCGAGGGCGGCGCCGCTTCGCCGCCGGCCTTCTTCCTGCCTTCAGCGCTGACCACGGCTGCGTCGCTGTCTTCCTCGCTGGGCTCCGCGTCGCCGACGCCGACCGAAGGCCCGCTGCTGGAAAGCGCAGGGTCGGGTGAGAAGGAGAGCGAAAAACCTGACCTGAGCATGCCCCGGCCGTCTCCCGACGCGCGCGAGCCAGTCAAGGCGCAGACGGGCCCAGACGGCGAGGGCCCCCAAGGGACGCCGACCGCCGGCGCGAAAGAAAAAAAGCCGGAGGGGGAGGCCGCCAAGGCAGAAGAGGACAGCGCGGCGCGCGTGAAGGCGGAGCTGCAGGGAGACCAGCCAAGCACGGGCGAGGCTCCAAAGGAAACGAAAGATCGAGAGATGCAGCGAGAAGGCGAAGGCCCTCCTCCCAGGTCGAGTTCTGCACCCACGAGTCAGTTGTCGCCCAAGTCTACCGCAACCGCGGCTGCCTCTTCACCGCCGTCCTCTCGGATGGCTCGCGGCGGAGGTGCTGGACGGGCCCAACGGGGCGGTCAAGGGGCCTCGAAGGAGGGCGAGAGGGACGCCGCAGAGAGCGGCACGCCGGGCGAGGAGGTGGCAGACGACGAAGACCTCTTTTGGGCGAACGGAGGCAAGAAGGGCTTCCCCCTCACTGCGGTGGACATGCGCGACTTCTACTGCTGCTCCCAAGGCAAAGTGATTGGCGAGGACTACGTTTACTTCCGGCAGTACCTTCCCGACGACGAAGGGGCGGACATCTACGACCTCCACGTCTCCATTCGCAAACGCCCCAAGAAGCTCCTCCTAAAGAAGCCCCGGGTGCCCTCGAGCAGCGCCAGCTTCTCCGCTGGAGCGGGTGCGCAGAAGCGCCTTGAAGAGAGTGACGCGCCGCTCGCTTCTTCGCCCGGAGATCTGTCCTCGGCCTTCGCGGCCTCGTCCCCAGACCTCGCGAGCTCAGGCTCCAGCGGGGTCGCGGCTGGAGGAGACAGTCTCCTCGAGGACACGTTGGCGCATGGCGGCGCGGGCGCGGCGCCCGAGGGAGGCGAGGGCGGAGGCAGCAAGGTTGACTCAGGCGCAGCCACGGCGGCGCCTGACGCCTCGAAGGCGTCGCCGGCACAGCTCCTGCGGTTGCTTATGGCTCCAAACCCAGGCGGCGCAGTCGAAGCGGGTGAAAAGGAGGCCAAAGAAGAGGGCGGCGACAGCGGCTCTTCTGCAACGTGGAAAAACTGGACCTACGTGGACGACTACGGCGAAGACGGAATGGACGCGGCTCTCAAGTTGCCATTTTCGTTCACCTCGGAAGTTCGGGTGCTCCTAGGCCTCGCCACCAGTCCCACGCCGCACAGATGCAAGTCAGTCCACAAGAAAAAGAATAAACTGCGACAGCAGGAAGGAGCCGCTGGGGGGCGTCTTCCAGTGAGTGTCACTCAGTCTGGCAATCTAGAAGAGACTCAGGGGCGAGAGCGCGAGGGTGAAGCAGCCACCAGAGGGGACAGAAACCAGCGGTCTGCTCAGGAGTGTGCGCGTCGGAGTGCATCTGTGAACGACGTCGAAACGCATGTGTTCCGCGTTTTTTTTCGTGTGGCACTGTGTGCATGTGCAGCATGTCACTGGCGAGTCACCGAGTCGCGGGCGCAGTCCAGCGCAAGATTCGCATGTACCAGTGCTCTGCGGACGGCGAGACGCGCGGCGAGCAAGTCGACCCGTTCGAGCCCGAGGCGCCTTCATCACGCGTTTCGACTTCAGGGGACGACGGCGACGAGGAAAGGGAAGACGCGGAGACCGCGAAGGACGGCGAAGAGAAAGCGGGGAAGGGGGACGCCTCAGAAGCGGAGATTGCGGCTGCGCGGCCGTCGGGTACGGCGGAAGAAGAGGCGAAGGCATCCGCGCAGGAATCCCCCGAGGGAGCTGCGCCGCCCGCCCCCTCGGTCAAGCAGGGCGAACAGGCTGGCGCGGGTGCCGATGTGGAGCTGTCCAGTGGAAGAGACGGCAGCGAAGCCGGAGAGGATAAAAGAGCGCCAGAAGACGAAGCGAAGGAGGCGGCGGGAGCGGAGAAAGGGGCAGAGACCGGGGACGAGGACATGGAACGCGAAGCTGCTGAGAAAACGGATTCAGAAGAAGAAGACGACGAGCAACAGAAGAAGCGACGCAGCGAAACAGAGACCTTTGCGATCTCCTCGCACGACCTCCCCAACGGAAGCCTCGCGGAAATCGACTATCCAACCGAGTTCACTCAGTTCCGCGAGGCGGATCGCATCCGAATCTACGACCGAGACTTCGTCGCCAGGGCTCTCAAGCTCATCGTCGATGTTGCGCTTGTTTCTGGGGGGTAGGTCGCGCAGGCATCGCGCCATCACTCCGTTCAATGAATTGTCTGCATGTGCGTCCCCCGCGGCGACGGACGCGTCGTCGAGAGCCGAATCCCCGTTCGCAATGGATTCTACGCATCTATCGATGAGGCATGTGCGTCTGCGCGTAGGTGCTCATTTTTTTTCTGTCGGCTAGCTCCGATGCGGATGATCTCTCTCTCTCTGTCTCTGTGTATGCAGGGCGGATCTGTCGGCAGTCAATTTGGCGCAGTACGCGCCGAATTTGTTTTGGAACATCATTCGCTTCAGCGGGGGCAACAAAGACATCGACGAGGTGGTGCGGACGATCGCGCCGTCCGTGGCGTCGCTGCGGAGTGCACGCGGTCGGCGGAAGCGCGAGCTCGAGAGCTCCTCCTTCGCGACGCTCTCCTCTGGGCGGCTGGGCGCCGCGGCCCGCCGCGGAGACCGCAGCCTGCATGACGACTTTCTCGGCGCCGGCCGCTGGGTGAAGAAGAACAAGGCGGCGGACGCCGCCGCCTTCTCCCTCGAGGACTGGCTAGCAGGCAACGGAGACGATTCGCGAAGGAGCGCAGCCGAGCGCGCCGAGACGGGAGTCGACAAGGCGAAGCAGCGCGAGGAGAAGCGGCAGAAGGAGCTCGAAGAACGCTTTCTGGAAATGAAACACGAATTCGAAGAAAAGGCCCGAAATATGATGTAAGCGCATGCGAGCGGGGCTGCCAGCGGCAATTGAGGGGCCAGATCGCAGCAGACCCCCACGGACGAGGCGGGCTCCGCCGCGCCTGTCTGGGTCGCGAATGAGTACAACGCCTCAGGGCGGTTGCAGCTCCCGAACGGTCTTGAATGGCGTCCAGGCTGGCGGATTTTTGAAGGGTTCACGCGTAGAGAGGTAGCCTGTGGCCTATAAGGAAAGTGTGGCTCGACGCTGTGACAAGCTGTCTCCGCGACCGTCTCGGCTCGCTGTTCAACAGGGTTGAGCGCAGCTTTGAGCAGCGCCAACACATCTTTGTTGGCGAGTATCGAGGGCATAAGCAGTGGCGTATCTTGTCTGTGGAATCAGCATCAGCTTGCGTGGAGTTATCAAGGAAGCTGGCGGGCTGCCTGTGGTCGCACGCACCGCAAAAACTGGAGTGGTGGACGCGCGGCGGCGTGTAATACTGCAGATACATAAATATATATATGTACATATATTTATGTACATGCGTGCATATTAAATCTGAAGATATGCATGTTTGTCGGGTTTGCTGTGGTGCCCAGCGCGAGGCGCTTGGCGTTGAAGGACGAGATGCACAGCGACGGAAAGGGCTCGAAGAAGAGAGTTCCTTCTTTGCCGGAGAACGACGACCGCGCCCTCGTGAACTTGATTATTGATCCTGAACAGGGCATCCTCAAGTGCGTCGCTCTCTCTAGTTCTCTTCGCCCAGTTTTGGGGCGACCTGGTTGTCAGGCAGTCCTCGTCCGATTTCTTCTGTGCCCGAGCGATGCTAGCGGCATGTGTCTGGCCTCTGAGACGGCTGGGGCGGGTGCCCCCGCCTAGCAGAGTTCGCGTCTCCGCGGTTTCTTCGAGGCGTCAAATCGTACCTCGTGTTTCCTGCGAATTTGTTGCCGTAGATGGCCGCTGTCGCTGATGAGCATCCGCCAGCGGAACGTGATCTACCAGGAGTGTCTCCGGCGCGACTTGACTGCCTGCATCCGCTTGACCAAAGTCCCAGGGAAGGGTCGCGCCGTGTTCGCCGCAGACACCATCCTCAAGGATGATTTCGTCGTCGGTAAGACATGCGCGTTGCTCTGCGCAAACGCTGCGATCTTCGGCGCCGATATCAAGTCCAAGGAGGCGCGGGAAACGTGGGGATATGATAGACCGTCCCGAGCTCGGGGTTTTCGCGTGGGTCGCGTTTTCTGGTACGTTGAATCCCATTCCCTGTGGCCGTCCGTGTTTGTCTAGTTCCGCGGCGTCTCCTGCATGCATGCGTCGTTTCTGAGTGCTCTGCCGAGCTATGGCACTTTCGGCGCCTTCAGCAGATTCCAGCGAAGCGCCTCGGCCGGAAAACGTGAGCCATCGCCGGTAGAGACGACGTATTCTGCTTTTGTTTTCGCGCGCTGGCGGTGCGGAGTGTCTCCCCTCGTCGATGGATGCAGAGGGTCTGTTCGCCGCGTCCATGAGGCAGCAGTTTTCCCAACAAAATTTTAAAAGTCAGGACTTTTCCAGTTTGTTGCTTTTGACTAGAATTAATCACTTTTCATTCAAATGAATGTTATACATTGTTTTGGTATGTGTGTGTTCGCTTTGCCAGAATACAAAGGCGAGCTCTGCTCCGAGCGAGAGGCGCGCGAGCGAGAGCAACGCTACAACAGATCCAGAGTCCCGATGGGGTAAGCAGCGAGGGAGTCGGCAGGCAGGAGACCGAAAGATGCGTCGCGAGGATCATAGAGAGAGGGACAGTGTCCATCTAAAGGGACAAATTCGCAGAAAATACGGGATACGATTCGGCGCCTCAAAGACTGCGCGGAGATGCGAACTCTGCGTGGCGGAGGCTCCCGCCTCAGCCGGTTCAGAGAGAGACACAGGGAGAGTTGGAGAGAGAGAGATGCGTAGGGTAACAGGAAAGAAAGAGGACGCGGCGACCCGCACGGGTCAGCAAACAGAAACCAGGTCTAGGATTGAACTGAATGAACGGCAGGCGTGAGTCCGAGGCAGGACCGGTTTCTTCTCATCCGCATGCGAGATTTGAGCGCATGAGTCGCCTCCTCTCCCCGCCGGTTTATGTGTGCTTCCCAGGAGCTTCATGTTTTACTTCAAGAACGGCTCCCGAATGATGGCGATCGACGCGACCGACGAGAAGCAAGACTTTGGCCCTGCCCGTCTCATCAATCACTCTAGAAAAAACCCAAATATGACTCCGAGAGTACGGGACCCGCTGTGCACACAACAGGCTCCTGTTTCTTCGTCGGTTTGCTAGCTTGAAACGAGCGCAAGTTCGAATATCGCCCGAGACCTCTGTCATGTATATCGCATTTTGTGTCTGCGCACATCTTTGAAATTAAGCGTCAGTCCAGCAGGTGTGTGAAGCTGCGTCGCGCCGCTCGCGCTCAAGAGACGCCTGTGACTTTTTCTTGGAGGGCAGCTGCGCTGTGACGGCGAGTTTGGCAGGCGGGCGCCCTTCGTCTATCATCTCGTCTGGGGTGTCTCAACTTGGTCTGCAGGCGATCATGTTCGATGACCTCAGCAGCGAGCCGCGGCTGATTTTCGTCGCCAGACGAAACATAGAAAAGTGAGCAGACCTTGAGGAAACATGGGCTTTAGGTTCGCGGGAGAGGCGCGACACGGGTATTGTCTTCGGTTAGCCGAGAGTCCTTTAGAGGATCTTCCACTGGAGGTATGGTGTGTTCGTCACGATAGGTTTTGGGGGCTTTGATCCACACAGACGCGACTGCATTTCACTCCGAGGAGGCAGCGATACCCAGAGATAGATGGAGCGGTATCAGAGGCGAACGAGTTGGCGCCTAGGCATGTCGCTCGCTTGCATGTCTCTCGGTTTACATTTATCTACAGATGTGCGCTCAAGCGGCGTCAAGTATTCGTGTCTGGAGCGATTCCCCCTCTACATATATTTTTACGCTGAGCAGAGGGAGAGATCGGTTTGCTGGTCGCCGGTCTAGCGAGGCCCTGCGAGGCAGGCCGGCGATGTTTTCATGACAGGAAGACTTTGCTTTTCTTCTTTTCAGAGATGAGGAACTGCTGGTTGACTACGGCGAGCGCGACCCCGATGTGATCAAGGAGCATCCCTGGCTGAACAACTGAGTCTTTCTATCGGTCTTTTTCTCTTTTTGGCTGTTCTGTCGTGGTCCCGTTTGCATTTCTTGCGCGGCAAATGGTGAGGACGAGCGACGAGGGAGAAGAACGGAGCTAAACAAAGGTGTGAAGCAGAACTAAGCTTGTTTATGTGCACATTTTAATGTCTTTTTGCATGTATGCGGTCGGAAGGCAGGTGGATCGCGGCGTCCTCACAATGGAACGTCTCGGCACTCGCGAGCGTATATGTACCTGCGTCTAGATTCAGCTGGAGCAAATGTGATTCTCCGCGTGCGTTTCGAGAGCGATGTATAGCAGGGGACTATGTTGAGCTTTAGGTTTGGGGGAGAGATGTGACTTGCGATCTATTTTGTCGCCCGTTGGCACTCCTGGTTTTGTCTGGTTCATTTGTCAATGCTCGGTGCTTCCTCTTCGGCCGCTGCACGCGGTGCTCACCGCGAAAAGGACGGTTTTATCCTTGTAAGAGAACGAGAAAAACGAGAGAGCGGAGAATGACATGGCTTTCGCAACGCACTCCGTTGCAGGGGGGATAGATGTGCATATGTTTTCGCTCTGAACGACATTCGCTTTGCGGCGAGGCACTAGGGTAAGTCGGGGAGGCCCCCCACATGGGGGGAGTGTTTGTCTCCTCGCTACTTCACAATGAAGTTTTGTTTGCTTGCTCTCTTCGCTGGACGAAGAGGGCAGGCAGCATCAGCCGAATCTCGATACCCCTGTCTATATCCAACACACGAATCAGTCATTTTGTTTGGGCACATCTCCTCGCGTGCCTCACGGAATTATCTGCAACCTATGTGAATACGTTTCTTTGTATCTCCATGCATTTATTTTGAGAATGGAGCGTAGGTCTTGTGGATGCATCGCTTTGCGTGCAAGAATGTATCTTCCAAAACGCCGTGCAAGCATTGTTCAGAAGCGCTAGTCTTCCCGTTGTCCTGTTCTTTGTCGGCTTTTTCCCTCGTTCTGTAAAATGTAGAAAGCTTCTCCAACGTGATTCAGGCGGTCTCCGACCCCCAGCCGTCACGACTTTCCTCTATTTCGCGACACGAAATAATCTCGTGGGCAACGGGAAACCCTAGACGTTGAGCCTCTGCTGCCGTTTTTTTTTAGATTTAAGACTTCACCTCACCTCTTTCCCATGCGTCGCGATAGCGAGCAGACCTCGCTCCCCGATTTCCCACTCGCGGACGACGCATGGTGGGCGCCTTAGGAACGAAACCGAAAGAGTATCTTGTCGACGCGAATGCCTGGGTAGCTCTCTAGGTTGTGGTGCGCCGAAGGGCCCCGCACAAGGCATGCATTCTTTATTTTGCCGCACTGAGAAGGCTGCAGGATACGTTGAGGCTGGCGGCTTGAGGCGTTACCCCACCTTGTCGCAGAGGGGGTCACCCTACAAAAGGTTGAAGAACTCGCGTCAGGGACTGCCTTTCGCGAGTGCCTTTCCAATTAAACCGGGAGCTTTTAGCAAAGGCAGTGGCAGCGGGGATCAGTGCGGCTCGGCCTGCGCTTTGATTAATGAGTCTTGGGGTGCTCGGAAGGGTCGCAGCGAGTCAGCGTCGGTCTATATTCTCAACACACGACTAAGTGGGATCTGCCAGCGCCTACTAACTCTCCCCTCGCACGAAAACGTTATCGGAATATCGGCAGAGGGTGTCTATGATCACGTTTTAGCAGGCAGCGAATCAGCTTCCCTCAGTCTCTTTGTCTCTCGAGGTTGCGGTATGCAAGCGCGTCGTGAAATGAAGAACCCCGGGGACATCGCTCACGCCGTTTTCTCGCATGTGAGTCCCAAAGCATCTCACAGCATCGCGCGCTAAAGCGCGGCAATAATGGGCACCGAGATGGAAAGGACGGACGTCCCATGGCATCCGGATTGCAGGCCGCAGACCGATGAAAAAAAGTATACGGGAGAACGGCAAGCACAAGGTGGAGCATACCTTTCTATGGCGGTACGAGAAGGCGGTAGGGAACGGGGCAGAGTAGATGAACGTCGCCGCGACGCCGACAGCAGACAGGAAGCAACGGACGAAAGGTAAAGCAGTGAACAAGCAGACCGGACTGACACCTGATGCAGCAAAACAGATTATCAGCACGGGGGGGGGGGGGCGGTGGGGGGTAGGGGCCCAGTCGGGCTTTGAGGAGAACAAAGTCGGCTGCGGCTTCATACTCCATAAGTTGCAAAAAAAGACGTCCTTTGACGTTGCCTCGTTGTGAGGGAAGGAGAGGAATGATAACCAGGAAAAATGACGTGAAACCAGGCAAGAATGCCCCTGTGTGGAAAGCCGAGTGCAGGAAGCGAAACGCTTCGTGAACGACCGCCACCACGGAACTCCTGTACGCGCAGTTGCGCTGGGCATCCGTAACCCTATATGCGTGTATGTATTCATTTGCGAGGGTGTGTCTTAGACCTCTTCAACGCGACTCCGAAGAAAGGCACGCGTTTAACCTGCAGACTGCACATGGGATGGACTACCAGCTGTGTAGGCGTCGCGGCGCTCTGACTGTGACGGCATTCAAATGGCTAATAGGAGTAATCACGCCGCATCCTGCAGTTGAAAAGCGGAAGGAGCCCAGCACCCAAGGCTGAGAAGACAGAGACAGCCCGCCTCGAAACGGAAAACAATAAAACCCAACTCACAACCTGCGCCGCGCACCTACTCCCGAAAAAACTCTACGAACATATATATATATATATATATATGGCCGTGGAGTGGGCAGCAGCGCATATATGTGACACAGTTCCAGAAACCGCGAACGCGTAGATTCGCGGCTGCATCGATCTCGAAACCAAACGACGCAGGTGCGAATCACAGCGGGTGTGCCTTTGTCAGTTCGCCAGTACACACGAGCCCAAGTGCAAAATGTGTAGATGACTTTCTTGGATTGAGCCTCGCCTGAATTTCGTCTCCTAGACTTGCAAAGGTTGAAAAGGCAGGGGTGACGCATCTCCATCACATACACATATATATGTTATATCTATATATGTGTATACATATTTTATATATGTATATATATGTATACATACCTATATGTACACATATACATTTATATATGTATGTGTATGTTCCCTGGCAGAGAGCGAGGGCTCCGCCTTCATCAGTGCGTGTATATGAGGGCGCCCGCGTTAGGGCGTTATGGCCAGGTACCGAGGCTGACGGCCCAGGAATTTTCTCTCCTTTGTCAGTCTTCACAAAGCTCAGGCGTCCTCTTCCTCGTCTTGTGCTTCTGCGGCAGTCCAGTCGCCGTCGTCAACGTGTGTTCCCGCTCGTCGCTTGGCTCTCAGAACATCATCGCCCCCGTCTCCAGTGTATGGCACTTCCGCCTCTCTCCGCCGTTTTTCGCCCCTTCCCTCCGCCTGCTGGCAGGCAGGCTCCTCCTCCTTCTTGGCTTTGTTCTGCTCAGGCGCCTCTGCTAGGCACTCAGGCTGCTCCAGCCCCACTTTCGCCCCCTCTTCCACTGCATGGTTCCCGCGTTCGGGCGTCTCCGCTCCCTCCTTGGGCGCGTTGCCTGGCTCTCTAGCGCCGGACGCGCCCGTCGGCGCGTCTTCTTCGCTCTTGACAGGCCCGCCGACGCTCGGCGCAGCTGCCCCCTGAAGCGCTGCATGTGAGGTCTCTGCGCGCGCCTCGGATCCTCTCGGCGCGTTTTTCCTTTCGAACTCGCTCTCGCCTTCCACCTTTGCAAATCCGGTGAGAGCGAACGCAGCGCCGAGGTCTTCTCCGCTAAGGCTTCCGCCTCTCGCACGGTGGTGGGCGGTCGCGGCCGCCTCGGGGCCTTCTCGCTCCTCTTCTGTCCCTGAGCCGCGCGAGAGTTCAAGCGGGCTTCCGCTCCGCTCAGGCGGCCCCGCGCCGAGCGAGAGTCGGTCTCTCTCCCGATCGGCGGCGGCCGCCCCCCCTCGAGACCCTCGACTCGCGTCGCTCCGCCTCTGTTGGTTGCGCTCCGCCGCCTGGAGAGCGCGCGCCGCGGCGCGCTGTCGGGCCTCGCCGCGGCAAGCTTCTGCGCGCATTTTCGCGTTCAGGAAGCCGTATTTGGCTGCGGCGAAGGTGCGTTTGTGTTGTTTGCCGTCTTCGTTCCAGCGCGCTGTCCACTTCTGACCGCTCTTGTCGTAAACCACGCCGCTGACGCCGCTCCGGTACACGCACCCAGCCTCCGGGCCTCCGCAGCGGCAGTCGCTGCCGCCCAGACCCCGACACCCCACCAGCGGAGATACGCCCGCGCCTGTCGGCACAACAAACGGGGACAAGCCTCCGAAGCCCGGCGCGCTGCTGCGCGAAGTCGCAGACTCTTTCAGCGTCGACGAAGACGCCGCAGGCGTGCACAAGCTGGGGTTCGGCGCCTCAGCCCCCCGCCCGCCTGCGGACAGACTCGTGGAGGAGTCAAACAACGACGACGACAGGGAAGGCGTGACTCTGCGATGGTCCTCGTGGCGCAGCTCGAACGACGCAGGGACGAGACGACGGTGCGGAGGCGCATCGAGACCAGAGAAGGCGGAGGCGGACGACGCAGACAGACGACGATCGCCTTCCAACAGCGCCTGCGAGCCTGCAGAGACGAGAGACGAGACAGGCGAGAGACCAGAGGATGTACATTATCAGCAGCGCTCACGCTGGAACGAAACAGTGGCTCGATGGGGCACAAGATCCACACAGAGACAGAAAAGTTAAAACTCGACCTCCATCCGCCCTCTCCGGCCTCCGATGCCTGACGGGGTCGTATTGCGTCTGTGTGTCTGCTAGCAATAGTTGTCTATGCGAAATTTCTAGCGAGTCCCGAACGAAACAGTGGGCTGCGCGCTAGAGGGGGTGAGCTGTGCGTGGCGCGTGTGGGGAGAGAGAAGCTGTAAGCGCGCCGGTTAGCCGTGGTTGTCCTACCTGTTTCTGTGGGCGTACAGGCATCTGCCGCGTACGCTGCGCGACTCCTTCGTTCCTCTTCTTCCCTTTTGGCGAGCCGAACAAGGTGCAGCGCGAGACGTCGGAAGAGGAGGCCCTCCTCAGCTTCTTTCCCGTTCCCGTTGGCAGATCGCCTCCTCGTTGTCTCGTCTTCCCACGGATCTATGTCTCCTGTCATGCTTCTCGCGCGACTGCTCCACTCCTGTCGTCTCTCGCCGCCGCCCTCCGCCCTACGGTCGTGTCGCGGTTCTCTCGCCACCACCTCGCCGTCTCCGCCCCTCTCATTCGCGCGCCGCCGCGCGCTTTCTTCCTGCGCCAGAGAGAGAACTGTGGAGAGAAACGCCGAGAACGAGGGCGAAGCCGACAGCGAAACGTCTGCGAACTGGTCGCGGCCGCTCAGTCTCCGAGGCGTCCCTGCGCGTTCGTCCATCTGCTCGCCCGTCCCTCGCGCCTCACGACCTGCCAGACGCGCAAACGAAGATCCGGAGGAAGACGAAGCAGGGTCGCTCGGCGGATTGAACGCCGCGCCGACGGCGGGTTCTGCCGACGCCTGGTAGGCAGCCCTGGGGTACACGGCGCCCGCGGAAGAAAATGCGTACGGCGGGCCGCCAACTTCGTGAGGCCTCGCCGTCCCGTAGGCCTCCCTCGACCTCTGGTCCTTTTCAGTGCCTCGTCTTTCGCGTTCGCTAAGTTCTTCTTTCTGAATCCTCAAGAACTCCTGAATCGCTGTAGGAAAGAGCGTTCCAGGTGAAGCCAGGGAGGCAGCGAGGCCCTCTTCTCCCTGAAGAGACGCCGCAGAAGAACTCGCGACGCCTCGTCCTGCAAAGTCGACCCGCCGCTGCTCCCCGCCCTCTGCGCCGCTACGCGGGTCGCAGGCCGCAGAAGTCGAGGAAGAGGCGCCGGCGATGCCCGCGGGCGACGATCCCGCGACGAGGCTGTGAAGACGCAGGTCGCCGTCGGCATCCAGGCGGGAACTTCGCGACTTCCAGCGGGCAGCCTCTGCGCCCTTCGCAGACGCGAGATTGTCTGCTGCCCCTCCATGGCTAGTGCTGAGGGCGCGCGCGCTTCCGAGCTCTAGACTCCCAGGCCCCGGCGCTGCGGAGGCAGACGAAGACGGCGGCAGCAGCGCAGAGGACAGCAGCGTGCCCGCGGAAGGCAGGAGCGGCTGCAAGACGCTTGGCGGCGGAGAAACGACAGATGACGACAGCGGAGACGTCGGCGTCGAAGAGACGGGAGAGTACGCGTTGGCGGATGTGCACTGAGAGGACGAAGAGGATGAAGTCTGGAGGGAGGCGGTCGTGGTGCACACGCCGCTCGAGAGGCCGCCGGATGCAGACGACGACACCGACGACGCGAAGGAGGAGAACGACGCCCGCTTTGACGAAAAACGAGAGGTATAAGAGGAAGGGAACGAAGACAGCATGTCCCCCGTCGGCGGCTCAGTCGACGGCAGACTTTCGTAGAAAGACTCAGGAATCGTGGAGAACAAGCCTGAATACCGCTCTGATACCTCAAACTGGCACCAGGCGACACAGACAGAAGGAAGCAAGTCGCGAAGCTGACTGATGAATCGGCAACGAGCATGTGCGTTGTCGAAGTTCAGTGAATACACATACTCTACGTCGAGGCGTGTACTAGGCTGAGCAATACAAGCATGTAAGAAGAGTGCATGTTCCGTTCGCACACGAAGAGCAGAAAACGAAGCATTCCTTTGACAAGACCGCACGCGACGGTGGAAAAACGCACGCGCAGTTTCATCCCGAGCAACCCCTGATTATCTTTGTCGGGTCGATACACTGCCTTCAATCTGTTCCATATCCCCGACTCTTACCACCTTAATTATGCCCATCTGATGCACGACGGCGCAGCGATGCTTCCCAGACATGTAGGTCTGGGGACCGTACCTTTTCGTGGGGGGCTGCCGACGCACTTAGACTCTCTTCTGCTTCCTTTTCCTGCTGTTCCTGCAGTCGGCGGAGAAGAAAAAGCAGGTGCTCCTGTTGGTCCTGCTCGCAGAGACGAAAATGCTTCTGATCCTTCTCAGTCTCCAGAATGTTGATGAGCTCTCCCGCCAGACTCTCCCACCGCCGCCGAGCGCGGTCGTCTTCTCCGAATCCCCTCCCTCTCTCACTGCCGCCCACGTCATCCCCCTGCGCGCCACTGCGATCGCGTTTCTGTCGGCCGGTGTGCGTCCGGAGGCTGGCGAGAAAACGCGACGCCCAGTCTCCTTCGCTCCTTGGTTCGTCGTCTCCGCTTCCTCCTCGTCTCGGCGCCTCCATTTGGCCGCTGGCGGGGCGTTGAGAAGAGGCGAAAAACGCGTAGGAAGCAATCTGCTCCCTCAGCAGTTTTTCCTCCTCCTCGGCGCCCCTCAGGTTCTCCAGCGGCGTCGCCAACTGCGTGGCGATCCACTGGAGATGCTCAGGAAGGTCTGAGGAGGCGGAGGGCGCCTCCGCCTCCTCAGGTGCAGCCTCTCCTCTCGCACGCGGCTGCTCGCTCTCTTCTACCTCTCCTCGCTCGTCTCCCTGCTCCGCGTTGGTCAACACCGCCCCGTCGGTCGCTGGCGGAGGAATCGAAGAGGTCGTCGCACTGCTGGGCGTCGCATCGCAGGGCGACTGAGACACCCGTGGCTCTGCACCGGTCTCCCTCCGCTTCAAGGCGTCTTCGTCGCCCTGCATCGACGGCTCCACGCCGCCACCTTTGGCTCTCTCTGATGCGCTCTCCCTCTCCGCCGGCGCGCGCACAGCCCACAGCGGCACTGAAATGAGCTCAGGCAAGTCAGCGAGTTTGTCTTCGGCCTCACCTTCCCAGGCGTCCGGTCCGGTTCCCCACTCTGCGTTGGGTGCCTGCTGCATCCGTCGTTCTTGACTCTTCTCCGCCCCGTCCTCGCAGGGCTCCTCGTCTCCGGCGTTGGGCGAGAGGGCGCGGCTGCCTCGCTGTCCTGCGTGCTCCGCATCTCCTCCATCGCGTCCGCCCTCCTCGCTGCCGAGGCTCATCTTTGCGCCTCCGAGCCTCATCGTGCACACAGGCTCCTCACGCGTAGAGGCGAGAGCCGCCCTCGGGTACACGTCTGCCAACGAGCCGGCCGCGGCCGCGCGAAGCAGAACGCCGCCTCGGCGTTTGACTGGCTTTGCTAAAGCGTCACAGACCGCGTCCAGGGCGTCGGACGCTGCAGACGCAGACTTGGAGTCTGTCAGGATTTGTAGAATCGCCCCGATACCTCGAAGTTTGTCCGTTAGCAAGCTGGCGAGCTGACCAGGCACTGCCACCCCTGCCTCTCCAGCGCTCAGCGGCTTTTCAGATGAATCAGCTTGCCCCTGTGCAACAAGCGATTCCGCAGCCTCTGTCGCGGCGACGCCCGCCAGCGGCGTATCCTCTTGTTGCGCCTGCTGGTCGTGTTTTGCTTTCCTTCCTGCGTCGTCGATACCTCCCTCGCGATTCTCGGGCGGAGCACGGTTCGGGGCCTTCTCGCGTCGGCGAAGGCCAGCTGCCGCCGCTGCCCTACTGTCCTCCACGTGAAGATGAAGACGGTCGAGAAGCGGTCCAAAGCAAACACGCAGAAACTGCGTGAGATCCTTCAGGCTGGTCGCGCTCTTCACTAGCTCGATGTGGAACGTGTACTGCGGGTATGCCTGTCGGAGTGGCAGTGCCAGATGAACTTCCTTCCGCTGAGCGCGCTCGCTCCGCACTCCCCCGGCTTTGTTCGCGTTCTTCTCTGGAGACAAACTCGATGCAGAAAGCGAAGCAGGAGGGGGGGAATCGAAGGCCCGCGGCGAACGGACGGAGGAAGAGGGAGAGGGAGACGCTGAATCAGACGGCAGGGGTGCTACACGTGGCTTCGTGAGATGACTCGGTTGTCGCTTGACAGAGGGCGACGCGGGCGAGGCCCGACCGAACGGCCGCAGAAACGAAACTGCGAAGAGGAGATCCAGAGCGAGCTGGCGGAGCTTCTCTAACTGCTCCTGTTCGCTCTCGCTGGGCTTTCGGTTTCCGCCTTTAGGAGTCTCTTGACGCTCGCTATTCTTGAGGCGTCTTGGCGACAACGCGAGCGAGAGACCTGCCTCTGTGGGGAACGCGTCCTCGTCCCCGCTTCCTCGGCTCCTTCCAGAAGCCGCTGTCGACACTTCCCCGTGTTGGCGCGTTTCGTCCTCCTTAGTGAGGCCCTCCCGAAGGCGCACGCACGTCTCTGCCTCTTTTTTGGACGCAGGGAAGCCAGAGACCTCTTGGCGGTCACCCGCAGTCTCGTCCACCGCGGCCTTCGGCGGCACGTGCAGGGAACGAACCGCAGCAGGCCAAGCGAAGGGCGAGGCGGCCCTTGGCGGGTATCCCCCTTCCCGATGTTCTGCGTGACCTTCAGAGGCACGCGCGGTGTCTGTCGTCTCCGAGGAGCTGCTTTGAACCCCAGAGGCACGGCCCCTAGTCAATTTTTGCGGAACGGGGGAGGCGAAAGAACGCGCGTGGGCGTCTTCTCCGTCTGGTTCGCTTTTGAGTCCACCTTGCCGCACTCCCGAGTCAAGGGTCGCGGATCTGGATGAGAGAGCCGAAGTCGCAGTAGAATCCGGTGACTCACCGGTGTTCCTGCCTCCCTGACTCGTTCCGTAGCTCTCGCGGGAATCCGATCGGATGCTGGTTGCAGAGCGAGAGTCCACAGCAGGCGGCCGAGCTTCGCCTTCGTGGCTTTCAGAACAGGACCAATACCTCGAAGTGGAGAGAGAGGGACTGGAAGAACGCAGAGCAGTGCCGGCGCCTGCATCGCAAACTGCGAGGCGCACGTCCGCTTCTCTGGGCACGACAGGAGAGGACGACGAAGACAGGATATCCGGAACTCTCTGCTCACTCCCGGTAGCGCATATGTTGCAAGTCTCGAGACTTGTAAGAGTCGCCTCGCTGCCCCCTACCCTAGGCTCCTGGCGATCCTGTTTCAACTGAACCCGAGGACCTGCGGCGACGACGGTTTCCAGTTCTCTAGTGTCACCAGAGATGCGGGAGTCCTCGCGAGCGCTGCTTCCAGCTAGAGCCACGTGGGCAGTTCGTAGGTCTTCTTGCTCCCCTGCCGGCGGCGCAGTCTGCGGGTGAGTATTCTTCAACTTGCTCAAAAAACTTGGTTGGTTTTCCAAGACGTGGGGCGTCCTGTCGCGCGTGTGCCTCATAGAAAAAGAAAAACCTGCCTCATGGGTGGGCTCCGTCGGGAATGGCGACAAAAATCCTGATCGCAACGACCCTGCCGACGGAGGGGACGAGTGGAGTAATGGTGCTCGGGGGTCTTTTGGGTTCGCAGAAACAAAATATCCCTCGAATCTGCTCGGAACTTCACGCGCCCTCACACTTGCAGGGCATGGCGAGAGGCGAGTGTTCCTGTCCTCAGTTACGGACAGACTGCCGGAAAAATCAACCTGCATGGTTCACCCGCTCACCGCATACATGAGGCGGGCTCGCGTGTGCGTATATGTCCACACATCACATAGACGACCACACCAACCGGACCCACAGATATCCAGTATACAAAGTATGCGTATTGAACGACTTTGAACAAACTCGCATACAGTTTCATTTGAGGCCATTATTTGCCTCCTGGGATGTTGCTGCTGTCCGCTTGATGGTACTTGGGACGTTTCACCCACAGTCTTCGACGCTCCTGAGGCCCGAGGCCTCCTCTCTCGAAAAGAAAATCAACGGCGCGAGGCAGGCGGCAAATTGTCTCCCAGCTCTTCCACACAAAACGCCTCAGCGCTGGCGAGCACTCAGGCCGAAAGCGATAAAAGAACGGCACCACGGAGCTTCCGGCAGACAGGTCCTCGACCCGCGGCAAGAGTCCAGCTTGTCGTGGAAGAGGAGTTGCAAGAGGCGATCGCAAAAATGGAAACGTAGGATGCCTACACCGGCAACGGCGACAAACGTTGAAGGGGGAAGGGGCTCGCCACGCGACCCGCTTGGGGTTTGCGTTATCCCCCTTCTATCGATCAAAATCTGTCGGTTAATACAAGTGGACGCGCACTCCCTCTCTCGTTCCGTGTTTTGCGGACGGCAAACAGATGGAAACGGCGTCGAATGCCACCACGAGAGCGAACGCACGAGTCGCCACGGAAACGAGGTACCACGTAATTTGCGTGGTCGGCGACGGCTTGACGCGGCCGCAAAGGGGCGGAAAAAAATGGGTCGCGGAAGGAAACACCCTGAAAAAAAAAGTGGGCAGACAAACGAGAGTAGCGCAGAATAGGAGAGAGGGCTGCGCAACACGCTGCGTAAGGAATACGTGAAACACACCTCAGACTAGAACTCGTCCCTGGACGCCAGACGATACTCGTACAATATAAGCGCCAAGACCCGTATACAAGTTAAAAGCGCGCCCACAAACAGCGCACATAACGCTCACAGCTATGTGAGGGTACAGACTGAAGACAAACCAGATAGGACTAGAGACTTACAATAGTAGGGGTCGACGTGAATCCCACGGAAAAAGACGAGGACGTTGAGCAGAAGAATGCATCCTACGGATGGAAAATAAGTGATCTTTCCACTTGAGCTTGCTGAGATGTATTCGAGCGCCACTGGCGGTGCCCATTTCTCTCTCGCACCACGGTACATATCTTCGGGGCACTTCCCTAGTCACCGCCTCCAATTTATACAAGCGAAGTTGGATAGCTGCTTCCCTCCAGACCCTAGCGAAACACGGAAATAAAGTCTATATATACATATATACGCAGATACTGAGTATAGGCGCACGGAAAGAGTCATCCCCGACGCGCTTAATACGATCAGGCGGAGGCGTATTGTAGAGCGCAGAGACGACGGGCGAGCTCTCCGCTTCAGGCCCCTTTTGAAGAGGACTTGATGAGCAAGCCTGACACAGACATAGGCATGGCTATAAAGATGTTCCCTCAGCTTGAAATAATTCCCTTGCGACATTCGCTCTCCCTTGGTTTGCTAGGGCCCAAGAGATAAACGAAAAAAAGGGCGAAGAAGGGTGGGTAAAAAACGTTTTGGGGGGCGGAGAGGCAGCTCGCGCCCGTCCGCGTCAGTAACTTACAGACCTCACGGGACAATGACCTTACTCTTTTTGCTATGGGGCGTGGTACGGCGTCGAGCGCAAAAAAGGGAAGAGGGAAAGACGAGCGGTAAGCGAAAGAGACAGGAGAAAGGGAGGAGGGAAAAAGGGGGATGGTCGACCTGTTTTTCTCTGGAGGCTTTCTCCGTTGCTGCTAGCCCTTCTGGTTGACTCCGGCTACGGAAAAGCGGTTGCACGTAATGCAGGTCTTTCGACAGATCACCACACGCGAAAATGAAAAGCATACTCTCCGAGCAATTCACAACCTTTCTGCGAAGGCATACACCACGAGGATCGCAAGCTGTCTACGGGTTGAGAGGCGAGCGAGCCTGCAAGAGCGAGACTATGCAAACAAGCTTAGCCGTCGTCCAAGCCTGCGTGCGAAACTGTTGATAAGAGCTAAACAAGGGACCGAAACCTCGGCTACCAAAAACGCGGACGACATACTGTCGAAACCCGAAATCTGAAGAGCGTCATGTAACACCGTGAGTCTGTCTCGACCCAGAGACGCGTTGCAAGCAGAACAGTATCTGTGGTAACTGTTCTCCGTGCCTAGGTACGCATTTTTACACGCAGATGCGTTCTTCGGCTGTGCGGGTATTTATCCGTGGTGAAGCATGAATGCTAACAATACGTCCTCACAGAGGCAAAAAACCAGTTCTACCGCAGCGATCGGTTAAGCTCGCAGAGGGCGCGATGACACACTGCAGATAAGGAGCGTGCAGAAAGGGACAGCAACGATCCAAATGTCGAAAACGCCAAGACGTTAAGGTGTCACCTTTCGGCACAATAAAAGGTCTCCTGAACGTCAGCCTTCAGACAAACACAACAAATGCATGTAGTTCCTGTTAGCCACACCAACATCGAATATGTAACCTAGCACCTTCGGGGAACGGAGATCGGCGAATCCCCCGGCCGCGCAATCAGCGAGCCACAGAGGGACACCACCAGACTGGCTGACAGACTTCAGAAACGAGCGTGGACGTTTCCGTCTAAAGTTACGAAACATCAACTTCATACACAACCCTGGCGATATTGCGAGGTTGCGAATCGTTAAAACAAATGCCTGAAGATCAGTCGGTTTGAAGAGGTCTCACGGCTGGAGAGTCACCCGCTAGTCCCTTCGTCCCCCGACAGCCGCAGGCTTTGAAAAGGATTAGAGGCACCCTCACATCGTCAGAAGAAACTCGCCGGGGCCCGGGCCATGATTTGGGTCTAGGGAGACATGTACGTGCGTAGGTATGCACGAACTGAAATCAAAGGTGAGAGCGAGAACACGGGGGATTTGCCAGGCGTCTGAGCCAGCGGAACCATCCGCCGAGGGGGCAATATTCTTGAAACCTGACTGCCAGCGCCGCGTTCTAGGGCATTCTACGCAGCACTGTATCGCGTGGGCGGCTGCGGAAGAAGGCCAGATGTCAGAGAAGCGAGTTCTAATTGCGTGTTATCTGCTTGTGGCGACTGGAAAAGACATGAATTCGCACCCGCAATTTTCCAGGACCCATGCCAGCGTACGTTCAGGGCGCACATGGCTAGAGCGGACACCGGGCATCCAAACTCGCGTCGCTGATACAGGACAGGCTGGCCCTGTCGACCAACTCGTCGGGGAAGGACTGACACCACGGATTCTGCCCTACTGGAGACGCCTGAGGCTCTGTGTGTGGGACTGGAAGGCACTAAACGGCACTGAAAAAAAGAATGACCATAGTCTAGACGACTACAGAAAAGGAACTGGCCTCGCGAGTCGAGGAACCGGCAGACGCGCCCTCAGGAGTCCTCGTTCTGCACCCAGGGCCGAGGCAGACGGGCCCCTGGGCGTAAAGCTGGAAAGAGACACCAGAGCCGGCCCCAACCCAGGACGGGTTCTCAGGCAGCAGACTCGCAGTCAAATATCTCGCCCACAACCCACCAACGTGACAGAGACTCACTGCGCTCGACGCGTTCTTCTGGCGTCTGTGACCTGTCTTTTTTTTCGCAGTCCGAGGTGTAAAACATGGGGTCGAAAAGGATCTCTTTCGAAGCAGTTTCCCGGCAGACACGTGGCTGACGGTGCAGCAATGATCCACACGTCACAGACGAAAGTGTAACATCCGCGGCTACAACTCAGTACACTGCGACTACTGTAGAAGAACAAATCAGAACAGCAACGAAGCGTAACTCCTGACTACTGTTGGTCGCCAATGGATTTTCCTGCTTTGGACCTCTTAAGAGGCCTTCAGTTACACCGTTCTCCAGTCTTGCTGGAAGACAAGTTCTGTCGAAAAGGCTTCCTCAAATGTAGCTCTATGTCAGACTGTTTACGACGACCACTGGAATCAACGGGTCTTCTGGCGTGAATTTGAACTGGGTAGTTGTTGAGTGTACGTCTGAGGCGCTCGCCGCACCGAAGCAGAGTCCGTATCGGCGTATTTTGTGTTCACTGATCTTTGGGGGTGTGTCGCATGGAATCGAGGACCCTCTGCCACTGATGCACACATGGTACACCTTTTTGCGAAGGGACTATTACATACAGCACCGCCTTGGTAATTAGTTCCAATAGTGGAGAACCGCAGCAAGGGGTGTTTCTGTCCGCCGTAGCTCCCGCTTTCCCAACAAGCTTGTACTGCGGAATTCGAGATCTATCCGCCATGAGCCTCCTGCAGTATTCTTGAACGGGAAATGTTGTGTATGGCAACTGGTCTACGTTGGGCCACGGCTTTCTATCTGCAAGCAATCTCACTTGCTCTCTGCACTAGGAGACCGGAAAAACGGTGAATCGTGCCCACCGCATCCTGACGTCTGTACTTTTGCAGAAACTTCCGCATGACCACCATAAGCAGCATCTGTAAATCCTTCATAAAGCTAAGTGACGCCAGGCGGCTGCAGGCTTCGTATCACCGATCGCGCGAGAGGCGTAACGGCGGGATTGTTTTCGAATTTGGAAGGGGTGGGGGGTAGGTGGCGGGGGGCTGGCGGAGGACACGAGGAGGCGGCGTGCTAGTTTAGTGACCACGGCGGCGCTCTGTCTCTGCCTCAGTCTCGGACTGCTTTGCTCTCTTGTCACACCCTTTTCTCCGCTTTCCCCGCGTAACCCCGCAAGAGACCGAGTCCGCTCTGCTGCGTCACGTTTCTGAGGAGCCTGTACCGGTGTCGGTGATCTTCTGTTCCATCGTCGCAGTCAGGTTTCTCGGTTTCACCCCGCTCTGGCCAGTCTCGGAGTTTGGAGCACCTCTTCCCATCTTCCGGTACTGGAAAAGCGTGTCGCATCAGCGTCCCGTGCGAAATTGCCAGCCAGACTGTGGTTTTTACTTTTCTTTACGGGGGAGAAGCCGTTCTGTGCGACACACTTTCTCTTTTTTCAGTAAGTCTCGTTACTTCACCGTGTGCCTTTGCTCCGCCGGACGGGGTGACGCGTGTTTTCCGTCGTGGAGGTGGCGGCGCTTTTGGAACGGGTTTTTCTGTGAGATAGATTTGGTCAAAAAAAAAATCTCTCTGTTCGCAGACGCTGACTTACCTTGCGCAGTTTTTTCTGTCCAACGTGTTGCTGTGTTGGTTTTGTTTTGACCGGGGGTAATCCTCTTTTCCAGCACACGGTGAAGGTACCTGGTACGTCCACACATACATGTCCGCCGTTTACACTCCTCGTGACGCACCCGTTGTGGCGCAACTGGAGCAATCCACCCTTTCTTCAGGGGCGTTTTTTTTCCTGGCGCACATCTGCACTCTGTCGATTTCCTTTCTTCCGCCCCTCGTTTGGGTTGTGTCGCGCGCGCGTGCGTCCCGCCCGCTTCCTTCACGCCGTGAGGCTCTGCCTGTGCATTTTTCTGCAAAATGATTTCCATTCTGGGAAACTTTCTCGGTACGCTCCTCGTTTTCGGGGTGAGCTTCGTGTATCCGGCGTACCTGACATTCCGTTTCTTGTTGGCGCACCGCGCACAGGGCGACGGCGCACGGCCGAACTTCCCCCCAACAGAGTATATCCAGCATGTTTTTTACTGGGTGCTTTACGCGTGGCTGACGGTGTTCACGGGCTTCGTTCTCTCCAAAATATCCGCTTTCATTCCTCTGTATCATGAACTCCGCGCCGCGCTCTTCTACTGGCTCGCCAGCCCCGACTTCAAGGGCGCGGGCTGGCTGTGGCTTGTCATTCTGAGCCCTCACTACGGCGCTGTGGACGCCATGATCCGCGACCTCTACGAGCGGTTCTGTCCCCCCTCGCTCAAATCCTACCTCTCTGTCGTCGCCGAGGGAGGAGAGAACGCAGTGGAACAGGCCTTCCGCCGCGACCGCACCGCCAACAAGCAGCTGGACGGCGAGAGCTTAAAGAGCAAGTGAAGCAACTCTCGAAAAGAACGAACAACAAGCAGGCAACGGATTCGCGCCGAGAGCAAACCCAAGAGAGGGAGAGGGCATGGGAGACTCATTCATGAGGAAACTGTGGACAGAAGCTGTCCCGTCCGGTGTCATCCCGTGTACATGCGTGTATACATATATATATATATATATATATATATATACATGTGCTCAGGCTGGATTGTGAAGATGTGGTCTCACATCTAGATAAGCCCTTTTTCGCCCCCCCTGTATCTGCTTGCAGTTGGGTTTCGGTGCTCCACGCCCTGCCTAAACTCTATCTCTGAATTCTGGTGTGAAATTTGCAAACTGCATGCTGCGTATCCACCAGCGCTTCCGTTAGTATCGTCGATTTCGCATATTAAACTCCGGCTTGAAAGAACAAAGCACGGATCTATCAGACTGCCTTGGCTACTAGAAACCACACCGGGGCACAGCTGCTGTGGTGTGCTGATCCACAAGTTATTTACTTGTGCAGACATACATAGCGACTCGATCGCGCCTCGGTTGCAGCGCTTGACTCTCTGCATCATTAGGTGGCACTTCACTCTGAAGAGAAACGAGACGTGAAAACTACCACGAAAAACGTGAAACCGCCGCCCTCAGTATCCGTACTCTGTCGAGTTTAAAAACACCTGAAAGCACCCAGCAAGCCGCCCGGTCGAGGGCGGAGGACAGAGAGCAGACCTACCGCGACAAGGCAGAGCGTGTTCTGTCTACACAATGTAGGTATACATCTCCACAGAAATGGGATATAAGGTTCGACTGCGCGGCTTCCGCGACGCTGAACAACCCGCTGGCTTGTCCCTTTTCTATTCTACCTCGAGCAGCGACAGCAACCCCAGGAATCTGACGACTTATGTGGGGCAGACGCTACATGTTGTAAGTACTGTGCTTGAGTTCACTCGTTTTCAGCGACAAAAGTGAGCACGGAGAAAAATATCGGGTCTAGTGCCTTTCTCAGTTTCGCACCTGAGTCTGGCGACCCCCGCCCCCCCTCAGAGGACACACTTCTGCAGCTGGAGTAAGTGTCCGCGTATGTAAGTCATGTGCCACATGACGACGGAAGCCAAGCTGTCTGGAGAGTGGGTCAAAGTGTAGCGGGTCTTCTACCAACAAAAGTTCAGCGCCCCGCAGCCGAATGGGCATGTGTAGCTCTTTTTGCGCGTGACAACAGTGGACAACTTTCGGGCTTCTGTTGGTTTTATCCTACTGTTTACTCTGGGTGGCTGTAGCGAAGTAGTTATGGGTGCGGCTGATATGGATATGGCCCTACCGGATACACATCATAGCGAGCCTCATTTCATGTCTTACTCTCTCACTCGTGCGTGAATAGCTACTGCTGAGGCTTGAGGCACTTTCGTCGCGGCAACAGCGGGCTCGACAGCCCAGCACTGACTCGAACTCAGCAGTCGTTTGACGGTCGTGTTCACCGCGGGAAACGCCACACACGAAAGCGAAGCGTCGCACGGCTTTTGGAGCCCAAGAGCCGTTCTCCACGCCCAGCCAGATGCGTCAGCGATACTTGGGTTGCACGCTTCCGTTACGATTCTCTCTTGTGACATCTTCGCTGACCACAGAGACGTGTAAACCGCGGCCGCCTCACGCCTTTGCTCCCAGAATCACTCGGATCAAATTCTCCGTCTCCCTGCTCTCGGCTTCCAGCCCCAGACGACAGCGTTTCGCAGACTGAATGAGCGAGACGAGCAACAAGGAACTTCGGGTGCCCTCTTCTTCTCTCCTTCGGCGCCGCCCTTCCGTTCCAGACTCGTCCGCCGTCGGCGACGCGGACCCTTCCTCTGTCGCGCGACTGTCTTCACTCAGATCCAGCGGCAACGCGGAAGCGGGAGACTGTCTCGTGGGTGCAGCGCCGTCTGTCATGCGCGAAGAAGCTGCAGGTCCGGTCTCGACCAGCGAGCTGGGGTCACCGCAGGGTCGGCCTGCGCACACGTGATCAGACGGCGCAACTTCCTGGGCTAGGCTCCTCTCTGCAGGGCGCTCGTCAGCGGAGGGGGGCGTCTCTGGAGATCTTGCCGGCTCCTCCGGCGTCTCAAGGGGTCGAAGCCCCGCGTCGAGGCCGACGACCGTCCACGGCGCCAGACGGCCCTTCCAGGGCTCATCAGCCGTCTCCTGGAGGAGACCCCACACGGGGTGAGGCACGAGGAGGAGACACGAAATCGGGCCCCGCTCCGCCTGTGCCTGCCCTTTCGGCTTACACTCGGAGAACTGGAAGAGGGCACTCGCCTGCGCCTCCAGAGCTTCGCAGACATCTTGCACGGTGTGTGCGGCTTTCGCTCTTTCTCCCCAGCCGATGAAGGCCTCTTCGTCTTCTCGCATTTGGGCACGCGTCGCGGCGCCGTCGCCAGCAGCACTGGCGCCGCTTGCAAGGAAGCTCGCGATCCGCTTGCCTTTCTCCTCTAGCCCCCTCTGCAGCCCTCTTAAAGTCTTCACAGCGTTTCCGCGGGTGTAGCTTTCTTCTAGCTCTTCGAGGCCGCAGCAGTCTGAGCGGCGTGCCCGTCGCCTTCGCCGTCCTTCTCCCTCGCCTTCGCCTCTCTCTTCTGCTTGCGCGCGGCCTTCGCCTTGCATCGCCTCGAAACCGTCGCACGCGACTCGCCACTCTGGCGGCGGAAGAATCCACTGAGAGAGGCCGGAACTGAAGGCGACGCAATGCTCAACAGCCTCCACTGTTTGCTTGATGAGCCGAAGTGACACGCGGAGATGGCAGGCTTCTCGAAGCCTCTCTACAGCCATATCTTTCTTCGAGTCGGCGCCGCTTTCTCCGCTCCTGCGGTCTTCTCTCCACCTCTCGTCTGAGGTTTGCTCCGCCTCCTCGCCGCGCGCGCCCTTCGCAGGCCGCCCGCTCCCCCCGTCAATGAGCGACCCCACACGCAGAGGCATCGCCTCACCTGCGGCTTGAGAAGGAGAAGACAGGTAGGCCTGCAGCTGCAGCCTCCACTGGGAGCGGAGAACGTCGGAGAGAAGAAGAGGCACAGGGCGCGGCAGTAGAAGAAGTCGGTGAGTCTCCAGCGCTAGCCGCGTCATGGACCGGACGGCGCGATGCAGCCAACGCGACGCAGGGAGGAGCCGGCCTTCAGATAGGCCGTCGCAGGTGAAGGGAGACGAGAGCGGAATGCGCGAAGAAGTCTCAGCACCCAAAGGCGACGCGGATGTCGAGAACGAGAACATAGTCCGCGCAGCAGGGACGTAGCCCGCGCACGTGAACTGGACCAGACGAGACGACAAGAGGGCCGCCGCGTCTTGCCTGAAGAAAAAACAGACACATGGCAGACTCAGTCGACGGAAAACCTCTTCTCTCTCTTGCCAAGGTCCACCGGCGACGCTGGCGAGCCTCCGGGATGTTGAAGCTCGCTGAGCACGCAAAGACTAGCCAGGCGTGAACGTGCGACGAAGACCCGCGACACACGTCCGGGACGCCATACGAAAGCAGGCGTGGATCAAACTCGCAACGCGAGAGGAGCAGAAACGCTGGCGGGCAGACCTTGGAAGAGAGGAAGAGCGCCGTCAAACGCCTCGAGCGCATGCACCAGCGTCCACACTCTAAAGAACGGAAGAAGCGTCAACTGAGGGTCTTTCGAATTTTGGAGCCATTTATTCGATTGAGTGAACGAACAAGATCATCAAATTTGACGGTACGCTCCTGAAAGGAGCGGCACCAGCTGTACACAAAGGTTTCTTAACTAAACGGAGGAGTCACGAACCCGAAAAACTCACAACCCGCCTCGCCGACGTGGATGCTAGGCACATTGCCACAGACACCGCCATAGACGAAACGCCTTGCGCTCCGTGTCTCACCTTGTTTTTTCGTCCAGCCATCCATGGGCGTCAGCTGCGATGGCCTCCAGACGCCGCCGAAGCGCCACAGCCACGAGTCCTTGCGCCTCTTCCTCAACGGTCTTCTCGACTCGAGTCGGCCGTTGCTCTGCCTCGGCGTCTTCCCGGCTCCGCTGGCCTCTTCGAAAGCCGCCTCTCGCGTCAGTTGTCCTCTGCTGCGAGCTCGCGTCTGAGAGGCGGACGGCGTGCGGAGGGACGATGAGCGTGAAGAGGAGACGCAGAGGAGGCAGGGCCTCGAAGTCTCCCAGCGCTGCGCCATCGTCATTGCCGTCTTTTCCGTCGCTGGACTGCGACAACTCGAGGTGCCTAGGGGAGGCCGAGGAACTGTTTCGCAGCCTTTTTACAAAATAAACAAGGCGCACCAGAATCTCCCTCCACACACGCTTCGTCCTTTCTTCTCGCGCACGCCTGGCATCTGGCGCCTCGTCGATCACCCCCCTCATCCCCCCCGGCGCAGCCTCGCCGCCGCGGACTACCTGGAGGTCTTCCCAGAAAACAGAAACGGGCAAGGCGGAGGCCGCGGCCTCTCCGCCTTTTGCGTCTTCGCCGTTCGCCATCTCCTCGCTCTCCTCGCCCACCGCCGCGCGCTGCGCGGTCGCGGAAGGCAGGAGGAAAGACGAGAAAGCCGCGGAGCGCTGGTCGCCCTTCCTTCGTCCGTAACTGCACGCCGGAGACGGCGACGCGTCGCCGACCGCCACCGCAAAGGGCAGCGAGAGAAACACGCCTGTGGCGCCCTCCCAGACTTGTTCCTCTCTAAAGAAGAAAGCTCTACCCTCTTGCTCCCTCTCCTCGTCCCCTCCGGCAGGCGCTTTCTGTCTGCGTAAAGCCGACCAACTGGCGTCGGCAGCCCCTGGCACCCAGCGTGATCCCACGATATGCAGACAGCTGTGGACTGGCACGGAGGACGCCGGAGACGACGCGCCAGCGGCGGAAGACGCGAGAATACCGCTGCGCTCGCCCTGCATCGTCTCGTCGCCCTGACCGCGCAGTGCGGCTTCCCCCCAGAAAACCGCGCTCGGCAGGACAACCGCCTTGTCTGCGGCGCGCCGCGCAGTCGACCCCGCCGGGAGGGAAAACGCCACGCCCCCGCAGCAGGGCGTCCCTGCGATGCCTCCGCCGCCCTCGCGGGCTTTCGCCTCTCTCTCCCACAGGAAACCGAGCGCCTGCGGCAGCAAAGCCGCGACGAGTGCGTCGGCGCTGCAGGCGTCTCCCCCCCGCCCGCCGCCCCTCAGGGACCCCGCTTGCCTCTCGACCCCTCCCGCCGGCTGGTGGGCGTCTCCGACTATAAGCCGACAGGGAGACGGCCCCCGGCCCGCCGCGTTGTTTTCGACGTCCATCGCCTGCGCGAAGACCGGATCGCGGGGCAGCGGCCGGCGATCCAGGGAAAGCCACGCCGAGGTGAAGAGGAGGAACTTTGCGAAGACGCCCAGGGTGTCTCGCGCGCTCGCTGCTTCGCCGTCCACAGCAGTTTCCAGCGTTTCGCTCTCACTTTCCTGCCTGACTACCGCGGTGCACGCGAAGAAGGGCGACGCAGACGCCTGGAGCGCGTCGTTTTTGTCGTCCTGCTCCCTTCCGGTTGGCGCCTCGTTGAGCAGGCGCGCTCGATAGCGGTGCACGATGGAGGTGACCAGCGAGTTGAGCGCATGCGCCGCGCGGTCCGGCGTCAAACTCCTCCCGAGGCCGTGCCTGTGCTTCGTTCTCTTCGCCGGGGTCGCCTTGATGAGGGAGCGCGAACGATGCGTTGACTTTGGTGTCCGCGGAGCAGGTTGGCGAGGTCTCGAGGCGCTTCTGTCGCTTCTCCGTCGCCTAGAGATCCCGCGAACCCGAGGAAAAAACAGAACTCGCTCCAGCTGGTCCAGGCGTCTCTCTTCTCCTTCCTCGTCTCGTTCGACGCTGCACCGGCGCCGCACAGAGCGACACGAAGCAAACGAGGCAGCGCGGAGCTCCGCTGTGTCTCGAGCGCCGCGAGGGCGGTCTTCTTCGCGCGCGCCCGGATTTCGCGGCGAAGACGCGACAGACTCGCTGCTTCTCCGCCGCTCGCGCTTGCTCTCCTGGGCGGGCGAAGAAAGGACTGAACGTAAGACTTCGAATCGCCGCCCTGGAGGAAAAAAGAAAAGCGAGGAGCGAAAAAGCGGCTGTCGGTGCACGCAGGGAGAGCGACGAAGAAAGCCAAGCTCCCCTCTCAGCGCCCTGGCCCGAGCAGAAGCGGATTCAAAACAAATCAGGGAGAGACAGGCAGTCTGCGTGCATTTGCCCGAAAAGTCCTAGATGGGGATCAAAAGATAAACACGAGAAATATGAGGAGCAGACTCGTCGCAGGCAATGCGCAAAGAATGGGGCTAGAAAGTCGCTCAGAACTGGAACTGCAAAAAGCCGAAATCCACGCCGCGGCTACAGGAAAAGAAGAAACAGCCCCTCACGTAGCCGTGCACACTTTTTCCAGTTTCCGTGCGAATGGTTGCTCCTTACTGCCCTCTCTCCATCCCTGGACGCCAACGAGATTCATCCATAACTCTCTGTCTTCGCCAGCCATCGCGGCGAGCTCTTCTTCTTCCTGCTGCTGCTGCCGGCTTCGCTCCTCTTCCTGCTGCTGCCGGCTTCGCTCTTCTTCCTGCTGCTGCCGGTTTCGCTCCTCTTCCTCCTGCTGCCTTTGTTTCGCCTCCGCCTCCCTCTCTCTTCTGTCGTTTTCTCTCCGCTCTCGCTCCACCGCCCGCTCCCTTCGCGCGACTGCCGCGGCGCGGTGTGGCTCTTTGCTGCGCAGCTCGACCTCCTCTCTGCGTGCGTCCTCTTCCTCCTCTGCCCCTGCCTCCTGCTCGCCTCCCTCTGCTGTCTCCGCGGCGTCTGCACGGTCGCCTTCGCGGTGCTTCTCTGCTGCAGGGGCCTCTGGAAGCTCTTTCGCGCGTGCCTCTCCGCCCAGCTGCGGCGAGGGAGCCGCGCCGAAAGACGGTTGAGCGCCCGCCGCAGAGGAAGGGCCCAGGAGAGGCTGCGCAGGCGATGGAGAAGGCGAGGCGGAGACGCCGATTTTACCAAGCATCTGGGGCCTTCCTCCCTCGGCTGCCTCCACGCCGCCGCCCGCCGAGGGGCTCTCGCGCTCGCGGCGCAGCGCCGGAGGCGCTGCCAAACAGCCGAAGACTGGCGGCGACGGCGCCAAAGAAACGAGTTTTGCGGCGCCCGCTTCACTCGCTTGCGTCCCTGTCTGCTCGAGACCGAGGCTCGTCGCGGCCTCCGCAGGGCGCGGCGCAGGTGCGGGCTTCGACTCTGCGCTCCCCCGCGGCGCCGCTCCTGCAAAGAGAGAAGAGGAGGCGACAGAAGTGGACGGCAGCGAAGGAAATGCAAACCCGGCGGGAGGGGGCGGAGGGGGAGCCTGGGCAGGCTGCCCTGGCGCTGGCGACCGAAAAGGAGGCTGAAACTTGTGGAGGAGAGAAGCCAGATCCGCGGAAGTCTGCGCGCCGGCGCCGAGCGACTTTTCAAAGGGCGAAGAGGACACTAGGGCTGCAGCAGGCGAACTCGAGGAGGGAGGGCGAGAAGATGAAGACGCGGCGGGGAGAGCAGACGCAGGCGCGGCAGCGGAAAACAGAGAAGAAGGAGTGTCGGCGGCGCTCTTCGCGACAGACGAAAACAGACTGGAGGCCTGCAGTCGAGCCTTCATCTTCCGCAGGTTCTCTTCGCTAAATCGAGAGGCAGCTCCTCCGCCAACCTGTGAAGAGGAGACCGCGGGCGAGGGCGCAGAGGCGGCAGGCAGGGACGGAGAGGGGGGGAAAGCAGGAAAGCTGCTCTGCGGTGACAGACGCGGAGGCGACGGCGAGCCGCTTCCCTCGCGTCCGGCGACTCCCCCTTGAGAGACGGGAAACGCGCGAGAGGGCGAGGCCATCGCAGGGCCGCGGGACGGCGCAACAGGAGCCGACGCATCTCCGGTGTCATCTGGGTAGTCGGGGTCGAATAGTTTCTGCCGAGAGATTCCCTGCGGCGGGTGCAGAAAGGCAGACGCAAACGTAGTCGCGCGCACTTTGCGGTAGCTGGAGAGATCCTGCAGCAGCGGCTTCTTCAAGTCGCTGAAGCGTACCAGCACCTCGCGTGGATGGGTGCGGTTCTCGGTCAGCGAAAAGTAAGAGAGGAAAGACAGAAAGGACTCATCTGCGAAGCGCACAGACACCACACGCCAGCGCGCATCAAACACGAGGAAGTGAAAAACAACGCAGTCGAGAGCGATGTCGAACTGCTCACGGAGTCGCTCAGATGCGGGCTTCCCTTCGTGCCCAGCAACCGAACCAGAGGAAAATCTTAGTCCCAGCAGGAAACGTCTTTACACTACTCACAGCAGAGCAGGAAGCTCGGCAATCTACCTCGAGATTCGGTAGGCATACGAGAAAAAAAAGGCAGGGAGCCTCTCGGGCTGCCCACGTTTGGTTCCCTTTCGACAACACGGGCACCGCTACCCCCGCCCCCAAAGACAGGCCTCTCTATACAAGCGCAAATGTGTATGAATACATCGACAGGAGGAGACGCCCTCGCACGGTCGCGCGCGTGTGTGCCTGTGCGTCTGCGGCCTCGCGCTCGCTGGAAACCCTCCTTTCTCGGTTTGCCTTTTTTCGACTTCTCACCCGACTCGCCGTCGAATCCGAGGAGTCTGCGCAGCCGGTGGAGCGTGACTGGGTGTCGGCCGTCCTGAACGAGGCGGCTGAAGACGAGGCTGCGGAGGGCGCGTGCACGCGCAAAGTTGGCGAATTTGTTCATCAGCACGCCGCAGAGGAAGTCTCCAGTGCGCATGAGCTGCACGTATCGGCGCACGTTGGCTGTGCGGAAGGCCTCGAAGGCGGCGCGCGCGAAGCGGACGCTGCGATGCGCGAGGAGTCCCGCGGGCACGCGCTGAAGGATGCCCATGAGCGCGCGTTCGCTGTCGCTGACGCTCATCAGCGAGAGGATGCGGTAGCCCCAGAACTCGCCCTCGTAGGCGCTGGCGTAGACGAGCACGTCCGCCAGCGACGGGGTGTTCGCCTGCGCAAGCTCGCTGCAGCGCTGCAGGTAGGCGTGGAAGTCGCGCTTCGCCTGGAAGGAGCGGACGGCCTCGTAGCCGTGCATCAGCTTGTCGAGACAGGTCTGCATGAGGCCCTGGTTGGAGACGCGGTCGAAGCTGGGGTCGCTCGCCAGCGCATGCTCCGCGAAAATCAGGAAGCGAAACGAGATCTCCAGCGTCTCGATGTACGCGCGGTGCTTCTGCACGTGTTGCACAGTCAGGTGCTGCCAACACGCGCGGAGTCTGTCTCTCACAAAGTTGTAGACATCCAGGAACGCGTAGCCACGCCCCTGGCGAGAAACCAAATACTTCTTCTCCGCACCGCGCGAGAAGCCGCAGTCGGACGCGGCTCCAGCCGGATTCGTCAAGTCGGCGTCGACCGAGTAGGTCAGCAGATGGTGAACGGTGCGCCGACACCACACCGCCGGACGCGTGCCCACAGGGTGGAACGGCTTCCCCGCGTCGCTGCGTCGAAATGACGCCACTGCAAGCAGTGGGTTGATCTGAAGAGAAAAAAAGCGAACGGAAGACGAAGAAGCAGTCAGAGGCTCCGCGCTACCCCTCTGGCGCCTCGGTGACCCAGGGCGGACTCGAAACCCGAAAGATGTCAACTCGCAGGCGACAGGCGCGAATTGAAGGCGAGGCACAGCGCAAGGCACAGCGCGAGGCGCGCGGGAGATACGAAGGCGCGCTCTCGTCTCCGCCGCTTGCGGCAGTCTGAGTGTGCTTCAGCTTTAGCTTCCACGTGTTTGTGCAAGTTGAACGGATTTTATCCTTGTGATATTTCATTGACATGCCGACTGCATGAAAGATGACACAGCGCCGCCTGTGGGTACGATTTCTCTCTCTAGTTTCCTCAATACGTAGTCAGGAGCAGACAACATTTGTTCACCAGTAAGACTAGGAAACAGGACGTCGCTTCATACTCGGGAAAACAACTTCTAAACCCGCCATAGGCATGCAACATCAGTTAAATACCAGCCGCAGCTGGACCCTTGTCGTCTCGAGCTGTATCGCGGCCGCGGGAAGCCACGGCTGCGCGGGGGCGTTGCTGCACGGCGGCCCGTGTGCCTGCAGAGAGGACGCCGAGGCGACCGCTCGAGGGTTCAGGTCTCGTCGCCGTCTCTCTCTAGCACGTTCTCGGCACGGGTGTTCCTGGGATCTACATCCTAATATGTCTGGTGAAGCGATTCGCAGCATCTCCCTCCTCTATAGGACTTACGATTCGCGCTTCGGGGTCCCCGGGGACGACGGCCTCGAGTCGCTCAAAGTCGCTGGTTGTGCAGACTTGCTGCTTGTCCAGCATTTCCTCTTCGCTGCAGAAGCCGTAGAGTCTCCCGACGAAGAAGGACGACGCGCCCTTTTCGGCGGCTGCAGCCTCGCCCGCTCCTTCCGCCGCGGCGCCCGCGTCTTGGTGGAGAATCTGCAGCGGGTCCTGAATCTTGAGCAGAATTGGGTTTTCCTTCTCAGTCTCCACGAGAAGCGGATTCGCGCTCTCCGCGGCGCCCAGCTCGGCGCCCGGCACGCCCGAGCGGGTCGAGAGCTTGCGCACGCGGTGCGTGGGCAGCGGCGGAGGCACGGAGTCGCCCTCCGGCGTGTAGAGGCGATCGCGACCGCCCGTCGCCACGAACGGCGCCTTCTTCCTCCCCGGGAGGGCTGACCCGGAGCCCGAGGCAGAAAAGGCTGCGGCAGCCGAAAGCGCGAAGGAAGCGGACGCCGCAACAGCCGCAGAGGGCGCGAGCGACGGCGACGCCGTTCGGCTCCCCAGGGGGGCGGCGGACAAGGACACCATTTTGCTAGGGCTCGACCCCCGCGGAGGCGACAGAGACACGCACGCGGGCCGCCGAGGCGCTGGGGCTGCGGAGCCCGCAGAGCCGAGAGCAGAGACCTGCGACGAGGCAGGGGCAGAGGGGAACGGGGGCGCAGAGGGAGGAGGACCGGGCGCGGAAGAAGACGACGCAAAGAGGGAGTCCGCAGAAGAGGAGGAAACGGAGCAGGAGAAAGACGAGAAAGGCGCCGAGGAGGAAGCCGACGCAGCGGGGAAGAGAGAAGAAGAGGAGGCAAAGGGAGAGGCGGAAGAGGCCGCCGGGAGAGAAGAAGCCGAGGCCGCGAGGCTACCCCCCCCTCCAAAGAGAGAAGAAGAAGGCCCCGCGGTCGCAGCAGAAGCGAACGCGGCCGCGAGCGGAGACGGCTTCATCGTTTCCGCCCTTGGTGTGTGGCGACTCGGGAACCAGAAAACGAGGGAAGCGCTCTCTGGACGCCGCGCCGGACCCGCTGCTGCCGCCGCCCCCGTCTAAACCCTAAACCCTCTCTCGCTCAGAGAAGGGGCGCGCTGCCCGAAGCTACGACGACGCACGAAGGCATCGCTGAGCGACTTTCCAGGAGACCTCAGAAGAGAGGAAAACGAGATCTCCACTGCACTCGAAGCCCTCGGAATCTGGGAAGCCGGCACGCACAAGAGATGCGCGAGCGGGCCGGAGTACAGACACACGAGAAGAGGGGGACGCGAAGGTGCCGGCAGAGAAGGAGAAGACGCAGGCGTGGAAAAAGCGCAGAGAGAAGGGTCTCTGCCCCGCGACCCAGAAGAAATTCAAGTGAGTCGTGCTTCCTGTTTGGCGTCGCGTATGTAGCAGAGGACTTTTCTTGCATGTGCATTCTCAGATGCGAAGGCGCGACGACCGCGAGTCTATCGCTGCGAAAAGTCAGCGTCTCCGCTGAGAGAAAGCATTCGTCTGTTCGTCTTGATTTGCAGGTCTCGCGGTCCACGCCTTTCTCCGCTCATTGAAGAAAGCATTTCTCGTCAAAAATGAGGTCGACATGACCACCTTTCCATGCAGTCTCTTCCGCGTAGGGCTTCTGTGCGGCCGGTGTCCTGTCTCGCGCTGTCGACTCAAACTCACCGCGCAGCTGGTTCCTATCTCGCTTTCCTCCACTCCTTTCTCTTCCTCGTCGAGTTCTTTCTCTTTTCATCTCTTTCGTCTTGCCTCGCGGACCGCGATCGTGTGCGTCTGTGCGTGCTGCGTGCATATCCTGATAGCCTCGCGTGAAGCAGACAGTAAAACTCAGGGCCTCGAGAGCCCGCGAAAATTTCGAGCATTCTTCGTCTCCTGCAGCAGTCGTTTTCCAACGAGAGACAAGCCATCCAGCCACACAAATCGCGCGCTTTGTAGCACTGCTTTAGCGCCTCTGCCGGAGCTCCCCAGATGATGGGAAAATCAGAGGCACCACTCGGCAATACCCTAGTCTAAGCGCGCGTCTCAGGTCTCAAAGGCGAGAGCGAGACAATGCGACGGCCTTCACCTCTCTCTTCCCCTCGCATTCCGCGGGCTCATCTCCCATCTGCCTCTGAAGAGAGACAGACGCCTTCTGCTCTGTCGCCTCGACTGCACCTTCTACTTGCTCGAAGCTCGGCGGACGCTGCCGCCTCTCTGTCTCCAGTTGTCTCTGCGCCCGCCATCGGCGCTTCGTCTCGCCATCGGCGTTTTTCTGTCGCTCGTTCGGCTCAGCGCCTTGCCTCTTCTTTATCGCCCTTTTCCATCTGTTCGTCTGTTTCCCCACCCTCTTCGGCGTGCCTGTGGAACTCGCCTTCCGGCGGCCGGTCTCGTGGGCTCGCCTTCGCACCCTCGGAAGGAGTTTTCCCTTCGCTAGCTTCGACGCCGCCTTCTCAGCTGACTGCCTCAACCGGGTTTGCGTCCTGTGTCTCTTCCTCAGGCCCCTTTCCGCGCTCAGGCCGCTCGGTTTTTGTCTCCTCGCCTCCTCTTTTTCGGCGCTCGTGGGCTCTGCTAGCCGGTGGAGGCGCCCTCTGTCTCCTCGCCCTTGAGGTCGCCGGCCGCGAGGGACGCCTCGGGCGAGACTCCGAGCCTATGGGAAGGGCTTCGGAAGGAGCAGTGACGGCAGAAGACGCAGAACATGGCGAGAAGGCGCGGACAGACGCAGCCGCCAAAGATCGCGAAGCGCGTCGAGGGAGGGGAGAGGGCGCAGCGAGCCAGGAGGAAACGCGAGAGGCTCCGCTGACGCTGTGCGACGAGTTCGCGCACACTCAGAGACTTGAAGAGGCGGCGCTGAGAGACAGCCGGCAGACGACACAGCGCAGCGTCGCAGACGGACAAGAGGGAGGGAGCGAGGGGGAGAGAGAGCGAGCCGCAGACCGCGACGGCAGCCGCAGCGCCTCAGAACTGCATCCGGCGGAGGCGAATGCAGAGGCGTGCGGGAGAGATCCAGACGGAGCTGTCGTGTCGCTTCCCGAGCGGTAAGGACGGCGTCAATAATGGAGTGCCTGTGAGCAGCGTGTTATGCAGGGTAGCGCGCTTCAGCCTCACTCTTTTCTTTCTCGTGAGGAGACTGTTTGACTCTCTGTTTCTGCAGCCCCAGTTAAGACGCATTCCAACCGTGCAGTCTTTCCTTCGTGGCGTCCCCCTTCCCTCATCAGGTGCGAATCGGCGGATCTCGAAGAGCAGAGCGAGTGTCTTCCAGAACATCTTCGGCTGGCGTTTTTCGCGCTGCTTGACGACGAGAAGGCGCGGGCGCTCCCCTCCCCGGCTTCCTCTTCTGCGCCTTCTGCTTCGCGTCCACCCTCTGCGCCCACGCCGCCTTCTTCCTGGTCTTCCTCAGGTCCCTAGGTCAACTCGGGCGACGCTGAGAGGCCGCGAGGCAGTGCGTGAAGCGCGTTGCCACCGCGGCGTCGTTTTGTGTTTGTTTGAAATGCGTAGCTCTGGTTTTTGTTTCTCGTCCACGTGCTGCATGCCTGGCTGTATTAGTTATGTATTATTTCTACGCGTGAGTTCATGCGAGGTGTGTGCACCAACTCGGCGTACAGTTGCGCAGGGGAAAGAGCATGTGTGAAAAGACTTGTTTCTGCGGGTCTGGGCGCTCAGTGTCTCTCCTGCCGGCACTTTTTGGTGGTACGACTTTTTGGTGCTCGCCGCAGCTGCGAAGATCCAGTTTAGCGTGTAGGGACTTGGAGTGCGGCAGCAGCGCATGCGTGTTGCAGCGGCCTGTCGATCGAGCCGATGGCGAATGCTTGCAGCCCCGCCGTGTCCAAGGGCACCAAGTTTACGGGAAGACGTGAGCTGCGAGAAAGAACTGCCGGAAAACGAAAAAACATCGACACGCTGAAGCGACACGAGACGCGAGCGGAGCGTCCTCTCGCTTTTCAAGACAGGAGAGACACGGAAGACGCCTCAGGCAGAAGACTGCGTCTCAACACCTCAGGCTGGAAGAAGCTCGCCAAGAGACGACACAGAGAGAGGGAGAGCGTGCATCCGCTGAGCAAAGCGCATGCGCGTGGAAAAGCGTTCGCGTAACGTTCACTGAGACGAGAGTGGCGCCTGACGGTCATACCGGGAAGGGACAAAGAGGGGCGAGAGGATAGACTGAAACGTGATACACGACTCTACACACTCGCGAAATGACGCGCGCTTGCGGCGAAGAGAGACAACGGCCGCGGGGAGGAAGACCGCAGACAAAAAAAGCGAACGGCGCACGGCGGTGCGCGCGCGCAGAACGAGACAAGAGAAAACCGTAAAACGTGAAACCTGAATCGCCTGGCGACCACAGTAGAGACCTAGGTGAAATGCAAATCAAGCAGCACGAAAGGGCAAGTAAAACGGAGAGGCAACCGCGAGGAAAGACGCATGTTCATCTGCCTCATCGGCAGCGCGTCACGCTCTCCTTCTGCGGCATAAAAGGACGCGGCAAACTAAACTATAAAAACGCGACTTCCGCACTTCCCGTCGCGCAGCGCTGTCTCTCCAGCCCACACACACGCTTTGTTTCGCATCCTGCCCCCGCGCTCGCGTTCGTCTCGCCTCGATCTTTTCAAAGCGCCAGCCACACACTAGCCTGCGCCTCAGCCGGCGTTTACATCACGCGCGCGTCCACTTTTCCTCTTCCCCCGCTGCGGGGGGTGGAGGGGGGGGTTGCCGGTCTGCACGTCCTCCGGCATCTCCGCCTCACAGCAACTCTTCCCAGTCTTCCGGTACCTCGCGCTGCTTCTGCGAAAAGCCGAGACACAAGAAAAAACCTGTGTCAGACGTGCGAACGCGCAGGCCGGCAGCGGGCGACAAAGCAAGCCGAGTCCGTTGGCACCATGCTGCGATAAGCGTCTCTCTTCTCTCTGTCTTTTCCACGACTCTCCCCGCCGCCTCGGCGTCTCACCTCTCTTTCTTCTTCCTCTTCTGCGGCTTTCTTAGTCACCGTTCCCTGGGTTTCGGGCGGCATCTGCGAGGAGCGCCTGGTGTCAAAGTCGCACTGGAAGCCCTGGGGCACGAAGACCTGGGTAGCAGCCCCGCCGCCAGCCCGCGCGCCCACGGCGCCCGAAGTCCCGCCCGCGAAGCCCAGGCGCGAGGCGTGCGACGCCGAGCGATGCAACACGTTTCCGCTAGGACTCTTTTGCAGCGAAGGCAACACATAGCCCGGGGTTTCCAGGTGATCGTTCAGCCGCGTAATCGGAATGATTGAGCGCCTGAGAAGAAGAAACACGCGAGACGCAGCAAAGAGGCATAGGCCCACGACCCCAACCCTGAAAAACTGTGAAGCAGTCGAGGCTCCCTCCCAGTCACAGACAGGTTCTGAGCAGCAGCAAAACAAACAGCAGGGGAATGCAAGCGCAGCGCCCCACTCAGAAAGGAGAGGACTGCAGAATGCGGGGAGAGCAGACGACCTGCGGCAGGCTGAAAAGTGCCCACAGACGCCAGGGAAGACACGCTAGAGGACCCAGAACGGCAACGCACACTCCGCCGACTCATGCAGACGCAAATATATGCACACATACTGACATGACTGTCTATAGTTGATATACGTAAATACATGAATATAAATCTACAGATACATATTTATGTCTATATATTCATATGGACTAGGGTTGAGTCAGTGCCACTTACATGCTTCCGACCCACTGAATCCACGGGCGCCAGTTCTCTAGGTCGTTCCTGCAAAGCGCACCCAGAAGAAGCAACATCGGTGCAGAAGGTGAAGGAAGAAAAGACGTTTCGCCCCAGAATCATTCCTCAACAGCGAAGTGTATGCACATGCACGCAGAAGAACTTATGTATATTCCCAGTCCTGTAGCCTCCTTCCCGCCTCCACTTTTCAACTCTTCATCTATACTCGTTGCGAACGGATTTCTGTCTCTGCTGGTCGCTGCATGCACACAAATATGCGTCGTCTTGTTGCATGCTGAGTATCCTTTTGCTTACCAGAGCGTTAGCTGATCGCCGATGACGATGACGCCGCGCTTCGCTCGAGTCAGCATGACATTCATGCGTCGGGGGTCGCGGAGGAAACCGATTTCTCCTCGCGGGTTTGAGCGGACTGCGCTGAAAATAATCAAGTCCTTCTCTTTGCCCTGGAAGCCGTCCACGCTGTCTACTTCAATATGGTAGCAGGCCGGCGGCTCCTGAACGAAACCCGTTGCGCGGACAGAGCCGAGGGAATTGCGCAGTGCGTTGGACACGCGGGTTGTCGGCACCCGTCGAACAGATGAAAGCTCCGCGGCACACCGAATGTCTATTTTGCCGCCTCACTCGCCCCTGCCCCTGCAACCCTGCCGCTGCTGCAGGGAGCAGCAGCGGCAGGGCGCCTCACACGCGCCAAACGCCTACTCTGCCTCCACACAAAATGGTCGAAACGCGCTCTCTGCACGCATCGATCATGCATGCAAAGAGCGACGGCGCCGCTCGTGTGGCGCATGTGCGTGAACGCGTGATGAGATGCAGGAGGGAAAAAGTGGGACTGTCCTGAGTCCTTACGAAAGTCTCGTTGATCGCTTTCCTCAGGCGAGCCTTCTGCGCGTCGTAGGGCGTGAGGACGCCGATCTGAGAAGGAAGGACGCTGCCTTCGTTTGCCACCGACTGCAGGATGGCGACAATGGGATCGATTTCTCTGCGGACATCCACGCGCACACTTGCCGGCGAGTGCGTTGGCTCGCCTCATTCACTTTTTACCTGGTTTTTGTACTAAAGTATTAAACAACGAATCAGTGTTTACGAAAAGAGGAGGACAACTCCGCCAACACCCCACGCACGACAGATACCCAGGCAGTCACATATATGGAAGCATGCACACATTATGTGTATACATATTTTATGTATATTTATATGTCTTGGAGCTCATATTTTGCCTCGGCTCGACTCACGCCAAGCTGTACTTCGAAGTCCCTTGAGAAGCCTCCGCCCCGGAGAGACCGGCCGCGGAGATGTCCACGAGGCAGACGCGACTGTGCTGCGAAGGCCAGCGGAACCCCGCGACGACGGGGCGATTCCGGTCGTCTACGTCTGCGGGGAGTCACACGCACGCGAAATCGATCGACTAAACAGGGGCTTCTGTCTGCATACACACCGCTGCGCCGTGAGCCGGCCTAGCCACAGGCTAGCCAGGCGCCCAGAAGTCTATGTCTCCAGAGTCGAGCTTCTGCCTTCACTGCAAGCCAGCCACTCGCCGACGCGGCCGCCAGGCGGGCGCCTCTACAGATCTCGCGACCCCTGCAGATGCTCCATCTAAATATGTTCATCGGATGATAGATGTCGATGTATGCATATATATCTACAGGAATATATATAAATGTACATGTATGTACATAAATGTACAGGTATGTATATACATGTGTACATATATATCTACATGTGTAGGCGGCTGCCACCCAGACGGGGACGAACCTCTGCTTTGAATTTTTCCCTCGTAGAACTGGAGATTGGGAAAGTACGCAATCGACGGATGCATGCGTCGCTGCTCATCCAGGAGGTGAATGGGGGCGATGCCACTACTCACGAAACGCTCCAAAAGCGACACGTCGAGCCTGAGAAACCCAGTTGCATCGACACACGATGAGGTGAGCCAACAAACAGACACGTACATACTCACACGTTGGTGTGTGCCGCACCGCGCCTGTCCCGAGTCCTTGAAAGATACATATATAACCAAATATACACACACACGCAATAATATATGCGCACATATCCACACACACATTTGTGGCAATATCGACAATGTTAGCTGCATCTGAGTGCGCGATGGCAGAAAGAGAGAGAAAAGTCGATACCTGCTCCCCGCGAGAGGCTGAAGTGCTGAGATCAAAAGCGTCTGGAGAGCCAGAAGCGCTGCGCGCGGCGTGCGACGCTACGCTGTGCGGGCTCTGTGGAGTCTCTCGCCGAGCGGCTTACCCGCGCGCGGCTGCCTCGGGCGAGAGGATGGTCGGGGGCAGCTGTTTGTGGTCGCCGATGAGAACGAAGTTGCGGCATCCGTGCGCCAGCGGAATCAAATTTGACGGCTCTGAGAAGACATACGCGACCCATACATGCACATGCGATTCCTTCACGCGGCGCGCGTCTCTGCAGTCTGCGATGCGAGAGGCAGAGAGAACCGCTGCGTGGACGGCCGCACGCTTCTCCGCAGATGAGCGAGTTGAGAGGCTGGCAGCTGGCGCGGCGCGTACCAATGGCCTGCGCGCCTTCGTCGATGATGACTCGCGAGAAAACGAGGTCGTCAAACATCTCGTGTCCGCTGCCCACGCAGGTGGCGATGATGACGGGCTGCCGGCGGACTGCTTCTCTGAAGAGCGCCATGCGGACGGTCTTCGCCTCGCCAAACATCCCGTTCTGCTTCAGACGCAGGTAGTCGCGGTAGCGCCCCAAGTCTGAAAGCAGCGAACGCAGCAGATCAGAGACAAGCCCTATACGCCAGCAGATGGCGGCCTGACTGCGTGGAGCACTTTCAGCACGAAGGCCGCGGCGTCAAGAGTGGGTGCGGGAAACGGCGATGGCCTCGAGGAGAGCGAATGAAAGTTCACACGACAACAAGCAAAAGGAGCGGAACAGAAGGAGCGCCGGAAACGTAAGGCGACAGAAAAACAGATGGCAGTCTCTCGGGAAGCCCTTAAAAGAGGACGAGAAGGAGACAGGCGGTCGCACGCAGAAAAGGCGAGAGGGAGAAGCCGTGAGACAGTAGGACGCGTCAGCGACGGGAGGCGTCGAAGCGGATGCTGTGAATTCGATCCACGCCCCGGAGAACGGAGAGAAACAAACCTTCACCACGCAGGAATCGAAGCGCTGGTCAGATTCGTATTTCACCAGCCTCTGACCAATTCCCCTTACCAGCAATAGCTTCCTCTTGAAGATCGGATTCACTCCCGTTACCGACGCGCACGCTTCGAATTCCACGCGCACTCAAACCCTCCATCAAGTTGTCCGCTGGAAATAAAAAAGAAGAAATGTGGCAACGCCCGCCTGCACACTAGCACCGCGCTGCGCTCTAAAGCTCAGGCATGGCTTCGAGAATGGAGCAGGCGAAAGAGACGCACGAAGAAACCTGCGACTCTACAGCTCCTCGCATCTACAACTGAAATGCAGACGCGCAACAGCAAGAAAAATTCGGGTACATGTACATATGTGCAAATATACAAATCTATTTAATTTTTAAAATATTGAGAGGTTCTCCCATTCGAAAATCTTATTTTGAAGTTTGATGTTGATCGGCGACTACTAGCTATGTAAATATATATAGATATATGTATATATATAGGTATATATGCATACATGTGTGCATATGCGTATGCGCATATATATATATATATATTGATAGGATACGGTTAGACAGAACGGTAGAGCGGCTGCGCGAGATGAACGAACGCAAAAGATCTCAGCGTTGAAACGCTCAAGGGAAGGCGCTTGCGTCTCAAACAAGGCAGCCTTACCAGCAACATTGCTGTCCGCGACGGCAAGGATTTTCTTGGTAGGGTCGTTCCGCTGCCAGGCGTCAATGATCGCGCACGCCACATGCGTCTTCCCAGTACCGGGCGGACCTGAAAGAATCATTCAGGCCGACACGACGCAGAGCACCGCGATGTCGAGTTGGCCTCCGCACTGCAAAGTCTACATATGCGTATTTATAAATGTCAGCGACAAGGACGGTGGACGAGTCGCTGCAGCCACACGGGCACACCCGCACACGCCTCCGGCGAAAACCGACGGCGGAGCGACTTTGTCTTGGTCTCAAAGAACAAGAGGTGAAAGAGGGCGCCCCTTGAGTGCATGCATTCGAATTCAGTGCTGACGAGTAGGATATGAGCAGAGTCGCCGGCTGGTGCACTTTGCGCCGCCGGGGGCCGCGAGAGCGCACGGGGCGAGGGCGTCGCTTCCTACCTTGCACCAACGTGAGCCGGTTAGTCAGCGCAGAGAGACACGCAGCCTTCTGAGGCCCTGTCAGCGGCAAGTCGGTCGGGAGGATGATGTCGTCGTAGTTGACTTCGCGCGGCATCGTTGAAAACGAACTTTTGTCCGCTTCCAGCTGATTCCGCGCCTGGAGCGCCTGCACACACAGCATCCACCGGAAACCCGAAACCCTAAACGAGGAGGAGGTCGACGCAGACGCAGCCAGCAGGCCGAGCGACGCCGTGGCGAGTCCGCGCGAGCCTGGGTGCGAACCTTTCTTCTCCCTATGGACAGAGCAATGCGGCGAAAAAACACTATACGTCCCTCTTCGAAAACCGATTTCGGCACCCAACGCTACACACGGCACTGCCTAGACCGCGGGATGTGCGGACGCGTTTTTGCGTGCGTTTGAATGGAAAGGCCTGCGACATGCAGCTGCGAAGGCGCGCGCTGGAGGGCGGCCTCAACGCCTCGCCTCGCTTCCTTCGGCTCGCGGGCGCCTCCTCTCCGCGCCCCGGCCGATTGCACTTTCGCGCTTACGACTTGCGAGAGAAGGGGCGACGCATGGGGGTAGCCGACTGCGCTCGACTGCTGCACACGTTGCTTCTTGGAGTTCTGCGCCGCCGCCGCGCCAAACCCCGCGGCATCCTCGCGCGGCACGCCAAACGCAGCGGCGCCGCCCGCCGCTGCCGCCTGGGCGTCCGCGAGCTCGTTCAGGCGATGCAGCGGATCAAACAGAGCCGGGTCGACGTCGCTCAAAACGGGGACAGGACCGCCTGCAGCAGGAGTTCGAAAGTAAACTCACTCGTCAGCCCGGTGCGCGCGAGCAGAGCCGTTCGCGGAAGACGCGGAGGGGCGAGCGGCTCCAGAGATTCACGAGCAGCAACAGAACGGCGCAGTGACGGTCGCGACGGCGAATGCGAGGATGCGCCGCGGCTCAGCTGTGCGGGACGACGCCTGCAGCAGCAGCGAGTCCACGCTGCCTCATAAGGAGGACGCACGCAACGTAAGAGGAAAGATGTTGAGACACCACGCGGCACGCCCAGCACGGTGCACGAAGAGCTCTACACCCCAGCCCCGGACGCAGAAATCGTTTGCCTTACGGCTAGCCACTTCCTTCGCAGGACCTTCGCCAGTGTGCAGCAGCAAGTAGCGAATCTCAGGCGTGAACGCGTACGACGACGTTGATTGCTGCAGGCAAAAAGGCGCGACCCGCCACGTGCGCCACGTGCATGCAGGCATAGGCACGCGTCAACGTGAATACGTATAGGTAAATAAGCGCACAAGCCACGCATGAGGCAAGGACAGCTGTTCATATATTAACATATTTATATATATATATATATATGACTCGCATTTAAACGCAGCGCGGACCGGCAGAAGCGGGAAGAGACGGACGGACCGCGTTTCTCCGCTGATCCAACCCGTGGGACGCAGTAGACCGTTCGAAGACTCCCGCTGCTGGGCAGCTGCAGACCTCGTCGGTCGCCTCACCGTGATCGGCATCCGGTGCATCGTCAGACTCCGCAGCGCCTCCACCATGCGGTCGTGCGTCACCGCTGGCGTCAGGTGGTACAACTTGAACTTGCGGCAGGCTGCGAAGGAAGCCGCATCCACGCAGGACAAAGTCGGCCGTGCCAACGCTCTCTTCTCTCACGCACAGAGCGACCTCGGAGTGCGCAGACGTAGCCGCGAAGGGCGGGGAGTGTGCAGGCAAAGTGGCACGTCGAGAGACGCAGGCAGCCTAGAGGGGTGATGGACTGACGCAACTCCAGTTTTCAAACTCGATGCTGATGTGAACCAACCAACATGCGGACAGGCAGACGGGCGAACTTCCTCCCCAACACAGAAGGCTGAATAGAGAGCGAGCCGCGTGATATGCGGATTTTTTCGAAACACACGCTGCGTATGGCGTACTGAGGATGTCGGGGTGCTTGGCGCCCTCGCCGGAGGCCAGGCGGACGTTCACGTTGAAGTTCGCGCCGTCGTTCTTCACACTCGTCACCACGCCCACGAAACACTTTCGCTGAAACCAAGACGTCAAACAACACATGACGTAAAAAATTGAAATCCGGTGCGCAGTCCACGGCGTACCGTCCACGAAGATCCTGTTTTTCGTGTGCCTGCAGGTGGATCTGACGCGCAGCCTCGATAGGAGACAACTGCGATGCGGGAGGCGTGTTTGTTTTCGTGTGGGATTCCCGTCTCGAATCCCCCTCTCTCGCGGTGGTATCGGGCTCCCGGTTCGCGACGGTGACTTTTTTTTCAACTTTTCTGCTCTGCAGGCTCGCCTCCTGCGACTCCTCTTACCCAGGTGTCTTCGGAGCCCCTCTGCTCATCGTACGGGCGCAGCAGCACACAGTCGTCCTCTCTGAACTGCACGTTCGCGAGGAATTCGCGGTCCTCCGCTGGAAACAAAAATTCGCAGAAAAGGCAGTCCGACGTATTCTCCGCCGCCGTGAACAGAAACACATACAAAAAAACGTGGATATAGAAATGTATAGAAACAGACTGATACGAAGGTATAGGGGTAGCAGGATAGATGCATAAGTAGATAGATAGGTAGATAGATAGATAGATAGATACGTGTAAGTTTGTGCATATCGGCGAGTCGCTGCGGTCAATACAAGCATCTATAGGGGGCGTCTCCTTTCTGAGCCTACTTTTTAGGGCCGTGCCGAGAGAGAAGATTGGCATGACGGCAGACTTGCAGTTGAGAGTCATGTGCTTCCCTTCGAAGAGGTCTCCATAGGCCTTGCGGTCCTCTATGCCAGCCGCGAGCTGAGCCTGCCACTCCAGCGCGAGCATCAAGCTGCAGAAACAGACGGAAAAACAGCGGAAATTAAAGGAAAATTGGCGCCACCTGAACGTCCACAGCAACCCTTCCTCGCAGCCGGCCGGCTGCGAACGCTTAAATTCGCTCACCGATAATTCTGGAAGTAGTGCTTCGCCAGCGGCGACGGAAAGTAGCTCTGATCTAGGTGGAGGTCACCCAGCTCATGCAGAACGGCCTGCAACGCAAGGAAGGACAGGCAGACTCACAAGCTTCTACAGGCAAGGCGGCCAGATAAATCTACAAATATCTAGGTGTAAATGTGCACAGGGCGATGCGCAGAGAGACGCTGCACGGAGGAACGAGGGGCTGACCGCAAGCTTTCCGCGCAAGCTGCGGCTGTTGAACGGAGTGAAAGCCTGGTCAGGTTGGCATTCAGAGTGCGGACTGTTGCAGGTGGAAGAGAGAGCGTCGCACGGGGGTACAAAGACCTGCAGAGGAGTCTGCATTCAAGTGAGCTGCAGATCTGCGTTGTCTGCGGCATACCTGACCAAAGGTGCAGTTGGTGAGCACAGTGCACTCGTCGAGGAGCTGCTCCCACAGGTCGGGCGGCATCGCGCGCCCGTCCTCAGAGGGCAACGGCGAAGGCGCCGAAGAAGCCACTTCGTCTGACGACAGCATTCAAAGCGAAGAAAGACAGGCACGTAAGGCACGCATTAGAGCACAAAATTTTGTTCCATCTTACGTCTCCTACACCTGTACAGTTACTTAATTTGGAGTCAGTTTCTTTTATTAGAAAACAATAAATCAAAGCAATGCGAAATACCGAAGGAATCAGCCGGCAAGGACGCGCTGAAACGCGCAAGGGATGACCCGGCAGGCAGAGCCCGTCGCACGCGCGCATGGATGTGCCTTCTCTTGCATGGGCGCTTTCTGTCTCCTCCGCGCCGCGAAGTCCGTCTAGCGCTCCCTCGTCGATACAAAATCTCCTCACGACGCGAGACGAGGAGCTCCTCTCTAACTCGGTGTTGAACCTTAGCAATGCGGAAGAGACGCTCCAGAAGGGAAGCGCATTCTATGGTGAAAGGCACCCTTCATGCAGGCATGATAGGAGTGAACCCCTCGAGTGCGCGCGTACTCTCCGCAGCGGAAGAGGGCGTGGAGGCGGCGGTGACTTTCTTCATCGTGTTGAGCAGCGCGTCCACGAGGGAGCGTTCGTTCTCCGCCAGCGCCGCCCGCCACACAGTCGGCAAGAAGAGGCGCCAGACGCCGCTGGTCGTGGCCTCGAGCAGCGTGCAGGCCTTCGAGACGTAGGTCTTGCCATCCTAAATGAAAAAAACAAACGCGCCCGAAGTCGCGTCTCCACGAAGCGGACCGGCGCCTCGCCGTCGCCGCGTCCCAGCGGACACAGAGATGAACCCAGCGAAGGCACAAAGACAGACGTCGCCGCCACCTCAGACGCATCCACAGCGCAGACACACATCCACGAGCGAGGCAGACTGGACTGCCGCGCCGCACACATCGCTCCTCTGGCGCCTACTGCGCCGCGCGAGGCACTGGATCCCCACGAGCGAATCCCTGTCGAGGCTGTGAGGCTGTGTGCCGCGTGTGTTTTGGGATGAGAAGACGAAGACGAGAGGTTCCTACCGGGCGCTCGGTGACGAGGTTGACAAGCGCGCGAGCTGCCTGTCTGTCATGCGCGTTCACAGGCTGAACAAAGCCCGCAAGCCCCATCATCTGCAGCGCGGCGCTGGCGCGCGCCAGCGGCTTCGAAAGTCCAATCCCGACGCACGACAGCTGAACGCAAGGCGACAGAACATGCAGCGCTTTGAAATGGAAGACGGCGCTCACGCGGCCAGACGAAGAAGCGCACACACAGCAGGGAGGAAGTGCACAGCAAACGGAGACGTTGAAGACGCAGGGAGCAGCAACCGAAGGAGAGGAGACAGACAGGAGACGCGAAAGGGCCTAAACCAAACCCGTGCACGCTTCCCTGGAAAAGCGGGCTTTTTGACTTTGAGTAGAAACAGCCTGCGCCGCCGAACGGGGATCTCATCGCAAGCGAGTTCGCATCCTCGCTCTCGTGTGTAGGCAAACGTCTGCGCCTGAAACGGTCCGCGGTCGAGTGTCTCCCCCCACGGTCCAGCGCATGCTCTCTGGGACATCGTCTTTTTTTCTTGTCTGCACTCACCGTTCGACTGCGGCCGTCGCGACCAGTCCACCGCCACTGCAGATTGCAACGGTAGCCCTCAGCGGACATGGAGATCATTTCTGTCGGCTGCAAGGGATAAAACGACGAAAAATACAGAGAAACGCAGTCGTGCCGAGCGACACGCGGAAGATACAGTAGGGGAACAGAGACCTGCGTGTGCAGAGTCTGCATCCACACGAGGACGTGCGCAAACGAAGAACCACACGTGAGGGACACAAATTCGCATACAACAGACAGTTGCGATGGGCTGGCCGGCGAGTTCTCTGTGGTCGCTTTTCCTCACCTTGATTTGATTCCTGGTCGTCAGGTTGTGGTGCTGCTGGTTGATTTCGCCGGCGTCCTGCTTGGCAAGCTGCGGGCTCTGACTCGCGGCCTTCCGACTCTCCGCCGCCTGCTGCTGGCGCGCCTGCGACACCTGCCGGTTGATCTTCTCGCGCTCTTCTGTCTGGCAGTCTCGATACTGCGGGAGGCGAACAGAGACTCAAAAAAAAGATGAGGGCGCCGCGGAAAAGGCGGACAAGCCAGGAAGTCGTCAAGGAAACGACCGGGGGCAGGAAAAACGCGGTCTCCGCAACTACCTCTCCAGAGTTCAGGCTCTGCACGCGGGTTCCACGAGAGAAAGCGAGACAACAGGCGAAGAGCTGCCGCAGAACAGAAGGCCCCCGCCCCTCCCCCCTGTGGCTGATCGCCGCGGGTCGTCGCCTCCTTCAGCCTCTCTGACTGCCGATCGCTCCGCGTCCTTTACCTTGAGAACTTTGAGATACATGTCCTGCATCGCTCCAATCTCCGCTTCCGTGGCGCTATGGCCACGACCGACCGAGTCGATCTTCACTTCCTCCCCGCCGCTCATGAAGGTCCAAACAAAGCGATGTTCTGGAAGAGCATCGGACACCGCCCCGAAGCAGATCGAACTCGTTTCTAGTCCGCGCCGCTGCACGCCTCCGGCTTCCTCACTCACCACATATCTATGTGTCTGTCTCTCAATGCATGTACGACATCTACGTCGTATATGGACGCAACGCCGCGATGCAGGCATGCATGTAGCTGGAGCCAGTTTCACGACTATATCGTAGTCGAATATGTATAGATATATGTGCCCCTGTGCTTTGGGTCGGAAGGCTGGTCGGAGAACTCGGCGCATATTTTGTCGACCCGCCACGCGTTTGAATTCACCAGCAGCCCTAGCGACACATATGTATGTGCATATACGTGTACACGGATGTCGCTTGCGGCTGTTGGTCTCAGGCGGTTCCAGTGGAGCGACTTGGACCGGCGACAGCGAGGCAGAAAGCGCGCCCCAGAGCACAGAAGGCGGCGCGGAAGAAGAGAGAGAAGGGAGAGAAGGCGCCCGACTCACCACAGCCTGCGGGATACGACGACTGTTTGCCTTGAATCTTCCCTCGTAGCGACGAGAAGAGGCACCTCGTGACTTGTTCGTACTCCTGAACAGCAGCGCACCAGTCGAGTGTTAGACCGCAGAAAAAACGACAGATTTAGACTTACGCTCGCATCTCTGGTGGATGCGCAGGTAGATATGCAGACGTATCGCGCGGTGGGCGTCACTGAGTACAGGGCCTGTGGGGCTCAAGAGGCTTGGCGTGGGGGGGGGGGGGGGGGGGGGGGGGCGAAAGAAAATGTCACTATAGTTATCAGCATACGCAGCAAGAAAGTATACACGTCAACAGCTATGCAGGCCCTTTCCGCGTGCATGCATACGTCACGATGAGAAGACAGGTATATGTGCTCACACACACCACACACAGTAGACGGCTATATATACCAACACGTACATACGTCCCTGTTCCGTGACGCAATTCTCAATATACGTCAATATATATATATATATATATATGTATAAGTATGTGCGGCTCGCGCGAGGTCTTACGTGTAGAGTGACAGGTCCGAGTTGCGCGAGCAGCGTTTTGACTGCGTCTTTCTTCGCATCCTTTTTCGACCGGCCGACGCCCTCAGTTTCGACTTTTCTCTTTCCTGAGATAGTCCAGGAGAGCGAAACTCGAAACATTTGATTCTGCGCGTTCGCTTCTTTGTTTCGGCGGCTGGTCGCGGGCGGAGCCGTGGCGGCCGCGGGTCCGCCTCGACGACAGTCTTCGTGAACGACGGGCCGTAGGACCTGAACGCCGAGACAGCGAAAATTTCGGTCGCCTTTCCAACGCGAAATCCTTTCCGAAAACCCAAAAAGACTCCATGCCGACGTTCCGCGACTATGGATCCAAGGAGACACGGACAACCAGAAACAGGGGTACATGCGATGGAAGAGCGGCATGGCAGCGAACCTCGGCAAAGAAGCCCCTCCCCAGTCGCCCAGAGCAAAGAAGGCGCTTCGCTTTGCTACCCTCACACGCCGTGCTGCCTCCTGGCGCACCAGGCTCTGCTGCGCGGCGGGAGTCTCTCTAGTCAGTTTCTCTCAGGCGCGTGACTGGCGCCTCCAAACCGAAGCGACATCGTTACCATCGCAGACCGAGCGTCTACAGCGCGACGTGGAGGACTGAGTCGGAGTCGCCAACTGCCATGCACTGCGCACAAGATTTTCGCGCTCTAGGGCGCGCCCGCCGAAAAACAGAGCCGTGGCGCTCTCTCACTCAGTTCCACACGCGCCACGCAGACAGCTTCATGTACCCACGTATGCACATTTATATATATATATATATACACATACTCGGACCTGAAGACAAATATCACATAGATATGAATATAAAAATATATACTGACAAACCATGATATATATATATATTTATGTGTACGTGATATTTGCCTTCAGGCCCGGGTGGCGCGCCGTGAGGCAGCCTCGCGCGTACCGCTTGTCGGATTCCGTAAAAGTGCAGCACGTTCTCTTCATCGAGGATGTATTTGTTGAACTGCGCGTTGCCCATGCCGCCAAAGAGTTTCTCGAGCGCGGCATTTCTGTCGCTGCCTTGCGGCGCCGCCGGCGCAGGCTGCGGCGTCGCAGCGAGCAGCGGCGCGGAGGCCGAGGGGAGCAGCACAGGCGTCGGCGCGGCGCCCGTGGACGCCTGGCGCCCAGAGAGAGACGTCGCGGAGGGCGACGACCGCAGCGGCTGTACCGCCGCGGTCGCGAACGACGCCTGGGCGCCGGGCGCAGCAGACGTGGAGGGAGACGGCGAACTCCGCAGCGGGGCGGAGCCGTTGTGCGGCGACGCAGAGTGAGATGACGAGGCACGCGGCTCGCCGCGGCCGCGACGAGACCTGTCCGCGCGCGGCGCGTGGCTCCCTTGCGAAGCGGCGGACGAGGCAGCGCTCGAGGACGCGGAGCGGGAGTCCGACGGCGGGCTGGTGCTCTCCGCCTGCCCTGAGGGCGCGAAGCGGCGGCGGCTCATCGCAGTCGGCGAGAAGGAAGTCGAGAAGGGAGCGGAGAGGAACGCCTGTCGAAGGGCAGGCGAGGTGGAAGACGGCCGCAGAGAGGAGGAATAGGAGACGGAGGAATAGGAGGAGGAATAGGAGGAGGAGGAAGGGAGACGGGGCGACGTGGAGCGAGCACGCCAGCTAGAGAAGACGTGTCGGGCTGTGAGAGCGAGTGGGCGTGCGACGAGCCGCGGAGTCGCCGCGGTTAACGCCGGAGGCAGAGGAGGAGCTGGCGCGAGCCGGCGGGCGCGGGGCCAGTTGAGCGAGGAGGAGGCGCGAGCCGCGAAGCTGAGCGAAGGTCGCTCCGCAGACTGCAGCAGCCAGCAGAGAGAGGTCGGTGCAGGAGTGTGGGCAGGTAGGGGTCTCAGGGGAGCAGACACCCACGCGCGGCTCCGCAGAAACGAAGAGGCAGTCTCAGGCGCAGTCGCACGTCGGTGCGCAGGCAGGCTCGAAGGCGTCAGCGAGGAGTGCGAAAAAGCGGCGCGCCACGAGGAAGCAGCCCACGTCGGAGAAGAACGAAATGAAGACGGTTCAGGCGAAGGGAGAGCGACAGCCCGCCAAAGGGACGACAGAGGAGAATTTCGCGGGGATGCCTTCTGTGTGGCGGCGCGCGATGACGGCGACTCAAAACTGGCTGGAGGGGACGAGAAACACTGCTGGCGAAGCGGTTGAGACGCAGGCGCGGCAGGAGCAGGATAGTTGCGAGGCGGAGGCAGAGAGGCGAAATGCTGGGCCGCTAGACGAAGCGTTGGCGATGTCATTGGAGGGATGAAATGAAGGGAGGACACAGGGCAACGCGACGTCAGACACGTGTAGGTGCCGCGCGGGGAGGAAGGAAAGGCACACAAGGGCGAAGACGCAAAGAGCACATCGCGTGAGATGACGCACGCGAGGGGAGCAGAGCAAACGCTGACAGCCGCGACAACAGAAACAACCGCGTGCCTGGAGCGCATGCTGCTACTGAGCTTGCAAGCCGGAAGCCGTGAAGGCGGGCGCGCAGGAAGCACACAGCAGGTGAGAAGCGAGAGAGAGGCTTCAGTCGTCGCGGCGGCAGTTCGAGAGAAGAGAGCAGGGGGATGAGTGAAGAAGTCGGGGAAAGGAAGGGGGGAGGACGGGCGGGAAGGCTGAAGATGCAGACTAAGGGGTGGTGGCGTGCTGAGGAGTAGGGCGCCGGGCAAATAACGGGGTCCAAGAAGTGGAGAAAGAGACGGAGAGACCAACGAGTATCACTCGACCCGAGATAGCGGGTGCCAATCGAACCAAAGAGTCAGAAGTAGGGAGAAAACCAATGGACCACGAGAGGGCGGGGCTGAGCAGCATGCAGCCGTGAGACAAAACAGGCAGTTCACAGAGACAGCGGATACCCCGTGGAGGCGTCTTGTGTGCGAAAAAGAGTGGCACGACAAAGAGGGGAACGGAAGCAGAAGAAAAGCAAAGAAAGAGTGGAGACGCTCGCAGAGACGTGAGGGGGACGCTCGCGCAGTCAGCTGATTCTACGGGGATTGTTACTGGAGAAAGGCATAAAAAAAGGCGTCCTGCCTCACACATGACAAGACGGTACGCCAAGAGGAATCTACCCCCCGAAGAATCCTCCAGAGTGAACTCCAACGCCAGCCTTACGCGTTTCTGAAAAGGACAACTTCCACGCGTGGCAACACGTCACGGGGCAGCTCGTCTTCGCGCTTCTTCCCTCAGCACACGTTCCGCTTTGCCGCGCTGTCTTTTCCTTGCAGCTCGATTTCGGCAGTTCGGAACCGTTCTTCCTCTAGAGCGGTCTTCGTTTGAACGAAAAAAGGGACATGATCACAGCGAGTGCCCTTCATTTCTTTTTTACGTCCCTGTTTGTCCTCCCCTCTACTCTCCCACCTGTTTTACGCGGACACTCACGCACAATCTTGGGCGGGAAGAATGGCTGCGGCCGCATGCACACGCCACAACGGGGAAGCTCCAGATGGACCGGACCCCAAAGCCGTAGAGGCTACAGGATCCAAGATTCTTCAGGTCAGTTCCAGCCGACAGCAATCGGGGGGCCAGTTCAGCAGTCTATAGTGCGAACGGGGTCACCGGAGTCAACTCAAGCACGCACAAACCGAAGTTCGTCGCCCTGCGAGGGCGGCTGTCTCCTCGCAAGCAGTCGCGAATAGCCCAGCAGAGAACAAGACAAGAATGGTCACGACATCCTCTTTCTGTACGGTGTAGGACTGGTGCTAGACAGCCAAATGTATTCGCTCCCAGACCACCCAAAGCACGTAGCCAGGCTGGTACCTACGTGCTCATTCCTCCCGTGCGCCGTTACACTGGGAAACGCCTGCCTGCTTCTGCGCAAGATTGCTGGGCAAGTTCTGTCCTATTTGAGTGGCTTATCATCGCAGTTAAACGCGCTGGTGAGGGCAGGCTTTGGTGCAAAAAAGCGAAGCAGGTCAGTTTGGGTGGAATTCATGTAGCACGGCTAAACGGCCACCCTGCGACACAGGTCGCCGAACGCAGCAGGGATTTATCATCGAAGTATGATACGTAGCGAATCTCCGGAGATCGCATCCCAGAGTGTTGGGTTGCTTGCAGAGCAGAGTGCACGAGTATCTAGAACCACAGAGTCATTCCGAAGGACAACGCCATATCCTATCCGTCAGTACAGCACCTGTGAAAAGGGCGCTCACGCCCACGCCTCAATCTTCACAGCATACGAAGAGGCCACGAGGCGCAGTTGCGCCCGCTGTCAGCAGCACCATGGCCACAGCTAGCGTACGTTTCGTGTGGCAAGAAAGAGTCTGTCGTTTCCCGATAATTTGTCACTTGAGTTGATGAAAAAAAGGGGGAGTGTTTGCCAAGGACGCTGTGGCATCGACGCTGTACGTCTACGGAAAAAGCAGCGTCCCATGCACACACTACTGTACCGACTGCGCAAGCCACGCACAGAAAAGGCCCCGGTTTACGGACATCTTGCTGAAATACAGGGGACTGGCCAGTCTGCCCTGTTCGCCGATGATCATTCTGTGTGAAACGGTGCCAGGTGTCACTGTCGCGGCAGGGAGAGGGAAGGGATCTCTTCTCCTCTGCTGCCATTATTTTGTGTTCCACTTGCGTCCAGTTGCTACAAAAGATTATGGTCTGATGTGGGCTCGCCGTGTGCCACGCATACATGCACCGCGGCTGTGTACCGCCGTCTACCCACGTGTGACGACGTGCCGGGTATAGGCCTCTGGAGAAGGTCTTGCTTTCAGCGAAATTTCCTCACATGGGCTCAATGTCTACAATATAACCACGCCTCCGATACAGTCAGAGGGGCGGACCCAGAAAAAGTTCTGCGGGATTATCAGTCAAAACCATAGCTGACCCCCTGCCCCTTCCCCCCCCCCCCCCCATCTCTCCTGTTCTCTACAGCCGAGCGACGCCCGGCAGAGAAAAAGAAAACCTGCAAATCTGATGGCCTTCTACAAAGGGCGAAAAATGTGGAGATATGGAACTTGCGGTGAAGTGGCGGGGGAAGTCGCGTCGAACCTTATCGCTCCACACACAGAAGCTAAGCGACCTGGATATGTGAAAATTCGCCAAACTGCTTCCGTGCTGCTGGTCAGACACACCTCTTCTTCGCTGTGTTCTCTTTCTCTAGGTTCGCATGCGAAGCAGAGTGCAAAAGGACGGGAGGGTGTGTTGTGCGCCCCGGAAAGCGTGGATGTAGAACGCAGCGACAGGTAGAGAACGCCACAGTGGAGGGAAACACAGGGGCGACAAGCAGACATCCGCGGGGTCACTGGCCATTTTTGGGAACCGAAAGTGGACAAAATCTGTGCTTCGCCAGTGACGCACTTGAATAGGCAGAAAAGCGCAAGGGGGAGCAAGGAAAAAGCAGTCGTCTCCTCGTGGGCGAATATTTAGGGTGCAGCAGCTTTCGGGCTTTCCACCTGCTAGCACGCTTCTCTTGGATTGCGGAGCGCGCAAAAGACTGGAGCGGAAAAGGTGGGTCCGGGGGACGCCGACCTAACTCTCCTAACACACGCGCAGTGTTTGGAGCTGGCGCAGGAGGACGAACCGTGCCCCTTTCGCCGTGACAGGACACGATCAGGCGGCCGGAGTCACACCCACCGGGATGCCGTCCCTAACGCCTATCGCGCCTCCACTAATTCGAGGGAACACTGGCGCACACGGTGTACGCCGTCGCCTACCGTGCCTCAAAACAGTTTTTCTGGATCCTTTTTGTAGTTCTTAAGTTTCGTTTGCGTCGCACTTTTTGCGTCGGCGCAACCTGTCCCTGCTGTGCAGTGTTTCCTGCATCAACTTTTTTTATACCAGTCTCTCCATCATGCGGGCTGGGGTCTGCTACCTTGCCTTGGCAGTCGGCCTCTTGGCCGGCGCATCTGTCTGCTGTGCAGCGGAGGACGAGGTTGTCACTGTTCTGACGGCCTCCAATTTCGATGACACGCTGAAGAAGCACGAGATCGTCCTCGTCAAGTTCTATGCCCCGTGGTGAGTTGCATTAAACTTGCAGAACGTCTCCAGACAGCGTCGCTTCCAGAGGTCCACGAGCCCTACCCCTCCTTCCCCGCCCCCGCGTCCTGTTGGTCGGCCTCCAAAAGCAGCATGTCTCGGGCGAGCTTATACAGAATCTGTCGCCGATTTCCCTCTTTGTTTATGCCACCTGCATTTCTAAGCTGTCTCTCGAAGTTGTCTGGGATTTTCGCGACGGACATGGGCTTCCGCTGCTGTGCGCGGGGCTGCGCAACTCTTGCTCTTCAATCCAGCGGTCTGCGCGAGATGTGCCGGATGTGCATGGCGCATGTGAGCGTATGCGTTCTCCGGATTTTTTCAGGTGCGGCCACTGCAAGCGGATGGCGCCCGAGTACGAGAAGGCTGCCAAGATGCTCAAGGAGAAGGGCTCCTCCGTTCTCTTGGCTAAAGTCGATGCCACCGCTGAGACTGACATCGCTGACAAGCAGGGCGTCCGCGAGTACCCCACTGTCACTCTTTTCCGCAACGAAAAGCCGGAAAAATTCACTGGCGGCCGCACTGTAAGTGGCAGTTTAGAAGTGTTTGCATCGGACGGAAGCGCCCGACACTCAACATTGATTCAACTTCGAGACACGGTTCTTTGTCTTCTGTGGACAGGCGGAAGCCATCGTCGAGTGGATTGAGAAGATGACCGGCCCCGCGCTCATTGAGGTCGAGGGCAGCGTTGACGACAAGGTTACCAAGGAGTCTCCTATCGCCTTTGTTGGTGAGGTGAAGTCCAAGGACAGCGAGATGGCGAAGCTGTTCGAGGAGGTTGCCAACGAATCCCGCCAACTTGGGAAGTTCTTCGTCAAGTATGACGCCCCTGCAGAGAAGATCTACTCCCTGCGCTACGAGGAGGGCACTGACGACTTCAGTGGCAAGACCAAGGATGAGCTTAAGAAGTTCGTTGAGACCGAGTCCTTCCCTCTGCTTGGCCCCATCAACGCCGAGAACTTCAGAAAGTACATCGACCGCGACCTGGACCTGGTGTGGCTCTGCGGCACCGAAAAGGACTTCGACGACTCTAAGGCTGCCGTCCGTGAGGCCGCGAAGAAGCTTCGTGACACCCGCTCCTTCGTCTGGCTCGACACTGACCAGTTCAAGGCCCATGCTGAGAACGCTTTGGGTATCACCGAGTTCCCCGGTCTTGTGTTCCAGGGCAAGAAGGGACGCTTCGTCCTTCCTGAAGCCACCACCTCTCTTAAGGATGCCTCCAAGATCATCAAGTTTTTCGAGGATGTTGATGCTGGCAAGATCGAGCGCTCTCTGAAATCCGAGCCGGTCCCCGAAAAGCAGGAGGAGGCTGTCAAGGTTGTCGTCGGCAAGAACTTCGAGGAAATGGTCATTCAGAAGGACAAGGATGTGCTCCTGGAGATCTACGCTCCGTGGTGCGGCTACTGCAAAAGCTTCGAGCCCATCTACAAGGAGTTCGCTGAGAAGTACAAGGATGTCGACCACCTCGTTGTTGCTAAGATGGACGGTACCGCCAACGAGACACCTCTTGATGAGTTCAACTGGTCCAGCTTCCCCAGTATCTTCTTCGTGAAGGCTGGCGAGAAGACGCCGATGAAGTTCGAGGGATCCCGGACTGTTGAAGGTTTGACTGAGTTCATCAACAAGCATGGTTCCAAGCCCCTCAAGAAGGACGACAAGGGCGAGGAATTGTAATCCTTTTGTTATCCTGTCCGTTTTCTCGTGTTCGTGACTCTGTTCGTCTTGCAGAACAAACAAAAGAAGCCTTGTTTGGCTCATGTGTCACCGCCGACGTAAATAAGTTCTGGCGATTCCTACATCTTCTCGTCCGCCCCCTCTCAAAGATACAACTGTTGGTCTGATGTTCGCCTTCGTGTTCCTATCCACCTTTGCAGCAGTAGTCATTTGCCCACTTCTGGCATGTGAATCAACTTGAACAGATAGCTGAATCTATAGCGGCCGTTTGCGCCCTGCACATACTGCTTGGAAAATGCTTGTGGTACATTCGATTGTGTTGACCTGTGGGTTAGTTTCAGTGCCGTAGGCAGAGGACTGGATTGGATACCTAGGAAACTGTGCTGCCATTAATAAGAACTATAGTATAGGTGGGCTCGGGTCAAACACCGCAGTCAGACTAACATTTCATTCCCATCCGGGATCCAGCTGTCTTCGGAACAATTTGGACTTGAGCTGTATCTACATCACACGAGGTACACTCCAGAATGTGTGGGCTTTTCGCAGAGACTGGGTTGGCGTGAACCGTCTTCCACAGGTCGACGACGAGCACGAGAAAATGGAGCAACCTGTTGAAGTAGTCGAGCGAGTTACATCTGCACTATTGGAAAAGTGCATCGAATGGCGTCTGCTGGAGCTACGCTATGGCGCGGCAATGGACGAACAGGAATTCCTGCAGGTGGCGCTTACGGCTGACCGAAGAGGTGACCACCCTAGTTTTTGATGGCCGTTTTGCACGGAAGCCTTCCGCATATTCGTACTAGTGCACCGGATATTGCAACCAGCTGTAGTATCGCAACGAGAAACACTAGAGGATAGTTCACAGAAGAGGTCAGTCCCGGCTACTGCAACAGTGACTGCAGTTGGCATATTGTTTGAACAATGGATCTACCAGACAAGAGGCCGTCAGACAGGCTGCTGAGGAATTAGGCCAGCGAAGAGAAGTATTGCAGCATCTAGAAGCTAGTACGAAGTTCTGTGTTCCTTGAGAGTACAGTCCAAATTCCGTATCGACCAATCCTCAGACATAAGAAAACAAGAAGAAGAGCTCCACTATTCCGACTGTAGGGCGGAGGTGTTCGAGGAATCCCTGGAGCAGCTTGCGGTGAATGGATGAGTGTACTTAATCCAAACCATCCTACCAGCATCCATGTGATTCAGTTCGACGAGGAGCACGAAGAGATGGCACATCAGCAAGATATTGCCAACCTGGAACACAAGATTGTCCAGATACAGTAAGACCCTCGCATGCATAGCGCGTCAGTGCCACGTGCTCGATCATGGCTGCCCTCCCCTGCCCCCCCCCCTGCCTCTCGAACAGACGAGAAGAGTTGCAGTTACGGGAAGAAAATGAGTCCATTCTTTGCAGTATAGCTAACCTGACGACTGCGTACGCTGCTGACACCAAAGCCATGCAGCAGAACACCGAGGAGAAGACTGTTCATGTCATCAGCCATCAGGAGCGGCTTCGGGCTTTGAGGTCAGCTCACGAGGCCACCATGAATAAGCTGGAGGTGCGCAGATTGTTCGAAAATAGAGATCCACAGCTAAATCCGGCTTGCAGAGTCAGTATTCAAGCGACGACGCAGACAAGGAACGAATTCGTGCTCTAAGGAAGCGGAAATCAGAGCTGATTGAGGCAAGTTTCCCCACATCGTCCTTCAGACAGCAGCACATACTGTTGGAGGGCAGAACTGCAACGAGCTGCAGAGTCAATTGGCCCGGGAAGGAAATGATCTTGGATCGAACGGGCTTGAAAAGCTGCATTTGGAAGAATCAGCCAAGCGCATAACCTGTGGCGGAAGAAGCCGTCTTTCCCGTAGAGTGAAGACGGTACCAGGAGCCGCACTACAGCCTCCTTCCCTGCTGGGTCAAGTAACTGCTACGCTCGTTTCTGCTGCTACACGCCACAGATGGTCAAACCAGAATTTCTCCTTGAACTGACACCGCTCAGCAGATGAGGCAACTCCAAAGCTGGTTGAGCGCGCTGGCACCAGCGCTGATGGTGAAGCACGCCAGGGGCCTCGCTCGTTACCGGTTTTGCCTACGTCATCTACCATACAGTTGCCCATCTGATTTCCACTCCACAACGCAGTCACTGCGTCTGACAGCAAGAAAAAGCCACAACCCCAAACGCCTTGTCGGCGGACTTTTCCTTCATCGATTTAACAAAATTTGCAGTCCGGGTTTTGCAGGCGGCGCCTGGAACAAATGAAACTGAACCTGCCGACCGAGAGTAACAAACGGATCACTGGAGGAGAATTTATCCCTCAGCGAAGACGTGCAGCCTTCTTCCGATGTTTTGATTTCTTTTCCTTCCGCTTTCTCTTACGCGATTTTTTCTTGTGATCCGAATCCGACGAGCTGTCGCTATCATCACTGTCGTCACTACTTGACGAATCGTTTGAGCTGCTGCCTGCCGCTTTGTGTTTCTTGTGTTTCTTTCGTGCTTTTTCTTCCTTCTTTCGTGCCTTCTTTTCTGCTTTGCGAGTCTTTTTCCACTCTTTGGATAGCTTTGCAGCTACAGACGGTGCGACTTGAACCGCATTTGCCCCGGTGGCATATGCTAGTTGTGGCGCTGCCGCCCGTGCAGTGCGTTCCGCCCCGTCATCTTCAAGCATTTCATACTTGTTGCCTGAAATCGCATTTCACACGCAAACCACACTGCGCACATGGTCTTGACAGTTCCAGCTCTGCCTACCAGTAGTTGCTAACTTGCTGCATCGTCAGCCCACGTGCTGTTACCTCCTGGGTTGTAGCATTCATGTGTCATATGCCCTTTCCTGCATACAGTAGCACAGAAAGGCAACCCGACACGATGATCGCACACCCCTCTGGATCCGCGACGCTTGCAACAAGAGTTCTGCTCGCCGATGACTTACCCTCCACAGCGTTGACATGTGATGTTATACACGGCGTCGAACGTTATTCGTTCTTCTTTTTGCGGCCTCGACCGTGTTCCACTGGTACGTGACAGATTATTTGGGTCATTGTCTGCCCCGTCTTTTTGGCTGATTCCTCTCATGTCTAACCCATATTTGCCGCCTTCGTCCACCTTGGTAACCTGCACAGACGCACACGCCGATAGACCTGGCGACTCTGGGATGATGGACCGATCTATGGAGATGACAGCAGCGACCTGATCTCTCGGGGTGAAACCCGCTGGATGCGCTGCTGAGCCGCATCACTGCATGCTTACCTTAACCCACACTTTGTCACCGACTGCCAGTACGTCATCTACTTTATCCAACTTTTGGCTGGAAATGCACGATATGTGCAGCAGTCCATCCCTATCGAACCCTTCGATCTGCCAACGAGGAAACCGAAAAACAGACAAGTAAATCGTAAGCGTTACACCGTTGCTCCAACATCCAGCTGAAGCAATGACACGTAACGACGATCGGCTCCGAACGCTCCGGCGCCGACCTACCGACACGAAAGCTCCGAAATCTTGTATACGTCGGATGGTTCCTTGGTGAATGGAGTCAAGCTCCGGGGTTTTTATCCCCCCTCCCTCTCCTCGATGGGCGAAGCTTTGACGCAGGGACTCCCTTTCAGTGCCATCATGCTGGTTGACGCTCTTCATGCATAGTCGCAGCTTCCCGTCTTCTTGACTTAGCACCTGACAGCCCCAAGATCCAACGGAGAAAAAACACCCGGTACTGGATCCATCCCGATTCTTTCCTCATACCTATTGTGGGACCATAAAACGGACGGAGAATGCATGACTGGTGGTAATTGGGCAAGCTTTGCGCTGCTGGCTGGTTATGTTCTTTCAGTGATCAGACAAACACCTCACGGACTGACTGTGGACGTACCTTAACCCAGATTTCTTGGCCGACAGCCAAGACGTCCTCGACACTTTCCACCCGTTGGTCAGAGATTCTCGATATGTGAAGCAGACCCTCTCTGTCGAGGTCTGCTACCTCTCGTCGCACCACATCAAAACCACACTCAAGCGGTAACCTCACGCAACATCCCCAACAGTCCGCCCTAGAGACCATGATTCAACACGACACCCCTCCGCTTGACGTGTCTCTCCTGAGAAACGCTCACACAGTCTCGGCAGGCCAATCCTCCGTTCACCGACTCAAGGAGCGGTCTCACGCCAGCTGCTGAACTCTGTAGCGGGCCCTCAGCGAAGGCGAGGCGTAGAAACGCTGGGCAGCGGATGCCGTGTACACTCCAGACACCCGGCAGCTGATGCTAAGCCCCTGTACTGGGAAAAACGGTACCTTGACGAATGCGCCGTAAGACTGTAGTCTCTTGACAACCCCTCGATAGATGTCGGCTGCGGGTGGCTTTCCAGGCGGCCTTTCTTCTGAAGGTTCTCGATCGTATCGAGGATCGAACGCCTCTCCGAACTCGTCGTCGAACATCTTGGAAGAACCTGCGAATTGGAAATACGCAAGGGAAATGGCTCGACAACACCTTGAAGCACTACCGTGAACGTCTGTGGTCGTCGCCGACAACCATCAGTTCACATGCCGCTGTCACGGACGGCAGTTCGGAGATGTGGGTGCTAACAGAAAGTGAAAACAGACACGCACACCAGATACAGGTATGCACTGCGCTGTTTAGGGTCAGCCACTGCGGTCGACGTGTTTAAGTGAGGCAGCGCGACATAAACCTGCGCTCGAAAAAGAAACGCGAGCCGTGCGGATGTGTAGGCGGCGGCAGGCTTGGCGGGAGGCCGCGTCCACAACTCGCCTGCATTCTTCGCCACAGTCCATCGTATCGCCAGCGGACGTGAAGCGCTTACCCCGGCGTCGAACAAGCCTAAAGAGAAGGCAACTGCGCAGGCCAGCTCTACCCGATGGCAAAACGCTTCAATCGACTAGCAGCACGCGCCATACATGCGGCGACGTGGTGAAACCGCTGCTCAGGGACAGCCCCCAGGAACCCAGGCGCGTATCTCCGTGCTTCGTGCATTAGACAGACGCCACACGTGAAAGTGGGTAATTTTGCCTTCTGCAGAACCGAGCCGAGCCAGCCTCTCAGACGCAAGCGGTGAAGCAGACGCATGCGACTGGTTGCGAAATTCCTGTGCGACAGTGCCGTACGACATGCATGCATGTCGTACGGCACCGACACGGGCAACGGAGGCTGCCGACTTGCAAGTCACTGGACGTCCTTACGCAGCGGAAAGGAGACAGGTCTTCTTTCAGGGGATCGAGAAATAGATTCAGTCTCCACCCCCCACAATAGAAGCCGGTTTGGCGACAAGTGTTTAGTCGTCCTCCTCCATTTTCCCGTCCGCGCCGCGGTCCCCGAACGCGTCGAGGTAACCAGCGAGAAGCCGCATGCCTGCTTGCCGGACCAAGGCGCCTCCAGCTGACACTTCTTTCATCTTCCGTTGAGCTGGACTCCTAGGGAACCGCGTCAAGCGTCTGCCCGCGTTTCTTCGCGTGGTCCCGCGGCCGCCCGCCCTATCTTCACGAGAGGAGATTCGCGAGACACCGTCTCCATCCGGGCTGGGTGACGAGACTGAGGCCGGCGAGGCGTGGAGGTCGCCTGCCCGACTCCGAGATCCTGCTTTTGTCTGTGCGTGCCTTCTCAGTAGTAGGTGTCGGCGCACCGCCTCCCCCCCTCTTTGCGAAGATCTGACCGTTGGTTTGCCACGTCGGCGTTCCGGGTTTGAGACTCTACTCTCGTGCTCCATGCTACTAATGTCCGCTCTCTTCATCTCTCACATCACCCGACAGCTTTTCTCTATTTCCTTCCTGTGTTCCTTGCTCATCGTCGTTTGCTCATCTCTCCCTCTGTTCATCCAACCGAGAGACTGTGCCCGCACCCGGGCTCCCCCGGACGTCTCCGCCTTCGTTCCCTCTCGTTTCTTCCTGGCTCGCCTCTGTGCCTCAGCACCTTCCTCCTTCCTCGCATCTCCTTTCTGGTCCGGTGGCGTCTGGCTGTCTTCGTTGCGCGTCGGTTGCTGCCGCCTGAAGAGGTCAGGCCGCCGATGTACTCAGAGCTGGCGGCATTTGGAGCGAGAGCCGGAAACCATGGCGGTGCAGGCTTCCTCTGAGAACGGCGAAGCCGCTCCAGCTTCACAGCGGGGCTCCTCTGCGGGTCGTGCGCAGCACAATCCCCTGCTTCCGCCAGCAGCCCCTCTCGCTTCCTCCTGTCCGCCTTCGCCTTCTGGGCCTTCAGGAGCGAAAGAAGTAACGCAGGGAGACACGTGCACTGACAAGAAACCGCCAACTCTGCAGGATGAGATGGCGGGTCCCTTTGTTTCTCGCCTGGATCGGGCATGTATCGATATGCTCGCCCATATCTCCTCTGCTCCTTCGTCCCCTTCCGCGCTGTCTCTCGAAGGCCCAAATCCCGTTTTCTTGCCCTTCGATGAGGACGCATGCCTGCTTCCCAAGGCTTTAGCGTGGGCGCGAGCACTGCCTTCTGCTGGATCTGCTGACGCGCCTGCGGAACTTTCGTCTTCGGCCGCTTGTCCCTCGCGCCCGGCTCCCTCGAAATCGCAGCATGCGGATTCGCCAGCACTGCCTGCGAGGCCTTCGCGCGAATGCGGACACATTTTTGTGGCTTTGGAGCCTTTCCTGCAGCGCGTTCTGGGGCTGCCCGCGCGCCAAGCGCCGCGTGCCGTCCCCCTCAAGCAGCAGGCACCGTCGGCGTCGTGTCTGCCTACTACCGAAGAGAAAGCAGCGAGTGCGCCAGGAGGCAGTGAGGGGGGAGAGGAGGCGACCCAGGATTCCGCCTCGCGCCTGTTCCCGTATCTGTCGCCTACAGTGCTCAAGCGCGTGGAAGCTCTCCTCGAGAGACCTCCCGTTGGGCTCATCGGCGTTGCTCGCTTCGGCGCTGCCTCGGCTGCCTCGGCTGCCTCCCCTCCTCCCTCCCCTTCTGCGGAGTCCGCTGAGTCGTTCGCCCTTCCCGATGGCGACCCTCAGGTGTTGGTAGTGAGGCCGCTGATGCCTGCAGCGTCGGGGTCGCAGGCGTCGCGGAAGCGCAAGCGCAACGCTACCCAGTCTTCGGGCTCGCCCGCGTCTTCGCCTCCTGCCGCAGCGTCCGCTTCGTTTTCTGCTGAGGCTTCGCCTGACTCAGAGGCAAACTACTCTCCGTTTCCAACGACCTTTTGGCTTTGCGACGAACGCCTGAGGCGGGACATTTCGACTCTGGAGGTGCGAGGGCGCATGAAATCTATTGAAGAGCGGATTCAAGGAGACGAAGAACTGGAAAAGTCCCTCGTCGCAGACCACCTGCGCTACATCGCGATCCGCTGGCTCCTCCTGCCAGTGCCCGTCTTGCGGCACTTTTACTGCCTCGAGGACGCTACCCCAGAGAGGCGAGAGACAGAGGACCCCGGTAACGCGAAGAGGGTGAAGACGGATGGACCGAACGCAGGAAAGGAGCCGCAGGCGGCCCAGTCCCTCGGCGCACGCGCGGAAGCTGAAGAAGGCGACTCTGCGACGCAGCCGTCCGAGCACTGTCGCCTCTGCCGATTGCTTCATGTGCTGAGACAGCGCGGAATCGGAGGCATTGCGACTTTCTCCTCAATGAGGTGTCTACACATGCACTACGGCTTCCACCTCGTTCTTCCGCCGACCACCGTCGGACAGCTCATCGACGAGGAACTCGGCAAACTGAGGGAAGAAGAGGAAGAGCTCGCGTCCCCACAGGCGTAGACAAGATTTCACAGAACTGAGGGTGACATGTGTTTAGGTGTGCCTGCTTTTTCGGGTTCGCCTCGAGAGGAACTCGAGGCCGCCAGGGGACCGATCTGAGGGTGGGGGTCAACGCGCAGATTTTCTTGCAGTAGTAGATGCGTGTAGTGCGCACCTGCTGTGGCGCTGAAATGCTCCGCGAAACCTTTGAGGTGACCAGCGGAAGAAAGGAACTCACTCCAGGAGGCCTGCAGCGCGCCAGTAGCAACGGCACGTTTGCATGTATCTCTCAGTGTGGATTCCTACGCGCATGTATACGTGTGCACACCGCCAATGGCCGCCATGTGTGCACCGGTATGCCTATGCAGAAGGCAAAAATAATAGTAGTAGGCGGACTGAGGGTTCGGGTCTCAACTTTTCCCGCAGTTATGTTGTGGACAAGCTGATAGGGCGACAGCCGACAAACTTCATCATATTGGCAGTGACTGACGGCTACGTGCCGTTGCAGCAGGCTTCACCGGCCTGTTTCTGCCGTTCTGCCGTGCGTCACTGGCGCCATGCCGCATCATCTTGGCAAAAAGTTCTCTCCGTGTTTGCGTAGAATGGAGACAGACAGGCAGCGTGGACGTTCCACACGATTTCATCTTCGGAGTCCACACCTACAAACGAGACCTAACCACGGGAGAACAACCCTGTTGCTAGGTGTAGATCCTGAATTATTAGGCTTGCAAAATGGTGTGTTCGGTGTTACCCGCATTCGGGTTAGATGTATGCCACTGCGCAGCTCGGAAACTAGCTCCTGGGGAAAATCCTCAAACTGCATCAATATACATGAGCATGTTGTAAGTTTGCCTTCACAGCTTGGGTAACGGCACGTTTTGCGTTTAGGCGGTAGAACAAAACTTGGGAATCTTCTGTAGATGGCTTCATATCGGGAATCCGCATCACTTTTCCAAGACTACGGTGGATTCCACACCGAGTGCACTAATGGTCACGGGAAATCAAAAAGAGAACTACCCTTATCACGCTGGCTTTGAAAATAGGACTCAGTACTAAACCAGCAGCACTGCGCTGCCTGAGTGAAGTTGCAGAGAGGGATCTTGACGTTATCTTCTACAGTGTTCAACAGACTGGAACACGCATCAGCCTATCTGTCCTCGCTATGCAAAAGAAGTGACAGGTCTGAGTCCCCGGCCTCCAGCTCGTGCGGCTGTACCACATCGGGGCTGCGGTAATGCTACACGCTTCCGTTGAAAAACATATATAGGGCTTACACCTTTCGTAAGGTAATGAAAATGAGTCCGCTAAACACCCTAGCAGACGTGCTCTAGTAGCAGGCTCGAAGCCGCCTGCATGTCATGAACGGGGAATGGCCCTGACAATTCATAAGCACACATACTGACAGAAACTGTTTCTCACAGAGATCTTCACTGTGTAAGAAAAAAAAACGAATTCATCGGCACTGCAGACCAGCTCGCACACGAAAAAGACGCAGTGAAGCACAGTGCAGACGCTGGGAGATGACAACACGTAATTCTCGATACAGACGGATATCTGCACGGACTTGGTTGCGATTTGATCCTTTGTTTCTTACTTCTGAACATTTGCCTGTCTCCTTCAAATACCGGACGAGGCAATGCCGCTCTATGAACCCGGTTGTACCACATGCAGGGCGATTTCCCCCTTCTTCAGCTTTTCAGCGTGACCTCCCTAGTACTGTCCGCAAATCCGGCAGATTTTTGGACCAGCAGAAAACGATGTTCCCGCTCAACCGCCGTAACAGTTTCCCAAGTCTGATTCGCACAGTTTCTCCTTGGATCTTTGCTACATCAAAAACACTCAATTTCCTATCCAGGCTGCACCACACACACTCCTGACACGCGGCAAACCCATCGGAAGGTAGGCACGATGAGCTAGGAGAGAGAATCGAGGACTGTACATAGGGTATGAGGGCGGATGAGGGGGTATATTCAGAAAAAACGGTCAACTCCGAGACTCGTCCTCTGCACAGCCCAGCACTGCCTGCATCGAGCGACGGCGACAAGCAAACAGCACTATCGCAAGAGGCCGTTCCATCTCGAAAAAAGACTCCACGCTCTTCCGCGGGAATACGTGCCCCCCTCACTGCCGTCCGTAGTCGGTGTTTGCCCTGCCTGTGATTTGCCCACTGGTGTGAGAAGTATCCAGCAGTCAACGCGACAAGGTGGCAGGGTGGGATGAACCTGGCAAAAGACGGAGACCCCGGCGAGGGGTGGGCATCCTCGGAGGAGCAAAAGAGAGGAAACGTACTAGACGGCCTTTGAGAACTTGCTACGCCATAGCGGAAGTAATCTCTGTCGAGATGCGAATTGTCGGACGTAGGTTGAAGATTCTCTACACACGCCCCTGCATACAATTCCGTACGTAGCCCCAGGTCACACGCCGTTTCCAGAAGACCACTCTTTGCTTCTGTTTCGCCATGTAGACCTGGCACTGTACTACTACATTCGGCCGACTCCGTTACACTCTTCCTCGCTCCCTCGTCCGCTGTGCCGCTCTCAGTGTTGCACAGCTCTGCACCATCCATGTACTTGCCTTCCCCGTTGCCACCCGTATCCCGCCTCGCTCGCCTTCCGCGAGGCGAAGACGTTATGACCTCTTCAACGGCTCGGGCCAGAAGCGCTGGCCAAGAAAACGCGCATGCGTCTGTCCTCCTGGAAGCTGCCGCCACGTGATTTTGACAAGGAAAACACTTATGCAAGCGGGGGTGTGCTGGCCCTGGGGAACTGCTGATCTCCTGAGACGTTTCTACGCAACGTGCTGCTCCTTCCTTGCGTGAGTGCGCCTCTGCACCGCCCTGAGATTCATCGTCCGGCTTGCGAAATGCCTGCCATGGTCGCCCTTCTCCATCAGCCGCTTCGTTCCCTTCATTCTCTCTCGCCTTCATATGACCAACCGCCGGCGCTACTTCGTGGTTCTTCTCAGGGAGGCTCTCCAAACAAAAGCCGACATACCGAACGCCGCCCGCCTTCGACGATGCTGACCGCAGATCTTCCTCTGAACCCAGCCTTCCAGAGCGGACATACAACCCGCGTGACAGCCGATTCTTCAGTGACAAAGTGGCGACCGGATCAATATTGTCTACCATCCTGTCTCCCGCCCTCGACTGATTCCTATGTCCTTTTGCACCTCTCTCTCCTTCGTCAGACCTCTGTTCCCCTACGCGCCAGTCTTGTCTGTTGAGTATGAAACCGGTGGCACGCGCCCCTCCTTTCTCCCCTGGTCTTTCTCTCACCCATTCATCTCTTTGTTTCCCTGGCCGCTTGAGGCTGTCGAGCAGTTCAGCCCGCGTAGCGGTGAGACCACGGAAACAGTAGAAGGGGCAGAGCTCGATCAAAATATGCCACAGAGAATGTACAAGCGCATAGTTATCGTTTGTTTCAAAAATGGAAAAAGATACAGCTCCGAGAGCCGCAAGTGAGAGACCCAAGATCAGGCTCGCTGGGTCGGTTACACCTTCGCACAACCGTGCACCAAGGACTGCCAGGGCATCCCAGAAAAACTGACGGAGAAAGATAAGAAACACAAGGGGAGACTTGGTCTGGAGATACGCATGGCCAGCATCGTCTCCGTCATTACGCGTGTCTCCAATTTGTTGCGGTCCGGCCCCACCTGTCTGCCTCCAGTCTTCCTGTGGTGTGTCTCGTGATCTCCTGCCATTCGCCTCCGAACGCTCACCCTGGCTACTCTTATCGTCAGGTTCCACAGGTTCCAGAGCTCGTTGCCATAGCATTCCAGCCGGTAGGTGAGCTTCTCTCACACGCCCACACTCCCTCCTCCGATTCCGCTCTCTCTCATCTTCGATCACACGAGCAATAGCCGTAAGCACGACGTGTCTACACTCCCACCAACCTTTTGGAAAAAGAGACTTTTGCAATCGTCTCTGATGCCACAAAGGCGGAACAGTCCACAGCAGTTTGCAGAGAAAAATCAGAGATAGAATAGCGAATAGAGGAACAACCGTCAAGGTCTGCCGAGACGTGGGAAGCAGTGCAACGGCGAGAACAGAAAAACTACCGCCGAGGAGGAGGAGCTCGACTGATAACGTGAGCTGCATGAGAGAAACGAGGACAAGCACTACGGAAAAATACGAACACAAAAAGTCAAGCCTCTGCCAGAGAACGGGGGCAAGGAAAACACAATGATCGCCGTCGAAGCACATGTGATACATTGCTGACGCGCACACTGCACACAACGCACACACACAGACGCAGCCAGAAGTCGCATGAACTCGATACGCGGGAAGCGCTACCACAGCGCTGACAGAGGAGCGGACACCACAAAGAAGACACGGGACTGGGGACGACACAACAGAGACATCAGAGCGCGAGCCATCTGGATTCGGCTCGTACTGATGTTACCTCTCTGAAGGGGTTGCGGCTGAGAGTCTGTCCCACTCGCGGCGAACCGCCCACGCAGACCGATCGCTGGTAGCCCCATCTGGAGTTTACATTTGCCTAGGGACAGAGGACTGAACAACGAGTCTGAGGAAAGACTCTGCCACGCACTTGCTGTCCCGAACACAAGCAACCTGACTCCTGCTCTCCACTTGGTCGCTTGCAGCGTCCTCGACTTCGTTGTACGGGTCACTTGCGCACGTCCTCCTCGTTGCTCTTCTTCGTGTTCGTTGCCGTCGGCACAGTCTCCATCATCGTGCCATTCCGCTCCGGTGACCAGCCTGCCACCACAGCGGGGGCCGTCTCTGCGTGCCGTGAAGCAGTCACTGCCAACTGCAGCCGCGTCGCCCGCCAGATTCCTCCCGTAGGCGCAGAAGTCCCGCCACGAACTGCGCAGGATGAAGACGAAGGCGAGATTGGAGAGAACGAGGCAGGCAGTGAGGGCAGCGACGTACCACGGAGGCAGGATCTCCACGTCGCAAGACGCTCCACCTACCCCCAAAGTGCAACGGCAGTAGCTAACGCGGAAGTCGTCGATGAAGGTTAGAGGCCAGCAGTGTCCCCGGTGGCATGTCTGAACGCAAGAAACACATGGAGGCCCGGTGCAAGAGAGGGCCAACAAGCGAGCGAGTCGAGACAATACAGTGCCTTACAGCAAAGACTACGCCATGCGGCGCATCAGTTGTAAGAACAAACAGACACACCCGAAGGCACATTGCTCACAGCGGCCGGACGCCAAGGCAAACACGCATTTGAACAGAAAGACGAGACATCACCAACAGGCGAACCTAGCAGCCGGTACAGAAGCATGGACGTCAAGCGTGGATACTAGGACGTTCCTTCTCTACGTCGGAAAAGAATATCGCTCCACGGCAATGAACAGCGAACAGATAAAAGGGCTCGCACCTGCTCGCAAGCCTCGTCTGCAACGATGTGCACCTCCACCGCTACTTGGATTCTACTGTTGTTGTTGACGCCACTTTTCTCTCCTTTTTGACGCTCTCCAGAATGCCCCGGCCCAGTGTAAATCGGGTGACTCCCTTCGGAGACTTGAGCAGTCTTGGTCCCTCGCTCCGTAAATTGTCTCCCGTCTCTCCTGTCATACGCGTCGCCACCCTCTTGAGTGCTACTCGCGGCAGCGTTCCCTTCACTTTCGCCGTCAGGGATTTGGGACTTGTTGTGCATTTCCGCTCTCCTCACTGCATGGCCTCCCTCGCCTTCACCCCGGTAGTCACGACGCTCGTCGACTGGGGAAGGCACCGGGACGCGCTGCAGTTGTGTGCCCCTATTTGGTTCGTCATCGCTTGGTTCCGCGGCTACTGTCATGTGCTCTACCAGACTCCACGTCGCCAGATGCAGCCCGGGGCGGTAGTTCCATGTAGGAAACAGAGACGCCTCGTACACAAACTTTCCCTCAGTTGCCACCTTTTTCATCAAAGGAGATGCTCCAGTACGCGAGGAGAGGCCTTGTGGCGCCGCGGGAAGCGGTGCGCCACGCAGAGAAGGGAGCCGAGCGAGACACAAACGAAGATGCTGGGAGTGAGGAGACCGACGCCTGCGACAAGAACAAAGGGCTCGGAGAGTTTGGAGGAGAGCGCAAAAGGAGGCGCTCACTTTCTCGTGAGCTTGGCGTTTCAAATCCTTTCCCCTCTTCCTTGGTCGGCACTCCACCGGAGGGCGAGGGTGAAACGTCTTCCCCTGTATCGCCGTCTGCACGTCTGCTCGTCGTCGACAGCGGCGTCCGCTCGCTTCGTGCCTCTGTTTCTTGTCTCTCAGATTCATCTGCAGGACCTGCGTATAAAGAGTCATATGCCTGGCTTCCTTCTTTCTCTCCTTTCCTTCCTCCTTCGTCGCCCCAAGTCTGTGCGCCCCTGGCACGGCGACTTGCTCCCCCAGCTGCCCTCACATGCCGACATGTAAATGGCAACCTCCAGCTGTGGGAGATCACATTTTCTGCCTCCTGAGCTCGCCCTCTTCCCTCAGGAGCAAACCGGACATCATTCTTTCTCCCTTCATTTCCATCCGCCGGCGCTTCGCCCACTTCCCATGGCGAAGGCTCACGCTGGAACGGGACAGCCTCTCGCCTAACACGCACGTCCACCGTAAAGATGGAGACAACAACCTCTGACATCTCCCTTGAGGGGCGCTGCAGTCGTAGCCTGCCTCCTTCACTGCGCGTGCCTTCATGACGTTCGTCTGCGGGACTGCTGCTCGCTGCCAAAAACGAAAATCCCTTGTCTAGGTAGGCCGGGCGTTCAGGAAAGGGGGCAGCACTCAGTTCGTCTTGCTTATGTGCCCTTTTCGGGACGCCGGCAGAGAGCTCTCGGGGCAAGGCAGAGCGACCACCAGGGCTCGGCGGCACCCTCCACTTGGCGGTTGCTTCGCCAGTGTTTACCATCTGAGAGAGGAAATCGCGTGCCGCGTCCCGGCGCTCGCTGTCAAAGCTGATACCGCTCTGATCATCCTCATCCTCTGAGACTATCACAGAGCCCCGCAGGACATCCGCCCGGTCTCGGTTGCGTTCTCTATCCAAGCCCCCGTGTTCATCCTCTGTGTCTTTCCCTCGAGCCCTTTGCTGCTGGGTCCGTGTCCCCTCGCCCTTCTGCACTCTCTCCGTCGCGCCTCCTTTCCACAGCCGTTCTTTGCCTTTCACACCTCTTTCTCTCAGCGCGATTTCTTCATCATACCCGCGTACTCTATCTCCTCTCGGCCGCCCTGCTGGTTCCCTTCCCTCTTCTTCTTGAGCCTCTCGTGTCTTTTGCTCTGCTACCTTTCCTGCTTCACGTTCTCTGCTCTCCTCGGCCGCTGCACGCCCGCCCTCCTCGTCGCCCTCGAACGCAGTTCCTTCTTCGCCCTCCACTCCCTCCTTCGCCCAGTCTGCATCGTGGCAGCGCAGCCCGGGCTCTCTCCAGATATCGCCTGCGTCGACTCTGACACGCCACGCGACGCCGCCAGACACGTCCGCCGGTGACAGAAGCACTTCTGTCAACACTGGGCGCTCTGCAGACTCAGGCCCAAGTTGGAAGGAAACGCCATGAAGCAGGTTCGGCTGGAGGAAAGGGAGAACCGGCCGCGAAAAGGAAACAGGCGGGGTCGCGCACCACAGTAGGCACGAAGGCGAGGGCGCCGAAGCTGCGGACACAGAGGCGGGCGCCGGGAGCGGCGCCAGTTCTGACGGCTGCCTCGAAACAGACCAGAGCGAAGGATGATCTTGTGGAAAGTGATCAACGGGAGAACCGGTTAATAACTCCTCGAAGGAAGACGGTGCAGAAGCCGAAGAGGGCCAGGAGAAGAAGGGAGGCTCCGCGGACGGTGGAAACGCCGCGACAGAGACCTGCGGTTGCGGTGAACGGGACTCTGTGTCCTTCGGCCTTCGCCGCAAAACCCCGTGTAAAGCGCGGCCATTCCCCTTCAGCCAGACCGGTCCAGAAAGAGAAAAAAATGCAGACGTCACACTACGGAAGAAAGAAACGCAGCTTCTACCCAGAATCGACAAAGCTTCAATCATAGTGTCCAAACCTAGAAAGACCCGCGGGTTCTCTACGTCTCCTGCTTCACGCCTTCCACGGAAACTAGACCTGAGTTCCCCCCAACACAGGCACCCCCCTGCGGCATCTGTGTTCGTCCTTCGTCCTCGCCCTTCGACTGACGACCCTTCGTTGGGACCAACACCTCTTTCTTCTCCCTCGCGCGCATCGCGTGAAGCGCTTTCACGCGCTCTTTTCTGACTTCCGTCTCAAACTGGCGTTCGGTACCCACGGCCGCGAGACACGATTGACGCCGTACGTAGAAAGGAACTCTGGAAAACGAAGGAAGGGACGTGCCTTTTGGAGCGGAAAACGAAGAGTAGGAAAAGAGAGGCAGCCCCTCAGCGTCAGAGAGCCCCCGTCTCTCATGCGGCGCCTCGTCCGACAGATCACAGAGGGCGGCGGCGCTGAGGAATGCACTTTCGACTGGCAGTGTATGATTGAGGTAAAACGAAAACGACCAGGGACCTTGGTCTGGAAGATCCACAGTGACACGCTGTGTCAAAAGGAAAAACATCCTCTCTTCCTGGTCGAGTCTGAGATTTGGTGCTTCTTCTCCATTCTGTATCTGCTGAACTCCGTCCCCGCGCTCATATTTCTGCCTCTCCTTCAGACTGCTACCTCCCACCGTGCCTCCCCCCATCAAAGGTTCGCGTGGTATCTGCGCATGGCGGTCGCCCACGCCCACAGTCCACTCTCTTCCCATTCCTGACACGCCAGCACCCCCCTTGCCCTGCTCGCTTCGCTGGAATGCGTTTTCGTCTGTGCCGCCTCGTCCTTGCCGCGGGTCTCGCCAAGTCCTTACGTCGACATCAGGTAGTCCACTGTGGCCGCGTGGCTGCCCGCTGCCGACCTTCTCCGCTTGCGTTTTATCTCTGGCGGTGTGAACGAGCAGCAAAGGCGCCAGACGCCAGGAGAGCGTGACGTTGGCGGCGGCTTGCCGAAGCGGAGCAGGAAGGGACTCCGACGGAACTGACAGGCTCCACTCTCTTACAGGGTCCCCAACCGCATTCCATCCCGCGGTCTTCCCCCGGGTCTGTAGCCCACCACCACCATCGGACCCAATTCGTTTGCCCTCTCCTGCATTCCCTGCCGGCAACGAAATCCGTCCATTCCGCGCTTCACTGAGTCCGAAGAAACGGGATAAGACGCCAGACACCGAGGCGAACCCTTCGTCGCCGCTTCGGTTTCGGTCGCGACTCAGAGAGCGACCACGTCGAGCAGGAGGCTCCTTTTCTACCGGCGGCGCTGAATCAGACTTTCCGCGCCCCAGGTCGCCTCTGTCCCCGACGCCTCCTTCCACGCTCTCCCATGAGACATCGCTGCCGTTTGTCGCCGCCTGCGCGCTTGCTAGTTCCCCCGCTAGACTCCTCCCTGGACTGCCTGCCCTTCGCTCGATGCCTGCCTCACCCGAGCTGTCCCGTCTGCGAAATCCGCGCATCGCCGCCTCCTCGAAGAAGGCGCACGTGTCCAGCGGTGGACGAGACTGCAGATAGGAACTCGTAGCGGCTGTCTGTGGCTCTGAGGGCGACGCCGCACGACGCGAGGGCGCTGAAGCCTCCGAAGGTGGTGTGCGCGGAAACTTTGAAAAGAAATCACTCGCTGAACCACGGGCGGTGGAGGCGCTACCGCCAAACTCCAGCCGAATGCACGCGACAGGCGGGAATAGTGGAGATGGCGGGGAAGGCGGAGAGGCTCCAGCGGACGGCAGTTGCGGTGACAGCGAAGAAGAGAAGCGAGAGGCGGAGGCAGTGAGGGAACTCCACGGAAATCCCGAGAAAGGCGTCACTGCTGCCGAGACGTCTCCGGACGTTGGGCTGGCAGAGGAAGTCTGAGAAACCGGCGGCGGCGACGAGAGGGATGAAGGAACGAGAGAGCCTACGAACTGAGGCGTGACCGGAAGGACCTGGTGCCATTCAAAGGAGAAGGCAGGCGAGGCCACCAGCATGCGACGAGGGGTGGAAGCAAACGACCCAGGAAGGCGCCAACGAACAGATGTGGGGGAGTGGGTCCACTTGAGGGGAGAGAACGGCGACGATGCACGCAAGAAGAAACTCGTGGAAGACTGATCGGCGTGTCTCCCAGGGCGGGAAGACCCACCTAGTCCACGTGGCGAATCAGCTGCCATCGGCGTTTTCGGCGCATAATAGAAGAAACTTGAGAAACCTTGGTCGAGCTCGTCGTCGCTGACGTCTTCTGTTCCAACTTCTGCTTCTCTGTTCTTTTCTGACAGACACGTGGGACCTACTGTGTTGGCCTTCGGAGCTGCCGACCCGCTCCACGTTGTCTCCTGGGCGCTCTTTACCCTCACAGGGGCACCGCCAGGCCCAAATGAAACATCGTTCAGCCTCTCAACCTCATGAGGAGCGCGTTTAGCGCCAACTGAGTCCACCACCAATACCCCACGTACCCGTTTCTCTCCTCTTTCCTGCTCGACTTCGTCTCCGCTCCGCTCCCCTTCTGCTGGTCTTCGCCGCCGTGGCGATTCTTCGAAGCCCTCCGCGGCAGGCGTACTCGCATTTTCCACGCCGGCGGCAGCGACAGAGACAGAAGACGCGGCGGAAGACGAGAGATCCTCCTTGCAGGGGAATGACGAGGGAACGTGGAAGTAATGAACGTTTCGGTTGTTCCGTGGATCAGCGCTGAAATTCAGGTTCTCGATTTCGTCGTGTGTCAGGAAGGGAAGGACGCGAAGGTATTTTTCGCCGTGAAACGCCAGCGATATCGCAGCAGCAAGCGTCGCATCCATCCTCCGTGGAGCCTCCTTCTGCCTGTACTCCGCATACTCGTCCACGCTACACGCAAGTATAAGATAGTACAGGCTTCCAAAAGGGAGAAAAGATGGAGGTGAGGGACTCTCCGAGGCGGATACAGAGAAAGGCACTCGAGGGGACGAAGACGCATGCATATTGAAGGAATCACAGGAGCACCTGCAAGGCAGCGAGTGCGATGGCATGGGCGCCATCGGCGGAAAAGTGCCAAAGAAGCGGCCGTCAGAGCATAGAGGCGACGATGGAAGAATACACGGAGAGGAAAGAGAAGAGGATGACGGAGGCGCTGCGATGGCGTCAGAGCAATCAATCGAGCGTTTGCAGGTAGAAGTGCCATCGGAAGCTGCGATGAGAGGAAGAATGTATGTTCCCGCAGAGGCGACTTCCAACCGAAGATCATAGTTGACAAAGGTTGCTGAAGGAGCGGCATACACAACACGAGAAGAAAAAACATACACATGGAAACGGCGCTTGATGCGACGCAGGTTTGCAACCTCTCGTGCCTCCTCAGGTACACGCGTTGCACGCGAAGACAGTAAGTGACCTAGTCTGTGTACCAGTGCGCGCTCACATACACATGCAACACACACGCCACACAGAGAACTGTCCAGCAAAGCAACTTGCGAGCTCGTAAAAAATGTGTGCCTCATCAGATGTGTGTCCGTATCGTTTTTCTGCGCATCTGAGCACTGCTGCGAACACTCGCACTGGCTTGAGCAGCTCATGCACGTAACAAGAAAATCACCGTTGCGCGGAAGGGCTGATGTCTCCTGCGCAGGCCTCCCCCCCCAAGACCCCGAGCTGCGCTCACGCGGCTTGTGCCATCGAAAGAAAAATACGGCTTCTCTCGGCAGCGAAAACTGGCTGACGTGAATGTGCAGACTCGCGTGCTCCGATGTCGCCACTTCGCCCACTTCGTCCTCTTCTCCGGTCGCTGCCACAGCGTCGTCGTGAGACCACCACGGGCTGCGCCTCGCAGGGAGGGCGGAGCGCTCTCCGCACTGTTGCGTCTCGCCCAAGGCGGCGCCATCGTGTTCATACGCGCTCTGAGTGAGAGTTCCGTTTGATGTGGAGGCCGGGGGCTGCCTGGTACGCAGGCGTGCAAGGGGCATGCGGACATGGATGCGCCCAATCGCGAAATTTCCATGGGAGAGCTCCACGCACTCTACAGGCACGACTACAGAATCGGCGGGCAGGTGAGCCCTCCCCCGCTCTCGTATTGGCGCTGCGGAAGAGGGATCTGAAGAAAGGCTGGCCGCAGGGACAAGGAAAGCACAACAGCGTGCCTGGTTGGCTCGAGTTCCCAGTGGCAGGCGCTCGCCTGCTTGCGACTGCAGACACGCGCTCGATGCGTTTTGCCATGGAGGCGCGCGGTTGTGTTCAGGTACTGGCAAGAGGGTGCCAAAGCTCCTTCCCGTCCTTGCTCTCTCTGTGAAGGCATCTGCGCGAGCAAAATCCGAAAGCTCTATTCTACTGCGGGGGCTGAGCGCATGCGCGACTGAAAGAGACTGCGGCGAAGGTAAAGGAAATTCCTCCCCAGAAGGGGCAGTTGCGAGCCGAGGTCGCGGCAGTTTGGGCTCTGCAGGAGGGCGACGTGAGTCACCCTCCGGCGCCTCGACGTGGGAGGCCAGCCCGACACTAGTAGCTGCTGTTGCGACGCCTCCGTCCACGGCTCGCGTTGCTGTGTAACCGATCGCTGGTACGGCCTCAAAAAGACCGCCCCCGCTGGAGGAAAGCAACACACCGGACGGAGCGGTAAAAGGGAACCGGCTCACACGATCTGTCCCTGGGAAATTAGACGAAGAAGAAGCAACACCTGCCGCCGCGAGGAGCCCTTGAAACTGAGAAACGACCAGCGACACGCGGGTAATCCAAAGACCCACAGGAAAAAGCCTGCAACTAGCGGAATGCATGGATGCGGAGGGAGGACGGAAGTTACGCGCCACGAGCTGGTGGCAGGCAGCAGGCGTCATCGTCTCACACAGCAGGTGGAGGAAGACGTAGCACACAAAAGCGCCACGCCTGTGGCACAAATGACTCACTCGGCGTGGACATCCCACCAGGCCGCACTGCCTCCTGTCACGAGGGAGACGACGCATTGACTTGAAGGCAGGATATGGTCTCTACTAGAAACATAATGAAAAGTTATATGAAGAAGAAATACAGTCGAAATCACACCGCCCAAGGTACGGGACTCTACACAGGCGTGCGACTGAGTATCGTTGCCAGGGAGAGACGCTGATACCAGCGGCTTATTGATGGTCTTCAACGCATCCACGCGAGGTACGGACAAGTCATCCTCCGGAAGACACACGATAAGAACTGTGCCCGCGACTGTACAAAAAACAATTTGCTTTTGACAGCTGAAGGGCACCGAGCGAAAACTTGGCTAAGAGAGTTGTGCCAGTCTCTCTGCACGCCGCGGCCCCTATCTCTCTGCCTGGCACGCCGGACGAGGATTCCTCGGACTCCAGGGGTTTTTCCCTCGAGGTCACTCGAACCGTGTGAAACTCTCTGCAAGGAGCTTTGTTTCTCATGGATTGTCGGCAGGGAACGCTCAACTTACCCTAGTGCGTTGCACATTTTCCCTCTCGAGTGAGTGAAAAAGTAATGCACACCACGTCTCTCCCAGGAGATCACGTGACCGGGAGAAAAGGGAACTTCTGTCGAGAAGGGAGAGCGTTATGTACCATTGCCGAGTGCGACAGAAAAGGCACTCAACTAGCACCTCCTTGATGCACTGACTCGCGAAAAATCCGTAAGGTGCCTCGCAGCTTTCCTTGGACATCTGTTACCCCAAATCATGTAGCTACATCCGGCTGCAATGTACGGGCAGGGGAGAACGTGGAGCGCCGGGGAGGAACCTCAATTCCATTTTCCGGTTCGGCATAAAGCTCGTTAGAGTCCATTCCCAGCCATGCCTGGCTCTCCGTTCACCAAGTCTGGTGAGTTCAGGGCAGTGGATGCACAGTGTACACAGGCAAAACCGCAGAGTCGAGGGGGATATATACAGATCTAACTCTGCACACACCTGCTGCAGAAGTTCTTGTCAGTCACCAAACGACCACCTGACTTTCTGTTGGAGCATCGCCCGCTGGACGGTATCCTAGTGGCCCTCGCGTGTACACTGAAGACGGGTAAGTCGCTCTGGGGGATGCGGGGGTAGAAGCCTTGAGCCGGCAAGAGTCCGCGCTGCTAGTAAGGATGAGGAAGCGTACTAATCTGGGGAACGTGAACGCACCGTACAATGCCGGGGGCGCTGGATTACGTCGCTAGGAGACACACCCGTGAGAGAGTCATGAGTGAACGGTTAGTACCGAATCAAACCCCGCTTCTACGTTCTTCACACCAGCCATTGTTGTTAAGCCCTACGGGAACGCGACGGAGAGCTGCACAGGCACCACGAGGTGTCCCGACTTTTATGGCAATCCCTATTGAGCTCCCTAACCGCTATTGGATGCAACAGGCACCGTGGAATATGAATACGCACGCCGCGGACGCGTCGGATGCATCGCACACTTGGTCTCTTACTCTGCGTTTCCCGACCATGAAGCGGCACGACACGGGAACCACGTGAACTTTGGCTTATGGCTGGGACAGGGCTGCAATGGCTAGCACACTGCAGTGGGCTCTAAATAAGCGCCTCGTGCACGGGGGACAGTTCGGTCCTTGCTCTTCTTCCAACGCGAACAAGCAATTTACTCAGCAGAGGAGACCATAGGTACACTGCATTCATTCACCGCACCGTGACCCGTCTCAACTGCCGAGCTTCTTGTGTAAGCATCTTCTCGCGCAACACTTCCTGTACGTGCAAACTGAATCGACAAACCCCGCTCGTACTCCTGAAATGGGGAGAAGTCGTATTTGAACTGCGTTCTTGGCGACTGTTGAGGCAGAGGACGGCCTAGCCAAAAATACGCACTGGTGACGAATGAATACACCTGACGACTTGTGGGGTTCAACAGCATCCCTGTGATGTCGTGCTAAACTCGTGATCGACAAGAGCCTTCGAATATGGCAGACCGGGTTCCTGCTCATTGGTATCCATCTCAAGAAGCTGATGAAATACGCATATTTCAGCATTCGGGAGCGCAATGTAACCCTACCCATTTAGAGAGTATGACTCGCGCTTTCTGCTGCGCTCACTCGTCCTTCAAGCTGGTCGGAGCATCGCAAACCCTTTGGATCCAGACAGAACACTGACGACGGACTCCATCTGCAGGCGCTGCATCATGCGAATGCCCGATTCGCAAATTCACCTACAAAAGCCGGTGCAGGTGAGTCAGTCAGATGAGGGATTCTTTTACTCTTCAATAAAATAAGCGGGGCTAGCGCTGCGTCACGCCGAACCCTGCTAGCCCGATCATGCGACGACGCTCCCATCATACCTACAGCAGATCCTGGAAGCCACCACCCGCCCCGCCAATCAAGCGGTGACTTCCCGGGCGACCACCAACTGACTTTTCGAGGCGTCGCTCTCGCCTGGCGCCATTGTTCTGAGAATTTGTGATTCTCTGGAACGATTGAGGGTGCTGCATCATCGCTTCAGCCGCAGGGAAGGGCCAGACTTCCTGCGCAGTTGTCGCGCGTCTGCACATTCGTCCACCTCCGCGGCCACGCTTCGCGCGGTTGCGGCGGGTGCATGGTGGCGGCATGGTGAGCGGCATGATGCCGGTTCACTCTGCGTGACATCGTCTTGTCGTTCGGCTCGCTTCTGTCTACTAGCTTTTTAAAAGCTGTTCTACCAGGGAATCCAGTTGTCAAGGTACGCTAGTGAGGCATTGCCGTTGAGTCGCGTGTGTCTCCGTGTTGGCGGTTGCAGGCGGCCGCTAGCTCGGGAGACAGTCTCCGAGCGGTCTGTTGAATACGCGTCAGCTGCACACCTCACCGATTCACTTACGAAGAAACCACTACACCATGGGAAACGCCTGCCGATCCCAAGGGAAGGTCAGTGAGACTGCACCAGCTCGTCCCCCGCCGATAAAATTGCAAACGAGCGTAGAGACTGAGTCTGACAAATCTGAAGACGAGGAGATCACTCGGCGCGCGGAAGAGGTGAGACTCGATGGACGCGCTTCTCTGCGTTCTTTCATTCCGAGGTGGCTTCTTTGATGGCCGATTGCACTACGACGAAGAAGCAGCAGAGGCTCACCACGTGGGGCCGTTTGGGGGGAAGAGTGTTCCATCGAACCGCAAGACGCTGTTACCTACCGGCAGGCCGGTCGGATGGCCCTCAGAGTATGGTACCGGAGCTGTCTCGGCGTTGTTTGGCGAGCAGAAAGGAATAAACCTGAGCATGCCCGACATTTCACACACGGTCTATCGCTTTTCATAGACATTTCAGACCTGCGTCTCTGCTCTCATTCTGTGCCATACGCCGGGTCTACGTGCCCTGTTGGTCTCCCCTTGAGTGTGTCTGTCTATATTCATGTATTATTGCGCATCTCTTGCCTGATACACAGACCAAACGCTGCTTCGCATCTGCTGATATGCGTGGACTCTTCACCGCATTTTTTTGTATATCTGGCGCTGCCCAATCTACTACCCACTGAGCGTCGTGTGAGCACACCCACCTACTCGCCAACGAATGGTAGCTATCTTTTAATTCATCTTCCTATTTGGAATACTCCATGGACTATATTTATGTTGTTTCTCTAACATGTATATATCGGAACAACTCACCAGTGATGCTGTAATCTCCGACAGCCTATCTGTACTAATAAAGTACAGGTGTCGCTCTCGCAAGTATGACTTGTATATTCAGCTGCGACTCTATGCATTCGCAGAGAGGTTGTTTTACCCGATCAGGAGCATCAGTTCTAGTGAATCATGCATCAGCCTGTCGTGGTTCCGCTTTTTACTTGTACCGTTCTCTGAAAAGCCCACATGCCGGAGTTGGTGTTTTGAGAAAGAATTAGCGCCATTCTTTTTCTCGTATATGTCATGGCTTCCGACGTGTGTACCTCTCTTTTGAGAAAGAATTAGCGCCATTCTTTTTCTCGTATATGTCATGGCTTCCGACGTGTGTACCTCTCTTTCTTCGTTGTTAGCGCCTGCGGAGAATTCAAACGGCACGCGAAGGAGCTCTGAAGACACTGCGTACAAGCCGTGCCCTTTCGATGCATCATGAACGCCGCGTGCTTTATATTCAGGGAACTCGACACAAACTGGGTGAGTGACTGTGTGTCTCGTTTCTCTGTTTGCCAGCGCTTACGCATTCACCAGTACCAGATAGAACTGAAAGTTATGGTTTTACTCTAGGGCCATCTTTTCAAACAAGGCCTATAGCGAATCCCAAGTGCTGGCGCCCGTCCTAGCTTTACGTATCATATGCCTATGCGTGCTTGTGTTTTTACGTCAAAGGCTTCGTATCTGCCCTGCCAGAAATGCAACTCGTTGCCTCTGTGCCTAAGCAGAGATGTTTGCGTGCAAATAGCCATGTGTACCTAATCAAATGCCTACCGGCACGTCGCTACCGTCCGTATCCTTATGGAGGGACGGGTAGACCTGACGATATCCGGCCTTTTGGCCTGTGCTTACAATAACGCCGTTGTCGCTTGCATGTTCTTCTCCAGCTTCATCTTTGTCGAATCTCGTCTGCCTTCGTGTGCCAGGCTTGGAAGACGCTGAGGACGTGAACTTCGGAGGTTTGAGAGGGTCGTTCTCAGACACTGGGTCCGAGGATGAAGACAAAAAATCTAAGTCCAAGCCTCCCCCAGGCAAGGGTGCGGACGCACCTTCACCGCCGAACAAGACTATACAGCGGCATAAAAGTATTTTCGGACCGTGTGGATCAGACTTAACAGACATCGAGGACTCAGGAGAAGCTCCATTCGGCAGTAGACTGGAGTCCGGGCCCGCCGCGGCCGCACCTGACGTGGCGGCGCGGTTGGCGGAGGAACTTTTAGCAGAGAAGGGGGCTCAGGATAAGCAGAAGGAAAGGAAATCTGTCCGGATGAGTGTGGGGGGAGAGCCGGATGAGGATGTGGCGCCCAAGCAGGACAGAGCACGATCCTCTTCTCCAGACACGCCACGCACAGAGCAGAAAAAGAAACGTGCGGTAATTGTAGACCCAGCCGGGTTGGAATGAATTGCCTGGTGACGCACGCTACAGAAGAGACCGTGCGAAGGAAGGAGTACGCGTTGGCAGCAAACTGAAGAGAGACAGATATTATAGACAGTAAACGAGCGCGGACACCGTTAAAAGAACAGCAGACTGGGGCAGCTCGCAGCGCTAGTTCCGGGATGCGTCAAGGGAGCTCCTGACAAACGGTAGGCACAGGGGTATTGATGACTGGGCCAAATGCAGAGTAAATGGGTGAGATCGCAAACAAGGGGAGGCAACAGAGAAATGGCGACTGACTGCCTACGAGACTGGCAGAAAACGGACCCTGTTGACAGCGCCCACGCATGATTTTGGAAACATCAAGGAAAACACCGGCCGCGTGCCGGACCGTTATCAGCGTGAGGTTAGACTGTTGCATAAGGAGGAACAGCGCATGTCAAAGAAGCCAACTAATGGCGCTCGATCCCGAAACCTGCCCGAGATTGTTCCGTGATGGAAGGTCGCTTCTTAGGCAGGATATGTGCGGGTGCCTTTCCATTCTACAACGGAGGCCGACTCTCCGCGAAAGACTGAGGCAATGTGCGGAGAGATATGAAGTAGCAGGTCTTGATAGGATAGTTCTTACGTTTGATGCAGAGGATTCGACGTCGGCGCCTCAGGAGCGAAGCATCCTGCGGCGGCGGGACACCCGCCGTTTGGTTTCTCAAAGCACCCGAGTGCAGAGGAATTCGCACCGTTCATTAGCATTGGCGTGCGTGCCACGCGCCAGGTTACATATTTTCCAGTCTTGATGCGGACACCACTTTCGAATTCCTCGTTTTTCCGGCGTCTTGTTTTCTCAGTGGATTTCGGCAATCCTGCGCGTGGAAGTACCACCGCCAGCCTCAGCGGTGTAGATCTGCATGACAGGAAGAAACATACTGCGAATACCCCGTGCCGGTCTCTGTGCGGTTTGGACCGGACACGGGCGTCGTCCCCCAGTGGAACAACAGGATGCGACCAGAAGTCATGCGAGGTACACAACGACTTATAGTGATCACATTGGGGTCGTATCTAGGGTCACAGAGGGAGCCCTCTAGGGCATGTATCAGCTCATCAGCAAGTCGTATCGAAACGACTGAGCTTGGAACCGCTGGAGAGCTGTCATGAAATGGGAGAGACGTCATTGCGTTGTTTGTCTTTTCCCCATATTTTGCACGCACTGTAATCCTGAGTACTGTACACGTTTCTCTGAAGCTCCCTGCGTTTTGGTGTCACGACGTACTACGGCGCAGCTGTAGTGGCACTGCACGGTTCATGGAAACAGCGCTTGGCGTGAAAAACGTGTCTGACCTGTAAGGGAAATCATGCATGTCCTCCAAAGCGACGCGCCATCTCACAGGCACATAATACAGCGGAAAGGCACTTGACAGTCAGGACGACCAACATGCATTCGCCTGTTGGCGGAGGACGAATCTGCCACAGAATAGAAGGGAACTAGGCGAGCGGGCAGTGCCTCACATCGGCTCCAGCAACACGTCGACAGGGACCGACGCCCATATTTCTGCACCCGTAAAGCTTCTGCGCTCCGTGAAATGGGTTTCTGCTTCATGCTTGGCCTCGTCACCGCGCGGAGACTTGCCGGTCCTGTAGACTTTGCTTCTGAGGTTGCGCCAAAAGCAGACTTGATGCGACAGCAGGCTTCCCGCAGGGAGAAAGGAAGACTGAGAGGATCGCAAACGACGACCGGTGGCGGTGTAGGATGGTGCATAGTGAGGCCAGCATCTATGTGTTCGCTGCGTATGCTACCGCACGTTAAGAAGGGGGGCGCGGAATGCACGGCATCACTCCTGGGAATGCGACGCGTAACACGTACACAACTGGCGAGAGGCTACATGACTCTGCCTAGTATTTCAACGAGAACGTATCCCCTCCTCCGCTGTCCGCAAGAAAAAGGTCGGCATGGAGCTACTTTAGAGCGCATCGCACAACTGTAACCCTATCCCAGCCCGTGTCTCGAGGGCGATGCCGTGAAATCCCACCCGAGCATCTTCCGCGGCGGCCGCTGTGTGGCAATCCATGCTGCAAGGAAATAGTAACTTCCCGTTGCCTGTGATAGAAACGTGGAATGCAACGGTAAGCAGGCCTGCAAGTCCCATCTTGCAGCTGCAGCGGATACGCGGTACGCAACTTGCTGAGTAAAGAGAACCAGCACAGCTAAGACGTCAGTCCTGCAAGGGTCGCTATCGGCAAAAAGGAAGGCCCGGTGCCATCTCTAAACCAGCTGCCGCAGTGAGAATGCAGACTGACACCCCCTAGGCGACTGCAGGAAATCAGCCCGAGGAATGCGCACGTTAGTCCTGAAACCTCAACAAGGTAACAAATTCCCGAGGTTCTGAATACGAACATGCACCGCGCGCGCGGTGCCACTCAATCAAACTTTCCGTTGGAAAGGCGACACGAAAAGCCGCAGTTGCTATCCACTGCCAGACTTCCGTTGCATACTCGAGGACGCCGGCGCCCGCAAAACACTCACTCCTCTTCTTCATCCCTGACGCGTGACAGGATAACGTCTCGGACAACGAAGCCAAGAATGGGGAAGCCTAGCGAATTCGTGCGTACAGGGCTTCCTCGTCTTTGTGACTGCATCGTTGTTTCCGCTCTCTCCTTGTGTGACCCTCCCCCTTGAGGGCGGACCTCCGACCCTCTAGATTCGTGTCGCTCTCCTTGGTCGTTCACGAATCGATATGCGTTGCCGCAGCCTCGTTCCTCGTCCTCGATACACTCTACCAAATCGCCATGGGCCGCTGCCCTTTTCTCTGTGACTCCACGCCGCTGTCGTGCGACCGACTCCGCCGCGTCGACCCCGCCCCTCCTCTCCTTCCGCAGAGCCGACTCTGGCTTGGCAGTCAAAAGCTTGGCATACCTTTCTTGCTTTGCCTTGTACTCGGAGCAAAGACGGGCAGCCAACACAGATCCAATATCTTCTTCGTCGCAGCGGACACACAGGATTTTGCTGCGCTGAAGGCGGTGGCCGCCACATATTTCAACGAATTCAGGGGCTTCCGAGGAGGGACGGTTTGATCCTGGAGGGAGGAGCTCTCTCACAGGATTCCACGCGGAATCTGCCACTTGCCGTGAAGAGAGATCCTGCGTTTTTTGATACCTCTCTGAAAAAAAAACCCCTCTTGCGTCCGGATCTCCGCAAAAAGAACGGCCACAGGGGCTGCAGTCCTCTTCGTCGTCAAATCCGGGCCTCAATAGCGTCTCATCTCTAGTTTCACATTCAGCGTCCGTGCATCCGAGACACGCGCGCGTGACGGCGTGAAATTCAATTGGGCGCAGTTCAAATCCGAATGCCTCCACAAACACGCTGAACGGTGCGACGAAAGCCACTGCATGCGCCGGAGAGGAGAAGAACTTCTTCTGCGGCGAGAAAAGCAACTCGATCGTTCGAAGACGAGGAAAGTGACTGAGAAGAGAACGCACATGTCGCTGAACCGGTCTGGGCACAACTGCGAGCGACTTGGAGACAAACGAAGGAATCCCTAGAGCGAAAGCAGCTTCGCAAGGAGAAGCGGGAGATGCGCGACTGGGAGCAGCAGAAAGAGACGCAGTCGATGACAACCGAGAAGGGCGACGCCGGGAGTAGGCAAACGACGGCAGCGCTGCATTCCCGCGACCAATCGACGATGCTCCGGGATTTGACGCATCCACAGATCCCTGGGCGTAACAGGGGGACGAAATAGCTGGCGAGGGCGATGTGGAGGGGCGGTGCGAGTTACGTTCGCTTCTTTTAACGTTGGAAGACTCGGGCGATCCGCCGTCTTCGGATATAGCGGCAGTAACGACACCAGCGCCCTCTGCGCCACAAGCAGTAGACGCGCAAGAAGACACGGGTGCACCATCTGTGTGAGGGCGACAGTCCGCAGACGCTTGGAATCTGTCAGAAATACCGCGAGCTGGCCCGGCCTCTTCTGGAGCAAAGCATCCAAGACTCCCAGCACTGGCGGCACCCGGCGCCGCAGAAACAGTACAGGGCGACGAGACGCAGCGAGACGGAGCGGAACTAAGTGGCACAGAAGGGGGGACGAGAGGAGACCTCACACCGATACTCATTCGTCGCGTCTCCCCCTGCATCAGTCTTTCAGCTCCATCGGTGTAGAAATTGCGCTGCGAAGAGTCTCGCCGGTGCTTCTGGCGGCTGTGTCGACGTCGAACCTCTACAAGCCTTGCCTGCGAGGCCTCGCTGCTCTCCACCCCCGTTGCCGCTCTGACTTCCGTGACTCCCTCTCGCCTCTGTCCGCGTTCGCCGCTCCTGCTGTCTCCTTCGCGCTCCCGCTCTCGAGTGCCGCTCTCCACGCCGCAAGCCCCCGGCGCTCCGCTCCCTCCAGGCCAACCTGCTCTGATTCGGGCCGCTCCTTCGCGTCGTCCTTGTGAAGCAACGGTCCCCTCGTCTGTGCGCGCAGTTTCCTCTTCCCTGGCAGCCTGTTCCATCTGCATCTGGTGCATCAGCTGAGCTTCAGCCTTTCGAACGCGGTCGAGCTCCAACGGCGAGAGCGTGTCGTGCAGGTCCTCGTTGCGGTAGTTCACAATGCGTAGAAGCTGGAGGGGTGGGCGCTCTCCCTCAGGCAGGGAAAAGAGATGGCCTGCTAGCGCGTCAAAGAAGTAACTGTTCTCCAGCACAAAACTGCGAACTTCAATACCGCGGAGGCGACTCTGCGCACACGCCAAAGGACACACATTCAGACAGATTCCAGCACATCGCTTGATTCCAACCACAGATCGAAATCATGCTTCCGTGTGCACGCATGCGCTAAATATACATAGAGATATACATACGATTATGCAGCCTATATGTACGTACTGCACATACGCATATACGATTAAGCAATCTTCGACGATCGTCGGTTCCTAGGAGACGGGCTTACATACACTAGTGACGGCGCCCCAGAAGACAACTGCTGGACGAGGGGGGCAGGAGAGAGTGCACAACGAGACGAGATCACGCAAGGAAAACCCAGCACCACAGGAATACTGGGAAGGAGATCGGGAGACGGAGACGGACACGCAAGTCACTGAGTAGGCAACCCAAGTCGGAGCCAGAAGCAAACGAATTTCGAACACGACATCGAGACAGCGGCCGCGAGATGAGGGTCGACGCAACCCCACAAAACGAGCAGGGGCAAACGAAAGGACACGAAAGAGAGCGCCGCACGGGCACCAGGGACCGAGCAGCGCCCTACGACGCCACTTCGTCAGCAGCTGACGAACAGGGTTCACTCTACGCACAGCCACGAGTTGTGTTCGCCTTGACACACAGAGCAGACTTGCCAGGAGCGCCGCCCTCTCGGCGGTGGCGACAGTGGAGATGACGTCCTCGAGAGGGAGACACAGACAGGGGAACGCGCCCAAGATATTCGCAGCCCCTCCTCGAGTCCCCGCGCCTCGGCGTCTCCTGCCTTCTCTTCCGGCGTCCGCGTCGCCGGCGCCCGCCGCGTCTCGGCCCCACAGAACGCCCGTGATGAACGTCGAGAGCGCCGAGCGGCCGCCGTCGCCGTCTCGCTCTTCGTCGCCTTCCTCTCTTCTGTCGGCTTCGCTTTCCAGCTGGAACGCCTCGCTTGCAAAGACCTCCAAGTGGGACCGCTGGTCACGCATCCCTACGTGGACGGAGGGCGGCGCGGGCAGCGCGGTGGAGGCCTGCCGCGCGGCCGCTGAGAGGAAGAAGGACGGCGACGAAGGCAGAGGCGGAGGAAACGCAGATGCACTCGAACTGGGAGAAGGACGACCCGGAACGAATGGAGAGGACAGAGGACTGGCGCGCCCGCCGGCAGTGCGACGCGCTGGGCCCCCGTCTCCAGAGGCTTCCCCATCGGCGCCGGGAGACTCCAAATAGTGCAGGCGATCGCTTCCTCCCGCCTTGTCTCCGCCGTTTTCGCCCGCGCGTCTGGGGTAGGCTCCCTCGCCTCGGTCTGTTCCCGCGCCACACGAAGGCCGCAGGAAGGAATGGCTGTACGACCGGCTGCCCTCCGCTACGACGTCACCCTGCACACGCGCACAGAGCGGCGTCTCCCAAATGCTGACGACGGCATCCGCGGAGACATGAGGGCACCGTGCCACCTCTGCTTCGAGGCTGTCAGTCAACACGGTTTCGTCTTCTTGTTCACCTTCGTCCCGCCACTGCCCTTGGCGGGGGGCGGGGCGGCCGCAGCCAGCCCCCGCGGCAATCCCGTCGCTACAGCATTCTCCGGTCGGCTCCTCGTGACCCTGAGGACTGGAGGCCACGGCAGGCACGGAGGGGCACTCTACGGCTCCACCTCGTGCAGAGGACCGAGCATGGGCGCGGGAGACGCAGGGCCGCGTCAACGAAAACTGCCGACACGACGAGTACCTACGTCTGCGTGCCGCGGAACCCCGACGCGGGGATGGACAGGGAGGCGGAGACGGAGGCGGAGAAGGCGAGGGATCCCGCGCGTCCGACGTCGAAAGCACAGGTGCGAAGACGAAAGAAGCGAGCGAGGAGAACGTGGAGAGCATTTTGCGGCGGGCGGCCTCCGCAAGTGGTGGCGAGATGACATGGACGCGCGGAGACAAATCGCTCGTCTCGCTAGCGAGAAAGCACCCAGGATCTGGCGCCGGCGCGTTAGTGGGGAAGCAAGCAAGCGGAAAATGCGAGAGAAAAACGAACCGACGAAAATTCTGAACAACTACTTCGAAGCGCTGTCCGGAGCCAGACACAGCTCGGGAGCCATACACCGGTTCGAGACCAAACCAGTCACCATGGCAGATCGTGAGGCTTGCCGATCAAGCACGAAACCGCGACGGAGAAAGATTTACGGCATCAGTCAAACCTCATTAACGCTCCATAGCTCCAGTAACTTCGCGGGCTTTTCCACTAATCGAAGCTCAGAAGAACTCCTCCGTCCGGTGCTGCGGACTCCCCGTTCGTGCAGCGCGACTGCGGCGGCGCTTGCGCGAGCCTCTGGCTCACCCCGCAGACTGGGGAGCGCGAAAGAAAAGGAACTTTGCAGTCAGTCTAACCCGCAGCGGGGAAAACTCGTCTCCGCATCTCCTTAGAAGAAGCCGTGGCGATTCAGTGAACCAGAGAGCGTACTCGCCTCTCATTCTCACAGAGCGAAAGTTGAGGGTTCCTGCGGAGAAGGTTATTACGCGGATCAGAACCAAGGAGAGAGCCCGTGGACAGCGCCCCTGAGCAGACGACGAAGAGAAAAGAGGTGTCGAACGCAATAACCCGGATATAAAACTCGCGAGACGCAAAACCGCGGGCGACACAGCGAGCGCGCCCTCCGTTCCTTGCCACCCGCCTCGCCGCGTGTCGCGAGGACTGCCTTCTCGAGCCCCAGCCTCCACGCCAAGGAGGCGCGTATCTTGGCAGTGCCCGCGCCGCAGGATCTCGAGAAGAAGGCCCGAACGTGTCCTTCTGCAAGGCGCTTGAAAATAGGCGCCGAAGAAAACTGAGGATCTGCGGACAGCTACGCACACGGTGATTCGAGGCACGGAACAACGCGGTGAGCGCGCGCAGCTAGAGAGCACCAACAGTCTTCGCTCGCGACACGCGCAGCATTGCATTGTTTACCGCACCTCCGGGCTATCTATCGGTCGACAGCTCGTTGACTAGCAGGGGCGTGTGGAGCACCACGCGCCTTGTCCGTCGCGGTAGCGCCTGGACTTGAGAGAAACGCCCATCAACTGTACGTTGGTTTTTTATGCATCCTCTGAACTCCGTCGAGGTTCGCGCTCTCGCCAACGACGGAGACAGAGGCGACTGCTCTCTTCATCCTCGTTTCCTCCTCAGCGTCATCCGTGACATGCCCGCCGCTAGGAAGCCGCGGGTTTACTACACCCTAGCACTGTTTGTGGGCTCCGATGCCGCACGGTCGCTTACGTCGCCAGATGAGACTTTCACCGCCGCGTAGCCTCTCATCCTTTTCAGCACGCACACGAGCTAGCTTCTCGTACGCGTTTCAGCGGTATAAGCGTCCCCCTCTCCTTTCCGCACTGCAAGCTCTGTCCTCACAGTCGGCGAGCAGCATCGATGCGTGGCCTTGTGCCTCGCTGATTTTTGCGACGTGCTTGCTGGGTCTTTGCGCACGTTTTTTCCATATGCTCCATCGTTGTACTGCGTATTCTCGAGAGTTCTCCGAACTGCGAGGTTCATCTGTCTTCTTCAGTGGGCTAGCGCTAGCTCCGTGACCCGCACTCCGTGTGTCTCCCCTGGCACCCGCTTCAAACTCCCTGCATGTAGGGACGATTGCTATGTTTTCTCCCTCAACGCGTTTTCTTGTTTTCGACTACTCACTTGGTCTGCCAGTCCGGTAATTTCTACATGGGCTATCTCGTCTCCTTTTTGCCCTGGGTTTCCTACGACTGCGCGGCAGCCGTCTCGGAGCCACAGCCTGCGGCGTAGTTGTGGTGCGCAACTCTTAATCGCTGCCTGACTTCGTCTTTCGCCGCTACTCCAGCGCAACCTCAAACTCAGTTTGTGTCTTCTTTCCCCTTGGTACCCGGAGCCGACTGAACTGGCGTCTCCCCCTTCCTCTAGGGGGACTCCCGACTTGCGCTAACCAGCACGCGGGGGGGACTCTAGAAGAGACGGCCTCGATCGGTTTCGCGTAGCGACGCTTTTCGCCGCGCGCAATGGAGGCGATCGCCCTTCCGTCATCGCTCCGCCCTCGGCCACGCAACTGACTAGAGCAACTGACTAGAGCGGCGTCTCCTGCCCAGGTGAGTGCCGGACTCTCCGCCCTGGTGTCTGTGGGATCCCCCGACGCGCCTAGCAGTCCCGTCTCCGCTCCGCACATTTGAGGGCGTGGCCGAACCGTTATCCTCGAATCGCAAAGCAGAGAGGACAGAATCGACCACGACGCGGGCGTCCCTTGCGGCGCTGTAGAGGTGTCTCCACTCATGATGGTCGCCAAACACCTCCAGCGCGCCGAAACGACGTCAGCCGCGGCCGCCCCTCCAGCTGCCGTGACTGCCCAGGGTGCGCTCCCAGGCGGTCCCGCTAGCGCCCCTCGGTCTGCGGAAGACGCAGAGCGTGGAGAAGGCCTCGAGGGCAGCAACGAGATGGTGACGGCGGATGCGACCCTACTCGTGGAGGAGCCCGAGCAGGAGGCTTCTCCAGGTGCCTCAGCAGGCGGGGGGACAGCGTCGCGAGTTGAGCGACTCGACGACGCCGAGCCCCCCTGGCCAGGAGGGCCTCAGAGCGCAGTCAACCGTGGAGCCCCAGTGGCTCCTGCTGCTCCTGGAGATCCGCGCCACGCTGGCAGACTGGTGCAGGCGATCCCACAGCGGACCACCGCTGCTCGAGGAGACTTGCTGAGCAAACCGAAGGGCGGTGGTAAGTTCGTGCCGGGAGTGGAGCTGCTGCTGGGCGCGTCTCCAGAACGTACCGGCGCCCATGGCGATCTAGTGCGCAACGCCCCCGCGTGTCCCTCCCCTCGTCCACCTGCGTCTGTTGTACCTGCGGCGATGACCGTAAGTGGCGCCTCCGGAGGAGCCGCAGCGCTTTCGCGTGACACACAGTCGCTGGACCTGGTACGAAACGCTTCGTGCGTTGTACCAGCACTCTTCACGGAGCCCGTTCCGAGTACGGATTCGCTGTCTGCCGCGGGCCGTGCGGGCGCCTCCGCCGCGCCGGGCGTTAAGGGCGGACACCGGCGGGTGTTGGCGCGCATCAAGGCGGAATCAGCGGAGCGCGCCCGCAGCCGATTGTTAAGGGAAGCTAGACGACTCGCATCGTCTGCCAGAGTGAATTTGTTTCCCTTTTCGGAGTCGTCGCCTCACCCCACCGAACACGACGACGGGACATCGTCGGACGCGACGAGCTCGCACTCGTCGACCTCTTCGTCTCGCTCTCACTCGGGAGACGAACTCTACTGCAAGACGATGCTCTCGCGCGCACCGGAAAGCAGAAACGCCACCAGCGACGACAGCCACGGTCGAGACCTGCGGACTGAGGAAGATCCAAGCAGCGCGAGCACCGACGAGGGGCATGCACCACGCACGGCCGTGGTCGCGCGTGGCAGGGGGGCGGTCAGTTCCGATGAAGCAGCCTCGCGGCGGTTAACTTCGCCGGTGGAAGTCCTCTCGCGTTTCGCCCGTCTGGCCCTAACAGCGGGGAGGCCGAGCCAGAGAAGAACCCACAGGGCGAGGGGAGGGGGGGGCACGAAGCGCATTCATGCCGCCGCTGCAGCGAGACACGCAGCTCCACGCGGTGTGAGGAGGCTGTCGTCGCAAGCCTCCTCCGCGACGAGCAACTTCAGCAGCTCCCGTTCGGCGTCCGTCGTGTCCGCTTCGTCGGACGCGACATCGACGTCCTCAGACAGCAGCGTCTCCACTGTGGAGGCAGCCAGGAGGGACCGGGTACGGAGAAGACAGGAGCTGGAGATACGTGCACGTGGCGCGCAAGCGGCATTGAGCCAGGAACGACGCCTGCCAAGCAGGCGCATGCCGACGCAGGCTCCGCGACTCCACAGGCCCCATCCCGTGTTTTCTTCGTCTCTGTCTTCGTCCGCATCATCCGGCGAAGACTACCACCAGGTGCACTGCTCCACGCACGCCCGTCAGCATCCAGTGACGCGTGAGCCTAGTATGCGCTCACCCGCCTTTCGGTCGCCTGCGCCTGCCCGTCCTGACGCCGTTGCAGGCGGCTTGGCGTGGGCGCAGGCAGAAGTGTCCTCGCGCCCCCTGCAGGTCTCTTCTGGATCGCCTGCTACGGCTTCGCCGTTGTCGCGGCCGTCTGCGGACCGACGCCTTCCGTCGCGGAGCCCGGCTCGGCGCGCGTCTGAAGTCGTTCGGGCTAGAGCTGCAGGCGTCCCTTTGCTTCGGCTGCGGTCGCTGGCGCGCTTGACTGCCGTGAAGGAGAACGCCCAGCGCGCGCAGGCAAGAGTCCGACCGGAGGTTGAGGCGTCAAGCCAGGAGGAGGCATACCAACAACGAAGGAGAGTGGCACTGCTTCGCGGCGCCGACGCGTGGCTCGCGCTGCTGACGCCACTGGGCGACTCGCCTTCGCGAGGCCGCTTGCGAACGAACTCCTCGAGTCCTCTCTCCTCGAACACCAGCTCTTCGGATTCCGACGAGGGAGGAAGGCGCGCTAGAAAAGAATTCAGGAAGGAATGCGGCGCCGTCGGCGCGGGGCGGTCGACAGAGGAGCAAGTGAGCAAACATGACTTTGCAGCAGATGCGGCTGGACGCGTGGAGGCAGCGGCACCGGGCGCGGTGCAGACGCCCGCGCGGGTGGTGTCGTCTGAGTTGTTTGAGGAGACAGAAACGGAGAGCGAGTCTGAACACGAAACGAAGAACGAGAAAGGTGGGCGTCACACTGGCTTTTTCTCCAGATGGTTCCCGCCGAAACCCCAAACATCAGAGGCTGCTACGACAGCCACGCAGGGCGCCAGCCGTCTTCGGAGAGACCATCGATCTGGTTCGATCGAACGCGGCGTTCCGCTGCCATCTTCACCTTCCTCACCGCAGGCCTCCCACCCGTCGTCTCCACCCCCAACTTCTCTATCTCCGTCTTCGTTCGCCTCATCTGACTCAGGCGCCTCGCCGCGAAGCCGCTTGTGGACTCAGCAACAGCGAGCACTGCGACGTCGCACGCGCGAGGCTGCAGGACAGAGGCGCAGAGACCCGCGAAAGCGCGCGAGTACCTTGTTTGGCCTTCTGGATCTTTTCCCGCCGTCAGGGACTGCAAGGCGGCGCAAGGAGGGCTGGCGAATCAGCGAAGGTGGTTCAGGAGCGGCCGCGTCTTCCCTGGCGACTACAGAGTTGGATGGAGAGGTGCAGTGGCGCCCAGACGCCTCCTTCGTCGCAGTTCCGGTCGCTGCAACAGCAGTTGACACCTCGCCGCCGGAACACACCCGAGGGATGGAGACCCTAGAGAGCTGCGAGGGACGGCGACGCGCGAGGCAGAGCGAACGCGACGAGACGAGCCAGCCAAGCAGCGCGCCTTCACGCGTTCGCGGGGAAATGGCGGACAATGTCAGGGAGGGAAATGCCCTAGACAAGGCGTCATGCGAAGGAATGACGAACCAGAGACAGGGCGCGAGCGCCGTAGGCGATCGGCACAGTGAGGAGTTCAGTGAGGTCAACAAGCACGACGATCCGACCGATCCAGCAGCAAGCGGCGACGCGCCCTCGCCGTCCGCTCATCGAACGCCCCAAACTGCAGCTTCTCTTGGCCGTCGTTTCAACGGCTGCTCCAGTTCATCCTTGAGCTTGTCTTATCCTGGTAGCTCTTCGCTGCGTTCTGCCTCGTTCGCATCGCAGGCTCGCTCGTCTCCTGTCTCTGCAGCTTTCGACGCTTCTGTCCCTTCCGCGCCGTCACCGCCTGACCCTGAACAGGGGCGTGAACCGCGCGCCGCAGTCACGGCCTCTTTCGCGGCCTCGCAGCCTTCCGGAGCCGCGAAGAGAGTCGTCGTCGATGTGCGGGAACGAGGCGCAGCACGGGGAGAGAAAGAGATGGGGGAGCGAGCGGCTGTGGGTGGCGAAATCCACGTAGGCCACACTCACCGGAAACAAGAAAACGCGTTTTCGTCCGCCTCCTCTGTGTCACCTCGAGCGTCGTCTTCTGCCTGGTCATCGTCGCCTTCAACCTCAGCAGCTGCCTCCCCCACCGCCTCTTCGGCCTCGTCGCCTTCTTCGTTCCTGGTGGGCCCCCTCGGCCGCGGCACAACGTCGTTTTTTGCGTGGATACGAGGAGAGGACGTAGAGGCGGATTCGACGGAGATAGACCCGGAGAGAGAAGAGAGGGCGCCGATGTCTTCGGCCCTCTTGCCTCCTTCAGCCTCCGCAGTGGCTGGCAGCAGAAGAGGCGAGAACTTCGCACGTACTGTCTCTCGCCTTTCGCCGGCGTCTGGCGATATTCACGCAGCATCGGGACAAGGCGAACTCGCGACCACCCGGTCTTTGTCGCGTGTGGAAGGCGATGCCCATCCGTCAGAGCCTGCTTCTGCTTCTTCGTCATCTTCACCTCCGACGCGTCCTGCAGGCCGGGGTGTGGAAGCTCCGTCCAGCCCGCGGCCTAACCCAGCGGTCTCTGCGGCTCCACAGGATTCTGTGTCTGCAGTTCAGCCCCTGCGTGCGTTATCGACGCCGTCCTCAGCTCCGCGTGAGACTCGTGCGGATTCGAGGCGTCAAGTGAAGACAGGCTCAAGGCACGCAGGGGTCGTTCAAGTTGCGTCTGAACGTTCGTCTTCGTCACCGCGCTCCCCAGTCGCGCCGCCCTCCGGTGTGTTGCGTTCGTTGTCGTCGACGGCGTCGGCAGCCTCTGTCGCGGCTTGTGATCCGCCTGTCTCCTCCTCAACTGGACCGTCGCCATCCCGCCCCGAGGCTTGTCCCGCGGCTGCTGCTGTTGTCCATTTCAGCGCCGCATCCGCGTCGCTTTGCGCCGGCGCGCTCGCCGCGTCGCCTAACTGCGCGCCCGCCGCGTCGCCTAACTGCGCGCCTTCGACGTCGTCGTCGCCTTCTGTGCTGCCCCTCTCCGCTGCCTCCGGGGGTCGCGGCGCAGAGACCGCCGCGCACTTTCTTTCTCCAGCTTCCTCCGTCTCGTCTCCAGGCTCGCCCTCGTGTCCGTCTGCGCCTCTCGTGGATGCGCCTCTGCACGGGCCTTCTTTGCACGTTCCCTCGCCTTCGTCTCCGCAGTCCTCTCCTTCGCCTGCGTCCTTCTCCGGGCGCGTCTCGGGATCGGTGCCAGAAGCCGCGCACCGCCTGCCCACTTCGAAGTTCCGCTGGGTAGACCTCGACCGTCTCCCCCTCACATCGCAGGTCGCCTTCGATGATCTGACGCAGGCCATGCGCCGGCGCGCGTGCGCTGGACATCTCCAGGGCGCGTGCTGCTGCTGCATTGGATGCTCCACAGACTGTTCGCAGGCGGCGTCCGGTCTGCTTTCGTCCCTCTCTGTTCCTGGCGATGCCTTCGAGACTCTGAAGAGAGACGGCATGTGCACTTGCTTCTGTGGGACGTGCTGCTGCACCCGACGCCTGTGCGATGACGAGACCGACGCAGGCGTCAAGCGACTGTCGACGGCGACCGGTCATTCCTCCGCATTCCCTCGTGAAGCTCCGGATCTCTCATTCCTATTCGAAATTCGTGACGGGGGTGCGCTGCGCTCCTCCTCGGGCATGGCGAGATCTCCGAGTGCACTCAGCCAGGGAGGTTTGTCGGCTTCTGCGCATCCGTCCATCGCCGCCTTTCTCGCCTCGCGCATCCCCTCATTCCACGCGGGCTTGCCACCCGCGCGGCTCGCCGAGCTCCAGGCGAGGGCTTCGACGCAGCTGGCGGCGACGGTGGCGAACCAAGTGGCGCTGGCGGCCCGCTTGTTGGTGCACGCGCCAGCCAACGAGCTGGTGATTCCGTCGCTCGACCTGTTTTTGAATCAGCGGAAAGTGCGGTCTTTGATGGGGGTGCCGAGTCGGAACGTTGTGGAGCAGCTGCTGCGAATCCTCGGGCGGTTTCCCCGCTTCGCCTTGCCGCTGTACGACACCTTCCTCCTGGAGCAGGTCTGCGAGGACCCCGTGCTCCACCCCAGGCTGCAGGGCCTCGAAATTCCTTTCCGGCTGCTGACGCACGACTTCGTTTTCCTCGGCTCGTATGCCTATTTGGCAGACCTTCCGCCGTGGTCTCGGCCGCCAGTAAAAGTACTGCGCGTCTACAAGTTCCAGCAGCTGCAGTTGGTCGATACTGGCGAGACGCGCGAAGAGGCGACGGCTTCTGCGACGGCGCGGCAGCGGTCGTCGTGCGTATCTCGGTCCTCGTTTGAGGATTTCGATCTAGAGGGGGAAGACGACGGGATTCAGCGCGGGGGCGGGTTTGGGCGCAGAAGCAGCGTAGGAAGTGACTCGGGGCCTGAGACGTACGAGGAGCCGGAAGGCGTGCGGCGCCGACCCAGCATGCGCAGGGACCGGTCGGCGCGATGGCGAGGAGACAGCCACGGGACCACAACGTGGGCGCCGGCAAGCCCGGAGAGGCGACCGCTGGGATGCGACAGCCCAGGCGGAAGCACCGGCGCAGGGAGGGACAGGGAGACAACATCCGACCGTCCCCTGCAAGCGGCTCGCTCGTGCGCGGCTATGCGGCGACCAGAAAGCGAGCCTCAGGAGTCTGAGGGGCGCGGCGCCGGAAAGCGCGAAGAGATGCGGAGAAGACAGCCGGGCAGGAGAGGAGGCGAGGATGAGCGGCTGCGGCGGCAGCCATCTGAACGCGCTGGAGCAGACGCCCGACCGGTGGGAGGCACATACTCTGCGCCGACGCACGGGGCGCGGCCAGACGACTTGGAGGCTGAGCACCTGCAAGGCCTCGCGTTCTACAACCTGAAGCTGATGATGGGCGACTTTGCGGAGACGCTGGAGATCGTGGAGCTGCACTATGGAGAAATGTTTTACATCGAAGGCGATGTCTTTGCGTACTTCCGCGGAGTGACGACCTTCATGGACTCGCAGAACTTCCGCCTCGAGAGCATCAAGTGCCGACGGAGGGACGGTCCGCCGATCGTCCTCACTCCGTCAGGGGCCTCGGCCTCGCCAGGCTCCGCCTCCGGAGTGGGCGAGAGCTGGAGAGGCGAGGCGGCGAGGCGCACGCCCACGCGACAGGTGCCCCGGCGGAGACGAGGAGAGCGAGGAGAGAAAGGCGGGTCCTGCGGCGCATGCCAGGCGCGCCAGACGCCGAGCAGTGGCGACAAGGCTTGTGGGATCTGCTGCAGGTGTCGAGCGCGGCAAGTTGCCCGCGACAGCAGCTCGTGCGTCACCTCCGAGGAGGAGAAGGAACCGGGCATCAGCTTCGGCTGGGCAGACAGAGAGTCCCGCGTTCGGCGAGGAAGCAGCGAAGACGATGAAGGCTCGTCGTCGGATGAAGAGCAAGGAGGATGGAGGGGGCGGCGCCAGGAGATTCGGGCGCGCGAGACGGACAACCGGAGGGACCGGCTCCGACGCACGCGAGGGGGGGCGCAAGCGGAGAGACAACGGAGTCGGTCTTACCACGCGCGCGGCGCGCTCGAGACCTATGGTTCGCGCAAGACTAAGCCCGCTGAGACTGAGACAGAGGACGACGGCGCCGGTAACGAGACAGATGATGAAGACATTGACGGGTTCGTGCGTACGCGCACTCTCGTGGATCGCGTGTACGGCCCGAAGGATGAAGGCGGAATAGGTAAGCGGACTGCTGCAGTAACGTGCCCGGCTCGAGATTCGGCTCCGCAGCCGAAACGGAAGCCGTGGAGGACCCCCGAAGGAGCCACACACTCGATTCTGAGACAAACGCATTCTCACACGTAGTCTAGCAGGCAAATCGAAATCGTCTGACAAGAGAGCGCCCGGTTAGTAGTCTATCGGGGCGCGCCCGCGGCACTTGTGTGTTTCAAGCTGCACGCTGAGGCCAGTCTTTATCTTGGGTCGAGCTAATGTTCGTCGTGTGTCTCATTTACGACTTGGGTGGCTGTCTCGTATCCAAGTGCCTCCCCGCTGTGGCTGTAGACTTTTATTTCTGCTGCGCCGTTTCTGCCTTTCTTTGCAGGCTCTGGCATTGCTCGAACCTTCACCAACATCGTGCGCGCCTTGGATATGGGCAGCCGCCGCCGCACAGACATCGTCGTGGAGGGCGCTCCGCTTCTTTCGTTCTTCTCATCGCCCTCTTTGTTGGTCGCGCCTTCGCGGCTGCTGAGCGGCTCGCCCGGCATCGGAGAGGAGGCGAGCTACATAGCGACGCCAGCGAAGTGGGAGATTCACTCCGTGACGTACGTGAAGAAACCCCGGAGCCCGTTTCCCGTCTCCACGCCTGTCGAGGAAACGGAGAGGTCCTCTGCGCGGGGCCAGGTCCGACTGCGCCGGGACGCGTCGACTGCGACTCCACCGGCGCGACCCTCAGGCCGGGCGGAGGGGCGCGACGAACAGGCGCCGGTGGGCGAGCGGGGTGCGGAGACGCGAGAAGGCTCTGACAGCCGTGACGGGAGGAGACCGACTTTTCTTGGGTACTTACTCGGCGACGACGACATTGAGGACGACGACCCTCTCGCTTTCTTTGATGGCACGTGGTACTGAGCGAACGTCCGCGAGGCCGTCTCACCTGGGGGCGCTCTTCGGGCTGTGTCCTTCTTGCATGCCTTGCGCGAGGCAGACCCATTCGGACACGCAAGAAGACGCCTTGTACATTGCAGCGGCCGACATGGCAACTCCGCAGCCAGCTCAGTCTGGGCGGGAGCGCCTGAAAAGTGGACATTGAATGTTCCGCCGAGGCGCTTTGCTGTTCATCCCTGCAGCGCGGACACAGTTTCCGTGATGGTCGCGCGAACAGTGCGACCGTAGGGGGCGTCGGACTCTTCCACGTAGGAGTTGCTGCAATGAGAGCGATCGCGCGGGCAACGAGATGTATGTGGGTGACCGCGACTCGAGGAATTGCTGGGCTCCCTGGTACACTTCTGACCCAAGTCGCTATCGATGCGTCGCCGTTTTAGGCCCCTTACGTTGTGCCATGCCTCGGCGGAGCTGAGTAGGTGCAGGAGGTGTTTTCTCTGTACGTTGAAACATGCATCCGGGAGACGCGCTCTGTGTTTCGAGCAGACACGAAGAGGGCAATAATTAATAGGGCTGGAAGGACGGAGACAAGCGAAATCCCCGCATGCGAGATGCTACGGCTTCTGTATCTGGCTGTTGCCTTTCATACGTCTTTGCTTTCTTCGCCGAGCCCCCATAGCCACACCAGCGTGGAGTGGTTTATATTTTGTTTCTTACTCTGCTGTGCATGCATGCGGCTGCGATACATGTGGCGATGCCTATTCGGTGCTGCCTAAGTGGGCTCGAGCGCGTGAATCCACGCGCAGAAGCTCTAGCTGTGCTTCGCATAGAGCCTGTTTAAAGCGAAAAACTGTGAAGTCAGCCACAAGACGACATACGCGGAAGCACCGTGGCTTGCCTCCGTACTGGCCCCAGGCTTTTTTTCTACCCAGCTGTTTAGAGATGCCCTTCGATATGAAGTGCGGTGCCCCTTGCTGTTGATGCATCAGTGTCCGTTTCTTGTGTTTTTCACTGTTTCTCCGTTGCCACACTGGCTTCTTTGAGGGGGTAACCGCGGGCAGCTCCCGGTGGCGCACTCTTTTCTTTTGTGGTGCTTTTTCCAGATAAGTGTGTCGGCTCTCTGCGCATGGCTGGCGTCTGTGGCGGGTCCATGCGCAAAAGCGAACATTGTAGAACTGGAGATTTCAACGTTCATGTTGCACAAAAACTCCGACAGCGTCGCCCGACTAAAAACGATGCGCTTCATAGGCTCAGCCGTGCCATGAGAGTTCGCAGCGCCACGTGCGCACAGCTGCCCTTCGCTTATCACAACGCCATGAAGGCGAGAATGCAAGCTCGGCATACACTGCACATTTAAAATGAAGCTGCATGGCTCGCGAGATCCACCTCGAAGCGACAGAAGCAGCGGGAAAAAAGCGGCCGCTCATCGGACAGACGAGCCTGCAGCTCGTGACGAACGCATGAGGCAAATCCCTTGAAATTCGATATCAGGGACTATGCATTTATGTCGCCCTCGAGCGAGAAACCTTTTCCAGCTGGCGGCGTCGTTTTTCGCGAAATATCCACCTGAGCGCAGCCACAGGGCACGATCCCCAACACACACGCAGACCCATCCGTGAGGCAGAGAGCGAAGGACAGCGACACACTCAGCGATGTGCGAACCAAGCGAACCGTTAATTCAGAGGAGGGCCGCGACACAAGGCACGCGTAAAGACGAGAAAACGACGCATGCCACAGCGCCGCACGCGCCGGCGAGTCCGTGGGGGCCGTTCACCCCGTTTGTCACCACTGGCAAACTTCGTCCGGCCTAAAACGTCCGCGGCGGTGACGTTTCGCATGCGCTGGCTTCCCCGCCTTCAGGCACCGGCGCTCCTAGCCTCGAAAAATTCAAATATCCCCCTGTCGGCTGGCGTACGTGATTGGCGTATGGTGAAAATTGAAGGCTGTGCGCGTGGAGTAATCTAGGTAGAGGCGGTACACCTCAGGAAAGTAGTCCGCTTTATTGCAAAACACCACGATTGTCGGAGGCTGGGTGGACGCCTGCAATCGACACGCAAACGCAACCCCAAGTAGGTGTACACGCGTGAATCAAACTCGATAGAAAATAACTATATGGAATCCGACGGGCTGACGAGGGCAACACCTTGATGCGCAAGCTATCTGGAAGTTTACTGATAGCCCCTCGAAACAAAAAGACCAGTCAGCACCAGCGGTGTTCTTTAGAATAGGCGTACCTGAAAACAGTTACTTGCGTACTGACACATGGGAATATACATGAATCGTACGCGCGCTTTCAGAAAAGATGGCCGTCTCGTCACCAAAAGCGGGTAGACGGGTAGGTAAATCGCACACGTCATGGGTACCGGCGGAATTTCCGGCAGACGCGAAACTCGAGACTGGCGGGCACGTCGCATAGGTGCGTCAGGCTTGGCGTCTAGTCATCTTCGAAGCCTGACTGCTCACCTGCTGCGCGACGTAGATCTTTCCTCGCTTTCTCCCCTTCATGAGAGGAGGCGGATGCACCGCGAGCGCGTCCCGGAGTACGAAGTTCAACAGACCCGTTCCCAGTCGCCTCCGGTGCTGGGGAACAAAACCAAACAACGCCCTGTCGCAGAAGTAGAGAGCCCTCCACTGGGGTGACTCTCGCAGCGACACAAAAGAGGAAAAGGGGCTGTGTTTTGCAGCCAGTCGCACCGCACTGCACTCGGTTCGTTGAGCACCTTGACCCTAGTGGAGTATTGTCTACGCCTACCAAGAGCGAAAAGAATTCATCTGTCTACTAAACAGGCGGCAGGCCAGCACGGATCCTGCCGGACGACGCGCAGATGCACCTGTGATACGGGAAGCGTTGCACGCTGTCGACGCGTAGCCGGCGTGAACGCTAAACCCAGATCCGTATCTATCTATAGATCGACATCAATGCGCATCTACGTACCTCTCTATTTGTGAGTGCACGCATCGTCGGCTCGCACCCTTGTTTCTCCCCTAACGGATGTAAATGCATGCAGAAGGGACGCAAATAGCGGCAACCGCATCCACCTCTAGGCGCATATGTACGCATATTACGCCCCTGCATGCCTGGAGGCTACGCACCTGTTGAACAGCTTCGTTGACTGCCGCCCAGATACGAGCTGCGTTTTTGCCGGTCTTGGCGGAGACGTACACGATTGAAGCCCATCGCAGCGGGTAGAACACCGACCGGATGTAAGTGTCGACCTGACAACCGGAGGCCAGCGGAACACACGCGCATGCAGTCACGCCCGCCCGCGCAAAGAGGCCGTCTTGCTGTCAGATCGTTACGTAGAAGTCGAGCTACACCCGCATAGAAGTTCATATATATACAAGTATATATATATATATATATATATAAATATAATTATGCTTGTAGTGTGCAGTGAGCCTGCAGACACACTACGGTACACGTGCGGGCTGAGCGCGTTTCTATCGAGAATGCGCCGCGTTTCTTGCGCGCCAGCCTTCTGTCCCTTCGGCGGCGCTGACCTCCTGATGCGATGTGGCGGCAGTGTCGACTGTGTCCCATTTGTTCATGACGATGACCGCAGCGCGACCTTCTTCCGCAATCTTTTTCGCCAGCAGCACATCCTGCTTTACGAGGCCGCGCTCCGCGTCGCAGACGAGCAGACACACGTCGCACCTCGCCAGCGCCTTGGAGAAAGCACACGAGGACAAAACAGCAACGGAATCGCCACGCGCGCTCCCACGACAGCCCAGAGGCCTCGACGGGGGAGGGGGGGGGGCGACATGCCGAAGCCCCGCGACCGCCACGCGAGATCCGCGATCCAGAACTGTATAACTCAAATCGAATAAACAGAGACAGTGTAGTTCCTCGAATACTGAAGATGACTCCGGTTATGAGATAGAGACAACCAAGTTCAAACACGTTCCTCGCACAGAGAGAGGTCCGATCCACGCGTCGAATGGAGGAAGCGACTGCCACAAAGAGGACTGGCTGTCGCCGCCCCCCGCAGCTCCAGAGCCGACCTGGCAGCACATGGCCCTGGAGGGCGCCGCGGCAGCGGTCATTCGCGAGCCTTACCCTCTCGGCGCGCTTCACCATGACAAACTCCGTGCCTTTCTGGGCCTTCACCACGCGCGCCCGCCGAATGCCCGCAGTGTCGATGAGGCGATACACGAGAGAGTCTGAAGCAGAACACACACGAGTGCAGACGCAAGTCAGGCACTCGCATCAACGCGGTGAGGCCAGCTCTAAACCGCAAAGGGCGGCGCTAGGAGTCGCCTCGACTGCGACTGGCTGAGGCTCCTCCACGAACAAGCTGGAAAAGGCAGGAGGCTACGGGGCAACGGAAACCTGACGTCACTCAACCCCACACAACCGCAACGCACACGTGGAGATCCTGTTCTGTGTGCCGCCGCTCGCCGGCGACCTGAGGCATATCCACGCACAACGGAATGTGCCGGGGGGCCGCCGCCCGAGGCGCGACTCTCCGACAGCTTTGCTGCACGTCCAGGCGTGCCGCGAGGGACTACCTGCATGCGACGGAGGCACAACTCTGGCTGCCATATCTGGTTGACCTGCACCCGCCCCCTCCTGTGTGCCGCATCATCGCCCGCTAGATTGAAAATGTCATTTACCGCCCCCTGTGGACCGGACGGGCGCCGCCACGGAGCGCCTCACACGTGCAGCGCCGTCTCAGGTTTCACAACCTCGACGCCAGGCAAGGCATTTTTCGCGTACCTCGTTTGACGAGCTCGTCGACGGCGTCGCGAGTGGTGCCCGCCTCGGCGCTTACGAGGCTCCGCGTGAACCCCAGCAGCCGGTTGAGCAGCTGCGATTTGCCGACGTTCGGCCTGCGAGAACGACCGGGGAGCACACCGAAACCGCGACACACGGCTGGAACGGATGCAAACAGCCGAGGCTACGCGCGGAGTCTCAGCGACAATCGACGAAGTCGCCTCTTTCGCATGCACGGGGAGCTCGAAGTCTCGCGCGAGGGGGCGCCAGCGCCTTGGCGCGTCCCCGTCGATGCGTGTGCCGATCGCTGCCACGTAAAACCTAAACCGTAGCCGGAGTACGGCGACGGCGCTGAACGGTGAGACGACGCAGATAAGTGAGGAGCGTGTCACCCGCGCGTCGCGACGCGAACGCGCAACGTTCTCGTCTGCGTAGGCAGCACACCGCGACCTCGCCTGAGGCATGCGCAGCTTTCTGAGACAGCAGTGGACAGGCGCAGCCGCGCCAGGCGAACCGTGTCGTTCTCACTGCGTCGCGCGCTTCTCACCTGCCGATGATTGCCACACTCACGTCTTCCCTGGCGAAACTCGAGCCGCCGAGCGCCTCCTCGAGCCCCCGCCATCTTCCCTGGCGCGTCCGCGCGCGGTCGCCGCGTGCGGTCGCGCTGTTGGGCTCTGCCGTGCCTTCTGCGGTTCTTATCGTGTCGCCCCGCGTCAGTCTCTGCGACGAGGCCTCCAGCGGCGGAACGTGCCGGAAGCAGCTGCGAGCAAATTACGCGAAAAGGGGCGCCCAGAAGAAGCCGTAGTCAGCCCATCGCATCGAACGGCACAGGAAACAGAGGTTCCGCATACGCAATGGAAATGTGCGCTCGGCGAGCCGAGCCGGGGCCTCGAGACAGCACGCTGCGGGCGACTTGCTGGCTGTCCCCATCGTCTAGCGGATAGACCGTTCGACTTGCACGCACGTCGTCGTTCTCGTCGTGCTCTGCCATGTCTGAAGAGTTTCAGCTGCGCGGCTGAGCTGACCCCATCCACTTCACTTACGCATCAAGAAGATCCGCGACGCCGACGCCTTCCACGGCGCTACAGGGGAAAGGCTCGCCGAGCCCCAGCTTCCAGAATTCCTGAAGAAAGACAGGCGCCCAAGCCCAAGCGGTCGACGCGACGCGCACGACAGAGACGCCGGCTACAGTCCACGCGCAGCACTCGTCAGAAAAGAGTCAACATGGCCGGGGCTGCGCCGCAGCGCACTTTTGCCCCGCGCCTCGTGAATGCACGCGACAGCTGCAAGACACGCACGCACCAGCCTTCCTGCTTCCCCCTAGGCTCACAAGTGTGTAGACTCACACGAGTGCAAGTGGGTAGCTGACCGCCTGCGCGCACCAAGTGCGCGTTCACGGGCAGAGGCCGACTGGCGACGCCAGCGCCCGGTGCACGTTGCGACAAGAGGAAAAAGTAGGGAGGAAATCGGGGCACACAGAGATCTGCAGTTCTTGTCGCTGTGGGGCTAGCCACGTCGGGGCGCGACCGGTTGAGAACCTCAGCACCCTAGGGACTGCAATCGCACGAGTCACAAGCGCGGAACTAAGCTCGCGTCCGGCGACCGCCTCCACGCACACCCCACACCGCGCGTGCGGCATGAAGCGCGCCACGGGTTGGAATTCGCGAGCGCGTTTTCGAATTCTTGCTGCGTGCGAAGAAATGCTTTCCAGGAACAACGTCCAGACTTGAGCGCTGGGCGACGCACCTGCGCGGCCGCCCGCCCCGAGCGGTAATTTTCGCTCTTGTTGACGCAAACGACCGCGGGCTTCCCGGAGCGGCGGAGGAACTCCGCAATCACCTCGTCCTCTCCATCGAGGCCGTGCTGAAGAAGCACACGGGCACACGCGACGCCTGCGAAGGAGATAACCAGAATCTCCTGGTCAACCTCTCGGCCTTTTGGCTTTCGAGAGCCGGGAAAGCGGAACAATGAAATCACGCCCAGCTAGCGCAAGCCCGCAGATCCCCGAGAGCACCGCGACACCCCCTTGCAGGTGAAACGTGCACTACGACCCAGACGCCGCAGTATAGAAAATTCTCTCCATGAGATGCGGAAAGCGTCATGGGTACCGAGACCGCCGTTCACCTACGAAGTCTTAAGTCCCAGAACCCACACGAAAACACCTCCCTGTCCAGCTGCAGAGCAGCCGCAGACAAAGCGACGGGAAGGAGAGAGTCGACTGATGCTGAGGCGAAGAAAAACAAAACGCGATGAATCGAGAAGGCCACAAGAGACAGCGCGGAACCGGCGAAGAGGCGGATGATGGTATCAGACAACTGCTCAGGGGGGCGAGCGAGACGTACTCGGCCGTCGACGACGAAGATCGCGCACGCGGCTTCCTGCAGGGCGAGCTGCACTTGAGTCCGAATCTGAAAAGCAAACAAAAGCCTCGGGCAATGCTTCAGTTTTCAGGACTCGTGTGCACGCGACGAAGGCATGCCTTACTTGGGCGACGCTCTGCACGTATTGAACCAAACGCGTTCACGAAATTCACATCCGCCTGCGAGGCAAGATGCATCTTCCGACGAAGCAGGAGCAGGTGCATCTATGCCGCGCTCTTCTCTGCCGCCTTTCTTGCGACCTCAAAAACGCATCGACGGCCTGCGACTAAGCCAGCTGAGTGTCTGCTGTTGCGTGTACCGCGCCAGCCTCCAGCTGTGCGGCGCCGCTGCGACCGGTGTGCGGCGACCAGGCGCCACACGCGCCCCGAGAGGGGCCCCCTAGCCCAGTCGTGAAACTCGCGCTCGCGTCCTCACCTCGTCGGCGTAGAGCGCTGCAGCGTAGCGGTCTTCCTCGAATATAAGCCCGCCAGTGTCGACGACAACGAAGGGGCGACCGCGCCAGAGCGAGAAGGCGTAGTGGCGGTCTCGCGTTGTTCCTTCCTCGTCGCGAACAATCGCATCGGAGGCTGCATCGTCCCTGTCCTTCAACCTGTTAAAGAGCGTGCTTTTGCCGACGTTCGGTCGCCCCAGCAGGCAGATGCGCGGAAAAGTGTCTGCAGCAGACGACGGGCGAAGGGAGGCCAGAGACCTGCTCGATGAAACCTCTTTTACAGGAGCGGAAGAGACAGAATGCCGAGGAGCCACGAGGCAAACAACACATACACAGATGTATAAATATATATATGCAGTACATGTGCACATATTTGATAGATGTAGCAACGAAGTGAAACAACGCGGAAGGCCTGCAGGGGTAGATCTGCACATGCACAGGCCTGTATGCTCAGCGCGAGTTCCTCGAGGGCGAGCTCCCGGTGTTGACGGCCGGCGTGCAGAAGGACTGCGAGACACTTGAAGAATCAGACCACAGGAGGTTGAATCTTTCAGAGTAGCCACAGACAAAACAAACACTGGTGAAGTAACGTCTTCACGTGTGGCATGGCTTAACCACTGGAGACAAACAGATTCATGCGGCACGCGAGCGAGCGAACTTGAACCCTCCAGAGACACGAGAGAGGCGCTGCGCGGCAGAATCAGAGAAACCGCCAACACAAAACGAGCCGACGAAGCGACGCGAGGCAGGGAGGTCACACGTTTGAGTCGCCCCCCCTCTTTTCCTTTGGCGCTACTGTGGCTGGCGCTGAAATCGTTCGAAGCCTGTCCGAAGACGCGCGCGCTCTCTCTCTGCCTGCGAGGGCCTACCATCGCGACGAATAAGCTGCTGAGGTGACGGCCGCGGACTGGAGAGCTGCCTGTCTCCCTCCAGCGCGCGAGACTCTCGATCGCTTCCCCCCCCTCGCCTAGCTTCGCCGTCGCTTTGCTCGAGCGCCCGCGGCGTGTCCAGTCCGTAGCCGCGTTCTTCCGCTGTCTCGGTCTCTGCATCGTCTGCTTCCTCTTCTTCCCACGCGTCTGCCTCGTCAGCCAGCTGCAGCTCCGCGCGTCTGCCGCCTCGCGGGCGTCGGATCCACGGGGCTGGCCGCGACCACGCGGGACTGGCGCCGTCGGCGTCTGTTTTTTCTCGCGGCGTCTCGGGGTCGCGTCGTCTTGCTTCTCGCAGACGTGTGAGCGCGGCAGCCCTTTCCCGCTCGTCCTCGGGAGAACGTTCCCCACCCGCGAGAGGCGCCGCGAAGTCCCCATCGCGCCAAGACGCATCTTCGTCTCCGTCGTCTTCTTCGTCGCCTTCTTCGCCATCTTCGTCTTCTCCCTCGGTCTGCTGCACTCCGCCAGCCGTCGCCGCTTCTTCTGTTTCTTCCGCCCGCAGCTCGGCGCGCCTGCGCCCGCTTCGCAGCCGTCGCCCTGCGTCCGGAGGGGAGTCCCCGCGCCAGGCGAGGAAGCACGGGCGACGTGGCGAGCGGTTGTGGCCTTCTTCGTCCCCGCAGGCAGCATCTGCTGCGTTCGCAAGTCCTTCTGCGTCCGCCCTGCATCTCCGCGTTCCGGCTGGCGCGGCGCCTGAGGCTGTCGGTTTGCCGCTTGGCTGTCGCCCCTCGCGGCCGCCCACCCCCCGCGCGTTGCGCCTTCGCTTCTCCGCGCGCCGCGCGCAAGGCAGGCCTTCCGCCGAGCGGTGACGATTGGGACGCGCTGCGGAGGCCGAAGTGAAGGGCGATATCGCAAGCGAAAGCGCAGAAGGAGAGGGCGAGGCGACGCTTGAGTCTAAAGAGTCTGGCGACGCACGCCCTGCCGTCTGCTCCAGGGTCGCACGAGCCGCCCCCCGCGCCCGCGCTTCTTCCCACAGTCTGCTGCAGAAAACGCGCCCGTCGACTCCAAACGCGCCATGGGTAATTCGCCGCGACGGAAGGAGATACCGGCGAGAGGACGAGGCAGAGGCAAGAAACAACGAAGGGAGGGCTGCCGCGCCACACGCGTCCGCAGCGTCTCTGCTGTGCAGGAAGGCGCTACGGAGCCCGAGAGGGCGTGCGCCGGAAGGACCCTTTTGTCTTCTTTCGCTGCCCTTCCAACCGGCCGCAGACGGAAAAAGATCGAGGGCGCTTGCTCGCCATGGCGGCATTCGCTGCTTCTGACGTCGACTAGAAGAAGAAGCGGGACAGAACGCGGCGACGCCGTGCGCGAGTGAGGGTGAATCGTCCCCAACGCGCTGCGCCTGGCCTGCGGAGAGGAAGGGAGGGATGCGATGCAGCTGCGTCGTTGCGAGAGACGAGAACGAGGCAAAATCAGAAGACAGCAAGCTCGCTGGAGACAAGGTCGCGTCGAGAAATAAGGGCGGCCTCGATCGTCCGTGTCCACGAACGAACCCGTTGAAAGGCAAAAGATGAACGCGAGAGGGCGGAGGGAGGACGGCTTGCCGACTCCACCTGGCGCCTTTCTCCTCTGCAGCCGCTTCGACGGCATGCAGAGCTGCGCTGAACTCCCAATCAGCGAGAAATCCCGAGCCGACGGGGCGAAGCGGCGTAGCTGAATGGCGAGCGCGATCGAGAGCGTCTCGAGGTTCTCTTTGCGTGGGCGGATCCGAGGTCTCTTGACAATTCGCAGTCGCGCAGCGCGGCGCCCACGAAAGATGATGGAAAAAAGAACAATAAGGATTCAGCACAGCGCCGCTGCAGGCGGCGGGCACCACGTCAGCGACTGAAGCTTCGCGAGAGAGCGGGCGCCGATTCGTTCGTAAGCCCGCAACCGTGTTGTCGGCGCCCGCCAGGAGCCAGAGAAGCGAGAGAAAGAGGAAGAGAGGGGGCCGAAAATTGGCGAAATCATGGTTTATGCTAGCCATGGATCGAAAAAGGAGTATGTGCGGCTGTCAACGCCGCGGTCGCCCGCAGCTTTCGCCCAATGAGAAGCGAGCCGGGCTGTCAGCACACCATAGCGGATCAGCGCGCGTCGGCGCGACGCGGTTCTGCCGAACAGTGGAGAGCTGGGAGGAAGGGGATTAAACCTTTCGCAAGAGCGCGTCGATGCCCTGCGCTTGTAAAACACAACTACTTCGTAGTTTGCAGGAAAAACGTCGAAGGCTGCCGCGGTGGTTTCTGTCCCGCGGAGCCGAAGTGTCGGCCTGCAGGTAGGGTGGCGGCACAGATCTTCTGTGGATCCTCGGAAAGAGTTAGCTCATCCAACGCCTCATTTGATGACATGGAGGCCACAAACCCTAGTAGAGCGAAGAAATTCAGTTGTTGTATCTCGACCTCAGAGCCAGGCTTTCTCGGGCTAACCCAGCCTGTCTCTGTGTTGGGGCTGCATGCGAAGAAATTGACAGGAGGGAAAAATGCTCGCTCGACAAGTTAGCCAGCCCAAGCAGAACGCGTTATCTTACCCAAGCTGAGAAAGCGCTCGCTAAGAGTTCCGCATGCTGGCGAAAGGTCGAAGAAACTGTTTTGCACAGGGGCAGTCGTCCACGAAGACCGGCGACCAACCGCCGCCTTGTCTTGAGAACCGTGTGTCTCGTTAACCTTGTGACTCCAGAGCTACAGATATTCTGCAGTCAATACGGAGGCATAGATGAACGGAGGACTGCTTTTGCGTGATTCCTTTGAACGTCGAAGAGAAGAGGGTACGGCAACGCCGCCAAAGTGTGTTCACTTATTAGAGTGCACGTGAGATGGCCGTGCATCGACATCAAGGCTCGAGTCGAATGCCTCTGCGCCGGTATGCAAAGGGAGACTGCATGCAGAAATGACAGACGCGAGGTTTTGTGGGGCGCGGAGAACCAAAGGGCTCCTACTCTTTCAAGGAGACGGATAGAGCGTTTCCGGTCTTTTCCTGTCTGCCATTCACTTCTTTTGAGCCTATTTTTTTCGCCGCCGAGACGCGCACGAGGGCCGTTTCTCGCTGCCGCGTGCTGCGATCCGATTCGTGGCCTCGCCTCGCACCACGCGCAGTTGTTCTTTTGGTGCGAAGCCCGAAGTTGACTTTTCCAGCCTCCAAGCCAGTTTCGCCCACTTCCTAGCGCTGTTTTTACTTTTTTTCCCTCTAAACTCGAGAGACGCACTAGCCAAGCCTGTTCGGCTGCCGCCGTCGCATGCGCGTTCTCTGCTGCGTGCCGATTTACGCTGGCAGAAATCGGGGCTCCGCGGGCGTCCACGACTGCCGTTGCCGCTGCTTCAACTCCAACTGCAATCCAGTCGCGCATGCCCTACGTGCGACGCCAGTCATGAGAACTGCAGGGCGGGGGCCGCGCCTTCCGCGGCCGGGGGCGAAGAAGGGCGGAGAAGAGCGAAGAAACAAGATCGGCATGAAGCCGCCACCTCATGGCGACCGTCGCAGCCGCGTTGAAGCTGCCTCGCGTCTTCTTCCGCCGCCGCCGGATGCGGGCTACGACTCGATGAGCTCTGACGCGGCGCCGTCGTCTTCTCTCTCTTCAACTTCACTCGCTGATAGCGTGTCTGCCTCTTCTCGCCCCTCAGTTCGTGCTTTGACATCCCTTACGCTTCTTGCATGCGAGTCCATGCAGGGCCGCGTGCCCTCCGCGGCGTCTTCCCGCGCACGCGCGACAGGCGCGGACGCCAGCCTTGAGCATCTAGACCCCGATATCGACAGACGTTTGCTCTGTTTCTCGTCTCAGCGCCTGAAGACGGGGCGACGCGCGCCTGCTTCGGCGTCGCAGCAGGAAGGTGTCGACGCTGAAGCAACGGCGTCAGGCGACGACGCGGGGCAGGACGGAAGTCAAGAGGAAAGCAGAATGTGCGACTTGCCTCGCCTCGACCTCACTTCGGCTCCTGGCCATTTTGCGTTCCACCGCTTGAATGTTGACTACAACGCAGCTGCTTCTGTAACGCAAAGCGCGAAGGCGATGAGGGAAAAGCGGAGCCAACCGGCAGTCGCGATGGGTGTGTATACCCCTCAGGTGACGGCAAGCACCTCAGCCGCCCGCGGGACCGGCGCGAAGGGGAAGGGCGTGGCGCACGCCGCTGCGGACGGCGTGACTTTCGGGTCAGCGTCTTCGCGTCTTCTCCCTCCGACAGTGACGCAAAACTCAGAGTTCTCGACTCTGGTGGACGCGGGGCAGCTCCAACATCAGGAGCGGATGGCGAAGCGCGCGGCGTCTAAGGCGCATTTGGCCTCCTGGTATGAGATTCCCGCCCAGGAGCTGTCGCCCACTCTTCGCCGCGAACTGAAAGTGCTCGAGTTGCGCGGCCATATGGACCCGAAGAAATTCCACAAGGAAGGTCTGAAAATCAAATCTGAGAGGACGGAGCGCCGCGTCGGCTCCGGGGTGTACGTACAGCATACTGCGCACCTGCATGTGTGCAATGTCAAGGATGGATTCGGCAGTGGTGGAGGCGTGGGAGCGGGGAGAGAGAGCGAGGCGGTCGGATGCACGAAGCGACGGAAAGGCAAAGGCGGATCACTCCTCTCCTCTCTTCTCAAAGACGCCAGTGTCGAGACCTGGACTCGGAAGAAGGTGCGCGATCTCGGCATTGCCAAATTTCAGTCGAAAGGACGGAAGAATTCTTGGAAGACCCTCAAAAAGAAGAGGTGACAGATATTGTCGAAGAGCAGAGAGCTCCGCGGCAGGGAGTGGCTCAACGCGGTACGCCGAGAAGCGCGACGCGCCGACTACTCCGCTGTTGTCTTCCATGAGGGCGGTGGCCCGGATGCTTGCGAGCCGCTTCGCATTTTCTGTTCGTGTTCATCAGCGTACTCTTTCGTTTCGCCATTGCTGTCCGTCAAGACGGCCTCAGCAGAAGGAGGTGCCGATACGAACTCGCACGGATTCCTTGTCTTGTAGCAAGAAACTAGAGTGTACCTTCTAACTACAATGGACGTATGGATGCGTTACGCTGCACTGCCGCGGCTAATGTTTTGCCTTGCATCTCTCCAAATAAAGGTACAAAGCAGTAACACGCTCTGCCGTGACTAGAGTTTCTCGTTAGTTAAATATAGGCCATCCCTCTGTCACCGCTGGCCGCTGGAACTTTGGTCTGTAGAGGACGAACGGAATGAACGACCAGGTTCCGCTAGGATAAACCTCAGTTGTCTGTTTGTACCTGAACGTAGAGTGACAATCCAGAAGATGAAAGCGATGCTGATGTGTCAACCTGGATATAGCCATGCTGGACAGCATCGCTACGGACCTGCCCCGACCTTACTCTGGGTTCTGAACTACATCGCGATCGAGCGTTGCAATAGCAAGTCAGCAGCGCATTAGCCTAGCAGGTTTGACAGTAAAGCAGCCTCTGTGAGAGGCAGGCACAGCACAGGCCAGAACTGGGGCACGCTGGCACGATGCGAGCTATGTGACCGTGCAGCGCCGGCCGAGCTCTGTCAGATTGCAGTGGAAGCATTCTACTCACGCACTGTATAGCGCCGCCGTCGGAGACGGGGCATGATGCTGGCACCCCCTAGCTCAAGAGATGGGATCCAAGGGTAGGGCACGGTGGCATGCGAGGTAAAGCATCCGGTCAGAAGACAGCCTGCGTTCGCTAGAGGCACTGGCCACTGCCGGCTAACACTGTCGTCTCTCATCTTCGCCACGTAGGGAGTGTGCCCGTCCCGGTCAATCTCTGGAAAGGCTAACGAGGTCGTGAGTCAGGCAGCTGTCTTGTGCGCACGCATTCCGTTGTTCGTTTCTCACCAGTTGTGAGGGGTGCGTACCCATGGCCCTTCTGCTTCACATCGTAGCAGGATATGAATCTCACTCGCCAGATGGGTTAGCCTCCTGTTTATCGGCAGCAGCCAGCATAGCCACGCCCTGTTAGATAGAGGATTAGCCGCGATGCGTGACGCTGAGCTGGAAGACGGAAGACGAGTTTTGACGCTTTAGTCGATGTAGTTCCACCCCGACACGCAAGCATTCGTTTACCGTTTGACCACTGGTCAACTACATCGCCGTTACGAATTCACGGACTATGCCGTCGTCCGGTCGCGCCAGAGCGGTGCCAGCACTCATTTCCACATTAGCGCTCGACAGTTTCGTCAAAGCCAAGTTTCCAGGAGCTCCGTCAGAGTGTATTGACGTGAACGAGTGGGCTATGATAGATAGGTTCAACACTTTCAGGCGGACTGCTGACGGCGGAGTTCCCTGTTCTCGATGGCCACGAGAGCCTCTCGTGATGCCTGCTACAGACGCAGGTGAAAGTCCGGTATCTGGCCCGCCAAGCATAGGCCATCCGCGTTTGTTAACGAGACGCGTTCACAGTAGACATACTTCCTCAGCTCTGCCCGCCGACATGGCCAGCGCCACTGTGGCTATGTTAGCAATTTCGTTCTCGCTGAACGGCCAGGCGTTTTAAAGGACTCCTACCGGCGCTTGGACCGACACTTTTTCTGCTTCATCGGCGCCCGTGGCTGGCTCTGGCTGTCTCTAACTCGAGATTTAACGCGTCTCATTTGCATGCGTACGCCGGATCTCGTGCAGGTCTGCTGTCTACGTACTCTCGAATTTGCAGTCGCGTTTTTCTAGTGGACCCACCGGGCAATACATACATGATCGGGGGCTAGTGCCATGAGGTTGTGACTTTTACTCGGAGCAGCCGGCCTCCTCGCGCGAGGTGCTCGGAGTGTCGTCGGGGCGTTTGTTCATCAGCGAGCTCTCAAATTGTGTTCGGCTGCTATGTTCAGCCTTTCCAGTTGACGGCTGAGCCTTCTGCTGCGGCGAATGGTCATGCATTCGTGACAGTCGGGGAAGCCTTTCGCGTGGCAGTGCCGAACTCCGAGCCTGTATTTAGGCCCTGCGCAGCACCAAGCTTCTGTTTCTGGTTCCTATGGAATGTCTCTTCTGTAGTATTTTCCTTAGGTTACCGAACGTCTCACGAAAACTGGCAGAGAACCCTGAAAGGTGCTTGTAGTGTGTTTTGATTTTTGAAGACTTCTCTGCGGCATGTGACGCAACGGCATTTTCTTTTTGCGCTTAGCCAACATACAAAGGAAGCCTGTCGTTCATGTGGTTTGTGCGCATCTTAGCAACGAGCTGTATGGTAAGTCCGAATGTCTAAATGCCCTCGGGCTTTCGTTTGCGAAGTTGTGATCCGGTGCCGATGTCGGAGGCATTCGTGACCTGAGCATGCGCCAGCGCTATGGTCTGCTATCCTTGTCTCGTGTGCATCTTTCGTTTTCTGGCTATCGCGCCATTATTGGAGACACGGGAAGTTTTACGTGCGTCTACCTGCCCTGTCGCAGAATGGGAGTTTCGCCGCAGCGGACTTCTGGAAGTTGCAGAGACGAGCGGGGCGTACAGTTCGGCCACTCTCCGGTTCGGGTCACAGCGACATGCTGATACGAAGAGGAACCTGATATCTCACTGAAACACTCTGTCCCTGCTGCGGATCACAATGACCGTGCGTGATTACGTGCCGCTGGCCAGGTCCTCTGGAGACAGGAAGCCATGTACTCTCAGCTCTTCGATAACCTTGCGTGCCTGGCGGAGTTTGGATACGGTTGGGGTTTGCCGCAGAAGTCCACGCGTTGCAGTTGCACTGTGCCTCTTTGCCAGCGGCTTTTTATGGAATGCACAAGGAGGCGAGTCAAGTGGGAAGGAGCTACGCACTGCCCAGTTTGAGAAGGCACAGCCTGCAGTGATGGCGAGTGATGACGGCGACGTGATCTATACCTCTTCTACATCTGGCGATCTGGTTTCGCAAAGCGCGAGAGCTCTGACAGAAAATAGTGGCTCTCTGTCCAAAATCAACGCTTCGAGATGGTACAGGGAAATGCGTAAGAGAGGCACAGAAGCTGAGCGGGCTAGTACTCGACTACGCTTCTCTAAGCCCGTGGGAGTCTCTCGCAGCGCACGTGCAGATGACGCACCATTGAACGTTGCGACGGCGGAACATAAGGGGCACGTGTCTCAATCCACTTCGCCGCTGTCGTTTGACCAAGCACCGTCTGAGACAGCAGTAACTCAGTTCCTACCAACAAGGGGTGCGGCCTTGCTTGAGCGTTTGACGCGCCGTAAGCGCGGTGCCAGACTGAGGGAGACATCATTCGACAAAACACAAATGGGAGCAGGAGCAGCCTTCGCTAGACGACTGTCCTCAGTTTCTGGTTCCCCTACGGGGATTGTGCCTTTTGCTCCCCTTCCGCCGGCGGACAGTCCCGAACTGGAGACTTTTGAGAACGCGGAAAACTCTTTCCCTCAACAGGAGGCGCCAGCGGGTACATCGTCGAGAGCTGCGGAACAGCCGGAACCCCGGCAGGGTGTCTCGGCAACGACACTGTTGGCAAGGCGGACCCTAGAGGAGATGAGCAGCGTGGGAAAAGGCATTGGTTTATATCTTCATGGGATCATATTCAGGGGGCAAATCATTTGGCAGAAGAGCGTGCTTGACAAAATTAAAGCCAATCTAGACGTTTTGAACTTCGTCGAGAGGTTCCAGCCGCAGTTCGCACCGAGTCGTCGGGAGCTGCTGGAGGAACTAGACATGTGGCAGGATACAATGCAGAGGGTTACCCAGGAACAACAAGCATTGTTACTGTCCCGGCAACAACCGCCAGATTTACTCTCCAGTCCGTCGCAAACTGCGGATGCGTCTGGCAGTGCCGTCCCCCAGTCCCCCGGCTCCCAGCAAATACAGCCGGAAACTATGCGTGGTGAATCCCCCTCATATCAGCAGCTTCCTCAGGATATGCCATTCCGTTTTGGCGAGCCTGGCGGTTTCGTCGCATTAAGCGATGAGGAGAAACCTGGGCAACCAACAGCCGCGGCGCCCCACCAAGACCCGGCTGCGCTAGTGGAACGGGAGGAGCACAGCATGATGACCACTGGCGGCTTGCGGCCGGCGTCGGCTCCTGCAGTTGCGCAGTCAAATACTGCAGAAGTCGGGCAGAACGGACTAACAGCTACACAGGAGATCGATTTGCCATTGCTCCATCGAGCGCAGTCCCTACCTTTTCCTGAAGTGGCGCATCATGATGGTGGGGTTCCAGCAGCGCTGACAATTAGCGAAGAGGGACTTAAGGACGCCTCTCGCTGCTACAGTTTTATTCCCGATATGGAGGCCCACCCACAGGAATTGGAGGTATCTCCTGAATCTATCGCAGATGCGCCCGGCGACGCACATGGTAAAAAGATTGTAGCAAGTTTCAGCGAAAGACACAATGAGAATAACGTCGTGGGGTCTGAAGGAAGTACAACGCTTCTGCGTGGTCACAGCCTTGATGAGGCCACGCCCAGGCGCGCAATAGAGGAGCCGGAAGTTATACATGCACGTAGGTGGGATTCTCCAGAGAAGCGTATTTTCTTGTCGTGTGTTGAGACTCACACAGACGCGCGCGCCCCCTCTTTTCACGACGGAGCGCCCGCAGCACCTGTGGCGGGTGTGACTCTGGGTAAACAGCAGACACAGGCTGGGGGCGGAAACGAGCCGCACTTGGCGCAAGACGTAGATGGTACGAGAGTCCCACTGGGGCAGGACGATGGTTCAAGGGTGGTTCCGTCGCCTCTCGGGCGGGCAGCATCTGGTGGAACTCCAGACGGGTTGGCGGACACGCCCCGTGGCCATGAGACAGCCTCCATGCATGCGACCGCCCCCCATGATTTGGCGCCTCGTTTTTACGGAGCGCCCGACACCGGATATGCTTCTTCTGTCGCAGCTGCAAAGACCTACCCTGACGGAGGACCGAGCTTCTACGGGCAGCGAATACTAATGCCTACTAGGGTTGCCGCTGAAGTGAGGTCGCTGGATCTGTATCTATCCATGTTCCAAGGCACGTTTCAAAAGTGCGGATCACTATTGTCGCGAGCACTTCTGGAAGATGACAGCCGAGAACTCACCTGGTTCTTCCATCATGTACTTCCCGTCCTAATCTTCATTAACCGCATCTGGGTCCTCGTATTGACTAGTCAGCATCGCCGCGGCGTACGGACACCTGCGTCAACCGAGCGGCAGCTGCAAAAGGTTCGATCAATTGTTTTCGATATACGTATCGTTGACGAAGCGTTTTTGCACGCAATTCAGTCGAAGGACGACGGCGCCGTTGCCGAGAATCGTGGTTTCGAACCACTCGTTTCCCAAGAGTATAGAAAGCCGAAAGTACGTGGCAGATCTCAGAAATCAAAGAAGGACAAGGCTCGGGTTGAGGGCACGCGTGTGGGTGCTGCGATTGAGTTTGCGAAAACGCAGCTTTCCACACCGTGGGTTGTCGGTCTTCTCACGTTCGCCTCCCTGGTTGGACTCGATCACTACGGCTGGAACTGGTACTATTACTAATTCTCTTTCTGCTACGGCTTACAACCCAGTAGTTTATTGTATTGAAGCCATGGTGATGCCAGTGCGGCACGGCGCCCGTCTGTGCTATTCGTCAGCATACCCAAGGGGGCCCGTGCTAGCTTGTTGCGGATGGGGAGGACAAAAGTGATAAGGCGCTCTGTGCGCGCCTGTTCCAGGAAGCAGCGTGTGCAATGGCTTTCGGGCAAGCAGCTCTTCTGTATGTGGCCAGCCGTACTGCATTTGCGTTCCGCCCAGAGACGTCAGTCTTTGAGGTCTGCATGGGTCATCGTGCTGAAGTGTTGTTCAGTCAGCGGCAGTGCCTCAGCTATGTCGTAAGCCGCCCCCGGATTCCTCTGCCATCTGCTCATGTATCACGCGCTGCATGGCGAACCGGTGTTATACACATTTGTGTTGACCTAGGAACAGATTCAGAGGGAACAGTAAGTGACTGAACAACACTGGCGTGTCGGGTGCCGCGCATTATCTGTCCCCATCATGCTTCTGCGACGGCTCCTTGGAGGAGCGCCGCTGGCATTCGAGCCCGACATGGACGGACTGCAACAGACCGCCACGCCATTCCTTCAGACTGTTCCGTGACTGCTGAAGTCCCGTCCCATTCGTGATACTTGTCCTCGTGTCGACCCTTCGTACGCTTTTCACTCGGCTTTTATGCGATTCGTGGTTCACTCGGGGTTTTGCTCGGCCTGACGGGCAGACGGATTAGGGAGCATGCACGAACTGGCGTCACACGTTACTGCGAGCTGAGGCATATTTGTATCTGTGGTCTGTGGTTGTATTGAGGAATCATTGGCACCCCCTCGCTGCGGAAATGCAGGTGTTTCTGACGTGCTGTCTTCTGTTCCCCTTCAACTCGAGGTATGCCTCATGATTTGTAATTCGTGAGCCACATGACACGCTCTACATGGCTGCCGCAGCCGGTTCCGCTGGACATCGGGTCGACAAAAAGTGAGAATCTAGATTTGAAGCGACCGGCTTGCCGGCGGTGCCGCCAGCGTATCACTGCTGCCCTACATATGTGCAGTCGCGAAAGCATGACACCCGTGGTCAGAAACGTGCATCCCCAACATGTATGATATATACACTAGCACCGGGCAGGTTGTGCGCGACACGCGTAACTCATGCCTCAGAACACGGACTGCCAAACATTTCCGAGGATTGTCGCCACAGCATCTACAAGGAAACCGGGGGCGCCAACACGGATCGCGAGCCCTTCGGACAGTGTGGGTGCGACGGGACAGTTAAGGGCTATGCAACGATACTCACAGCATGAAGCGGACGCTGGGATAGGCCACACAACATTCTTGACACAGGCGAGTACTTACAAACGAAAACAGGACATCCCTCCCACACGCTGGCAGCCTCATACCCTTGCACGATCCCAGTCTGCCGCGCATCCCACCCGCTGGTATACGACTTCGTCTGTGTTGATCGTGCCCGCCCTTCTGACCATGCAGCCAGCGACCCGCTGCTGCACCACGAAAAGCAGCGACGGCAGCTCCACGCGGATTTGTGCTGCATTCGCTGCGGCCTGGGATAGGAGACGCGCCCCTGCGGAAAGCACGCTCACTCTCCCTGCGTATGCTGCAGCTCCGGTTCACAAAACAAGAACAAAGGCCGCCCTCAGGAGCGCTCTGAGACGGTGTCTGGTTCATCCGGATCGTCGCGCTTTGACACGCTGTACAAACGGCGAGCGAGAAACTGAGGAAGGAAGACTTTCTGAAGCGTGAGCCCCTGAGCTGGGGCGCACAGAATTCCAGAGTCGCGAAACGAGGTGGGGTCAGTCCTCAGTCCCCCCGAGGCGAGAAGCGGCTCTCGGTCTTCGCCGCGCCTGGCGTCCCTGACCCCCTCTGAGGCAGCCGCATCGCGTTCTTTCACACCTCGAACCCGCGCGGCGGGCGGCTTCCCGCTGTCCGCTGATGAGCTAGGCAAGTCGTTCTCGCCTCCATTCTTCTGTCGGTCCAGAGGCTGCAGGCGCCCGTGCACCAGGGCGTGGCGAATGTCTGCGACAGAGAGGCGCCCCAAGGCCACCTACAGGACAAAGAGGCAGACAAGGCGGCTGACGGCGACGAAGCCGGACGCTAGAGGCGGTGCAGAAGGACGTAAGGAAGGTGCAGGCAGAAGCCACACACGCAAACGTACACTCATACACCGACGCAGCTCGCCGAAAAAAGAACAGAAACCGAGTCCAAGTATCCCACGCCGTGAAACAGTGACGCAAAAAACAGAAAGTCCAAGTATCCCACGCCGTGAAACAGTGACGCAAAAAACAGAAAGTCCAAGTATCCCACGCCGTGAAACAGTGACGGGGCGGACCAGCCGATCCGCCCTCGCGTCAACTATGCTGCGGTCGGCTCGCACTCGAGGATCCTGAAGCCCGTTTCCGGTGCCATATGACAAAACCTGCAGACGCTGAGTACTTCCAATTCGCGTGATATCTTGCATGTTTAAGATGCGCCAGCGCGCGCCTCTGATACCTTGTGTGCATGCTTTGTGAAGGGGCAAGACGGAGGAGCCGTATCAGAGAGCCTCCCTGCAAAGAATCGTGGCAAATCCGGTGCCCTTTCCTCCCCCTCCTCCCTCCCCGCCCTTCGCGACCGTAGAGCCCTGTGGGGGACAACTCAACAGATTCCCCGTTTGCCAGCAAGCTTTGTGTATGCCTTTGAGCATGCCGAGACGCACCTGGACAAGTGCGCCAACCATCTTGCGAACCATTTTGTAGAGAAAACGGTTCCCGACGACGTCGATGCGGATTCTGAAAGGCGCACACGTAGACGCGCAACGAGACAGCGACACCCTAAACGAAGCACATCACTAAAGGACTTTTCTGCAGCATGGAAGCCGAGGATGCAGGCCCATATCGAGAGACACACGGAATCTGCACGCTCGGTGGTGAGCCTGAACGCTCTGCGCGCGGACAGGAAGGCACCGCCGTGCACGCCAATTGCCAGAAAGAGCTATTCGAGTGGTCAACGGGTAGATGCAGACAACCAACTTCTTGACGATTGCTAAGAACAGAATATCAAGGGCTTTGCCTGAAGGTTTGATGGCATGATCTGCTTGATTATTATTGGTAACACAAATCGAAGAAACAAACACATTCTAGTTCGTAGACTACTGAAGACGACTCCGGGTATGAGATACAGACAACCAAGGTCACAGGACGGGCGGCCGAGAAGAGCGCACCAACGCCGACGACCGGGAGGAGGATGCGACCCAGAAGTAAGCACGAAGGACCCTTGGGCGCGAGCCGACAAAACCTCCGAACCGAGGTGCACAGCCCCCCGCGCAGGGACACACCCTTGCGGCAAGTCGCTGCTGCGTAAGCGGCAAGGCGACGAAAAGACTGGAGGATCCCGGGAGAGGAACGATGCACGCGCGCAGCTCCGGGCCTCGGTCTCGCCTCGCATGTCGTCCCGCTCGTTCGCCTCCACCAACCCCATTCCGCCGTCGCCGCCGTCGCGCCGGTTGCCGGCTCCATCGAGCTCGCCTCCCCTTTGGCGGGCACGCGACAAGCAGCTCCCGGCCGAAGACGGAGAGCGCGGAGGAGCGAACACAGAAGCCTGCGACGAGCCTGGAGCCGCCGGAGAGGGCTGCCGCGACAGGGAAGACGAGCCAGGAGACGTCGATGATGCGTTTTGAGGCCAGGGGTCGAACTCAATCGGGGAGATGGTGACCGAGCGCATGCGGCAAACAGGGTTGTCACGCGTGAGCAACCGCGCCTTCTCCTTGCCGCTGTATTCGCATCGGAAGGCCTGCAGAGACCGGCAAGAAAAAACAGACAATCCACGATGCGGATGAAGACCCCAAAGGACGCGAGGCAGTGACAGAGACGGAATCTAGGATCAGAGAACTAAAACTATCCAGCCGCAAAGATGCAGGCCGCTGAGACCCCCGACCTTGCGGGAAAGACAGACACGCGAGCCAACAACAGACCGCTATATGGGTTTGCCAAGGTAGATAGCGTACCGAGGCTTGTGGGATCGGCAAACCCTGCAGCATACATAGACGTACACGTATATATAGATATATATACATACCTATATACAAACAAAGTCCTGCTTACATGTGTTCAAAAAGGTAACCTATAAATGAGAAGCTACACGTGAGTGCACATGGGATCATTTCAACTCTGCAGCCTCGCACGCTCCGCCCTTTTTCTAGAGCAGACTACGAAACTCGCGCACACAGATGCGCACGCCCCTCTGGACTTCCGAGCATCAAACAAGAAGCACACATCGCTCTGCAGGAGTCTGGCCGCGCGACTTCTAAAGGAAGACGCTCCCCAGCGCAGAGACCGATTGCGACAGGAGCTCAGGGCACCGAAACGAAGAGCAATTGCAGCCACAACCGCACGGAAGCGAGACGTCTCGGACCCAGGGGGAGTATGTGCGGGGACCCGCGCGACGGTTCGCTCGCTTAGAACCGACTCTCAGCTGCGTTCCGCTGTGCAGCCACAAGCCTGTCTCTCACCGCGAACGAGTGCTCGCCTTCCATGGCTTTCGCGGCCTCCCGCATTTTCTCCAGATCGAACGTGAGGGCCTTGAAGAGGCTTTCTCTCCGTTGCCTCACGGAGAAGAGATCCGCGTCGTCCGCGGGCTCGCAGTCGCCTCTGGGCGCCCCCGGGGCAGCAGGCGCCTCCGCAGAGACCCGCTCCGGGGCCTCACCTTCGGCCTCACCTCGGCGGACGCCCGCTTCGCCACGATCGCCTTCCCTTGGCGCCGGAGGGCTTGCACGAGCGCCGCAGGCTCGCGCGTCTGCTCGCTTTCGGCTCTTTCTCGACAGATTCTGCGCCTGCAGAGCCCAGTTACGGAGGCGCGGGTCCTCCGCGAGCGTCCAGCAGCCGTGCCGCAGCAGCGGAAACAGCGACGAGGAGAGCGAGAGGAAGTACGTGTAGTGCTTGCCCTGGGCGAGCTTGTAGATCGTCGGCACAGACGCGCACAGAGCGTCGTCCGCGGACGCCGGCGGAGACTGACGCGAAGAAGGAGACGATAAAGCCGAAGATGCAGAAAGAGAGACAGAGGGCGAGGCGCGGCTTTGCTCGTCGCCCTTCACACGCGGCGCCAACGCTCCGTCGCCCTCTCCTTCTGGGCGCTGACCATTTTGGTCCCTCGCCTCGCTTCGCTGGAGACTGTTCGCCTCCTGGGGAGGGAGGCCGAAGCCCGCAGGGAGTTCAGCCGCGTCTGCAACGCCTGCAGACTTTGCGAAGACGCCCTGGCGAGCGAGGACATTGAGATCAAGCGCCGCGAGGATCCGCACGTCTGCGGGCAGTCTGCGATTTGCCCCTGAGACGAAGCTCTCCAGCGGAAGGTGCAGCGGATGGTAGTAGGAGACGTACTGGCAAAGCTGAAGACCGCAGCAGACCACAGCCGGATGCGAAGACGAAAATAAATGGTGCCCTTGACGCAGATGGTGAAAAAGAAAGACGAGTGCTAACGTGCAGCTTTCTGAGCCAGACCCGCAATGCAGAGAATGGGAATGCGCCTTCGAAAAGAAAGAAAACACGGGTCGAAGATATTGCTAGGGCGGAGGCAAACCTGGGAACTCAAACACGCAGAAGGCGACACGAACGCAGTCCCAGACCTGCAGCGCGAGCTCGGCTAGAGGACCTGGAGCGCCAGACAGTAAAACGAGCGACGCGCATGACTTGCGAGGGTATCCAAGCGGCTCAGGGAAAGCCTCCACGCCGCGACTGAAACAACCGAAACAACTGCGCAAGCAGCACCTTAAGACGAAGAAACACAGCGCCCACGTACCGCGCCTGCAGCGTGGACGCCGCGGTCGGTTCGACTGGCGGGCCGTAGAATGATGGGCGGTGCGACCAAAGGCATCCTGCTCTCCACTTGCTTGTCATCTTCATCTCCCTCCTTGTCTCCGTTCTTGTCTCCAGCATCATCGCTTCTCCCTCCTCCCGCTCGCGCGTCGTCGTCGGTGTCGTCGATTTCGGGGACCTCGCCGCCGGTATCACCAGCCTCTGCGTGGTCCCCCGGCGGCGCAGTTGCTCGCGCCCCGAGGCGCTGCGCGCGTTGCGCTGTCTGCTCCCCGCAGCAGCCGGCGTCGGTGGCGACGTCGAGATCCTTCTTCTTCACGCGGATGTGTCTGTCGCTTCGGAGCGAGGTCCGCGCCTGGAGCTCTGCTTGCTCTATTTCGCTCAGCAAGACGCTCCACTCGCGCGTTCGCCGCTCGACAAACGCTTCGTAGTATGGATCCCCAACCTCGGGATTTTGCTGCGTCGCGTGCGCCGAAGCCCCTGACGAGGAACGCGAGCCTTCGGCCGCTGCGCCATCTGCCCCTGCGCCCTCTGGTGCGTCGCGCGCGCTCGCCGCGCTTCCGAGCTCTTCTTCTTCTTCTCCGTGCTCCGCCCCTCCGCCTCCGTGCGTCTCGTCTCGCGCGGCGGCTGCGGCACCAGGCTCCGCCGGTCGACTCCCGACCCCTCCCTCGCCGCGTCGCAGGCCTGCCAGCTCGGCGGCTTGCGCAGCTGCGCAGGACTCGCTGCTCGCGTCTCGCTCAGCGGCTGCGGAGTCGGCGCCGCTGCCCTGCGACCTCGCCCGCCCCGCCGGGACGGAGGGCGCGTCGCGGCGCGCAGAGAGGAGCGAAAGCAGCTCGCGCTGTCGGTCGCGGCTGAGCGGATGAACCGCCGCGAAGGCCTGCCGCAGGACCCCCTCGACCGTCCGCAGCTGCTGGCGGGGCTGCAGCGACGCGCCGGGCGCCTCCGCGGCGGGGTGCCAGCTCGCCGTGACGGGCGGAGGCGGCGCAGCGCCGAAGGCAGCGGAGAAGGCGGAGGAGGCAGAGGGGACCTCTGCGTCTGTTTGCGACGCAGGCGAGTTCGCCTCGGGGTGCGACGAGGCTGCAGAGGACTGGGGCGGCTTCTCGGCGGCAGAGAGAAGGAGCGTGCGCGCCGCCGGCGCGAGGTTCGCCGCCCACCCCGAGAATGCTGTGCCGTCGTAGGCCACCAGGAGCAGCAGATTCGTCTGGGGGACGAATGAGACGCCGGGAGGCAGCGCGGCCGCAGCCGAAGCGCCCGCGGAGTGCAAGTCGCACGAAGGCAACGCCGAGGGCGAGGTCCACAGCGCGGGCGACGATCGGCCTTTCCAGAGATAGCGCGGACGCGCTGGCGGCTGAAAAGGCAGATCCCGAGATTTCTCTCGCCAGAGCGAAGACGGCCGCCACCCGCGACACGCGGGCGAGGCAACCGAGAGAGAACAGGAACCCCCTGCACGCGGGATTCCATTGCAGGCTTCAGCGGAGCGACCAAGCACAGCAGAGCGACCTGGACACGTCTCGCCGACCTGAAGCGGAGACGTGAACGCAGAGAGCGAGGCGGTGAAGCGCGGGCTGCTTTGAAAGACCGCCGCGGAAGGCCGCGGACGGCTGAGCTTTGGCGGCTGCCTGCAGAGAAACGTTCGAGGCAGGAACGCCCTGCGGGAGTCGCGTCTTCGCCTCACACGCGGAAAGAAGGACCCGCGACACGCGGGCTGAGAGAGAAGAAGGCCTGGCGAGCGTTCCGAAGGACAGCCAAATCCAAGGGCGAAGCGCGGCCGCCCACCGTCTCGGCGTTCGGCGTGACGACCCAGGCGAAGACGCAGCAGCCCAGAAAAGAAAGACAGAGCGCCGGAAGCAGGAGGAAAGGAGGAAAGCGACGCGAGAAGGAGCGAAGACACCGACGGGAAAGCTGAAAGGTCACCTCGTCGACAAAACCGCGGGCGAGATCTGCTGTCTAGGCCGAAAACAGGCCGCGCAGAGTGCGACAGAGGCCGCCTATGGCAGCACTCAGGTACGAGGTGAAGCGCAGTCTCCTCAGCATTGAAGGCACGCAGAACGAAAGGCGGCCTGAGCGAGGAAAAGCCTTGAGGGCCTCTGGGCAGTTTACGGTTCCACGAAGTTTCCACCGACACCGCAGAGCAGGGGAGAGCAGAGGGCGCGGCACCAGAGGTGGTCAGCAGAAGAAACGAGTTAAAGATGAGAGATGAAAGCCAAAAGGATAGGGAAGGCCGTGACACACCGTTCGAATGTGCTTTCTGGCCGCCGGAGGGGAGGCCACAACGTCGCAGAAAGGGAAACAATCCAGAGCAGAGAAGAACGGCGGAAACCGCAGCACAGGAAATGCAGGCAGAGAGCCGACACGAAAGGATCTTGAACGCCGTCTCGCATGAGCTGTGGCTGAGGAGAAGAAGCGAAGAAACGAAGACAACTGCCAAGGCACAAGAGGAGACGATGCGCATGGAGGAGAAGTGGGGGGGAGAGTGAGAAGCGACGGGAAGAGATGGAGGCAGATACGGAAGCAAGGTGAAAGAAAAGAAGACTCCAGAACAAGAGAGGAGGACGAGAACCGACGAACGAAGCGTCATTGCCGTGTGCATACACCTCAGATGATTGAACGACCTGTCCACGCGATTTCGAAAACTCGATACCTTTCTGGCATTGTGGTACAAAGCCGAGAAAACGGAGAGAATAGAGAATGCACACGCCGCGAACACAAAAGGCCAAAAGCGACCAGACGACTATGCGAAAAAGAAGAGAAAGAAAGTGAGGAAAGCGTGACAACGAAGAGAACACAGCGAGGTAAACTGCACACCATCGCGCGAGCAACTAGAAGAAGGAACGAAGGAGAACCACGAAATCTTTAGTGGCGCATTTGATCTGTAAATGGAGAAGAGAAGGGGAAACAGTTTCCTGTGTGCGTAGAGAGTGGAGAGTTATTTTTCTTTATCTTATTATTTCCTCCAGCGTAGTCTCTTCGTCCCATGTCTTGTCTCCCGCTAGCTTTTCGATTTCCTTTCTTCGTCTACGCAAAGTCGTCCGGTTCTATCTCTGTCTCGTGCCGTTAAACCTTCTGTCCAAACGTTCAACAAGAAGCTCCTTTATTTCTTGAGAATTGTGTGCTGCTGTCTCTTCCTCTCTTTTTTTCCGGTGGGCGACTCCGGTCTTCTTCTTTTCCTGTTCGGCGGCGAGGGCGCTGCGCTGCATGTCTTCCCTCTCCGTGCGCCGAACTTACTTTCTGGCGGATAGAGAAGACGCGAGCAAGAGGAAAAGAGAGAAGACTTTGCAAAGGAAAGAAGGAAGCGAAAGGCAAAGAAGGAAAAGAAGCGAATGACTGCGGAGCCGAGACTCCGCATGTGTGCACGGAGGTGGACGTCCGGAACATCCGGGGCGTTGTCTTCTTTGAATTTTTTCGTTTTCCGTATCCGTCGCACACAAGGGTGTCTCTCTTTCCATATCTTCTTGTTAACACCTCTCTTCTTCTGAAACGTGCGAGACTGGGGAGTAACAATTGGCTTCGGCTCGTTCCTCTGGAGGACGACCCTCGCCCGTCTCCGCACAGCGGCAGACGTCGCTGAGCGCGACTTTTACATCAGCTTTTTCTTCTCGCGCTTTCTGGCGCCCGAAGGCACAGAGACAATTTCGACCCCTGCTCCTGGATTTGAGCAGCCTGAGCAGGAACAGGGAGAGCAGACTTCAAAAGGAAGGCGACGAAGGCCGAGGAAGTGTGTGTTGGCTGACGATTGTAGTCTTTCGTTGCTGACTTTGGAATACACCCCACTACACACTCTATCTTGTGTTCCTCTTCCACGCAGTCTAAAGAGACTCAGGGACGCAGGAGTGGGGACAGTCTGCGGCGAGGGTTATTCTTGTTTTTTCTCCCCGCAATCGATGAAGCATGGCGCTCTGCAGAGATCCTCCCTGGAGGGGGGCGGGGACTCTCTTTCGCCAGTATCCGCCGCCTCCATCGGGCGCTGACCGTCATCCCCGTGAAGCAGACTGTCGTCTCGGCTCGGCAGGAGGGCGGCAGGTGCGCGGTAAGCGAGGCCAACGAGAAGAAGGATCATCCCTTTCTTCGTCGACCCTTCCATCCCCTCGATTTCTCCCGGCTGTGGGCTGCTGCCTAAGTTCTCTAGGCTCCCGCGCCGCCCCGCTCATCTCGCCTCCCGCGAATTCTTCGCATGCCCGTTCTTTCTGTTTTTGCTCGTCTCGCCGATCATCGACTCTGTCTGCCGCACCGACGGCCGCATGCATCTCGTCTCCGCGGTTGGAGTCACCATCGTCTGCTTCGCCTCGCTGTTCGCATCTCCGACACTTTCACGGCCGACCCCACAGGGCGTCGGAGGGAGGAGGGGAGCCCCTAGAGGCGTGCTCTGCTTCTTCCCTCACGCGTGCGCGGCGGCCTCTGTCTTTCGGCGCCTTCAGGGAGGGAGGCAGACTCGCAGACACACCTCCGCGGCGCGCCAGCAGACTCGGTACGCGCCGAACCCCTCTGCTTCTTCTTCTGCTCTTCGCTTGCAGTTTTTGCATCACGGGCAGCAGCCTGCAACACGTAGCCGCTCTCCTCCTCCGCGACACGCCTCTCTCTCTCTCTTCTTCGTCTCCCGCCTCGTGTCTCTTCGGGGTAGGCCCTTTCGCCCGTTCGGTGCCCAGGTGTCTCTCTTCTGCGCCTGCTCTTTCGTCGTCCTCGCCGCGGCTGTCGCGGCTCTCTGAGTCTCCAGGTTGGGCCTCTTCGGGCGCTTCCGCGGCGCCCTCGCCCTCTGCCGGCGCTGCTGCAGAAGCGCCGCGGCCTACCCACGCGTGTCTGCGCAAAGTCCCAGATGCGGCCGCCGAGGCCTTTCTTTCTTATCCCTCACCCTCTCCTGCGCAGCCGAGGCGGCGGCAAGTGCGGGCGGACCGCCACTTCGCCGGTTCCTCCTGGCGGCATCTAGGCTCTCGCTCGTGTCCCTCTTGCGGCTCAACACCTGCGGCGCCGTCGTCGCTTGCCGCGTCTAGTCGTGGCGCATTTCCCCGCATAGACACCCCCCAGCTGGCGCTCCCCACGGGTCTGCGCGCCTCGTTTGGCATCGCAGCGGAGTCCGTCTTCCCGGCTGCGTTGAGCAAAGCGCCGGTCGGAAAGAGAGAGGTCGACAGGCTCTCGGGCTCTGCCGCACTCGCGCTAGGAAGACTACACAACGCGCCAGAGATGCTGAGCCTGCTTGCAGCGACCAGCCCTGCAGCGGGCGGCACAGGAGTCAAGGAACCTGTGGGTCTCTTCCAGAGGTGAGAAGCCTGCGAAGGCGAGGAGGAATCGAAGGCCCGTCACCAGGATGCGGCTTCACAGAGAGAATTCAGCCGGCAGGCTTGGGTGAGGCGGCACCCGAAGGCGTAACTGCGAGAGGGAAACACGAGTGCTTCTTCTGGTCGCTCCGGAGGCGTCAGAAGCTCACGGTTGAGGGGCTCAGCGCTGGTTGGTGACCGGCGCGACTCCGTCGCCCTTCCGCTCCCTGCCCCCCCCGCGCCCGCCCCCGTTCCTCCTCTCCTTCCCTCTGAGCTGTTGCCATCTTCTCGTGAGCGAGTGGAGATTCGCCGCTGTGAATTCTGACGTTGGCCTGTCTGCCGCCTGCGGGTGTTGCGTTGCCTTTGCGTTTGCAGGTTTTTTTCGCGCGCCGTCTCGGCGAAGGCGCCGCGAGCGCCGCCAGCCGCCGCTTCGTCTCCTCGCGGGCGGACGGCGGCCGTCCTGAGGCGTCTGCTGTCGCCGCTTCTCTCGTCGCGGTTCGCAGCTCCCCTCGCGCGCGTTTTCTCGTCGCTGCAGGCCGCCTCGCGGATGCGCTTCGTTCGCGGGTCGCTCGCAGGGACGCTGCTTGGGGCCGCGGTTTTTGGCAGCGGCGCGTGGATTTTCCGCTCGTGGCTGACCGACACGCATGCGCTGTATACAGAGGTACGGAAAAGCGAACTGCGTCTTTCGAGTTTTTCGCCCGCGCAGCTTCTATCTGGCGCCGCACGCCCGCGTGGGCTCCAGAGGTCCACGTGGGCGGCCGCCTCGCCTTTGGCTGGCTGTCGAGTCTTGCGTCGCAGTCTCCTTCCCCCGTCAGGATCGCTTACAGGTCTCTCCAGGCGGCGCTACCGGCTTTGCCTCCGGCCTGCGATGCCGCCCGCTGTGTCGCCTCTGTCTGGTGTTCGCTGCGTGGGCTTTCGCTTGCCCGCTCTGCGTCTTGCCCCCTCGTCGGTCTGCCTCGGGGGGACGCTCGCCCTTCGGACCGCCCTTTCGCCTTTCGACAGCCGAATCGGACTTTGTGTTCGTGAGCCCTCCTGGCCTCTCTAGCCTGCAGAGGCAGGTGCCGCCTTCCGGCGCAGCTCGCGTCCGCGTGTTGGAAGCGTTTTCTCTCTCTTCAGGCCAGGCTGAGGTTCTCGCGCCTCGTTTTCCTGGCGTGTGCGCGCAGACCTTCGCCTTTCAGGTCGTTCGGCTCTTGAACCGCTACGCGCCATCCGCGTTGGAGGCTGAAGAGAAGGCCGAAGAGTTCCGCCGGGAGAACGAGGAGTTAAACGAAGAATTCGATTTGAACATGACTGAGTCCTTCGGGCTCGACCAGGGCCATAGAATCCAGAACGCGTACCTGGATCTTCCTTCGCTGTCGCGACGCGCTGAGGACAGAGAGGTTCAGGCGCAGCTAGCAGTCTCCGCAGCACATGTAGGCCTCACCAAATAATTCCCAGCTCCGCAAGTGCCTCAGGGGGAGAGGAGAGGCGTGTCTGGAACTATCGAGGCCTCTAGCTGGCATTCGCCTGGACTGCACATGCGGAAAAAAGGCTACTGAGGTTCGCGTTCTATCACAAATAGGCGCAGGCTTGAAGCGTGTCGTTCAGATTTGAGTCCAGTCTCTGTTATCGGCGAAGCTCGGGCTCTCAACGTTGTAGCTCTCGCCATCATGTCTTGGTTTGGTTCTTTTCAATGCGTGTTTCTGCGTTCATCGTCGTCCTTCCGTCTTCGCGCGTGTATCTCTGTGGGGCGTCGCTGCTGGGTTTACGCGCTTCCTTGCTTTCTCTTGCTGGCAGTCGCGTGGTCGCTTCTTGACGCGGCGCTCAGGCCCAGCTTGGCTAACTCGCGCGGCCTGTTGAGATGCTTCATCGGCGGTTTGTCCTGTTCCAGCGTGCCTCACGAGTGCAGCTAGCAGCCTGTCTCTGGTTCATTCCCAGTATTTTACCTTCGGGGCTCCTGACGGCGCTCCACCTCCTCTCGCTGTTTCCTGGCGTGCCTGGCCTCGCGCTCTCAGCTTCCGCCGCCGCCTGCAGAGCCGAAGCCGCTCCCTCGCCTCGACGAGAACGAGGAGCTGATTCAGGAGCTGCGGTCGCTCTACGACGAAGTCACGCGCCGCATTCCGTTCTTCTCGCACGCTGTTAAGCTCGACATGCTGCAGACGACGCTCGAGAGCTTGATTCAGGTCTCCGGCGGAAGCGACCAGGCCTACACGATTCAGTTCACTCAGCTCCTCCTGACCTACACCTTTCAACTCGAACCCGTGGAGGTGCGCGCCGCCCTGCAGCTGGAAGTTGTTCCTCCCCCGCGCGTGCAGTGTCTCCTGCCTCGCTTCAGACACGCGTGTTTCCGCGCTTGGGTAGCGGCGCCGGGCCCCTGGACGCGCATGTAGTCCGAATGCATGCGTGTGTAACAGATGCTAGCTTGTCGATTTGCACATTCACAGTCGCGTCCCCGCAAACGTGCGAGGCTTCGGGATGGCGAAGCAGTAGTACGTCCATTGATTTTGAATCTTGCTACGGTTGTCGACGCCTCCACAGGTGCTTCGCCTGGGCTGCATGCTGTGTCCTGTCTTTCGGAGATTTCACGAGTTGGGCGTCAGCCGTGCGCCGGGGCTACACTCCTTTCTGGTTCTACACACACGTATACGTATATACGTGTGTGTACAGAGAAAATGAGGAAGAGGGTATATATATATATATATATATATATATGCATTTGCGGCTTGCTTCCGCTTGCATTGGTGAGCCACTTATGCATATACATTTATATACATGTGTTAACGTATTCGTGAGAGTGAGTGTGAACGTGCTCGTGGGAGTTCCTCGTTCGGTTTCTGCTCAGGTCGCTCGCACGTTCCGAAAGATCTTGGATGGCAACAAAGACAGCAGCAACTGCGTGAACGTTTTGCTCTTGGCCGATTGTGTCGTTCGCGACCCTGCCCTCCGCCGCGTAGGTGATTCCCCTTGCATCAGGCTGAGAAATTTTTATTTTCCGATGAATCTCTCGGGGCTCAACTAGAGCGTAAACATCCTTCTCACGTGGCGCTCTCTAGCGGAGCATGCTAATCGATCGCGCATGAGCAACGGATCGGTCCGCGTGCCTTCGTGTAGGCAAATAGTTATTTGCTGTACACGCGTGCCTGAGTCGTGTCTCTATTCATGTGCGCCAAGTCGGCTGCCGCCCACTGCGATACAGGGTTTCCTCTGTGTGATGAGACACATGCATCCGCGTCCGGTGTCTGATCCATCGGTCTGTCTTCCCCCTTCGCATCTGGAGGCCTTCTTCAAAACACCCTCGGTTGAGCTCCGTGCTCGCAGAGCCGATCGGAAGCCCGGCCACCGTGAAATCCACATGTGCCTTCTTATATATATATATATATATATATATCTGCATGTGTTCATTTATATATGTTTTCATATATGTGCGCATACGTGTGTGTGTCTAAGTGTATCAGGGCGCGAGTATTCCCGCGTCTGCGTGCGAGCTAATACCTGGGCAGGATACGTGGGAGAAACCATGGGAGATGCAGAATCGTGTTTGAGCCCTGTTTTCTTTCTGCAGGCCTTGCGGCCGCCCTGGATGGCTTTTCTCCACGGGCACACCGAACAGTCTCCCGAGGCTGAGGTCTTGACGCGTAAAGGTGTGACAAATTGATTTGCTAAGTCTGAGCGTGCGGACACACCAGACACCGTCTCACCCCCGAATGTAACAACCGCCGAAGCCCTGCAGCTGACCTATCCCGCGTGGAATCAACGACTTGCATATCTGGGCCATACCACCTATCTACTCGTATATTTATGTATCTAAACTGTAAAGACCTATGAATCCATCTATCATTCTCTCTATCCGCCTATATTTCTTTCCATCTATCTAACTGTCTATATGTGTATGTGTGTACGTATGTATGATTGTATGAATGTATATATGTATATATCTATGTGCATATGTAAGTATGTATCTGTCTCTATCTCTCTACCTCTATCTATCTATCTGTATCTATATCTATCTGTCTACCGGTGTGTGTGTGTATGAATCTGTATGTCTATATATCAATCAGTCCTTCTCGCCATCTACATATCTTTCCGTTCCAGCGTGTATATACATGTATATACATATGAGTAGGCATTTTTCTATTTTCTGTATATTTGCGTGCTGGCGGAGAGTGCCGGGCGCGATCTGTTCTTGTCTTGATTGCCCCTGGCCGCCCTCTCTGTTCGCAGAGGATCTCTACCGCAACTTCGTGCGGTATTTCTTGAAGGAAGTCTTTGCGTGCAACCTCTTTGGGGCGTTCGACTTTTCTTCCCCGACCGCCGACTCGGACGGGGGCGCGCCCCCCGAAGACGACGAAGAAGACGCGCGCGCGGAGGAGCTGCTCGGGTCTGCGAAGCTTTTTCAAACCGATCAAGAGCGCATGCAGCTCAAATGGCTCGCGGCTCTCGCACGGGCCGCGGAGCGCCAGGCGCAGGCCGAGGAGGCGCGCGAACAGAAGCGCCTCTTCGAGCTGACCAGACCCGCGGGCGCAGGCGAACTTGCCGCCGCGGAGGCGGAGAGTCCGCAGGCCCACCAGGAGGCGCAGCAAAGAGACACGGCGCCCGAAAAGGGTCCTGAGCCAGCAGCTGCGCGACACGGAGACGCCGACGACGCAGCGGCAACCTACGAGGTCTCGCTGCGAGCGGCCAGGGCGCGCCTCACCAGCGCGGACGCGGCGAAAGCCGCAGCGGGGGTGTCAATGGGCCTTCCGCTCGGTCTGCCTGAGGGCTGGAGGCTTCTGTCGCTCTCGGCGCGGCAGGCCGCCCGCATCGTAGCCATTGAGGTTCGCGACTGCGAAGAAGTCCTCGAGGAGGAAGCGGCAAAGAGAAAAAAGGCGATTGAGGACTCCGACGGCGAGACAGACAGCAACGCCGAGCTCAAGGTACAGGACGCGCCCTTCTGTGGTTACTGCGTCTCACGCCTCTAGCGTATATGCTCATGCACATGAATGTTTTTATGTTTCCTATTGCCGAAGGGTCTCCTGCGGACTCAACATCATACGTGAAGAAGAGCAGACGCCCCATGAGGCGGATGAGAGACGGATAGCGAGGTCGACTGTGTTGGGAGGCCCGCGGGAATCGCTGCCGAAGAACCCCCAAGTTAAAGGCTGGGGTCGTTCATGTTCAGCGACTGCGCGAACGGATCCCAGGCGTCTGCGCGCTTCTACAGAGAACGCCGGTCTGGCAGTATTGACACCTACAAGTATATATACAAATATGTCGTGCCGTGCACTCTAAAGGTGGATGTGAGTGGCGTGTCTGTCTGTTCTTCGCTTTTCTGTGTTTGTTTCAGCGCCTGCTGGAAGTGACAAAGGACGTTTTCTTCTGCGGGGCCGGGCGGCTCCTCGAGGTGACTTTCAGCCGAGAAACTGACGACTTATTTCGGCCTCCGCTTGAGGATACCATCAGCCAAGCCTCGAATTTCTTTGCAGACAGGTCAGCACTTCCTCTTCCAGAGTCGATATGCGCGCGTTCAAACAGCGACTCTGAGTCCCGAGCCCGGATTTCTCCTTTCTTGTGGCGGCGTCTTCCTCCCTCTGGCCGTCGCTTTATGTCGGGCTCGTCCTTTTAATGAGAGGGCCTATCGCGAAAGAACGGATCTGGCTTGAGCAGCTCACTTTGGCTCTCTTGAGTTCGGCGCCGTGTCGTCTCCATGCGTTGCCTGTATCCCTTTAGCCTCTTCTCTCTGTTTCTCTGCCACGGAGTGGCAGCCTGAGAATGAGCTCTCTGTCTCTGTAGTCGCCTTGTGTCTTTTTTGGTCTGCCTCTCAGCGTTGGAAATCTGTATCGCGACCTGGAGCGCAAAGCGCAGAGTCCGGAGGAAGAAGCTGTGGCGCGCGCGATGATGGAAACGCCGCCCGATCCTGGCGAAATCGCCGAGGAGCACGCGTTGAAAGGTTAGAAAACGTCGTGGTCGCTCGCGTCCGCCGTGGCCCAGTCCCACCGCTTGCATGCGATAATTCTGCCAGGTTCAGTTCCTCGCGTGCAGCAGTGAACTTTTCTTCTGTCTCACTCGGCCTCTGCCGCGGCTCGCTGGTTGATGTAGAAACGCCCTCGTCGGGTTCGTTTTCGCTTGTCCGCCTCTGGCGTGCCAGATGTGTAGTTGTAAAGGTGCCGGTCTGGGTTGTTTGTGTATCATTGTGCAGATATTCCTCCCTGATGTTCGTAGCACCTCCTGCTTGCCTCTGTGGAGCTTTGAGAGCTCGGGTGCGGCGGCGTTTCCATCTTCGCAAGTTCTTTCTTGCCCGGACTTTGCGCATGTCGTGTCCGTGCTGTGTGTGGGCTTCTATGTCCCCCCTTCTCGCGCTGGGCGCACGTTTCGCGGGACTCGTCGTCAGCCGCGGTGTCTGTGTCTTTTTCAGAAGCAAAGGAGGAGAAGAAAAAGGAGTTCCAGCAGAACTGGAAGACGTTTCTCTCAGAGTTGACTCAGAAGAAGGAGGAGCTCAAGGAGCAGCTGTTGCGAGCCGATCCGCAGCTTCGCAGCCGTGGCTCGTCCCCCGCGAAATTTGCGTCGTCTGCGCTCAGCGACGACGACGAAGTCTCTCCGGAGAAGTTCACGAAGGAAATGCTTCTTGCCGAGAAGGCCGCCGCCGCCAGCGCGCGCGCAAAGCACCTTGCGTCTGTGCTCAACATGTACCACGCCCGCGACCGCGCTGCGTCAGGAGTCGCTTCCTCGTTTTCGTCCTCTGAAGCCAAGAGCAAGGCGAGCGCGGCGGCGGAGGCCGCCGCCTTCCTCGCCTCGCGGGGGCGATCGGGCTCGGAGGGGACCAAACAGACGGAGGACGGAACAGACGCCTCTCCAGTTGACGCAGCCGAGAGACAGAGAGTGGCGAAGATTGCCATGGCCGCGGCAGTGGCGAGAGCCAAACACGAGGAACGAGTCAACGAGGGCTACAGCAAAGAGGCCGTGGAGGCAGGTCTGCCCCAGAGACACAGTGAAAAGGCGACGAGAGCTCTGCTGGCGCTGCTGGTAAGACCCCCAGGCATGAGCACGCTCAAGGCGTTGCGAATGCTAAACCGAGCGGGTCATTTTTGGGGCGAAGGGGTGGCGGCACGCGATGCCCGAGGCTCCAGTTCTGGAGCCTCTGAGAGGGGGTTGGTGCCGGCGGTTTGTCTTGTGGTTCGACTCCGTATTTTGCTTCAGTGCAGGTCTTCAAAGCAGGCGGCTGCTGAGCGGTATGTCTCACTCTGCGTGGCTGATGGCGTGTTTGCACTTTGCTTTCAGCAAGAGCTGGAGTATCGTAAATTCGCGGTTAAGAAGCAGGCGTCGCGACAAAAGAGTGAAGACGGCGAGCCAGACGAGGCTGAAATGGACAAGGCGTTGGGAGGTCTAGACGAGCTGGATGAAGACGACGAAGGGGAAGACTCCGACGACAGAAGCCGGCAAGCCTTCAAACGCGCCGAGCGCGAAGAAAAGATTCTTCAGCGGCAGCGCGCCCTCATTGAAGCCTCAAAAATGAAAGTGGAAGGGGCCACAGAAGCTGCGCGACAGCTCACAACAGAAATTCTCGAGGATGAGAGGGCGGAGAAGGGCGTCGGCCGGAACGCCGCCACTCTCTGGTCCGGCGACAACGAAAGCTTGCATGTCGACACGGGTGCGGAGTGTAGAGGCAGAAGAAAAGGAAGCGCCAAAGAGGACGCCGAGGGAGAAAAGAGAAAGGGAGGGCTACCGCCGCTCAAGGCGGGGCAGAGCATGCAGAGCTACCTGGACCAGGGCTACACTCTCGTATTTAACACTCCCTACAGAGCTGATGAGATGCTGAGAATGAAAGGCATGAAAGACGGGCTAGACATCGGCACAGATCTCGGCGACGGGGCAGATGTAGGCGACACCGAGGAAGAAGACGAGGAGGACTTTGGGTGACGCGCGCGTACAACTACACGCGAAAAGCAGCTCGTGCGAGTGGAAACGGTCGGGTTTACGACCGCGAGAAAGGGGACAGACGCGTCAAAGGACGGAGGTATCTGGGGTGTTTGGCTGACTATTGATGGTGTGCCAACTGTCGAAGGCGCGTGATATGGGAAGCGGAGGCATGCACCCCTCAATCCAGAAAGCAGCCGGCCACGAGCGGTGTCAACGAAGAACGGGATCCTATGTAGATAAACACGAGGATTCGTAACCATGAGAAAACGTAGGCAAACGAGGGGGAGGAGCAGACTGCAGTTTTAGAGCAAAAGGAGGCGGAATTCGCCTGCTTGAGCGAGCTCGTGGGAAGAAGAATGGATCTTTTGGAAGGGGACGCAAAACTAGAAAGAGTGGGCGAAACACGCTTAGCCACGGAGGCATACTGGGAGGGCAACATATAAGAGAGTTGGAAGCCTTAAACCCGTAAACGAAAGAGTATTCTCCAGAAGGGAACTGGGTGAATTCTGCAGTTAGATGGAAAATGCAAGGAATCAAAGAAACAACTGGGCACGAATGTCGTTTCCATCCCGGTGACTGGACCGATTCTACGAGTGTTGCAGTGATGGTGGGGGGCGAGAGTTTCTCGCATCTGTCTTCTCTATTTTTCTTACACGTTGGTTTATCTGCACCGCTCTCGCGGAGGAACTCGCCTTTATTTTCATGTGTTACTTCGGAGTTAATGAACCGTCACGCACAGAATGCAAGGCGCGGGTAGAATCACCTTGTCCGGCTACGCACCAGTCTTTATACAGAGCCATAGCTCCCTCGCCGTGGAGATCGTAGCATATTATGCTGTCCAAAACCGGTGGTTTGTTGGTAGTTATGTCCTCTCTCATTAATCTAGCTCTACTATCTGAAATTCGTAAGTGCGAGCCTAGTATTGTTCTGTCCTCTGTTGAGCGAAGAGCAGCCCGTATCGTACCTGCTGCATACGCTGTCCGCTCATGACTACGAATACGAATGCTTGCCTCAGCCACAATGCACAGCATCAGGGGTCACGGTTGACATCAGTCTCAAACGAGGCACTTGCTTCCCATGCACCACAACATCGACATGAAAGGACCTGTCATGTTAGCGAAACGCAGGTCGTTTGGATGCTGCCGGTGGTTTCCACCTAGACGGAATCTCTTTCCAGGTGATGCGTGGGTACGGGTTGCGTAAGCAATCTACCAAGGAATAGTTTGTTTGCAAACCGCTTCAATGTCACAGTGAATGCACATGAGGTCCGAAATGCCTCCGATGCGTGCAACAAGAACTGTGGTTGTACCATTATTCGTGGTATGAACAGCAAGTGACGGTAATCCCCTATCCGCGTGTGCACTACAGAGCACGTAATGCGTGACAACCGGTTGCAGCCTCGATGGATGATTCGTGAACGATACAAGCTCATTTCGACAGGGCCCGCGTTTGAGGCGGTACACTGAGGGCAGCAGATCTGCCAAGCTTCACCTTGTGTCATGCCCGCCTCCGGTCGTGGTTGTGCATCTTTACCCAGCATTCAAGTCTGGGGCAAACACCAGCGCCGTGAGTCCCTTAGTGGCACTGTAGACTGCAGACTTTCAGATTGATAAACTTTGACCTACTGTTCCTGTGCCTTTGCACTAGCGCTTTGGAGAGACGGTGTGAAGAAGGCCAACTACCGCCCGAGGTGCAACCGCCAAATTCGAACGCTTTAAGAGGCAATCGGCAAACGGATTTACTTAGTTGTTGGCATCGCAGTCAGACACTCGCGCTGTGCGCCAAATCATGTCATGGACGCCTAGGTGTGTGTAGAGGGGTGTTTAGGTTTTTGATGGCAAGCACTATCGCCGAGCCATTATCAGAAAAGACAAAAAAAAATTGGCATGCACAGATTATGTTGTCACCCGTTCTAGCATGCAGTCACTGAAAGTCCCCTGCACATTTACTTGGGGCCGCCTGCCTCACAGCTTTCTGAAAACAAGTGACAAATTGATCTGTTTCCCCCCTTCACCGTTGAGCTAAAGTTTTTCAGTGTGTACGCCCTCCGGCTTCGTCCGAAAACCGCCGCCTTGTTAGCGACACTCCTTTTATCCGTTCTAGAGGCTTCTGCGCCGTCCGCCGCACATGCTCATTTCGACGTTTAGCAACGCACGTTTCCACCAGTCTGCAGCCTTTCAGAGAGCGCTTTCCGTTTGCAGCCAGTTCCCTCGAGTCTCTAGCGTTACGTGACGCCCCCAATGTACACACAAGTTGTTGATGAAACGTTCGAATCCTGTAGTTCAGGAGGAAACCAAAGAATCGGTGCAGTTGCAGGACGCGGCGATGCGTCACTTGCTCGAAGAACAGTTCGTTTACGACTGGATAAGGGCATTCACCCCATGTGCGCTTCGTTTCCTCACGTGTGGCCTGGCATCCTTGTCTGAGCATTTTGAAGTTCAATCTTTAGTTTAGTTCGTAATACGCACCAGCGGTGAGTGAGCGACCTCCCTTAGACTTCGGTTCCTCTGTATCGCAGATATTCCACTTTTCTGCGTCAAGTCTCCCAGCCCGGGTCATTTCAGATCCCACCGCGGGAGCACGTACTTCCCAAAACCTGTCATCAGTCCGCACGGCGAGCTGCACACCAGCATCGATACTCTCTTGACTTCGCGCTGCTGTGTGTCACGTTTCCAGATGGAGGATTTTCCGCCTCCGTAGCTCCTGCATGCCTGGGTTTCGCAGCAGGTGTCGCTGTCTGTCATCGAGCTCGTTGTAGACAGAGCACGCTGTAGACATGGCGGGCGCCGGAAATGGCGGCAGTGGCAGGCCGCCGCCCTCGCGAGCGTCGACGGCCGGGGGGGCAAATGGGGAAATCACCCTTTTTTCTGACGAATTGTTTTCTCGTCGCTCTGCACCAGTTGGCTTTGCGAGCGGAGCCCCTGGCGCTTCGAGTAAAACGCATGCGCCTCTCAAGAAGTCCGATTTTGTCGAGCCCCAAGTTATTGACGAAGAAGTTTTGAAACACGGCGTAGTCGTGAATTCGTCCAAGCCAGTAGACGAACCGGCGGACCCAAGAGACTTTGCAGCCGCTGAGAGTCTCACGCTCAGTTACAAAAACATCATGTTCATCGCAAACCTCGAGACATTCACAGGTGTGCCAGGCAGCCCAGGCAAAGTGACGACCCTGGACACTGCGGTTGAAAGCGCTGAATATATCTCTAGGCGCTCTTAAAGTAAATGTAACATCGCCAGTTATTCATTATACGAAAGCCGCTTTCCCGGCTGATTTTGCATTACCCGTCAGCGCTCAAAACAAATGTTCCGCTCTCGTGTATCTCCAGCTGCCAACACTGCCCCAAACGTTGTCAAATATCGATCGGGCTTCCAGTCGCATCTAGTCGCTGCGACTGCGTATGAGTCGACTCGAGAAGCCTACGCCCAAAGCGTCTGTTCTGAAAGATGCTGTTACTACTCGCGAGTTAGGACCTCTTGGAACTCATCGCAATCAAGTTAACACTCGGCGCTGTTAAGTAGCCGCAAGATCCCACAACACGGCCGTCGGCTGGTAACCCGACGGAACACTGCCTCAGGCATGCAGCTGGGCGTCTGCAGTCTAATGCTTGTGGCAGAATGAACGTGCCCTGCTTTGGGGTCGACACCTGCATCCTCAAATGTCTTGGGTCCTCCCGCAGAACTTCTGCAGAATTGAAGAATCTTCTCATGACCGTTTTCTTGCATTGGGGGACGTGGGCGCGTGCCGCAGGGCTGACGACGTTGCGCCTCGACAACAACATTATCGAGAAGATTGAGAACTTGGATCACCTCGTGAACCTGGAGTGGCTAGATCTGTCTTTCAACAATATCTCCGAAATCAGCGGGTTGTCGAACTTGAAGAACTTAACGGATTTGTCTCTGTACTCCAATAAAATCTCAAAGATTGGACCAGGGCTAGAAGGCTGCCCCAAGTTGACGGTCTTGTCGCTCGGGCGGAACTCTATCGCCGACTTGTCGCAGATCAATCTTCTACGTAGGCACCCGAGACTCCGGTGTCTGAATCTGGAGGGAAACCCGATTTGCAAGGCGGAAAACTACACGCCGCACATTCTCGCGTTTTTGCCGAAACTTCGCTACCTGGACTACCAGCTGATCGACCGGCGGAAGATCGTCGCAGCCCAAGAATCTGTGCAGCCAGAGGAGTTGAATGAGATGAAAAAACAGGAAAGCATCGAGGCTGCGCTGGTGGAGCAACAGAAGAAACGTGAGAAAACGTTCCAGCACCTGGCAGCAAACCTCTGCGAATTCCTCGACAACGTCGCGAATCGATTCTTCGGCGACACAGCAGTTCCCGTTGCAGTAACGGTTCTCAAAGATTTCCCTCTCCTTAAAGAGGCATACCTTGAAAAGCTTGAGATGCTGACGACGAGTCTCAGGTGCGATAGGAGCTCCGACCCCGTCGGCCGCGCCAAAGCGGACTGAACCACAAAAGGAACGTAGGAAGTCTCTTCGCTTTGCCGTTATTGCTGTGCGCACGCGCTGTCCTACCCAAACACATCGCAAAAACACGCACAGTGTCGCTTATCCACCCTACTCACTCAACAACTCGCTTTGAAGCATGGCGGACTGCAACTGTGGCAATGACCCAGTTCCCCTTCGATTCCGCCGCTACTCTCTATCCGCACCTCAGAATCGTTTCTTTAGTTTGCTCTTAACATATTTTCTGTGCAGTGACTCCTCGAGCAGCTGCATGCTTCTCAGGCGCGTCCTTCGTTCCAGCCTCAGCACCCATTCCTCGCTTTCTGGCTTTCGCTGTCTCACGCGTTTCTCTGTATGTGTATATCCGTGTTTTCGGCTGTGCCGCTATGGCGGCCGCGATATTCTTGGCTTGTCTCCGGCTTTCATGCTTTTTGCACCGGAACCTCAAAGGCAGACTTTTGAGCAGCGGAATGCGGGGCGGCGCCAACGCGTCTCGGCGTACGAGGCTGCGGTGCGGAGAGCGGTGTTGGAGAGCGAGGCCGAAGCGCGCACGTTACTGAAGCAAATGCAGAGAAGGAAGAAGAAAGTCGAGAAGGAGCTCGAGTCGTACTTGGGTGAACGCCGGGAGATCCTCAACCGAATCTCCGCGGCCAGCGCGAGGCCTACCAAGCTCCTTTCGCCGCCGCTCGCGCCTACTCAGAGTGAGGACATGCACCTGCGAGGCGAATAGCGCCCCTGAGGGATCGAATCTGCCGCATTCCGAATGGATTCGCACCTTGGAACGTGTAGGGGATGGGGTGTGGGGCTGTGTTTCGTTTTGTACTGCCTGTAACCATTTGCAATCGCGCCTCTCTACACTCGGGTACCCACGGAGACACTCCTGGTGGGCTGGTCGATTCTCACTCGCCCCTTCCCCGCGTATGAAGTATGACCGACTTGACCTTATCAGTCCATCCCGCGTAGAGGTTCAACACTGTGCCCATTATTCCGAATTTCTACCCTTTTCGCTCGGGCTGCCCCTGCGTCTGGTTGTTTGTCCGAGTGTCTGCGACTTGTTGGTGGCCCCCTTTCGCTTCAGCCTCGCAGCAACAGAGTATGTACTCGCTCATAGCGGAGATGCACGCTTTAGTTCCTGATCTATGCGTTAGATCGTCCGTCTTGTCCGCTGAATCGAGGGAAGCGCAACCCTCAACCCTCACGGAGGGTCGCATGAGTCGCGCACGCCGCAGCTCTGTGCTGCTTCTGAGACGCGTGGCATCCGGTTTTACGGTAAAACAGACATTTCGACTAACTGATCGACGGTACTTCCCCACGCACCCCCTATGCAGGTATCATGTATTTGTGTCTGATTTTCAGACGAGGACTCCTCGCGTTTGGCGCGCCACGAAGACTTCCAGCGCCTGCTGCAGACGCGTGGCCCTGAGCTCTTTGAGGCAATTGACGGATTCGTCGCGGACGTGGATGCCTTGCGGTTTCACTTGTTGACAAGTGAAGCGACGCTGGAAGAGAGCTTGGAAGAGAGCGCTGACACGCTCGAAGCCGCCGTGGATGCTACCATGAAGTTCCTTCTGGACCGCGGCTCTGACTTTTTTCGCAACCTCGAGGAGACCGAGAAAAACTTCAGCAGCAGCCTCCTGGAGCTCGCGACCGCCGAACTCGACGCATTCCCCGCAGTCATGGACGAAGAAACCAACGAGCTGAGGCTGCAGCACCTCGCAAACAAGTAGGCGAAGAACGCACAGTCTGCTGCAACCAATCATTCCATGCCCTCTCCCGAGACCCCCACTGGAGTGGAAGGGACAGTCCCGAAGTCCAGGGTCACTCATCCTGCAGATCCGGCTTGGTCAGCCCGATCCGGCTGGAGCCCCTCCTCGTACACCCCGCAGCGGGAAATCGGGACAACAGAAGAAACAAAACTCCACGTCTGTGCGAATCCTGTTCTTGGCTGCATACCCCAGCCTTCATTGCTCAATTATAGCTCCCAGTAACTCCGGGCTTCCACGTTCAGGTGCCCGATTCGCCGTTCAGACTCTGAGGCACACATCCGCTGTGAGACATCCTGTCTCTACCTTCCTTCATTCCCAGAGATATATACACATGCATACAAGCGTTCATGCATACATATAGGTATAGAACATGTACGTAGACATCCCTTTATACAGCCACGCGACCTCTTGGGCGGATGCCCAGGCTGTAAAGGCCTTGATCACTCCGTCTGTTGGCCTCCGCTGGCTGTAGATCCGTTTCTTTGCTTCCAACTACACCGCCACACGAACCCGCAACATCGGGAGTGTCTGTTCAGATCTTCGTCAGTGTGTTAGCGCATGTAGACCGTTAGTGCGCGGGGATGCAAGAGGTTTGATTCGTTTGGTTCCCTTCCTTCGCAGAGACGAAGTCTTGGCCGCGTGCAGTTCGTTCCTCGAGGCACACCTTCAGCACCTGATGTCGATGGAGGACCTCATGCAAAACGCGATAAGCACGTGGCAGCGGCAGTACTTTGAGAATGAGCGGCAGACGCAGTACGAGCGGAGCCGGAAGCACATTTTGGAGATCCACGAGGCCGCCGAGGAGCTGAAGGCGAAAATTCTCCACTGCCGAGGCATTCTCGTGCGCGATCGAGACGACGTCCGCAGGCACCGCGCGGGCGCGCGCAGCGACAGCGAAGGCCCCACACCCGACGAAGATGACGAGGAATGCGCCGAAGGCGACAGCGCTTCAGAATCGCAGGACGAAACCGAAGAAAGAGAGTCAGACGGAGAAAATGCGGCCGACAGGGACCCCTAGTCACGCGGTACGCTTTGCCGCTCTCGTAACTCCTCGCGTTGTACAGAGAATATACCTATATATTTATATCTGAATCTATCTCTATATATACATGTATAGCTACCTCTCTCTACATATTTTCCTTTAAGCGCGGCTACACTAGTAGCGGTAAAGCGGAGTCACGAAGAAGTCGCCTGAGGTGTTTGGCGGTTTGCGGGCGAATGACATCAAACGGCTGTGTGTGTGTCTGGCGCGGAGCTCACATATATATATATATATATATATATATATATATATATATATATATATATATATATATATGCAGATATAGCCCTGCATGCGAATGCATGGGCCGGTCTGGCGACTGGTGCTGGCAAAGGGGATACCTTCGCACACACTCTCGCGCTGGCGAGTTTTTCTTTTCAGTTGCGTAGGCAGCACAGATGCAAGTGAGAGAGCGTTTACGAGGTGCGACCCCAAAGACTTGACACACGGTTCCGAAACAAGTCACTATGAAAATACGCCCTGCCGTTTCCACCCGAAGCAAGACCTTTCTTTCTACCGCGAGGTACACCCCTATACATACATGCGCGTGGGGACCCATGCAGAGGACACATGCGCCCGCCTGCATGCGCCGGCTCACGCAGATAAACCTATGTTGGCGAACACACGTGCGTACCAACACATCATACGCAAGCGCGCGCCCTCCCCTCGAGAGAGAGCGCTGAGAAGAGCCCGGCGTAGTCTTGCGGGGGCAGCGCAACACACGGAGCGAGAGGCGCGGTGGACGGACCCTTGGCGAGTGAGCTCGACGGAGAAAACTTTCTCACCTAAGCTCCCGCTCCCATGCGGTCCCCAACGCGTCGTCTCCGAAAACAAATGCAAAACGCGCCGCGACGACACAGATTGCACAGCGTCGCGACGCATATTCTGCAAATATATACGAAAATACATGTATATATACGTAAGAATGTGTATATATTTATCTTTGGTGGCGTGTACGCCACCTGGATTGAAACTGGTCTACACACGCGGTGGGCGCGAGATGCCTAGTAGTAGTCCCTCCGTCTGTCTCGCCGATCCTCCTCGTCGTCGTATCTCCTGAAAACACACAAACACACCGCACAATGCACAAGCAAACATGCAGGCACGCGGCGATGCACTAACCACTGGGTTTTCTGCATGCACGTCTCCGCGGAATCTGCACCTTGGATTCCCATCCCTCGACGAACGCGCGTTTTTCCCAACACCTCCAGAGAACGTACTTACCACCGAAATACATTTTGATACACATAAATACATATCACTACGTGTCCATACTGCACATTGACAGATGTATCTACGTACAATCGCGCCTCACCGCCGGGGGTTGCCTGGGCTCCTCGAGGTCAACGCATTCGGCACCTGTGTAGCACTACGCGAACACGTGTACGGCGCCATACGCTAGCTGTGCAGCCCGTACCTTCTTTCGTCGCTTCGGCTGCGGCTGCGGTCTCTGCGTCGCGCGTAGTCGTCTTCGCGCGGACGGTGGTCCTCATCGTTGCTGCAGTAGCGCCCGTCTTCCTCCCGGGGTCTGCGGCGGTCGTAGTCCTCGCGGCTGCGGCGCTCATCATCTCGCCGGCGCTCGTCCTCCCGCGGGTGCCACGCCCAGTCCTCGCGACCGCGCCCGTCACGTCGGTCCTCCTCCGCAAAGCGGCGCCGACCGCGGCTCTTGTCTCCCGGTCCACGCGCGATCTCCACGCGAATCCTGTACAGCCAGCACCCCGTGAACGCCGCATGCACGCCGAGCTCGAGGCACGAAAGAACCCACACCCACGCAACACACCGAACGAAAGGAGACCTGCCTACACGCCTCTAAGCGAAAGCCGGGATCCACATTTATGCAGACACACACATTTGCATGCACACACATGTAGACATATACATATATATCTACATATGCAGGGGTGGCGGGACACGCGGCAGAGCAAAGGGCAAGCGGCGCCGCAGGAGGGCCCGCGCGGCGCAGAGAGAGACGACACTGCCGCGGTGTACGCGCAGACTGCGGGTGCGCGCGAGGCGCTTTGCGTGCGAGGTCGCGCAGCAGCCAGATGCCAGCGCACAGCTTCTGGAGCGCGGAGCCCACAAGGGGCGCGTGGCGCGACCCCCTAGTCGTCGGTGCCACTGGTCTTCTCTGCGTTGCGTCCTTTGCACGCGCAGCATGCACGAAACACACGACGCAGCCTGCCTACTCTCGGGGGGGCTGGCTCGCGACGTGGTGGAGCAGCCGGCCTGCCGCGTCCCGCGCGGCTGAGCGACTGAGAGACGCGACGCCGAGAGGAAGCGAAGACGCGCAGCGCGAAACGGAGACCAGCGACGCATCGAGATTGAGCACGAACGGCAACGACGAGCGAGACGGAGGATGACAAGCAGAGACGGAGGGAGCGAAGGGTGACGAGACCGCGACGCATGCAGAGAGAAAGGGAGAGACTACTAGAGGCATCGGCGAGTGGAAGAAGAGAGGAGGGCAGAGGCAGCAGCGACACCGGGGCTGGACTTCCCGCCTTGCTACGGAGCCGAGCAGACGCGACGCGAGAGAAGCATGTGGAATTTTCGACGAGAATCTGATCAGGTTGGAGGGCGAACAAATTGAACAGCGAGCCCCGGGAGACGCGAAACTGCACTAAAGAAGCACGCAGCACACGCCGTAGCGCAAATATACACTGAGTCCTTGGAAGCCGCGCAGACCCCGAAACCGCGTCAACCAGTTTTCGCCATCATGATGCCGAGGCGAAACCGCACACTAACACACGTGTAATCGCGATTCAACAGATCCTTACATACAGGCGAAAACAGCCGGATGCACACGAGAAAACGTATATGCAGACATACCGCGCCGCGCATAAATATGCGTTCCTGCGGTCACACGCGGACGGATTGGCTAGGCGCGTCCTAAACATTCCCTCGCGGTCACCCCAGCGACCGGCAAAGGCCGCAACCAGCCAACGCCGCGCAGGGAGGGACGAGGAGGAACGGGAGAGGGACTCGAATGCGTCTCGCGCCCAGATACGCGACTCGCGTTGAACGAACAAAGTTGCAGTTTTTCGCATGCAGAAGTAATTGTTGAAAACTCTAAAAAAAGGCTTACGGTTTGCCTCTGAAGCGGTAGCCGTCAAGCTCCGCAACGGCGTCCTTGGCGTCGCGGTAGTCTTCGAAAGTCTGGACCACAAAAGAGACCAGACACAAGGAAAACAAAAAAGAAAAAATGAGCCGAGTCGCGCTGGAAGGCGGCGCGCTCAGGGCCCCTTCATAACGCCTTCTGCGTGCCTCCTCGCGGGCAAAGAAGACGAGCGCGACATCGCGGGCGCGAGGATTTCAAGTCACGCTTGGCTCAGACTCTGTGTCGAGTCACCTGGACGCTCTCTTCGCGTTCCAGCGAAGCAGGCACGCAGAGGCGTCTGAAATCAAAATGTTTTTTCGTGCCTTCGTCTACAGACACTCACCAAGAACGCAAACCCAGGGGGATTGCGTGCCACCCAGACAGTGCTGATGGCGCCGTACTTCCCGAAGAGACTCTCGAGCTCCTCGGTCGTGGTGTCGGCCTCGATGCCGCCTGAAAAAGGAGACAAACAAGCCTTTGCATGCGACCATCATCTGAGGCGTCCCCACAGCTAAAGGGAAGGCATGCACAGACACACCTGCGAGTTGACGCGCCGCCCCCTCGTACAGAGTTCGCGGCGGCGTGAAACCCCTTCAAAGGGAACGCTAGAGTGGACCCAGACGTAGCCGACACCGTTCCTACAGGAAATCTCCAAAGACCGACGACGACTTGGATACTGTTAAGACGAGGCCTCAGTGAGCAACTTGTGAGACACCCAGACACGCAGCGCCACACTCATGGCCGCGACATCTTGAAGCAGTCATGTGCCTTCGCTCGAGAGTGCTCGCGCAGCTGACCCGAAATCAAACACCTTGATTCACAGACAATCATATATATATATACACGCATGTGTATGTACATATATATACATATTTCATATATATACATATGATACGGGAGATCCAAGTAAGGCTGTGTACAGAGCGTCAGCGGCGTGGGAGAGGGAGGCGCTGACGGCCAGGAGAAAACGTACCGATGTAGACCTTGCGGCCCTCTTGATCTTCTGCAATACCACGAGGCATTTTGTCAAGCAAGCAAGAATTGAAGAGCTGCGGAGAGGCAGTGCTTGACAGACGGTAGGCTGGGGGTGCGCGCGCCGGAAATCAAGCGTTTTACAAGCGATTTTCCCAACGAATTTCGTCTTGGAATCTAAGCCAAGTTTTACATTCGGAAAATGCCAATAGACACCGCGGGAAGGGCAGATAACGGAGAGAACAGAGGACAACTCGCACTCGCGGGCGTCGCGACAGTGGAAGACGGCTTACATACACGATGAGGCGCGCAACCGATGCAACATACACACAAAATGGATACTGGGTCGAACGCAAGGTATGAGGAATCTCTGTCGAAAGGAAATTCCCCCGAACTCGGCTTTTCTGCCTGATTTGTTCGAGAGGACGGTTCGAAGGCAGCTGCGCTAGTGTTCTTGCAAGTGGATATACACTGCGGATGATGACTCGAACGTCGCTCTTTTCTGCCCGCTTTTTTCTAAAAGTTCCTAGCCTTGCCGACACGAAATGCGCGTTAGCCTCGCTTTACTCTCCCCAAAAAGAGTATCACGGGCACGCGTCTGGCTTTTGCTGCTGGCCGTCGTCACGGACTACACGCCGCTCTTCTGCGCTCTCCACGAAAGCGGGGCACGGATGCAGCCGAAACTCAGGGCAAAGGCACAGAAAAGAAACGACAGAGGGGAGGAATGGATTCAAGTGGCATTGCGTCCGAGAAGACCCAAGAGATTTAACTCACTTCCGCGGAACTTTGCTGCCTGCGTCACCCCACCGGCGGCACCACGCCCGCCTGCCCCGCTCGCGTTTTCGGTGTTTCCTACGCCACGCCCGAGAGAGAGCCCCGGGAGAGAGCCTTGAGGACTCTCACCTTCAGCCTTCGCGCGTTCTGCCGTGCTCCCACGGCCCGTTTGGCGGTGGGTCGATCCTCTCGCTCTGCGTTTCAGCCCCCTTCCTGCCCGATTCGTCTACAAAAAGGCTGGTTTCTTGCTCGCGTAATCCGCCGTGCCACACCAGCAAGCAGGCAGGAGACAGGAGGAGCGCGAGCGCGACGACAGCGCGTGCGTGAGCCGCTCGAGGTTGCATCAAGAAGCTGCGGGTCTTCTTTGCGAGGGAAAAACCCGCCCACCCAAGTGACTTTCTTTCTCTTTCTGCGTGAGGAGGAGGTTCGGGAATCTTCTCCGCTTGCGTATCCCTGGCTTCGTCCGCTGTCTGTACGCGCCGGTAGCTTTTCCCTTCTGCTTTTTTTGTACTCTGCGGAACGAATTCTTCGAGAAACACACCAGGGATGGCTGTGCATGCCTCTCCATCTGCGCATCTTCAGTCCCTGCCTCAGGGCCCTAGTGCGGGCTGCTCGCCTTACACATTCGGCCTCATCGCCACAGAGAGTTTGAGATCTCTTGTCCGCTGAGAGAAGGCCTGAGACAGATCCAGAACTCAACTCGATCGCTCGAACGAAGGAATCGGTCCGAATTCTGACTCTCGGGAGCCGAAGCATAGACGGGTTGGAAACCCATTCATACACAGAGGCCGCCAGAAAGGGAGAGAAAGCGAGGGAGAAAAGGCGAGGAGGCTTCACTCGGTGGCGAAGCGAAGAACGCTTCAGCGCGAATCCACCCTCCAGGCTTCTCAACTGCGTCCGGTTTTGAGGTCTTCCCCGTCCTCGTGGTGGTTGCCTTTGTCGTTTTGGCTCTTTTTACCGGGGTTTTTTGTCTGGACTCTTCGAGCTCCAGCCCGCGTTCGGGATCTTCACAGGCCCCTGGCGGATTTCTCAGTGCATGCTTCGCCCTCGGTTCTCGCCTCTTCACGTCCTCACATCTAGCCGCCAACAGGTCTTCCCTTCCGGCCTCTTTTCGCGCGCGTCTCTCTGTGCGGGCCCCCTCCAGAGACGTCTTTGCGTATCGGCATTCGTCTTGCGCTTTGTCGCTGCGAAAAAAGTCTCCGTCGCGACGCCTGAATCGTATCCCTCCTATCGCGTCCGTCATCCTCTGCTCTGCCGCGCAGCCTCTGCTGGCTGTGCGTCTCGTCTTCTCTCCGCGCCTTTTTCGCCCCGTCTGTCTGTCTCCTGCACCGAAATTCGCAACCTGTCGTGTCCGTCTTGCGCCGCCCACCGCGCCGTCTGTCCGTGCGTTGGCTTCGAGCGAAAGGAGATCGAGGCGCGGCCGTCGCAACGAACAGCCTTTCGTTTTCCACCTCTCACGCCGTCTGCACCATGTTCAGAAAGAAGGCCGGGCTGGGAACGCAGAGCCTCCTCGGTAACAAAGACCGAAAGAAGTACGCTTCTCTCTTGCGCTGAAATCAATCGCCAGCCGCCTTGCCTCCACGTCCGCCCCCGCAGCGATAGGCTCTTCGCGGGGGTAACCGATCTGCATTTATGTGCCGTTTGCTGAGGGACTAGTGCCTTCTCGAGCATGTCCGCCCTGCAGAGTATTCCGATAGAAAATCTACTCAAAGTTATACACATATATATGTTTATGTATATATGGATCGCGGATTAGAGACAGTTCCGTGTGTGTATGTGTGTGGCTAGCTTGGTGTCTCTCTTGTCCTTTTATCTTCCGGTCCCTGCCGATCGAGGAGCAGCGGCCTCCTCTCGATTCCCTTCTCGACAGAGATGCCCTGCGGCATCTGCGTGGCTTTGTTTGCTTGTTCGGGCATGCGTGTTTTACTCTTCTCCCGATCCTGAACCCGGAGGCGCTGTCGCCATCTGTCTTCAGGCTGCGCGACCAAGCGCTGAAGCTCTTCCCGAGCTTGTCGGAGTCCGACTTCGACGCGCTGCTCCCCCCGAAGGAGGAGATCTCCGTCGCGAAGCTCCAGTTCCCGCAGACCGCGGCGGCCTCTGCGGCGGCCGCGCCGTCGCTGCCGGCGCTCCTGAGCGCCACAGGCAGCAACCGCGGCAGCGTCTACGCATGCAAAGGCGAACCGATCTTTTTTGATGTCAACGGGCTTCTCATTCCTTCGGTGAGAGGGAATTTTGACGGGCGACAGCCCCTCTGTGCACCCGGCCGCCTCGAGGTCAATCTCTCTGCGGGTCTGCGCACCGCTCAAAGTCCAAGGGGGTTACGGGGAGCTCGACAGGGGCCAAACGCCCCCTGCATCTCTCTCTCGATATGTCGGTCTTTTTCTCCACCTTCGTATTTGTCTTTCTGGCTCTCGTTATCTGTCTGTTTCCTTCTGTCTATCTGTACATCTAAATGTTCATCTCTATGTGTATATCTGCAAGTCTATATCTATATCTGTGTGTCTATGCATATCTACCTGTATCTGTCTACCTCACTGTTCATATCGTTGTCGATCTGTCTACCTTAGCTGTCTATCCATATCTATCTACATATACATCTAAATGTCTATCTCTCTATCATTGTCTGTCTGTCTATCCTTATCACATTACCTACATGCGTAGATCGATGTCGAGCGATGTCTCAATCCGTACGCAGGCGTGCGATCGCGCCTCGACCTCCATGCGCGACTCTCTGCGGTTCTCCTCAGTCGCTCTCTGTGGCTGTCTACGCATGCGTGTGAATCTGCATTTTCGTGCGGGGGCGGGCCCTGTTTTGATGCGCACATGTTTGTGTGGCTGCGAGCTCGGCGCTGTGCTCCAGGTTTACGCACTATGGCGTCTGCCATGCATGCTGCCGACGTTTGTGGTGCATGCGCCGGTCTCGTCCTTCATTCTCAAAGGCGCAGACCTGATGCTGCCAGGAGTCATCTGGCGGCTCACTCTCGAGGGTGAAGACCAGCGAAAGAAGGTGCTAAACGCCGAGGCGGAGAAGCCTGGCAGCCTCGCGATCGATGTGCAGCAACTCTGGGCTGTGCGCGTCGCCGGAAACAAGTAGGCCGAGACGTACATGGGAGAAGCCCACGTGTCTGAGGAGGGAAAGCCACGGGTCGCCCTATTAACGGAGGAAGGCTACTGCCGCGAAACGCAGTTCAGGTCTGCGGTGTGGCCCCGCAGAGCGGCCTCGCGCGAGAGGGGCGACGCATACTCGTCACTGGACGCTCGAGGGAGCCGACTGGCGTGGCTGCTCGCGGACTCTCGGTTTCTGCAAGCAGAATCTTGAGCGCGCTGAGAGACTCAGACGAGGCTGTGGCGCGCGTGTGTGTTTTCAGATACCCGTTTGCCGTCGGCCGCAGCGCCGTCGCCGCGCACTCGCTTCACCACCTCGCAGGCAAAGGCAAGGCGCTAGAGATCATCCACGCCTTCGGCGACGGCCTCTGGTAAGCCGCACTCCCTTCGTCCGTCCGCACGCCCTCCTCTCGCGAGGCGAACATGCATATGTGAGTATTGCTAAATCTCTACATCTGTATACACATCTGTAGACGTCTGTATATACTCATAAATATATGTATATCTGTAAACACCTTTATAAACATTTACGGTTATAGTGTGTGAGGACGCATCTGGTTACGTCTGCGTGTGCAGACTGTCTCTTGCCATCTGTCGCGTGTGCGCGGCGTCAAAGTCTGCGCGCGGGTGCGAGTGTGTCTGCCTCGCAGGCAGTTGGGGTCGCAGTCATCGCCGAACAGTCTCTTCACCGCGAAGCAGATCTTGGGCGCGGCCGACGACGCGGAGACCGCAGTGTCCCTCGCCAGCGTCGCTCCAGCCCCAGCGGGCGAGGCGAACGAGCCCGCGGCGCCCGCATGCCTTGAGGGCGACGGCTGGGACGACGGGAGCGGCGCCGCCGACGAAAAGCCGGCGGAAGAGGAGACCGCTGAGGACGACGCGCCCGACGAGCCCGAAACCCCCACCAGAGAGGCTGAGACGCCCTCCATCGCCGAAGGTGGAGAGGGCGACAACGCTGAGGAAAACGCTGAGGAAGACGGAGAGAGGAGGTCGCAAGCACCCACGGCCACGCTGCCCCCGGAGGTGAGACGGCGCGGCGAGAGTTGCGATCACTGGGGCCGGGGCGGGCGGGCGGGCCGGGGGGGGGTGGGGTGGGCTGGTTTAGGCTGGGTTTTTTCGCCGTGTCGCCTGCGGCAAATCCATTCCCGCCTTGCGAGCCTTGTTCCCTTCACGGGTCGCTTGCGCACTGTCGGCTGCTGAGTTTCGATCAAGTGTCTGACTGAGGAAGCATCCACGTTTTGCGGGTATTGCGGCGGTGCGCATGCAGCTGATGGACGAGTACCTGAGGCTCTGCGCCCTGGAGATTCTCCACGCGATCTCCGACGACCAACTTCCCATGGATATCTCGGCGCTCAACAGGTGCGCTGCGCGGCGTCTGAATCCGTCAACACGAAATTCAGACACACACATAACATGGAGATCGGAAGTTGCATGTAACGGACTGCAGGCATCAATATCAATAAATTCACGTATGTCAATATATACGTGCATATGTTTATATATGTAAATTCATATATATTTTTGCGCGTGAGTATGTTGATGGGCCTGGACTTTTACGGCAAGCGCGTTAGAACTCCTCCAGTGGTCGCCGTCGCTGCAAGACTGGCATCTGAAGTCCGCGATTCGTCGTTCTCTCCGCGCATGTGCGCTGCCGAAGAGCGCGCAAGTAGAAGGTCTCTCAGAGGCGGCTGAGGGTACATGCGTGCCTGGAGGCCCGCATGCGGCGGCGTGGAGTCTGCGGGAGGCCTGCAGCGCCGGATCGCGTTCGCCTCTCCATTGTCTGCCACAGCAAAATCGCGACCGACGCGCCGGCCGTCTATGTCGAGAAGCTACGCGGCGAAGGCAAGCTAGCGGCCTTCGTCCCCCCAGACGTGCGGAAGGCATCGTACAAGAAGGTGAGAGCGGCGCGCCTCTCGCCTTAACCGCAGAAAACGCGCGTCAGACAGTGCACGCATGATGGATCGCAAAAGGCCCCTGGGCGACGAGGGGGTTCCAGGAGACGCGCAGAGGCTTTTTAGCACTCGCGCCGCGTTAGGCGGTAGTGAGATGATTCTCTCGCGTTTTCATTCGAACTCACATATGCACATCTTTCTACGTGTGTATCCCTGTGTTTATATGTTCTACGTATGCACAAATACGTATATATATACATGTGTGTGCGTATTTACCACCGTGGTTCTAATTTCGGGATGTAAATATGTAGTCTACGTGCCTATCCGTGTGTTGGTATGTCTTATACGTGCACAACTACATCTATATGTATATAAAGTTGCGGAAAAGTATTGATTTAGAGAATGTAGAGATGTAGTCGACGTTTCCGCGATGGTCCAGGGCACTTGGTGCATCTGGTGTGTTACGAGTTATGAGGTGCGCATGCGTTGTCGCGTTCGCAGCTGACCAAGTTCGTTCAGTCGCTGTCGAAGAAGAAACTTCTTCAGACCAAAGAAGTCCGCGGCGTTGTCTCCATGGTGAAAGTCAATCGCAAGCACCCTGACTACCTCGCCTACACGCCGATTCCCGAGAAAACGAAAAAGAAGATCGCCGAGCGCATCGCAGCCACGGAGGCCGGCAGCGGGGCTGCGACCCAGGGAGACGCTGGGGTGGAGACAGCTGACAAGCTCAAGGCAGGCGACGCGTCTCCGAGCTGTGCGCAGGGCTGCAGTGGCTCTGGTAGGCTCATTCGAGGGACGGCCGTTATCAGGAGGATTGTCGAGACAGACGCAACGCGCCGACGATACTGTAGGAGTCCTGCGTGGCTTCTGAATGCATACATGTGGATAGCGACCTAGATGGATAACTCTCTAGGTGCTGGCGCCGCATGCAAACTGGATACCCATTCCCTGGCTCCGCGCCCTGCCGTTAGCCGCGTCGTCGCTCTGCCCATGCGGGTCTGTGGCTGTCTATGTACTGCGATGTTTCATCGATTTATTTTTCTATGCGCTTATTCCGCGGCTCACATAAAGAGAGGCATGACATTGTGTGCTTGTGCGCATGCAGGCCCGTTGGTGCTGGAGTTTTGCGTCCCGCCACAGAAGCTCCTCAAGATCTTCCAGGCACTGGACGTCCAAACTGGGAAGTAAGCGACACGACATCTCGCCCAACACTCAGTCGCACGCACCGGATTTTCATCTTTTTCATCCGCGCGTCTGTCTCTCTCGTCTGCTTCGCTATGCGACCTGTTCGCCCCAGTGCCCTCCCCTGTCGCTAAGCGGCGGCTGGTTTGCTCTGCGTCCTCGCCTCCCTCTCCCCTCTCAACTCAGGCGAGCCATGAGCGTTTTCCTCTGACGCCTTCGCGACCACGCAGGGGCGACGCTCCTCAGGTGTACTGCCCCGGGCCACTGTGACGTAGCGGACGTGTCGAAAAGGTAAAAAGTATCGTTTTCTCTGCGTCTTAATGCTAGCTGGGCTTGGGCGGCAATCATGTTCGGGCGCTGCCTCGCTTTGTGCGCAGAGACATTTTCTTCACTTTCACCGAAGCGAAGGAGATCTTGACGCGGTACGTAGAGGCCGTTGAGCAGGCGCAACAGGAGAAGCGCGAAGACGATGCTGCCGCATCGCCGATGGACAAAGGGAAGAAGCAGTCCGGAGGTCGCGGTGACTCGCTCGTCCTGGACCCGCTCCTTAAAGAAGCCCGTGAGTGAACACGAGAGACGAACGCGAGGGCGGAAAAAAAACCAAAACTTTAAACCCTAAACCGTAGCACGTGGGGGAGGGGGGGGTTGTGCCTGTTGCTCGCGCGCCGCTCCTCCGTCGGCCTTCTCGGAGCGAGCAGCGTTGGGCTGTGGCTTTGCTTTTTGTGCGCATTCGCAGTCCTTTCAAAAGACGAACTCGCCGAGCTGATGGACAGAACGAGCGAAGTTAAAATGAAGAAGGAGCAAGTGTTCTCCCGATGGCAGGCACTCCTGCAGCCGTGCCATGCCATCGTCCCGCCCGGCGCCCCGGAAGACTTTGACGTCACCAGCCTGAAAATCCAGTACGTTTGCCGAGGCCGTGAACGACGCAGCGTCATCGCGCGGTTCCGCGTCCACGCGAACCTAGCGGCGGCGAGCGCGGAACGACGCGCGAACGTCAACTCGCATTACAGGTCGCCTGCCTGTCCGCAGCGGCGTTGCAGCGCCGTCGAGACTTGCCATCGCCCTTGAAAGAGACAGCAAGCGCGGTCGCGGCGTGCGAGGATCCGCGCATGCGCGTCAGTACCTACTGCTGATATATTCTTTTGTATGCCAGTATCTAACTGGCCTTTCGAAGCCTCAGAACTCTCCTTTGTTCTGTCGTTTCGTCTCGAGTGAAGCGTTCTCTGAGTGTGGTTTCTATTTTGTGGTTTCAGCAAGGGCCCTTGGCAGCCGGTGAAGATCACCGTCGACGACCGGTTCGGCGGCAGGAAGCATATCACGTCCATTGTGTAAGCGCAGAGAGGCGATCCGTTCACCAAGCGTCAGACGGCGCGCCTCCAACTGAGATGCTTTCGCACACCTGATAAGGGCTTAGCACCTGCGGTTGGGCAACTCAGTGCAGGCTGCGGAACTGGGAGAGTGTGTAGCACAGAGGGCCGCTTTCGTGGCCGTGTCCCTCTGTGCTCACTTTGCTGTTCCAGGCACGTTTCGGCGATGTGAGAGCGCCTTCGAGGACTGTCGCAGAGGCCTTTGAAGGCGCTGCTAGCGTTGAGGGTTCGGGTCTGGAGTCGAGCGCGGCACGGGCGCGCGGCTCTTTCAAGGTCTTGCGGCACGCTGTGGCGATGCGCTGTGTGACTCAGAGGCGTCCACGCCTTCCTGTTGGATCCCAAAACCGTCGCTGAATACTTGCAGAGGAAACTTGCATCGGCGGCTTCGACGTACGCCCCTCCTGGCCAAAAGGAGCAGAACGGCATCATCGTTCAGGTGAGCCGCGCCAGCGAATCCCTGAGCCCTAAAGCCTAAAAATATTCAGACGCGTTCCTTACCGAGCAGGGCGACAGCCCCTCCGCAGCTGTTAAGGGGCGAGATGGAGAGGCAGGCGTGGCGGCCGGCAGTGCTGCGCAGAGCACCGCTGAGACTCTCAATAAATGACGGTGAAAGTGTAGAAACATAAACTGCGAAGCTTGCGACTTGTTAGCCAACTCTAGCTTTTCCTCAGATACAACACCGGCTATTACTGGGTCAGCTTTGCAGTGAATGGAGCGCGCGGAAACCAAGAGAAGAATGCTTCGTGCGTTGCCGGAGACTCCTACGACACTCAGCTTCAGGAAGGCAGGCCGCGAGTGTGAATTCTTTGTGTGCAGGGAAACATGGCGACGGCGGTGGCAGACGCTCTGGTTTCACACTTCAAACTGCAGCGCAAGTACCTCCTTGTCGACCAGAAGAAACCCAAGTCGGGCGGCGGCCGAAAGTAAGCGCACTCCGCGTCGTGCTTCCGCGCCTACGTCTCCCCCCCCCCCCATCGCTCGTTTTTTCGCTTCGTCCTGAGCAGGCCGAAGGAATCGGGTGATCGCTTTCGGAACCCGCGCAGGCGACTGCGCCGCTTCTTTCCTTCTGTCTCGCTGCCGTCTCTTCTTGGCTCCAGTCTTGCTGGCAGGCGGCGCTCCACGCGACGCCTCGGCCGCATCGGTGCATTGTTTTGTGAGCAGCGCGACGAGCGTTCACCGTTGAAGATCTTCGTTTGTGTCAGCAAACACAGGCACGCGAGACCGCGCTGCGCTTATCAACCCTGCGGGGTCATCGCAGGCCTGCGTGACTCGCTCCAGTGTCTTTATCATGCCCCCTCTATCCGCGCTGAGCTGCGCAGAGCTCAGTCGCAGCTCGCGCTTGCCTCTGGATGCCGTTTTCTCTTTGTTTGTTCCTCCGTTTGTGCTCCCGTTGGATGGTCGCCTTCTGTCTTTCTCCGTCTCATTTGCCTGGGAGTTTCCCCAGCCAACAGGTCTTGATTTGAGTTTTTTGTCACAGCGAGAGGCACGAGTCACGTAACTCCCGCAGAGAATGCCCTGCGAAGTTTCTCGCCGCTGTCCACAGAAGATCGCTACATGTCGCCTCTCCCCGTCTGGGAGCCGCACACGTCCGCAGGTCATTGCTTTGTTGCAGCCACACTGTCGTCTGCCTTAGCTAACACTCGAGATGAGCTATACACTTCCGATCGCCTCCCCCCCTGACCCAGGAGACTCTCTGTTTCCGTGGGACGCGCCGGCGCCCTTCGCGACCCGGAGTGCCTACGCAGTTAGCACTGTGCGCCAACAGTCCAGCGCTCTCTCTGAGCTTCATAGCCCACCAACCGTCTCTCGAGCTCACGAGTTGGGAGTATATCCGTTGCACGCGGGAAAGAGCACGGCGCCGGGGGTCCACCCTAGACATTGGCGCGGTAATCAACACTGCCAATCGAGCTCATCTGCGGGATACAGCCCGCCGTGTTCTGTAGAGACAAACAGGCGTTTGCGTTGCATCGTTCACTGAGATGCGTAGAGCTACACACGGGTAAATACGCTTTGGGCGAGTACCATCCATGCCCCATCCTGCATTATGCGCTGACTGCCACTACGCTCGCGCCTCGAGCGCACACCATGCGCCTGCAGCATCAGCAAAACGTTTGTCCATATATGCATGCGTTAACAGATATATGTATATTTATGTATAGCCACAAGTGCCGACGTAGTCGTGTAGATAAGTGAAGTTAATGCGTGTAACTGTGTGAAGCCCGTTGGATCGGGCTCGCGAAGCCGAGCAACGAAGACGATTGCACTAATTCCGAGGAAGTCAAATTCAACAAGGCAGGAAACTCCTCTATGGGGGTATAGGTAAGCTGGCTCGATAGAAAACACAGAGCTGCATGCACAGAGGGAGAGCCACAGTGAGCGCGACCATTCCAGGCCTCTGCGCCACGGACACAATTATCGTCCCCGCCTTTCAGCTGTTCTCTCAAGCGTGAGACAAGTGATGTATATCATACGCATACAATATACCCCGAAATACGATTATCGGCCGAGCGTAGCTGCTACCCCATGTGGTCGGGTGTGCATTTCTGTGCAAACAAGACGTCCGGAATAACAATGACAGCACATCTTGTATTCCTCTGCACACACTCTGTATATATATATATATATATATATATATATATATATATATATACATATATACGTCTAGCAACCCCATTGCGGCTTCCAACGCGGGGCGGCTTAAAGCGCCAGGAGCTGCGGAGGCGGGAGTGGACTCTGCGCGTCGAGCCTGCCTTTTGCTTCGAGCGCGAGGCATGCGCTTAACTGCTTCAACAAAGCGGCATATCTGGGAACACGGAAGACAAGACGGGGGAGACACGCGCGCGTCAGATAGCTAGACCAGCGGCGTGGAAACTGCCTGTACCTCCCCGGCTATGTTCCTGTTCGCCGAGTCCAGTGCAGGTAGGCGCTACACACGCCGCGCACCACTGTTGACCTCTGCCGTAGCCCACTCCCCTATTACTAAATGACGCAAAAACTGCCACCTGTTGGCATGCGTCCATCTACAGCTGTCTCTCCACTCAGTCTACCGTGGCTGGGCACGCGACCCTCTCCGTTTGCTCACTGTCCAGCACTGCCAGGCGCTGCGCCGCACGTGGATTCGGCTCACCCCTGCTGGAAGCCTTCGTCTTGCCTACAGAGATCCACGTGAATCTCTCGCAGAATCTTCCAGAGGTGCGCGTTTTTCTTCTTGATCATCTCCCTGAAGGCCCGCATCTGCGGCGGAGCGACGAGCGTCACGCAAAGACCCTGGGCGCCGGCCCTGCAGAAACAGAAAAAACTCGCAAATCCGAAAGCGACGGCGTTTGCGGAGCGAGCGGCAGACGCATCCTTGTCAAAAATCTCGAAAAAGGGTCTCTGCGGAAAAAACCCATCCGAAAGATGCAAGCGCTCAACCGGCCGAGCTGTCACGCCGAGCCACGGAGCGCGGCGTCACTGAGACAGCTGCAAGCGTGGCAACAGTGAACGTCCTCCGTTTGGGATCTGCAGACTGCTAGAGATCGCCTTCGCCGCGCCTCGCATCGATGCAGCCCGGCGACAAAAGCGTGTATAGACAAGGCGAAGCCGCTGCTTGGGTTTAAGGGTCGTCCGTGACTCTGTCAAAACGTGCAGGGCTTTGAAGATCGTGTGACGGCGTACCAAACATATTAGGCGAGCTCTGAAAGAACGTGCTGGCGCCTCTGCACACGTCACGGACTGGCGCACTGGGTTGAAACGCTCCTTGCCCGCCAGCCACCGAGACAATCCAGCCGAATCCACCCAGGCTTCAGCCTCCCGATACCCTCCTCTTTGAAGCTCGCCTCACCTAGCCGATCGCCCCGAGCGGTGGACGTAGGCCTGGACGTGCTGCGGCGCGTCATAATGGAAAACCGCGTCGAGTCCCGCCACGTCGAGACCGCGCGCCGCCAGGTCACTACACACCAAAATCTCGACAGCGCCATGCCTGCGACAAACATGCAACTACGCGGCGAACACAAATGGTGAACGAGAGGCGCACGCCTGGCGCACAGGCGAGCAACAGAGAACCGACGGCGGAGAAGCCCATTCACGCAGAGCCACGCGCAGCGGACCACGCCACCCAGGGCCGCATGAAACACTCCAAGAGAAACAGTACCCGGACCTCGCAAGACACAGCGCGAAACAAGAGACGCTATCACCAATAAGAATAGGCTATTGACTATCCGTGCCAGTATCGAGGCGCCCACAGACTCCGCCTGCCACGTACTTAAACTGGTTGAGCAGTTTCATTCGCGCGCGTTGTGTCAAACTGCTGGAGAGCTCGCGGATTCGCAGCTGTACGTGTGCCTGGCCTGAGACTGCCGTTGCCTTCGCGGCCTCCTCGCCTTCTCCGTCTGCCGCCTCATCTTCCTGAGGTCCCTCCTGCGCCACGGCCTTTTGAACCGACGCTGATGCCGATCGAGACGCGAACAAGCCGAGAGGCGGCAAGGCCAATGGCGCCAACTGGCTGCAGAGAGAACAGAAAGGCAAATCGAAACACGAGGGAAAACAATGCGGCTCCGCAAAAGGAAGATGTTTTACCACGAGAGAACGCGGCTACGCTTGTCGGAAGAACACGAACATACCACCACGACAGAGAAAAGAAACAAGACGTGTGAGAAAGCCCAGACCAGGTGCCAAGGCGAGGGCAACTGCAGTCCAAAGTCAAACGAGATGGAGGGAAGAAGCTGCAGCATGCCGCGTAACTCTGAAGCTGGCGCTTGCCTGTCTGCCGAGCGCTCAAAGTAGAGCTGGAGAAGCCGCGTGAGGCGATGCGTGGAGTCACGCGTGCCGCAAAAGACCAAAGCCTTCAAACTCTTTTTCTTTTTTCCCGGCTCCTCCTGACGGCCGCCACCGGGCAGTTGTGCCTCGCGGCTCTCGCCGGTGTCGTCGCACTCGTCCGCGTCAGACGCCTCATTCGCGTCGCCCCTGTCGTCATCGGAGTTGCCTGACCCCGCCGCGTCCGCCTCCGCCGCCTCCTCTGCGTCATCGTTGCCCTGCTCAAGCGTGTCAGGCTGCAGATCTGAGGCTCCCGGTGCAGGCGCATGCTTCAAGCTTCGCACTAGGTGCAGCAGAAGCAACACGAGGCACAGCGGCTTGTCGCTCGCGTCGCATACCACGTACCGCTGTGCCAGAGAGAGCGGCATAGAATAATGACCTGCGAAGAAGAGAGCGAACACCCCCACACGCCACAACGTAGGCACGCTTGCGACAGGGCACCGAATGCGAAGATACATCAAGGCTTGAATGAACACCAGCAACAATGAAGCCAAATCCCGATACCAACGTCCACGTTGTGATGCACACACGCACCGTGAGCACGTTTAAACAAAAAACTACACATATGTGACTATGTATATATTTATACGACAACGCCGTGTTTAGGTCGCGGCGGCTTCTTGCCGGAGTACGACACAGAACGATCGACGTGCCAACACTTGGCAAACTCCCAGCGAGCTGGGCAGTCTCTTATGTGCGTGCAGATGCAATCGCGCCATGGATTACACTCCAAAAAGAATGACGTAGACACTTTTAATGATGCTCGGCTGGACAGAAATACGCAGAGATGCATCGACGTCAACATAGGTAAGCGAGTGTTTGCAGTTACCGCTTGGGGTCGAGAGGACGAAGAAGGGCCGCGTGAGGTTCAGCGACGCGAGCGATTTCGGATTCTTTGTCATCGTGGCAGAAAAGGCTGATGAGAGAAAAGTAGAACCATTCACCAGACACCAGAGCCCATAAACACGCGTTGACGTGTTGCCACACACACACATAATTGTAAATCTAAATATATAGGTTCGAACCTATTTGCGCAGAAACTGGCATGCGTATGGATCAGTTTTCGTGCGTGTCGCGTGACTGCCCAGCGCGGCGGGACAGCGCATGCAGCAGACCCTCTCTCACTGCCTGCGTGAGCGCCTCTTCAGGTGAGCCATGGCCGTCCGACGCATAAAGAAAACCGCATCTGCTCTATACAGAATATACATATATATGCACGTGTCCATATAAATAGGTAAACAGTAAGCCAGTCAAAACACTGAAATGGAGCTCACTCAATTTCTGCAGAGGGAGGGAGGCTGAAGCGCACAAGGACGCGGAAAAGGTGGATGCGCACGACGCGCCGGCGAGGCTCGAGGCGGCGGCAGGCCGCTGCATGAAGCAGGCGTCCACGCGGAGACGATGCAACGCCTCTACTGCCTTCATCCAGTCATGGTAGGGCTGAGCATGACACAGATGAGCCAAGGCACCAAGGGCAGTAGAGAGCTAGGCCATGTATCGTTACTATCATACCACACGTGGCTATCGTCTCTGTATAAAGGTACCGCCGTCCGGACGATGCCCTCTGCCCTACACACGCGAACAACGAACGCACCACAGACATATACGCAGAATTCCCGAGACACCCGCCAAAAAGGGCGGACGCTTTCGCCGCCGGGCGACCTCGCCGAGTGCGGGCGCCACCTACCTGCCTGACGAGACGATCTGCTTCGTCAATGACGAGCCACTGGACGTCATCCAAGCAGACGCGCTCGTCGCCTGAACGAAGAAAAGGCTTAAGCGCGCGGACCTCGACACAACACGGAGCGACGCCAGAATGCAGAGCAATCGCCCCGATGGGCACGCGCGCGAACGGCGGCTTCGCTCTGCACACGAATCCACCTACCTCTCTCTCTGCTATACTTCGTTTCTGCATCTGTCCCTCAGTCTACCTATCAGCCTCCCGATCGATGTGTCTAGCGCCCCATATATATATATATATATATATATATATATATATATATATATATATATATATATATATATATATATATATATATATATTCTGCATGATACCGTCGCTCTGAGGCCTCGGCCCCATTCTCCAGGGGCCTCTGCAGCCACTCTACTACAAATGCGTTTCACGACTTAGGAGGGGGCTGTGCAGCCAATTTGCTGGTCAGCGACACGCCAAGCCAAGCGGTCTCTACGCAGTAGAAGGCTCAGTCGTTCCACCTTCCAGCTCGCGCGCTACGGTAACTGCTGTGTTTGAACAACGGTTAACCTTTCCGTTTCCTTACGTAGCCAGGGCATGCAGTACCAGACAGATAACAACTGACGGTAGGGCGCCTGGTCGGCCTCTCACCGTAGAGATCTCGTGCCTCGTCAAAGAACGCGGCCTCTTTCGGGTCGCTAAGCCCGCCGCGGCCGAGCGCCTCGCTGTTCTTGCTGCGAACCGCCGCCCGAACCAACTCTGTGAATTTTCCCGGCGTGCAAATGACGACGTCTGGCGGAGAGGCTGCGGCTGCCGCGGCCGCCGCGGACGCGGATGCCGGCGAGGTCGGCAGAGCGAGCGCCGAGCCGCGGGGCGAGGCTTCGGATTGCAGCGAGAAGAAGACGTCTCGGTTTGCCGTCGCGGCGCCGTCGGCCGATGCGGCGCTGCCCCCGCGCGTCGTGGCGTGACCCGACAGCTCGCCAACGAGACAGGCGACAGAGATATCCCGACAAAAGAAAGAGCCCTGGCTGCACTTCGCCGCAGAGCAGGGTAACACCTCGGCTGCACGCGCCTTCCGCAGCCCATGCGAGCTCTCCGTGTCTTGCAGAAGCAGAAACGGAGACGCGTGGAAGTGCCGAAACCGCGAAAACTCCTCCGCGACCTGCGCGGCCAACTCGCGCGTCGGCGTCAAAACGACGCAACGCGTCGTGCGAACTGAACACACTCGCCAGCACGCCAAGAAGAATTCGACTGCGTGCAACAGGGTGAGTTTAGAAAAAATAATGCCGAGCGAACGAACCCCCGCGACCGGACGACAGTTCAGAGGCGGCGCGGCCTGCAAGCACGCGGAGGCCGCGCGAGGCCGCTGTCAGGCTCAGGCCGTACCGCGACAGGCGCGCTTTGCAAAAAACTCGAATCTCGAGGACCATACAACGGCGCAGCCTGCGAGCTTCCCAGCTACTCGACAAGCCTGCCAGGCCCCCGACACAACAGGCAGACTAGCGACGGCGCAGGAAAGGCGCTTGTCTTAAAGAAACGCACGCCGCGTCGACGTCCTCGGCGCGCACGACGCTATGCGAGTGTCTCCCCAGCCGCACGCAGATCTGCCGACACCCGCGGAGACTGAGCCAGACGGCGAGCCGACTGGCGGTAACCGGGAGTCACTCTCAAGCCCGAGACTTACCCACAGTCCCCAGGAGAAAGCTGACGATCGGCAAGACGTAGCAGAACGTCTTTCCCTCTCCTGCGGCGACAAACAAACACAACGTGAGCCACGCGCCTCGCGACCCGCTGCCCCCTCCCGTTCGGTCCGCGACGAAATCGAAATTTACGAACTTCCTCAAACGAAGCGGAGACAGAGCCGACGCACGCACGGCCAGCCACACGGATGCACGCCTCGCGTGCCTCACATCCCGCGGTGCAGCTGCCGCCTTGCCGTGATGTGAACACACGTAGATAGAGACGCAGTATACGCGGCTCGAGCCCTCACTGGATCCGGTGAACGCCGCGGGACGATGCACAGGTGACCGCCTGCCAGGCGAGGAAGGACTTCTGTCAAATGCGTCTGACCGTCGCCTACCTGTAGGGGCTGATACACAAAGGTCGCAGTTTTGAGGGTCGTAGGGTTTGTCGATGCAACGCGTCAAGAAGCTGACGACGGTTCGCTGGACTGCGCGCACACGCCAGAGAGGCAGCAACCGACGCCAACTGCCCCCCAGGCGTTTTGAAATCGCCGGCAAACACTCCACGGAAGTCCCTCAAGCGCTACGCAGAGCTCAGGCCAGCCAGATACAAGAAACGCCCATGCGCGGAGCCGGAAAAATCCCTAGCTGAGGTACTACGTTACGACGCAGGAGCCTGGAGCTTCGAGTCGCACGCGCTGAAGGAAAAACTTTTTCCTGGCGAACACAGAGATACTCTGTCGCTCGCCCCGAGATCGGCTGCCCTCAGCTGAGCCCTCACGCACCCGGAAAGAGGCTGCCAATCTTCCGGCGGCGCAGCGTCTCAACGACGCAGGGGTGAAGCGAGTGGAGAATGCGCGCGTCGCTCTCGGCGCTCGCGTCGCCTTCGCTCTGCTGGCTGACGACGCAGAAACGCGTGGTGAACTCGGGCTTCGGCGAGCGCTCTTGGATGGCCTCCGCGGTCGGAGGCGACGCCGCCGAAGCCGGCTGAGAAGAACAATCTTCTGGAGAGGCGGGAGACGAGACAGCGGCGTCCGGCGGAGGACTCTGCGACTCTGCCGGCGCGGGGACTTCAGGGCTCGCTGCGGGGATTTCCTCTTCGTCCTCCTCGTCTTTCTCGACAACCTCATCGTCTGCGTTACCGGATCCATCTCGGCGCTTTCGCTTCCTCTTTCTCTTGCGTTTCCCGCCTTCAGCGCCCGCCGCGGCCTCGTCGGTGGGCTCCACAGCTTCTGTTTCTCCCTCCGCAGCCTGCAGACCCTTAGGCGTATCGCCGCCCGCCTCTTCGGCCTCATCCGCCTGTGCGCTGCCCTTGCCGCGCGCTCTTCGCTTCCTTCTCCGTTTTCCTTTTTTCGCCTCCTCAGCATCACCGTCGGCGCGGCCTTCTGCGCCACCGTACTCCCGGCTGTCTCCGTCTTCCTCAGGCTTACTTTTCCTCTCCCCATCGCCTCTCAGACGCGCCTCTGCCGGCACAGCGCCGGCCTCGCGTCCTGCGGTTGTGTCTGCATTTTTCTCTTTTTTTCTCCTTTTCCCCTGTATTTCTGCTGGCGGCGCACTCGCGGCGCCCTCGCTGCGTTCAGCTTGCTCGCGCGCGAGGCGCCGCGCTTCTTGTCGAGTCCTTCGATACTCCGAATCTCGAGATTTCTCTTTTTTCTTCTTGCCCTCTCGCGCGTCGCCGTCGTCGTGGCAAGAAGGCGCGGCAGGCGCCGCAGGCATAGCCTCGGCGCCCATCGTGGCAATTTCGAGAGAAAAGGCCTTTTTATGTGGGGTCCCAAGGCGGCGAAAAGGACGCGAAACGAAACTCTCTTTGAGGATTGACGGAGATCTCGGCTGCAAGACGAAGCATCTGCCTCAAGTTCCTTGTTCTTTGATCCAGAAGTGAGAAGAAAATCGCGACAAAGTGTCGGTGAAAGTGACTTCGCACGAGCTTGCGGCGCGCGACGCCGCCAGCGCGCGTCGAGATGGAATGCCGCGCCAACAGCCCCTATAAAATAGGCAGCTGAAGGAGCGCCTGAAACTGTTTTGATAAAGTGAAAAGCGGAGACAAAATGGGGCTGATCTGTGGAGGGGGATTTACCTTCTTCGCCTTGAAGTGGCGCGACAGAAAAGACGTTTCTTCACATGCATGAACTGCGCTGGGCCTGCATGCATGCCAAATTCTGAAGCTCGAGAGACGACTGTCTCGAAGAAACCTTCCATCTTTGTCTCTGCGTATCTCTCCGTCCACCTTGTATTCACCTTCGATTTCCGTTTTGCTGGCCTCTGCCTCTAGAGCATCTAGGCTGCTTCTGGCTCGTTCTGTAGGCCCTGTGTGTTACACACGCGAGCGAACCCTTCAGATCTTCGCGTGACTCTCTCTCTGAGTAAAGCTTCTTCTTGCCTCGATCCGGTGGCAGATCTAAGCCGGAATACACGTGTGTTTTTCTCAGGTTGTGCTCGTTTGGTCAAGAGTCCGTTCAGAGGGCTCTCGGGGATTCGCCGTTGCACTGAGCCTAGGAGCGCGCCAAGTAGACAGAGCGACCGCGAGAGATCGCCGCGATTGAGCCTCGTTTTCCTGCTTTAGCGTTTCCTACCATTTACTGTGGACTTTTTGTGAACTTTTCGTTCGGGCTCCACAGAGTTCCCTCTATCGACCTTCGTTCCAGCCGTCGTCTGTGCACCAGGCTCTTCTTTCGCTGTCTTGCAAATGACAGCCTCACCTCAGTCTCCCCCGCGCGTGTGCGGCTACGGCACCATTCGTTTCTCTACCTCTGCTTTCTCTCCTCGATTCCTTTGCTTTCCGCACTGTCTATCTTCTTGCGGTTCCCGGAATTAGGCTCCAGTCTCGTGAGAGGCCCTGCCCGTTGTTTTTGCTTTTCGATTCAGCTGCGCCCGGGTTTGGTTCACCTGCCATCGTCGGCGCAATCTTCGTTTTCGTGATCCTTGCATCCCTTTGTTGGCACTCGTTTGCTGCTCCTGTTCATCTGCGTTTCCAGCGTAGCTTCTCCTGCCTCTCTTTCTGCGTTGTGCCTCCCCGGCTATTGTCTCTTCAGTCATTTTTTCTTCCGCGTGCTCCGTTCTTTGCGAGTTTTCTACTGCCTCCGCGATGGCGCCGCCTCAGAGTCCTGCGCGCGCCCTCGACGGGGGGCCTGAACAGGCGACAGACAGTCTTCTCTCGAACCGAGTTTTCGACCGCCAGATTCGCCTTTGGGGCGTCGAGTCTCAGCGAAGGCAAGCTTGCTTTTCTCTGCGTTCTTCTTTTTTATTTCACTCGCTTTTCTGCTGTCTCTTCGTGTGTGTGCCCTGCCCTCCTCCCGCGTTTTTCTCTTGCTTTTGTCAGTTGCCATGCCTAGCCGTATCGGCGCGTCGTTCCCTTTCTCTTTCCGTGCCTCCCTGAGTCGCCTCTCATCACCACTCTCTCCCACTTCCTCGCCTCCCTCTTTAAATTGATGGTATTCGTGCGTTCAATGTCCCGTCTGCGCGCTGCACCTGTTGCACAGAGTTGCGAATGAATACTGTTTGTGTTTGTTCGCGTTTTCAACATGGCAAGCGGCCACAGCAGGACATCCAACGCGTGTGCGGAATACACTCACTGCGGCGTACCGAGGCTAGTGCATCCTCGGCTAGGGCAGCGCTGACGTTCGTTTCTTTACGGCATGTTTCTCTTTTTCTGGTTGCCTGTTTCTTCTGTCCCTCCTGTTCCTTGCTTGCTACTCCAGCGCCTCGAACCTGTCACGCAGTCTGAGCTGCGTGCAGCTTCTCCGCGGCATTAGGTCGTCTCTCACGGCGTTCATTCCCTTCTCCGGATGCCCACATTTCTGTTTCTCTCGAGTGGAATTATGACCGTGCCGTCCATGTGTGTGCTTTCGCCTGCGTGCTTTTCGTTTATTTCCTGCGCCGTGTGTGTTTTTCGCGTCAGCACCTCGGCTGACGATGCATCCCGAGAGGCTCCTCCGATGTGTTTTTCTTTTCCCTGTAGACTCCTTTCCTCGCACGTGCTGCTCGTCGGTCTTACTAGCATCCACGTTGAGCTTGCGAAAAACCTCGCGCTGTCTGGTAGGGCTGTGCGCACTTCGCGACGAAAAAAGTCGTCTGGCGCCTCACTGTCTCTAGTGCGATTCTGTCGGCGGTGTGGGAGGCGCCTGACAGAGGCGTTTGTAGTCTCCGTGCGGGTCTCCTCCACTCATTTGACTGTGTCTCATATCGGGAATCATCGTTAGCACTCTGGGAACTGTAATGTTTGCTTATTAGACTTGCGTGAACACATGAGATCATCGAATTCGACGATATGCTCCTGTGTGCCTTAATGTGAGTTTCGTTGCTCCTCTGTGAATGTCTTGATCGCCGTCCATTTCCACGGTCTGTTTCACTCCCTCCGCCACTGCGTTCTCTGCATGCGCGGCGTGCCTGTTTTGCTCGACTGGGGCTTTCTCCATCGTTTTTGGTATTCGTCTGTGCCTCGTGCGATGCGAGTCTCGTGGCGGCAGTGCATGTGCGTGGCGTCTCGGGTGTGGCGCTTTGCGTGATTCTTCCACGTTTGCATGTCCATCTTGCTGAGCTCGGTTCGCGTCTTCTACAGGCGTGCGAGTGACGCTCTGCGACAGCCGGTGTGTGGGTCCTCTCGACTTCACGTTCAACTTTCTGCTGAAGCAAGAAGCCGAAGGCAAACCGGTAAGGCTCCTTCATTCATTTTTGCAGGTCGTATGCTTTCCGGGTTTTTCCAATTCAGGCAGGGTTCTGCTGTGCCGCCTGGCTCTAGCCTGTTGCCGCGTATCTGCATATCTTCGGCGCCGTGTGGTGTCTCCTGTGACTTGTTTTTGCGTTGAAGTTGATGGCGACCTCGTTCTTCTCGTTTGCGTCTCTGCGCGAACCTTGGCATCCGTTCTCTGTCTCCGTCGCGCTGTGGCATCTCGCTTGCTTCTCCCTGCGCCTTCCGTTCGCCCGGATTCTCTCGTCTTCGGTCTCTCTGGCTCCTCTGTCTCCTCTCGTCGCCTTCGCATGCATCGCCGCTTAGCTCAGTGAGTGCCGACTGGACGTCTGATGAGCTCATCAAATCGGCTTTCAAGAGTCATTCCGAGGGCGCGCGAGATCCTGCGTTTGATTCTCCTTGCATGGCAGCGACTGATCCTGGTGGTTTCGCGTGTCGTACTTTGTAGGGTTCAGGGTATCGCTTGCCCTGCTCTCTCCATCGTCTTGCTGCGCCTTCCTTGGTCTCTCGCGCATGCGTGGACTCAGGATTCACCGCACTACTGCGGTCCGTCGCGTGTTTTTCCGAAGCCTTTTCATGCTTGTTTACTTCGCCGCGTGGTGCTGCTCAGGTGGCGGCCGCGAGTCTCGCTGGTCTCCGTGAGATGGCGCCGTTTGTCTCCTTCGAAGAACTCCCAGAGGCGTCCTTCCGCGAGCTGCTCGACTCCATCCGCGACGGGACCCCTGCGCGCGTCGCCAAGTGCGTGGACGCCTCCAAGCACCGGCGGGCAGCCGCGACGACACAGCTCGTCACGCGGTTCACGGTCATCTGCGTCGCCGCGGAGTTTTACCGTCTCCACGAGTTGGTAGGCCTGCGGGAGAACTCCGTTTTCGAGTCCAGAGTGCGGCACGCAGTGCTACGACTGGAGCGCGTAGACAGCCTCTGGACATCGCCGGGTTTCTGTTAAGCGCGTGTGTATGTGTGTGTGTTTTTTGCGGGCGGCCTGCAGGTGCATCTCGACAGCCTCTGTCGCCTTCTCAACGTCGTAAGTCGCGTCCCTCCGCATGGGGAGCGCGGGATCACGGCTTCATACGTCTGCTTGCGTGACTGCAAGACTCGTCTCGTTTACGCGCGGAGGCACCTAGCGTATTTCAGCCTTCAGCCTCGACGACGCCTCAGCCCAGACGCTGAAACGCGTCGCAGTCTTTACGCGTCTCAGCCCTTGTCATGCAATCAAACAGACACAGAGGCCACCGTGTAGTGTTTCTGGCCTCAGCCCACAGCGAAGCAGAACGTATATGCTTCCCGTCTGCAAGCTTAGCCCAGGTTTTTGTGCGTACATGCACTCCTATAGACGACGACTCCTCAGAGAGTCTGGCACGAGGCACTTTCTGCTGTCGCCTTTTTCGAGATCCTATCGTCCCTCCAACGCGCATAACGTGGTTGGACAGCGGTCACTGAGCTCATGAGGCATGCGTATGACCGTTGCGTTCCGCTCAGCTTGCTCAATGGAGTTCCGCGTTCGCGTTGCATTTGCCTGCAGGCCTTCTGCAGTTCACACTGCAGCGGCAAGCTCGGTTTTGGATTCGTCAACTTCCATGACCACATCTTGTAAGTGTCGGAGGGACAGTCAACTGCAGCACGCAGAGATACAGGGCCGACTGTTCAATTCTGGGGCAAACAGGGGACTCACGTGTCGAGCCACGCACCTGCACGTGCGTGTACGTGCATATATATAAACATATATATATATATAATATGTATAAGGACATGTGCTGATATAAAATATGTGGTTCGCGACGTGTGTTGCTGTGCAGGAGCTCATACTGTGTCATATATACTTACATATATATATGCGCACACCTTGTTACGGATATGGGAATATGAAAGGTATTCCCCTCTGTTTTTGTATAATTTTCACGTTGCACAGTCGGGTGCCGGCAGCGGTTTCGAGCGCAGGCGGCGTGGGGGCGTCCAAGCAGACTGTGAACGGCGCTGCAGCGCAGGGAGACGAGAAACCCGTGCCTTCTGAACTGAAGGAACTAGCCTTCCCATCCCTAGAGCAGATGCTCCAGTGCAACCTCGTAGGTTCATTCCAGCACGTCAGCATATATATATATATATGTTGCATATTCTCTGTACTTAACTTGCTTGATTCGTGACCTCGATGCAGCGTCTCTGAGCGGGTGCTTCGCGATTCGCTCCCAGTCTCAGACGCGGACATGAAGCTTTTTGCGCGGACGTCCGCCTCGGGGTCAGCCTGCACACGCATAGTTGTACTCGTGGGGGTGTTCGCTTGTTGGGTATGTTTGCGTTTTTTTCATGGTACCTCTATTATTTGCCTATCTGGTGCAGACGAGAATAGACGGCCTTAATGATGCTGCCGACATGGCTTATATTTCAAGCGTGAGATCTTCATTTTCCCTTCCGTATATCCACGCAAAATGTCGCCGATCTGCATACGGTGGCCGGCGCTGAGAACGCATATACATGCTTTCGGGAACAAACACGGTTGCTCAGAAGGCACCCGTTCGGCGTGTCGATTAAAGGCGACTGGCAACGGTCGGTGGAGGCTGCCTTCTTCACGTGCGCATTCGAACCCTCACGTGTGTGTTTGTGCTTGGTTTCAGGGCGGAGCTGACCGGAAAGTGGATCCTGCAATTCTCGTCTACCTGAGTAAGTATCCGCTTTCTCACTAGTTGAGGCAACAGGAAATTACCCAGGCACGCAAGCTGCCTTGCTGCCGCACAGCGAGGCGCAAACCTCGTTTCGCATGCCTCACTGCTTGCGTTTGAGTTACACACCTCGAGATCGACCTAGTCAGCTAGACATTTTCTACCACTAAGGCGTCTCTCCGTGAGACGTCCTTCTGCCTTATTTAACGTTTCGCAGAACCCGATATCTGCATGACACCATAGTGTACGTATATCGGCCATTTTTTGTACTCTCACCTTCCGCGCTTTGCTGTCATCCCGTGTAAAGCTATGCAGCGCTGGGAGGCGTCCCAAGAGGAAGCGGCTGCAGTACAGCAGAAAGAGAAGACGCTGGCACGACCGCTTCCCTTTCCTCGCTACGCGCGCGAAGCCGAAGACGACAAATTTGCGGCGTACGCGGACGCGATGCTCCGCGAGCAAGGAGGCGCCGCCACGGCTGCAGCCGAATCGTCGGCAGAGCTCATCAGGTGCGTTTTCGCATTCGTCCTGCACATCCGGTTTTGCGCTTCAAGTCTACAACTTTTTTGTGTCCAGGACAGATAAACCAGACACGCCTGAGAGGTTTTTTGCACGTAGACTGTATGGTAAATATGGATATACCAGGCGACCTGTCCAGAGACTAGGCAGACGGGGGAACGATATTCGTGCAAGAGCTGGTCGTTAGCAGAGGCAGAGACGACGTAGCTCGGCATGAATGTGGGTGGCAAGAGGCAGCCTCGTTAAAACTCATTGTAGACCTGACGGACGACTGCGGCGCATAAGTGGCTAGGCCACGTGAAGTGCATGCGTGGCCGCATATTCAGCAGCGTCCCAGGTGCTTGTGCGGCTCTCCGTGCAGCAGCTGTCAAGTGATCAGAGTGCAGTCCTGCTCGCACGGGTCGTTCACTGGGATCTGCTCTCCGGTGGGATGTCCGTGTTTCCAGAACGGAGGCAGTGTTTGTTGTGAATGCGTGCGTTCGCTTTCTAGCACCCTGCCGATGATGTGGGGGCGTCAGTACACAGTCACAGCGGCGATTGTGGGCGGCGTTCTAGGTGAGCGGAGCATACACGTAAGGCAAGAGCACTGGTTGGTTGAGGACCTTTTGAGTAAGGGTGTTGCTTTGTTGGCGAATAGACGCTCAGCATGTAGGATATTCATCCCGCTTTGCATGCACTCGTCTGTGCCTGCTTCCATACATGCATAAATCTATGCTTATTTACGTATATACATATATACATGTGTTCGTGAGAATCACCAGTCGTAGGGTTTCCTGGCGTCTTCTGCGCCTGTGCATGCATCTTGTCACCCCACGTTCCTCGTCTTTGGAATCGAGGATCTGTCGCCATTTCGTCTTATTTCTTGTTTTTGCTGTGTCTCTACAGCGCAAGAACTGCGGAAGTATATCACGAAAGAACAGGAACCAATCCCCAATTGCCTAGTGTTCAACTTGGACACTTCCACTGCTGCGGTTGCTAGTCTGCCTCCGCCGTCGTCGAAGCCTGCTAAACCCTAGATCCTAGCATATATTCTCTAATGTATCGTTGATCGCCGCTGCATCCGGTTCTACCTGTCGGACGTCGGATGCTGTGTGGTGGGCAACCTCCTGTTCGAAACATGGAACAAACGGTACCTGCAAATGACAACTGTTCCATTTTGTGTGTTGGTCATGCGCGGAGCTACGACGCTGCAGTGGCCATGTTTGCTTGCCCTGGCTCACAAGCCTACTGAGATTCACCCGATCCACAGCCCCAAAAATGCGACTAAGGTATCTCCATACTTCGCCTGCGCACCTTGCACGTTCGTCCATACGTACAGTGGTGCGCAGCCTTATAGCGGGCCTTACGTATTTGGTGGAGCCTCGTGGTAGCAGCAAACTCCGACTTTCCCGCTGTACTGGCCTTGATCCCACTGCCTCACCAACTACTACCCTACTGGCCTGGTTCTAACTTAACCTCTCCACAGAAGGGAGGTCGACTGTAAAACGTGTGGAGCACCGGAGGTACTTGGTTCCTGGGCGTCACGGGCCCAGGCAGACGGTACTGACCCGCGCCACCTTCGACAGCATCGCGGACACTGTGCGAACGACGAAGCGTCTTCGGCCGTTCGGACCCTAGAAAGTGTGTTGTGTAGGCGACTGGTACTCTGTCCGAGGATCAGCCTCGCGTTAGCATGCCAGCCGGCATGGGATGTGAGACGAAAAGTCGCTCACCGTTCGCCTACACTCGCCGTGGTTCCCCCAACTTCAGGGTGAGCCGACTGACCTTGGTACCACGCGTCAGTGCCTGCATAATACACAGTCATTTTCTAATGGAGGATTGTCGGAGCCTTTCAGATCAATCGACAATGGCATGTACGCGGGAGACACAATGACACTTGAAACTCTCGTGGGCGCCCCGGTGCAGCGCTTGTGAGCCCATTGACTTCTAGGCAGCCGTCAACGGGTCTTCGTCTCTGTACTGGGCAGTGGGAGCTTGAAGGTCCTCATTCTCAGAGCTTTGTGCCACGGGTAACGTACACCGTTCTGTGCCAGTCAACGTCAAAGATGGGTTCTGTGTTTCTTCATTTGTGAGGCCCTGCGCCGCCGACTCAACCAGCGTGAAAGGTGGGCTCCCTGCCTAAGACGGGGTTTGGAATACAGACTCGTTCTGCCCTTGATCTTGATCAGGCACGCGGTGCAGCCTTCACTGTATCGAACACCACCTTCCAAGTAAGGAATGCTTCTGTGCACAGCCTGTCTGTGCTCATCCTGGGTTCCTGGGGAGCCCTCCGATGTTCGGCTTCCAGAGCGTCTTGTCAGCCCCAGCTGCAGCCCCCGCATGGTTGTAGAGGCTCCGTCGCATGCGCGGCCCTAGCCCCTCGCACTGTGTTTGACCTGCGCCTGGCCATGATTGTTTCCATGAAAAATGGTTGACATCTCAAATACAAGATCCCTAGCGGGCAGCGGGGAGAGGGAAGGGAATCGGGATTCGCTCAAAGTGAAACTGGAAGAAGACCCGTCCCACACCGACACGCTGCCCGTATTTCCTGCTCACTACCTGCTGAAACCGAGCGTGCCCGCCCGCGAAGATGATGGAGAAGCACGAGTGGGTGAGCGCTTTAGTGGAGAATCTTGGGAAGACGAGGGGCTTCCTCACATGACCGCCAATGGTGTGATTTCTCAGGATGCCTGTGGAAAGGAAGGACAAGAACGCATTGTTTCCGAGACAGGGAATATTTCATCAAATGAGCGTGAGCTTGCTAGCCCGTGCAAAATTCCTGGAGCTGAACCGATTGGTTCAGGGGAACCTGGGGCGCCGGAGCTACCGCAGGAGGTATTGCGGCTGCTTTCAAACCAGCGTGTGCCAGCTGCTGTCGCAAGCATGGAGCTGCAAACGGAAGAGTCCAAAGCTCAAGTGCGCCACGCAGCAGGGGCCCTCGTTGCGATGGCAGACGCGTCTGACGCTGGCACGAACAATAGCCGTCAAAGCGGAAACGCGGCCAACTTTCCTGCGGGACCGACCGCTCGCGAGTCTCTCAACGAAGCTGCAGTTGACGGTATGCGTGCGGAAGACCCCCACTTCCTTGTTGAGGAAAAATGCAGGAATCGGATCAAGTCACCGATAATTCTCTGCCGGTCCACCCGAGCGTCACTCGTCGACAGCCGGCAACTTCGTCGGCATGCGAGTCTCCTCGCTCAATTCCAGACAGAGCTGGAAGGCGTCGGGCTCAATACGTCTGAGGCTGTGAAGCACCGACGTAGTTTCCCCCGTTTCCTCAAAATTTTTGGCAATCAGATGGATCCTGAAAAGCACCTTTTTCCTTTCCCCTTTTTCCTGAAAGCCGCGCAACTTGGACCTACAGACCGAGTGAACGGACGGGTGTATACTTACTCAGGAAAACTTCTCCACTTCCGAGATGAACTCCTACGGGAGTTCATTCGGGCAAAAGAGATAAATCACTTGGTGGTCTGCAACAAGTTACGGTCGCTGCCGGAGAGTCGCGCCTCTCGTCCGCTTCCTACTCGAGCCATGCAGGCAAGTGAAGGGCTGGGTATGGATACGGATGAAGGGGTATGGCCTTGAGGAAAACAGCTCGCAACCGAAATGATAGCACATACGGTAACTTTGAAGCTATTAGATCAGGGGCTGCTTTGATGTAAGACTCACCGACTTCCACTTTCCTGCGATATACGATTTGCGCCGTGCTTATGCACTCGGTCATTTACGAGACGTGTGTCAGTACAAGCGTATGAATCCGTCGGCTGTAGGTCCCGCTAGTGACAGTGCACACGAGGATCTACCATTACGGAACTCAGAGGCGCATACGCGCTCTTTCCTGAAGGTGTCTGCCAGTACATATGAGCTGCGATTTTGTCGTTGCCTCGGTTTCTGTATTGCAGGGGACGGAGTTCCTTCAGCGGTGGTTCGCGTTCGAGGTTCGGTACCTCTATGAGAGAGAGCACATCGCTATCCGAGCGCTGAAGCCGTTAGTTGACTGCATTTTGTCGCTAGAGTGTTTGATGATATCAGAGAAAAAAGAGGTGTCCTTAGCTCCTCCGCAAAACCGACAGCAAGCACTATGCACGATAAGATGTATGCAGAGCTTCTGCGCCTGTCTAAGCGGACTGGCACAAGACACACTTCAGGACACGAAGCGCGTGGAGCTGATTCACGAACCAGAAGTCATCGTCCTGGCCAGCGTGATCCTGTGGAAAGAAAAATGCGAAAGGGAGGCGAACAAAAGCAATCAGGTAAGGACAAAGTGCGTCCATCCAGTCTCGCAGTCCTCCATTTGCAGCGCATTCCTTCCCTCCAACACAGCCCTGCAAGAATCGTAGAAGCGTGCTCGCATATGTGAGAGAGTTGCGCTATCTTTTACCTATGTGAAAGGGTCCTTAGAGAGTGCAGGGAGTAGGAATTCTCGTTGACGAGAATTCCTATATATATATATATATATTGAGTACCTTGATATCGCCGGTGTCAACTGCCGCACACGATGCCCACACGGGTCTGCAGAGACGCCACTGTAGCCACTTGTATCGATCAAAACTGCGAAGAATGCGTGAGCGCCGAAGAGAAATGAAGCCGTCAGTTCCTCCAGACATGAGAGATCGCCGCTTGCGAGCGACGCAGCAGCAGCCGTCACCCACCCTCTCCCGAAGAAACAGGATCTAGATAATCGAACGACCGATTGTATTCCGGCAATTCGTGTGCAGGTTTCGGAACAAAACGGTTTCCACATTGTGGCGAATGTACGTGTTTTCAGGATCTCTTTCCAGCGAAGGCAGCCAAGGCGGAATTGTTTGATGTCGACTACCATAATCATGCTTCCGTCCTTAACGCGCATGCTGAGGATATTGCTTACATGGCGCTGAACAAAAAAGCCGTGGCGCGGTGCCACGATCTCATCGTTTCTTTCAAGAAGTTACGTGATGTTATCTGGGCGCGCCGCGAGTGTCTCGATTATATGGAGCCCCATTTTGCCCAAGATGGCGCATTAATACACAGTGTCAGGGCGTTCGAGGTGGCATACCACCATTGCAAACGCCTTATCCTGAGACCGTGCAACCTAATATAGTGTTTTTGCAGCTGACACAATGCTTGAGAGATACCGCGTGCTTCTCCTGTTTCAGTGTTGCTCAGGCGCGCCATTCGCAAAAATTATTTTCATCGCACTACACAAGGGTGTGCCTTCAAGGACGAGGGCATTGGTGCCCAAAGTGTGACCAACGGGAGGAGGGGACGCAAAGCAATATTGCGGCTTTATAATCAACCGCTCACGTGAGTCGCAACTCGTTTTTTCTGCTTCTTTCCACTTTGCATGCGCCAGTCATCCAGTGTACCTGATCTGCAGCGACGTGACTTGTATTCGGTCGCCCCGCCAGCTCGAAGCCAATACCCGGCCGCAGCACACAGACACTTCGAATCATTCAGACGGGTATCCCCGCGATGGTTTGGGGTGCTCAATATCCTGCAAGTAATGACACTGGACATGCGCGAGGGCGTGCAACGTCTTTCGCCGTGCGAAGGCAGCTTTCCACTTTCGCATTGCTCGCACAGCTCGGAACTCATCCTGAAGTCGAGTCACAATGCAGTGTTTTGTGCTCATAAAAGCCCGCCAAGTACGAAACCCCCGCTGCTGCACTTTCACCACGCGAAAACAGTGCGCCTTTTTGTATGCGAGGCGCGCGGCGTCTGTCTCGAGCCAGTGAGGGTCGGAAGCCCTGCGGATGAACGGCACACGCTGCTTAGTCCTGTGACGCGTTTCCGTCCTTTCTCGTTCGTCTCCCGATCTGCGAAGCTCTGACGCGTCTCTACTCTGCTCTGCCAACCGCCTCCACGCTGCGAAGGCTTGCAGAAGGCTTCCACTCTGCCGTTTGCGGAAAGGTGTCAGTTGTAGACTCGATGCCTGTCCCCCCTTCCTAGACTCCCTCTCGGGACCCGCCAGATCATGCGTTTTAAGCCCCGTGAATGGGCGGAGTGTTTGAACGCGGATAGGAGATGATCCCCAAGACGCTCTTTCCAGAGTCGGCGACCAAGAGGGCCGGGATGTGTCTGTGCTGTTCTCTCCGGATGACGCCGCAGGCGAAGCCGCGACTTGTGCGGCATCGCTTTCTTTCCTGTGGTTCCAAATGGACGTCGTAGGTGCGTTGCTGAGATGTTTCTTCAAACGCGCCTGCACCGCGTCCTCTACCGCCACACCCGACTCTGTCATTTCTGAGAGCGCGGGGCGATCGGCAGTCCAGAACCCGCTGGTCTGTGTCGCGCCGGTTGGTGACGCGGGCGCGCATCCGCCTCCGCTGGTCATCGTGCCTCCACACGAGAGCGCGAACTCCGTCTCATGCAGCCAGACGGTAAAGAACGAGAGAAGAACGGAGTGTCTGCGATGAGATACGACTTGATTGTACGCGGTTCTCAGCCTCCATCTGTAATGCGCCGCCTCACTCCACACGTGAAGGAGCTTCTCGGTAGTCGCCTTGGCCCACGCACTGAGGATGTCCTCGTCTCGAGCCCGCTTCGCCTCGCGGTATTCAAAGTACGCGATAAGGGCTCCCAGCACCTTCCGGCCCTGCTGCCGCAACTGGAATGTGCGCACCTGCTCCGCCTCAGCGAGTTGTTCCCGCCAGGCTCGCCAGAGAGTGCCCAGCGTGTTTCGGTCCTTCCGAGCCGCCACGTGCGCCGCGACCGCTCGGTGGTGCCTGCGAATCCGGGCGGCCTGTCTCCAGAGCGAGAAAACCTGAAATTTTGCCGATCTTCTGAATCGCACGAGCGCAGCCCATTGCTCGAATCGTTGCCGCTGCCAGTTCGCAGCCGCCCTGGCGACAAAGTAGGCTGAGCTTTTCTGCAGACGTCTCCGCTGCGCGCTCAAGAGCTTCCAAGAGTTGAAGGCTCTAACTGCGATGCGCCTGTCGCCAAAGTCCGTCGCCAGCCGATTGAACGTGGCCGCGCGCTTCCAGTCTCGCCACGCAGCAGTGAGAACTTTCTCGTCGCGTGAGGTCACGAGGCACCGAAGGACAAAACGCTCACGCTTCCGTCGCCGCGTCAGGCGATGCCAGTAGAGCAACACATTCTGTGCGTAACGCAGAGCCTTTTCCCTCGCCAAGTCCCGCTGGACACCCCAGAGGAATGCGACTTCTCTCAGATGTGTGAAAAGCTTCCGTTTCCGCTCTGTGAGGCATGCGTTGTAAGCTCGTCTTGCTGATGCCCGCCCACTCGCAAGCGCTCGCCAAGATCTGACTGCCGCGGCGAGACGTATTTTCCTCTTTTCGTTCAAGGAAAACGAGATGTCTCTCTGAATGGTTTTTCCTGCAGTCGTGCTCTCCTGGGATAGCGATCTCCACCTTCGAAATAGCTCAGCTGTCTGGCTCTGGGCATGGAGTCGCCTCTTCTCTCGCAGCCAACTTGATAGTCTCGCCCATCGCAACCACTTCCTGAATGCCGCTTTTACGCGGCGCGGCAGTGCGAGCGCCACCAGTCTGCATCGTACGACGCACTCGCAGTCCACGTGGAACACGCATGTGATAAGGAAATATCCATACTGAAGATAACTCCGGTTATAAGATCCAGCCAACCAAGTTCTTTATGATTTCAGTACATCACCACCACACTACTCTACATAAGACAGCCAAAAGTGATGGATTTCAATACGCTATAACATTAAGGTTACTCCACATCGGCAATGTTATAGGCATCAGCCGGATGGTGACGCTAAGAGAACCTATCACTCACCACCCCCACGTGAAGTGCGAATCATCAGCATATCACCGTTCTCCGTTCTCCGCGCCGTTCCGATCGTGCAACGGGGGGGGGGGACACGGAGTCGCTTTTTCTAGAAATCCGCGCTCACCGGGAGTATTCAGTCTCAGACCGGATCGCAGCCTCCCTCCACGCCCGTAAAACCGTCAACAACGTATCCTGGTGTCGGGACGCGTTAAGCTGCGAAGCGACCATGAGGAGCTTGGAGCATGCCCCGATATATGCATGCCATTTGCGCCAGCCCTTCATGCCTTTTCGTAGCAGGGAGCGCGTATAGCGTCGTGTGGCTACCGCTTCGGCGGCTTGTGCCTGCTCTTGAAGAAGCCGGAACTGCGCAAAAGCTCGCAGTGTTCGAATCTTGAGGAACCGACAGTAGACGGCTTCAGCTGGCGAAACCAGAAAGCGGGGCACAAAGAGACGCGGTGAACAAATCGTGGCAGAAAGGGAAAATCGAAAGGCAGCCGTGTAGACTGCCAGTGTGGAAAGGTCTGCGCTTTTACGGAAACACAAGGATGTCTACAGTGCCAGCCATATGCACTAGAAACTTTTTCAGGTTCACGACGACACCGGCTATAACGCATGGAACTCAACCGCATGAGATCACCTACAGGGCGTCTCACAACAGGGGCACGCCGATACCGTCACACGTCTGATTACGAATGCTGGTGTGCTATGTAAAATCCACGGAGACTCGTGACAATCGACTGCGCCACGCAGCTTGTAGAGGCCCTCATGGCGCTCAACAAAGTCTCACGGGTTGATATGCACCCACCAATAGCTCTCAGCTTATAGCCTTCCTCCACGCCGTTGCGAAACGCCCTCAGGCCGAACGTCTGCAGAAAAGCCTTGCGGGCGCTCCCGGCGTAATGGAGACGCAGCCAGGCGAAAAAGTGCTTCTGCGCGTTGTAGGCAATCGCCTGGAGGCGGCAAATGTCACCTTTAAGACGAAGCTGCATCGTCGTGTGTGCGTGCATACGAAGGCCCAGAAATGCTTGGCGGGCGATTCGCAGGTCCCTGTGTCGCTGCGCATCACAGGCCAACCTACGCATCAGCTGCCGCTCAGAGGTAATCTGCCTCCAAACAGTCAGAAATGTGTGGAGCATCGATGACTGAAATGGAAGTAAATTGCATGGGGCTGCGAGCAGCTTTCTGTTGAGCATCGATTGACTGGCAGTGTCGTCCAGGAGCTGGCTGAGGTCCTCCGTAGAGACGATCGGTTCTGAGACGGAGTCTCGAAAGCAAGGTGATCCAGGGGACAGGGACGAAAGGCAGCCTCCTTGCCTGCCCAGACTCGGTGAATCTGAGTGGAGAAAGGGACGACGTATAACTTTGCTGTTAACTCTGAGTTTCAGTAATGTGTGCTCTACGGGGCTAGGATGGGATTGAGGCCGTCCATCCGTACACCGCACTGTGCCGCCGCCAACAGACTTAAGGGACGCCAAAGCCTGGAATGCAGACCTGGGTCGAGGCTCTAAGGATGCCTTCTTCGCGCTCAACGTTTGTCGGCACTTTATGGGAATTTGTCGCTGGCCTGCGGTCGAACGGCGAAAGTAGCTCAGACGTCCTTTGTTGCTTCTGCTGCATTGATCTGCGCGCGTTTGCCGACTGGCGTTTTCCTGGCTACTTGCTTGGCTCGATAGTTCCTGGTACAACTGCAGTGGGGTCGATAGTTCCGAGTTGTGAACAGGTGGGGTACTTCCACCGGCCTTCAGCCGCAGCAGGGCGCCCTCCCGCTGTCGCAGGGGGACCGATACACCACTCGCAGCATAGCCAGAGGCACGCGACCGATTCCCGGTCTTATCGAAGGTGTCGATGCCGCATCTGACTGACGCAGTTGCGAGACGCGTGCCCTCTCCAGCCCACGACTGCAGAAATTGGAGTGGGTGCGAAGGCGATCGCTGCAGGCGAGCGGCACTTGGAGGCGATGGCGCTTCTGAGGCGTCGAGAGTGGCCCTGCGCTTGGATGACGTGAGCAGCGAGGGGGACGCCCCCCGAGAAGGGGAAATGCGAGACCACTGTGGTGAGGCAGGCCGCGCGGCAGCGCCGGCAGGGATATCAGGTTTGTCTGCAGTTGGCTGTCTCCAGTAGCAGTGGATATCGGCTAGTGTAGGATGGACGAATGTTGTAGAGGCAGCGGTCGAAGCTGTGTTCCACGAGCCGCTCCTAGTAGCATGGCCAAGTTCCTTCACACAAAGAGCGTGTTCTGATCCGCAGCCACGAACACCGGCGCACAATGTAGACGTTGCAGAGACAGTTGCGGGCACGGAGTGTGCTTCCCCGGGCTTCCTAGGGTCAACGAGAAACCTGAGAACTGCGGATGAGGCGTCGAAGTCAGAACCTGAAGGTGATCTGACCGTTGGCTCTTGCGGCTCTCTGCCCTTCGGCGAGACAAACAGTTGAATCCTGTCTAGCTGCATCTTGCTGGCGAAAGAAACAATAATCGTGTACAAACTGATTTCGCGCCTCGTAAAAAACACAAGCAATGCACGATAGCAAGGTCACCGGGACAGGAACACCAACCAAGTGAGGTCAACTTTAAACAAACAATCGGCGTCAACTTATTAACAGGGCAATTAGGAACAGCTGTCTATCCCGTACTGCCTACACTTCCAAAGTCTGGTGCGGTATTTGACAGCCTCCGATGTGGCAGTACTGAGCTACTCTGTTTCACTTTCGGGAACCATTTGCTCCTCGAGGTGGCTCTTCTGTGCAGATGGGAGTATGTTGATGTATGTAAATGAATAGCCGGACACCTTTACATACCAGTTGTGAATGGAGGTCAATAGATGACCTGAATGAAAAAGCCATGAGCTACTTTGACAGGAACTGAGTGGCACTGTTGTTCGCTGTGAGAGGGCAACAAGTGTGGCCCCCCGCCCCGTGTTTCAAGACCCAACGACAACAGCGGTACTCCTCTAATGACTTCCCTCCTCTACGCATAAATTTTTATAGCCCCTTGACACAGGCAAGACGCTTCGAAATACAGGATCTACGAAGGAATAGTAAGAAACGCAGCTACTCATCGCGCCGGTGTCGGCCAGCGGGCGTAACCCGATTTTGGAACTCGAGCGCGCATGCTGCCGAGAAAAGCACACACCAACTGCGGCTGGCCCACATTGTGTACGGGCTGCCCCACTCGATTTTGCCAACACATGCAGGCGGGCGCAACCGAAAGTATCGCCTGCAGAGAAACCGCACACAGAGTTCACATGATCTGACAGGAACCGGCAGCGGAATGCTGCGCGCGGGCATGTTCACACTCTTCTCAGCCTGCTGGAATTGCTCCTGCAGTGGGCATATTCGAGATCAGGAGAAACATTTTGTTCTGCCGAGCACTCAGTGCGGTCGGGACTTTGGTCTCTTGCAAAGGCGGTGGCGGTAGATACTCGAGCCATATAATGCCGTCTCTCACAGACTGTTTGTGTTGACTTAGAACCTGTGTGGAGTTTTCTAGCATCGACTGAAACGCACATGCCAGGCTGTACTGATGGAGAGTTCAGTACAAGTGCATACGTGCTGCGTGTGACTATGTCGTAACCCAGCTAGAGTCGTACCACAACAAAGAGGTCGCTGCTGGACTGAGTGAACTGTCACACTGGTTTGTGGCATCGGTCTGGCGGTAACTAATCTGATTCGGCACAGGGTACATGTTGGACACGATGCAAAAACGCTTCGAAATTATACCGGAGGTGGCTCGATTGCAGGCGCCAAATTTCGCTTGGCAGCCCAAGCCTCATGGGGACAGTGCCTTTGCGTTCGTCTGGTACGGATCGACCGAAGTTGGACTGTACGACTCGTCGGGACAGCGAGTAAGGACACCGAGCTGGGGCTTGTAAAATACATAGACCTGCCACAGATCCTCCGGCCAGCATACTGGCACAACCCCATAGACGGTGTGCAATCCTCTGTGCTATACAACCTCCCGAAATTGCAAGGTCTCTACTGTGATATACCAGTGTCTGGACCATGCTGCAGCCTCACGGCGTTCAGTTATCTGCCAACTTTCACGTCTCTGCCCCTCTCGGTAACAGTAGAGAGTCCTTATGGGCGGACGACGTACTGGTTCTTTGAACAGGCGTTCGATGTCGTCTGGTACAAGGATGTACATCTGCGGTTCTCGTCGCACGAACACAAGCTTGCGAGTGCTCCCGGAAACATGAGTACACAGGCATCCGCGCGCGCGGGAAACGGCTGGCCTCTCAATTGTTGTTGCCACCAAAGAATACTTGCTGTCTCTGATGTCGTTACCTAGGAACTAATGCAGTTTTTCTCTTGGCGCGATCGTTCATCCGTCGGTCACTCTTTCTGTGCTTCGCTCTCAGTACGCGCGGCTCTACCTAGAGACGAACTCATCCGTCACTTCGCTTTCGTGGGATAGAGATGGGGAATGTCTCGCTGTTTCACAGACAGGCGGTGCAGGTACGCGGCTATCGAATATGCGTAAACGGAATTTTCATCCTGCGACATGCGCAAAGTGTGCTCAATACAAAAGGCACTGCACCAAGGTAGAAATCGCGTCTGACAACTCGCACGTCTTCGACAGCGCCTCCAAATACACTCTCTCGATGTGACAGCCACATCTGCTACCAGAAATACCATCCGCTGTCGGCTACGTTGTGGCGCCCCTTGCAGTCCTAGGATAATCTCGTACTAAAAGCATCGTCCCAACGCCCCTGTAAAGCAGGCGGACGAGGCGTAATCACCATGCGCATTTCGCTATGATCCGTTGGAATGCTGCGAACGGGGTTGCCTGCATGTGCATGGTCTGTAGACGTCACCCTCTGGGACGCGCAAACACAGACAGCAAGCGTCCTCGATACCGGAGGAAGAGAAGTGACCTTCATGGAGTGGTCGGCAGTCGGTCACACACTGGCCGTGGGGACGTCCAAGGGGCTCGTTATCCTGTACGACCGAGATACGAAGAAGAGAGAGACAGTCCTGGGCCCCCACACGCGAGCAATAAGAGCTGGCAGCTGGGGCGCCGGCAGTGTCGTCGCCGTGGGTAGCGAGGATAAACTAGTTTCGCTGCTCACATCAGACGGTGAGAACCCAGGCTAGCCCTTCAAGTAGCACCTGAGGGACAGCGGTTCTCTCAGAGGTTTTATTGCCTTTTTTCCACACTCACATGTGAGGGATTTCACGGCAAAGCGGAATCTCACCCAGGTGGCCCCCAGGATCCCGTGGCGTGGGATAGTTTACGCAGCATAGAAACCTGGATAGCGCATACTTGAAGGCACAACTGAGTCTGGCGAGTTTCCTCAGCGGCGGCCCTATAGTCACTTCATGTGCGTTGCCATAATGAACCAGGTGCCTTGGTGCAGGCCTTCCAGACGCCAATGCAACCGAGTCTCATTCGCTGTGCCCGAGCGCCCAGCGGAACTGCGGAACCCCACTCAAGCACGTTCAGCGTACTCGTGGGGGATCAGTCCGTCTTCGTTTACTCTTCAGGCAACTCATCTAATCCCCTCGGTGAGGACTTGCTTTCTGTGTAGCCGCAGCGTGTCGACGGCAATCTTCTGTGTGTGGGCGGCTCTCTCCCAAAAAAGGGGAATTTCGCGAGCTGCAGCAAGTCAGATGTGTAAGATCGATCGATAGACCCCACGAGTAGTTTCGCAGTGTGAACCAAAAGAAAAAAATGTGATTGGTGAGAATCCAAGGCTTCAACGCGTTAAATATTTGCAGCCCTTTGCCAGTTGCGCCTGCATTCTCTTCATAATGGGCTTTTCAAGAGGCTGTGCCCGGCGGCGGGCCTGATGGCTGTGCGCCGATTGCACCCGGTTGTTGTGCGTTTGTGTCAGAAATTTGTCTCAACCGCGGGTTCGTCAGTGACATGACTTGGGTGGACGACGCGGCGCTCATTCTCGGATACAGCACCGGCGACGTGGTGGTTCTCAAGGTCGATGTGAGACAGAATACAGTCGAGACAGTCGTTTCCCACCGAATCTTTGCACAGTTTCTGGACGGAATAGCCTTTGCCCCGTCCACCAGACAAGCTGCCCTGGCAGGTACGCAAGTCACGCAGCAACGCCTTTCACTGCAGGTGTGCCGAGCCCATGACCTGGCGTGTGCGAGTGAAGGCCCAGAATAGAGGTAATATGAAGCCGAGACGCAGTGAAATTGGGGCAATCGTCTTTACAGCAGCTGAAATCCACGCGGCGAACAGTCGGCCGACTGCTCAGGGCGAGGATTCATCCAGACTTCGTTTAGCGATGATAAAGGAACTGTGTCGCGCAAAGGGTCGAGTCAGTCCAGTCCTCAGGCGCTACTTCTGATTCCCACTGGCGTGCTTGGGTTCACCCCTTGCGGAGACGTACGAAGGCGCTTCCCTCCACTCTCCCTCCACCTGCTCAAGAGATGTCGGCCGCCCTCAGCGGCAGACTGCATGTGTAATCGGTTTCGCCTTGCCGGTTCTCAGGAGATGGCGTCATCAGACTGATGAGTGCTGACAGCTGGGAGGAGGTTAACGAAGGCGTCCAGTTGCATCCGCAGACCGGCCGGATCTCCCAGATTGCCTGGTCTCATAATGGCGAGCTCCTTTCTTTCTGCACAAACACAGGTACCCAGCGACTGTGTCTGGCTATTTCTTGGCAATCAATCCAGCTGCCCAAGATGTTCCGTCACTTCCCGTCTCTGATAAAAGGCACCAGGACTGCTGCTAACAAAGGCACTCTGGCCGCGGGCTCGATTCGCCGCATTTGCCGAGACTCTGGGAAGGCAGCCTCCAGCGCCACCTGGCCAACGCGTTTTTCTTTTCCCGCAGAGAACCCTACGGAGGAGCCGTGTGAATCCTACCGATCCTGCCGTCGCCACAAAACGCCTGCATGCCTCGTTGTGGCCTCGTATGTGTCGCGCAGGTTACACAGGCTGTTACTCGGCCAGACGACTTTCCCTTGCGGCGTCCTTTCAAACCAAAATCCTCCATGCCACCTCACTCAGCGGCTTCTCCCTCACAGGTAGGGCACCTGACGAGGAGACGGGGTTCTGATCCTTCTGGTCTCCGCTCAGTTCCACGGTGAGTGAACCTGATTCGAAGGCGAACGTGGAAAAAATACTAAGAAGAGTCGCCGGAGCCCACAGGAGATGCAGGCATCCTCCGGCCGCTGCTTCTGCAGACGCTCGCGACCAAGGCTGCAGCGTGCCCCCCCTCACGGTGGACTTCGAGCCTACGATCGCGGGCTGCGGCCCGCGTCACTGCGCGCTTGGCAGGGGCAATTCGGTCAAGTATTTCCGCTTTGATTTCTGTAACGTAAGCGGTTTTTAGGCGCCTGCGTGGCGGCGGATGAAGAGGATGCCGTGCAAGTTGAGAGGACGGACTGCGGCTCATGACGGTGCCGCGCACGGTCTCGCCTCGAGCGCTTCTTGCCGCTCAGGCCCGAAAGCTCGTTCTTGGCGTCTCCGGTCCCTTGGAGCCTCTGTTGCCTTTAACAACGCCACCGCAGCCCAGAACTAGCGCTATGGACGACTTCTGTTGAACAAACTGTGGGGTTAAGCGAGCGCAGTTCGCCAGCGCCGGCGAACCTACCGCTTGCCCCCCCAGTAGGGTAACTGCACAATAAACCAGTGGCGCATGTATCTCTGTCTAAAACACACAGTGCGTCACATATCCGACGTCCGCAAAGCCTAAATCCTAGTACGCAGTTCCCTCTACTGAGACTCTCGCGTGCTTTTGCTGCGCACGTGTGTGGACTGCCTCAGGGAACGTGTGAGCCAGCGATGAGCTATCAGCTGGATTCAAGGATTGCGATTGTGGCGATAGGCCATTCCAAGGCTGCGATTTTAGCAGGGGGTCGGGTACGCCGGCGGGTCATCGCGCGGCATCTGCAGCTGCGTGTCGTGTGTAAAAACACACCGTTTGACACTACAGCGGCTCCAACGTGAATCGGATATCCTTCAGAAGCCTCTTGTGCATTTGCTAGCGTTCAACATTTAGATAGAGAAACAGCATCAGGATGGTAACCTAGGATGTTGCTTAGCAGGTTGTTCGGATCTGAGCAGACGGACAGCTGCATGCAGCAAGGCGCGACCAGCGCGAGTCGTGAGACCCTTCTTCATGCACCCTAGAGATTAGTGCCCTCTTCCCTGATGTGTTAGGGGTAGAGCAACACCGAAAAGGAGTCAGGCGTTAAACGAACTTGTGCCTCGTTCCCCAGTAGGGCTGGTGTGTTGGCTCTGGGCGCGCGATGGCGAGCTTTCTCTGCAAGGCGAATGCTTGCCTCCCCTCAGGTGTATGTGCACTCGCTCGAGGCTGGTGAGAGCTCCCTCGAGTGCCTGCCGAATCGGGACAACCAGGCGTCTGCCACTGCGTGCGCAATCGCGGACGATTTTCTCGTCGTCGCTCACTCCGGCTCCTACTTGACCTATTTCTCACTCACTGAGAAAACCGGCCTGTGTGAGTACCGGCATGCCGTCGCCATCACATCGCTCTACCCGAACCCGTCGTGCACGAAGACGGTTTTCCAGGACGCAGAGGGAGGCATTTTCCTTCACAGTCCTTGCACGGAGACCTGCATGCGGTAAGACCTGCCGAAGGGCAGCTCGACGGGTCGAGAGACGCTGCCGAGCTTTGTGGTTAAGACCAGTTTAGATGTGATCACTTATATATATATCTATCTGACGAAGCCGAGAGGCCTAGCGCGGACGCAAGCCGCAGCTTCGCTTGCCTCGAACACAGATCGCCGACTCGCCGACTGGGCATCTCGCTTCTCCAGCGCCACCTTTGCACGTTTGGAGGCGCGGTTGTTTGGTGATACTCAGCGTGGCGAAAACAGAGACGCCCCTCGCAGCAGTCCTGTGGGACATGGGCGAGCGGACCATCTTTATCTGCTGCACGGAAACCCGCGCGACGACTTACTGCTACATGCCTTTCTACATCGCAGGCGAGGCCGTCAGGGAGGTAGGCTGGGCGGTACCAGGGAAAAGACAAAACAGCTGCCCCGTGAGGCGATTTCTCCAGCGGCGGGATCTTTTTAGACCGTAAATAGAACGCTAACCGGGAGGCGGATTCGGGGCAGGGGTCGTCGCGTGCAATCGCTGTTTAGTGACGCGCACTCCAAAAATCTCATTGAAAACGTGCGGAGCCGCGACAAGCGCACCGCCGGCCCTGTCCGCAGCGAACAGGTTCACATTTGGCGACTGGGTCATGCCCGCTCTCGCATGGGCGCCTCAGGTCAAATCTTTGGACAGGAGTTTAAGGTTCGATGCGCAACGAGCCTCAAGCCTGACGGAGTTTCCCGAGGGCGGCGGGCAGCCGCTTACCCTCCTGAACGGTACGCCGCCCGTCGCCCCGAGCGCGAGCATGCAGAGAGCGCTGCTCCAGTATAAAAACCAAAAGAGGTCTTCGGCTTGAGCTTTTTCGTTGGCGCTAGATGCCTGGCTGCTGCGCGCTTCCTACGCTGCTCGTCGCGGCTTCTGCAGGGTGGGCTTCGCGCCTCTGGTTCGCTGCTTCAGCACATGCAGCAGCGCTTGTGAACCGGGTACTTTCTTTGTGCGACGTCTAGGCATCCTCACATACAAACTCCCGAGTGGAAAACTCGCGACGCTGTGTCTGAAGACGCACACATCAATCGTCCTGGAGCACAAAGGTGAGGTCCCCGAACGCCACGACTGTGTCGGCGGTTCCTCTTAAGAATCAATTCCAACTGCAAACGAAGCGCTCACCCCCTCGAGAAGGCCGAAGGAAAGTCACCTGCACGTGATATCGGCGGAGGCAGAAACGTCTCGCCGTGATCGCCGCCCGGTGTGTGGAGACTCAATTTTCGGTTGGTGTTTCCGCTCGGTCTGCCATCAGGCCTTAGCCCGGAGAAGGCACTTCCTAAGCTGCTGCAGCTCGTCTCCCTCAACAAGATCTCCGAATCCTTTGAGGTCGCTCGCGACTGCGTCGGCCTCCAGCCCTCCGCCGCGAGTAGCCGTAAGTGTGCCTGCCCTGCCTCAGATGAGAGATGCGAAAAGCAGTCTTCTGCAGGCGCGTTTGCCGGCACGACGATGTCTTACGAACCACCACAGAGTCAAAACGCATCAGCTGCATAGATGCGCTTCTGGTTCTTTTTTTAGGGGCTTTTGGCGCTTTCACGCGTGCGCTGTTTCCTCTTGCTCTGCTCCAGTGCACCGGCAAATATGGGAGCTCCTCGGCAAGGCGGCGCTGGACAATTTAGACCTAGACGGTGCCGAAAAGGCGTATCAGCGGATCCCGAGACCGGACATGCTCCTGTGGCTGAAGGACATTCGCCAGCAAAGCGACGAAAAACTCGTGGCCGCTGGAAACATATACAGTGAGCTGCTGCACGTACGCCTCACGGCTTCAGACGTCTGCAAGGTCCCTGGCGTGGCACATGCCCCCTTGAAGGCCTTCTCGAGACACGGCACGCTCAGAATCATCTTTTTCCTTTTGAGTTTAAAAAGGTTCAATTACGGAAGAAGTAGTTTTTTCTCTCCATTGCTAAGTTCAATACGTATTATGATGAAGGTGATACACAGTTTTTGGCAAAACATTTTTCATTTTTGAACCCATTAAATCAAATATCAACATATGTAAAACACTGGTGGCGGCAGCGATACCGATACGGACTCTGCAAAGGCTTGCCTGCAGTTCATACGGAGGAGTTTGACAAGGCGGAAGAGGCGTTTCTGAAGTCGACGCAGCCGACGTTGGCGCTCGACCTGCTGATGGACTTGCAGACGTGGGACAGAGCCTTGACCCTGGCGCAGGTATGACACCGTACTCTATCATCCTGGGAATGAAACGCAGCAAACGCGTGAACAGGCGCATTAGAGGAGCGTCGTATCAAAAGCAGGTACAATTGGACGGCTTTGGGGGGTTGCTGCGAGTGATGTATGTTTTCTAGAAAGACACAAGACACGGGCATGTCGAACCCCTCGTGTGCGTCTGTTGACAGCAGCTCGACCCGAGCAGACTCGGCATGCTTCATCTCCGTTACGCCCAAGCTCTGGAGGACGAAGGCAAGTTTCAGCAGGCGCTGCGCCACTACGAGCGAGCTCGGGAGAAGCTCGACAGCCACCAGGCCGGTTGGAAGCCTCGGGACTGCGATCATCATCAGTCGAACTCATCGGGCGATTCTCCAGAGGAAAGAGAGAACGCAGCAAACAAGCGCCAGAAACCGACCGCCCCAGAGGCGCGGCCGGATGCATGCGTCTGCCTCGCCGGCATGGCGCGGTGCGCTATCCGCATTGGAGAGATTCAGCGAGGCATGCAAATGGCCGTCGACCTGGGCGACCCCCGGGTGCTGGAGGAAGGTGCAGCGCTTCTCGAGAAGCTCAAGCAGCTGCCAGAGGCGGCGCGCCTACATGAGAAGGCGGGCAACATCCAAAAAGCCGCCACAATGTACATCGAGGTGAGGCATCTGCCTAGAGTCATGGCAGCGAGTTGCAGCATCGTGAGAGCCGTTTCTTCGTCGCTGGTTGGAGGCTGTATGCACCAATTACTCCGTCTCAAATTCTATCGCTAAGCGTGGGAGTCACATCACATTCCCTCGCGGTGCCAGAATGCATTTTCTGAAAGGAGCCATCCAAGCGGCCTCTGAGGCGGGAGGCGGGGGTGCCTCGAGGGGAAGCGGCTAGCTGGACGCTGGTTCCCAGTGCTGAAGGCTGTCCGCAGAGTCCATCGCGGCCGCGGAGGGGCATCTGTATGACGAGCAGGCGCTTGATTTGCGTAAGCGTGTCCCGCGCGGACGCCTCACGTTATGGAGCGTTGGATCGCGCAGCCTGCCGCTTTCGTTCGCCTGCAGACCCACGAATTTGACAAGGCGGCCCAGCTGATGAAACACCTCGACTCGCCGAGGCTGCAGCTGCTCTGGGCGCAGGCGAAGGAGGCGCAAGGCTTCTTCGCCGAGGCGGTGGCGGCATACGCAAAGGCGAAGAATAACCAAGCCGTGGTTCGAATCATGGTATGGCAACCTGCGCAAAGCGTCTACCGTTCGGAGAACGCTGAGAGAAAGAGGCACTGCTTGCGAAACTCACTGCCTTCCACCGCCACCAACATACAAACCCAGCCAGGCTAATGGCGGATTTGATTCGTTCCCTAGGTGGGGGCGGGGACGGGGACGACGAAGCAGTTCCCAAGTCATTCGTTGCACACGGCAAGCTGGTCAGGCTGTCTGGAAGAGGCGGACGCTGGCGTGCGTTCGTATCTGCCGTTCGCTGCTGCAAACGCAGCTTTATCACCTTCACCAAGAGCAAGAAGCCTTCAACTGGGTTCGTCAAACTCGATCCTCGTCCGCGGCGGAAACCGCTGCGGAGTTCTGCAGGTGGGTGTGCGTCTACACACATCTAAGCCAGCCTATATGGCCGTCAGGCGTTTGCTAGCACTCCCCGGAGTGAGAGTTCGGCGTTTTCTCGAATAGCTTTTGGGCCTAGAGCACCATGCTTTGCAAGCGGCTGTAGGCACTCATCGCTGTAATCGTGTACGTCTTCCAACTGCAGGAAAAGAGGTCTAGTTCGAGAAGCTGTCGAGTTTCTGGTGGCCGCCGGGCGCGTAGACGAGGCGCTCGAGTTGGCTAAAGAGCGAGATGAAATGGAGTCCCTCGTTCACGTGAGAAGCTTATTCTAATCCACACAGTGTGCAAGCGCAGGGGATCCACTACAACAGAGGCCAGTCACTCGCTCTGCTTTGAAGAGTCGTCGGAGTTCCTGGTGCGCAGCCGCGAGTTGCGACAACACTTGTGTGAGACACACTCATACTGTATAGTTTTGTTCGTATACCCGAATGACGGCATTCACTGTAAAACAAAGGCGCGGAACAACAGTCGAATGGAAGCCGACTCTCCTCATGGCTCGCGAGGCCAAGGAAAGGTGTACGCCAAATCTGCGCGAGGTTGCACAGGGAGACATGTGTTGCTGTTTTGCGCGGACGAGCCTTGGACGCACACCCCGAATGCAGTTCCACGTCACATTTCACGTCTAAGCTGCGTTGTCTTGAGCCGTGCAGAGTGGAGGTTCAGGACTGGGGCCAGACGTTCAGAAGAGCATCGCTCTCTACTACGAGAAACAACATCTGCTAGTGGAGGCGGCGCGGCACTACGCCAACAGCGGGCTGGCAGAAAAGGCCCTCGATCTCTACTTGCGCGTACGCCCAAAACAGCCTAGCATCGGGAATGCTGGAAGACGCAGTGAGGGAGGGTTTTCGTGTTTGGCAATCCGAAATGCGAATTGGCTCCGCGGCTAGACGTCCTTGTATTGTGCAGTCAGCATCAGGCGTTGGATAACAGTCTGCAACTTTTGCGTACGATACTGTGCGGAGCTTGTTCTCGCGAGCTGCCCATAGCCTTGGAAACCGTGTGGACGCCCTCCAGTCTAGAGGCTGTGTCCAGGCTCTCGCGCACATTTGAAAGGAGATGTGCTGTGCGACAATACAGGCGGATCAACCGGCCTATGACGCTGCCATCGACCTCGTGGGACGCACGCGGGACGCCCGCCTCATCCGCGTTCTTCAAGAGCGTCTCGAAGGTGAGAGGATTTAGTTTTCAAAGGCCTCGTAAACACCTCCTGCGTTTCGGAACAACTTAATCACTAGCCTGGTTGTGGGTCACCTAAACGGGCGCCTTCGCCATGCTAAAGCCACGGAAACAACCTTTACGTCTGGGTGCGGGCACAACACTGAAGCCAGAAGGTGCTAGCTGTCTCTGTATACGTGACGCCTGACAGGCATATCCGACGGCATTCCAAAAGACCCTGTTTTCATTCACAGGTGAGAGCCTCAGCGAGCTGGTAGACGCCTCATTTGCCGCTGTCGGGAATCGTCGCACTTCCTTTCGATTCGAGCCTTATTATTGAAAGCGGCACACTCTTCAGAGTGTTCGCAGGACGTTTTAGTGTGGCCGCGTACACGAGTGTTTACGACGCTTTTGATCTGCCGCCTTGCCTGATAGCTTTCAACTTTATCAGTCTCCAATTTACCCCTCACAGAGGTAGTAGTATATCTGCTGTAAGGCCTCCGGTCTACTCGATGAACCGATTTCGTGCAGATTCCATGTTGCCCTAGGCAACCACGCTGAAGCCGCGAACTGCGCATGCAGAGTGGCGCGCAAAGAGCAGGAAGACGGTCAATACAAAGCGGCTCACGAGGTTCTGTTTCGCGCGTGGAAGGACCTGGAAAAGCAACAGTTGGAGGTGCCCGAGCAGCTTTTTAGCCATTTCGCCACTCTCCATTCCTACATACTCGTGCGGCGACTAATGCGCGACGGTGACTTCACCACTGCCGCGTTCCTCCTCGAGAGAGTGCTAGAAAACATACAAGGGTAAGCCCGCGCTTTTCACGTCCTTCGCGGCGTCCTGCTTCGGGTGCGAATTTCTAACTGGTCAGACGTCATTAACGAGGCAGCGGGTAACAACGCACATAGGCACGAAATCACTGTCAAGACAGAGAACCCAACGGGTGCCTCGCAACAGCATTTACGACGCCCTCCCCAATTCATTCCTTGAGACACCTGAGCTTGAGGAGTAATACGTGAATGCCCCTGCTAGCACCAACTCCAGGATCGTCATCAGAGGAAGTACCCTGGTGCAGCATTTCGGTCTCCCACACTGGTCGCACTTCCGTCCCTTCAGAGTCTGCGGTCTGAGGCGGCCACCGTATCGCTTGCAGGTTCGAAACCCATGCGGCATCCATCCTGACGTCCGCGATCTTGGTGTTTCAACGAGCGTCGATGAAACGCCGCGCTCACAAGTACTCGTGCCAGCTGCTCATTTGGCACGAGTGGCGACAAAAGATCCCCGAAAAACACAGGCGCACGGTGGAAACGTGCGCGAGGAAACCGCCTTTGTCCGTAGAGGCTGACCCCGAGCCTGCGACCTCTCCCTGCCCGTTCTGTAGTTCGCCTCTTCCAGACTTCACATTGGCTTGCAGCGCTTGCGTGGTACGGCGCCACTCGATGTACAGCCGGATTGAGTGATGACGGCGATGTGAACCTGATGCTGCCGCGTCATCACCCCTCAACGGACTCGTAGAACGTTTAGAAGAGCATATACCAGGGTGCACGTCTTAGTGTAACTGTGCCAACGCGTTGGCTGCACGCACAGCGACGCCAGCCCTGTTCCGCCATGCGCGAGAAGATGTCTTATTCGCATGTAGCCGAACATAGAGGAACCTAACAGCGGCCATTTTGCGATTCAGTTTATCAAACCAGCATCGCCCTCTCTTGCCAGAGAAGCTCCGGTCTCATTCGATATTCAGTGGCTGATCCCTTCTTTGTCGTGCTGGACCCATCGCCAGAAAACATCCCCGTTTTGCATCGCCAGCGGCAAGCATCTGCTCGAAGGCAACTGCGCCCAATGCCCACATTGCAATTTTCCTGCTCGCGTAAGCCAAATAAGCAGATGCGCCATTTAAGCATGAGCGTAACTAAATGCGTCTTAAGTAGGTGGTGAGAACGGGGTGCTATCGCGCCTTCTGTGTGTTTGCCTGGAAAGACTGCCTCAGAGTCTCCGTATGCGAGTTGCGGGTGACTTACGTGCTACGTACCGCTCGCCGCCATAAGCTGCTGCAACTGGTCACGACTGACACAAGAAATCAAGATAATCTTTAGGTGGTGGAACTGTGGGTATCATCGCAGCTGCACGTGATCAGCATGCGACTCTCCCCAAGCTGCTGGTGAAGCGGTTGGTATCACGATCGCAGGGCGTGCTTACGGATTTATCCCTGTTTACAGGCCACAGCGCTCCAGGACTTGCTTACTACCGAGGAGATTTGTCCTATGTGTGAAATGGCCTTAGCTCCCGGAGATATTGTTCTTGTAGAAGCAAGCTCATTTCTTCGACGTGCGGCCCACACTGAACCCCATGCAGAAGAAGGTGCCGCCGCGGATGTTGTAAAAAATACAACTGAGGCAAGGACGTCCGGGGACGGGCAGTCAGAAAAGCTCGCCTTCATTAACGCTGCCATGGATTTGGTCGCTGTGACTGTAACGAATGCTGGTATTCCTGTTGAAGACTCGGATCAGCACGAAAAAACGCTTGAGTGAAGCTGTTCCACTTGAAAGCTCACCCGCTCGATATCGGGCTCACTGCAGAATTCTAGTCAATGCCGCTCTTCAGAGAAGTTGTATTGCACGAGTGAACGTCGGTGGATTGCCGGCAGTCCCTTCCATGCATTGATACTAGAATTACATTACCAACACCGACCTCTTTTCCAACGCACCTGCGACTTACATGTACTCTTACTCTTACCGAAGGCTGCACAGCGTAATCTTCGTAGTATTAAAGTATTGAAGGCCTATATACCTTCTTTATATTGGATATTTCGACACCAGGAAATGTGGCTACTGCAATTGATATCTGCGTGTGTGATCGTTGACGCACACTGGAGTCGCCAAACGCCCACATCTGCCGCTGCATAGCTTCCGTCGATTGCGCCGGGTAGCGTTTGCCCAGTGTGGATAGCGCTATCTTCGCAACACCACCAGCGACACAAAAACAATATGCCGCGCGGCGGCGACAGGGGGGCACTACCTGGCGGCCTCGAGAGACTGAAAATATGTGCGTCGTTCTTATGCGCAGGAGCATGTGTGTTACTACTTGTATGACGTTCCTGCCGCTGCACACAGATATGTGCGTTCTCAGTAGATAAGTGCGCGACCAATCGACGTCAGTCGTAGCTCTGGCCACAAAATTTATATATGCTGCGCAGACAAGGGGGGCAGGTACGTCCGCGCCGAAGGGCAAAAAATGCCAGTACACACGCGAAAAGCTGCCCAGTCTATGTGAATGCTGAACGAGCCCCCAATCCAGTTCGTACACTGTGCAAAGTTGGTAGCCCGCTCCGGGTCTCCGCTTGCATTTGACGGACTGAAAGACCAACAGCTCACTGAGGAAAATAAAATAGCAAAATGCGTATAGTCATTCTTCCGTTGCAGCACAGTGCGACTTCATGACATGGCCGTGCAGCGAGCCCCTTCGAAAGGACAAACTCGAGACCCAGCCGTGTTTTTGGAACAAGGGTTGGGAGCCAACGCACGCATTCGCTTTGCCTCTATATTACATTCTCCCAGTCTTGGGTTGGCCCGCATGTTGCCATTTCAATAGGGTAACCGTTGCAATTCGCATCAACCCTCCTGTCAAAGAAAGAGAGGCTTCCCCTGGGAAAGAGCATTCTGCCCTCTAGTTTCATTCTGGAGCCGTGTGCGTGGAGCTAGACATGCAGAAGAAAGAGCCTCCCTGAAGCAATATGGCTCATTCTGTTCAACTAGGAAAGCTACTGCTTGTGATATCGCCACGTTTGTCGAGCAACGCTACCAACAGTGAGGCGGGCGAAGCCCACAACGCAGAAAGCCCCGATGGCCAGCATTCCGCATCGTGAATTGCCGTTTAAAAAGCTTACTGAAGTTGTTGTCCCATCCCTGGCGTGTACAGAGCTCCCACCTCTAGACAGGCCAGCTTCTGACATGTCGTCAGACGTCCTTCTGCTGGCATTTGTCTGAGTGCACACGCGCTATTTGTCTCAGACATTTCGCCGCCCATACCTGACGAGAATCTGTTCTACTTCCTTTTCCTCCAGAGGAGCTGCCCTCGCTGCAAGATATGCCCCTGGGTCCTCTTCGTTTCTGATCTAGAGAATGCCGGGGAAGACCGGCATCTTCCGTGTTCAAAAGGTTTCCGCTGCGTTCAACGCTCTCTAGCGCGGTGCAGAGGTGTGTGAGGCGTATTGTACATGTGGTATTCGTAGTGTTAGCAAGCACTATGCTGAGATCTTAAGCCAGCGGAGGGCATTTCGTGGTAGCGGCCTGCCTGACACGATGCAACACGACAACGGGAAACAGGCAGGGAGGCTGTCTGTGTATCTCCTGGGAGCTGTGCTGAGAGCGTGCTCGTTGTTGATAATTGGAAGCGCATTCTTTTTGCTGCCGTTGGAGCAACTCGGATCCACTCCAGTTCCTCAACATGTGTGCCTTGTCGCTGGGGCGCGGATAACGTCAGGGGTTCTGCAGAAGGACGGTGGTGCTCAGGTAGGACAAGACTGTTTGCAATAGTGGCAAGATATCATTGGCCCTTTCACAGTGGGAAATTTGTCTCGCGTCAGCGTATCGATGGGACTTCTGTTTCGGCTAGCAAATACGATGGACATAACAAATCCTTGTACGGTTTGCACCTACTTAACACTCCAAGCGCCCATGGGACCCGCGCGACGACTGACACTCCTGACCTAGACGCCTCATTCTGCACCACAACAAGCCAACCGTTCAAACAATATCGGTAACACTCTTCGTCAGGAGCTGCTGAGGCGCTTTGCTGTTTCAGATCTGCCTTGCGCTATTCGAGCGCCGTCGAAGGAATTATTTACACACTTGTCCTTGTCTTCCGGTATCTTTGACAGCAAGCGCCTGGCGCTTGCCTTACAATGCTTCCACAGCGCACCACATCGGGACCAGATTGAGAACGGCCACGTATTGCAATTTGACACTCTCAAGCGTGCGCCTCTTGTATGAGTGCATGTGAACCTTCCACTCTGAAGTGAACTGCGAAACGAAGCACGGGTAGGGGCCAGCTGCGACATTTGGCGACAAATATGTGGCTGTGTGTTCCTTGTCTGCACCGGTTGCGTGCTTCGCAGACAAAGTCCACGCCGGCGGCAGCCGATCGGGTTTCGTCACACCCGCCTCTCAGCCCTGATTGGAACAAGCGCAATCGCGGCCACAGAGAAACTAAGGAGGCTGAGTTACTCCGAACGGCTATCGGCGGCGGAGCGATTGAAATATACAACTTCCATGTACCAGGCTCTACTCCGACGAACACAAAGGTGAGGGATATCTTTCTAGTTCGTCTATGAACAAGCTGCCAGCGCTCGCGCAGTCCTCTATTGGACGAATTAGTCCAGGAGGCTGAGGTGAGTCTGTATCCGAAGGTAACATGTTCAGATGTTGATGACAGGAGTCCTGTGCTATGCTAGCAGAGACACGTATTCAGGAATTGCTCTAGTGTGCCCGGGATAGCGACTTGTGCATGCACCCACGAAACGAACTGTGGCATGTGAGGTCGCTGCTCAGTCGAAATGTTTTCACTCGGCGGGTGTGCCGCAGACCGGTGTCAGAATTCCTTTTTTCCTGCTGTGGCTTTCTGTACAGCACAGAGAGGTGACCACGGCATTGGGGCGGGAACCGCATCTACCAGAGTATAGCACATTCGGTATCGGTCGGTTGTCTGACTCGCCATCGACAACAGAACAGAGCCCTGGGCTGCCGCGCCTTGGAACGCACAGTCGGCGTGACTGGTCACAGCCGGGTTTTGATTCCGCAACCTCTTCCATTCTTGTTCAAGTTACCCTTACGCACGATGATCCTACACGGGAGTTCGCGGAATCTCCAATCGAAAGCCTTCTCGCATCCCTTGACATGGCCGGAGAGGCCCCAGTAGCAGGACGAGAGGGAAGGAGTGAACGCCCAGGCCGTGTGGTTGAGTCTTCCGTGCAGCAGAATACGGACGGCCAAGGAGCTCTGGAGAATCCCGAAAACACAACAGGAGTTCCCGTATCTGCGGACCGCGCAGAGACGACACATCACCCTGTCGGCCGAAAGAATCGAAAACCAGTGTTTTCAGCCCCCAAGGAATCCACGACTACGAGTGGAAAAGAGAGACGAGGCGAGCCCCACAGTTCGCCGGTGTCCGGTGAAGTGTCTGCAGCCCTGCCGGAGACTCTACAGAAGCGGCTTGACTCAGCTCAGGAGAACGGCAGTGACGTCGAAAAGGCAACAGTGAAGGATCTCAATCGGCTCGTGTCTCGAGCCCTGGAACAGCAAGTATCACTGGACAAAGAGTGGACGCGGTACGAGTCGGTTGAGGTAGAGCGTTTGAGGCTGCTTGATAACAGAGGCGACAGCAGATTGCTCGTAGACACTCACCGCCACAACCTTCGGGAGGCACGAGCGGAATTCTACACGCATTGGAATCATCTCGACCAAGCTGCATATTTACTCCAGCTACAGCTGTCAAATATGGATATTGGCCGTTTGCATGCTCGCACCACCATCGGTGCGCTGACGCCCGCCCAGCAGGGCAATGGCGCCAGCGAGAGCGTTTCTACAGGCTTTGTTGGAGAGCGTAATGCGGGGGATGACAGGAAAGCAGCAGTGGAAGGAAGAACTCTAGGCGTGCGGATAGATGGCGAGATGCAGGGTGACGCGGCGGTTACTGGTGGGAAAGCCTGGATGACTTTCGTACACCCGACGGAGCTATTAGTCTTTGCAAGCCGCGTTCAGCAACTCCTCACAGAGCAAGCGCACCTCACAGAGTTTCTCCAGTCACTTACCGTACTTCAGAACCACCGGCTAGTGCAGCTGCAAAAGATGGCGTCCGACCAGCCACCCAGGCAGGGAAAAAAAGAACCTGGTTCACTCCGACCGTCCCACATCAAAAAGTCCCGTCCGCAACGAGTGCCGCGACGAACTTCCGCGCGCGGCCAGTTTGCTCCGGCAGACACACTCGACACAGAACCATGGCACGCCAACACCGATGTCGCAACATTGGGTGGCAGTATCGTCTTCAGTGCAGCGAAACTGGGGACAGACCCGCACGTGCATAGTTTTCCGCTTCAGAGGCCGGCCGTAGAAGCCGCGCCAGCGCACAGCCTGCACGACGGGGCTGCAAAGGAGCCGACGACCTCGCAGCCTCAAAGCAGGCAGCCTAAAAAGGGCAAGAGGGCTGTGGTGGGTGGATTTGAGGTGCATGACGACCCCCAGGAAACAGTAACGTCGGCGCTGCTTCGTTTCCTCTCCAACACGTTGACGCCAGCTGACGTTAATGGCCTAGTGCCCGGGGCAGCTGGACGCCGCACACAGGGCGTTGGAGGTCTTGCTGAGGCGACAGGTCGCGGTAGAATGGAGTGGATCACGGACTCCACAGTATTTGCAGATCGTACACTGAATGAAGTGCTGGAAGACGAAATGCGGGAAAGGGCGTTTCGGCCAGCGCCGGAACACCGGGGCGAAAATTGGGGGAGCACTCGACTAGGACACAAACACGGAAGCCCCGAGGAAATCGCCAGCTCCGCTGTTTTAGTTGCCGTCCAGTTCGCAGACCACGCGGCGGCTCTTTCCGTGTACTACGATCGGGTGGAACACGAGGGGGAAGCGAAAGCAAAAATGAAGCCAGAGGTCGGCGTACCGCAGGAAATTGTGTTCCAGTACGCATTCGACAACGTGCCCCTTGAGCACAAACGATATTTGTGGAAAGAGTACCTTCAAATTCAGCTGGACGACCGTGGCTACGAGATCATTCTGCCAGAGGAACCTCCACAAGAACACGGGGATGCCGCAGAGACGAAAGGACCCTCTGATTTTGATGCGGGTCGTGCGCACAGATTCGATGAACCTCCAAGCGACGAGGTAAACTTCAGTCGCGAGGATTCGAAGACTCATGAGTCGCTTTCACTGAGTGAAGCTGATGAGACAACTCCTCCCGGAGAGAATGTTACTGAAGACGTCGATGCGCACCCCAGACTCATGCTTAACGAACTCCTCCAGCGTCTAATGGATGAGGACCGGGAGAACGGCACCCGGCAGGAAAACTCGCACGGCATTCGCGCTCTGAAAATGGAGCTGCCTGGGTTGTCTGCAGAAGAACTAGGAAACCTAGCAGGTATTGGGGGCGAGGAAGGGAGTCTCTTTCCCTATGTGAAGGATGAACTCGATTCCAAGAGCAAGCTCGCGGATTTCCTTATCGCTCACGCAGGTCTCGGAGGGGGCGATCGCTCGCTGTTCCGCGAGCAATCGTGGAAATCCGAAGACAGTCTACACTACGATGACAGCGAGCTGGATACGCTACGCGATGAGAATGGTGATGACGACGCGGTTTTTGACTGGCTATGGGATCTCGATTTCATTGTTATCTAGCACCCTCAACCGCACTGCTGAAACACGTGTCGGTCACACCTTTTTTTGTGTGAATGCCTTGGTTGGTTTTCTTTGAACGGTAGCGCTGGCACTCTTCTGCCGTTTCACACGAGAAGCAAAAGCTTTCGTCTTCCGTGGTTATCGCACACCCCCATCTGACCTGTCGTTGCGGGCATTCAGCGGCGAGAGTGCGTAGGATACTCGTGAGCTAGTCTCTCGAGCGCCTTCGAGTTAGTCACATTTGAATTAACACTCCGACACACCTCCCAGATAGCAGCGAATCAACGGCTCGACTGTCGTGGAAACCTTTGGAAACGTAGTTTCTCGCCCACACTATCCGCAAGCACATAATGCGGCTTTGTGCGGGAGATACAGGCCTCAGTGTCGCAGCAGCTTTCCACTACAAGTACTGGGGAAAGTAGTAAGCAGAAGAATCGGAGTAAAACCGATGCTACAACCACGCCAAGCAGCCAGACAAACGCATTTTGACCTGGATGAAACCGTTTGCGAGACATCCGGCAACTGTAGAGGCAGCGCGTGCTGCAATTGGTTTGTGATGCTCTGAGAGCAAGGCACGACTATGGTATTGGAGACGGGAGCGTCACCACGAACGCCTCCTATTAATGAACATGCCGACTCCTGCTCAACGAAGGCCTCGCCTTTCACGTGCGCCCATTTTGTAGCGCGATGATGGACTACTGTGTTCAGTTCTAGAAACGAAGGAGAGACGCCCATGCAAGCAGCCGGATAATAAACGCGGCTTTATCTGGCAGGTACGCCTTTTCCTGACTAGCCTATGCAGTTCTGGACTGCTAAGACAAGCTCCTTAGCGTTGACAATTGTCAGTTTCCGCGAGGGACGTTCGCTCCCTCGCTGTCTTAAAAAAGTACACTTATTTTCAAGGAGAGCTCACTAAAAATGGCGCTTGCTGTAGTATGAATGATTTTCTCCCTTTCTCGTTCCGCAGCAGCGTGCATGTGCTTCCCGGTTGTTTTCCGCTTGCTTACTGCTCTGCGGACGCCACTTTTCTAGAGACAAACGAGTGACAAACTGCTGGACGAAGACAATCTTATTTTCCGAAACTTGTGTTGGGCCTGTTGGCCTTCTCCTCAGTTCTAAAGCGCTCATTTTCCCCGCGTTACCTTCGCGTGCGCGTCATTGACTATCTTCGCCGCTGGCGGGCAGGACAGCCGCCAGGAATCCAAATCGATTACTTGATTGTAGGTTGGCTCAGCCATCACCATCCTCTCTTTACACCCTGTGGAAAAGTTTGTTGCCCATGCAGTTCTCGATGAATCTTTGTGCAGCCGTAAGCCCAGGGGACTTGTCCGTACGCTGCGCACACTTGTTACTCTACCTTAGTTTACCATTTCTCCCTCGTCGTTGCGCGGAGAATGGTTTCTGGGGGATAGGGTTTCCTGAATAGGCCCATCCGTTGTTAGTCCTTTGTCGGGAATGGAAAAGATACCGGGCGGACTGTTTGTCTCTTTGTCGCGCATGCATCTTCTGCCCGTTTTTTTACTCTCTCGTCAAGGCTCGACGGAGCTCCGCCACGGAGTGACGTCTCTCAGACTTTCCGTCGCAGTGTGGCCTTTTTTTCGGAAACGGAGCTCGCGCGTCGTTTTATCTTCCAGAGATAGGAGAGCGAGCGCTCCGCACCGTGTACCATAGCTGCAGACTTGGCTGCCCACGCTCTGGTGAGACGTGAAATCGTCTTCGAGGTCTTGAATGAATCTGTTCTCAGCGATCGTCCCATCGCAGCCGGGCGAGAACCGAGTTTATCTTAACAGGCTCGTCGACACTCGTTTTCCTCTCCTTGTACACCTCCAGTCCATCGGCTGCTTTTCCATCCCCCATATTTGTATTCCTTCATCGAGACAACGAGTGCGTCTGCGGAACTCCGCGCTGGCTTGTGGGTCTCCGTTCCTGTCGACCTGCTAAAGAGGCTGCTCGCGGCGGGAATTTCTCGCCTTTTTTTGAAAATTCCTTCTTTTCCGCGCGGAATTTGTAGCCTCTGATCAAGACAGCGTGGCTTTGCGCACGAATTTTCCCGCATTTGCCACGACGACTCTTTTCTCGCGTTTTTGAATCTCTTTCTCCGCCGTCGCAGCCATGTCGCGTCTACGTGTCACTCGCTCACCATCATCTCCCACTAAGCGGGCTCCTGCTCGCGCCGCGTTGCTGCGAATCCATACTTCTTGATGAGTCGTCCGTCTTGATGCTTTTCCCTTCGTAATGCCGATCCTGCGGCTCTCTCCCGTGCCTGCCTCGCTCCTATTCTGTTGTCCCTCCCTGCAGTTCACGTTGCCTCTTGGGGCCTCCGATCTCTCTCACAGCCTCACTGCTGGCGTGCGCGTTGTATGAAGGACAAAGCAGAGAAGAAGAGTTATCTTCTCTCCGCACCCGCGACCCGAAGGGCTCTCCGGTGTGCCATCCGGATCGCTGTGCGCCGTTTCATGCCTGTGTCGCTGTATTTCCAAGACTCTGTTGCTTTCGAATTTTTTCAGCGACTCGTTCGTCGGCGTCGCCGAGCTGCAGTGGGCTCCACGTCGTTCGAGTCCGTGGGCTCATGTTCGTTGCCTTTCCAGCGCATGGGCGCTGCGGTATTCTCCTCTTTTCTCGCGCGCGAACCCGCCGCTTCTTCTTCTCTGCAACTGTCCGCGTCGACTTTTTTCCATCCCTGCGTGTGCTCACCTTCTCGCTTTCTCCTTGTGGCTGTCGCCTTTTGTGAGTCCGCTTCGGCCGCGTTATTGGCTCGTTGACTCCGCCCTCTTTTGGCGCTGCGCTTCGTGCGGCGGGCGTGTGCGTCGCCGCTTGTCCGTGGGAGTCGCGTGCGCTGACGTCCTCTACGTATTTTCGCTTTTAGTTGCGCGAATATGGGCGACGAGCTCGCGTCGGCGTTGCCACCGGCCGGCTCCATCACGCTGGCGGTGTGCTGCGCGCTTGGGAGTGCGATGTTTTCGGGCCTGACGCTGGGGCTTCTCACGCTGGACATTGTGCAGTTGAAGCTGCTGATTAATCGGCCGAACAAGACGCCGCAGGACGAGCGGAACGCGAGGCACGCACGGAAAATCCTCCCACTCCGGTCCGATGGAAACTACCTCCTCGTCACCCTTCTCACGGGGAACGTCGCCGTCAACGCAGGCTTCTCCATTCTCCTCGGGGACCTCACAGATGGGTACGCATACTAAGAGGCAGACGAAGAAAGGAAAACACACACAGCGAAAAAATGCGCCAGAAGCCAGCATCGACAGCGGACCGCCGTCGTAAGCGGCGGGGAGCAGGCACCTCGCCGCCGCGTGCAAGGCGAATCGTCAAAAGAGCGATTTTGTTCAATCCATATCCGATGCTGCGCCGACGTGTGCATATGTGTGAGTCTGTGTTGACATCAGCATCTTGCATTCGACTGCAGTTTTGATTTTGTTGTGGTGACTGCGCCGAGCGGCACGCGAGAGATACTTTGCGCACCGTGTGCGGTCCTGGCAAGCGAGACAGGAGACAGAGAGGTAGGGAGAGGGAGAGAAAGTGCGAGAGAGAGATATACAGAGAGAGGCGACCCACTGCGCGTGGCTGGCATGAGTTGCGCGGGACTTGCTGCGTTGCGCGTCTGCGTCTTCAGGCTCGTCGGCTTTCTGGTGTCGACTGTGGTCATTACGATCTTTGGAGAAATCATTCCACAGGCCGCCTGCGCTAGACACGGCCTCCTCGTCGGTGGACTCCTCGCGCCGGTCGTCTACGCGCTTGAGTGGCTTCTGTTCCCCGTCGTCAAGCCGATCGCCATGATCCTTAACTGGGTCCTGGGTAAGCTAGCGCTCTTTGAAATCCTTGCCCACTACCCTTTCCGCTGGCTTGGCTCTCTGGTCTCACCAGTATACAAATATTCAAGCACTTATACACATACGTATATATAATCATATATATATATATATATATATATATATATATTCATGTACTGTTATTCACAGACATGTACATATGGACTTGCGCACATACCTACATATACATCTATCTATCTATAGATTATATAGATACATCTGTGCCTTCGGAGACCTCGTGGCTGAACGCCTCCGGGCACATCAAACTGATTCTTAACTTCTATATATGTGTATTTGAAGTCTCTAAGTGGAGAATGGAAGCCCTTACGCTCCGCTGGCTCCGTGCACGCGCCCCGATAGAGCATCGGTCGCGACTGCTCTCCTGGCAGACTTCGAGAATGCGTTGAGTTTTTTTCAGGAGAGGACCTCGGGACGATTTACGACAAGAAGCAGCTGAGTGCATTGGTGGACTACCACGACAACGTGGTTCACGTGCTCACGCGCGACGAGGCGCGTATACTCAAAGGAGGGCTCGAGTTTGCCTTCACGAGGGCTGAGGAGGTGATGACGCCGCTAGAGGAAGTCTACGGGTGAGAGCAGAAATGCGCAAAACACCTCAACGTCAAACAGCAGACAACTATTCGGTCGTGGAGACCCGAATGAACAGGGAAGAGGCCGGGTACACAGCTTTTTTCAGGAAAATTAAGAAGACAGGGACGTCGCCGTCCCGCCACGCCGCTATCTGCGCCTCATTTGTCTAAGAATACATATATATGTGCATATATGCTCATTTAGCCTCTTGTTTCTTTACCGCTCCACGTGCGCGATTCTCTTTTCGTAGCATCGACGTGGACAGCAGGCTGAATTACGATGTGCTCGCGGACGTTCTGTCGAGCGGCTTCAGCCGCATTCCGGTTTTTGATCGCGGCAACTCGCAGTGCATCGTCGGGCTCTTATTCGTGAAGGACCTGATTCTCGTCGATTACCACGCAGAAGGTATGCATCGCGCTCTGACGACGCTCAAGCCCCGCAGACTTACGCACAGAGGCAAGCGTATACACTTCAAAGCGCTCCAATCGCCTGGTGTTTCTCAGTGACGCCCTGAGGCTTGCCGCGACGTCTGCAAAGATCGCAGCGCGGCGCAGACTCTCTAGGAATCGAGAGAGATGCAGCGCAGGAACGCGGCGCGCCCGGTCGCGCCAACACTCTCGTCGGTCACCTCCCTATAGTCGAGTGCCCTGTATAGGCTTCTTGCTTGTTTGTCGTTTTGTGATGATAAAGACGTTTCGTTCTCGCGGGGAAGCCGCTATCCCGCGTGCGTGAGTTCGACTATCCGTTCGGTGCTTTCAGATTTCGTGTGATGCATTTCTGTTTTGCTTTCTCCAGTCGAAGTGCGGACGCTCCTTCAGTTCTTCGGCCGCGGGCTCTATGCCGTCGACGACGACACACCGTTGCTCGAATTGCTTAAGACCTTCAAACAGGGTAAGCCTTCTTCTTCGCTCTCATCGCGTTCAGAAAATTAAGACTTCAAGCAGAAGCCAGGTGGCGCAGCACACAAGAGTCATGCACTCTGCGTTCGGGCCCTGTCGCTGATGCTTTGTGCGTAGAGGGAGCGTGAACCGTGGATGTCATCATGCTTCTAGTTACGAGACGTACATAGAAGATCTAGAGTACAGGGACTTCTTCGTAGATCGGCTGCTTACGTAAATAATCTGCAGTACGATTTTTTGTGGGCTGCGTGGCGAGCGGTGCATTTGAGCCTAGTCTACATGTGCTCGGTTTAAGATGTAGTTATCAACTGAAGTTCTATTGTTTGCTCCATGTTTGTATAACGGCCGGCGCCGCGGCCTCCTCGCATCTCGCGTCTCACGCCTCCTTTTTCCTTCCATTTTTTCAGTTTTTTTGTCTCTTTTCTCTGTGCGACGGGTGCAGGCGAGACGCATCTGGCGGTGGTGCGGCGGGTGGCGGACGACGGCGAGGGCGACCCGTTTTACATGCACGTGGGCATCATTACGCTGGAGGACGTCCTCGAGGAGATTCTGCAGGACGAGATCAACGACGAGTTCGAGCGAGACAAGTCGCGCAGTCACCGGCGCCGGCATCCGCGTCTCGCGCCTGCGGGCGACGCCGGCATGGCCTACTTCTCGCAGACCGGCTCGCTGGCGCCGCGTCTCTCGGTCTCCTCGAACGTCTGGCCTTCCAAGGGTGAGGAGGACGCGTTCTTGCGGAGCCTAGCGGCGGAGGAGAGCGGCCGCGCCAAGGCGAGCGAAAAAAGCAAGCCGCGACAACGCGAGTGTCAGCGCAAGCTCTGGTCGCGGGGCGGGCGGCGCCGCGGCAGCACCGGCAGCAGCCACGCGCCGCTCAACTCCGCAGAGTGCCGAGGCGCAATCGACGGCGAGAGCGACGCGGAAAGCCAGCCGAGCGGCGGAGGAGGGGTCGAGGAGCGGCAGGCTCGAAAGGGCCGCGACGCGCCTTCGTCGTTCTTCAGCAGGCTGTGCTGCCCCAAGAAGCCCGCCGCCGAATGGCGGAAGGGTGCGGGAGCGACGCGGGCGCGGAAGGCCTCGGCCAACGAGGCGCGCAGCAACGGCGGCGCCGCGGACTGCCAGCGGCTCCTGCGGGAGATGCGCAGCAGAGGCGTCTCGAGCGAGGGCGGCGGCGAAGGGCTCGAAATGATGCCGCTGGCCCCGGTCGCGCCGCCCCCCCTCGAGACCGAGCGGAGAGCGGAGGAAGATGCGGAGGCTGAGGACGCCACGGAGCAGAACGAGGGAATCTGCACGCGACACCTCGAGCTCTTCCCCTCCTGGGGCTGGCGCGGCGACCGCTCGAGCTACGCGGCGAAACTCCTCATGCGAGGCAAGCTGAAGATGTTCTACGACTCGCACCACCGGTAAGCACTTCCACTTGGAGCCTTGGGGGGAGAGGGGAGAGGCAGGAGCCTGTCGGGTTAAACGCTAAACGCAAAGACGCAATACGCAAGCCCCTATTCTAGATCATAAACACGGGGTCATCGCGCACGCTGAACGAATGCGGGTGTAGAGAAAGACGAATTGCGAGGCGGATGTGCAGACAGATGCGTCGCGAGAAGAGCAGAGAGAAGGCGAACTCCGCAAGAAAGAGCTCGAATAGAGGGTTTTGGGGGGCCTCGTTCTGAGGGGGTTTGGAAGCCCTTCGCCATCACATATGTTTCCCGAGTCAAACAGTCAGGCGCGTCAATCACTCGTGTCTTTTTCCCTGTTAACTGGTCCGGTTTTTTTTAGTACTTTTTCACGGTCGATGCAGGCTTTTCGATGTTTTGTCTTTTTTTCAGTTCAAACGTCTGTTCCTTGTTCAGCGCTCTACTGTGCGGTTCTCGGGGGCGAAATGGAGTGCTTTTGTTCTTCCATTTCTTTTTTCAGGACCCGGACGGCGGAGCCTTTCACGGCGACTGAGGGGCGCGCTATCGCGTCTTTCCTCTCTTCGTCGACGCCCGCATTTTCGCCGCAGATCGTTCAGGAGTCGCTGCTCGTTTCACTACTCTCCTTCTTCTGCTGCATCCAACCGCCGCCGGGTTCGCTCCTCTGGCGCTCGCCGCTCCATCCTGAAATCCTTCCACACCGAAAGGCCGGCGAGCGAACCGGCGCTGCGGCCTTCCAGCCCTTCGCCGTTGTTATCCTCTATGTAAGCTGTAGACGAATATATATATATATATACACGTGTTTATAGGGCTTTGTTTTCGTTGCAAGCTGCCGGCATGCCGAATGCGGAGCGAAGTGATCGACCGATTTCGTGCGTGCAGCCTCATGTTTAGCGCGTAGAAGATCTTGGATGCATGTGTGGCTGCAGGGCGCCTTGCTAGAAGACCGATACTCTATAATATAACTATATATATTTACATATGTTATCTAATAATCTGGATATATATGTTGTATATGCGTTACTGTATATGCGTTGTGAGGGGAAGGCGCATGAGTTTTACTTCATTACGGCTTTTCTACCTTACCTTGGTCCGCCTTCGCCGCGCCACTCGGTCTTACCTGCGTCTGCGTGCATCGGGGAAAATGTGGCTTTCTGTTTATTTTCTTTTATTTGTAGGGACGCGTTCGGCTGTACGTGGGCGAAGAAGCGATTCCGTGCACCACTGGGCCCTGGTCATGCCTGGCGCTCAAGGTGAGGCGGGAGCCCCAGAGACTGCGAAGGAAGCGCGATATGCATTCCGCGGCTAGTGCAATGTTTCCTCGTTTCTCTCCCGCGCACAGGCTATGATTGCCAGTATCTCAGACTCCGCGTGACGGTCTCGTGGCGTGCCTCCCAGTCCGCTGAACGTTCTCCGCAGTCCGCTTTTCGAGGGCAGACACCATGTCTTCGAGAGGACGAGTGTTTTCATAAGTGAGTCTTTTTTCGTGTTGCTTTAATCACTTTGCAGGCGCTTGGAAGTCCTCCTCCGTTCCTTCTCGGTCAGGCGTCATCGGAGAGGTCGGGCGAGACAGGGGCTGTTTCCCGCAGCCCGTCACCCGTGCCGCAAGGCACCGCGCCCTCGGCGAGTGCGGGAGAGGCCGCTTCAGCGGAGCCAGTCTGGCGCTCGGCGGCTTCGCCCTGCGCCAATTTTTACCATTTTGCCGAGTCCGCGGCGCATGCGGCGGCCTTCCCCGACTTCCTCTCTTCGTCTGGCTCTTCGCGCGCGTCGTCTGCATCGGCGCCCGCGGAGTCTGCAGGCCGCGAGCTCGCCGGCACTCCGCCGCAGGACGGTGTGTCTCCGCGCCGCGCCCTACCTGCGGCTGCCTCGGCGGCCTGCGCCTCTTCGTGGGCCTCCTCCTCGTCTGCAGCAAGCCATCCCTCTCGCCAGCGTCTGTGGCCGTCGGCGCGTGGCTCGCCGGTCGCCCTTCCTCTCTCGTCCCTTCCTTCTTCCTCTTCGCCGCTGTCTGCGTTCCCCCTCGGGCTGCGCGAGAGTCGCGTGCACCAGCCCGCCGTCGACGCCGCGTCTCCTCTCTCGACATTTTCGCTCTGCGGAGCCGAGGCGGTCGCACAGCTCGCCGAAGACTCGTCTTTGTTTGCTTCTCGTCTTGGTGCGGCGGAGGAGGACGGCGCGGGACCTGTCGGCGGACGAGAAGAAGACCGCGAGGCCTCGCGCTGCACGCCGCCGGCAGACGCGGACCGTACAGAACGGCGCCGCGCGCTTCGACGCAGCGGCGCCGCCCCCCATACAGGAGGCTCTGATGCGGACGTCTCGAACGCGGAGTGTCGTCGTGCCTGCGAGTGCGCGCTGCCTGGCGGGCGCCCGCCAGAGGCGCGGTCGGCAGCCGGCAGGTGGAAGGGCCCTTGGCGCTGCAGTCGCAAGCGCGACAGCCCGCGGTACGCCCCGCTGGTGCCGCGGCGCCGGCTGCTCAGCGACGCCTCTGCGGCCGCGGACGCGCCCGCCGCGCGCACAGCGTCTCGCGCAGCCCGAGGCTCCCTCGTCGGCAGGCACTCGCAGGCAGTCGGCTCGACGCGTGTGGAGGACATCGACAGCGACGGCGCGCCTCGCTCCTCGCGGTGGCGCCGTTCCCAGAGTGCAGGCGAACTGCCCGGCAGCCGCGCGGTCTCGCAGGAGTCGCTTCTCGCTCGGCTTCGCGCGGATCTGAGTGAGGCAGGGGAGGACGGCGAGGAGGATGCGCGTTGTGCGTCTCACTCCTTTGACGCCGCGCTGCGGCCGCGCTGGGCGTCTTCGCAGGCAGGAGGCGCGGGCGCAGGCCTCGGCGCCCGTTTGAGGGACGGCTGGGCGCAGGCCACTGCGTCGAATTCGAACGCGTCTCTGCAGAGCGTCGAGGCAGACGTGGAGGGGTGCCGCGCGGCGTGCGTTTTGGAGGACCCTCAGCGGCGAGTGCATCTCGAGGAAGTCTGCGTGTGCGGCGTCTCTCTGCCGTGGTCGCCGGCCGCTGGGGCGAGAGGCGAGGGCGCGGCCTACGAGGCAGAGCGCGCTGAGGACGCGACGAAAAACAGCGCTGACTTTGCAGCTGCATCTCGGCGGAGAGACGAATCACTGGAGGAGGATGGGAAGCCTGCCACGTGCCTCCCGCGACTTCCTTTCCAGACACACGCGGCGCGAAGCAAGCCGAGAAAAAACGCGCGCGAGAGGTCCCCTGAGCGGAATTACCTGTTCCACTGGGGCGACCTTGGCGCAGGCTCCTCGGGCGCGGCGCAGGAGACTCGGCAGGGGAAAGAGGGAGAGAGCGAGGACGCGCGTCACACCTGCGTCGACCCGAAGTCACGGCCCCAACAAACTCTGGAGGAACAAATGCGCATGCAGAACCTCAGACTTCGCCACGCGGCGCGGCGGCTGCAGGAGGAACTCGGGTGCGACGGAGCGCAGGAACGCGTCAAAGGCCAGGCAGAAGGCTCTTCGGCGCAGACTGGAGAGGAGGAGGCATACGCACAGAGTGCGAACCTCGATGCGGAACTTCACCAAGATCTTCTGAACGGAAACACAGGGCTGCGCGCCATGCTGTCCACAGAAGAGGGAGAGAAGGCAGGGAAGAAGCAGACAAAGGACAAAGACCTCGACGGAGCTGGAACGCGCGAGGCCCTGTGGCGAGAAATCGATGCCTGGGTGCAGTCGGAGCAGAAAATGGAAGCGGAGCGCAGCGACGACGGCCACGTCGCCAAGCCGCGATCAGTTGGTGTATATACACCTGACTACACTGCCATTACAGGTACGTGCGTTGGCGGAGTTTACCCTGCGCGCGACGTTTTTTGTTTCTTTCACGCTCAGCAGTTTGGACGCATGAAGCACCGTGTCGCAGCCGGCTCAGACGCATGCACTCCAGAGAGCGCGGAATCATGGGGTTGAGGACTCTCGCGTGATCGCCGCACGCCCGTCGCACACGAACGGCGCCGATATTTGCACCAGTTGGGACGAAGAGTGTGCCACACTATACATGATGGCGAGCGTGCGGCTTGATATAATTTGGTAAAAGAGCCTCGCCACTCCTGGCGTCCACACTGCCGAGCGGCTGGGTAGCGCCAAGGCATGCAACCGAACCAGAAAGGGTGGTGTTCTGTTGCATACGGAGGCGACCTCTCTGCATTCTCTTGTTTCGCTGCGTCTGCAGAGGGTTCTTGCGGACTCCTTGTCATTCCGCGCTGGTTTTACGTCCTCACGGTCAAGGCGTCTCTAGATCTCGAGCGGAAGCGCCAAGCCAGAAGCACGTAGACAGAGCTCTGCGAAGACAGTGGGAGTGCCTAGGGCAAATCCTGGGCCTTGTCAAGGAGGCGTTACCACGTTCTCCATCGAGATGCCCTCGGGTGGGCGAGGCGCCATAGTCCAATTCGCTCGATTGACGCTCTCCTGCGGACAGCTTCTCCTTCAGCTGCTGCAGCTGCCTAGCGCCTCTGCGCACACCGGGCGCGCGGCTCGCTCAGGCTTAGTGATAGGTCTGCGAAGGCGCGTATATCCCTCTGTCTATATCTCTCTTCCTATATCTCTTAAATCCCCCTCTGTCCATCTGAATCAATCTCCCTATATCTATCTCTCTGTCCATACATATATATGTATACATGAGATAGTATTCGCAGCAAACGTGTTTCGTTACCCCCCGGCATGAGCCATTTTGTCGTGCGCACTTCGCGATCCTGCGCGGCGCATGGACCTCGCAGGCACTGTTCCTGCCTCCGTGGAAATTTGAGAGTTCTGCCGGCTCGCGGCTGCTTGCATCCGACGGCAGAGACTTTTTCGGATGGCCAAAGCGCGTAGGGAGCTGCAAACGTCGGCTCAGCGAAAAATTGATTTTCTGTCAAACGCCTTTCGAGATTGTGTCCGTGGACCGAAACTTTGTGCGCTCGCGCAGCCGAGGCACACCAGCTCATCCGGATCCACACGGTCTTCCACTATGCAATGCAATTTTTGCATATACTTTTATGTATGCGTTGATATACTTATATTTATATATATATTTCCGAAGATAGAGGCGTAGTAATTCGCGCATGATGCGTATTCCAATATTTGTGCGCCGGCGTAGATGCTTTTGTATATGCATATTTGCATGCATAAAAAGTACGCATGAAGGTGTGAGGCTATCTGTTCATACGCGCGTCTGTAACGCATACATAGAGGGGACAACAGGCCTTCAGCTGCGGAGAATGCGACATAGTAATTTTGCGCATGTGACGTTCCGCATGTTGTCGCTGCGCCTCTGTGCACGAAGAGGCGCATCCATGTGGCGCTCTCCTGCAAGGCGGCAGCCTCGACATTTCGTTGAATACGAAATACCAAGCGTTTCCAGGCCCCACTTCCCCTGCCTCTGCTCAGCCCTCTGCTCCGACTCACCCACTCGTATATCTCTTTGTCTATCTTTGAGCGTATATCTCGAGACAGGGACGCAGAAGCACGTGAGTTCCTGCAAAGTAGCCTTTCAGATGAAACATGCGCACCGTATGCCACTGGTATTGGAGCGGAAATAAAGAAGACATGTGGCGCGGCAGCCTAGAACAACTTCAGTCAAACGTCATTTGAGGACAAGAGCTCCTTCGGGCATCGCCTACAGATCGGCGGGCTTTGACGGAAAGCGGGTTGCGAGGGAAACAAACAGCGAAGACATCGAACACACAAACATATATATACATATATATATTTATATGCATGTATGCGGAATCGTAAACTGATTACGAGCACACAATTGAGAGCCTCGGAGTAAATGAAAAAATGCTGTTCGATACATACATAAATATATATAGATATATATGCATCTAAATATATATATATATATATGCATGTGGGTATTAATAGATCATACGCAATTATATCTCCACACCAATTCTTTCCGTGAACTTGCATGACTCCGCGGCCGTCGGGCCTGCCGTCGGCGTTAATTCCTTTTCTCACGACTTCCTCTCGCCTTGTGTTTTTTCCTCACTACGCGTGCAGCCGCACTGCTGCAATCCCTGAGTCTGCAAGGTTTTCCCAAACCTTTGCATCCACGCGAACTCCGCTGTGGCGCAGCGTGTCTCAAAGTCGCCATCCCGCGCGGATTCGGGGTGACGACACAGCGCTCAAGTCAGGCGAGAGCCGAGCGCGATGGAAAGCGCCCTCACGCAGTCATCAAGCGTTGGAGTGTAATCTGTGTCGCAGTGCAGCAGACCCTGGCTGACCCTCGAAAAGCGTTTTCGAAACAAGTCACAGATCTAACGAGACCTCAGAACGAAGAGAGCCCAGAGCCCGGGGCGAGCAGGCGGCGTTCCAGGCCCTGAATCAAGAGGCGAAAAAAACAAAAGGCCGAACACATGAAGTAGTTTAGACTGGTGTAGAACGCGGACTCTACCAAAGGAGACCAGGCCGTTGTCATAATAAACGCATACCACATATGTACGCTCCTACGCAGACAGGGACTCACCTCTGTCTTTCGCATGGTGTCAAACTGCACGCGTCCTCAAACTGACTTCACAGCGCATCCCGAAGCCGACACATGGTCGGGCGTTTCACACGCGTCTCCCCAGTCACTCACAAATATATATAGATGTATACAGAGAAAGCGAAACGTAGACATGCCTCTACATATATATATGTATATGCATGTATACGTATGCGTGTAACTTTCATTGGGCTCTACTGTCTTTGCAAGCCGACCAAATACCCCGCGCCTGCTTGCCACTAATACGAGCCTCGACTCTGTTCCTCTTACCACAAAATAGTTGAGCTGAGTTTCCAGCAGTTTCAACTCGCGCGCGAGACGCGCTTTATCTCTTGACGTGCCTCGCTTCACCTTCCCCGTGCGACTCCCTCCGGCGATCGCACGCGCTGCCCTCAGCGTCGTCGCCGCCCCGGCGGATTGTCGCGTTCCGCTTGCCTCTGCATGCCTGAGCGACGGCGCCGCTCCGCCCCCACAGCGCCCGCTGGAAGGCGGCGCAGCCTCACGTGAGTCTCGAGGCGCTGCCGGCGCGCAAGTTCGCGGAGAGGGCGAGACGCGAGACGGCGTCGACGCAGAGGGAGACACCGACCGGGGGGAGCGCCCGCGACCCGAACGAGGGCCTTCGATGGGCGAGCGGAGAAGACGCGCTGACCGAGAAACGCACACACACCAATGAACGACTGATGATGCCTATAGAGCTGAGCGCTGAGGATGTACTCGGATGGCGCCGCGCAGGGTAGCGCGCACGTCCTTTGATCGGGGATGGAGCGGTACGTGCAGAATGCGCGGACAACAGCCTGAGCGGTCAGAGATCCCCCTGACATCTGCTGGCAACCGACGCCACACACACCCGATCTACGCGGCGACACACAGCCGACAGGGAACCGCCACAGAGGCAGCCTACGAGTCTGCTGAACGCCTCTGTCTAGGCGGCTCGTGAGAAAAAAAGATCAAGGAAGTGGCGGAGGTCTCCTCGCGACAAGCTGGAGAATCGAGTACAAGCGTGTCGTCGCGCCTCACTCTAGGGTTCGGGTTAAGGACTGGAACTAGGGCTTAAATGAAGCGAATGCAATATGGATGAGTTTCCGAATTTGAAACGTTGAAAACTGAGCAAATGCATGATAAGCTAAAATAGAGATATAAATGATCACAACTCCTAACGACGTCCTCGGACTTACCTAGCTGCGCAGCGAGCAAAATGTCGTATCGGTCGGAGTCGTTAGGTCCCCCCGCGATCTTCGCAGAATTCCAGTCGCTGTCACATGTCGCAGATATGTGTCCGCAGCCTTTCTCACCCTTGGGTGGAACCGCCGCCCGCGCTCCTTCGCGGTCGGCTCGCTCCAGGAAAAGCTCGAAGGACGCTTCCCCGTCATGCTCAGCGAGAAATGCCGCCAGAGCTCCCTCCGACGCCCTCACAGCGACTGCGTAAGGCGACAGCGATTGCGCCCAAGGCGCCTGAGGCTCCAGCCGACGCGCACCAGAATCTGGACCCGCATTGGAAATAGACATGGCACCAGCAAGATGACGCCGCAGTTCATCGCGGTGAACGCCCGTGAGCGCCTCCTGCCAGGCCTCCACATACCAGCCTGGCGGCGCGACAGCGGCTTGGGGCCTGCCCGCCGAAGCGCGAGAGTCCGCAGCCATGGACGGAGACACAAAAAAGGCTGGAGACGGTCGACAGCTCGGCGGTGTTCTTTGCGAAGAAAGCGAATCGTGGAACAGCCAGCTCGAGGCCAAACTGCTCGACGAAGGCGCAACTGAAGACGCGCCGCATGAAGCCCTGACGACCCCCACCGACGAAGGTCGGAGCTGAACCTGAGCCACGGGGCTCTCCAAAACTGGCGAACCTTCATCTGCCGTTGGCGTGGCTTCCTTGCGAGGCGTGTGTCCCCTTCTGCTTCCTCTGGGATTTTCAGCTTCCGCCTCTTCCCGCGCCGGTCTCAGCCGTGTGCTGGCCCTGTACGAGGGCGCGACGAGCTCCGCGATGAGCCACACACTCGCGAATGCTTGTGCATCGTCTGGGGAGTCGCTATCACTCGAATCAAACGTCTTAATAAGCTTCGGGCGGCGTCCACCCGCGAACGCAGCCGCGGGATCGCCGCAGAAGTCTTCTATCTCTGTGTGATCTGCCGCGTTGCCTGAGTCGCGACCGCCCTCCGCGTGTCGAGGGCGCTGCAGCGAAGAGGCCTCTGAGTTCGGCGCATCGGGAGGCGCGTCCTGTCGTGGCGACCCGCTGCGTCGAGCCTTTGCAGTGTCGTGCGTTGAAAGCGAAAAAGCAAGAGGCGGCTGACCGCCGGCGGAAGGCCCAGCCTGGCTGTCGGGGCCTCCGCGGCGGCAGGGGCTCGCCAGACTGGAGTGTACATACACCATTTCCTCCTCCGTCCAGTCAAAGAAAAGCGGGTCGAATGAAAGCCCTTCGCCGCGGCGTCGTGCGTCACGACACGCCGCGGCGGCCGAGTCCGCCTGCGTCGCCAGTGTCCGGGGAGCCTGTGGGCGTCGTCGTCTCTCTCCCTGTTCTTCGGGATCGCGCTCGGAAACCCCAGATGCCTCGACGAGCCTCTGCGGGCTCCGCGTCCCCTGGGGCTCGGGGCTCCGGAAAAACATTGCCACCACGGACGCCGACGAGAAAGATGAAAACGCGGAGATCCGCTCGCGGGCGCCCAGCGGCTCGCACCGCCCAGCCTCTCGGGCAGCATCCCAGAATCCATCCGGCAACGCCTCGCCTTCCTCGTGCAGCGCGCTGCGACCTCCTTGAGGCGGGAGGCGGCCCTGCTTTGTCGAGGTCGGCGCGCCGCCTTCCTCCTCTGTCTCGCTTCCCTCTGAGGATGCGCTGTCCGCGCTGGCCTCCCGCGCCCGTCCGCCTGCACGCCCCCTCTGCTGGTGCCTGAGCAGCCGCGCCTGCCGCCGCTCCAGCTTCGCGGGCAGCCGCGCGACTGCGTACTGCCGCGGGGCGGGGGCCCCTGAAGACAAACGCGGGGAAGTCAAAGGAGGGTCGGGAAGCGAGTCAACACCAGCCACCCTCCTGCCGAAGCCGGGCGACGTGCGCGCGGAGCCCGTCAGGAAGCCAGACGAAGCTGCGAAGGCCGACGACGCTAGCCCCGCAGCTGCACGAGAAGAGGCGCACCACAGCGACGCAGGCGGCGGCGCCGACCCGGAGGCAGCGGAGACAGCCCCGTTCGGGGGCGGAACGCGTGCGTACGCGTCATCGCCAGCCAGTGCAGCAGAGCGCTCCAAAAGCAGCCCCCAGCGCGTCTGCGCCTCCGTGAGCGCGCCGCTGGTTGTCGCCGGATGGACGGGCGTCGCGGCGGGGCCGCCCGTCGTGGCCGACGGCGGCGCCGCCGAGGGAGCCGACGGCGGCGCTGGGGGCGGCGCCGGACAGAGGACGTCGGAGGCACGGCAGGCGTCTTGGCGCCGGGACGAGGAAGAAGAGAAGGCCGGGAGAGCCGAACGTGAGCCTGAACGCGTCGCGGCGCAGAGCGACATCGGCAGCGGCTCGGGCTGCTTCGTGTTGCTATCCTCTCTTCGGTCGCGGCAAATCCCCTGGATGGAGGAATCCTTCGGCGTCCTCACGACCTGCGGCTCACTGACTCCTGGGATTTCAACCTCCGGACGAACGCGGTCGCCTCCGGCCCCAGCCCCGCCTTTTTGGCACCCTTCTGCTCCGTCTAGCGCCTCTCCCAGCGTCGCCGGCCGCGGCTCCAAAGTCTGCGCCTGGCGGTCGCTGAGCTCTACGCAGTTCGCCGCGGGTCCCCGCGTCCCTGATACACTTCCCGTAGCGATTCCAGAAAACTCACGTGGTGGGCTCGCGTGGCATGCCGTGGCGACGGCGGCCTCACGTCTCCTTTCCGCGTCGTTGTCAAGGCCGCCTAAGGCGTCCGCACAGCGCTGCCGTCCCGAGGGTCTTGCAGGCGTGTCGTCCAGCGGCCCAACCTCTCTCTCCACCTCGCACGGCTCAACAAATTTTCGGCTACGGCCCCAAGGGGCTCGCGAATGAAAACGCGAGTCTCCATCAGCCGGGATGGCCGCGGCGTGAATCGGTGCCGCAGCGTTCCGCGACCCGGCCTTCGCCACGAGGCCTTGCTCAGCCGCGGCGCGAGAGTCTCCCTGCCGTGCCTCACAGGCCCCAGGTGCCTCGCGCTGTGAGTCAGCTGCTGTTTGCCTTATTGGCATGAGCTTGTTAGTGTATGCGGCGCTCGCGCTTTGATGACCTGCGTCTCGCGGCGCGGCTTCAACGCCACGTCCTCCCTCGTCGCGCGGCTGTGCCTCAGCAGCTGGCCTTGAGTCGTCCAGCGGCGACGCCGAGTCTGTGACCGAAGGCGGCGAGGGTGCGCCGGGCGCGGAGGCCGTCAACGCGAGCGGCGAAGCGAACCAGCCGGTCGCGGGGCAAAGGCCCTCGCGAAGGGCCCACGAGGCCCGCGGCCCGCGCGGGAGCGGCGCCGGGCTGTCCCCTGGGCGATCGGAGCTCGCAGTCGTTGTGAGCGAGGAAGGAAACGCAGGCAGCGCGCCGCCGCATGTCGAGGCCGAAAGCGACTCCGCTGAGGCGAGCGGGAAGCCCGCCGCGAAGTTCGCAGGCGCGGTGTGCGGCGACGAAAGCGGAAACAACAGGCGCTCCAAGGCGGCGGAGGCGGCCGACGCGCCCGACGTGGCACCCATCGAGGGAGACGCTGTGGACCACGCTGAGGACGGCACGCGGGCAGGAGTTGGCAACGCTGCGAGCGACGCGGAACGTTTGGTGCATGCGTGCGCGTCCTTTGCGACATCGAAGGATGGACTGTTCCACGCCTCAGCCGCAGCCTGAAGCAGAAAGGCAATGTCCTCGCGGTAGGCCACACGCACGGTCAAGGCGCCCTTCCCGCAAGGCAGCGCCAAGCCTGTCTCCTCTGCGTAACCCGCGTCGTCCAGCGAGAGGCTGCGGGCCTCACTGCGCGACGTCCTGCATCCGCAGCGAGTATTTTCGCAGGGGAACGACGCGGACGATACTGCTGACAGCGAAGACGTCGCAGACGTCACCGACGAAGCCGAAGAGGTCGCAGGCCAGGCCACCGCTGAGCGAGGCACGCCCGGCGCAGGCGAGCCCGCGGCCGTAGAGACGCGCCTGCGGCTTCGGCGCCCGGCCCCACCGGCGTCATGGCGGGAGAGACCTCGAGTTGCCGAAGAGGAGCTCGTGGTCGACGGAACGAGCGAAAAAACGACTCGCTTGTTCTGCGGAAAACTGGAGTACGGGTATGGGTCCGGTGGACATACAGCTGCCGGCGTGGAACGCGAGCGCACGTCTTCCGCCGGTGCTTTGCGAAGTTCCCGCAGCATTCCCCAAGACGCGAACTCCGTGGGCAGCGCCTGCGGGCGCCTCGTCGCGCCTGGCGCACACGCCGCGTAGGTCACAACTGAGATTTCCGGTGCAAACGAATTCGAGGAAGACTGAGAGGCGCCCTGCGATCTGCGAGAGGGCGACGCGCAAGACTTGGAAGACGAATGGAGAAGCGAGCCACGCTGGCGGTGACTGAAAGCCCCGTCCGCCCACCGAAACGCGACGGAAGCCTGAAGAGCCCACTGCGGCTGCGAAGCAGCGCTGAGCGCCGCACTGTCGTCCTCAAACGAGACGCGCCTTGTGTCGTCGCACCGCAGTGGCGGGTTGGCGCTTGCGGTTGCCACACTCGCCGGGGTCGCAGGCGACGCCCAGCGAGGCGAGCAGGAGGCCGCAAAAGGGTGCGAAAAGGCGTCGCGCGCGGCGCGCGGTGACAAACTCATGGCAGCTGGACGCGGCTCGACAGAAGGCAACGACTCGGACGACGAAGACGTGGGGCTCTGCGAAGTCCCCGCGAAACGGCATGGAAACGACTGTGCAGTTCGCAGGCGCCCGGGCCCGGTGTCGCAGGCGGCCGAAGCGCGGGATTCCGTTTCGGCTGGCGGTCTGAGGAGTGCAGATGCAGAGGCGAGCAGAGAGTACGTCGGCAGCAGACGCGCAAATGCATGCATCCCGCGCATCGCAGTCGACAAATTTCGGTGCTGGACGTCAGGGGGCTGTCCGTACATCCCGGAAGCGGGTCCTGCAGGCGACCAGGAGGGCGGCGGCGAGCCCGGAGGCAGCGGCGCATACGAAAACGACCACCGCTCAAGGAGCACGCACACCACCGCGTTGTCCTGCTCGCGGACGTGTCTTCCAAACGAAGCAGAGTCTGCTGGCCCCAATGCGGGGTCGGTGGCAGGGCATGCAGAGAGGGGTGAGGAGGCCAAGGCCGCTCCGCCCTGCAACAGATTGTCTCGCTCTGCGTCGTCTCGAGGGCCGCGCCGCGCGAATGTGCTCTTCCCGTAGGAACCGGCATTCGCTCCGAAAGCGCCCGCCACGGCAGACGCGGGGGAAAATCCGCCAGGCGCTGCCGAGCCGCTCTCGCGGCCGCGCTCGCTGCCTTCACTAAAGCCTACACGCCCACCGCCGCGAGACAACACACGGGCCGCGGAAGACTCGTCGCAGCTGTCATGAGCCAGACCTCCGCCGTCTTGAAGTGTCCCCCAAAACCCTCGCGCCCCGCTTCCGCTGCCGCTCTCGGCGGCGCGGCCTGTGTCGATGCGGCTGTCCAGATGCTCCCCTGGGCCGCACTCCCTCAGCGACACGCCAGTCGAGACATTCGGGGGTGGGGTTCGGCTTACAGACGGGGACTTCCGCGAGCGCTCCAGAGACGAGCGCTCGGACGGGAGACTGGTGGGAAACGATAGGGAGGATGACGACGCAGAGAAGGGCTGACAGGATGAAGGCTCGGTGCAAGTCGAGAGGAGAGGGCGCAGCGATGAAAGCAGACCGCAGGATAATGCCGTTGACAGCGGCAGGAAGAGCAGAAAGTCAATGCCTAGCGAGAAGTAAGGGCAGTATGGAAAGGATAAAAGCTGAGGAATAGAAGTCAATAGGGCGCTGCGAAGAGACGGAATCCGAGGCGCCCAGGGCAAGCCGAACGGCGGAACGAAGGGCGACGCCAAGGAAGGAGTGAAAGCAGCGGGAGAGAAGGACGGCGAAGTTTTCCAGTCCGACGATTCAGAGGAACAAGCGCATGAAGACGACGCGAGAGAAGACGAACTAGGAGACCGGCTGCTGCGCACTTGGGGCGGTTCAAATACCTGCGAATCCGCGAAGTATGAGGAGCTTGAAGTGGAGGCAGAAGACGAGGGCGAGAGGGACTGCGAAGGCGAAGAGGAGAGAGACAGTCGAGAGTAGAGAAGTGCTTCGATTGCAGACACAAGCCACTCGGTAAAAACCCCGAGGGCCACCGTCTCGTCTGCCATCCTCAAGAAGCCCGGTTGCTGCTGCTGCTGCACACCTGACTCCACCCATGGAAAGCCAAAGAAATACTTTTCCGGTAAAAAGGCAGAGCTTTAGTCTACAACATAGAAGGCCAAACTACATGTTTGGATCTTTAAAGTGGAATTAAAAGCAACGTAGTTGCAACATATTGGCGATGAGTCCTCCAGTTAGCTTAGGTGACCCGCCGGAGCCAGGCCAGCAAGGCGAGACACGAAAAGGCGCTTGCGAGACACTAGGAGGGGACGGAAAAAAAGCGACCAAAGGGCGATCCAAAGAGAAACAAAGGCTTGCAACGCGATATTCTCCAAACGTGCCTCGCCCTGCCGTTCCGAAACAAGGAATGAGCCAATCATGGAGAAAATATTACACGCGGCCGCCGCACGAGTCAAGCCGGCTCGACGCGGCGTGGCTACGGTGTACCTACAGCGAGGCGGTTAACGAGAGCAAGCGATAAATTTGCAGAGCGAAAAACGAAGGAAGACGCGTTGGAAATCCTTAAAGTCCGAACGATTCCGAGGCCTCGGCTGAACCGAAAGAGGGAGATTATCTGGGAAAGAGTGGGGAGTGACCCTGAAGGAAAGTCGGACGACCGAGTTCGCATGCACGCGCTCGTCTTGTTACAATTCCCCTTTTTGGTTCGAAGCGGTTGACCACGTGGAAAAGGATCATCCGAAACCACGCAAGGCAAGCCTCAAGATTACAGTTTTCCCCGCGATACCTCGTGGGGTCAAGGCAGACGCAGAAAAAGGCCCAACGCGTCCTTGTTTTCCGTGTCGAATGATTCCAATCTACCAACTCTGCTACACGTCCGTATGCTTTAAAGGGGTCCTGGTGACACCACGCACAGCGTAGGTTCACGAGAGAATCCTCCGAATTGCGATGGCTGGAAAAGGCTTGTGGAAACTGTCTTCTGAATTGCTGTGCAGCCCCAGCAGCACCCTGCCTAAGGCAAATCGTGAGTAGGCGGCTTGATGAAGCGGGTCTACAGCGGGAGTAGCGGCATTGATATTTGGCAATAGCAAAGGCCGCAGCTTCTAGAAGTGCCTTCGATTACAGTCTTCGCGGATTCTCTGCCGACATACAGTGAGACCGCGCTATCTGTATCACAATGACGAGTAGATGGAAGCGAAATTTGGCTATGAGGCGGCACACTCTATGACAACAAACGCACTACGCAGGCGTGCCCGCAGTAGCTTGGCCAGCCTTCTGCTGCACCCGTCCATCCCCCTTGACTCCCATGTTACTGTCATCACTGAACTGATACACGCTGCCGTCACAACTCGAGCTGTTGTGGTCTGAACCATAGTGTCACAGTTTGAGATCCTTTGGTCTCACCTAAAGTGCGCAGCGACTCGCTTCGCCGCGCGTGTTCTTGCAGCTCTACGCATACCGACCAATTCAGACTACGATTCATGCGTCCACACGCGGTTACGTGCTCACCCTGCGAACAGCGATAAACGCGCGCGCGCAGCGAAGCGAGTTCGATGTCATACTCGTGAATTAGTCAACTCCGTCGCTCCATTTCCCATCGGTCGAAGGAGCAGCCGTGCGTCGGTTTCTACCTACTACAACCACTGGGTTCCTCGGTTAGGCATTCCCGCAGGGAGGTTCTATGCTATACTAAATCAACAGCTATAGTGACAACAGCTTCCAAAACCAATACCACATACACAGAAGCCAGTCCTTTGGCCTAGCCGGGTGCGCCTTGCAAACAGAGGACACGAAAGTCCCTGGGGGCTGCATCGAGTCAGCGACTTAAATACTCGCGACCTGTTCAGTGGCCTGGAACGGCGGTTGCCGGTTTGACAAGATATTCACTCTTTGCTGCATAGTGTGGAGTGCTTCGATGTATCGACTCCGAGGCCGGTGTCTGCTCACGCGACAGATGCGGCTTACCTCAGATGGACAACTGCGGTTCTCAACTCACCAAAAAGCACTCTTCAGCCAACGGACACTCGCACACAAAACGCCAAAGCTTCTAGCATATACGGGCGAGCTGGGCCATTTCTGTGGCGCTCCTACGAGAAATCTGCCAAGGACGTTTGAGAGTGAATAGACACGGATGTCTAGAGGGACTTTCGTATGGAATCAAGCGCAAATGTGTAGGTATATACTTCTAGAGCAATTGCTCTTACCCCGAATGTTCGATTATTCTGTAGGTTTCACGTGGGTTTTCCTCTTAGTGGGTTTCACAGTCTTGCGAAAGGGCGCTAGGCCACTCGATTCTCCTTGGCAACTGAGCGAGCAGGCCCCAGGTAGGAGCTGCGAGCTGGTGCTAGTCAAGCGTTCACAGGAGCTCAAAGACAGAAGAAATTCGGCACTCCACACTCGGGGTGACTTTCAAACTGTCTTCGTTTCGGTCTATAGGGGCGCCGCGCTGTGCGTGCGAGCTCACATAACGATCTTTGCTTCAGAGACGTCGCACACGCCCGCGAATCTTGTGAATCTTTTCTGCCCTTACTTGCATCACCAATCCCTGGCTCCACGCGACTACGTGCGCAGATAGGCTGCGAGTTGTGACGGCGCTGGCATCAGCAAGTACTAGATACATTTTAACCAGTGATTTAACTCTCTTTGACACGCAGCGCTCGCCCCTGTAAATGCAGAATCGGCACGTTTGGACGCCTGCGAGAGAGCGTTCGCATGCGGCGACACGGGGACGCCATTCCGGACTAGAAACGGTGACCTGCGGCACACCAAATATCAGGCGCAGTTCTGAGTCTCTGACTCAGCTATTCAGTCAGTGCGCGGCTACTACTGGCTTTCCAAAACTCGAAACCCTGAACCAGGCGAGACCTCTTCTTGCCGTGGTGCATGGAACCTTATGCATGCAGCGACAGCTTTCCGCAGGACACGCGTCTCCTGTCTGGTTTTGCCTTGTTAAAAACCGGTTCGCTGGGGATTCACAAGCAGGCAACAACCTCGGGTGGAGGTCGATGAACGTATTCCCCCCCCATGTTTTAGTTGTCTAAATCTTGTGGAAAAGAAGGAGAGAAAGTCTATCGGTTTCATTCAAGCTCTGCGAGCCGGGGGCCGGCGAAGGAGACAGGGATGCGGCAAAGCGGATAATAGAAGGAAACGACATCATCCCGCGCTCCTGCCGCCTTCCTGCCTTTTCCACTCGATTCCAGAGTTCCACACTTTCGGGTTTAGATTTGTTCCTGTGTTTCGCCTTAAGGGGCCTCCGGGGCGCTTATCTGCCTCTGCGCGTCCGCCCCCCTCGTGCCGCACACGTGTTCGCTATCGTCCTTTCTCCGTCGCCCGCTCTCGCTCTCCTCCCGATTTCCTGTCTGTCGCTGTCGATTTTGTCTCTATTTAGGGTCTTTTTGTTTCGTTCGTCCTGCTAATGCGGAACCGCCAACTGCGTTGTCCTCCGCTTTTCCTTTCTAGGTGTGTCGCGCTGGCTCGCGCCCCCGCCTTCCTCTCTTCCCCTTCTTTTCTGCTTGAATTCTAACTTCCCTTCTTCTCTGTCGAGCGGCCACACCGCTCCGTCCCCTTTGACCGTACGGCTCCACTGAAAACTGCGGCGGATCGCTTCTTGTCCTTCTGTTCTCTCCCCTCGGGGGTCGCTTCCCTCTTCGGCGCCGCCTCTCTGCCTCAGGCGCCTCCAGCGCTCAGCCCACGCTTTCGTCCTCGCATCCTCCGGCTTCTTCAAGGATTCTGAAGAGGCTCGCCTCGCTCTTTAAAGACGAGCTAGCTTAGTGGCATTTCACGCGCGCGTGCCGGCGTCGCAGCAGGGCCTGTCGCGCACGCCGGCAGCCAAGATGAAGCACAAGCTCGACGACGCGTCTGCGGCGGAGGAGGCCGAGGAAGCCCCTGGAAGTCGGCGACGGAGGAAACGCGGAGGGCGTCCTTTTTGGGCGCTCGGCACCTGTCGGAGGGCTACACTGATTCCACCCGCGTGCGTCGCTTCTTCAACACCTGGCTCCGCGACTTCGCCCGCCACCCACGGCGAGACGATCCCGCCTCGGGTTCGCGGCGCAGCCTTCAGTCTGAGAGCGACCCGCGGCCATCCGGCAAAGAAGGAGGCTGTGCGGGGACCGGATTGTGGCCTGGTGAGGCCGCGAGGCGGCAGACTGTCTTGCAGTTTTTTCGTTGCGTCGCTCCTCAGCGTTTTCCTTGTTTTCTCCCGCCGCGCGAGTCGCTCTGAGGCGCTCTCCCTCCGTGCCGGCACCGGCGCAGGCGGGACGCGTCGCTGGCTGTCCCCGCACTCCCTCCCGTCTCCTTTTCTCTCGGCTTTCTCCTGGGCGCCCTCCGCCTTGCCCGCCCTTCCGCTCTCTGCAAACGCCCTCGGGGGGGGGGGGACCTCCGCTCGCGTCGTCGCTTCCATTCCTCCCTCGCAGCGTCTGCGTGACGGATTCGGCCGCACAGAGTCACGGGAGCCGTGCCCGGCCTTCTCCCGCGCGTGTGGGGGCCTCTCACGTGCTGGAGTCTCTTCGCTCCCTCAGGGCTCCTCTGCGTCGTCACGCGGCGCGCATCACCAGAGTGCAGACTTTACGCCGCCGAGGCCCTTGCGCCTTCTTCAGCGCCCTTCGCCAAGTGCGTCGTCCGGCGGCGCGCGCCGGCGATGCGAGGCTCAGCACCCACGCTTCGACCTGCGCTGCAGCCAGACGGGCTGTCGCGGCTGTGGGGGCCCCCACTGGGCCTTTCTCGCGTCGCAGGCAGTTACCTCTGCCTCTGGCTCGCGCTTCACCTGTAGCAGTCGATGGCAAAGCGCGTCGTCGCCTTCATCTCCGACCTTCCGCACCCTCTCCGCGTGGCTCCGTGCGCCTTGCGGGGCTGCCCGGCCTGCGTCGGCGTTCGCGGTCTCGTCTGTCTCCTCGGCTGCCGCCGAGCCGATTGGGCGCCCCGCGCGCCCTTCCTCACCCGAGGCGCCGCTTCGCCCCGTCGGGCCGGGGACCGTCTCGGGACCGCTGCCGGTGCCTGCGGGCGTGCCGAAGCCGTTCTACGCAGAGACTGACCTGGAACGCGCGAACGCGAAGCGCGAGGCCGCGCAGAGCGAAGAGACTCGCGTGCGGAGGCGCGAAGAGGACCTGATGCGCGCGCGCCTCGCGCGCTTCGGCCCCGTGGCTGAGCGCGAGTTGGAGTGGGTCAAGCCGCCCGCAGAGATCGAAGGTGCGACTCTCAGGCGACGCGGGCGCTCGTAGACGCCGCCCAGAAGACACGGGGATACAGCACAGACACGCGCGACAGACAGCAAAGTCCGCGTCGTTTTGGCCAGCGAGGAGAACGTGTCTCTTCGCCGGCTGTTGTTTGTGGCTCGTTATGATTCGTGGAGTGCGCCCGAGCAGTGCTGCGCGGTCTGAGGCTGTACCCTCCCGCGTTAGGTCTTCTCGCGCGCGTGGGGACGTTGCTCCTTTGCGTGCGGATTCCGCGACGTTCTCCTCTCGGTTCCCGCGCGCCTCGACGCCGCTGTGGTCTCTCTCGTTCGCCTTCTCTCAGGCGTTCGGCGCGCGTGCGAAGTCGCGGCTGAGGTGCTTCAAGTCGCAGTCGATTTCGTGAAGGACTTCGGCGCTGGGACCCCCGAGGCGCCGCTCACGACAGACGCGATTGACCGCGTGGTACACGAGGCGACGATCGCGCGAGGCGCGTATCCGTCGCCGCTTCGCTACAGCGACTTCCCCAAAAGCGTCTGCACTTCCACGAACGAGATCGTCTGTCATGGTGAGTCACCGGACACTCGAAAAGGAGAGAGGACGAATGCAGAGCCGCGGCGGAGCCTAAGCACCAGAGGATCGTTGCGGCCGGTCCTGAGCTAGAGCTCGTGGCGGCGGCCGTGACCGGCAATAGGGGCTGTGCGTGGAGGACGCTCCCCGGTCGCGCTGTGGAGGGTCGGAGTAGCTTTACGGATTCTCTACAGGCGGTGCGGCCTCCTGCCAAGACAGGCTCTCTTTGCGCTAGCGCAGTATTCGTTGGTGTTTCTGTGTGTAACGTGGGCCTGTGCATGTATGTGTGGTTTTATTTTCTCGCTCCGTCGACCCGGGGGACCCCCGTCGTTCCAAGATACCGCCGCGCAGCACGTGGGCGCGAGCTGGTGTCCATATGATATATATATATATATATATATATATGCTTAAATTGTCAACGTGTATATCTGTATGTATGTATACATATATACTGTTGTATATGTATGTGTGTGTAGATGAATATATGTGTGTATATGTATGTATGAGGACGCGTGTATATTTATGTATTTATATCGGTACTAGGGCGGGAAGGAGAACCTGACCAGGATTGGCTATGCGTGGCTCTTTCCTCTGCTGTGTGCTCACGCGCTTTAGGCATCCCGGACGACAGGCCGCTGCAGCGAGGCAGCATTTGCAGCATCGACGTGTCGTGCTTTGTTGACGGTTTCCACGGGGACTGCGCGCGGACTGTCGCCATAGGCGGCGCGGGAGCACTCTCGCAGGCGCTTCGTCGTCTTCTCGTCACAGCGCGGGAGGCCACACTTGAAGGGATCCGCGCCTGTGCGCCAGGCAGAAAGTGGGTTCACGCGGTGTGGCGGTCGTCCTACCGTGGCGCCGCTCACCTCCGAACCCTGTCACGTGCCGAGCCCACTGCGCAGCTCTCGGCATCTGCCACGCAGACAGTCCAGGAAACGAAAACGAGATGGTTTGAGCCATGGAATGGCCCCTGCGGTGCCGTGTAGGTGATGCCTGAGGCACGGCCGTGCTGGGGATGTGCACTCGACCGCAAAATGCGGTAAAGCTTGTCCCTCGCGTGTCTGCAGGCTTAGCGTCATTGGCGAGGCCATCGACGCGTTCCTGACGCGGCGAGGATGCCGCACGATCCCGGTGTTTTGTGGACACGGTATCGGGCGAAACTTCCATGAAGAGCCCTTCGTAAGTGCTTCACTCGCGGGAGGTTTCTTGCAGCATCCGTCTCTTTGCAGACGAGTTTGGAGGGAGGTGCTGGCTTGTGTCATTCCACTCATGTCGTCTCGAGCCTGTATCTGGACAGGGACGCCGCCCCAGGGCGAGAGATACATGGTATGCCTGGGCGTCCTTGCATTTCAGCAGTTTGTTTACCAAAGGCCCAGGCTCTGCGGCGCTGGTTTTCGATGGGCGACATGAGTTCCTCGGGGGCCGGCGTGTGTCCCCGCGAAGTGAGCCGCCGTGTAGAAAGGCAATTGCCGGCGGCAGGCGAGCGTGTCTCTTCTCTTTTAACGTCCGCGCCTGCGAACCCAAAGACCTCTCTGGATTCTTGCGGACTGCTCGAAGGTGCTCCATGCGGCAAACGAGATGCCTGGGCGGATGCTACCGGGCATGTGCTTCACCATCGAACCCGTCGTTTGCGTTGGCGGAACAGACTTCACCACGTGGCCAGACAAGTGGACGATTGCCACAACCGACGGGCAGCCGTAAGTCGTGGCAGAATTTGTGATCGTTGGCGGACTGTTTGCCACAGGTCCTCCAGCGACTTACGCACAAGGCATACTCGCGTGCTGGACGCGCGAGCTGCAAAACGCTCCTATGCAGTGCTTACGAAACAACGCCAAGCTTCCAACGGCATCTCCCCCTTCCTCGTAGCTTTGACCTGCCTCTCCAGTTTGGGATCTATTACTGTCTGCCCCGCGCTGCGTCACCTGCAGGGTGAGATGACCCGCACGGGCTTATCTTCGAGTGTGCTACTGGTTCGTCAAGAGCATGCGGCTCATGTGTGTCGTGTTGTACGCGCAGGACGGCCCAATTCGAACACACAGTCCTCATCACCGACACTGGTGTAGAGATACTGACAGGCTGCCCCGACGGAGACAAGGATATGGAGGAATTAGCTAAAGATGTGCATTAGATCATGGTTCTGCAGGTGACTTGCGTCGTGCGCCACGGTGCACTTTTTTCTCATTTGTCGGTACGGAATATTGTAGCAACGTGCCAGAGGATGCTGCTTGGCATAGCAGCAGGCAGTCTCTATGGAAATGGGAAACGTCGGCGTGCTCAGCAAAATAAAGTACTCTAGATGGCGGATGTCCTGCCAACAGTTCCACAGGTTGTGGCTACACCGCGTAGCTGTACGGACGAGCTGTGTGTTTCAGGTATTCACCCTCCTTTGCTGCGGACACGTGACTGATCCGAATGACGATCGAGGCTACCAATATAGAACACAGCGTCCTTGCTGGCGGGGCGGTTTTACTGTCCAGTAATTTTGCAGTGTGCATTGTCACAGAGGGAGAGTGTGTCATCTTGTCAGCTCACGCGCAAAGCGGGATACTAACTCATCAAATCGCTGTGAATTATTTGGAGTCTCGAGCGATGCCTCGGCTGTCAACGAAATCAGAATTGGAGTACAAATTATGGCATACACAGTGCAGAAAACGTCTTGTCGATGTGCAGTGTGACAGAAACCTGGCACAGCAGTAAAGGATAACATCTCAAGTCAACGAGCTAGTCGTTGGTATTTTACAAAGACACGAACCGCCGTAGCACCCGATTATGCAGCACGCGCAGACTGGAGACTGAACTGTGTTCAAGCCACCGACGGTAGTCTGGGCAGGTCCAGGCCGGCGAGTAGCTGCGTTAGAGGGGCCAAGAGTTGTTCAAGGACGGTCCGAAGTCGTTGAAAGGACTCGTCTAGCGCGCGTATTTCGGGGATGTCCCCAAGTGATCCAATATTCGCGATGGACGCGTCATCCATCTTAACAGCTTTCGCCGCAGCCAGTTTTTCGGCCACTCTTTCAGTTGAGTCCAAGATGTCTTTGGCGGATAACTTGACCTCGAACACTTCTATCTGTTTCTTTGCCATGGCGTGCTGTTGCAACTGGAACATTTCTTGTGGCGCTATGAGACCCAACAGATCTTGGAAACTTTGTCGAAGTCGCTCAAGGTTGAGTGGGTCCGCTGCAACTTGTCTAAGTGCCTCCTGAATGGTTTTCTGAATGCGGTCGATGTTCGCGGGTTCCCGCAACAGCTCTGTCAGGCTCGGAAGCCCGGGCAATTCGATGCCCGTGAAATTCCCGAAGGCATTCACATTGGGTGACGTAGCGGGAGGGGGCCTAATATAGTCGCCCAGACCTGGAATTTGTGGAAGTTCACCAATACCCGGAATTCGCGGACGGTCTGCTAAGCCAGGGATCCGCGGAAGATTGGGGAGTCCAGGAAGTTGAGGAAGCTGGGGCAGCTCACCGAGACCAGGAAGTTGAGGGAGCTGCGGCAACTCTCCGAGACTAGGGAGGTGGGGAAGCTGCCCCAGACCAGGGAAGTCCGGAAGCTCTCTCAAGTTAGGTAGACCTCTAAGTTCTGGTATCTCACCCAGGCTTGGCAGGCCGGAGAAATTGAAAGTTCCGCGACCGCTGAGGAGCTCGAGAGGTGATGGAGAAGGGATAAGATAAGGGAGGATGATAGGCAGTACTGGCTCGGGTAGCACAGGGGGTTGGCCGGGTGCTGGCTCCACTGGGGGCACCGGTGGGAACGGCGCAATTGGAGGCACTCCCGGAAGTGGCGTAGGGAGCGTGATTGGAAATGGTGGTACGGTAGGTTCTAGTCCTGGCGCAGGGAAAGGAATGACGGGCAAAACTGGAAGAAGGGGAGGCATCTGTTCTGCGGGAACATCCGGATCACTGGCCGAGGCGGGTGAGGGACGCGAAATAGGCGGAAGTTCTGGCAGCTCTGGCAAGGGCGGCAGTTCTGGCAAGTCTGGGGAGGCCGGAAACCGTAGCAGATCAGGAAGCCCACGCCCATCTGCATCGTCATTTTCCTCTGATGCCGCAGGTGCCCCAGCGGCCTTCTCCACTTCCTCTCTTGTTGGCAGAAACTGAGCCCCTGTACGTGGCGTGGAATGAGCTGAACACTTTTCTGACAGATTCGGTTATTCTTACTGGCGGAGACGGATGCCCCGAACAGAGCGACGGATGTCACGATCCTCAGTTGCATCTTGTCAGCGGTGATCAAGCAGAAACAATGGCCTGACAAGGGGACCTCAATTCAAGGTGCCTGGAAGAAGTACTGAGAGTGTTCTGAGCGACGCCCGCACCCCACCGTTCGGCGCGGAGTGTACGTGACCTCCGCGCTTGGGCAACGGGTGTATAGACACTTCTAAGGTCACATCCAGCCCGCTGCAACCAAAGTGTACAACAGAGGCTTGAAATTGTTCCTACGAGGTATTTGTTGTCCTTCTGTGGATGAGGCTCCTTCAGCCGGTAGCAGTGCCGTTTCACGACGTCCACGTGGCTGGCATCTGACTCAACATAACATGAGACAACGCCCTAGTCCCCGCGTCAACTCCCGGTGGGCTGTGTCGCATCTGTGTCACCAAACACAAGCGCCTACGGTGGTCGGCACGGGGAACACGGTCTCATTGCCCGTTCGTGAGTTCTGTTCCGAGCAATATGAACAGCACGAAAATTGAAGGGGAAGCACACTCGCCGGGGTGTGGAACGGACAGCGCTGTGCAGGCGCCTACCGGGAATGTGATTTTTGCGGTGATGAGGTCCAGTAACATTCGCACAACTCATCACGCGGCTTTACAGCGTTCGCGCGCGTATGCTGTGCACAGCGTGGCCTTGGACAGGCATACAGGAGCAGTTTCATATTGGTAAGGCACTCAGCGAATTGGTGGGGTACGCTACGTCAGTGTCGAGGCGCATGCTGTTGGGCGTGCACTACACATCGTCTGATATTGCCCAGCGGGTTCCTTTCTAATGTGCAGGGTAATACGCACGAACAAAATAGCCAGCAGGACGATGCGACAATCGACGGACCGCTGCACTCGCTGCAGATTTCAAATGCAGCCACTCTGTAAACGCCTCTCGACGCTCATGACCGCAGTAAACGCGACAGGGGGGTCCTAATAACTTCTCTGAACGCAGAAGGCGCGCACTGGCCCCTAGACCGTAGCGGGTTATCCTCGGTCTGTCATAGCTCTCGAGCCGCGCATCCCCGTTTCTGAAGTCTCCTCGCATCGGTGTTAGCAGCAGCTTGCGAGGAAAGGCGGTTCATATACTCGTTCTGTCGACGTCCGCACCCAAGTTATCGTTCACAATGTACACTTAAGGTGTGCGCGCGTGAAGAAATACCCTGGGTTCCGGTTACCGCGAGAAAAGACGTACCCTTGCATCGATACTGTATACCACGCTCCTCATTTACACAGCTGGTCGAGATCGGGTATCGCAGGGCAGTAGCAGTCACCGAGGGAAAGACACAACTTGTAATCCTAATTCCAAGGGTTTCCTTGTCATTTTCATCATCGTCCGCGTTTAATGGACGTGTGCTAAGAGGGTTGTTAGAAACGGAGCCATTGTCCGCAAGGTGCGAAATCTGCCGTTGCATGCAGTGCCTTTCCCTGTGTGTATGACGGCACTGCCACTGGAGTTTCGCTCAAAATTTATTTGCTCTCGATGTTCGGGGAGTGATGACTCTGTGAAGCATGAGGGACGTATCCCTGGAGACAACTCGCCGGCGATACCAGCTCCCCGGGATGCGTAATCCCCTGTCGGTCTTGGGAGACGGCAAATTGGCGCTCAGAGGATACCAGCCAGCATGCGTCCAGCTTCTCGTCTAATGCCACGTAAACGATGCATTGCCACTTTGACTTGCGTCATGCCCGGTAGTCTGCGCGCATATCTGAAGGTGTACGCGATGGAGATATGGCAGCGCTGACCTCGCCCATGGCTCTGGTTATTCGTCAGCCGACCAGTGTCATTAGACGTATGTCTTTTCTCTCTTCGCGTATCTTTCTGAGTCTCTGGTATCCAGCTGAAGCGTGTAAAACAAGTGGTTAGCCCGCGCACAAGCAAGGACAGGTGGGCATCTTCTGGCTCACTCCAGCTCACGAGCCCGCACCATACAGAATTTGCCTCAGAAGGCGTCGGGGAGGCTGCAGCAACGCTTTGCGGCCGAACCTGATGGCCTTTCTGTGGCTGATCCTTCGCGTTCTATGATGTCCAATCGAGTTTGCGGAGGGCGTAGCCGCCAGTTTTCCGTAGAGCCTGAGCCCAAAGCCGATAAACTTGGAGGCAAAAGCGGAACTTCTCGGCAGGGCCGACAGCATAAGCATGCTGGAGCAAGCCAGGCGCGGGGGAAGGCCGGAGACCCGAAACAATGTCGAGCCTTCCCTCTCGGTTGCCCTATGCGGTGGAGTCCTGACGGCGGTCGACTTCTTGCCTCTCCGACCACGGAGCGAAGCTGGAGTGCATGTCCGTCAGATCTCCTTGCTTCCTGCCTTCAACAGCTCAACTTGCCAGGCTGTCTCCACCTCCTCCGCCACCATGGAGCAGACCCCTTCCGCCAGCCCAGGCACTACTCGGACGAGGCGGCGCGTTCCCTATTCCGAAATCTTCCTGGAATTTTCCACGACCCCGCTGAGAGCGGCTATCCGGATGTAAACGGACATACGTTTCGTCATCAGGCACTCCCGTCAACGATCCAGGTGGCATCCCGCCTTTCGGGTCTTCTTCGATCTCCTGCATGCGGAGGCGCTGCAAACCGCTCTCAAGGGGTTTACTTCTTCGGACGAGCTTCGAGAGACAACTCGTTTTTTCCGCCTTCTTCCTCCGGCCCAGGCGAGGCTTCTCTCTTCAGATGCCTTTACACCTGGGGAGCAGCATCGTCGCATCAGCTTGGCTACCTTTTGTTTTCTTCTGGCGCTGAGAAGCGTACACATCCCCCCCGGCCTGTACATTTCGCGGCCTCTGACGACGCGGCTGCCTTATTGGCGTCGCCGAATCATCCTCCGTCAGCATCAACACTCTTGAGTACAGCAGGGTGCCCTTCGCCGCAGTCAGGATATACATTGTCTCCGTCGTCCTCCTCTGTTCTTCTTCCAGCAGCTGCGTCCTGCCGCTTTCCAGCTTCCGGCTCACCTGTCTGTACTTCGTGCAGGGCCAGGGCACGCAACGAGGCTAGCACCCTCCGCGTGCAAATGGTGCGCTGCGGACCGTCCATCAGCCTTGCATCGACAGTCGATGGCGAAGTGTGGGTTTGGGGGAAGGGGGCCGACGGGGGAAATCGAATCCTGTCGGAACCGACGCTGCTCCGCGGGCTAGACGATCCGCGGGATGCTGTTCGAGTCGCCCCTCAGCGAGGATTTCTTCCGGCTCAGTATGGGGCGGGCGACCCCCAGGACGCGCCGCTCGCGTCTTCAAGGGTCCCCCCTCGTGGTGGCGGCGAATTGCTGACCTGCGACCGATGTGGCTGCATTCTTTTGGATAACGCGTCACGCAAACGTTTTCGCGGGAGAATCGTCAGAGGCGTAAGTTTGTCGCTCAGTGGTGGACAGCGTCCCCTCCATGAAGCCTGAACACCGCTTCTTGATCCGGCGTTCCGCCTGTGGGGTATGAATTGCTTCTTGATCTGTTTCCCGTCCACTGGGTTTTCCTGCCTGGCGCTGCCTGCCGTGCACTAGATTCCGCCTACAAATCCTCTCCAGCGTTTTGCTCTCTGCTCTGCTTGACTCATATGTGCCGTGCAGTCCGACTCCTGTAGCTTCACCTCGCACGCCGTGTCGCATGCGGTCATACTTCCTCCGTGTTAGGGAGAGGGCGAGGCGGGGGGAGATCCGCGTCGGCCGGACAGTCGGAGTGGGCGCAAGGGGATCCGATCTCTGCGCGCCCGCTGCTCCCTCAGGCCTCACGACACTCTGCAAAGCCACATGTACCTTGTTAGCGGGTCTGTTTCTAGGCGGCGCGCTGGGCTTCCTGGAATGCGGAGTGCGACGTCGGGGTCACAGCGTCCTGACTGGCTCGTGACGCCTCTGCTACTGAGCGAATGTCCGGCGTTTGGGCTTAGTTTCTGTCCAGGTCCGCGTATATGAAGCCATGGGTGAAGGCATGCAGAGGCACCCGAGTTCGGTGTGCAGCGACTGTAGGGTGCGCCGAGCGCGTGCGAGATGTAAATGCGGCCCGGTATCTTGCGTGTGCGCTTCAGGCTGCCGTGGGAGCGTCTCACTGCCTCCTCCTCGTTGATGTCCCCGTGGTGGAGCGCCCTGGCCCAAGCCCGGAAGAGGCACTTGTCTCCTGCGGCCGTTCGCGGCGCTTGGCCCCCAAGGGAGAGGCCTCCGCCTGTGGTGACGCATCGACCGACTCTGAGGCGTGCACGTCAGCTGCGGGAGTGAAGGACGCACCGAGACGCCGCACCCATCGGCGATCGTTCCGTCGAAAGCCGAACTTGGGCGCCGCGCAGAAGGTACGGGCTGAAGGCGAGATTTTGTCTCCCGAGCTGTTGCCTGTGTCGTTTGCCGCTCTGCGCGGAAGCGACAAGGACTCAGCTTTGAGTTCTGAGGACGGCGACGCGGAGGAGGTGTCTGTGCTTTCCACGCGACACAAGGAGACGACCGTCCTTGAGGGCCCCTGGATCTACAGGACGGAACGCCGGCTGTATGTGTGGGGCAGCAACGCGAGAAGTCAGTTGGGTTTTTCGTGCTCGCAGCACAAGTCCGCGCGCAGCCCAGCCGACGGCGCAAGCGGCGTTAGCGCAGCCGCAGGTGAGGACGGGGGCCTCCCGACTTCCGCGTCGTCACCGGCGTCCGAGGAGTCCGACTGCTCGTCCTGCAGGTCTCGCTCCCCCGTGGGGCGGAAGCGCAGCCTGCCCGCTAGAGCGGGGTGCGACGCCGCCTCAGAGCAGGCGCCGGGCGACCGCCCTCGTGGCAAGCGAGTTCTTCAGGCGCGCCCCCCTGTGGAGAACTCGGCAGAGCGAGCAAGGCAGGGAGCGGCCTCAACAGACGCCGAGAAGTATTCCACGTTCCGCCCCATCTTGCTGTGTCGCTGGAAGTCGCCGCCTTCTTCGGAGCCGGTGCCGCCGGCGGCGTTCGCGTCCGAGGCATCTGCGGGAGGCCTGGCGGCGCAGTCTCTTTCTTCGGGGGCCGGCGGGGACATGGGAGATGCCAGGGACGCAGAAGAGCGCGGGAGCCTAGGCCGTCGCCAGACCCTTGCCGCATCTCCCACTGTGGCATTCTCAAAGCGAGCTGCATCGCTCGCGGGCCCCGGGCCTCTCTTTTACACCCCCCGCAGAGTTGAGTTCGTCGCTGCGGGCTTTACGCACTCTCTTCTCCTCCTCGATAACGGTTAGAACAAGAGAAAAGACGCATGTGGCATTTCATGCACGGCGCACCGTCAATGCGACGATGTAACGACTCACGCCACACTAGAAACGCCACAGCCTGCTGCTGTGATGTACGTATATATATATATATATATATATTTATATGTGGTGGGAGTTCACTTGTATTTGGACGCACGCGTGTGGCTTCAGCCATGCTTTGTAAGTGTCGCCGCTAGGATCGCCGTGAATAGCAACTATAGAGCTAGCTCCTGGCGTTGGATCGTACCCCAAGCAGTCCGTTTTTTCAGTACGACACTCCAGTGGTGAGTCCCCCACTGGAGTGACGTGTTGAGCACAGCGCTGCGCATGTGGAGCTTGCATGCCTCCCTGTGTCGTGCGCGTTACATGCGGGCTGTGGGTCAGGGATACTTTGGCCATTCCTTCCTCGTGATAGTCTTCGCGCGCGTGTCTCTCCCCACTGCCTGCAGGTTGTGTGTGCGTCTTCGGAGACAATACGTTTGGCCAGTGCGCCCAGCCGCCGTCCGTGGAGAGAGTCTCTCTGCCACTTCTGCTCAGCCAGCTGCCGCCCGTCGTGGCGATCGCGGCCGGCCAGAATACGAATGCGGTCGTCTCGAGCTCCCCGCAGAGTGAGAGAGATCCACGCCGGATGTTCAGACTTGCCCCAAGGCTCTTATGAAGGCTATGGGTTTGCAGCGTGTGTAGCAGTGCACACATAGAGGCGCTCTGTGAAGCAACCTACGCACTGGGGGAAGCGAATCCGGGCAGACTCCGCGCCGAAATTTGGGCACTGCGTCTCCTGGAGCTTGAACATTTGAAAGCGCCTTGTTGTGTCCCCTGAGAAGCCGCCGCTCGTGGAGTCGGTGTAGGTTGAGACGCTGTACCCAGGTGTAGAGCGCACGGGGGTCCGCAGGCATAGGCCTCGGATATGCGGATATCCTCAACTGTTTTCGCGGGTCCTTTGTTTCCGCGTTGCGTTTTGAACAGAGGTGTTTGTGTGGGGAGGAAGTCCGGCCCCTGGCTCGGCTCTTCTCAGCAACCCCCCTCCCGCGGGTCAACCCTGCGCCGCGTCGACTGCCTCGACTTCCTTCTCGGGGTCTTCTGCGTCGGCTTCGTCCTCGGCTGGCGGGGAGCGGTCTGGGCCGGGGCCCCTTCTCTCCTTCTTCGCTCCGATCCGCTTGAAAGGCGCCCCGAGGCGAGACGCCCCGGGCGACGCGTTTGGTGAAGGCTGGGCCACGCAGACGACATCGCAGGGCTGTCCGCTGTTCACGCCAGACACGCTCGCCATCAACGACGCCGTCGGACTGGCCGTCGGGGTGGACGAGAGGTAAGCAGGACGAAGCCGCTCTGCCAGGTTTGGGGTTTAGCCATGTCACCTTAAGACTCCCTGCCAACTATGCGGCCGTGGCGCCTTCAAAATCTTCGAACCCTTTAGCCAGGGCACCTGTAGACCCTCAACACCGCCTCGCCTCTACCCGTGGGCTCGTCGCAGCACGCAAGAGCTCCGGTGCGCGTGTGCGGCTGTCTTCTGCGCTTTCCAGGCTCTACGTGTTCCACTGCGGAGTCCGCCCGCCCGTGGTCTCCCCTGCAGTCCCTCTCTGTGCGTCCGCTGCGGATGCGCCTTCTTCTGGACTCTCGCCTCAGCTTCAGGCTTCGTCCAGTTCGGCTCACGATGGGGGGCGCAGCCGGACGCCTGCGTCGCCTTGCCCCCGCAAGGCCCTGCCGCTCGAGCCTCTGTGTCTCTCTGGGCCTTGGGCGGCGGGGGCCCCACCTGGAGGCGTGCGCCAGCTGTGTCTGTCTTCGTCGCGAATCTTCCTGCTCACCGCGGACGGGCTTCTGTACTCCGCGCCGATTCCCTCGAACCTCTCCTCGAGAGCCAAGTGCGACGGGGTAGGCCACGAGGATGATCGCGCGCGCCGCGACGACCTGACGCCGTTGCTCCTTCCTCGCAACAGGAAACTGAGTAACGCAGAAAGCACGGCGACTCCGTTGTTTATCTACGCCTCCTTTTCGCCGGCTGCGTCGATGCCGCCTGAGTCGCCGCCGAGCCAGTGCCTTCGCCTGCCCCCGGCAGCGCGACCGGCCTCGGGGCCGGGGGATAAATCGCAGCGTGGCGCTTGGCGAGGACCCTCCGGAGCTTGTCCCGTGTCTCCTGCGTGGTGCCCTCTCTACGGAGACAGGCCCGCGAGCCGCGCGGCATCCGCGCCAGGGGGCGACGACCCCCCCGGTGGGCACCCCGGGGCGGCGCGTGGCTTTGACGGCTGGGACTTGCTCCCGCAGAGCGCCCGCCACGCGGAAGCAAATGCTGCTGTGGGCGTGCCTCTCTGGTTTTCCCCCGTTCGACATCTCACCAGTATCGCTGCCTTCAGCTGCAGCGAGACGCACTCGGCGGCGATTGTTGAGATTCACTCGCCCCAATTCCGGCCGCACACTAAACCCTCAACAGCTCCCCACTCGGGGCTACCGGCACGCCAGACCCTGGCCAGCGTATCATCTGCGTTCGCCACGGCGTGTGAATCGCTGCCCTTGGGTTGTCCTGCGACCTTGCGTCCCTCGCCTCCCGTCTGCCCTTCGCTCTCGTTCTGCGCGGCAAAGGCGCTCCTGCGGCCTCGGCCTCCTTTTCCGCCTCCCGTCGAGCTCGTGGTCGAGGTGATTATCCCCCTGGCGGTCGCGACAGGCGCCAAGAGCCTCTTTGACTTTTGCTGTCTCTTTCTCGTCTACAATCTGCCGCTTGTGCTTCTCGCCTGTCACGCACCGGCTTCGTCGCCGTCCGCCTCCGCTGCCCACGCCCTGCGCGGCGCGGACTTGAGGACTGTGTTCGAGACGCTCGGGTCTATTCGACAGCAGCGCAGGTGCTTTGCGTCGCAGGCGTCCACCTCGGCGACCTCACCGGCAGACACCCCCACCGGGCCCGGAGAGGCGTATCTCCTGGCGGCGGCCGGGATGCAGTACGTACTCAGGTGCTTCAAGAGCGCGGTCGCCACAGCGTACTTGGGGCAGGCCTCTGAGGCCCTGAACCCTCCGCGCAGCCCACAGCGCCTCGACGACGACGCACCCGACGATGAGTGGCTCCATGTCGAGCATGACGACGCGCCTCCTCGCACGCAAAGGCATCTCGCTGCGTCGCAGCTTGAAGCTGTCTCCTATGCGTCTTCGGGAGGCCATGGGCTTTCCCGGTTGTGGTGGCAGAGCGGCGGCGGCGCCGCAGACGGAGGCGGGGCGGAGTTCGACATTCGAGGGCAAGCCCGCCGCGCACCGCCTTCGTCATCTTCACGGGTCCGCGAGTCTTGGCTGAGCCTGCGGGAGCCCCACGAGGGAAGCGCGGCCCGTGTCGCCTCGCCTCATGGAGGCCTCGTGTCAGGCCCGCATGCTGGGGACGCAGTGCGCCCTCCAGTGGATTCTGCGAGGTCGATGAGCGACCTCGAAAGACGGGGCTCGCAGCCGCCGCAGGCGGATGCGGGTCTGCGCGTTGTGAGTGGAGACGACGAGTGGCTGCTGGACACGACAGGCATCCCCTCGTGGGTGCTGGCGTACGCCCAGTGCACACGTCCCGCGCGGCATGCAGTAGCTGCAGCAAACCGGGAGACGACCGGTCGACAGAGCGAGACGCGAAAGTGCTCAGCTGCGGGAGAGGTGAGCGCAGCCGCGGAGGACCAGAGAAGCGAGCAACGACCCGAGAGATGCGACCAAGAGGAAGAGGTCTCCTGCCGAGGCCCCGGGGAGCCCAATCCTGAAGGCACCTCCGCGGGAGCCGGCGACGCGCAGAGTACGGTTGACGAAAGGCCCTGTAAACCCGCTTCGCGGCCGAGCAAGGAAAGCGATGCCGGCGGCGTCGAAGCGGCTTCCACCGGGACCGCTGGAGCTTCCTCATCCGCAAATTGTGGCTCCTTTCAAAGACCGTCCGTGGCGCCAGGCCTTCGCTTGATCTCTTCTTCCTCCTGCCTGTCAGATGCTTCCTCTGCGCAGCTTCGCAGACATGCAGACGACGCGTGGAGAGCCGAAGGCCGCGAGGCGCTCGCGTTGTGGATCGAGCTGCTTGGCGCCCGCTGCGACGCGTCTGAGTGTCTGGCTGGACAGCTCTGCGCCGCTGCGAGGGCCTTGGCTGCAGTTCTGCAGGCGCCGCTTCCCTTCCTGCGAGACGAGTCGAGGAGCGCCGCAACTCCGCAGACCTCGGAGTTGCGCGCAAGCCATCCGGGCGAGCCCGCGGCGGAGGCGGTGAGGCCTGGCGCAGCGGAGTCGCTCTCGTCGTGGGGCGGACTGTCTCCGCTTGCGTCTGGTGGCCCCGAAGACGAGTCTTTGCCCCCGATTCTCTTGCGCCTGCCGCGGCGGCCGAGCGACCTCCTGGGGCCCGAGGGCGGGGCCATTCAGGAGCGTTCGTACCTCATCGACCGTTGGTCGGGTGCCTTCTGGACGGATCCACCCGGTGAGCAAGAGGATGCGCGCGGGCAAGGGGAGGCGTGGCAGGACGACAGCGCTGCCCAGGGTGCAGCGGCCCCGACGACCCAGGCAAAGCCAGAGCAAGCGTCCTCACGGGTGGCTGACGGCGCCCGCAGGGATGCGCAGGGCGGCGGCAGCCAGCGCCAGGATCCCCACGAGAGCCCACAAGGGGCGGACGAGAGTTTGGATCGTCAAGGCGGGCACCAAGGCGACGGGCGGAGCGTAGGGCACGTCGATGCAAGCGAGACTTGTCCGCCATCGCATCGGCAGAAAGAGCTCGGGACCCACGCCCTGGCGCAAAGCGCAAGTCCCTCAAGCGTGCATCCACTAGACCATCGGCACGCGACGGAGGACGCAGGAACGAAGGCCTGTGAAGCGAACGAGGCGTCCCCTGCGACGCAGGAGACATGGTCGCGCCCGCTCGTGAGTGCGGCGCGCGACATGAGCACGGAGAAGTTGGAGACGGGACAGAAAGCGCGTGGGATGTCCCCCGGAAAGCTCAGCAGGCAGACATCCGGCCGGAGGAACCAGGAGTCGGTTGACAGGCCCAACAGTGGCGTGCAACGCTCACCCGCATTTTCGTCTCAGTCTTCGCGTCACGTTCTACCTCGCCCGTCGTCCTCTCCTTCTGCCTCGTTCGCTTCCCCGCCGCATGCAACGGAAGATTTCCCGTCGTTGTCTTCGGCTGTCTGCATCCGGCGACCGCCAGCGAGCCCCGCGGTCTCAGCTGCAGTAGCGCCCCGCGGGTTTCCGCTGCCCCCGCGTGCGGCGGACGACCGACTTGGCGCCTCGCTGGACGCGAGGCAGGCGCCGGGCGAAGGAGGCGTCCGGTCCACGAGAGACGCTCCCGAAGCGCCTGCGAGGAGGGAGACACCGGCCGCCCAGCACCGCGGGGATGCCGACGGAAGCGAGGGGCTGGATGCCGACGCCGTGGCGATGGACGAGGAGCTCTGGCAGCATGTGGAGGCGAGGCGAGGCAACCGGCAGGCGCGCAGGGGATCTTTTGGGCAGACAAACATCGACAGGTGCGCCGACGCGGCAAACAGAAGGCACGTCGTTCCAGGCCTGCCGTCACCGGCTGTCACGCATGCAGAGTCGCCTCAGCAACCCTCATTTGTCTCGTCATCGTCGCGAGCTTCGCAGGGCCGTGGGGGGTGGAGTGAAGCCAGGATGAGCGAGGCCCACCAGAGCAGGTTGCGGCTCCCGAGGCCTGCGAGGCCGCCCCCGTCGCTCACGGCGGAATGCCGGCAGCCGCAGGCCGCCGACAGCGCGTCTGTTGTTCGCCGGGGACGAGGAGAGACTGAGAGAAACGCGTCGGGAGGGGGAGAGCCCCTCACTGTCCCGAGAGGCATCGCGCTAGAGGACTTCCTGGTTGCCTCCTCGTCAGGCCAGAAAAGGAAGAAGAATTCGAGGGGCGGCGAGCGCCTCGATAAACTCTCGCGAGATGTTTTCGACTCGAAAAAATCCGCGCAGCCTGCGTGGCAGAATAGGGAAGCCGAATCCGCGCAGCAACCGGATCAGGCTGCGAACGGCTCTCTAGGTGTGAAACGCGTTGCCGATCTGGCAGAAATCATGCGAGAAGAAGAAGCGCTTCGGCAGGAGCGCGAGCGAAAGCTCCAGCTTCGGCATTCTCAAGAACGGGCGCAGCATCCCTCGTCCGTGGTGCGCACCGCGGGTCCTCCCTCCGTCGTTATCGTCGCGCGTCCGCAGACAGGCGCGGGGCAGGCCGCTGCAGGAGCAGCGACCGTCTCGGCGGGCGCCAGGCTCCGCGAGGCGCCCACGGGGCTAGTCGCCTCCCGGCTGCCCCGCGCGGACGCGGCGTCGTTCAATCGGTGGGGTCGCGAAGCGGCTCTGCGGGCTCAGGGGGAAGAGGGATTCGGAGCCCCGGACTTGGCAGTGATCCAGTGGGAGCAGTTCGCCGAGAAGGAGGAAGACTTGGCCAGGCGCCGAGAGGAGGCAGAGCTTCAGGAGGCGCTGCGGCTGGTGCGGGAGATGGAGGAGCGCGAGCGACGAGAAGTAGAGAAGTTCCAACGCGAAGTTCGGCCAGCAGCGGCCATGGAGAAGCGGAGACAGCAGGAAGAGGGGCAACTGGAACTGGGGTCTAACGCGAGCTCAGGCTGGCCAAATGCGTCGAATCCGCCTCGCGCAGAGGAGAGAGTGCAGCCTCCCCGTGGCAGTGGGGGGCGTGGCGCTACGGCGTCGCAGCCAGGAGGCCACGCTCGCCGCGGACGGCGATCGGTTCACAGAAACAGCGTCGGCCCGCCGCAGCGGCGGGAGCCCGCTCGATGAGATTTTCCGACTCGGGGGCTTGCGCGCGGTCACGCTGGAGCCCCGTCCGGTGCGGTCGCGGTGCCAGCCTCGTTGTCCTGCAGTTCAGCTGCTGTCGCGAAGCGCGCCAGACAGACGCGGCGGTGGCCCACCTCCCCCCTCCGCCCGCGTGAGAGCACACACGCAGGATGTGTTTTATGGTTGTGGGGGTTGCTCGAGTAATCCTCTATTTCCGTTTGCATTGGAGTTATGGGCGGCCCAAGACGGCGGCGCTGGGGGGGGGGGGGGGGGGGGGGGCGGGTGGGCTGCGCGTGCGCAGGAGTCTCCGTGGAGCGGCGTAGCCCCGGGCCCAATCTTGAGGCGCTGCCGCTCAAAGGTGGCCTACACACAGTGACGCTGTTTTTACGTACCCGGCCCTGCGAATAGTCCTGTCCACGTATCTGCGCTGCGTTGCCTTCGGCTGTGTGTGGCGCGTTCCTGGCTGCTTCCAAGGGGAAGGCCCCTGGGGATCGGGGCCGTAACCAGAGGCGGCCGCGTCTTTTTTTCGAAGCTGCTGTCTTCCTGTGTGTGTGCAACGTTGCGGCGCGGCGCTGAGATCGACGAGACTGGTTGTCGAATTGCTCGCCGACGTCATGTGCTCACGAGGCGGCTGCAGGACGCGAGAGGGTCTCTGTGTCTGCCGAGTTCAGCCAGAACCGCGGCCAGCTCAAGGTTTCTCGTGATGTGTTGTGCGTCCAGCGTGTGTGCTGTGGCGCAGCATTTGCGGCCGCGCGCATGTGTCGGTAGCTTAGATACGTGAGGCAAAGGAGCACAGGAAGAGTGGGGTTTTGTAAGGCGTGTCCTTAGGTGTGTTGGCCGGCTCTGGCCACGTTTTTGTGGGATGAACGTAGTGAAGGCTTCTACACGGTGCCTCAGCTACTTGTAGGAGGAAATGGCGCTGGTTTTTGAAGAGAGAGTACTCCACCGAATATGCTCCTAACAGCGAACACGCAAACAGGTTGAGAATTTGTCGCAGTTGTTCCAGGGAATGCACAATGTGTCCCCCCATTTCTCGTAGCAGCCACATACTGCAGCACCACGCACTGGTTACATGTTGTTTCGCAATTGAACACGAGGACTCAGCTGGGTATCTAGCCCTCTCTATTCCCTAAAATTCCTATCGGTAGACAGCGCTGGTAGTGTCTCGGAAGGATCCGGTCGTGCACAAGGAATGGCAGGAGTTTTTCTTCGCTGGAGCGAGGGAGTAGAGCACACGATGTGGTGCCTTGCGCGGCCTTGCAACTGAATGGAAACGAGCATAGATGCAAGATATACGTGTTTGGTCCCGGCCATCTCTGAAAGCCGGCACCATTTCCTACAGGACTTTGAAGAGGTTAGGATGTCCTACACAGAAATCGCAGGCGGCGCCAGTTCACCTTCAGCTGACCAACAATTCGCTCGTAACGATTCGGTTCCAGATACGGACCCTCTATGGCGCGTATTGAGCTTGAATAATGATCGATGAGCTGCCTTCGTTACCGTATGCTGTAGACGCGTCGAGCAACTCTTGGTGCAGACTCAGTAGACGCGGAGGTATCTAGCTGTGTTATTGGCTAAGATCCTCAATGTTTCCGCCTTCCTAAAGCCGCCCCGCCACAAGTTGCCATCCAGCCGCTTCCGAGTTCCCCGTGCCCTGGGACCCACATGGAAATTCACACCCGAGTTGGCCATTCAACGTAAAAGATGAAAGCTTGTGGAAATACGGTAGACAAAGAAAAGACAGCTCCGCCGCGCCGTCAGGATGACATGCATCTGGATGTTTAGAGGCAATGCATGCGCGTGCATACCCTACCTGGCTACATCCGCTGAGATCATTTGGCGTCGCGCTCGCTTGGTAACTGCAAGTTTGTCTTCTGGGCACTTTTGGAAAGTGGCTTACATGGTGCAGGTGATGCAGCTGCGCATCTCCTCCCGATTCGCCACTGGTGTCGGGCATGCATGTCGAGCCGTCGTTCGCCCGTTTTGTCTCTTGTGGCTTGCTCGTGAAGCGGATTGCCTGGCTTTCTCTTCACCGTGAGGGTTGTGTAGAGAAACGCCACTGGAATTTGTTTCCTGTCCAATCTTACAGTTGAAAGGCAGTATATCTTAGGCGCACTGGCAGTCCATTTGAACAGCAGGAGCTCCATCTGCTAGTCCGCGAGGCTTTACCTGACGACATTTGGTCCTGGCCCTATCTCCATAGTCGGCACTGCACAATGGCGCTCTCTAGAAATGCTTCATATATTGGCAAGAAGGCTCGCTCTCTGATTCGTGATATCGTTCCACGCATCCCGAAAGTCAGGCACAGCTGGCCGTCGTCATGCTTCAGTGCGGCGGCGGCAGCTGGAGGGCTTGCCTCTTTTCATGACGGGGGCATTTCCCCGTCCAGCATCGGCGAGTCCGCTCCCTCAGCGCCGCTATCTACCGGGGTTGTTTACCCCTCTGTGACAGCGACGGCTTCTTGCACCTCTATGTTTCTCGGCTTCTTTCGACCGGCGGGAGGTATCTCTGCGGGGGGTCCCGTTGCTGCAGACGCAGGCTCGTTCGCAGTCAACAGGCGGCTCACGGCTCCGCGTGGAACTGCGTTTTACGAATGTCAGAGAGAACAAAGGAATCTCTCCTTACCTTTGTTGCTGCCTCAGCACTGTCTCACTGGAGTAGACGCAGGTTATACTTATTCTCAGCGGGGATTCTCTTCGTATGCAGACTTCAGCAAGCAGCTACGGGGAAAATACACCGCCAAACAGCAGGAGGGAAGGCGGGAAAAGAATGGGGCAAGCCACGCAACTCAGGCTGAAGAGCGCGTTCTCGAGGGAATGCAGGAAAATGGCGCTGCGCTGCCCAAAACAGCAAGCGGCGAACCGATCTTAGTGTCCACGACGCCAACGGTTCCTGGATATTCTATTAAGGAGTACAAAGGTGAGACGTATGGCTTCAGGACGGCGTTGAGACTAAGCGGGATGACAGGAGAACTGGCCTTGAGTCGAGCAACGTACGTCTCAGCGAAATCTGTGGACTGTCAAATATTTAATATGCCATTTCAAAGCACCGTGGCGCCTTCCGGAGAAAAGAGTACGGGGACGGACTGCGACTTCATCGATTGCGGCTTGCTTCCGTCCCCTCACCGTGTTACTCAGTACATGCCTTCTTGTGTCTCGAAGGTCACGCTACGCGTCGGTTAGCCAAGAAGAAGATACGCACACCGTCCCGATGCTGAGCTCTGCCAGCAGGGGAAGCGCCCTCGACCAGCAGCGAACGGCTGCTCCCTCGGTGTTGAATAGTCACCGCCGTGGCCACTGCAGGCTGGCGATAGGTCGTTCTTATCCTGCTGTCGGTGTGTTTTTCCCGCGTCTGCAGGACTGGTACAAGGCTGTTCAGTCAGATCGCGAGATGTTCTGAGGATGGCGAAGGTCGTTCTCATGGTTCAGTTCGGCGGCGAAATGGGCGACCTCACAGCTCTCATTTCGCGTGTCAAAGCTGAGGCTGTGAATCGCATGCGTGACGAGGCTGTGGCGCTCGGGGCCAATGCCGTGGTTGGGGTCCGAATAGTCAGCAGTGGAACGCATCAGAGAGTTGCGGTAGAGTTCTCCGCTTATGGCACCGCTGTCGTGGTCAAGGAGGTCTAGGTTCGTGACTTGTGTCCTCGAAGCAGGCGTATGTATTCTCTTGCGCGGGCTCGTCTGCGCTCTTTTCTCGTTATCCAAGTCAGTTCTCGAGGCATCTGTCTTCTCCTCTACGTTCGAAAGTGTATAGGCTAGCAGCCTCCTTCCTCTATACGAAAGATAGCAGAGGGACGTGTTTTTGTGTCATTCGCATGAGCGCCAGAGTGATGGTATCGGACGTAGTTTTACCCACACTGAGCTCCCGGGGGAGCTTCCCGCGTAGCGAACGATGTTTGTAGCGGGTGCTTCTGCCTAAGGGCCAAATGCAGAGCGCCTGCATTTCAGTCAATGCGGAACTTGCTCGATCTACTTTCCTCAGGAGCTGAGATAAGTCGTCATATTTCAACATCTCTTCAAACGTCTGTTGGTGATATGCCACCTGCGACGCGACTCGCAAGCAGCATTTTTATGCACGCGGATGCCTCGTACGTGGCGCTGTCCAAAAAGCAAACTCGACAAAATCGATTCGTGTGTACAAACATCACGGCAGACACTAAATGCCGTGAATGAATGCATCACCAGCGACACAAAATTTATGGACGCGGTCTCCTTCCGACGAAAAAAACTCTCAACAGTTGAGTCGCCCGCCTCCTTGGTCCGAATAGAGTTTTCGGAAGACACCGTTGCATCATTTGAAGGCGATCCTAGTCTAGAAGAAAAGCGGCCTACCTCTTCAGATGCTTCCTCCTGGAAGAGAACCGTTCAGCAAGGGAACCACACAAGCAAGCATCCGATCCAAATGGAAGTCGAGAGTCCTCTTTACAGCAGACCGACTCTCATCCATCTGTACGTCGTGCGCTCTTGTTTTGCATGCCATGTCGCAAGCCGATCCGCGAACGGAGTTGGAGAATATACGTATTCACTAGTATGGAGCGTTTGTCCATTTCACGACAGACTGTCTCATCCGACCGGGGATTGGATTTTGAATTGTCTTCTTGAATAAAGGCAATGGCGACGGCGGGACAGAAGTGCCCGCGTTGGTTGCGAAGGTGCCCTAGAAGTCCGCGCTGTGCCGCTGCGGCGAGCTGGAACGACTGCGACGACCTCCTTCTTTTGACGACAGAGATCCCGTGCTACGTGATTTCAGTCTCTGCAGGTCGCTCGATGAGACCTTTGAACAGGAACGGAAGCAGAATGAAAACGGTATGCTTGAACCCGTTCCTGGCACATCGTGCAAGACGGCTACAATCCGTCCTCATCATGAATATATATATATATATATATATATATATATGCGTACTTCCTCCGCCAGTCCTCGAGCGGCTACCACGATCGCACTATCGAACAGAGGGTGCTTCCCACTGAACCCCCGGCCGCTCCACCCCCCCCGACCCCCCCCCCCCGAGCCAGCGATGAAGCCCCGTTATACCTGCCGCTCCTGCCCCGAAAATTATCGATGATAGAGGAAACGAAACAGCGCCGGTGAGCGCCTGTTTTGAAGAAAGGCAAACCTGCGTCGCGTTGTATTATCTCGGGGTAGCTCACCAAACTTGAAGTCTGGCTTCTATACCAAGTCCTTGATCTATGTTTAGAGAAGTCATTGAGTCTTGGCATAGGTGCCACGGATGCATATACCTCAGTCACATGTAAGGTTACAAGGCCACACCGCGTTCGCCAACACATCATCATCATCATAAACGCCGCCCTGGTTTTCGACCAGCCATTTACAAGTGCCACAGCGACCGACCGTCAGGATAGTCTTCTGTTCATGTGTATACACTTACCTGGAAGGTCGATGATAGAACCACTTGAGGAAACTTTTTCTCGTCCTCGAAAGTTTGCATATCGTGCATAAGTTGTCCGTTGACTTCTAAACGGATTTCAGCGTAGCTCAAATGGTACTGTAAAAAGTGCTTCACGGCTGCTGCGCACCAATGTCTATCGATTACCAGGAGGAGGTCAGCACGTTGTCCTCTCTGTAGAAGATAGTGAGGCGCCTGTTCTTGGAACTCTCTGACGATGAAGTGCTCTGCAGGAATATCCTGGATGAGAATCTGTCCATAAGACACACAAAAATTCCACTCCATCATCGCTGATAACGATCCTTCTTGAAGTAGAAAAAGGGACTCTATATGGAAGTCGCTTCGTTCTAGCGAGTAAGTCGCACGGCTTGCGACCGCCGGAGAGGCTTCTTCCGGCTCGACTCCAGAGGCGCGTTCACACCCCCAGGGGGCTTCCGCCAGAATACGAGTGTTTGGTGCCTCACGCAGATCATTTCTGCTTGCAACGAGCTGGTCGAGATGGTCACGACAAGTGAAGACGTCTTGGTACTTGTTGCTCCCGTATTCGCTCGCCCGCAAAACGAAGTGTCAATACCCACCGTCAATGGCGTCGAAATGCTGGCTTGTACGACTCCCAACTTGCATTCGTCTGCGATTTCGAACAGCTGAAATAAACCCCAAAGACCCACACACTGCCACACACTGTCATCCGTGTACTGCATTCTCGTCCCACACCTCAAGATGGCATAGTGCTGTGTGGTTTCTTTACGAGAACGTGACCCCTCTGTGAAATGCTGTTTCGCCGCACCCTCCGGATACAGCCTAGGATGAACTCGGCACTCTTCTATTTCGTGGGACGCTAGGCACAGTCTGGAGTATCCCCCGCGGTATATCGCTGTGAAAAGATGATTCAGGGCAATCTTGCGTGCACCCGCATGGTCGAATGACCACAGAGCTGAACGGCTCACCTTAATAGTGAGGTCGTCTGATGAGATTTTCTGTTGCTGCCGGAGAAGGGGCTTCCAATTTTGCTGTGGAACAATCTTCACAACTGTTTGTGGGAAAGCTTTTTCGTCGCCAAACTTCGATTTTTTGCCCAGCTTCAGCCCATTGTACTTCGCCTCTACTGATGTGCGCGAGCCGGCATCCACAAGCGTTTTGAGCACTCCCTCGACATCATTCCACGACGCGTTCCTCGTCACGCCGAGCACGGCTGCAGTATCTCCAGCGAACTTTACTTTCCGTACGTCAACTCCAGGTAAGGTGGAAACGAGCCCAAGCAGAGTTGAATCCCCTGGCCCGCTACCCGGGATGACCACCTGAAAACAAGGAGACCACCCAGATGCTTCTTGTGTGCGTTTGAGAGGCAGACACGAAGTTTATGTCGGGTTGTCGGGTTGCTAAACGTCGTGGCTCCGTGCTTCCCCGGCGCTCCGCGGGAGCCGCCGGGTGTTTAGGTTTGGCGGCAGATCACATCATGAAATTGGAACTGGTGTTCTGCCGCTCGAGAGCACCACCGTGCCTACAGTGCTGGCCTGGAGAACACCACAACCGGTCATAGCGTCCGTTGGATACAACGTATGAAGTCACTAACCACAGGAGAGGGACATGAAACTTTTGATCGTGGTAGACCATGGGGCCACGCCTCTGCCTCGTGGGTCACTGCCTCGGCAGCAGCACACAACAGTACGCTTCCAGGGTCATTGGAACGGTTTGCATGATACAGACCGAATCCTTTGAAGCCTATGGTCAAGCACCATAAAGGAAAAGCCAGAGAAATCCGTGTCTTCATCACCATGGTTACTGATTAATCCACACCACGCGGAGGAGCGCGTTGGTGTTCGTAGACCCTCTGCTCTTCCGGAAACAGGGAAAAAGTGCGTTTTAGGCACACAGCTTGGTCGGCGCTAGTCCTCTGTAAATCCTCGAGGGAAGCCAGCTACTCGTGTAATCGAAATAGTTGGGAACAAGAGACATCCACCGAAAATATCCAAGCAAACGACAACCTCAGCACAGGCAAAGACACAGAAAAAGGTGGTGATGTCTTCGGCCAGAGTGGCTGATCAGAGGAGCTAGCAACAGGTTTAGCTAGAAGCCGGTCAGAAGCTGTAGAAGGCATCATAAATTGCCTTGCGCGTTGACGCAAATGGTACGCGCTTAGCCACACGATAAAAGTTCTCAATAAAACACAGCGTCATCCTCGCTGTACGGCATGTTCACTATTGGAGCCGCTGTTCTAGTGCTTTGTACTTCGGACACGGCTAGCCAGCATACTCGCATTAACGATAAGGCAACCGATGCCGGTGCAAGCCCCGCGATCTGCGCAGACCCGGGAAAGCGTATGCAAGTCCAAATTCCTCCGGCCCCGTGAGGAATGGAGGCGCGCCACTCATACGTCTGCGAAGCGGGCGCATAGGTGTCCGGCTACAAGTAAAGCGCATACTTGATCTAAAAACGCAAAGACTAACGCGCTTGCCCACGGAGTTGTCTCTTGAAGGAGAAACGGGTTCACGGAAGTCTGCGTGGTGATTTGACCTGAGTAATTCCGTCCAGCGGTTTACGCCTGACTGCACTGCACGGCGTCATCAATGGGCGGTCAACTTTGAAAGAGGACGGATCAGATAGTCTGGCCGTCTTCACGCCTTCTCACCGCAGAAAACGAGATTACGGTACATGTTTTTCGTTACCGGAGTGCCAAGCTCATCCTTCAGGCGATAGGGCTGCGCTAGACAGCTGTCGCGGGGGCGAACCCACATAAGCGTGCTCGCGTTTCGTGCGCGACATACTGGGACTAGGCAATGCATTTTTCACTCAGGCAGCACGGGTGCGCCATAAAACGCACGTGCACGGCAGCAGGCACTGCACGTCATTATCTAAAATAATGTTGCACACACAAAGTGACAGTCTGTTCTGGGCACGCCTTGGCAGACGAACGCCACCGTCCATTTGGTTCTGTCAGTAGGCAAGACTGTTTTGGCCAACGTCGTAAAGACGGTCAATTCTCGAAAACATCGGGCAGCCTCCAGTTCAGAAACCGGAGTCGATGATTCTACACTCGGTAGCATCCAGCACAACGCACCTGTACGCTGGGAGGAGACGCGTCACAATTTGCCCGGAAACACCCGTGACGATACTAATGAGAGAGCTGAAGAGTTACGCCGCGTTTGAACAAGCAGCTGGCTTCGTCCACGCGTGCTGAACCGCAACCGATGTGTTGTGTGCGCCGATGATGTCAACGTATAGTCGCTTCGCCAGGTTCATGAAGGTGCCTCAGAGTTCGTATTCTATCACTGCTTCAATTAGAGATGTATGTATACGTCGCAAACGTCGTCACGTAGCCAGCCCTGCGAGTGACGTTCGGCAGCTTCCTGTCTCGGCTGTGTTGCTGGTTGCCTGAGTTTCTACTTGCTGTATTATGCGACATCAACGCGCCTCGATGTAGCAATCGCTTTTGGTTCTCAACACTGGCCTGCCAAAACGAGCAGAGATTTTGTCCGCGTACTTCTTCGACTTCGTCTTCCAGTCGCCCGTGTTCGGAGGCTGGGCTGCAATGCTGCATCCGTCATGGGTTGATCCTCGTGAATTCAGTAAAATGTTTTCGCTGCGGGACAATGGATACGGTGTTGTCGACGACGGTTGAAGACTCCAGTTGAAGTATTTTTTAAAGTACGACAGCAGTGAGACCGTGAGGTCGTCATCGGTATGCGACTGTGAGTAATTAACTCTCGTAACTTTGCCACCTTTCTTGCAGCAGAGCAGAGTATGAAATTCACCCTCAAAGTGGAATTAGCGTAGCACATATCCTTACATAAATCTGCACGTTAAGTTTATCACGAAACAACTGCCCGCGAGTATCGCGGGCACTGACACCGTCTGCCAGCATCGTGTGGGCCAGTTCGCTTCGAGAGTTATGCCGCTCTGTTTTTCGTAGTCTACCTCCCCCACGAAAAGAACAAAGCTATTTATAAAGATTCTTGTATCTCCTATATTGCGGGCAAATCGGTTTTCGTCAAGGGGATCAGAATGACCACAGTGCTCACCCACCTCCTCAACGTATTCAAGTCAGCAAACCCTAAAGAATAGTAGTGGATGTGCGAGTCTCGTATCACAAGACTGAGGAAATGACATAAATGTGCGCCCCCATGAGAATTCCGGAGGTTCTCGACTTTAGAGAGGTACCCTACACTCCGGATTTATACGCGGCGGTTGCTGTTGCCTTGCCCAGTCATCGTGCTCTCTATAAAATCTACGTTTGCATTTTCGTCGTTTGACAGAAACGGCTGCCGGTGTATATGCAGTGCATCATGATGATGTTGGCTCGTCGATTTCGTTGAGACTCGCGTGAACGCTATGCTCGTGACGGCTTATTACGCATTGCACGGCAAGGGTGTAGATCGCTAGTGCGTAACTTGTACCTGCGCATCCCACAGGATGTGAACCCTTGATCAGTGTTGTCAACCGTATAACGTGTTCCTAATTCCTATTCGTGCTGGCACCAGCACGAAGTTGTGTGCACAGTCGAGGCTTCGTTTTGTTTATCGTCGTCTTTTTGGAAGAAGACTTGCGACGTAAAGGAAAAGCGCATGACTCCTTGCGGAACTTCTGAGTAGTTGCTATCTGTCTCTGGTAGCTGGGCGGTGCAATCCCGGAAATCGGTGCAGACTCATCCCTATGTCGTCATGGGGGGCGAAATACTAGCATCAGCTGATCATCAAGGCGCACAGGAGAGCATGGACGGGCGCACGTGCTCTAGTAAGTGGAGTCCTAGCTTAGTTAGCTCTGGGGACATGCTGCAGACGACGCTATCCAGATTCAGTGTACGGAAACTCCCTGCAGGCCCGCTGCCACTGATGGACGAAGTGGCTGCCCGTTTCATGGATATTTCTCCGGAGAGATGGGAGAATATGAATTCGGCGATTGAGTATCTCAACGGGTTCTTCAAGGACGAGTCTCTCAGTTGGCTCCTGGTCCGGTGGCTCGTAGCATCGCATCCCGAACAGTTCCTCCCGGCCCCATATAATTCGTACGAGGAGCTTCTGTCCCATGTAAACGATACTAAACTGGCCATTGACGAAGCCAAAGAAGAGGCAGACCGCTGGCGAGAAGCGTTTCAGCAGTTGAACTCCGAGAGACAGCTTTGGAAGAGGAAGATGAAGTCCGTAGAGGCGGAAGTTACCCGCCTCGCTTCAGCGCTCAACACTGCAGATGAACAAGCTGCACCGGCCACGTCCGCGGATATGGCTGAAATACCTGACGCTGCAGACGTGTCCATCATGCAAGACTGGCAGACCCCGCGTTCAGGAAGTCAATCTCTACGACGAGCAAACTCTCACACACCTAAAGGATGGGTGGCTCAACAAGATGAACGTGAAGCCGTTCAGCTATCAGCTGAAAAGGGACACCAAATGCTGTCGCGCAACTCCAGTGTGCAGCACTGCAAAGACTCCAAAGATCAAGTGTGCGCCGAGTTAAGCCACCCGGCGAAGCCTGAAACAGAGGTGGCTAGCAACGCATATCCTCTGTCGAAACTCTTGAACGCGCAGACAAATAGCGACAACAAAAAAGCACAAGCAGCAGAGCACACTTCAAGCACCGCAGAAACGAGTGGCTACTTCACGATGAGCACTGGCAACCGGGAAAAAGGCCACAGTGCTTCATCAAAGAGTCGTCTGAACGGGCATGCCGCTGCCTGCTCCGGCAGCGGAAAGATTGCAGCAGCCGTCATCGACAATGCGGCTGCGATGAATGTATTGAATCGGATGAAAGACATTCTTTGTCGTGTTGGCGGAGAACAACAAGACGATGGAGACTCAGCTCTAATGGCAGATCAACGACAGGAGAGAGACAAGGCGGCTTACTCTGCAGTCAAAACTCGTCCGTCAGTCGCGTCTCGTCCCAGCGTAGAAGTCTTGTATGTGAAGTATCAACAACAGAACCGACAAAGTCCGACGGAACCGACTTGCATCCGCAGCACGAAACATATGCCGCCACACCAGCTCCAGTGCCCCGCCTTGGCCGGGCCCGAAACACTTTTAGGTGCCGAGGAAATATCTGACCAAATATCAGACCCGCCTACCACCATGGAGCAGCTGGTTCATCTAAAGCAAAGAGCATCTGCGAAGGAGTACGCCACCCGTTTCATGCGAGTGTACAGCCAAGGAACAGATGTTCCCGAGGATATAGCCATTCGGCTGTTCGTGGCTAACTTGTTGCCCGGTTTCAGGGCGTACGCACATGGTCATCGCCCAGAAACTCTTGCCGGTGCTATCCGCCTCGCCTACCGGATCGAAAACTTCCTGAAAAATGAATCTCAGTATTTGAACGACCAAGAACAAGCTTTTGCGGTGGCCAGCTCTCCCTGTGAAGGTCAAGAGAACAAAGAGCGTCGTGGGAGATACAATATGAGCTCCCATGGACGACGTGGTACCCCTCCAGTCCATGTGGGTACAGATTCGGCTGGAACGTCACAACACGTTCGGACTGAAACTGACATCCACTCTCCAGTAGACACAGTTACAAGAACACGAAAACGGCGAGGCAGCGAAAAGTTAAGCTTGCCCTGCTTACTGGGTTCGGCGCCTGATGTAACGCGCTCTCCCGACAAAGACTGTCCTGTTACGTGCCACATCAGCTCGAACAACCACGACAGGGGGGGAATGTCTCCGCTAAGAGAAGCTATTCTCCGGGAGGCATCCTCCGCAGCAAGCCGGAAGGCTGCGATGACGAGGAGCGCCACTCTCGGAAGTGGCAAAGAAGGGAATCCTGCAGAACTGACGTTCAGCGGAGCGCAGCCGCTCCCTACCTCTACACCACGAGAGCTGTCAGGTTCTGCCATAGTTGAGTCGTCCAGACCTTCGAATTCCTGTCGGCATTACCAGCATCGAAGCATCCCTGAAAGCAATGGAGAAAGGATCTCTGAGGGAACGGAGAGACAAAGGCGTGTGGGCAAGACAGCAACTCCGATATCATCAAATAAGGCTGCTGCAGCGGCTGCGGTGGCAGCGGCTACAGCCGCCGCAGTTGTCTCTCTTACCTCGATCACTGGAGAGACAGAATCTCAGCTCGAAGGCCCGGCATTTTATTCGATAGGTGGAAGTGCGACTGCTAGGAATCAACGCACGGAAAAACCTCTTTGCCCAGTTCCAGAATCTGACCACGTATCACAAGGAAGTGGATCGCCCGGCTACGGTTGCTCTGTGAAGTCGCCGGCGAACTGTACAGCAGCGACAGATAGCTTCGGGAACTGGAGCCACGAACACCAATGGAGCCACAAGGAGAAGCGGAGCGACGACGCCATTAAATGCGGGAAACCCACGCCAACTGCGAAGGGTTCTGGAGGTAGAAAGTCGTTCTGCGGTTGGCCGGGGTTCAGTAAGAAGTCAAAGGAACGCGAATAGAGGCGATGTCAACGCAGAATTCCCGTAAACATGGGGAGGTCAGAAAAGCTGTTCTGGTAATGAATGAGCTCGGGATCCAGCAGCAAATGCCTACGTCTTGCGATTTGCGCGGTCGATGGCATCGGGTAGCAGGCTGCGCTGCTCGTTAAATACCATTGGCCACACTTTGCTGAAGAGTTCAACTGTGCACCTCCCAAGGAGCAGGACAAGGCAATATGCTGATTAACCAGCGCCCGGTATCGATTTGGCGCGGAGGGGATATATATATCTTTCGACAGGTAGTACAAAGGGATTTCCCCATGTTCCCGTAAAGCCTTTACCGATATTATGGAAAAGCGGGGTACTCAGGCCTTCCTTTATAGTTTATGAGCTCGCCACTCACGGAAACCCAGTACTAATAGGTGTAAGTACCAAAGCAAAAGTGTTTGCCAACAGTGGAACGTTTTTACGAATGACTTTTCCAGAGTGTACATTGATGGGTACACAGGAAACGAGCTTGTGCAGAGATCCGCAGATACTGTTCAAGGACCGCATGTTAGAACATCGTTCAGAGCAGCACTGCATTCAAGACCGTCCATGCGCCTGGTTGGCTGTGCAACATCATAGCATATGTTATCAGTATCCGGAGTTCTCTCGTCCCTGTGATCTCTGCTGCATCCTCCGGTCGCCCGATCTCGTTATCGTGACATGCGGCTGCTAAAGTTCCCGCATTCAGTGAGGTCGCTGACGTTGCAGCGGTTTTTTTCAGTGTGTATTCTGAGCCGCAAATTCGCATGCTTGAGTGGCATTAAGAAACCATCCAACTGGGACATACGCAAGCCCTATATTGAAGCGTCGGCTTCAACAGAGGGTAGGTTAGAAGCACGAGTAGCACTAAGAACCCATCCAGTTGGGACAAACGCAAACCCTTTACTGAAGCGTTCGGCTTCAACATAGGGTTCGTTAGAAGAGAACGCGTCGGCGAACGCACGTACAAAGGCCCGATTCCGTAGATAATTACGGCGGTCTGGACGCTGCTGAAGTTTTCTAGCAGTATTTGTCGGAGTCTGGATTTATATGCGTAGACCGGTCTCTCCATCCGGGTTATCAACAGACTTCGCGGTATACGAGTGGATAGCGGCAACGTACTGCTACCGGCGACTGCAATTAAGGGGAAGTTCTCGTCCATAGCCTGGCACAGGCCGTATGGCTACAGCTGTTCATGATTCAGGCAAAATAACGGGCGTATCTGCATGGCCAGCGTAAATGTAAGTCTTGTACATAGAGGTAGCTTTGGATGGATGCGGATGGGGACCGTATCTTTTTGTACAGTAAGTCGGTACACGTTTCCGCAGAAGGAACGAACGTTGTATGACGTGGCGCACCGACATCGTAATGCTCTTGTGGACACGCCATTCATTTCAGTGCCAAGCAAGAATGTGAAAGGCTGAATGCAAGGGCAACGAGTAACGCGAACGTGCACCTGCTGAATCTGCGTCGGGGTGCATTGCTGTCGTCGGAGGAATCTTTCCTCTACACCCTAGCAAGTGTGCGTACGAAAACACCTTCGTCCCCTGGCATGATCGAATGATATGCAGTCACTTGTCAGTTGCGCAACGGGGCGTTGGTTCCAGTATACCCAATCCCTTCGAGAACAAAAGAAGCTAGATTCCATTAGCAATCTTAAGTTATCTCCTACAATGGTGCGGAGAGCGAATCACGTTGAAATCAGTGAATACTGAAAAACGGCACGCGGCACACGAACCACGTGGCGCAAACGGGAAGTTCTACAACCCAGCAAGCATACGGTGTACAGTTTCGCACAAATGCATTTCATACAGTCTGTAGTTTGTGCTAAGACGTGACGTTATTTTGGCGCCCACATCTCGATAGTGAATTTCAGCTACAATATAAAACTCCCCCGTCACGCTTTGTTTGTATGTTCGACAGTTGAATCGGGGCAGAAATGCAGACCCGTAACCCGTTTGGCGTCTGGTTGTCACCGCTATATGGTAGTTATGGCGGAAAGCAACACAACCATAGAGCCATGATGCCAGTTGCATTTATATGTCGCCGCAGTCCTCTTCGCGAACTCGTTGATTGCGCTGAGGGCTTCTCTGGGCGCAGCAGGGCTGCGCGCGTGTACTGTCGAAGGCCCGCCCGCCTTTCTCTTCAGTCAGGCGTTTGTTTCAGGATACTTCCTCATGCTGGTTTCTTTGCTGGTTCCGGAATTTGGTTGAGACCTGTTAAAGGAAAATGCGTTTCCGTGCGGATGAGCGTATCCGGAGTTTGTCGGTGATGCCAGTCGTTGGCATGGAGGAAGGTAGCCGATGTAGAAGATTCTCGCATTGTGCCTGTGGTTCTCTTGAGGTCTATCCGCGTCACCGGCTCAGGATCTCTCCCCATCCTGTATCCATGCAGTCCAACACAACTCGCTGAATCATCCGGATACAACTCGTCGTCTGATGGAGTAGAATAAAACGCTTGGGAGACGGGTCCGATTATCTGTTCGCGGACGGCGTCAGCAGAGCCTGGAGTTCCAGGTGTCTGCCTAGCGGTTTCCTCACTGCTCGCGATACTGAGCTCAGGATGCTGCAGGTGTAATCTATGCCATTTGCCACTTCCATGCGGTGCTTGTACTGCTGAGCCGGCACGGCCTTTGTGGGAGCTCTGTGTGCTGTTTTCCGATTCCTCGGGTTCGGTTTGTCTACAGGCCTTCGACCCTCTCCTACCGTATGGCCACTGGCTAGTGATAGCTTTTGTGAACCCACTCACGCCAACCGCCGCTTCCTCCTCTCGAGCTGCCTCCTCTCGAGCTGCCTCCTCTCGAGCTGCGTCATGCGCCTCCCTTTCGACGCCGCAGTACACAGCCGGGTTGTGATTTGTTTTTGGGTGTGTCGGATGTCCGAGCGCAGCGAATGGTGCCCCCGGTTTCGAGGGAAGCTGGTGAGAGCGGAGTGAGGGCGAAGCGGTTCCGAATACGCTGGTGTCGACCTGGTGGGCCTCGAATCCGTTATTTTCTTCCTCTTCGTCATAGTCGTTGACGTTTGCCAGTCCATCGTCGACTGAAAGAGGCACGCTTCTCAAATGGTTCTCTCGTAGGAGCGCCTGTTCGTACTGCTCGGAGTACGGGGGCGGCCGGTGCTGGAGGTCCTGCTGCGGCAATGCCAAGCTCATGTCTCCGGCGCCGTTCTGATCAACGGTTGCTGAAATTGACCCACGTTTCCTGTTCGATGACGTACGCCCCCCGCTTGATCCGCGGCGGCCGCCGGGCCCCTGCAGCAGCTCCGCACCGTCTCCACTGCTCAACGGCATGCCTAAAGGCATCCCGCCTCGCTGGCGAACCCGCATTGAGATCGGCGAGTTGGGTCCGACGCTCATGTGCGACGAGGGCGGAACTCTGGAAGCAGACGTTGAGTGCGCCCCGTCTTCTAGCACACTCTGGTCCCTCACGTCTTGCACAGATCCGCGATCACCTGGCAGGCCGTGTAAATACACCGGAGAAACGCAGTATGCTGAGGTTCCACCGCTCTCCCCGTCAGCTGGCATATTGCCATCTCGCGCAGCCATGACTTGCCGACACGAGGACGCAGCGGTTTGCCCCAACTGCGAGTCGGCAGTCGGTGGTGCGCCCCTGGTCCAGCCAGTCGCCTGCGCATCCCCCGCAGCCTTCCACCGTTGCTGCTGCAGAAGCAAAAGGGCTTGGTGGGCTGTGTGTGTGCTGCCCAGCACCATCGCTGCCGTGGCTGGCGTCATGAGCTCGCACGGTTTAGCGAACGACGGCGAAGTCTCCGCGTGCGCCTGGTCGATGTACATTTGGGCGGCGATCAAGTCCTGATCTTTCAGAGGCCCCAGCATAAGTGCTCCTGGAGGCCCGTTCTCTCCGTTCCTCCCCGACGCATCCCCGGCGCCCGCCAGCAGCTTTGCTCCGCCCACGCCGAGAAGGTAATTCGTGAGGAACTGTTCAGCGCCTGCCCCAGACACCATGACCGTCCCATCGAGGACCGCCTCGCCTGTGGTGCGTCGCTTGAACTCAAAGTTGCCCTTGGAGTCGACGCTCATCTCTTCGTCCTCAGAGCCGCCGTCGCCAGGGCACTTGCCGTCGCTTCCCCCCACGAGCTTCCCCAACTTGCGCTTCTTGCGCGCATTCCGTAGCCACCAACCCGCGATGAGCGCCACAACAAGCACAAAGAGAATCAGGAGACACAGAAACACCATGACGGTGTCGCTTATCGGCTTGGCAGTGGCGGGCGGATCGAGCCGCACGTCGCGGATGCAAACCAAACTCTTTCGAATGCCGTCGTCTGCATCGTGCCGGTCAGATTCCAAAGCCCCGGTCGGTGCATACCGCTCTCGCTCGCCAGTCTGCGCGGGCGATGCTTCGCCTCTGGAAGCGTCAGGCATGCCCCCGTCGGTGTGTGCGTGCAAAGGCAGCTTTACCGGCGTGGCCTTCTTCAGTCTCTGCGTGAAGTTCTCAGCTAGCATCTCGGCGCGGCGGCCCTCTGCGGAACCCCCCAAGGGGAAGAGCTCCTCGCTTCCAAGGCCCACGAGGCCTCCCTCAAGACACGCGAGAAATACCTCCGCTGGACTCGACTTCCCGCCCAGGCTCGTCTGGGCCTGCAGCCCCGCGGAGTCTGCGCTTCCCGCGCTCTGGGGGGCGTGGATGTACCCGCGGGCACACGTGACTTTGAAAATCTGGACTGTGGTGGCTGTGGGCTGCAACCGGACTTTCAAGGCCGTCGCGAGATCCGAGGAGACATCGGGATTCGCCGACGGCGCGAGAGGCACTTCTGTCAGCTTGTAGCTCTCTTCCAGCCCGGACAGCGCGCCGCTGCAGGGGCTACTGGAGCTGCCAGACAACGCGGCAAAGTCCTTCCCGCACATGAGCCGGCGCGGCGGCTTCCACGCGCCGTTCACGCACTCGATTGTCTCCGTGGCCCCCGTCGCCTCCACGTCCCGGGGGCTGTACCCCGGCGCGCACATGACAGTTCTAGCATCCCCGTCGGAAGTCCCGAAGCCGCTGACAATGAACTCCGGACGCAGAATCGATGGATCAATCTTCTCGTAGGGCTGGCAGGGCTGCCGGCACACGAGGATGTGCTTCCGCGGCTTCTCGAGGCCCGGGAGAAGCGGGAGAGAGGCGGATGCTGCGGAAGCCGACGGCTCCCATCGACCTTGGTTGCACACCAGATTCTGAGGAGCTTCGCCCTCAACCGCTTCGTGACCTGTGTTGCACTCGACCTAAAACCAACTCGCAAGGCAGGCGGGAAGGAAGGGCTCATGCCCAGACGGACCAGTGTTATTCGGGTTTCGTGTACATGCAGGTATGTGTGGGTGTACGTAAATGCAAGTTCAATAATGGAAGACTTGCATATCTGCTGGTATATGCCGCCGCCGTCAGTGTGGTGCGGAATGCGAGACGCTCACAAATCGGCAGGGCATGCAACGGGTGAAGCAAGTGCGTAGGATGCCCTGCCCTTTGCCTGAGTGTGAGTGTGCATGCGCAGACATGAGTGAATATCTACCACAGCTCCACGCATCAAGACCGACGTGTTCATCTTCATCAGCGCGTATGTATATATAAATAAATATATACATATACATTTTTGGAATCACTTTTGCGCCGTTATTCTCGACATCGGTGACGGAGTTGCACCCATATGAAGGGACGAGCAGACAGGCAAAAGGACCCTTTTCGCCTTTCAGAGAAATCCTACGCTTATATATTTAGTCTCAGAATACGGTGTCGGACGCAGTGCAAACCGCGCAAGGAATGCCTGTCTTCGGCATGAGCGTAGATTGTCACGACTCGCGTCCACGCTCCAGCGGCGAGACTGCAGGCGAGGTGGTTCGGGGGCTCTTGTGGCCCCTTAAGATATTAACTGCAGCGCGGACCCCTTGCCCCCGGTTGCAGTCGGTATCCAAAGCATTGGCCACGCAGGCCTGAAGCCCTCTCAAAGCAGCTTTGTCCCTCCCCGCATTCGCCGCGTTTTTTCTCCTTCGGTGCTGCTAGTTGCGTACCGCCATTGTGCTGCCGTGTTCGTTTCCGCTGCCTCCCCTCGTGCCAGTGTTCGCCCAGATCTTGTAGGCGTCGTAGACGGATGTTCCTTCAGGCGGGTTCAGGCCCTGCGTCCCTTCGCAGGGGCGCGAGGCGACAGGCAGCTCTGCGACGCCAAACGTTCCGAATAGCGGCCGCGGAGGCGCCGACGCGGGCGCAGGCGCGGCCGGCAGCACGCTCTGAAAGGCGACTTGTGAGATCCGCGAGTGCGCAGGCACAAGCGTAATCGGCAGCGCACGGTCCTGCGGAAGCAGAGAGAGCAGGCGCGGCGACGGCCGCGCAGGAACCACCGCCAGCAGCGGAGAAGAGGACGAAGGCAAGAGGTGGCGGGTGAGAGAAGACGACAGCGCGGCGGTCAGCGAGAGAGGCGACTCCTGATCCTCTGCGAGAGTGTCGAGACGCTGCACACACACCACGCCAAGGGGGAGCAGACCCGCTATCGAGTCGGGCGTTTTCATGCCGTGCGCGAGGGCGAACAACATCCTCCACTCCGCATTTGCTGCTAAGCCTCAAGCCGAAGAGGCTCTACGGACGCCAGAAATAGTCCCTCCCGGGTCTAGATGAGGCTCTGTACGGATGAGAGTTGAGGGAGCTCTTTCTAACGCCCCATCCAAACACCTGCCGGGGTTCGCTTGCTTGCATGCGTTTTATTTCTGTGCCGAGTGACCCGCGCAGCGTTCGTGCGTCCCTTCGCATATGGGCTCACATGTGAGTTTCTAATTCATTTATCTCACCTCCTTGAATCGCAGCTTGTTGGCGAGCCAGCCAGCGTCGACCACGGCCGAGACGTCCACGCTGCCTCTCCAAAGCCTCATTTCCACGACGTCGCCGGCGGGCACCGCGAGAAGCGAAGCGATTTCTTCTCGCAGGACGCGCCTCAGCTCCGTCTGCCGCGGTGTCATCCTCGTTGAAAGCACGTCGATACGCGGTGTCTCTCCAGGCGAAGCGCCGACCGCGATGTTTCCCTCGCTCTCTCGCGCCTCCCGCGCTGGCGACGGTGAAAGAGTCAGCGGGGACTGCGACGGTGGCAGCGACGAAGCGGAAGAGGAGGCCCAGGCGCCGGGCAGTTGCGCCGACCCTGGGAAGACAGACGCCGAGGAGGAGGGCGAAGCCTCGAGCAGGAAATCAAAGTCGACGTTTTCTATCTTCATCTCCACTGCGTACGCGAAGCGGTTCAGTCCGCGGGAGCAGGTGCGGTCGAGCTGACGCTGAGAAGGAAACGCGAGGGCCGAAAGAGAAAAGAAAGGGTGAAATATGCGACGAAAAAGAGGAGACAATCGTGTATGCGAGTCAGTGGCAACGGAGGATGGTATTCGCTCCCCACAACAGGAGCGGGGGCCGTTGTCGCTGCACACGGAAGCGGAAACGCGACAAGTTCAGGAGAGGGGGGAGGTGGTTGAAATTCAGAGAGAGGCGAAGGGACATATTTCTAGCACAGCGTTTCCTGAGGACGGTACAGGGTCCGCGGACCCCGCGAAGGAGACTTCGAGGCTTTCTGGAGTCTCGCAGACTCCGGCAAAGGGCCTCACTGGCTTGAAGGCCTACGGCCCTTCACAGCTCTCTTGTGGGGCTCGAATCGAGGGGAGCGATGTTCAGGCGGCGCGGCAGTCGTCCGCATGCCTCAACCTTTCTCTGGCACTGACTCGTCCTCCAGTGCGTGTCTCTTTACGACCTTGTCTCCTCAAGCCGCGCCTCGGTCTCCTGCCTCGCCGTCCGCTCTTCGGCGTGCGGCCCTGCTGCCTTGCGTCTTACGCACCCCGCCCTGTAGCCATCCCTCTACTATGGCTCAGGCGCGTCGTCAAACATTCGCCTCTTTGGGGTTTGCTCCTGCGCTTCGCGCCTGCCGCGATGCTCCGTGAGAGCCCTGCTCCCGCCAAAGGCGTCTCCCCAACCAATGCCGAGGCCAGCGGGGCGTATAAGAAGCCGCCTTGTGATGAATCGACTAACGTGTCCATTGCTGTGCGTTCGACCTCGAAAACGTATCAGATAAAATATCACTTACTTTGCGTACGAACTCGAAAACGGACCAAGTAAAATGCCACTTACTTTGCACGCGAACTCGAAAAACGCCGTCGATCGATCTGTGTGAATCCAAGAGCGTCCTTTCCACAGCTGAGTAGGAACCGCTGGCGGAGCGTCCTCCACCTGCTGTCTCTGCAGCCTGGAGGAAAATCTGTCGTCGCCCCTTTTGTGGGTCGACGACTCCGGCAAGGACAGAGACGACCGTGAAGCAGCCGACGCAGGCGACACGATGAGACGAGACGCTGAGGCTCCCGTGGCTTCCAGGATCCTCACGTCAGCCTCAAGAAGATCTCTGAGGACTTCCAACTGCGTGGCGAGGCAGCACCCTCTTGTTTCCGCAAGCCCTGGACTCAAGGTGAACCGACAGATCACAAGCAAAAATGAAAAGCGGAGTTAGCGACAGGCAGAAAGACGCACAACAAACCAGACGCTGTGCTTGTTAACGTCAAAAACGCGGGGCATCCGTGCCTCTCGTGCATACCTCGAGGCAGTGTCACCGCCTACGCACAATCCAACATGCAATAAGGGTACTGGAGACACAAGAAGGTTCTTAGAAAGCACGTATTCTACGCGACTATTGCCTTTTCTCCTCTTCCGTCGACCGCCAGGCTAGCCTGTTCTGTTGACGTCCAGGGGGCACCGCTGCAGCTCACGGTTGAACTGGATGCCGCAGTTTCTATGCGAGGACGGCGAAGCTCTCCTTGCCGGCGAAGCCGCGTCTGACGAGGCTTCGCATGAGAAATTGGAATTGAATGGATTGCAAGGGTCGGAAAGCTCCGTCCCGAGTTGGTTGACCAAGTGTCTGTACACCGGAAAGAGGACCTCAGTCGCGAGGCAGTCGCTGCCGTCCCAGCCGCAAGCCTCGTTGAAGCACTCTGGATCGCAGTCGCCGTCGCCAATGAGCGAGTAGTGACAGGAGCAGCTTCGGTACCTTTTCTCGTTCTCCGTCGGCAAGTACGCGTCTCGGCTCTGTTCAGCGAGCGCGGCGTCGAGTGGGGAAGGGAACACATAGCCGCCGCACAGCGACCCGCGAATGTTCCGGTGGCAAAATGTTCGTCCCCAGTGCTTCATCAAAATGCCAAGCACCACGTTGTAAGGGTGGAAGTCGGCAGCACCTGACTTGTCGTGCGCGTCTCCTTGTGTAGGCACACCCGCACGGGCGCGGCGCGAGTAGTGCTTCCCGTCCCTCCGCTTTCGCGCGGCGTTTTGCGGCGGCTGGAAAAAGTGTTTGTCGAGGAAATCCTCCGACTGGCGGTCGGCGGTGTCGATCAGCACCTGGCCAAACACGCGGGTGACTTCCAGCAGACACGTGTCGCCGCGGCAGATCTTTTGAGCGTCGTCGTCGCCTCCCGATGGCGAGGCGAGTACGGGGTTCTGCATGCCCACGCGCAGCACTTCCTCCACGCACAGACGGCCGTCGACTTCCAGGCAGAACAAATCGAGAATTTCTGATGCGTTGCGGATGTCCTCGAGGAACCCCTGGGTCCCCCGCGCCAAGGAAGGGTCGGCCGCACGTCCGCCGACGTCAACGCGAACAAGGGGAGAGGTAGGCGAGCCGCCTGAAGCAGGCGACGCAGGGAAGAGACGCCTAGGCTCCGCGGGTGTTTCCGACTCCTCCGCGAAGGTCGCGGAGGGCGGCAGCCAAGGGACAAACGCTGAGTCCTCCGCGAGGTCTCTTTTCGCTTCCCTTGCACTTTCGTTCGGCGCTGCGCCGGCCACAGGCGTGTCGCTTCGGGCTCCAGGTGCGCGGACGTGACCTCCGTGAGCCGCCTCCTCTGGGCAGCCTCCGCCGGCGTCGTCCGCGCGTTCGTCCTCCAGTGTCGAGGCCTTGGGCTCTGCACGTGCTTCTTCTCCGTCGCGTGCCGCCTTTCCTCCCGCCTGGCCGCCTCCAGCGGCTGCAGCTACGCGGCCTTCGGCGAGCCGCCTGTCTCTGCCCCAGGCGGCCCTCGCGCGGAGCGTCCGCGAGAGGCCTGCGGTTGGCAAGGCCTCTTTCGTCAGTGGCGCGGCGGCGTCAAAGGCGGGCAAGCGAATGTCCACGTGCCGGCTGAGTTCGCCGAGGATGAGGACATGCTTGATGTTGTTTCTGAAGCAGCTGTTTGCTGGGCAGTAGCTCTTGACCTCCGAGCGGAAGAAGGCCGGACTGGCCTCCGCCTGCGCGTAGAGCGAGCGGAGAAAGTGGAACGAGGACGAGGCCTCGGCGAAGCAGTACAGGCCGCTCCGCTGTGCACACCACGTCCGCAGCAACTCAAGAAGCAGCTGCGCGATCTCCTTCGCCTCCGCACCTTCCTCAGGCGACGCGCAGCCGTAGAACGGCGGGCCGCTGGCCCCGCGCTCGCCGCCGTCGCCGGGTGCCTCGTCAAAGACGGACTCTCGCACGGGGCTCCGCGACCCTGCCCGGGGGCTCGCGTCCCACACCGCTTCGCCCAGCACGCTCTCCAGCGCCGTCCTCAGCGAGCGAAAGCAGCTGTTTGCGCAGAACGACGAGAGCTTCTGCGGCGAGTTGCCGAAGGCCAGCGCCCCGCACTCGCCGCGCAGCGACGCGCGGAAGACTTCAATCAAGCGCGAGATGCACGGCGGGTGCGTTTGGCCGTCGCGCGAGACGCCAAAGTCGGGCACTGCGAAAGACGCCAGCGCCGCTCCAACTCGCCACGTGAGCGGCGAAGCACTCTTCCCAAGAAAGGAAGCGGTAGAGGCCGAGGATGCGGAGGAGGAGGAGGACGACGCGCCGGTGTCGAGCGCGGTGATCGCCGTCCCCTCCAGCGCCGGCGTCTGGGCCGCCGACGCAGCGAGGCAGGAGCGCCGGAAGGCCTCGAGGGCCTGGTGCGCCTCCGCCGCCTGTTTCGGCCACCACATGCCGCTTCCGCGGCTGCTGGCAAAGAACGAAGAGAACGCAGCAGGCGCCTCTGAGGCCAGTGAGCGCGCCGAGGCGAGCGTCCAGATGCCGTTGCGGCAGACAACTTGCAGGAGGCTGTCGTCTCCGCCGAGGGCCTTGCATTTCAGCTGCAGGTGCTGCCCAGATTTCGTCAGCGGGGCTGAGAGGACTCCCTCGTCGGCAAGCAGACGATCCAGTTTCTTCTCGAACGCGCTGCTTGCAGAGCGGTTCTGTGCGCCGGGACGCGAGACGAGGAAGGCCTCGCGGTTGGTGAGGAAGACCTTGAGCGCCCGCGGGCTGCAGTGTTCGCAGCGCTCGCACGTGGAGCCACCGCAGTCGACGTCCTCTTCGTCGCCGTCGCGCAGGCCGTTGAAGCAGCTCGGGCAGCGCTGCGCGCAACTCCCCCCGCAGTCCACGCCCGTCTCGTCGCCGTTCCGCTCGCCGTCAAAGCACGTCGGCTGCGGGCAGGAGAAGAAAGGGGAGGAAGCGGAGGCCGAGCTGCCGGCGCCGCTGCGCTCTCGAGACTTCCACAGCCACTGCCCGCGCACGCATCGAAACACCGCAAACCGCGCGGGCGCTGGCGACGCCAGCGGAGAGGCCCTGCGGGCGGCGTGAGCGCACTGAAGATGGAGCGTCGCCCCAAAGGCAAGAGGCCCCCTGCGTGGCCGCCCTCGGGGCTGAACGCGCCTCTGAGCCCAGACAGAAGTTCGGAGAAGGGGAGGAACTGGCGGAAGTGCGTTGATGCCGCGAACTCCGTTCCGCGGCCTGAGCCTTCGCCGTCCCACGACGAGGAGAGAGACGGCGGGAGCACCAGCAGGCCCGACAGCGCCGCGAGATCCGGATCGACTCCAGGGACGAGGAGCTGAGAGGTTAGTGGATGGGCGCAACCTTTGCAGGGGGAGCACGGCCCGCCGCAGTCGACGCCCGTCTCGCCGTTGTTTTGAATGCCGTCGCTACACGAGGCGCAGGGCGCGCATTCAGAGCCTCCGCAGTCTACGCCGGCCTCGTCGCCGTTCTGCAAGCCGTCGCTGCATGTGGGCGCGCCGCAGACGGTATGCGGAAGCGCGAGCGAGCCGTACGTACACCGCAGACTCGCACCGTGTGTGGGCCCGGTGAGCACCGAGAATCCCTTCTGACAGGCGACGCTCAGCGAGGCGTTGTGAGGCAGAGACGAGGCCGTCAACGAGGCAGCGAGCGCGAACGACGACGGCAGGTCAAAGTGATTGAGTTGGGCGACGCGACTGATTTCTGCAGCCTCGCACTCGCGCCGGCACGCGAGCACCAAGCCAGGAATCGCCGAAGAGCTCGCGGATGCCGCCTGGCTCCCGGTCTCTCCCCCGCGGTGCTTGGGGCGTGTCGCGTGAATGCTTTCCCACTCGCCGTCTCGACAGACGAGCGTCTCCGAGTCAGGGGCCTCGCCCGCCTTCGGCCGCGTCTCCTCCGCGGAGAAGCCCTTCGCACAGGTGACCTGCAGCTGCTGCTCGTGGTGCCAGCGCTGTAGCAGCGCTACGCGAGGCGCACGAAACAGCGGTCGCAGCTCCGGCGGCAGCGCAGGAACGCCGCAGCCCCGTCTGCACTTCAAGTCGATCTCTGCCTGCCGCGTCGCCGGCCCAGAAGGGGCGTCGACGCCCCCCGCGGCCGCCGCACCGCCTGCAGCTGCACCTGACGCGGCTCCAGGCGCCTGGAGCTCTGCGGCTGGGCCCGCGGTGGCGGATGCGCCGGAGGAGTCTCCCCCGTCCCGCGTCAAGAGACTGTTCACGCGATAGGCAGACTTCCACACTCCGTCGCTGCACACGATTTTGTGTGGCGCGCCGGGCGCCGCGCCCCCATCCGCCGCGGCCCCTGTGGCGCAGCCAATCAGGACTTCCGTCCCGTGCGTGTGGCGCTCTTCTTCAGCGCTCCCGAGAGCTGCGGAGGCCGAGGGCGAGGTCCCGCTGCGCGCTGTTGAGGCCGTGACGCCGTCGGAGTCGCGCAGTTCGTAGCGGTCGCCCAGCTGCAGCAGTGGCGCGCCGCAGGGCGCTTTGCACTGAACCGTCAAGAGACTCCAGACGCCTCCGCGGCCGCAAACCAGCTCTTGGCGCTTTTCAGAACTCACCGAGACCGCCTGCGGCGCGCACGAGACTTCGAGCTTCTGCTGGAGCGCGCCGTCGGGCGCAATGACTTCCGGCAGCGGTGCCACGACGTACGCAGCCCTGGAGAGGCCGAGCGGGGGGCAGCGCGGCACGCAGAGAGGCGCGGCCGCGGAAGCATAAGATGCAGACGAAGAGGCGGATTGTCCCTCAGGCACCGCCAGGGGCTGCCAGCGGCCGTCTTGGCAGGTCGTGCTGAAGCTCGAACGCGCGGCGGAAGCCGGCAGGAAATCTGGAGAGGCATGCAACGCAAAACTCAGGTTACAGTGGCAGCGAAGCGTGACCGACGAACCCAGAGAAAACGGTGCGTTGCAAACAAGGGGAAGCGGAGCCAACTGGGCGACGCAATCAGAGGCAGGCGAATTCGGCGCCACGGGGTGGAGCATGTACGTATATGCATATATATGTATATGAATATGCATATGTACATATATAGGACTTGCAAGGGATCCACGAGGCGCCCCCGATTGGCCTCATTTTGGTTTGCAGGCACGTACGCGAAAATCGACAGAGACGGCGGAGGACAGGGTATGCGCATGGTTACCGGCCTAGAGGGTCCAGGGGCATGTTGCCGCACACACCTCTCTCCCTTCGTTTCTGCTGCCCTAGAGCGAACCGACTTCTGGCGTCACGTGTATGAGGCGTTCCCACGTCCTCAGCCTCCTTCGGCTGCCTCTCAACTCGCTGAATCGTGTGCGCTTCGCCTCCGGCCGTTTGCACTTACCGGGTGCGCAGGTGATGGTGCGTCGCTCGCCATGCTTTCCGTCACGCTCGTCCGGCTCTCCACCCCTCCCGCTGCTTTCAGCTCTCTCCTTCCACTCGAGGCCCGGCCCGCGCTGCGTGAGCATCGCCTTCAACTGCTCGACAGGACAGTCAGCGAAGCACTGCAGACGCACTTTGCTCCATCCCGCCTTTCCGCAGAGGACGTCTTCCTCCTGCGCGTCGCCCACGCGGCGGGCTCCTCCGCGCGCCGCCGCCGTCGGCTCATACTGGCTGGTGCCCGGCGCGCAGACGACTGTGCGTGTCTCGCCTTCCTTCGCTTCGCGGTTCTCGAGGACTCTCGCCGACGACTCCCCGCCGCGGGCTGCGCCTGTCGCGGCCGACGCCCTGGACGCCTGAGTCAGGTACACGCGGTAGCGGGGCCCGAGGGCGGGGCCCAGCGGCGCACAGGTTGCACCACACTTCACCTGGAGCGCGTCCCATTTGCCGTTGCGGCACTTGACTGTCTGCCGCGAGATGGGAGTCAAGAGCTCGGCCTGCTCGGTGCAGCGGATATCCAGTTTCTCTCCCTCGAGGCCCTCGCCGCCCACGTCGCCGTTGATGCTGTACGCGCCGCCGGGCAGGAGCGGAAAGGCTCCGCAGGTCGGAAAGCACTTGGGCAGTGGCCGGTAGCTCTTCCAGCGGCCGTCTTCGCAGACCAGACTCGTCTCTTCGGCTTCACGCGACCCCTTCTGCGAGGCCTGCACTGAGAAGCCCGCGCGGCACACGACCCGCACCTGCGTGCCGTCGTCCGCGTCGCCGTCGCCGCTCCGCATCCCGACGATTTCGCGGCCTTTCTCGAGCAGAAAGGGTTCGTCCGCTTCGGCTGGGTCGCCCCCCGCGCCGCCGCGCGCCGTGACAAACGACGTCGAGACTGCGGGCGAGCGCACAGGCGAGGCCGATGAGGACAGGAAGACGAGGTTGGAAGCGCTGACCGTCAACGGGCAGCGGCCGCCTGTCGTGTGAAACACCAGCGTGCCTTTCTCGATGGGGCCCCAGGGGTTGTACGCCAAGTCCGTCAAGCTGCCCAACTCGGCCACGAGGTCGTAGGTCTCCCCCGGAACGAGCGGCTCGCGAACGAATAGCTCCACGACGCCGACCAGCTTCTCGGGCGCAGTGAACGAAGCCGAGGGCGCAGCCGCAAGAGGTGCTGGTGTGAGGGCGTCGCGCGCCTGCAAGCCCCGCGACGAAGACGAGACGCGGAGCCAACTCGAGGATGGCGGCGAGGACGACGCGCCGAGGGGCGGGGTGTGGAGAGTAGGTGAGACCTCTGCCAGTTCTGCGTTCTCCCCCGTCGTAACGACCCCGTCCTGCCCGCTCGTGGTGCCCGCTCCCAGGCGCCTCACGCTGAGAGGCCTGCCGCCGCTCGTTATGGCAGCCATGGACCGTGGCACGACTTCGTGGGCAGGGCGCGTGTGAATTTGGATGCTGTCGCCCCGCATGTTGCCCTCCTGGTCGGGGACCCAGACGACTGCGCCTTCGCTGCCGCGTCGCCGCGGCGTGTCGCCGGCCTCTGTCTCTTCTTGGCTGGCGTCGGCCTCTCCCCCGCGGCGCCTCCGTGAATCTGCACTTCGCGGCAGGAGCTTGATCGCCGCCCAGTGTCCATAGTTCATCGGCTTGTTGAACGTGAGCGTGATGGGGCGCTGCGGCAGCAACGTCGAGGCGGAGAGAGGGAGGGCACTGCCGACAGGCGGATCCACGGAGATGAGCGACGCCGGCGACCGGTCTGGAGACGCCGCGCAGAAAATCGACACGTGCGGCTGCGGCCGGCGCGTCGATCCGGTCCACTTGTGCCACAGCCCTGAATCAAACAGAAACAGCGCGAGGAGACGAGGTGGAGACGAGTTGAGGGGACACAACGCGGACGGCCCAGATGCGTCAGTGGACATCTGCCGGCGAATACGACACGAGCCGAAAAATCTCGGGCGCCCGCGAGGGAGGCACACCTCGAGGTGCGGCAGCAAAGCCTGAGAGCCGCGATGACGCAGAGGACAGCAGACAAGCGAAAGGCGACTTGGGACTGGCGGCCGGAAGGCATGCGAGGGCCTTGAGAGACAAACCGGCTAGGAGACGACAGAGACAAGGCGGCAGCATACAGGCGAGCGGCGAGCTGTCGCACATACGCCAGAAGCAGTAGACACACTTTGCATTTGGAATCCCCGAGTACGTATTCCCCTCTGCCTCGAACGATCACAAGGCTCTCGAGCTTGGATTCACGGGCGCACCCAAAAATACCGAGCGAGCAAGAAGTCGGGGGCAAACGCGCGCGTCCACTCAGAAGAGAGAGCAGAGATTAAACCGCGACAAAGTTAGGAAGGAGGATGTTTCAAGCGCCCGGCCGGTAAGCCGGAGGGACAGCGAACCTGAAGGCGGGAGGGCACGGCTTCTTCCGCGTTTCTTGTCGGCGTGCTCTGTCAGATCTGCAAACGCGAGAAACGAGGATTCGTCGTAGTTCGTGTCAACGATCCAGTTTCCGCCTTGCTGCACTTTTCCTCCTTCTCGGACCTGCAATTCGAACGCCGACAGCACCGGCTGCCGTTAGACGCAGCGTGCGTAATGCGCTCGCGCAGCACGGGCCGAAACGGTGACGTCAAACACAACTCGAGACGAGCAGGCCGACACAAAGTCGCCTCAGAAAGGCCAGATATGTTGCCACACACGAGAGCGTCAATCAAGTCGCACAGTGTAGCTCGAAATTCTGTAGAACGGTCAGGGTGGGGCACGGGAGTCGAACCCAACGACGCGTCCGGACCGCAGGCCTATGCCTCTCGGCCGCATTACGCAGACACATAAAGATTAGGGACTCTAACTCTGCGAGAGAGGCGGCTTGTCACGCAGGTAGGGAGATGCCGTGGCCTGCATCGCAAATGAAATTCGAAAGCCCGCAGGATACTACGTCGCCTCCTACGTTGCGCTGCCTACCGTTCACAATCTGATACAGCCCCAGGTTACGTTTCATCCATAGCCGGACGCATATTTCGAGTGAAAGAATTTCCTGCGCTAGCGTAGATCTACAAATGATACAGCAAGCAAGAGGTGCGGGCAGATGAGTCCCCATCTGGAACAAAGGGAACGTGAGTAGACAGGCGAGAGGCGAGAAAACGCGTTCAGAAGGAAAACCCGCACCTCCTTCTTCCAGTAGATGAAGAATGCGTTCTTCTCTCCGCCCTGCCAGCTGGCCTGGTCGTTCATAGGATCCGCAGGCATGTAGAGGCCGTTGCAGTTTCCGTTCTCTGTTGTAAATCCTGCGCGCGAATAGGCGAGCAAAGAAGACGCAGCGCAACCGAGAAGCGGTGTCTGCAGCGTTAAGTCTGTCGCCGCTCGTCCAAGCGAGACTGGAAGCTCCAGATGTGGAGACTACCGAAACTTTCGCATAACTTTGCACTCATGGGATCTAGGTGCATGTACCGCTGTGCGGAGGGCTCGCTGTCTGTCGCCGGTCGCCGGCACCTCTGGAGCAGAACGTAGAGGCCTCATCGAGCATGGCGCGCTTCTCAGACGTGGGCGATACGGCCGTCAAATGCCTCGCGCCGGAGTCCCCGCGTCCACGAGCGAGAGCGGCACTTTTTCGTAAATTGCGAGGGCGGTCCGACGGCGGCGAGGCTCGAGTGAACTAGAGTGTGCGGACTCGCAAAAAGAGAACTGTTTTCATCTGCCGAGGGATGCGGCCTCTTTCGCTGGAAACTAGTCCTCGCATGCGCCCAAGTGCGACTTCGCTGTTTTGCTTCGTTTGCTCGCCTACCTGTGACGTATAGGAAGGGGCAGTTCGCGTCTGTGGCGAGCGTGAATCTGAGGTTGTTTTCGCCCTTGTTCATGTTGCCGATGAGGTCTGTGACGAACCCGAATTCAATCCCGATTCTGTACTCGCCGATAGGCAGCGACGTGGTTTGTTTGTCTGGCGTGATTCTCAGCTTCTGGCCAATGATTTCGACTGTCCACTTGTTGTTGACGCTGCCGGCAGCTCCGCTCCCGGCGCCGGAGGTGTGTGCCCCGAAGCCAGCAAGGAGGGAGCCGGTCGACTCGGCTGCCTCGTCCTCTTCGCCGTTTGGTCTGGTCTTCTTGTCCAGCGAAGAGAGAGAGGACAGCGGGAGGCGTCCTGCTTCGCTTCTTCGGCGCTCCTCCGTGCCCGTCCCTCCAGCGGGGCCGATGAGCCTGGCGTTCGCCGAGAGGCCGGCAGGCGGCGACGGCAGGAAGGGCGCCGAGATCTTCTTCAGACTCCCGGCATTGTTCGGAAGGGTGATGAGATATTGAAGCGGTGCCGCACTGCCCTCTGCAGAGGCCGACAGCCTTGTGTTCTTCTGGGGAGCGACCGCGACCAGCAATGCAGCGCCCGGCCTGCCAAAGTTAATGTTTTCGTTGAAAACCAAGTCGATGTGCGTTAGCGGCGGCACAGCGAAGGTGTCGTTCATCGGCGACATGGACACGATGTAAGGCTCCATGTCGTCTTCCACGCATTCGCCCTGAACGGAGAAACGCGGGCACGGCGGAATCGCGAGGACTGGGAGTCTCATTTGTGTAGAGGCCACATCACCCACGTGGTGCATCGCAGAGCAGCCAAAGGCAGGGAAAGGGTAGGCCGTGGTGGGCGCGACGCTCCAGTCAAGCTCGCGTACGCACTCCGGCAGATCTAGTGTGTGTGTGTTTCTGTCTGTATCTTTCGCCACTGTGTTGCTTTTTGTCGAGGGAGAGGCGATGGGCGACAGCAGCGCGGGCGCTGAGGCAGCGGCCTATCGTCCGCTGGCGCGTGTTTTCGCTTCAGGCGAAGCAACTTTGAAAAAGCGTTTTCTGCTTTACTTTGGCGCAGAAGGCGTTGTTGGGGCAGTCCTGGTTGACGATGCACTGGACGTTGGCCACGAGACCGAGGTCGCGGTCAAAATCTGAAGCCTCGTCGCAGGTTTTTCCGTTTCCGCCGACGTCTTGGCCGCTGCAGCCGCAGAGGCGCGTTGTGCTGGGAAGCGGGCACAGAATCGGCGGACACGGGGACTGCACAGTGATGTTTATTGGGCGGTGCACGCAGACAGATTGGCAGAGGAACCGACGCATGTGGACACGCGCGGATATGGCTAAAGCGAGGTGCGTAGGGGCATTTTCACAGCTGCTGGGGCGCTTTCTTGAGTCCGCAGCAGCGGGGAAGACCAGCCACGGGCATCCTCGAAGCAAGTGGCTCCGTATGCTTACCCAAGCGCTCTATTGACGCCGAGGCTGATTTCGCATACGCCGTCGTTGTTCACGTCTGCAATGCACGGCAGCGCGCTGGCCTTCACGTAGTCGGGGTCGAGCGCAGCTTCTGCGCCGCAGCTGAAGTTGGCGGCGACCGGAATGACTTTGAGAGCCTGGTCAACGCTCTGCACGAACGCGAACAAACTCGAGATACTGGTCGGGCTGCAATGGATCAGATCGATTCGCCGAGGAGGCTCGCGCTACCGAGGGCGCATGCTGAGCGGGGGAAAGGGAACCCTGCAGGTATCGATTCCGCACTTAAAGTAGACTTCTATCACCATACGTTAAGTAGGGATGATGAATGTGTGTCCTTGTGGAGTCCCATACAGCTGTCGCGCAGTGCGTCAGAAAAGCAGGCCGGTGAGGGGATGCAGGAGATCCGAGGGACTCGACTCTGAAAGGGATTTGCGCACGAAAGGCGAAGAGGAAGCCAGAGGCTGCTGCATTTGTTGCTTCCTGAGACACCGGCATCCCGCATATCTACTTTTCCCCACATTGACACGGAAGGATACGGATTGAATAGCGCATTTGTCCTCGCGCTGAGAGTGTCTGTGTGCGAACCTTTGCCGCGATGGACTGGAGGGTGCACTGCTGGTTCCTGATGCAGGTGAACGCGTTCACTCCAGCAGCAGCCGCAGAGACGAGGAAACCGCCGCAGTGATCTTCAACGCAGTACGCGAAGGCGTTGTCGGCGCAGTGCGCATTTGTGAGGCACTCCTGAACGCCCAGGCGACCTGACCGCGACCCGACGCGGCGCCGGAGAAGGGGAAGCCACGAAGTGAGAAGGCGCAGCCGCAGGGAGAAGCACGAGGAGACACCGAGGCTTAAGAGGCGGAAAAAACTGAGGGAAGAGGGGATCGCGACTCGGGGAGAGAGGGGAAGAACGGAGCAGAAGCAAGCGAGAGTCTGGCAGCAGAATGGCGGCGCCGACAGGGGAATCGCGAAGACTAGGCAAACCGGCAAACTCCAAACGATGGCGCTCCTACCCACAGATGAGGCGCAAGAAGAGTAAACGGAGGTGGTGCCGCAAGTCGCATGCAGTGCGAGAAAACTTACCAAGCGGAACGAAAAAGTCTCGCACGTGATTGCACGGAATATCGTCGCCATTTGTGTCGAGATTTGGACAGCCGCAGAGGCGGACGCCTTCGACTGTGTGAGCCTTGTTTCGTCGATGCCCAACCCCCGCGCGAAATATGCACGAGGTAGGCGAGGACGAATCGCAAATCCATTTGTTTGCGTTGGCAAAGAGCGACTCTGGGGGGCATCAGGGCGTGTGCCCAACGCAAGACACAACCGCCCACAAGATTCACAACGTGATGATGATGATGATGATTAAGCCCCTTTGCACAGACATTTCCACTTGAGGGTATACCCAGGTACATACGTAAGTATGTGTACGGAAAAGGGGGAGTCCTACTCTGCAGATGGCACCTGAAATGATACGAACGTCCATTAGCCTGCGTATGCAGCTGCGGCAGGCACTCCGCCATGTAGGTATTCTAGAGTGAGTGTTCCAAGACACCTGCAGTTGGATATATTTTTTTCTGACGAGAAAACAGCCCGGTGCTGCAGCGATTAGGCATGCCGTTTCCCCCGTTGCAACGGCACTGCCCTGCCAGCAGATGTGCGTACCGGTAGGCTTCAAATTTCGTGCTGTTCCACATGGCTCCGACGGTGTCGTAGCGATAACCTCAAACTTTTCAGTTATTCCTTTTCCAGGGATGTCTCCGGGCTTCAAGTCGCACCAATACCCCTCGACGCACCTGACAAAGGAGCCGCACCACCTAGACTGCAGACTGAGGAGACCCCTGGCCGCTATCTAGTAGACAAGTCTATCTGTAATGTTGTTGTATTCACGTGAGCGTGCGGTGACTGCCCAGGCATTTTCTTAGTACAGACATATCTCTGGAGTTTGCTGCAGCTGTGGACAGCAACGGAGCTAAAGTATTGACTTGCCGGTTGAGCCGTAATGTTACGCTCGAGCCAGCCGCACTTGAAAATCATAAGGCGTTCATTTAATACATCCGCGCGCAATCTTGCATATAGTTGCAAGCTGCTGTGTGTGTGTGTATCGTACGTGCCTGGGTGAGGCCGACGTCTGCCATTCCGAGTGAGCTATTTTCAATTTAACGGGCTGTTTACCGTAATGTTTAGCTCCCTCCGAGGGCGTCGTCAGCAAGCCGGGCATCGTAGGCTTACCTGAATAGTCGGCTATCCTGCTTATCGGGGATGAAGCCAACACACCTGCCTTTGTCGCAAACGCCCATGCCACTGAAGCAGTCTGTGTTCACTTTACATTCGTTTGCTAGCCTTCCGTCGTTCTTCTTTCCCTCTTGAGCCGCCTGACTGTTTGCCGCGGGCCCTGTTATATACTGGAGCAGACGCCACTGCGAAGAGCCAGGCGGTGAGGTGAGTGACCCTTCTGCGGACTCTCTTTCTGAACCAAGGGCCTCCCGCTGTGTTTTCGTTAAAACTAATTCATCCTGTGGCTGTTGAGGCTCTTTAGAGCTAGCGGATGTGCCTCCACTCGAAGGTACGGCGCTTGCGTTTGCGTCTGGCGTTTCGCTCTTCAGGTCCCCTTCCTGTACTAGAAGAGACGATGTCTTTGTCGCAGCGCTTTCACCTGAGAGTGGGATTAGTTCTTCGCCAAGGTGAGAAGATCGGCGGCCAGATTCGTGATTTCCATTGGTTGGCGCATCAGTGTTCACGTCGCGTCTCGCGTTCTCACGCAGATAGCCGCTAGGTTTGCCGTCAGCGTCTGCATACTTCTCCCCCAATTTCGAACCCGGATCCCCTTGCGGTGGCTTGATACGGAGATATCCTAAGAATACCGGAACCGTGCAATGGCGTTCATCTGTCTCCTGGCTACTGCAGCCACATAGGGTCGCTGTGGCAATGACAGAGGATTGAGTGGATGCCTTGTTCTCCACGTCCCACGTCTCTCCTTCCACATCTTCCTCTATTCCCACGGGCATTGGGCTGTCACTCACAAGATCATCCAGGGGTCCCGCCGACACGCTGTGACGCACGCCTGTATCCGTCAGAGCTTCCTCCGCTCTAACCCCCGATTGCTGGCTATGTTGATAGCGGTCGGCGACCCATGGAGAGCCCGTTGAATCTAAGCGACGAACGGCAGGTTCCCCAAGGTCCACGTGTATCGCATGCCCAAGGCTCTCGTCTTTCATTCTGTCTGGGTCTGTTGAGCTATCTTCGGAAAAGAGGACGGTTTCGTCTACCTTAGCTTTCGGTCCTCCGCTGTCGGCAGTCTTCCGTTCAAATTTCGCTAACAGCGGAACAACGGAGGGAGCTTTCGAAGAATTTCCTGAAGAGCGGGCGTATGCGCTTTGTGTCGTTTCACGTTCCACCATAACGACCGTTGCTTTGGCGTTTGGTTTTAACTGAGTGGCAAGCGCAGCCAGAGCCGCCGGGCGTGCTGAAGCTATGCAGTAGGAACCGCCACCGTACGGCTTGCACGGGAGGCGAATGGGGGCGTCCTGAAGGAAGCACAAAAAGCCTGCAATGAACTACAGTTGGTCGGCATATACGGCTAGCCCCCGCAGTCACATTCCATTGTCTAGATGCGTGGTGTCGCGCCTTCCACGAGACTATGCCCACATGTTTCAAGGTAGTCAACTGCTGGATCCGTTGGCAGTGCCACCCATGACCACCAGCTCAGAGCGCACATCAGATGGGGTTGTTGTTCGTTGTCTAATTAATAAAACACTCATCTGTATCTCCTGCAGTGTGAACGAAGCCAACGCATGCGAGTTTTAGGTCATCCTGTTGCGCCGTAGGCAGCATCGATCCCTAGCAAGACCTATCATGACCTCCCGCGCCCGCTACGTGATTTCAGCGCAAGCGTTTTCTTGCTGTCTTACATCTCACACATGAACGGCACAAAACCTAAACCTACCATGTGTGCTAGTCTGTATTCATCGCGAAAAACAGCGCATCCACCCGGGTACTTCCCCTTTAACGCGTGAACATAAAATGGCCCCGAATCCAAGCCGGCTCCACGCATTTTGGAGAGTTCACACACGCTGCCAATGCGGCAAGTGAACACGCGTGGCGAAAGAACCGTTGAGCTCTCAGACAGTGTGGCAGGGGTAATCTGCGCCGCGGCCTCATCTGGAGAATCCTCATGCGGGCCGATTTCAGAATTCCCTGTTAGTTCGATTGCCTTGTTCTCACGGTCCAAAGACTCATTCCGCTCCGCATGTTGTAGTGTGATTGTATGAGTGTTCGTGTTTAGCAATACATCTACGGGCACGTCTGCGGCACCATCATCTGCATGTCTGGTCTCCCGTGTGTCTCGTATCTCTGGGTGTCGCGTTGTTTCTTGACTGCGTGAGAGGGAGTCAAATCCGGCAATCACCAATCGCCCGATCGGAACGGCGAAGTCGGATGCACTGGAGCAGGAAACGCCGGAGTTCGTCAAGTCAGTGCTCGAGCATCCGCAGAGAGTAAAGGTGCCTGGCCCCAAATTCTCTGCCACCAATCCCAAACTGGCACGACAGTACGCCTGTGGCCTGAAGCCCGTAGTGTCATATGAGCAGTGGACCACTTTTCCAGGTCGAAAAGTAGCAGACATCTCGCTCTTGATGTTTTCCGCGCTTTCGGAGAGCGCGAAAAGGAACGGATCCTCCGTCGCCCTTGTTTGCTCGTTGAATAAATAGGACGAGCGTGTGGAATAATATGTACGATCGGGGGCGCCTTCTTTTGCAATTGCCTCTGACCCCACAGGAGAGAGAGGGCACTGTGCCGCGCCATCTCCTGGTTCAAGGCAGACACCTGGATTGCCGAGTGAGTGCAGGGGATACTCATCGTCAAGCAACAACAGATCAGACGGCTCTACTGTGGCTTCTACCTGAGACGGCGAGATGTGGCTTCGAAATCCCGTGTTCACCGGTTGCTTCACGTTCGTTTCCAGACTGGGAACTCCCGTCGATTTGACCGGTCCTTCCTGGTCAGCCAATGAGAGGCCGCAGGCTTCAAGGCTGACGTCTTTCATCACATTGACTGCGAAGATTCCGACGTTTTTCTGAGTGCCACCATAGAAGTGCCCTTTCAGTGTGAGTTCACAAACGTCACCCATGCGGCAGAGAAATGGTCGAGACTCCGGACCTGCAAAGCCCCAGCAACGTCGCTCGACACAACTCCGACCGGTGCCAAAACAGTCTGCATCATCTTCGCATGCGTTGAGCTCCAGCAGTCTCTTGCTCACGGCCGCTGGGCTTTGTGGAGTGTGACTATATGCACGCGCCTGCTGCAGCTTCCTCTGCAAAGTCCCTCGCGCGTCTTCATACTGTTGCATCCATTCCTCGGCATCGGGTTCTCTTCGGCCTTCCGTGGCTGTGGTTCGTTTCGAGGGCAACTCGGTCGATAGGCGCTGCGATGCCGCTTCCGTTGCTTGCGGATGGTGGGATTTTGCATCCTGTTCCACTGCCAACTCCTTTAAGGTCGTCTGTGCCTTTGCCGCATCTGATCGTGGACGAATTGCTTTGTACTGCGGGTGAGGCCGTTGGCTGTTCGAGTGAAATAGCCGGTTGCTTACGTCGAAAATACTACTACCACTACTGCCGCGGAGGGGACCACCCAAGGTCTCCAGCATGCGAATAAAGCCGGTGGACGAACCAGTAGTGTCGTTTCTCCGGTCTCTGTCGTCTTCCAACACTTCCTCTGCTTCTGCGTGTCGGCGTGCGGATAGTTTTCTGTCCATCCATTCCACCTTACTCTGTGACGCGGCCACGAGGGTAAAGGGTGGCAAGTTGTATCTGCCGATGTGCACGTATTGGTTGTCTACGCCTGATGGCGACTGCAAGACAACGAGCGCGGCGGAAATGAACAAGAGAACGATGTGTAATACAACTCTCACCGAACTCAGAGAGTTGGTACGCACGCGCCTAAAGCAGTAATCAAGATCCGAATACGGGTTGGCTGTGCCTACTGACGACGATGAAGGTCTGGTGGTACGGCCTAGTCGCGCCACGCGCTTGCCGGTATTCGAGGGAGGTACCGTATCGGTCGGCGTCATTATGGTGGTCGTTCCTTGTTTAACAATTGACATATCTTGCGGCTCGGCTGATCCACACATAGATGAATGGTCGTTGCGGCACCTGTGCATTACTCGGCAGAAGTTGTCAAAGACGACTTTCTTTGGGTGACGCGTGTGTTTTTCAAACTGGTCGTCACGTGGGCTGCCTACGTGGTCAGGGTTTGACCGCCGGCCATGAGTATCCCTCGCAACTGGCGGGGGTGAAACACACTGTTCTTCCGGTATTTCGGGTAATGCGGTTGATGACCCTTGACAGGCCGCCCACCGAAGCCGGCGTTTATGGCGGGGCTGTTCTGCCATTAGGGTCGGCGCCGGTTATGCTTTCCCTCAGAGCATCACGCGCCCGCTCCATGAAACGCAATGTGGAGAGTACCTCCGGTAAGAACCAGTGAAAGCAGAGAAGACATCGAGGACTGAATGCGTCGACTGAGTTTTAAGAGCTCCCTATTGACGATGTTGGACAAATATCTCAAAAATCTGGAGGTGGGAAACGGTTTACGAGGCGCTCCGATACTTTCAGAAGAGCCGCTCCCCCCAAAATATAGCTGAGACTTCCCACAAAGCTTATCTGTGTAAAACGGTAGGGGTTAAGGGACACGCTGACGCTTCGATGGTTTTCAGATGCTCGCCTGGACGTTTGACGTGTAATTCTCAACAGGTGAACGACACCACCTTGGCTTCGGGTGATGATGAGGCCAAGGTTGGTGATCCGCAGCTCCTCTTAGGATAACTGATTGATGACGAAATGATAGTTCATCGACGGCATTCGCGCTACTCACGCGCTCTGCAGTTGAGCGCCTTAGCAAAACACTTCACGTCGACGCTTGGAGAATCACTCAAATAATTGTGCTAGTACGAGAAGCTTGATTAAAGCACTACAATTTGAAGAGATTATGCTGCTCTCCTCCGAAAAGTGCAGACCCTCTTAGATGGTGACGGTGAATGAATGCCGGTACGCACCGAATCTCGCGCAAACGCTACTACACTTTGAAACCCGGCCCGAATCTGACTCTCGAGATGTTTGAAGGCGTGAGCATAGCAGCCTGCAAAAGCATACAGGATGAAAAAACTCGGAAGAAGTCGCGCAAGATTCTGCTGACATGAGCCTATGTACCAAGAACTACGGGAGGACATCTAGGCCGTACGCACAAAAGAGCATGCATCCCAGCAAAACCAGAAAAGGATGTATGAGCGGCTGACAGCTGCCCGATCGGGGGGGAATCACCTTTTGGATAGAGTGGTCAGTGGTCATTCGCCGTTTCGCCGTTCCTTTTGGGCGTCTGTGGCACCAGCGGAACAACGCAACTGCGAATACCGCCGAGCGTGTGGCTACACCATCGATAGTAAATACAGTCACCTTCCGACTGGGAACACCTCCTACCAGAATGCGAAGTGCCTACAATAAATGGCGTGTAAAGCACACGCCACAAAAGATAGGAAAGCGGGACATCCTTCGGTAGTCCTCCCTAGCGGTCACCGATGTTTTCGGCGCTCGCTTGTGCGCCACGCAAGGGCAATTCCCGAGTCCCAAAAGTACCGTTTCCAATCTCCTCAACTGCAGGACGGCATGCCTATGAGGAGATCGCCTCTGCCTACAGTTTGGGGGACTGTTTGCGGATAAGGTAAAAAGGCGAGAGGAACTAATCGAGCTTTCGGTCAGCAGGTAGGTCGGTTCACAGCCAGCTATAGCCTAGACATCTTTGTGGAACAGTCTTGTATCGCATTTTGAATGCTCCAACGGTTCTGTCAAAAAAATGAGCGAAACTACTATTAAGGGAGGGAGTAGTACAAAGCCCAGGCGTGCAATAAAACTCATTGCATCCAGCTGTCTTCCAGACACGATTATTACGTTGATGGTGGACTCACTTCATGCTGATAATTCTTAAGCGACACGAGAAAGGACTTCGTAGTGCTTCTATGTGCTTCGCATCTGCGTTAGATTCAACTTCAGCCAAACCACATAGTGCTCTCGTTCTATCGTCCTGAGAATTGTTGGCTCCTCACGTGAGCAACTATATATCAGCGCCACACCACCGATACGCCTGTGGGGGTACGGGTTCAAAAGGCAGACGCGAATATCGGCAACCTAAAGGAAGAAGCCACTGATACTAGACCTTGCGTTTAGGAACCATGTGACTGAAAAATCAAGAGTCCAGACATTTTTCCGTTCTTCCGAGACCATGGGTTTCCTGCGTTGTTACAATGTTAATATGATGGCTTTTCCTGAATCTGTGTCAGTGCTCTGTCACACAGCGCGTGAGAGGACCATACTTTTTCTTCGGGACCCTGCTGGAACAGCAACATGTCCCTACCGCATTCGCAGTTTGTAGCCCTGCAGTATTGCGTCAGGCTTCATCTGTATTTGTATGTCTATTTCCCGGTTCTCCGTGAGCTGTGCTGGCGGCCGACTTTACTTCTGAGGGAGAAGGGGTTAGTGACATGTGTCGTCACATATGCCTGTAGGAAGTCATTCCTCACAAGGGCGTCACCATCCTCCCGGATGCCGCGACTATGGTTACCGATTGATCGATGCTTAAAAACAGCAGGCAGTGACCCACCTGTCTTCTTTAAACCACACAATTAAGTCTGCATGTACAGACTTGTTGGATCCGAAGAGACCACGTCTCACGTATGCCCTCCGTGCCACAATCGGCTTGAACAAGAAGGGGACACTTGTTTGTGCTCCGACAATGCAGATTTACCAAACAGTATGCACAAGACGTGAATAAAACAAATGGAAGTGCTCACAGACTGTTCGGTCACACATATGACTGAGAGGACTTCCAATGGCGTTGCTGTATAAAATAAATTCACGCCACTCAGATTCGCCGAATGCTTCGCGGCACAGCAAGGTGAAATCACTGATTATTCCTTCACGATCTGCCGGAAAGCTAGCCCTGGCATCTCGTTCAACGTCTGTCATACGGTGGCCGACTCATGAATCATCGATGGAGACACTCCATGATTTCCACGACTACCAGGGAGCACCAACGCATAGTGGCCTCTTCCATGTACCAAGCGCAAAACCAAAACTATAGATATTCATGGATAGCTGGACTCAATATTATATATCCTTCCTACCACCCCCGATCGGCTAGTACAGCCACGCGGTGTTTCTGTAGTGTTGCACAAAACGAGTCGCCGGTGCTTTGCCACAGGCTCTCTCCCAGGCACACCGCTGGAACGTCAGGTCTAGTAGCAATATTTTCTCACGCATCGAATAACCTCGGGTACGTTTTGATAGCGTCGAGGGGCAGCAGCCTTTCCCTACTGTCAAAGCGAAGGAATCCAGACATGATCTCAAGAAGCTCGCTCATAAAAAGGCTCGAAAGCGGATCGAAGCAATTGTCAAGGACGATTGGGGCATTCCTTTGAGCAGCAGCTGTAATTCGGTTAGCGATGACGAGAGGCGAGGCGGCGCCCCCAACATACCCGAAAGGGGTGCCAGATCCTTTACAAAGCACCTGGTACAACAACTTTCCAACGGCCCACGCATCGCGACTCTGATCGTAAACCACCAGTGGCCGTATTTGGGGTACAGTTTTGAAGACTGACGCGTTCTGTGGGTCATAATACGCAACAGCCCCTTTCTGCACGAATGGTTCCGCTACTCCTGTTTGTCTCTGAGCATTACCCAGATTCCCCAGGTAGATTAACCGTCTCGTTTCGCTACGCCCACTGCATTCGGATGTGCTGAAAAAGAAAGATCTATCAGAGATGTCCATATGAAGAAAACCGAGGGCATGGAAGGAAGCGATCTCTAGAATCATTTGCCTAGCGATGTAATCTGCCGCTCCAGCTGACAATTGATCCAGTCTGACACGATAAAGGGGTAGATCTGCGGCGGAATAAGCAATCATAATGTTGAGCAGAGAGTTAACCGACGCCGGACCGGGCCCCTGCAATTCGAGCACCAGCGGCTCCCCAGGCCTTTGAAGCTTGCAAATATAGAGTGGAAACTGCAGCCCAAATTCGTAAAAGACAGTCCTCACATGTTTTTCGTATTCTGGGGGCAGCAACCGACTCTCGCGCTCGTATTTCTTCATGACTGCAGTTCTGAGAGCAGCGGCATCGAGTCTATCTCTGTCACCTTCCTCTCCCAGATGCAAAGCTGGTTGCCAGTACACACTCTCTGGTGCCGCAAATGTCCCAGGCTGCTCTTGGATCCGCATTAGCATGAAGCCCTTGACCAAGGCGGTGAGGCCAAGGAAGTGGACTACCTCGCTGTACATCTGAGAATCTTCACCCAGCTTGACGATTTGCATGGGCGTATGAACTTCAGGGGAGGCGGGCTGAGACAGGCCAGCAGCTGTGACAACCACCTCCTTCAGGCATGCCATATCAGAAGGTGACGGATACCCCACCCTGTACTTTTGCATCATAGAAAACCTCTCGCCAACGCCTGCCCCAGGGCCGGCTGCTTCACTATGAGACGACGAACTCGCTGCTTGTGCCAAAAGCTCGCGATAGGCCTGAGATCTGCTCCGCATAACATCCGTCTCCGCCTTCTCCTCGCCCTGTATGGATAGAAGGTGGGCCAGGAGAGTTGGTGATAATGCTCCACTGCGGCCGCGTAGCCTCGAAGGTGACGGAGGATTCGATCGTGTCGGACTCTGCAAGTCTGGAGACTCTGGAGAGTTCGACAAGCTACTCTGGGGGGCCGAGTCACCATGCGGGAACCTAAATCCACGTGCGAAGGTGAAAGCGGAGAAAAACATATATATTACCATCCAACGTAGAGACGGCGTGCAGTGCATTGGCCACCCCATCGCTAGCGCCTCTCCGAAATGAAGACACAGTCACCGCCGACGAGTCAAATCACTTGCCGAATGCCGTAGCGCAAGATTCAACTTGTGGTAACGTTAGTGAGCAGTAACCGGTGGGAGACAGACTTGATTACAAAGGCTCATAAATATAGTATTCCCTGTAAGAATGGCAGCCAGCGACGACGCAAGGCGTAGGCGATATGGCTTGCAGCCTTTAAAAAAAACGCCCAACGAAAAAAAACGCCGCCCAGTCTGTTAACGTTGAAGCCCATGTAAAAGTGCCGGAGTTTTTCTCGCAGGAGAGAGCATTGGCAACGGCGGGACGAACTGGAAGGCACGGACGTCGCATTCGCTTGCGCTCGGCAAGACACGTCGCAGCAGCACGGTGAGACGGCCGGTTAGCTAGAAAGAGACCAAGAGCACCGGCCGCCCATCGGCGGGCTGCTTTTTTTCTTCGCATTAGAAGGGACTAGCAATTTTCTCAAAGATTGTCTTCTAGATTACCTGACTCGCAACATCATGACTAGCAGCGTAGCCTCTCGAGCAGTTTCTGGTGCGTATGCCGTGGAGTGGGACCTGGCACTGCCGCGAAATTTAGGGTTTAGAAACTCCCGCATCCCATCGCAGGAAGTATGTGTGCAAGATGAGGAAGCATCTCACCGCAGTTTTTTGTTTTACATGGAAACGGCTACGAAGATATGGCACGGAGTACGAGTCCGGCAAAGTGCGAAGCAACAGTGCATATCAACTTGGTGTAGGGCAGACGGCAGATGACTAGCTAGCGGCGATCCACACACACACACGGCTGGCCCTGCGCTCCACGTTTTCACTTCTCCTCGCAGTGAAATCGCCACCGGTATGGCGTCTAACCGTTCCCTCGCTCTCGCTGAAACAAGAGAAATGCGGAGAAGGGCAGCTGGCGTTGCCGTGCCCGTCGACGCGATTTCCAGGTGGCCTGCAGTCTCGTGCTACTCTGTACACCACGGTATTCGCGCAGGAGACTGTCTCTGGGTTACAGCGGTCTTAACTGGTCTACCGGGCCTCTAAAACTAGAACCTAAATCAGAATTCAGAGGTAGCGACTTAGTTGCGGGTCGTCCAGATCCACGGTGCTGCGTTGTCAAGCTATTCGTGCATAGTCCTCGTCCCGTGGCATTGACATTGGACAAACGGTGCCTGGCTGCCTTGTGGAAGCCCAAATGACATGCCAGCGAAAGCCAGAAAACGTGCGTCCTGCGGAACTCATGCGTTTTTAGCCTCTTCCCATGCCAATGGGAGTTTGCTGAGGACACGAATCGGGAGCGCGCGGCATGCCACAAGCCGCGGCCTCCGCCGTGGCCTGGTCGCTAATGCGTAAAGGCACACGGCGTTCCGGGGGATACGTGTAGCCGACCGAGGTCCGACCAACTTGCTCGGAACGAGGCGGGGACCGCGCGGCCCCTCAGGACCAACCAAAGCTCTCTGTGTGCGTCGTAAGGCATCTCCTACGAGTCGCCATTATCATATGGTACGTTCCATGGTTCAGCAGTTACAATCCACTGCTATGAGCGGTGAGCACCTGGCGACCCGCGGAGCGCAAACGCGACGCGACGGAAGGCGGGCCGATGTAGCCGGTGCAGACAAACACAGTCTCTGGAGCTCAAAGTAGCTCTTCGCGTCTTCTCACAGGGAGACGAAAGGCGACCGAACCTGTTGCGGATCGTGCTGTTCGCTTCTCTCTGGTGTCCATGCGCTTGAGAGTTCCGCACAGCATCTGGATGCGCCGTCCAAAACCAAGGAAGTACACCATGCCGTCGCTGTGGCCGACATCATACTGAGACTTGAGGCCATCACTCCACTACGCACCAAACGGCTACCGCTGTTGAGCGAAGTTTTCTCGCTTGGCTAGTTCTCGATATCCCGGCATGCGTGTCGGCACGCCGCACGCCCAGGCGATGAAGATTCATGTCCCCTAGGCGTGGGTTGATTACTCACGATATGATTTCGGTAGCAAAATCAGCCACGTGGGGCGGAAAACGCAGCTGAACGTTACCGCAGTCTATCCAGCATATTTTCCCAGAAACTCTCGAGTTTGGAGTGAAGAGGCCCCTCTGGCCTATAGTGGGACCACGGAAAAGCATGAATAATAACTGGCGCCGACGTCTGCAGCTTGGCCTCGGCGCATCACAGCTCCCCGACCGCGTGATGCATGATGGCCTTTGGTCTTCGAGGACCTGCATCGCCGTGTGCCTCAACGGCCGACTGCAGTCTTTTCGCTGGCTTCAGCTCCGAGTTCCTCTGCGATGAAAGCGGAACTGCTGTTCTTGGATGGTCTGCAGGGAAGGAAAAGCGATCCAAAGCATCTGTTCTACGCGAAGCTTTTCGTGGCTGCGCATGCGGAGCAGCGACTGCGGTGCTCGTCTGGCAAAGTGACGCTTGTACCGCGTTCGCACACCGCTCTCCAGCGCAATGATCCGAGCTGTTTCTTCCGCTTGTAACTTGCCCTTACTGTGAATGTTTCTCGGTTTTCTGAAAGTCGTGGCTAGCTTCTTTTCAAGTGTTGAGCTTGTGTCGGGCGCGAAGGAGAGGCCTTCCATTTTCGTTCCTCTGTCTGCCGCTGGCGTCGGACTGAGACAAGCTTAGGGCTCTCGTGGACTGTCGCGCGCGGCGAGCCAGCAAGGCAAAAAAACGCGCGGAAAGCGAGCTCAAGAACGAAGCCTAATTTTCCTCTTTATCTTCTCCTTGCGTCCTCCTTGCGCAGCCCGGTTCCACTTTTTTCGTCCTCCGAAATGGCGTCCTCCACAACGGCTCTTCCGCCAACCTCTCCGTCGGCGCGAGGCCAGGTCGCGGCAACTTCGGTCACCTCTTTCTCGGGTAAACGCCTTTGCTTTGCTTGTCACAGCAGGACCCAGACATCCGAGCACAAATGGGAATCTGCACCCTGGTGCAAGCCGTGGTTTTTTATTGCGTCTTCGCCGTCCTTTTCGCGGGCGTCTGGCGCTCCGACCGCGCTGACGGGTAGAAGATCATCCGCCAGCTGACGGCCTGCGCGCTCAAGTCACGGAAACGCCGCGAGTCCGGCGGGTTTTTTCGGCAAGCCTCATGGCCTCGCTGCTTTGTATGCGCCTGCGTGGCGCTGCGCTCCACCTCACATGGCGTATTGTTGGGTGCGTGTGGACTTACATGTGTATGTAAGAGGAGGCGACTTCCGCTGACGGGTTTGCACATACGAGTCGGTTCACAAAGATACACCAGTTCTCTGGGTGTGTGTGTGTGGTTTCGCTGTGTTCATCACGCAGTGTCACTGCCTGTATGTTGCTCCGTGCGCCTTTCAGCGACTCGGCTTCTCGACATCGGATGCTTCATCCTGCGCGGCAGTGGCCTTCTCGTCGCCGATCCCCTTGCGGTCGGGGGCATCCTCGAGGGCGCCGCGGCCGGGGCTGGCGGTCCGCTGGCGGAGAAGAAAGCAAGTCTAACGGAGAACGGGGCTGACGCGCTGGGAGTTCGCATGCCGCAGGGCGCACTCCTTCTTGATCACACGGCGCCGGGGCTGTGGGGGGTAAGTCGCGAAGCAACGCAGAAGAGAAAAAAGAGCTTGGAATCTTATACAGGGCAGCGAACGAACTGCTGGAAGACGCGGCTGTGGCGGCGGGTGGCGCTCAACTTTCTCGTTCTGAGAGTCCGCCAAGGCCTGAGGGCGGTGACGTCTTGCGGATCCTGCAACCCGAGAAAAACTATGGCGGTATTGGATGACGCGGAGTTGGGAGGGGTCCCTGGGGAGACACACGCACTCCTTCGCGTTTCTGTTGTATCCGTGAATCTTCCCGTCTAGCTTCGCGGCGGTCGCCTCTGTAGTCACTGTCTCCCTACGCGATGCACACGCCGTCCTCTTCAGGGGAAGGCCTCCATCGTTGCCTCGAGTGTCTGCATATATATATGTATGTTTGCGCAGCCGTGCGTCTCCACTGCCCAGGGCCGCCGCTGCGTGTCAGTCGATGTCCATTTTTTGGTTTTCTAACTTTCCGTGCGTCCGCGCCTTCTCCTTGCTGCAGGTGCTTGCAGCGATCGAGCGCATGCAGCCGATGGGGGGCTCCACGGGCGCGGGGTCGACTCCGCGCGCAGACACTGGGCCTTTTGGGGGGAGCGGCCATCCCTCGTACTCGACAGGCGGAGGCGACATGCTGTCGCTGATGATGGACGAAGGCAGCTCTGTGAACGCGTTGTTCCTCTTGAACAGCGCACACATGCAGATGCAACAAGCCGAGCTGAGTATGCTTCAGGGTCTCCCGTGGGAGTCCTTCGCCGGCCGCGTTACCGTCAGCAGCGGCCAACTCGGCGTCTTCACCACGCAGAGCATGAGAGGTGCGTTCGAGCCGTACGCGACTCAGAGGGCTGGATGTGAGCCCAGAGCAAGCCTGCGGCGAAAGGCGAGGAGGGCCGCTGAGGGAGACGCGACGCATAGGGGATGAGGGGCGGAGGGAGGCACAAGAGGCGGCAGCGCAGAGACACGCGTGCGCAGAGGCGGCAACTGGCGTGCTATCTGTCGTCGAGCGTCAAGCCTATTCTAGACACGCGCCTCTACTGTGATCCCCCCCCCCCCCCCCCCCGAGTCGCCGCCCGCGCATGTCTAGCGAGAGCGCGAGCGGAGTCGCCTCCGCCGTGTGTCTGGAGCCTGAGGAACTCTTTTCCGTGGACGCCGAGAGAGAGACACTTTATCTGCTGGCGCGTTATGCGGGCCTTTTTCGCTCTGCAGACGCAACTGAGGCGTGTGAGCGCTCGACGCCGCAGGCGGTGCAGGCGACTGCCTCGTACTGGTACAACCGCGCTTGCGAGCTGACCTGCAGCGAACACCAGGTGAGAAGCGCCGCTGCATGTCTGCGTAATCGCGTCTCGCAAGCTCACTTTCCGCCTGGACACCCGTGTCTGCGCGTGGGCGCCTGCATGCGTTTAGGACGCATATGCGGGTCGGGAGTGTGGTTCGTGCGTGTGGCCTTCAGGTCGGCATCCTCGACGTCTCCGGCGGCCCAGTCGGATGCGTCACCGCCACAGGTATTTCCGAAGAGGGTCAATACGCTGTGTATGTACTGCGGAGCGCGGAGAGCGACGAGATTTGGGCGGTTAAGGTCGATTTCCTCTCGTCGTGAGAGCGCCTTCCCGGCATTGCGAGGCACCTGCGACGGAGTGGACGTTCGGCGCAGAGGTGCGGTCTATCTGGCGTAAAAACTCGGCACGCCAGCGCAGGCCTCCACCGAGGGACGCACAAAGGAGAAATAAGGGAGGGGGATCGCCCGCCGCGCCGGCTGTTTTCGCCGCTCCGGGCGCGGCAAAAACGGATGCTGGGCTGGGGGAAACACCTCGCCGTCGCGGAAGGGCCGTGCGGCCAAGTCGAGGCTCGAGGGCGATGAGCGAGCGAGGAGGAGACTGCAGTCTGTCGCGGGGTCTGAGCGAGCGCGCGGCGCCGCAGCATTGTGGGAGGCAGTTTCATTCTGCAGAAAATTAGACAGCCGTCTTCTCGGATTGCAGGCCAGCGCCAGCCGTCGAGGGGGCGCCAAACTCAACAGCATGACGCTCTCGTCTCTACAGAGGAAGAGATCTGTCCAAGCAGTGGGAAGTTGCGCAACGCGTGGCGTCAGAGTGCTTCACTCGGGCGCACGGAGAGAAAACTGTCGCGCGGCAGCGGGCTACCCGCGCCGCACGGCGACGGCAAGGAAGCGAAGGCCGGGGCCTGAGGCATCGACCGACACTCCGAAGCTGAAGAGAAAAACACGCGAAACAGGCGCCGTGAGGACAAGCGTCGCCGAGGGCCCCTGGGCTTTCTCAGCAAGGCCTGCCTGGGCGCCTTCGCTGCGTGAAAGCCCCGAAGAAACCGGTTCGGGGCGAGGCGTCTAGGAGATTTGCGGGCGGCGAGTCCCGACGCGAATGAGGGCAGGGGGGGGGGGGGGGGGGGGGGGGGGGGAGAGAACTAGACCGAGGCTGCGAGGGAGAGAGAGAAGGGAGAGCCATGTCTCCATGCACTGGACGTGTTCGCATTTCGCATTCATCTTGGTGCATGCGATATCCCTGTGAGATGCCCACGAGAAATTCGCAAACGCTCCCCGCAGCCCGACGACGACGACGCGATGAATCTGCAAAGCGATTAAGCGTGGGAGACGCGGCGCCTTACAGCCGCGCGTGCGACATGGCGCGAGTCCCTTTCTTTATAGGCTCGTTGGATGGGCAAGCGGACATGAGCGGGTTTGTATAGAGGTCTGTGCGTAGCTGCGTAGACGCACGTGTAGGCGATTTTTACCAAAGGCTGTGGACGCGGAGATCGGCGGCGGTGCGCGCGCCGGCGGTCGGCTTCTCCCGCCGACCTGCTCGCGTTCTGTCTCATATATACCTTCATATTTATTTATTTACATAGTGCGGTGTTCTTCGGAGTGCTCGCGGCGTTGTCTACGTGTGAGGCTTCGCTGGTGCGAAGGCCGCTAGGGGTGGACACTGGAATTCTCCGTCCTCGTCTGATTTCTGATAGGCCGGCTCGCGTACGTGTGGCGGCCGACGGGATATGCCTGTCGCAACTTCTTTTGAAAAGTAAAAAAGCAAAACTGCTTCGCTGCTCCCTAAAAGTCGAGTTTTTCCTCGCAGCTCAGCGGTCACGCCACACGCCCTCCTATCGGCTGCGCATCGGCTACAAATATGTATGTGTAGGCGCGCATGCAGAGAGCGCGTATTGAGGAGATAGTATAGATCACAGGCGTGTCGAGGGGCGTATCCAAATCAGGCCGGTTCAGACGCTTCGCGTGATAGCTGAAAAGAAGGGATTTCGTCTCTGCAAGAAGCCGAGAGATCTTTGTCTTTGGTAGGCCAGGGTGAGCGCGACATGTCGCGCACACGACACCTGCCAGGAGCAGAAAGGCCTGCCAGGGGGTCGAAGGGAGTCCCGGCTGTCTCCACGAGTCTATCTGAGCACACCTCCTCTCGCCTCGCCGAGCGCTTTATCTACATTCAGCGCCTACCTTCGCGTTCCTCGTTGCACTTCGCTTTGCTCTCCAAATCTCCACAGGCATCACTTTAGAGTCCGACCCGCGCCGCACACGGTGCCACCCTCTGTGGCCGCGCGAAGGGAGCTTCAGTTTTCCGGCGATAGGAACACCACGAAGTACTGGCTTTTTATCTATGGTCAGTCGGAGGACTCACAGACGGGAGGACCGAGAGAGGCGCATGCGCTCTTTTCGATGGGGTTTTTCATAGTGTGTCATGTTAGAAGCGGCCCGGCTCTCTGCGAGAAGTGACACAGATACTACGAGCCGAAAGGCCTCCTCATCCGGGGACAGCGCGCTGCTTGTCTATCGCGTGGGAACCTCTTGGAAAAGGTTTTTGTCTAGGGAGTCGGCAAATAGCAATTCGCGAGCGAGCGGAAGGGCTACTTGCAAAAATGCGTGTTTGCGTTTACGCGGGTGTCAACAGAAGTCTGGTGACCTGTTTGGCCAGCTGAGCGATCGAGAGCCTTGTGTGATTGCCTGCTCCCTCCGCAGTCTGTTAAATATATATATATATATATATATATATATGGAAAGGTCTATCGCAGCACAGCTCAAACTCATGCAGAATATATGATATATATACAGATATTGCATCGAACGATAGACAGGAAATCAGCACGTTCCATCGGCTACCCACCCGTAAAGAACTGAGCGTCTCGCTTTACAGAACTTCTCATACACCGGAAGTAAACGCCTATGCCGGCGAGGAACGCTCATAAAGGCCCCTTAGCTTATATCCTGCCTGTGGCATTACACACCGGATACATACATGCATAGCTAAATACACCTGCATGGATACATACATACATACATACATACATACATACATACATACATACATACATACATACATACATACATACATACATAATGAGAGCCATCTATGTATTTATACATGTTTGTTATCGTGTTGTCATATGGTCCTGAGTAGGTATGTGTGCCTCTACATGCATGAATCGAAGGCATGTGATGACCGCGTAAATATTCTTGTATGAAGCGAGGCGAGCCATTTCAGTGCATCGATGCTTAACTGAGAGTTTGTTGCAGCAGGAGGGGCTGTATGTCGAGCGCACTCCCCGAGAGAGAGGCACGCGCTTCAGCGAGCGAAAACTTTCAGGCCTCGGACGGCGGACATCGCGAAAGAAAACGGAAGTTTTCAGTCACAGTAAAAGGGAGGGCGACTCGCCGTCGAGGCCAGCGATCACCCGCCGCGTGTCTGGCAAACACCAGAAAAATGCGGACGTGCGCGCGTGCAGATGCGCAACGATGCATGCACATCTTACGGCGGGGTAGACAGGACCTTGCTTCACAAAAGCAGAAGGGCGGAGAAAAGGAAAACGTGACAGATGATTTCGCGACACACAGAAACCGCCAATGTCGGGTTCTTTCTTTTCTTCTCTTCGCGTCGCGCCGGTCTTGGCGGCTCCCTCTCGCCTCGAAAGCAGCCCCGGGGGTCGCCCTCTCTGAGACCTCTCTCGAGTCTCACTCTCCTTTCGGTTGTCGCGAGTTTCCTTTCCTCGAGTTCGAGTGTGTTTGTGAAACAGGGTCTCTCGCGCACCAAATAATCCTAGGAATTAGGAAAATCTGCTATAACGCCTCTGCACATGTCAACAACATGAGCGGCTTCCATCCGCTCACAGCCGGTCAGTCCGTCCCTTGTGCAGCTCCACGATAATTTTCTTCTCCCGACAGAGTCTTTTATTTCCCGCCTTCGCCTTTGCTTCTTCTCCCTGTGTGTTCTCGTGTCCTTTCCTTTGCTTGCCGCTTCTCTCTTTCCTCTTCTGGGGCATGGATGTCTTTTATGTCCTCTCAGTCCCGTTTGCTGCCCTGTTGTGCTTCTCGCTCAGTCGTGCGGCCTGCTAGCAAGTCTCCAGGCGCGTTTGGTCTCCGTGTTTGTTGTCTCCCCTTGCTTCTTTTCTAGTTGTTAGCCACCCTCCTGGGCGCTCTTCGCGGACTCTATTCTTTCGTACAAGCGTGTGTCTAGCTCTGACTCTGCGCCTCTCGCCTGTTCGACTGTTTCGGTCTCCCTTTGCTAGCTTTGCCTGCGCCCTACGTCTTCTTCGTCTGCCGCACGTCCCTTTCATGCTGGGCGCGGTCGCGCGCGCAGAGACAGCGGCGGATTTCGTGCAGGGGGCGCAAGACTCGTTTCCGTCCTCGCGGCTTCCTCCGCGAGGAGTCAGTGTCAATCGTGGTTCCTTTTGTCCTCTTCCCGGCGCGTTTCGTGTCTTTTTGTCTTCGCGGCTCCGTCCAGCCTCTCTCCTTTTCTTCTTTCATCCCGTTCTATCCCGGTTTTCCCCTGTGTGCTCAGCGCTGCCCCCGGAGGCGGGCACCCGCGCGTGGATCTCCGTCTGGCTGACGCTCGGCGCGTTGGTGGCGCTGCTGTCCTCCTTCTCCCTGCGCCTCCTCGCGCGGGCGCGCCGCCGCAGCCCTGGCGCTCACTCGCACAAGTTAGTTGCCCGCCCCGAGGCATCCCCACCCGAAGAAGATGATGAGAGTGAAGACGAGAGCGACGATGACGCGGAGCCCTGCAAGATGGTTCTGTGCGTGCGGCAGGGTAAGCGAGACGCCGACCTGGCATGTGGGCGGGAGGCGCGGCCGCAGGACACTCCGCGCGAGGCGCATGTCCCTTAAACTCGGAATTCGTTTCCTTTCTGTTCCAGATCTCAACATGGGGAAGGGAAAGATCGCCGCCCAGTGCGGGCACGCCACGCTCGGGGCCTACCAGCGCGCCCAGCGCCGCAACGACCGCTTCCTCGACGCCTGGACCGCCTGCGGACAAAAAAAAATCGCCGTGAAGATCAAGGTGCGCGCGGAGAAATGGCTGCGCAGACATGAAAATGACGCAAGTCAGCGAATGCGCGACTGGCGTTACCTGTGTTTGCAGGCGTCGACGGCGTCGCACACGGGGCGCCTCCTCCACTTAAGTCTCTCTCTCTCCTTCGCGCTTCCTAAATATGTATTTGAGTATTTTATATGTGCATACCTACTTATCTATTTACTGACCTTGTGCACACATATAGAGAGGTAGATATTCAGAGGGGGAAACAGACTTCGAGGTATAGATACAATTACGCTTATACCGATGGACACATGTAGATAGTTAGGTAGATTTGGGGACTTGTCGTTCGAGAGCGGACGCCATAGCGTGACTCGCACTGTCGTCTGAGTCTGTATGGCGTCTGACGTGACCGTGTAGAAGCCGGATTGAGAGCCTCTCCCTGGTGTGCTTCTTCGGTTCTCGCAGGATCACGACGAAATGAAGTCTCTCTCAAAGGCAGCCAAGGAGAAGGGCCTCAACGCGTATGCGGTCTGCGACGCGGTGAGTCGATTTGTTTGTCATGCGTGTGTCTGTAGCTCTCTCTCTTTCTCTCTCGCGGGTGTCAGGCTCTCGCCTTTCGCGATGTGTTCGCATGCAGCGAACCAACCGAGGCTGCGGAGTCCAGCTTGCTGAGTCTGTGTTCCCCTCTTGCTCTGGACTCCGCGCTCGGAGGGATCTGAAGGTCGGTTTTTTTCCCTCTTTGGTCTTTTTTCTCAGGGCCGCACGCAAGTTCCTGCAGGATCCTATACGGTCCTCGCCATCGGGCCAGGTGCGTCGCTGTGCGCGAGTCGCGGAGGCTCAAATCTTTTTTAGGCGAAAAGAGTTGACGGTGCAGGCGGCTGCAGATCGGTGGTAGACGATTTTTTCTGCTTTGCGCGGCACATTTGTTGACTTTTTTTTGCAGGCCCCGAAGACCTCATTGACGAAGTCACTGGCCATCTGAAGCTTCTGTGACGCGCCGCGCGTTTCCAGCGCTCTTCCGTCCTCGTTCTTTCTCTTTTGCGTCGCCTTTTTCTGTCTGGCAGCCTCGCCATGCCGAGAAAAAGCTCGCTGCTCCCCACGCTCCGAGGCCTCTTTCGCCTCCCGACTGATGCGCTGCCTTCACAGCCTCGCGTTCAAGCATGTACCATAAATGTGTATATATGTACACATATAAATATCGTAGTATCTGGATAACTATATGTGTTTTCACGTGTATGTGCATGTATATAGATTTGTTAACATGGGAGGTGGCGACGATAGATCTGAGACTCCTCCTGTGTGGGATGGAACGGAGGCGTTTCTGTCTCTTCTTTAAGTGCCGCGGTCACGAAGACTCGCGGACACACGCAGTTTTTTCTAGAGTGCGCAAGGGGGCGTCTCCGTCGCGGGTTCCCCCCCTGTTGTTTTCGGCTGCTGCCTGCTCTCGATTTCGCGGTATCAAAGGGCGAGGCGGCCAGAGTAAATTTCCGGGTGCAGAGAATTCGCGACTCCCACTGGAATACAGCTTGAAAATAGAAGGACGGTTCGCGAGTGAGGACGTGAGTCAGGCTTATGAATCCGTCCTTTGCTTGGTCTCTCCATTGCCTTTGCCTCGCAGACTCCCTTTGTCTACGCGCCTCGGGTTTTGTTTTCCTCTTGTCTCTCTGCGAATGCAGACCTCTTGTCGTTTCTCCGTCCTATCTGCGTGTCTGCCGTCTCTTCGGCGTCTTACTCCCAGTGCCTTTGCTTTTCTACCTTCTCCACGCGTCGCCTCTCCTCCACGGGTGCCTCGAGAGTTCCTGCGTTCTTTTCTCATCTTTGCTGCGCCGGTGTACGTACAGTTGCCGCTTGCGGCGCGGCCGCTTCTGTCTCGAGCCCAGCGTGAAGGCGGCGTCTGAGTCTGCCGCCTCAAGGACGCCCCTTTCGTAATCTATCAATTTTCGAATATTTTCGCTGCAAAACGAGTGGTTTGGCATCCACGCTGCTTCGTTGCACTGGTGCGCACCGGCTCTCCACTTCTAGAGAAGATAACCTGTCAAACGCGATTGCTGCGTCATACACCAAGACGTACGCGTTTGCAGTCCGCTGGCGACCCGCTAGGCTTCCAGTACGCTACCGAGTTCGCTCCAGCCTGTCACGAGTCAGGCAATTCACGTCGAAATGCATATAACCTATCCGTGGATGGACACTATCCTGACAGTTTTCCAAGGCATGCACGCGAATGCCTCGCTCTCTCCAGCAGACGATGGAGAGGACTCGGGTGTACGTACAGCGCCCGCAGGTGCCTCAACCCTACACAGACTGCGACAATTCGGCGAGCGGAAGATAGTCAAACATCAAAGAGTAGGTAGAGCTGAAGAAGCCGCAAGAGCGACACCTGGAGAAACCGCGAGACGGCGCTAAGGCAGGGCGGCAGCCAAGCGAAGACAGACGCGCAGAGGCCCTGCTTCGCGACAGCGTACACACATGCGAACGCCTCGAGGGGTTGACGTGAAAACAAAAGTGAGGAAATTCTAGTGCCAGTTCTCTGTTTCGCGCTCGGAGGAGGGTCTTTGCGACAGAAAATGCCAAACGATGCATGTTTTCTCTGCACCGTCGCCCCCTTTTACTTCGCAACGTCTTCTCTGCGAGCCGCAAAACGCTTGGAGCGAGGACGAGGCAAGTTCCGCTATCTTTCTGTCACCGAGCCCGCAGTTGACACGAGCGAAGCACGATCTCTTTCTTTCCTCCGCGCCGCGATGCGGAGTCGCTTCCATCCTTGCATGCGCATCTGACTCACGGCTCACTCGCAAAACGAGGCGGCGACCTCCTGAGGCCCACGCGCAGCTTCAGGCTCGGTTGTTGAGACTATCGGTTATATATTTTAGACGCTAACTTCCCGGCTAAACATCCTTTTTTTATCCCTGTCTGTCGCTCTTAGTCCCACGTGCCTGTCCGCAAAGAGGACTGGAACTCCGCTACGCGTTCGGTCTCAACTTCACAAAGCAGCCTGCCGCGAGTGTGTGTTGTTTTCTTCGCGTCTTTCTCTCAAGACCACTGCGAAAATGCAGACGCACCGACGGCGAGACTTCGCATGCCGCTGCCTCGTCGCGCGTCGCGGCAGCGAGGCGGCACGAATCTCCTATCGTCTCGCGAGTCGCCGCGCTAAGACGACTCGTAAAGTTTCGTCAGTTCATCCGACACGTTACGCGGCGCAAAGATCCCCAGATCTGTGAAGAGCAGAGAAATCAACTCGGGCTCCGTGTAGTCCAGGTACTCTAGATAGTCCGTCGGAATGGGCATGTTGAGATGAACCTGGAAACAGACGTCGCCGCAAAAAAAGAGGGACAAGAGATGCACGCGCACATACAGGCACGCCCACGCACACCCGTAGCACTGGAAACCAAAAGGAGACGACGAGAAAGCTTCATGCGCGCAGACCTCCGCTCCCCGGTGGCAGCCCGCGCCGGCCTCAAAGAGTGCACAGTCACTCCCGTTCTCACAAGTTCGCGGGTCAAGAGAGAGCGGAAAAAAGATGGATAGCTCTCTGGAGATGTACACGCAGAAATAGACGGAGCGTGCATCGCGATGGGTCGCCTGCGCCAGCGCTTGCCTTCCCACAGCGAGCCGCATGTGTGCCCACGCAGGGAGAGGCAGGGCGCATGCAAGAAAGCAGATCGCGCAGATGCATGTCGACTCGGGACTCTCCGCGTCTGGGAAACGCCTACGTTCTCCGGCTTTGTCGTCTTCGTAAAGACCGCAGAGCGCCGCGAATCGTCGCGCTGGAAAACGTGCATGCGAGTGAATTTACAGGCCTCGCAGGCGACGTAAAATGGCACGCAATGCTGCCGCGCCACCATCGCGATCGTCGCAGTTCCAACCTAAAAAATTGAGAGAATCATGATATGGCGAAAAATGCCGCGACAGCCTCAGCGACATAGAGGGCCAAGCCGTACACAAGCATATATATATATATATATGTGCTTGTAGGAAATTCGGACATGCACACACCAGTCAGACACTACAGATAGATACACAGATAGATAGATAGACATAGATACATATATAGATATAGATATAACCGTACACGCACAGACATAGATACAGATCGGTAGACTGGTATACACAGATATATATATGGATAGATGGATATACACCAGTAGATAGATATAGATAGACATAGATAGATAGATAGCTATGCACAGGTATACCACTGAAGATGAATGGAAACGCAGACATTGGTGTTTACGTGTAAAACGGCCCCTAGGCCACGCTCTATGCGTGGATTTCAGATTACGAGCACGAGTTTTTGGGCTCCTTACGCGGTTCACAATGCCACCGTTTTCCGCGACGGCCTCGGCGCCGACGACGACGAGATCGACTCTCGCCATGAGGCGCCCGATGGAGCAGACCGAAGTCGCGACGACCGGAATGCCTATGGAGTTGATGCTCTCCATCAAGACTTCTCTAAAAGCACGCAAATCCGAGAAGAATGGGCACGTCACAAACACGCAGAACGAACTCGAATGACGTATGCATACGCATATTCATACACATATAAATATACGAATATATGTGTATATGTATATGCATGTGTGTGTATAGAGGCACGTGGCCATCCACAAGTGGCGTATGATATATGTATGTAATTCTTGGATGCAAGAAATTTGCTCGTCATGCATGCGGAAACACTCACTCATACACAGAGGGGCCAATCAGCGTAGGACCGGTCGAAAGCACCCATGAATATGCATATGAACACGGGCAGGTGTTTGCGCGGAAGGAGACGGCCGCTAGGCCCGCGGACGCGCGGGGAGGGAGGGGACAGCAGAGCGACATACACGTCTGCTGTGACAAAGTCCCCTGGCTTTTCTTCGTGGCGCGTGACGATGACAGAAAAGCGTTTTTTGTGCTTTTCCCATGCGTCCTTCAGCAGCTTCTCAACGCACGACGAACGCCCGTGCGTGAGCACGACCATTTGATCTTTCGTAAACATAATCTGACCTGAAAAAACCGAAGAATCGCAAAGCCACGCGCGACTCTGCATCGAAAAGACGCGCACCAGCAGCAGCATCCGGCGCGCCATGGAGCAAAGAGAAACGTGGAGGGAAAGAAATCCAGCCGTCCAGCGACGCGGGCGCATGCAGGGCAATGAACGAAATTTAGAAAATCGAAACGACGCACAGGAGAGAAGAGACGACAAAACCGCGAGATGCAAAGAATGCAAGGCATCGATGTGCTCAACCGGTGATTCGAGAAAGAAGAGATGACACAAGGGCGAAATGCAAAACTTGCAAGGCACTGATGCACTCAAGCGGCGAGTCGAGAAAGAGCGAGAGGCCTCGCAAGCGCCTCTCTGCTTCAAGGGCGACAACGCAAAGAGAACAACGAGCTGTGTGCCTCGTCTCACTGATGTCCGCGATGGTCTGTTTGCTCTGAAGAATGCGCGAGGCGAACTTGGACGACTGAGCGACAAGAAGTTCTCGGAGTTCCTCCAGCGTCTGCGAAGAGAGAAAACGAGTCGCGCACGCAAGAATTCCACAAACTGCGGAACGCAATTCGGACGCATTCAGTCACGAAAGGGCCGGGGCAGCCACGGCGTTTCTACTTCGGATGCCAACGGGCAGACTTCACGCGGTCTCAGTCTCGCAGGGCGGCAGCCGCACTGCGTCTCGAAGGCCTCCAGAGGAGCGTAAGGCGCGCAGACGAAGCCTCTCTTGTCAGGCATCGAGAAACCCCAAGTAAACACCACACAAGAACATAAGAAAGATAATCGAGTTAACCTGGTACCCTTCTAGGCATAGCCTCACCGAGCGCACCAGAAACCTCGAAGAGGCGCTTCACGTTGCGGCAGGTCGCCGCAGCTTCTTCCCTCAACTGTCGGCCCCCTTGGTTCCCCCCCCCTCCCGGAAGTGTGCTGTGAAGGGCGATCCCTTCGTGGCGGCGTGCGGCTGCGAGGCTGCTGCGGCGGCTGGGTCTCCGCCTCGAGAGCCGACCGCTGCCGCTCCATACGGAGCGGCGTCTGTCTCACAATGTCTGGGCGGCGCTGGTGGTGGCGGAGGCCGAACTGCTGGTACAGCAGACAGGCTGACCGCAGGGGCAGCGTCGTGAGGCGCTGCACAAAGCAGAGAAAAAAAAACCGCAGAGTGTGCGTCGTTTGCCCCAGATTCACGCGAGAGGCACCTGGGAAGCGGGCCAAATGGCTTGAGCAAAGAGTTTGCACCTCGACAGCAGACCTCACCTTAATACTCGTCAGTTGGCTCACGTAGAGCAAGACGTCACGGCGCCTCGCGTAGACCTCCAGCGCGTCGCTGGCCGCCCGCAGGTGAACAAAAAGCTGGAAAACTGACGTCGCCCGCGACCTGGAGACGCCAGAGAGGAAAAAACAACGCCACTACTGGGACTCAAATCAGATGGCGCCCTCCCGCCGAAAACCACGCGCGCATCAGCGTGCTTGCATCACTCATACACGTGCTGAATAGTGTAAATATCGTCCAGAAATGGCATACAGCAGGCTGCACTTTTGCGGCAGAGGTGTGTCTGGAAAGATGACTCTGCGCGGTCTCACGTTCTCGCAATCGTGCCGAGGGCGTGAACCGCGGCCAGCGCGAGGTCGTTTTGCTCAGAGGTGAAGCATCTCCAAAAAGCATCGATGACTTGCAACTTGAGCGGGGCGTATGCGGCAAAGTCCCGGCGCGCGCGCTGGGTGTCTCCTCCTTCGCTATCGGCGCAGCTCGCGCCCTCTGGGTCGCGGGGTTCTTCAGACGAGGCTCCGCCGCCGAGATCGAGTCTGTTCAAGTAGACCGGCGCTGCCGCCAGCCCGTCGCAGCCCTCTGCACTCCGCGCCTTACTCGCCGCCGACAGGCCGTTCAGCTGCGGAGGGTCTTCGCCAGCTGCAGCCGCAGGAGGCGCCGGATAGCTCTCGCGCGGCATCGTCGTCCGCCGCGGGCAGAAAGAACAACCGCAAAGTCAGATGAAAACGCAGGAACACAGCAGGCGTGTTCCACGCCGAAAGACGAAAGGAAAAGACAGAAGAAACAAGAGAGAAGAAAGAAGACGCCAGACGGGGACTAGCACGGCGTCTGCGCCTGCGACTTCTCACGAGAGAGCCAAGAGACGAACCGAAAACAAAGCGAGAACGCAAACAAACTGAAAAAGCGAGAAAGCGAACCCGAAACCCTTCAAGAGACGCGACATCCAGGCCTTACAGGCACAAGAGAGTGCCGTTGAGAAAAAAGAAAACGAAAAGAACGATGAGGCAACAAAAACGAAGAACGGAAGCTCGCGAAAACAACGCCGAGAAGCGGCAACAAACAGACGGATAAGGAGACGAAGGAACGAAACCCTGATGCGGAGAGTGCGACAATGGAAACAAAACGAGACGCGAGGAAGGAAACGAGAGACGACACGGGCGTGAGCCACGCCGACGAGAGAGATGAAGACTGCAAGTTCAGCGCCAGACGAGTCAGGAGCACGACGAAAGCGCCGCCGAAGCGCAGAGAAAGAGCGGTTTAGGCATCCAGGAGCGAGCCAGGCTTGAACAGGTTTTCAAAGGTCTGCGGAGAGGGTGAATGGGAGACGAGAAAGGAAAATGTCGAGCGTTTCACGCCTTTTGCGGCGAGTCAAAAGAGAGGAGACTTTCTCGGGAGCCGAAGGCGCCGGCAGTCCGCACCCAGCCTGTGCGCACGACGGAAGCGAACGCGATTTCACGCAAGAGCGAAGCACCCGACGAAAAACTAGGCGGCGCCGCGAACGAATGAAAACCGAGGGAATGTCTCTTCTAAACGGCAAATTGAGGAGAGACGGGTGCCACGTGTGTGTGTGTGTGTCGAGACGAAAAAAATAGGAAAAAAAAATCGCGGTCCCTGCAAACCAAACTGGAAGTTGAGAACTGCAGCAACGCAGTCAGGCAGCATTTGGTGAGATGAGTGAAAATCAAAGAAGTCTGCATGTCAGTCCGCAGATCACGCTTGACTGCGCGCCGCTACTCTGGGGTGAGAGTTGGGATGATTCGTACCGCTGAAAACAGAATTTGCACGCGAACTCGCGCGCTTCTGAGGAAGTGAACTCGATGAAGGATGGAAGCCTGAAAAGGAAGACGAAGGCGACGCCCAGTCACTGTCTCTTCCCGGCGTAGACAGGTGAGAGTGAGGGGCGCTACTCAAGCGTGGGCGCAGGACTTGGAGACAGCGAAGTCGTCGGCGCGAAATCGCTCCGGAGGCATGCCATTTTGTTCCCTAAAAAAAGTGAAGCGAGCCCTCCACGGACGCGGCCTCGAGTCTCGCGCGCTGCGAGGCCGCGGCAGAAGAAAAAAAGGGAGGAAACGAAGGGCTAGAGTGCAGTCGAGGTGCCGAAAAGGGCGAACGGGGGAGAGAGACAGACGGCACACGACGCGTACGAGTAGAGGAAAGACGAGAAAAAGAAAAAACGACGTGAGACGGCGAGCAGACAAACGGTGAGCCAGCAGGAGAGGAGACGACGGCGCAAAGCGCAGCGCAACCGGCGAAAAACGCAGATCGCGAGGAAGACAACGAGGCGCAAGAAGAAAACGAGGAGATTGACCGAAGAGAAAACTTTGGAAGAACTGGAGACGAAACGCGAGAGAAGTCGCGCAGCGAAGAGAAGACCGCTCCGCCGGCGACAGGCGCCCGAGCGAAGTTGAAAAGAAAAGAGAAAGACGGCGAGGAAGACACAGGAAACTGGAAAGGAGAAGGGAGAAGAGACAGCCGAAATGCAATCGACGACAACCCGATCCTGAAAATGCAACGCATAGCATGCGCCGGCGACCAGCGGCCCGCCTCTCTCTCTCTGCTTCGCTGGAAAGAGAAACGATTAAAAGAGAGATTTCTGCGAAAAAGAAGCTTAGATCGCTTAAACAGAAAGAAATCCTTCACAAAAAGTCTCGCGCTAACAGAAAATGCCTCCCGTCTCCGCTGGACATTCAAGAAGAAGGAAGGGCCCCTGCTCATTGGCTGAGTGCGTAAAAGCGCAGTGTGTGTCGTCTCTTCCGCTCGCGATCGTGGAGAAAAAAAGTGAAAAAGCACAATGAAACTCATCGACCTCGAGGAGTGCCTGTGTCCTCGAAACAATGCAGGAAATGGGTCTGGGAAAGACTCCTCGATTTCGCGACGAACTCGCTTGTCTCGCGTCTGTGAGCCGCGTCGCGGTTCGCGCTGGCGGGACGGAGGAAATGTAAAAATCAAGCGAACGCGTGGGTGTTTATCCCCCTCCGCCTGAACTTTGATGTGAATGAGGACCGCTGTCTGCGGTGTGATGCGTTTGGTCGCAAAAGGGCGATCGATGCTCCTCCGCAGAGAGTCCCGCGATCGGTATCACGCGGAGACAGGGTTGGGGATAGATTTGCGAAATCTGGTGAATTGTTCTTTTCATGCACAACAGCTTTACATACCATGTATCAATATAACAAAGATAATCAGGGTAATCTGGTATCCTCCTTGGCATAACGTTGAAACCAAGGATATGCATAGGGATGAAAATTAATAAGATACTACCTAAGAAGACTACAAACCAGATGCTCAAATATACACTGGCTGATGCGCTCGCAGAATCCCCAGAAAGAACTTGAAAGTGACACATCGCAAACAAACAGAGCCGACAGCCTGCAAGATGGCCGTTCCGTATCCGAGAATCTGGATATATACAATTTATATAACATGTACATAGTGTATGTACATGATATATATGTTCATACGTTACATATATATACGTATAGAGATATATGTATACTGTGAGCTTTCCTACGCCTTATCCAGCAGTGGAGACAAAGAAAAAAAGCCTTTTTGCTCCTTCCCTTGGCGGCGATCGACCGCTGTGTCTGATCCCCTAGAGGTCAGTGCCTGTAGGCACCGAGATGCCTGACTACAGGCTGATTTCTGAAATGGAAGAGTGTAGAGCATGAAATCCCGGTTTTTCACCTCACTCGCGGCTGGCCATGTACCTCCGCCTCCAGAGCAGAGCTCGAGTAACGCGAAAAACTCCGAGTTTTCGTGGTCGCCTTTGCTTCGCCATTATTAGGGCAGCAGCACGTTAGCTATTCCCACGGTGACAGGAAGCGTACTCCAATTTTTCCCATTTTTTTTGGCGGATTTCGCGAACCTGACAGTTCTAGGACCCCGATTCTGCGCCCAGCGTTTCGTTCGACACTCATAACAGCTGTGCGTGAAGCGAGCAATTTGTGGAAAAAAAACTACACTCGTGGCGTGAGTCGTGCTACGCGCCAACTTCAAGGCTGCGAGCACGCATGCGACCCACATTGCCCCGTGTCTCTGTTTTTGGAAATTGCGGCTCTTTTCGCTATCGTGCCGCGAACAAAACTGCTCCACGCAGAAGCGGAAATCTTCCCAAATTGTTGGGTTTGCAGCAACAACCGCCACCCGGGGCGGTCTCCGCCGGCAAGCGCCGCGACCAGCATGCGTTCGCTTCGGAGACGCTGGCGAGGCGCCGGGCGCGCCGAGAGAAAGCGAGTGAATTGACAACAAACGAGAGGTTTCAATCGAGGAGTTGCGCAGGATCGCAGGGCGAAGGACGCCCATTCACGTTTAAAGGCGAGCGGCGCAACTAAGGTCGCGCGGAGCGACGAGCCGCGCCACAAAGAGTCCCCTCGAAGCCGAAGCTGCTTCATTCTCTCTCGTGATATCAAAGAGATATCCAAGTCTAACTCTAAAGCCTAAAGCTGTAACGCGTTCGCCGTTTTTCAGATCCTCTGAAGAAAGAAGGCGTCCGCAGAACGACCTGAGACAAACTGCCGCTTCACAAGTCTCTGAACTCGAACGCCCTCACCCATTCCTTCACTGCCCCTGGGATCTTCAGCGAGTCCAGCGTCTGCCGGTATCTGAAAGGAACACGGAAACTAGAAAACACGCGCACTCGAATGGACGCCAAGTTGGGACAACCGGGATCTAACGGCCGTGATGGCATACGTGTACCCACATGTATGTATGTATGTATGTATGTATGTATGTATATATATATATATATATATATATACATCAATATATATACACATGGAGAGAGAGTTGTACGTATGTATATACATATATATGCATACGTGCAAACGAATGAACCAAACCCACCGAGAGAGACACGCGCCTTGACCGACAGACGTAGATCGGGACGCAGTCTCCCCACCCATCCACACCTACATACACATATATGTATATATGTGTGTTTGCGTGTTTACAGAGAGAGCGGCGTAGCGTGTTACATGGCCAGGCGCAATGCCACAAGTATACGCGAGGAGATCTGCGTGAAAGCCTGAGTCTGTCTCTCGTAGAGGGTGGAAACAGCTCGTTTTTTAAGGATACTTACGCTGTATGATCAGGAAATTTGCAGGGAACAAAGGTGCCGGAGGGATCCGCGGCGATGCCTGTGAGGCCGACGGTCTGCAGCGAGTAGCTGCACGGGTGCAGCACGCCGAGGTCAACCAGACGCAGAAACGCGCGACGCAGGCCCTTAAGGAAACAACAGACACGAAAATCTCTCCAAAAATAAGCGGCTCACGCTGCAGGAAGACATGTGCATAGATATAGATATAGATATACGGATACAGATATATAGAAACAATTAAGATATACAGATAGAGAGAGAGAGGTATCGGCATAGATAGTTACATGCATATATAGATACATACAGATATGTATAGATACATACATAAATGCGTAGATTCAGATAGATAGATAGATATAGATATAGATATAGATATAGATATAGATATAGATATAGATATAGATATAGATATAGATATAGATATAGATATAGATATAGATATAGATATAGATATAGATATAGATATAGATATAGATATAGATATAGATATAGATATAGATAGATATGTGTCCGTGTTTATAAACGCGAAAACGAGAGGTTGTCGAGGGACGATAGTGAAAAAAAAAAAACAAAAGACAGTCCGTCCCGGACGTATAAGCGCGTATAAACTTGTATACATGTATGTGAGCAGGGAGAAAGCCTCTATATTCATCAGCAAGTGCGCGGAAGTGAGGCGCGAGACGGCGTCGCAGGCGGCCAGGTTACCTCAGCACTGGGCTGCTGAAGTTTGAAATCGAGGTCTGCGTAGAGGAAGGCGATTTGTTCGACGACGGCGTGGAAGGTCTTCGGGGCGCGCTTGTGCGCATGCAGCCGTGTCATCGCCCCGAGAACCAGGTGCTCCGAGAGGCTCAACTCAGAAAAGACGGTCGTCTGCAAGCAGAAACGCAGAAGACGCCGAAAATGCCGAAAACTTTGGAGGCTTACACCTGGCGGGCACGCAAGGAGAGCGGCTCTCGAGGGACTTTGCCGAGTCGAAGACGGGGGCAGCGCATGGGCCGCCGAACAAGACGCAGACGTCGCCACGCCCTCACGCGACAGCGTCATCATCCTTTAGGAAAAAGAAACTCAGACAGTCTAGGCGTCTGCATCATGCGGCTCGGACCTCCGCTGTCTTCTCTCTTCGTTCTCTTCCCGTGCTCGCATTCTACGCTTCGCATCGCGCCTCCGGACTTCTCTGGCAATCTTGGTTCAGTCGTGTCCCTCGTTTTTCTCTCCCTCTGAGTACACAGTATCGCTCTATCTCCGTGCTTCGCTTTCCTGCTCTCATCTATTACCACACTTTTGGCCCCGTTCTGTTTGCTCTTTTTCTCTTCTCTCCTCGCACGCGGTACTGCCGCGGCGCCCGCAATCTGCGCTGTCGGTTAACTAGAGGACTTTTGCGTGCTCCCTGCGTTCTTAAGACTCTGGGCTCGAGTCTGTCGGTTGGCGCAGGCGGTGCGTCTGCACGTGCGCTGTGGCCGCGGCTTCTTCGTTCTGTCTCCTCTGGGCTTCTGTCCTCCTCGCCGCTGTCGAGGGTTTAGTTCCCCCACCTTCCTGTCTCTGAGCAGGCCGCCGAAGAGTATCTCGAACTCCGTTCTTCCCTCCTCGGCTTCGCGGCTTCGGCGCTGCAGCAGCGACCCGCGGGCGTCTCCCCCTGTCAGCGGCGAGCGAAAGGGCGAGTCGCGCGCGGGCATGCCCTCCTCCTCGCGGGGTCTGCGTCGCTTTTTAGGCGTTCCGTGATGCTCCGCATGCATCGAAGGAAGGGCGGCTTCTTCTACCGTCCCGCGCTTCTGAGCAGAGACTGGCGAGAGCTCGAGCGGGGAGGCGAAGGCGGGCGACGCAGGCGAGCCAACGGAGAGTGGCGACGCGCCCTGCTCGCGGTACGGGCTCAGAGGCGGGCTCAGGGGCGGGCTCAGGGGCGGGCTCAGGGGCGGGCTCAGGAGCGGCGCCTTGGAGGCGCTTCTCGCGAAGACGGCGGCGTCCAGCGCCTTTTGCAACGACAGCGAGAGCGAGAGAAGGCCGTCAACGATCTCCACGAAAAACCAACGCGCGCCGCGACCCAGCGCAAAGTTCCTAAAAAAGACTTCCTGCACGCAGCACGTCCACAGGACACGGGGACGTGAGTGCATGCACAACAGCCCACACGAGTTCATCATCAGAAAAAAAAACATACCCTCCTTTTTTTTTCCTCTCCCCCGAACGGGTCGTCTTCTAGCCACCGGACCCGACCCTCAGACGGACAGAGCCTCATTCGCGAGCGCCCCTCTCGATTCGTTTCGTCGAGTAATACATTCTCTCCCCCGCGCAAGCGTGCGTCTCCCCTCCCTCTCTGCCGCGGCGTTTTCCTCTCCCCTGCCTTCTGTGCCGCCGGCAACGCAGGCCCGTCCCCCTTTTGCCTGTTTTCTGGCGGCGGGCTCCGCCTACTTGGAACCGCGGCGAGGCGAATTCCTCCGCGACGGCAGCCTGGAAGGCGCGCGCGAAGAGCTTCGCAGCTCTCCGGTCCTCCTCTGTCGGTTCCCACAGCGGCTGCAGGAGGAGCTCCTCGAAGACCGTCGACGCCACGCAGGCCGGCGTCCGCGGCGCCAGCCCGCCGCTGTCGCGGCTCTTCGTCTCGCAGGTCACCTCCCCGCCATCCTCTGTAGCGGCGGCAAGGTCTTCCTCCTCGTCTTCGTGCAGAGGCGCGGCGTCGCCGTCGCCCGCCGCCGCGGCCGCGCGCCTCAGCAGCTTCCGGCTGCACGACCCCCCGGCGTCCTGCTTCGCGGTGGCAGGTAGCCTCAGCGTGCCGTAGAAGTTTCGCTCGGCGCGGGTCGCGGCCTGCGCGGCGCGTAGGAGGTCTTTGGCGCGGAGGCGCAAGAGGCGCTGGGCGAGGAAGGCGGAGAAGGCGGGCAGCGCGTTGGGACCGGCGACGTAAAGCGTCTGCAGCGAGAAGCGGCTGCGAATGCGCTTCTCCATGTGCTGGGTGATGTCGAGGACCGCGGAGACGCAGACGGTGCAGATTTGCAGGTCGCTGCCGTGCTGCAAGTCAAAGAGGTTGTATAGCAGCTGCTGCCGGCGGCGCTCGCCGCCCGCGTCGAGGCAGCAGAGCTCAAATCGGTCCAAGACAATGACGACGGCGCGACCAAAGAGCGAGCAGCTGTCCTCCAAGATGAGCCGCAGCGTGTCAGACAGCTCCTCGACCGACGCCGAGGGCGAGGGGAGCTTCTGGCAGCGCAAGTCTCGCGCGAGCTGCGAGACGATCGCGTACAGCAGCGACGCGTCGTCACGGTACAGCGGACACGAGAGCCGAATCACAAGAAGATCCGGCAGCAGCGAGGTGCCCGCCGCAGACGCCAGCGCAGAGGCCGCGTGCGCCGCGGAACTCGCCGATGACGCAGGCAGCGCGGGGCGGAGCGGAGACGAGATGCACGACGACGAGGACGGGCCGCTGCGAGGCAACGGGGACGACGCGGCAGACGCGGACTTCCGGGAGTCACGGCGACTCCGGTCCTCCTCCGCCTTCGTTTCCTCGCGCCTCAGGTGTACGTACACCTGGTGCTCGCGCTGCTCACGCGCGAGCTTCTGCACGGTGTTCAGTGCGAGTTCGAGGGCGGCGGTTTTCCCCGAGCCCGGCGGGCCCAGCAGCAGCACACTGGTTTTCTCCTTGAGCTGAAGGCAGCAGCTCAACTTCCGCGTCAGTTCGGCAGCCACAGCCTCCACAGAGTGCGGCGCAGGCGCTTGCCGGCGGTCCTCGGGGGGCGCCTGAACCTCCGGCGATGCGGCCTTCTGCGGCGAAGACCCCGAGGAGACGACTTGCTTCCACCGCTGCAGAGGCGACGAGGAGGCCTGGAGAGACGCATCCAGCCGGCTGAGACCAGGAGGAAGGGCGGCAGCCGAGTATGGCGACCCAGCGGATGCGGAGGAGGCGGCGCCGCGGCCCTCGCCAGGCCCCTGGCGCTTCGGCGCCCCCGCCTCCGACCCCGCCGCGCCCGACGCGGAGACAGGACACAGGAAGGCCGGGAGCGACAGGGGCGTGTGCAGCCAGCCGCGGCAGGCGAGAAGCAGGCGCCGACGCAGGAGACCGTGAAGATGCGAGAGAACGAAGGAGCCGTCTGAGAAGCGCAGAGACAAGACTTCGCTCAGCGGAAGCGGGCCGCATCTAGGGTCGGACGAGCAAGCGTCGCCCTCAGAGGCCCCAGATGCCACAGACACACGGCGCGGAGGCATTGCGGAGGAGAAGGGCGCCGACGGCGACGGCCGCCGGGCTCGAGGCGACGTAATCGGCATCCTGAGAGACGCGCAAAGCAAGCAAGAACGAGAGTTGTGCGCCGGTGACGAGAGTCAATTCAGGCAGACGAGGGAGGAGAGTCCCCCCTGGTTAGGAGGGAGGGAAAAGGGGAGAGAAAGAAATCAGACGAGCGCAGAAGCCGCAAGGCCTCGCTGTGCAAGAAAACGCCTGTAGACAAGGGCGAGAGAGCGGAGGAACCCCGGTCAAAAAATTACCGAAAACCGGAGGAAGCGCAGAGGCACGCAAAGCGCCCCGCGGCCAGAAAAGGGGGGTAAAAAAAAGAAAAACGCAAGGTCTGCAGAGGGGGGTTTGAACAAGACGCCAAAGCGGTTAATGTAGCAGGCAATAGAAGCACAGCGCAGGCGCAGACAACCCCAGTCATACGGGCGTATTCAACCGTAGAAGGAAAGACAACCAGTCCAGACAGGTCTGGGACTAGAAGGGAGGACGACGAGATGTGGAGACGGAAGAAACAGGGGAAGACGAGGCTGCGGAACTTCGATTACGATTATTCTGGCGTTAGCAGGGGGGGCAAGAAGCCAGCCTCTGAGAGAAGACCTCAGGTAGGGAGTGTGCGACGCCATAGCTGCACGTCGATGGGAAAAGCGTCGACTCGTGGGACTGAAAGCCGCCGAGAAGCTCGATTTCTTCATATCATGTTTACCTGCGCGTGTGCTTCTCTCGCTTTCCCTCCTCGGAAGATATGACCACGTGTGTAAGGTCGCATGTGGTGTATGTACCGTTGCACGGAGGAAGCGAGCTTGCGAACGGTGCTCAAAATAGTTTCCGGCAGAAAACGCGTTGTGGCGCGGCTGAAGAACGAAGCAGAGAGCAGAGACATCGCTTTCCGCGTTTATGTCTGCGCGCGTAAGCGCTTTCTCGCAAGGCCTTGCGCATGCGGCAACCTTAGTCTCCGCGGGCGCCGCGCCCGGAGACACGCCAGCGTCGAAGTCGGAAAGAAAACCGAGCGAAATGAGCAGACGGAGGGCCCCTAAAGAAAACGAAGAGGCGGCACTTTGGGAAATAGAAAAGGAACTGATGAGTGGCGGAGCAACTTTTAAGGGCCGCAAGGGGAAATTCAAGCCCAAGCGCGACCCGACCACAGCGGGAGCCCATACACCCGGGGGAAAACATCTGATCTGGCGTCAGATGAGCGAAGACATGACCCGTTGGAAAAGGGAGCTTTTCTGAGGTAGACTCTTTCACGCATATGCGGCGCTGCGTTGTGTGAACTGCTTAGGCAGCTAGAAGTGTTGGATTTCACTGACACGGTAGTCATGTTTGCTTGGAAGCTAGAGGGCGGAATCGCTGATACACGAACTAGAGAGGAGCGCGAGACGGGGCGCACGCAGGCGACGTCAGCAAAGAGGCTTCGCCCAATGACAACGCGGCCACACAGAAGCACGTTCTGTGTCTGCAACTTGGTACGATGCTGATCTCTGCACGCCGCTCTACAGAGCGCCTGTAGGCGTGCTCTCAGCAGACTGCAAGAGTCGCTTTGACCGCAGAATACCGCTATGCCCGCAGGCGTGCCGCACGATCTCTTTCGCGTGCAAGTGCCTTCACCCAATGTGACACTCACAGGGCTCCAGCTGACTGCGTATATGAGTTCTGCGACGTCTGTATGTATGCAGGGAAAACCTCGACTAGATTTGAACGCCTCTTACATTTAAATGCCTCTCAGGCTTAGATCCGTCTCAAATGTAAAGCTCTGAGCCCGCTATGAGCTGCAAGTGTTTGCGGTGGAGTCCAGCAGTCACGCGGACTCGCAGCGCAGCCTGCCTGCAGTGAGTCGAGCCGCTGTCAAACGTGGAGAAAGCCCAGAGTCTGCATACGGTAACCGGCGCATCACGCGGGACCTGTAGGTTCTGTGACTTCTGTTCTGTAGAAGGGTGCGCAGCAGACGTAGGGAGAAAGAAAAGCGCGGCAAAGCGACGTGTGTGCGAGACGTCACGAATGCGCCGGCATGTGCGCCGTGGAGGAGCCCTGGCCTCTGCAGCCAAGGACGCATGAACCTCTGCGACACACCAAGGTTCGGCGCTCTGCTTCGCGCGCCGCCGCAGCGCCCCGTCGACATGCAGCCAGAAAACGAGAAAAAATGCCAAAAGCGTAGGGTGCGCAAGGCGCCAGTTTGCGAGCCAACACCTCGGATGAAACGGAACGGCAAGAATGGCACGGCGGGCGCCTCCCTGGAGGCGCGCAAGCCTTGGAGGACGAAAACGAAGGCGGATGCGGCGGGCGCGGAGTCCGGAGATCCTCGTGACTCGACGGCCTCGCGTGCGCAGGAGTCCAACCCGCTGCACGTCTGCGCGAAAAGCTTCAAATTACCGATTGTGTCCAACAGGATCGACACATGAAAAAAAGGACGGCGAAGGAAAGTCGGGAACCGGGCCGTCGGCACAGAGCATGACCATAAAAAGTCTTTAAACACGCGCGTTGACAAACATCAGACACAAAGTGCGGGCCCAAACCGAGTTGTTTCGAGACGTGCGGAGTATTAGGGTTGACGTGCTCTGTATCCTCAACCCTAATACTGGGGCGACGCAGCACCCTCCGGGGCAGCCTCTAGACTGTCCGCAGAGGCGACTCCTGCTGAGTGGAGCTTTAAATGACACAGAGCCACAACAGGTTCGAATACGCATACACATACGCGTATGTACACGTAGAGGTCTACCTCAGATATGCACGTGCGCCGCCACATGCAGGCGCAAAGGTGCGCAGGCGGCTCAATTACCCGTCTCGATAAAAACAGTTGCACATGCGCGCGAAAAGTCCGTGCGCCATCCACGTTCTCAACGCAAGCGGCGCAGACCGCCACACAGACGCCGCGAACAGCCTAACGCACACATGTGGCAGACAGACAACATATTCACATATATATGCATATGTGCGTGCATAGGCACGACTCTAGGCGTATACAGAGCACGCACACGCATATATATATGTATATGTATGTGAATGTCTAGGCGCCAGCATTTGCGGTCTCTGGTGTGTTTATCCGTTGAAGAGTTTGAACGGGTGTGACTTTTTTCCTGCTTTTGGCCGCCGAAGGCCGCGGAAGACGTCGTCGTCGCTGGCGGCTTTCGGCTCCTCGGCCCCGGTTTCCTCCTCGCGCCGCTCCGCGAGGTCCGCGCGTCGGTCGGCGGCGCCCGCGTGGTGCGGCTCTGCGGCGTGCGGCGACGTCTCCCGCGACCTGGCGTGCGCGAAGACGGTGCGGGGCTGCGACACGCCGCTGAGGGCAGGCGCGCGCCTCCTTCCCATGCGTGTGAGGATGTTTCCAAGGCGCACCGTGGAGGCCGAGACAGAGGCATCGCTCGCGTAGGCTGTCGCCCCCGGGCTCTCCCCGCTTCCGCAGGGCTCCTCGCCCGCGCCGACCGCCTTCCCCTGGCGGCGGCCGTCCTCCCCCTGCCCACGCCCGCCGCGCGGCTGCTCACAGCGGAAGAAATCCTTGCCGCGCGCGCCGTCGGAGACGGCCGCGGACGAAGGTCTCCGCTCGCGCGAAGCGGAGGAGACCTCACCCGCGCGGATCTCGTCGCCCGCCGCCACGCGCTGCAGCCGCGCCGCCGACGGCGCCACCGACGGCGACACCACAGTCGGTTCTTCAGGCACCGGGGGATGCATGCGGTCGTCGTCGAGACTCTCTTGCGCCTCTCTGCGCCCGCTGGCGTCTGCAGAGAGGGGCGACTGAGGCGCGGGAGACGAGGGAGCCGATGAGAGCGGCTTCGCGGCGTGTTCGCGCTTCTCTGAGAGCACCTCGGCGGTCGTGGGCTCGTCTGGCTCCGCAGCCTCTCCTCCGCCTTTCCGCTGGGCAGGGCTGCCCTCCCTGCCGCTGAGCGCCTCCGCGTCTGTTGCCCGCGTGAGCTTCGCCGACTCAGGCGCCTTGCCGACTGCGGCCCTGTCCGCGGGCCCTGCGCGCCGCGCGTCGTCGGGAGCCGCTGCAGCGTGCAGCGCATGGGTGTTTCTCTGTGAGTCTGCCTTGTCGCCTTCGCCTGAGTCGCGCAGCAAAGAGGACGTGGGCGAGAGGCACGAGCTCTCGCCGCTCGCGCTCTCTTGTCCCGCGGGGTGGTCAGTGCTCGTCGACGCCGAGTCCCGCTCGCTCTTCTTCTCGCGCTCGCCGCACTCGGCGTCGTCTTCCGCCTCGGAGTGCGACAGAAACGCCTCGGAGTGCCCTCCGCCGTCGTCCTCCACGAGGATCTGCTGCACGGGGCACGTGAGGCGCGTGGGTCGCGCGCCGTTCTCGCGGGCCTGGGGATCGTCGTCGAGGTCCTCTCGCCAGCCTCCGCGCGGGCGCGCGCGGCGGGGGTCGTCCCAGGAGCCCTCGGTGCCCAAGACGTCCTCAGGGTCTTCTTCCCTCCAGAGGTCTTCGCAGCTCGGCTCGCAGCTGGCGGGGTGCGGAGGCAGCGGCGCCAGCGAGCTCTCGAGCAGCCGCAGCCAGAGCCGCGCCTCGCCGCCCGCCCAGGCCTCCTCCGCCTCCTGCGCGTCCTCCGCGCTCTTCTCCCTGCTCAGTGAGTGGAGGCCGAGGAGGTCTTCGTCAGAAATCGAGAACTCCGAGCGCCTGCTCCTCACCGACGGAAACTTGTGAGCGGCCGCGGTCGCCGCCGTCGCTGCGAACGGGGGGGGGCCGTCGCGGGGGAGGTCGCGTCCCCCGCTCTCGCCGCGGCTCGTCGGGAGGGACTCCTTGCTCAGGTGAAGCGCGGCTAGCGACGCGGTGGAGGACAGCGACGCTGGCACCAAGACTTGCTGCTGCACGAGGTTGAGCAAGTTCCCCGGGGCTCGGTCGAACAGCGAGGAGGAAAGCAGCGCGCGAAAGAGGCGGTACAGCGCGAGCTTCTCGCGCACCAGTGCGCCAAGAATCGAGAAGGACGAGAGGAAGGACAGCACCGCAGTGGTCGCGGACGAAAAGCAGGGCGACAGGCAAAACGACAGACGCGGACGCGCCGCCGCCGCTGCCCCGTGGCTCGAGGCGGTGCCCAGCGTCAGCAGCAGCGTCTGAGAAGGAAAGGTACACGTGTAGACGGCCGACCTGAGTCTCCTGCTTCGCGCCTCTTCGGCAGCTCGCGTGCGCGCCGAGCGCGTGGCGCGCTGCGGAACTGGCGTCAGAGACTGCTGGCCGTTCACCGACGTGATGGAGACGATACACGGCTCCAGGTTCGCGCGATCCAGCGGCGGCGTCCTCCTCCGCGTCTTCTCCAGTCTCTCCTCGTCTGAGTCGAGAAGTGACGACGAAAACGTCGAAAAGCGAACGAAGCCGCCGCCCTCTTCCGCGGAACTCGCGAGCCCGCCGCCGCCGGCCCCTCCCGCCCGCGCGTCCCTCTCGCCGCCGTCTCCGGGCGGTCGCGCGGCGGCGCCGACACGGTCGCGGTCGCGGCGCTCCCGGCGCGCGCCCGGCGTCACAGGCACGAAGTTCGGCTCGCTCAGCAGCGTCAGCTGAACGCTGGGGAACTTGAGGCGGCAGAGGACGTATACGAGCGGAAGCGACGCGGCGACCTGCGTCCAGTCGCGCATGACGCCCTCCTGCTCGCGCCGCCTGAGAAGCCCCGCAGGGGCCCGCGACCGCGCGCCGCCTGCCGGCCCGCCCCTCTGCGCGGCCTCCTCCCACAACTGTCCCTCCGGCGCGAGCGGCAGAGACGCGACCGCCGCCTCCACGCCGTCGCTCGCCGGCGCCGCGCCCAGCGAGGCGACCGACGACGTGGAAGACAGAGACAGCGAGGAGGGCAAGCCCGCCACGGAAGAGGAGGACGGCGGCGGGAAGCTCGTGACCGCCGCGCGCCGCGCCTCCAGCAGCGCCGGAGACGACGCCGAGGGCTGCAGGGAAGCAGAGTGCCGCGACGACCGCGGCGAGACGTCGGGTGTGGCTCGATCGAACTCCGAGGCGAACGAATCGGCGAGGGAGGGGTCCGCCCGCCCCGACGAAAGTACAGCAGACACCTCGGGAGAAATCGGCGTGAAAAACCACGGCGAAGGCGACGGCGCCGCCGCGGCTGTCGCGAGAGACGAAGGCCCTTGTACGCAGGCGACGATGCGCTCTGAAGAGAAGACAACGCGCGGCACGAGCGGAAAACTGAGTCTCCAGCTCGTAGGAAAACACGACGAAAGGAATGAAAGCGGGAAACCCGAAACGCAACCCCGAGAAAAGGAAGACAATAGCTCTCCAGCCCACGGACAGGAGCATACAAAAGAAAGAAAAAGCAGAAATGCAGAAAATCCGGAACAAGCGGGACGGCAGCAGTCCGCCGTGAGAAAAAGGGAGGGAGAGGCAAGTCAAACATACAGAAGGGCCAACATCAAAGAGACTTGCGGGATGCCTTTCTTGGAAAACAGACGAAATGTGAGCAAGGATGACTCGTGTACCAGTGTCCATCGCGCTGTAGTAATCACACGCCTCAAAGCAGGCACCGGAAGAAAGGAGGACAAAGGCTTGAAAAACGATCCCTAGGACGTACCGACGAGAAAATGAAGATCGATGGCGTTCGCCTTCCCCGCGGCGGGCCCGGTCTGAGTCATCTTCGCATCGTCTCCGCCCTTCGCCTGGCGTGAGACTCGCGTCACCTCTCGATTGAAGGCGCGGTACTGCGACAGCAAGGTTGTGTAGAACTCGAGCTTGTCCGCGCTGGAAAAACCAGAAACCACGAGACTGCAACACGTTTCTGAATCCCAATGGAAGACCAAAAACAGGAAGGCTCCCCTCGACCCGCGTTCGATTTCAAAAAAGGCAGTTCCCTGCCCGCTCTCTCTCACACATACACGCCTGCGCCTACGCGCAGCGGTGCACAAGTCCCGGCGGAGACGAGCGCCAGCCTCTTCGCCCCCAAGCCTCAGCTACTTATGTTGTATTCTATGTGTGTGGGCTGTTGGGAGTCTTCCGTCTTGCTCGTCTGCTTGCATCCGTCACCCTGGCTGTGTCTGCATGGCGTGGTGCCCTCTCGCCGCTTTTTCGCTGAGCTCTCTTGTCTCGACTTGCCTCTGGATGCTGCGCTGTCGCACGCCTAGCTCCCGATTGCATCCAAGGGCGGTGTAGAGAAAGACTGTCCACAGTCGCCAGACGTCCTCGTAGAGGAACTGCAGCTGCTGCGTGCTGCCGGCGACTTGGATAGTCTGCCCCTGGAGCGCGCAGTGAAGAAAGAGAGGCACGCCGAGCCGAAACTGCGTCTGCAGCAGCGGGATGGTCACGAGCTTCAAATTCACCCAGATCCACCTCCGCGAAACCCGCTGCTCCACGCGCTGCGTCGCCGCCACGCTCCGCTGGAAGGCCCGCTTCAGCGCCGACCGCGCCGCGCTCCCAAACGCCACCGCGGACGGCTGGCTGGCGCCGAGGGCCTCGCTGTCCGACCCGAGCGGCGAGGAGGCGAGGAGGTGCGCGCGGCGCGTCCGCGGGTCCTCGCGCCCCGCGGCCCCCCCCTCCTGGACTGCGGGAAGAAAGAGCCGATCCAGAGGGTCGCTCTTGTCTCCTGCCGCGCCGCCCCCGGCGCCGAAAGGCGTCCCCGGAACGAGCAGCGACGCGGGCGACGGCGGCGAGGAGGGCGGCGAGGAGGGCGCCGCGGGCTTCGAGCGGCGCGTGCCCGACGGGGACAGCGAAGACGTGCGCCTCGCGCCCGCAGCCGCCCCCTCGGCGGCCTGCGCGCCGTCTGCGAAAGCCACGCGCACCAGCAAATGCGTCAGGCGCTCGCGCAGCTGCCCGACGCTCACCACGACCGCCCTCTGCCTCCCCCGGCCCCCGCCCGCGTCGCCCCGCTCGCCTCCGCCGCCGCCTCCGGCTGCGGCGAGCAGCCCCGAGGGCGAGGCCGCGGCGGCGGCAGTGGTGCTTGGCGCGCGCGTGCCGCGGGCGTGCAGCACGTCGCAGCGGCGCATGCAGCACGCGAGCGAGAGTTCCTCGAAGGTCTGCAGTCGCAGCGCGGCGTCGACGCCCTCGATCTGAATCCACTGGACGCAGCGGCTGCGCTCCTGCTCGAGTCGGCTCTGCAGCAGCGCGAGCCGCGACGCCGACGCCGCTCCCCCGCCCAGGGGAACCCGCGGGGCAATCCGAATCGACAGCCGGCGCACCAGGAAGCCTAGGAGGACATTCCGCAGAAGCGCCGGCACCCGAAATGGCCTGCCGTCCAGCACGTACTGCAGAAAGGCGGGCACTGGAGGAACCGCGCGCGCCGGCGCCGCCTGCCCCTGAGTCGCAAGAAGAAGAACACGCCACAGGCAAGCGAAGGCGTCCAGCGGAAGCAGAGGCAAGCGCACGCAGAGTCTGGCGAAATCAGACGAATGTGAGAAAAAACACTATGCTGCGAGGCATCGAGCGAGAGAGCTTCGAGAGACTCTACCGGGTGCGCGCGTTCCCCTCGCGCTGCTTAACCCTTCAGCGGCGCCAGACACGTAGTTGCGAGCTGCAAAGATGCTTGCGGGTCTTGTCATTGTTTAAATAGAAAAGAATTCGATATTAACTCGTCTCCAAAGACTTATGATAGAATGGTCGTTGAATCGAAATATTTAGTGCATTCATGGTTTAATGTCTTCTCACTTCTTCAGTCATGGGCCTCTCGGGCGCGCGCCGCTCTGCGCGTTTCACCGGCACGCGGCTGCTTTCGGCGAGTGAGAGAACGACGTCCTGCTGCTGGTCCGCGAGCTGCTGCAGCTGCACCACGTTAACCTGAAGAGAACAGAAAAGAACGAAATTACGCGTTTCCGTCGGGACCCCGCGTGGCGCCCCAGCCCGTGAAGGCAAGACGCAGCACACGATGGCGCAGCGATCGAGACAAAAAAGAAGGAAAAAAAGAGCTAAACCCTAAACGCCATCCTCTTCGCCCCACTCACCGGCAAGTTAGGCCCTAAAAGACAACTCCCTGCGAAGAGACTTGAATTCTGGCGCAAGCACGAAAACAGCTCCAAACCCTAAACCCTAACTCTTGCTCACCAGAACGCATTCTGTGAGGGGGAAAACCGTCGTGTAGTTGCGATAGAACTCCGCCCAGCAGAGCATCCGCTCCCGCGACCGGCGCCAGGAGGCGCTCGTCTGCAGCTCCTGAACGACTTCCTTGTAGTCCTCCGCTGAGAAACAAAAAGGACACGTGCACGGCGGAGCTAGAACGCAGAGACGCTGCGAAGTCAAGACGTGTGAATATGTCAGCGTGAAGCGGCGCCTCACCAATGAGCCGTGCGCGACGCTTTGAAACCGGCACCCGAGTCGCACAGCTAAACCTTTCACGCGTCCATGCAAAAATCGTGCGTTGTTTTGGCATCAAGAAGCTACCTGCTTGGGATCGCTTCAGGAGGTACTCCTGGTCGCGTTCGGCTTCGTCCTGCTCGACTTTGCGCAGCTCTCGAAGTTTGGCGACAGCTTCGCGAGCGACGCGCACGAAGGACGAGGAGGTCTCGAAGTAGTACAACACGGCCTCGCGCTGGGGCTGCAGGTACTGCTGCAGCTTGTCCTGCAGGCGCTGCACAGACTTGGACTGCTCCTTCTCCTGCAGCTGCGCCTGCGCGAGATCCTGAAAAAGTGCCACAACACACCCCAGGCAGACCGCCGCGAATGAGAGGGGAACCGCGAGACGCAGGCCCTAAAGAAAACGGCGGCACAGACGTCCACGCAGCGACACACTTTTCAGACGCTCTCTTGCGTCGCTTCGCACCCTCGCGGGCGGTGGCGCTGGCCGGACCCCCCCCCCCGTACCCGGTCGTCGTGGACAGCGCCCGCCGCCGGCAAGCGCGACGCGAAGAGAAGTCGCTGCCGCGTGCGGAAGAGGAGCTGGCGCTCTTGTTCGAGCTGCGCGAGAAGCAGGCGGACGTCTTTTTGTTCGTCCTTCAGCGCAGAGGTCTTCTGGCGCTGCTTCAGCAGCGCCTTCTCCGCCGCGGCGAGCTCCGCCGCGGCGAGCATGTACCACTGCGCGACGGCCCAGTAGGGCCGTCGCGAGATCACGTTGACGATGAAGGCGGCGTCGGAGTCTTCTTCCTCATCGTCTTCGTAAAACTGCGAGGTGTATAGCGCGCGAGTGCACGCCTGCGATGCTTTTGAGGCCTCGCAGGCGTGCCCCCGCGGCGCCCCGCGGTCGTCCCCTCGCGGGCCAGTTGGCCCCGCCGGTGCGAAGCCGGGGTCTCGCGCGGAGACAGCCGCGGTGTGCTCGCGCCGCCGCTCCTCCTGGCGCCTCAGCTGCGCCTGTCGCTCAGCCCAGAAATGCGAAAAGAAATCCAACAAATTCGCGTCCGCTGTTGTGTACGGTAGTCCCGATGACGAGGACGCAGGCAAGGATAACGCGGAGACAAAGGAGCCCAGGAATGGGCACGAAAGCGAAAGCGGCGACGTGGAGGGCGGCGACGTGAGCGCGAACGGGAGCGCGGACGGCGAGTCCGGTGAGGAGGGCTCAGGGGCAGAAGGAGACGACGCGCCACAGGAAGCCGCGGGCGACGCGGACATGAGAGGCCCTGCCAACAAACGCTGCAGGCGCTGCTCCAGCATGTAGCGCTTCGCGATGCGAATGTACCTGAGGAACCCGAGAGAGCAGAAGGAAATCGAACGAGATGAGAGATGAGAGACATGAAGACGCCGTACCAGTTCATACAGCCTTCCTGCGCGTCCAGCGAGACACGCGGGTGTCGCTGCTACGGCTGCGTTGCCTCCTCTCATATCGTTAGAGGGCCCCGCCGAAGGTCGGGATGAACGCAGCAGTCCCCGTCGCCCGCGACCTATCCGCTGACAAAGAGAGCGTCTAGAGGCACACGTTTTTCATTTTCGGAAAAAAACACATTACGCATCTGCACGTGCGTCGATCGAGGAGACCAGGATGTCTCCGCGTCGGCCTCTCGTTTTTGCGTACCTCTTCATGTGGGCAACGCGTTCTTGCATTTGTCCCCAGAAGTTGCTGCGGCTTTCGGCGTCGTCCTGCGCGCTCAAGATACGGCGCATCGGTCTCTGTTGTCGCAACAGGCGGACGTACTGGAGCGCGTAAGACCACCACTGCTTAGTAGTGCCTTCGCCTCTGTCTCTCGCGCAGAAGGGGCGAGCGAGCTCTTGATCGATCCCGTTGCCGCGCCGCCACTGTCTACCGCGGGCACAGCGCGGGCGCATGTTGGGACGGTACACGCGGAGGGCGCGCAGGCGCTTGTGGTGCCGCAGGCGCTCGAGGAAGACCGCGAAGCCCATTGCCATGCCGTCGTCAACCTCAATCTCCACGCCGCCCTCCTCGATCTTGCCCAAAAACTTGAGCATAAAGTGCGACGCACCCACCGCTGCGCCCCCGCCGGCCCCCCCGGGTGACGCCGTCCCCGACGCCGAACCCCCCGCGGCCCCCGACCCCGCCGGCACCGCCGAGGAGCCCAACGCGACCGCAGGCGCCCCGACCCCCCGGAGCCCCTTGTCGGAGACGCCGGACCCGCCCGCACCGCCACTCACGACCGCAGACTCGCCGCGAGCACCTACAGAGGCGCCCGGCGCGGCCGCCGCAGAGTTATGGAGCCCGAGCTGCGCCTGGAGGTTGACAGGTCGAAGGAACCAGCGCCGGAAGAAGACGACGTCGTCCGCTGACGCACCAGCCTCGCCCTGCCTGCCCTCCCCCGTGAACGAGGACGGCGTGGGGACGCCGCCGCGCCGCGCCGCCGCCACCGGGCGTGCGGGGGTCGGAGAGATTGTGGGATGTGAGGGCGCCGCTTGCTTGAGGCCGCCTCCCGAGAGGCGCGACGACGCGGAGAGCGAGGACGACAGCACTTCGGCGAGCTCGAGTGGCGAGCGAACCAGAGTTGAACTCGAAGACGCAGAAGACAGAGATCCAGAGGACGACGCCGTCGTCGTCGAGGGAGACGACGTCCCCGGGCTCCGCGATGAAGTCCGGCTACTCGCAGTCCCCGCCGCGGCCGCGGTCGCAGCGGCCGTGGCGCATGCGTCCTCCCAGTAGATGCCGAAGCCTGAAAAAAGCGCAGAAAAAGAAACTCCCCGTCTACAGCAAGGAACACACCAAGCGTAGCCTCGCAGAAACGAAGGCAACAGAATGAAGCAGCCAACCTCCCCAAGTGAAGGACTGCGCGCCGGCGCGCAGTCCTTCGCTGAAGAGCTGAGCGCTTCCGAGCGAGGAGTCGTTTCTGTCGCAGACCGCGACGCCTGTATGGAACGTTGGCAACGGGGGCGATGCAGCGGATCGAGGCATCCGACTACGGGCAGGGAGAGGTAGAGAGAGAAAACTAAAGGAAGCAGGTTAAAGACGTAAATCGACACGAAGGGACACGCACGGATACGTCTCAGCGCCGCACAGATAAGGCTGCATGCGCAGCTCGTCCTCTCCTTTTTTACCTTCGAGAGATATGCCGTAGGTCAGGTCTCGGGTCCCAGGGGACTGAAATCCAATTGCGCCGCCCGCCGCCGAAGACGGCGGATGCGTCCCCCCGGTCGCAGGCGAGGCACCGGCGCTCCCGTCTCCTCGCTCTCCATCTCGCGACTGAAGGAACACGTTGGAGGCGACGTCGCTGGCGGCCTGCAGATGGAAAAAAACTCCGGGCCCCACAGCACCGTTGAGATGCCAAACTAGAAAGCGACAGACTACCAAACCAGGAAAATCGCCACAACCCTAGACCTAGCTGTTCACTCTTCTCGTGGATGCATGTTTGGTCTCTGTCTCGTCTCTATCCAGGAAAGTTGACCGCCGCCGGTTCCCTGTAGCGGCTTCTGATTTTTCCTCTCGCCCGTTCTCAGTCCCTCTCTATTTTTGTCTTTCTCCCTCGCTCTTTTCTCTTTATCTCTCTCTGTCTGCATCTTCCGCCTTCTCAATGTGTCCTGTCTCCTCTTTTCCTCTTCTTCCTCTTTTTCCTCCTTTATTCCTGCCCCACCTTGCTGCTGCGCCGTACCGATCCGTCTTGCGGCTTTCCGTGGTTGTCGTCTTCGGCCTGGGGCCAGGAGAAGTCCCAGGAACCGTGTTGCGGCTGGAGGAGGAGGCGGGCGACTTTGAGGCCGCACCTGACGGGGTGCGAGAGGATCCCGCGGCCGTCGTCGTAGTGAATGTGGATGTCGTCGATGCGGATTTTCACGTTGGGCATGTACCGCAGGAGCCACTGGAGAAGCGGCTGGCGCTCTTCCTCCTGCTGCGCGATCTTCTGTTGGTAGAGCTGCAGCTTCTTGTACTCCACACTGTGCCGCTCAATCGCGGCCTTCAGCGCCTGCTCCGTCGCAGTCCCCGGCGCGCGCTCACTCAGCTGCAGCGCGAACTGCTGAATGAGCCGCTGAAGCCGCTCAAGGTACTTCTTCACGCCCTCCTGGAAGAGCTGGTTGGTGCACACGCGGATGTGCGCCCGAATCTTCTCAACCTGGCTGTCAAAGATCTCCTTCGAGACCCCGCCCCCCGGCGCCGCACCCTCCAACGCCTCCCCCCCCGCGGCTGCCGCCCCCCCGAAGCCCCGCGCACTCAGCGGCGACGCCTGCCGGCTGAGACTCGGCGCCGACGCGGCGGCCGCGGCAGAAGGCGGCGCCGCTGCGCCGGGATGCCCCGTCGCCAGACTCGAGAGAGTGGGGCGGAGTAGCACATGGAAGCCGGTCAGGATTACGTGAAGCTGGGCGTGCGCGAGATAAAGGTTGATTTCGACCTTCGCGATCGAGCCGGCGGCCAGGCGCAGCGGGATGTGGTGCAGCGCCAAATCTGAGTTAATCTGAGCCAAATTCAGCGTCACATGCTGCAGACAGAGGTGATCCATCAGCCCCCCCACGGCCGCGCTGTCAAAGTCCGCGTTGATATACTTGAGGAAGCGCGTCCCGAGTTGCCGCAGCAGCACCTGAACCAGCGACTTGTTCAGAGACTGGAAGAAAAACCCCGCCACCGACGCCATCTTGATACCGGAGACAGAAAGCAAGACGGGAAAACGGCGAAAAACCAGACCCCGAGCGATAGGGCGACTGCTGGGGAGGAAGGCGAAGCGGAAAAGAAAAAAAAAAGGAACCGGCGGGTCCTGAGGCAAGAAGGGGTGACAGGGAGGCGAGCCGAAAGCGAGGACTTGCACCCGAGTGCGTCGAAACGAGGCGAAAGGAAGAAAGGTAAGGCTGAAGAGAACTGGGCCTGAGGAAGAGAGTGCGGAAGCGAGAGAGGCGTTGGCTCGCCTTCGAAGATGGAGGACCAGAAACTACGCAGAGGGGGCTTGCATGCAAAGAGAAATCGGCATGCCGCACATCCTGGACGAAGAAAACGGGGAGTCAAGGTTCTCAGGACGAAGAGCTGAGCCGGAAGGTTCTCTCCGCGCACGCCACGGAAAGCACGAATCAGTTCACTGAGGAGACTGAGGCCGCCCCGCCGTCGCGCGACGCGACGGCGGAAGAAATGAGAATCTCAAGGTGTCGGTGAAGAAGGCAATCTCAAAGAAGAGTGGAGGCCTGCCAACGAGAGCGCCCCATCTTGGTGTGGAAGCGCTTCGGCCTCGTTCCTTCTTCGTGGCGGTTCACCATCACTGCCGCGCAAGGTCTGACGCGATCCATCGTAACTCGGTTTTTTCCGGAAGAGATCGCCGCCACCCTCGCCTCCTCGCGTTACGCTACGCCCTGATAGGAACTCTTGCTTCTGCAGACGGCCCAGAGCGAAGATAAGGAAAGTGCGAAATGGGAAGTTCCACTAAAACCCCGTACAACCCTCGGAGTCCATACGCGGCACATATCCAGAGGGGGGGGGGGGGGGGCGACGCAGGACGCGCATCCGCTATTCAAGATTAACCGCGCTAGCGATGAATGTCATTTTTCCGACGACCCCCGAGAGCAGAGCAGAAGGAACAGAGGAGCGAAGAGCGGACAAGAAGAGACTTAATGTCCGGAAGAAGGAACGTCTGTGCAGAGGCGGCGAATCTTCCGAATCATCGGAGGGGCAATGCAGTACGTGCCCAATTCGCGGTACGTAGAAAAGTAAAGAAGCGAGTAGAAGAAGTAGCGGAACACAAACTGGGATGGTTTTTAGACAAGAAGAGGGACGGGACGAAAGCGAAATCAGACGGACAAGGGGCGCTTGTCAAGCCCAGCGCATGGTAGGCTCCCGTTGCAGTGTGTGAAAAGTCGAGTCACGCTTGATGGGGACACTTCCTTTCTCACGGCGGAAGGGCGAGTCGGTGTTTGCCGAAAGCGCGCAATGGTCGATCGTTTCAGTTTTTCTTTCTTGTGGTCCTTCTTCGCTACCGGATTCGAAGAAAATAGAGACATTTGCAGAGCGCAGAGAGGGATTTCGCGTGCCCTCCTCGTACGCTGTGCATCTAAGGGAAGACGGCCAGCCATACCCAAGAGGTGTACATACACCCCGGCGCAACGCTGCCCTTCCGCTTTTGCTTCCCATGATCGGTTGGAAAATTCCGCTTTTCCTGGAGTGCCCTACGTCAAGAAGCGCAGAATGCACTCACTATTCGGGGAAGGTGTGTTTGTCCCCTAAGCAGACAACATGTGCACAACAGAGAGCCGCGGAGAAGCACAGACAGGCGTCTGTGGCAGATTCTCCTGGGAGAATAGCCGTGCGTTCCGTGGTTGCCACCTGTGGCAGCCGTCCTTTTAAGTGTCTAAAAGAGTCGTGGAGAACACTTTGACAACCACAATAGTATTTTGAAGCGGTACGAAGGCAGTTGACGAGTGGCTGTGTAGGCACAGGGACGCTCGCGCGACATCGTGTGTAACTGCTGCGTGGAAGCTACTAGAAAGAAAGTGGGTAGAGCTGTATACAGAGGATTCCTTACATTCCCCTTAGATGAGGGCAAGGGCCTAACGGCATGAAATGTGTCTAGATGCGACGCTGAAGAGAGACCTCGAAACTGAAGTTTTCGTGCTCCCACAGCACGACGGAAGCATGCGAGCTACACTTTGCCGCCTTCTCAAACACTAAGACATGTCGCTGTGATGTCTTTACGTTCATTACAAGCTGTCTGAATAAACCTGTGCACGCCGTGACCGTCCTGCTGGGCGGGTTCACTCATTTCTTTGAGATGGCCGCCCAATGACGTGAATTGCAGTCATGCGTTCCGCGTCAGAGAGTGGTATCCACGCCTCTGCCGCGCTCTCTGAACTTCTTCCGAGAGTCCTTCCTCTGTTCACGTCGCAGCGCGTCTCCCTGGTTGTCCCCTTCTTCGCGTTGAGACGTATACTGGCCTCGGGTCACAGATCTCTCTTGCATGTGTGCCATTCTCCCCCTCGCCCTTCCTCATCTGGACACAGCGAGGAGTGAGAGCGCGATACACAGGTGGGCTTCGCACACTAGGCGGCGTGGCGAGTGAGTTGAAGCTACCTCGTCCGTGTGTCTGCCTAGGAGTATTCTGATTTTTGGGGCTCTGAGTCCCGCTGGCTTTTCTTCGCTCCGCTGCCTCGTGCATCCCCTTCTCTGTGGTTTTCTCGCTGTTCGATGCACTGAACTCTGACACATGAGCTTGCCGGAAAAAGCGTTCAGTTCAACTCGCCAAAGAAAACCAAAAACGCGAGGCACACACGTAAAACGGCCTCACTCGCCCATCACCCACGCGAAAGAGAAAAACATTCCCCAGGAAGGCTACCCTCGAAAAAAGTGAACTAAGAAAACCCTACAGATAAATATATGTATCCGCATGTGGAACGGCATGTGCGAGTCCTCCGTCGCCCAGCCCTGGGCCACTGCTGGCTTTCCAGGCGAGCGCGGAGCCCCTCTCGCGACCTAGATACAAATATAAATATAAATATATATATTCAAATATAGGTATATCTGTGTTTTTCATATATGTAATTTCTTCTATCTCTCATAGCTCTGCGGATCGGAAGTACAATCACAAGACCATTCGCTCTTGCATGTACCCCCGTTCCGGCCTGGAAATTGACGTGTACGCAGGCGTACTCAATGCCTGTTCGCGAGTCGTCGGGCACCAGAAGAATGTGCCACCCTCGGCAGGAAGAGCGAGCGCGCAACGCCCACAAAGACTTGCATCGCCACGTGATTTTCCCTCCTGTTTGCCCTAAGGTCGCCTAATACGTGCCCGCTTTTTCCTCTAGCTGGTCAGGCGTCTTTCCGGAAAAACTTCGCGTGGAGCGGCTAGAGACCCCGAGCGCCTGTGCGCCGCCCGAGGCGCGCGTGCAAGGTGGCGGGTTCGCATCAAGTCGCTGCGCGTTTCGTGCTGTGTATAATTTATTTCAAAAACTCTTTTCATCGGATGATACTCACAAGGTTTTCCGCGCCCTGCGAACGGGGCAGCCCCAGACAGAGGAAGCTCGACTCGGCTTCATCTTCCTTCGTCGCTCGAGGCTGAAAACCGCAGACTCTCCCTAGCTGCCCACTTTTCTACACATGCGGCACGGACAGGATGAACTGCGTGCTTCTCCTTTGCTCTCTGCACCAACGACACACCCTCGCCTTTACCTTCCTTGACGAGTCCTAAGCGTGCAGAAGAGGCTCTCCGGCGTCGTATGCGTGACTCTCACCGCAAACGACGCAAGGCCTTCTACGCGCCCCTTCGGCCCCATAATTCTTCTCGCGTCCGCCCGGAAATAGACCCGAAAGCCGCGCGTCTCCCCGCTCTTCTCAGACTTCGAGAAGGCGAAGCGGAGACAAAATCAAAGCCTCTACTGGCGCTCTCGTCGGGCACAGCCCTCGCAGGACCTGCTTGGGTAAAATCGAATCGCCCGCCTCTCCAGAACCCGCTTGTCGGACTCTGCGAGGCCTAGATCTTCCTCCACGACAAGCGGATGCAACCTCGACTCGTCTCTGTCTCCTCGCGCCTACCGCTCGCGCCTCGCCCGCAATACGCGGAACTGGCCTCTACGCGACGCACTAACCTCCGGCACACGCCCCGCACACGCAAGCGCGTCTTGCCCACACGAAAGCCGCTGCCTCCGCGCAGATGCAAGTCGATCCGCGCAGCCGCTGGAAGGCACTCGGGGCCTCGCAGCCCCCGTCATGCGCGTGGAAGCAACTGCGCGCAGAAAAGGACCTGCCTGCCACAGACCTGGAGCGCGTGTCTCCAGCGCAGCTCGCGCCCTCGCCTCTGTGCGCGCCTAGGTCCAAATCAGACCCTCCGTCTCGTCGTTGGGGCAGACTCCGGAGGCCTGCGCCCGGCGCTTCGCCATCTCCAGCTCGTATAGCGGCGAGAGCTCGCGCAGGCGATGAACTTGCGCGACCAGCCGCTCCACGCACTGCCTGACGTCTTCCTCGCGCGTGAACCGGCCTGCGGACAGCACACGCGCGCGCGTCTCCCTGAAGCCGGCGACGCATATCTGCAAGCGAGGCGACGCGCGACACGCTCCGCGATTCCACGCGCGCAGCGGAGAGAGACGCCGCGTCGGCAGACCAGCGTCACCCTCGCCTCTCAGGCGCAGTGGAAAAGAGAGTCAGCCGCGCGACACGCGGCTCGCAGGCCAGAAGGAGACAGAGGAGAGAGAAAGAGCGACATGGCGACCGGGAAGGCAGTTAGCGTCTAAAGTGTGTAACCGATTGTCTCAACTTAGATGCACAGATCGACGGAATGAATTCCCAGCCAGAGAGGTACCTAACCCGTCGGAAATCGTAGCACCAGTAGGAAAAGAAATCATAGGAGTCATGTGCGCTCACCGATTCCGAAGCGAAGCGACGTGTGCGCGACTTCCTCGCCGACGCCCAGGGCGCGGAGGACGTAGGACGGCTCCAGCGACGCGCTGGTGCAGGCACTTCCTGCGAAACAAGGAACAAAAACGAAGAGAAATGAAGGCCACAGCGCACGAAAACGACTCCCAGACAGCGACTGCTGGAACCCGACGACGCGTGCACACAATGCGCACGAACACGAGAGCGAGAAAACCGCGCGCCTGGGACGCGCATCTCTCCCATTCCAAAATCCAATTCACTAGTCCTCGCCACCCTGAAAGCGACCCAAAAAAGCTCTTTCTTCGCGTTTTCCATCGCGCACAGGACTTTTCACGCGTTCGCAGTGTATACGGGGCGTTGAAGACCCAAGGAGCATAGCTAGACAATCGATGAGTGTGAATACTGGATGTCACCATGACTGTAGTTCCGGTGCCTACACAAAAGACGTAGTGTCCTCTGACCACGGGTGACTCGCGGCCGCAAGTCTGGGCAAATACCTCTATCCTATGCGCGAGCGACCACAGAGGTCTAAAGCAATACATCGATTTTTGCGCGTATATGATTGCATGCATTACTACCCAGGCACGTAGATTCAGAGAGAATCCATGTATCCGTAAATTCGTCCCCACGGGCGAAGGCAAGGTCTCTGGCTCCTGCTGTCGCTTTGTCCTCCTCTCCCCTGAAGATCACGGACGCAAAGGTTTTTGCCGGCGGGCTCTGAATCTAAATTCATCTTGTAACTTCGGTCAGCGCGAATTCGAAAACCCGGATGCTGTGTCTCTTTTGTTGGTTTACCTGAGGATATCGCGACGTCGCGGATGCTCATGAGGACGGACTCGCCCTCGACGAAGGTAAAAGAGATGTTCAGGTTGCCTGGATACCGGCTCGTCAGGCTGCCATTCACTTCGATGTCCGGAACCTGTTCCCGCACCGACTGCACAGAAAGCAAAACAAGAGAAATTCACGGAAATGTCATTTTCGATTTGACGTGTGCAAATCTGGAGGGCGGTCGTCCCTACAGAGACGCCCTCTGTGAAAATGTGCATAGCGCAGCACAGCGAACGTGCTGCGAGCACAAATTCATCCATATATGTAGACACACGTACACACACATATATGGAAATATACATAGAGACAGACAGATATATAGACATATCTAGACATGTGCACTACGATATTCATATTGGCATCTCTCTCTGCAGCAAGAATGCGGCTACAGGGAAGCCGCCGCGAGACCATGGAGTCACACAGACAGGAAAATACAGAGGAGAGAGGAAGAACGATGTACGTCAGAGTCAGAACCTTTTCGTCGCAGCCTCGCGCCGGTGAATGCAACAAGACACACCATAAGGCAAGAAGCGCGTCGTGGGGTGCAGTTCAGAGCACAGGAGAGAAGGCGGCAGAAAGGGCGACCTACGTCGAGAAGAAGTTGAGCAAGGCGCGTCACGTGGCGTCGATCGTTCTCCATTTCGCTGAGCGCCAACTCGCACGCCGCCCCCAGGCCTACGCAGAGAGGCGTCGCCAGCGTTCCTGAGAAAGAAGGTAGACGGCGCAGTGTGCCTCACGCTCCACGAAAAGCCCGACGTCTCGGCACGACAGCGATCCATACGTGTATTCACATGCAAACATATATGAATGTACTGGTATTGCGTAGGAAGCTTCCGAGAGGAAACGGGAGGAGGCGATGAGCGGGCGTGAGTCTGCAGAAAGCGAGCCGCATGCATGGCATGGACTTCCACTTCTACCTGAAGCAAAAGAAACTTGGGAGCAGCAGTGTCATTCCACTGAAAAGTGCGCCGAGAGGGCGAGTGGGAGTCTCGCGCACAGCCGCGATGACAGACGAGGCGATACTTTGGCAGAAGCGGAAGAGAGACGGAGGCAGGCATTTCCGCATCGCGGGGCCGGAAGCGTTCGCCCGCGCCCTCGACGTCATCGTCTCTTACCGCTTCTGAGTCCTCTCTCTTGACCGCCACCATCGATAATCGGCTGCAGGCGCACGCGGGGCTTCTTCGCGCGGACGAAGAGAGCGCCGATGCCTTTCGGGCCGTATATTTTGTGCCCTGACAGCGAGAGGAGATCGACGCCCATCTTGTCGACGTCGATCGGAATCTTCCCCGCGCCTTGTGCAGCATCTGAGCGCGAAAACGCACCGAACGTGCGACTTCAATGTCACAGTAATCGGGTGTGCTTGAAAGCTGGAAGACGCAATCGTTAAGAACCGCCAGAGAGTCCCGAACCCTGCTAAACCTCGCAGTCCATGCAATCATGCATGCAAGCTTGCATGCATGCGGCAGGCGTGATGGCGCCCAACTCTTGGACCCTGGACCCTCGGTGTCTCCGCGCAGCGCCTCTTCTCGCTGGCCGTTTGCAACCGCGTGGCGCCTACCAGTGTGGAAGAGGACGTCGTGTTTTTTGCAGATTTCTCCTATTTTTTCTAGGTCCTGGACGACGCCGATTTCGTTGTTGACAAACATGACGGAGACGAGCAGGGTCTCGGGTCGAATGGCCCCCTCTAGTTCATCCAAGTCCACTAGGCCGTCGAGTTTCACAGGCAAGACGGTGAGGTCGCAGCCGGCCGCGCCGCCGGTCTCCTTGTGCTGCAGCTGCAGCATGCGGCAGCACTGAAGCGCGCACTTGTGCTCAAGCTGCGTAGTGATGATGTGGTTTCGAACCCGCGGCTGGACACCCGCCTCGCTCTTCCGGAACGCAATTGGGTGCGCGCGGCAGTAGTAGTGAACCGCGCCCTTCAGCGCCAAGTTGTTGCTCTCCGTCGCCCCCGAAGTGAAAATAATCTCTCGCGAACGCGACGCATCCAGCCCCAGCAACTGCGCAACTTGCGACCTGAGAAAACGAGCCCGCGAGTGCACGCCAGCGCACACAAGAAATGAAAAAGAGTCAAGACAATCCTCTCCGACACGACGAAGCGCGTACGCACTTAGTGCGGACCTCCGCGCGAAGGACTGCAGCCGGACGGCGCCCAGCTGCGCGCCCAGAGCGCCGGAAGGCAGAACCGCTGCGGAATCGAATCCTCGACAAGTGTCATGTTCGTTCAACCGGATTCAGCGCACATGTTGGCGCGTGGAGCCCGCCGCGAAGTGCAGACCTTTGAGTTTCGATGTTGGTGCTCGGAGCTCCATCCTATATATCTGGGCTATCACCTTTACTGAGCGTATGTGAATATCCACTTTGTAAATCAGCTGTTGCGGCGTAGACCTCTTCCGTTTTGAGGCGCTCGGAAGTCGCCCTGGGAGGCATGAGAGTGCGGACGAGCCGGCGAGCCCGCCGACGCACCAATCGCCCGAAAGGCATTGTCTATCGGACGGGCATGCAGGAGAGTTTGCTTACCTCGCGCGTTCTACGGCTTCGGCGGCTTCCCAGCCCATGGAGTGAGAGCTCGAGTGCGGATTTCCGAACTTGTCGTAAACGAACGGAAGCATCGCATCTGTGACGCGCGGGTCCTGCACAGTTGTCGCCTGGTTGTCAAGGTACACCGGACGGCCCCCGACTTCTTTTTCTCCTTGGCGAAGCGCGTCCTCCGCCGCGTCGCCCTCCTCCAGACTTCGCCACGTCGCTGCCTCCGCCGCGCGCGACGAGAAGCGCGCGACAGAAAACGCCACGCCGCCCGCTGGGCGGGCCTCCAGCGCTGCAGCCTGTGCCCGCCCCGAATACGAGGCGCCTGCGAACGGCGCGGGAAAGGCGGAGGACGCGGAGGCGGAAGACACACGAGACGCATCCGCGCCGCTGCTGCGGAAGACGGACGAAGGCCGGGGGGGGGCAGAGAAGGCGCTTGCGAGGCCCGCGAGGAGAAGCGCGCAGGCGCCGAGCTCGCGGGAGAAGTCGACGCCGCGGACGGAATAGCGAAAAGGCTTTCAGAAAGAGCTAGGCGGCGCCTCGCAGAGGAGGGCACGCGGGCGAGTCTGGAGATGACTTTCATCCTGCGCGAAGGACGGCACCGAGGGGGCGGGGGAAGAGGGGGGAGATGCGCAGGGGAGGACGGCTGCGCGGGGGCACGGGGACTACTGAAGGGAAAAAGACTGCAAACAAGTCGTAAGAAACCAGCTCGTGCGCGGTGGAGGCGAAAGCCACGTCGCCTTCTGCAGAGTGCAGCTCTCCCGCGAGCAGCAGTTAGGACAAAACATGCAGAAAACGCGGGAACGCACGACGAAGCTGCGCGGATTCCGCGACAGAAATCCGAGAGAGAGCTCGATCGAGTGCGCAAAGCCAAGCAGCGTTTCCCGAAGAAGCGCGACAGAGAATGAAACAAGCGTGACTGAAAACGACGCAAGTGGACAAAAGGGACGACTTTCGCCGCATTTACGGCAAAGAGACGAGACAAGCATGAATGCTCAGGCGCGTGGCGGCGTCGCGCCCTCGGTGCACACGAGCACCTCTGCGGTCGCACATGCCCAGCAGGTCACGCGACTTTTCCGGTTTTCGGCAAACGGAGTCCAAGGGAACGAGCCGGCAACGAGGAAAGACGCGAAAAAGGCAAGCACGCGGACTCCTGTGCAGAGGAGAGCGGAGAAAAACGGAGAAAGCCAACAAACCGCGAGTCAGTGCGGTCCTGTTGAATTTGTCAACGAAGACCAAGAAAGAGAACAAAGCGTGTCAGTTAGCTCCATGAGTTGAGATTCGCAAAATAACGCAACAGACGTGCAACGGCAAATGCTGGCTGGTAGGCATTTGCAGAAAATCATCTTCCTTCTACAAAAAGGAAACCCATTGACGTTCGCGCAGGTGTGCGTCTGGGTGTAAAGCTCCGCGCGCGGATGCATACAAAGTCTGCAGCTGGACAAGTCTGTGTAGAATGTGGATCTACATTTCCAGGGAGAATCTTGCACGAAGACTCGACTATCAAAGAAGGATCCAGCTAAAAGCGTGAACTTGGGAACACCGTGGGTGCCGCGAAAGGCGGGCCGTAGAGTCGCGAGAGCTTCCCGGGGCCCTTTGAGAGGGAAGTCGCACGAATGTGCAGAGAGATAACAGACGAAAAGGGCGCGAAGGACTCCAGGAAATTGGAATGTTGACGAAGGCGCTGTCGAGGCAGCTAGAGAGAGACAGCTGAAGGGCGAAGTTTCGCGCAGCTTCTTTGCGCGTGCCGAAGAGTTTCGCGCAGAGAAAAAGCGGAGGCAGCGCCCTCGCCCTCCTCGGCACGCATGCACACGCCCCGGAGAGCCTTTGTTGCGCCTTCATCGACTGCTTGGTCGCGTATGCGAGAACCGCTCGGATTCCTTCATAAATTTGGAGTGTTTTTAACAACTGGAGTGTTTCGGTTTCGTCCCACGGTGTTGCATCTCTCCTCGCGGGGCACGCGCGGGCTTCCATCTCCACGCTCCTATCTCTCGACATCGGCGCAGGGACTAGACTTTTCGGGCGTCTCGCGCCGGTGTCTCTGCCACACTTTCCTCCGTTTCCCTGCGCTGGTGTTCAAATTTTCTTCGCCTGCACATTGCACGGTCCCAACTGCGGGAACTGTTGTTTCAGCCTTGCGACCGAGGAATCGTCTCTGAGCGTGTCCCTTCGCGCACCGTCTTCGCCGCTTTTGCAGCTTGTCCCTCTCTCTCTCTGCCGGCCATCTCCTTTGCTCCCCTTCTCCAGCGCCTCCTGCGTTTCCTTTTCCATCCGAAACCGGGTGCCGAGTGTGCCGTGCATCCGCTCTCGGGTCGCTCCTCGTCGTTGTCCTGCGCCGTCTATCCGCCTCTTTGCGCGCTTCACTCGCAGCCGCAGTCGTGCTCTCTGGAGCTCCTCTTTGTTCGCAAGGTCTCCCCCCGCCCTCGCTTTATCCCTTTTGATGCCAAGATGCCGTTCATGTGGCGCCAGCGGGCCTACTGTGCCCCAGTCCCCTCGGCGTTTGGCGCTCAGCAGCCGGCCGGCTCGGGCTCCTGCGGCGCCGCAGGTGTCCGCGGGCCGTTGCTCCGCTCCAACAGCGAGTGTCTCTCTGTCTTTTCGGAGATCCCTGACGGGCTGCTGGGCCACACCACCAGCGTCACGATGGGGAATTCGGACATTTTCTTTATGCCGAAGCCGTCGAACTTGCTGAAAATTGCGCTACCCGTCCTGGTCTTCATGCCCAACCTGACGATCTTCACCCGCGCGTGGCCGTTCTTCGCGCACACCAGCGCCTGAGCACCGACGCGAGGCACTCTGAAGGAAGGCAGGGAATCGCCTCTGCGTGCCGCTCACGGGTCACACGGAGAAGCGTGCACACGCACTCCCTCTGCGCCGGCCGGTGTAGTGCGTTTCCACGCGCCTCCGCCGCATGTGCAGTTGCAGACGCGCCGGCGAAGGAGACACGCGGGTCCGCGCGTTCGCGCGTGCGCTCGCGGGGGTGCTGCGTGGCTTTCCCAGGCGGAGCGACGGTCTTTCTATTTTGTAGGAGGGGAGGAGAGCGCTGCACGAGAGCGAAACAGAGACTTGTGCTATGTGTCGTGTACATACACCGCTCCTACGAGTGTTCGTCTAGGGGTGGGATGCCTTGTGCTCCATCCCGTCGCGAAGGCTGGCTTCAGGATTCCTCGAACGGATATGAGGAGATGTGGTGTGCTATCGTCTCATGTCTGGAGTGCAACGACCTGGACGCACGCGCGGAACGCTGACGGACTCAATTCAGAAAACCAAACCTCCCTTTCGCAGCTGCGAGCTCTTGTTGCGTGCTACCCTACATTCCGCCTGCTTCAAAGAGCAAGGTGCTACCTGGGAGAACCTTTGTTTAGGTCTTTTCATGAAAGCAGCGGATGGCTTGTGCAAATATGCGTAACGAAGCAGAGAAAGCGATGTGAAGAACGGAAACATACACGCAGAAACACACAGTCGAGGAAGTGCGCCCGTGACGCACCGCAGCGCGTAAGGTCGACCTACGGTACAGGAGGTGTATCCCCCAGTTTCACATTTCTGAAAAGAAGGAAGAGTCTGGCGCAGCTGCGGTCTAGTGAGCTCACAGTGACTGACGTTGTCGCTCACTCTGCGCTGTAAGGTGGGACGCGCCACGAAAATCCCGATTTTTATGCACAGTCGGGGACGTGACTATGCACACAGTTGTGTATCAAATGGATAAAATTCCCTTCCTCACACGTAAAGCCAGGCAACCGAAAGCTACAGAGGGCCGCGCAATTGCTTCCCGGGAATCCCGTGTTTTGTGTCTTCTGCCCAAACCGCAATGAACTGTGACGCGTTGGCACGTCATTAATTTGCCGTCGGTAGACGCTCTCGCCGCAGCAGCAGGCTTGTGTCACTAGGAGGGGCTCTCCTTCCTATTGGGAGGAAAGAGCCATGTTCGAGTGTGGCAGAGATATATGGCGGAACAGGTAGTTGTGGATTCGGCCTACAGTACGCAAATGCGCGTAGATGAATGTAGACAGTCAGGCTTGGTGCGATTGCTGTCCGCCAGTTCACACGTCTAGAGTAGTGTGTGCAGGTGTTGGAAGGGAAGGGGTGGAATCCTAAAATACCGCAGGCAAGGATCATACATCTGGAGGAACCCCACGGACTGTGCAGGAGGCTGGACAGTGAAACACGCATTATGACGCTTGCACAGGGGCAGCGAGGGCAGGCATTTACTCCCCCTTGCGTCGCGACCTGTGGATCTCGGCGAGAGTCTGATTTGCGAGCAAACCTGCTCAGCTCAAAAAGGGTAGCACACAAGAGAGGGAAGCAGGGATCTAGCGAGCAGACGGCATTTCCTCTTTAATCGTGCGTACTGATTTCACAGATTTTGCTCCTGTCTCTCTGGAAACAGGGCGTCCCGTGCAAGCCCTCGTAGCGGCAAAGCACTTTGCATGCATAAGCGGTCTCAAAAGCATTCTTCCCACACAACCCAGACGGTTGGGGGGCCGTCTCGTCAGAGTGTTGCCGGGCCTCATGGCTTTCCAAGTTCTACTACGCGCCAATCACCGCTGCCGCTGTTGCCGATGTGCTGCTACTGGATCAGACTGAGGCGATGTACATGCGCCTCCTCCTGCCCAGCAGAAGTCTGACACATCTCTTTGGCTCTGTTCCAAGAGAAAGTCAGGAGTCCACCAGCGAGGAAAGAAGAGTTCCCCTGTCAACAACAGTCATGTCAAAGAGTCCTAGTTTTTTCCAGCGACCCAGCTCACTTTTGCCTTCACTGCCGCTGCAGCCAACGTCTCTGGGGGTCTGCGAATTTGCGTGCGCATGCCCCGCCGCATCTCGCACATCGTGTGTGGCGGAAAATCGACCGCTGCCCAGCACTGTTTTGGCGCGAGCACGGGCATGCATTGACGGTCGAAGAGATCGCCTCATCCTCTTTGAGTAGGGTGCTCGAGAAGGAGAAAGCTTTTCTTCATCGCGCGCGCCGAACTCTATAAACCAGCGTCGCAGAGAGCCGCAGTCGCTAGACGCCCCACGCGACTTGGGACTGGCTTCGAACAGCCATGTAAGCATTGGCAACGAGAAGTTCGCTTGAGCAAACAAGCCACGGGATGGATAGTGGCGGAATTCGCCGTCGCCGGAGGCTGCTGGTGTCGCTTGTCTGCGTTCTGAGCAGGCTTCAATCGCCGTACATGTAGTACTTCACCTGCAGGCACCGCGCTGTTGTCGCCTCCCTTGCAACGTATTTCCTGTCTCTCTAGCAACTGTTTCTAGTTGGTAACTCCTTTGGGGTCGCACTAGCCTTCTGACGACGAACTCCGTCACTCTCTGTCGCAAGTGGGGGTTTGGCTGACATGCCGGACGGCTGCCGATAGACGCCTTTGGTGAAACCAGTGGGGCTCGAAGCATGCGCAGACCCTCGAAACAGCATTACCTTTGTGACGCAGTTCACTACATTTGGAGCACTCACCCCCTCTCCGCCTCCAAGGAGAGTGGATTCGTAGATGTCGTGTCTTCTGTGTCATCTCTTCTCCGATTCAGTGCCTGAAACGTAGGCGAACCTGCTCTGCAACAAATACCGTTGGATCGTTGCACATTCCGGGGCAGGGTTCGTTCGTGCTCAACTTGAAAAGCATGTGTGGCGACGTGGTGCCCCAGCGTTGCCATGCAATGCACTGAAGGGACAGCTTACGGCCTGTTCTCTGACTCGAAAGCTGTTTGCTACCCGACACTCTTTGGTCGCGCAAGAGGCCGCTTTACTCTTCCTGATTAGGAGCTCGTCAGAACAGAATGGCTAAACCCCAACAGCTGAACAGCCTAGTGCTTTCAGCAGCAGTTTAACAACGGATCTGACTGATGCAAAACGTTAACGGTGTGCTAAGTTTGCATGTATGCATTCGTTGTCGCGGACGCAAGAAACGTGTGTTCGTATTTGCTGAATTGGAGCTCTGTACCTGCCCCCAACAATCCCCTTGCTCCAGATGACTCTTTGGCCAGAAGTAGAGCAAAACTCAGCGTGCGAGGAAGCAGATACCGATAGGAGAGGGAACTGCACGTGACGAGGGAGCAGAAGAAGGACATGCGCTGAGCATCAAACCTGCTGTGGCGTTTCTTCCTGTCGGTATATTTGTGAATGGCGTTTCCTCCGTGCTCTCCGCGATTCGCTGAAGGACCTTGCGCGCTGCGCCAACCGATTTCCGCCTCGGTTACTCGTGCGGAAATAGAGATACCCTAATTCGTGCCGTTACCCGTGGACAATGTCGCACAAGACGTACAACGACAAATGGCGGCACGCAGTGGAGGACTTGAAAGAGCTTTTGCAGCTCGAACAGGACTGTGCGGTTCCCGCTCCGACGACGCGTGCAGAGGCAGCGGCGATCTATCCGAAGCTTGCGCGCCTGTACGTGCGCTACATCGTTGTCATAAACGCGATTGAAGACTGTGAGCACTACCTCACGCATCCGCAGAAGCGCATGCACGTGCGACGGGTGCTTGAAACTCTACTCGTTCGCCTGCTGAAACTCAAACAGGCCGTCATCGCCTCCAGCCCCAGAGAGGGCTCCCCGCATCTCTTCGTTGCCGACGTCCTTTCTTACCTGGATCTCTGCCCCGAGGAAGCGCTTCTGCGCCTGCCGCGCTACCTCAAAGAGGACACCGCAACGGCTGACGAATGGAGCGTCAAAATGCAAAAGCTTGCCTACTGGGCGAGCACTTTACGAGGTTCGTTCGCCACCGCAGTCGCCAGAGCGAAACTGCCACCAGGAACGCGAGAGCGAAAAGCCTGACACCGAGGGAGAATACTCCCCTCCTCAAAAGGCTGAAACATACTGAAAAAATACTCCACACTTTTCGATTGAACAGGCCTCCCTCTGGACGTAGATTCCTGGTCAGAACACGAAGCTCTCGTGTAATACGGACTGCAGAGGACGAGTTTCCGTTGTCATGCGGTTGATGTCTGGTGGACTACAACGAACTGCGAAACTGTTGAGAAAAATGACCTGTTTGCTTCTCTGTTTTTTTGTGTGTGATTGGACTGACCAGTTTGGAAGAGCAGCTGTGTCCGCCTTGTGTAGATTTCTCTAAGCACGCCATAACTCATGCATATTCTGCGTACTGAACATGGGCACCCAGCCTTAAATCGGAACGAATGGGCCGCTAGTAAGAGTCCTGTCGCTGCTGGTCGGCCGTGTTTCACGGTCCACGTGGAAACGACACTCTGTTTCCGCAGAACGTTTAGGGTTTCTCGAGCTTGATGGGGGGTCTCAAGGCTCACGAGGACTGGAATCCAGCGTCTTTTGCATAAAGCTTGCACTCCTCGTTCTGCGAGCAAGGTCGTGGACGCATCTGAAACGACTTTTGCTTCTTTGGCCGCCGCCTTCCCCTCTCACCGTGTCTCGCTGCGTCTGCGCGCCCAGCGAACACTTTTCTACCTCGACAATGAGCCCGGGCGCCTGAGAGGTTGGCGCCTGAGAGGTTGGCTTTTTCGTGCCCCGTTCTGGCGGATTCAGACGAGGCAAGGGAGAGTCTGCAGGGCTGCACGCGTGTTCCTGACTCGCGCCGTTCCTTTCTCCTGGCAGATGAAAAGGCTCTAGTTTTAGATGAGTTGAAGACACAAATGAACGCCAGCGCAGAGCTGACCCGGGAGGAAGCGAGACAAATCATTCTGCGGCACGAGCGTGGTCGCGCGAGCATCCGGCGGCTGCTTCTTCTCAAAAATCTCCGCAAGAGGAGGGGCCGCGAAGAACTCGCGCGGCGGCTAGAAGACTCAGACAGTCAGTCTCCATGTGTGCGCACTTTGGCAGAAACCTAGGGCCTTAAATCTAGACGAGCGCATTCTCCTCTCCGTACAAAGGCGCCACACTTAGATACTTGTCTGTAAGCTTGCGCATGTGTGTGTTGATCGCCTGCACTGTGTCTGTCATCGACTCTTTCCTTTCCGCTCGTCTCTTCTTTTGCGCTTTAGCTGTCGGAATCTCTCGACTAGTTTTCGCGTTTGGCCTTCGCATGTTGGCTAGATCGTTTCTTCTCGGCCTGGATACTCTTACTGTCAATCGAGGTTGGCATCAGTCGAGCGTTTCATACCTTTCAGTTGCAAATCGCGGCTGCGCGGGGGTGTTTCACGGTCACGTATATTCACTATGAGGCACTCGAGATACGAAAACAGATACGCAGCCATATGTATCTAGCCAGCACATCGTCGGCGGTAAGCACGTACAAGAAGTGTAGACAGTGGAGGGCACAGAGAAGGAGGACGGCACATCCTGGATGTCGCCCCGCTTTCCCTGGCGATCGCTTTCTCCGGTTGCTTTTGATTTTTTGCCCCATTTGACGGTGCCGATTCAGGCTTGGCGTGTGGGCTATCAGCTGATGCTCTCAGGGCGAGCAAAGCGGCGACGCGGATTCAGGCCGCGTGGCGGGGCTGGAGTTGTCGCTGTCGTGTGAAAAAGATGCGCGCAAAGACGCTGGTATCCTGGGGCTTGGACTTTCTCGACAGCGGCGAGAGTTCCTCAGAGGAAGGAGAAAAACGACTGCTCACGCAAGTACTTGCGAGTCGAAAGCTCTTCCAAGTCCAGGCAGAAAAAGCGCACAACGCCGCGCTCGAATCGCAACGCGCGTGGCTTCGCCAGAACTTGGGGTCTGAATTGAAAGTAAGATACCACAGAAACGGCAAAACGCGTGTAAGCGGAAAGCCGCGTGCGCGTCTTGTCTTGCCGGAACAAGAAACCGACGCAACGCACATGTGCTGCTCCAGTGGCAAGTCAGATCGCCTGAGGTCTAGGGGAAAATTTTTAAATGAACAGACCACCTGCCTCTCTCTCCTCATTTTCTACCTGTGCATTGGTGTGTTTACGAGTCATGGTGTATGCGCTGCTCGGCGAGAAGCGAACGTGTTGTCATTATCGTCTCCCTGTGCTCTGCCATGCACGTAACACGATGATCGTGGCAGTCACACGCGCACGCGAGTTCCCAAAGATCGCCAATACCCCATGTACGAAGACACCACAGAAAAGCAGGGAAGTCGACTATCCTTCATGTAAAATGCCAAAATGTGCAAATGGAAAAAATCAGGGAGGCCCAAGGGCTGGTTCAGTTCTGGCGAAGCATCGGGGGCGACAACTCTCTTGTGTGTGCTGCACACGAGACACCGATCATCGAAGGGCGAAATCGAGACAAAAAGTAGAAACGAAGGGAAGGAGGCGACTCTGGCTTGGTTCGTGATCAGAATCCTCTAGACATGTAACTGCAATCAGCCGTCGCCATTCACGAGTTCCCCGCCTGACTTGGTGGAGGAGCACGTTCGAAGCGGCGGGCGCGCTAGGGTCTCCTCCGGTCTTACGAGGCCTTCCGTTGTTTGTTTCCACGACGCAGAGCTCCGCATCGCACTTAGGCGTTCGGAGTCGAGTGGTTTCGTGTCTCGGTGTGCACTGCCTGTAGCGCGAGCGCTTCAACGAGGGGCGCGAGTGGATGTTGGAATTTCGCCGGCAAGTCGGTTCTTTTCCCGTTTCGCTGTCTGACCGCACGCGTGACTTCTCTGGTGTGCCGCCACCGCCCCCCGACTTCCGCGCCTACAAAGTTGGCATGCCGGGCGCCAAGAAGAAGGCGCAAGCGAAACCGAAGGCAAAGCCCGAGGCAGCGAAAAGTTAGTCAACCTCTCGACCGCTGGAGAGGAGCCCCTTCACAAAGAAGCACGGGACTCGATGCACTCGGCAGCCGCGCGCGCCGAGGGCTGGGCCCGCATGCGCATGCGGAAAACCAAAGACCGAGCGAGTGAACCTCGTCTGCGAATAGACGAAAAAAAAGACCACAGCCAGCCTGCAAAGCGAGTTGCGTATCATACTTCTCTCTATATCCTTCCATCAATCGTGTAGATAAAGAGCCTGCACAGCTAGGCAGGTACATGCAGAGGGGGGTACGCGAGCACTGGTGTGCATGTACACATATATATTTGTAAGCTTTATATACAGATCGCACGAAATGAGGCTTGAAACGCGATGGCCCACCCAAACGCCGAGCCCGAGTTCTGTAGACAGTACACCACGGTCAGGCTCAGACTAGCATGAGTTGTACTCACACGGCTTCATGCTGTTGAAGCCGTGTTCAGATCGCTTCTCGATCCGTTGGTTCGAGTCGCCTGTTTCCCTGCTTCGCAGAGGCCGGCGCAGGCCAAAACAAGGCGCCGAAAGACGTGCAGACGCAGGAGGAAGCACCTGAAAAGTCAACACTGGAGGACCTCCAGGATCTTTTGACGGAGTTTGAAAAAACGTGGGCGCGCTACAGTTGCTCGCTAGAGCAGGAGCAAACGCCCGACCGTGCGCTCACGCACGCGGCACTGCTTCCGCAAATCGAAAGCGAGGTTTCCACCGAAGTCGATGACCTCCTGAGACAGGAGCTCAGCCGCCTGCGGCTGCATTTTGATTTGGTGAAGGAGAAGCCGGCGAAGAAGGGCGGGAAAAAGGGCAGTCGGCAGAAAGGAAGGACGAAGCAGAAGAAGGCCAAGTGCTGCAACGCGATGAAGATTGTTGGGCCTCCCGAAGACATCTTTCCGGATTTGGTGAAGGACGGTATCTTGAAAGCCATTCAGCCAGCCAACCTGAAGGACTTCATCGGCAGCTTTCCCGCGATGCCTGTCCCCACAGGGGAGTTCCTTCCGGCGCCGAACGCTTGGCAGATCAAACAGTTCCTCACCGAGCAGATCATCCTTCCCCTCGCATCCACCCGCATCCGGGAAAAAACGCCGTTCCCCGCCAGATCTCTCCTGCTGTACGGACCGCCAGGTAGGCGCGCAGCGAAAAGCAAACACGGAAACGCGGGCAAGCCCCGTTCGTCTGACGATCCCCCCTCCCCCAGCTCCCATCACACAGCCGCATTGACTGAAACACCGGACAGAGCAAGCGCTTTATCGAACCGGAAGTTTTTGGATGTGCACGTCCCTTACCCAGTCGAGGCAGAAGGGAGACAGAGGGACATCACATACGCATACAGGCATGCACATCCTGTTCGTTTCTGCTGTCTTATGCGAGGCAGCGCAGCATCCCGCCGAAAAGTGACGCGAGTCCAGCTCCTGGTTTATGTACGCCTAGCCGTAGGCTCAGGTGTGTAGACGTTGATGCGTGTAGATGTACATAGATAGATGGGTGTTCGGTTGCGAATGTGTACATGCACATCTGCAGTGTGGTTTCGAGGCAGTCCTCGCGTGGATGGGGCGCAGTCGCTTCTTGCGAGTGCGGCTTCTCAGGGGCGGGCAAGTCGCTGCTGGCCCGGATCATCGCGACGGAAGCGGGCGCTTTGTTCTTCGACCTGTCGCCGAAGACGATCGAGAACCTCTACGTGCATCCCAAGACCGGCGCCTCCCTGATGGTACACAAGACGTTCCTCTGTGCCCAGCACCACGCTCCAGCGGTGATTTACATCGACGAGGTCGACGAGGTATTCATGGCTAAGAAGGGAGCCGCAGGGAAAAAGAAAGGCAAGCCCGGCGCTGACGCCCCGCAGCAGTCCACCGCGTGGAGAATCAGAGAACAACTGAAAGTCCACCTGAGCCTGGTACCGAATCATTCATCGCGCGAGAAGCCGCACGCCGGCAAGCCTCTGTCCTCTGCGATTAGCAGTTTCTACGGACAGCTGGATAAAAGGATACGGATATATGAGATAAGCAATCCATACCAGACGCGTGAAGTGGGCACACTTATATTACGGAGTCAGCGAAGGTGGAACCGAATCCTGGGGAAGAGGGGACTTTGAGGAACCCGTGGTGCCTTGCGTATTTGATGCAGTGGCTCGTGCTAACGTCTCTGTCGGCCATGCAGGCGTAATGGCCCGACCGTCTTTGTGTTTCGTACGCAGCAGACGCCAGGAGGCCGGCACACACGAGGGGGACGACTGGGGAACAGTCACGTGCCTGCGTGCACGCGTGGAAATAGACTACCGTCCCCGGGGGTATCCTCTTGAATTCTTCGACATCCGGCAATTCGCTACGCGGCGCGAACTGCCACAAACGCTGTGGATGTCCGGCTGCAGGTGAAGAAGGCCGGCGAGCCTCTGAGCGCGTGCGACCGCCTGCTGGTCATTGGGTGCACATCGCGGCCGTTCGCCGAGCGCGTGGACCAGAAGGGCATGGCTGCCTTCTTTGACCACAAACTCTGGGTCGACTTCCCGAACTACGAGACGCGCCGCATGATCTGGGAAGCTCTCCTCAAGAAAAAGCACGCGAAAACGAGTGTCGTCGACGCTGCGAGACTCGCCACTCTGGCAGAGGTAAGCGGCAGATAAACGCAACGCGGCGTGTGCCCCCGCAGACGAGTCCCAGGCTGCCCCCCCACACATAATTGTGTACAGGGCCGCAGGCGCGTGACCCAGAAAAACTCTCAAACGCGCAGTGCTGATACGCATCTCTACTCATCCCGATCCACACATGTATCTAAAGCGAGGAAATGCTTGGTGGGTGTATCGAACAGCAGGGCGCGCGTGCGCAGCATGCGTGGCCCCCCCCGTCCCCCCCCCTCCCCCCTGTGCCTCTGTCGCCGTCGACAATTCGCTTTCGCATGGGAGTCTTCCGGGTTCTGGGATCCCGCTTAATGTTCGGACCGGCACCCTTTCATACATGAAGCGTGCATGGGTCGGAGGAGAGTCTCGTTTTGCGGCTCTCGCTTCCTGTTGTTCGGTAGTCAGTTGACGTGATGGAGGCGTCTCACCGGCCGCTAGGAGATGTTCTACGTTTTTAGACTTGAATATAGACACAATAGTATTGACCTACTTGGACTGGCAGGCGAGTCACAGCAGAGTCCCGCGGTGGCGTACTGAATTCGACGTGAACAGACTGGATCCCTTCACTTCGAGAGGACATGCACAAGCCACACACACACACACACATGCATGCATACAAAGCGGGAAGCACGTCAAGGTTCTTTGTATTTTATGTAACAAAGTTGCGCATAGGCAGGGTTTCACACTACCACGGTCAGGTCTGTTTCGTTCCACATCAAAGTCTGCCGTTTTGATTGTCGTCGGCAGAGCAAGCGACACCCACGTGCATGTGCAAGTGCGTATGGGGAAGGGCGGGGTCATTCGAGGTGAGCCGTACGCTTGGGTTACATAGCAAAAAGGGCTTTTCCTGCGAAAGTCCGTGCTCTGGGGTCTATGTCATAGCAAAAGGAAGCCCTTGGCAGGGCACGGCAGGAACGAGGGGGACCCCCTGGCTCTTCTGCCGTTTTCAGATGACCGAAGGGTACTCAGCAGGGGTTCTTGAAGCAGCTGCAGAGCACGTCTTGGTCGAGCCGCGGGTTTCGCGTCTCGCCGAAGAGCCTGTGCAGCCGGAGGAGATGGTATCTGCCCTCTCTCGGCTCCCGTACTGCTGGCCCGAAGACTGGCTGCAATTCCGCGAGTTCGACTTTGTCGCCACGGGCGAAAAAGCGCGAGTCGCTACCCGGAAGGCGCAGGCAGACGCCGAAAAAGCCTCTGCAGAGAAGGCGAAGCGAGCGAAGAACTAAGTGGAGAACTCATCTGCCGTCGTTCCCGAAGCACAAACGAAAGCACGCATAGAGAGGCTAACACGCCCGCGCTTGTGACCGGGCGCGCGCCCATTGAAACCACTGCGAAATCGGCCGCACTCCGGATGCGAGCGGCATCGAAGAGGAAACACATCTGAGGGAAGCAGCCGGACGACTCACAGAGGGGCCGACACGTCGGTCCGACCAGCAAAAGGGCAACTGGATATGTGCATCCAGCTGGATGTTGTTTTGTACGCGTGAGTGGAAAGGGCCTACAGACTCGGGAACTCCGATAACTCCCGTCACCCAAGTGTCTGGAACCTCGATGGCGCCTGGGAAGTGTCGTCGAATGATTCGAGCTATTTCCTAATGCACCCATCTGTATCGCTACATTATATCAGTATATGTGTAGCCGTAGAACCGATCACCGACGTGCAGGTAACTGCCGATGCTGGTGTACCCTGCGTGGGGACTGAACGAACTCAAATTCGCGCCAGTCACTACTACACGCGGATAGAGCGTGGAACAGGCGGACTGTAGATCTTGCAGTTTTGACGGTGCCCGGCCTTGCAGCGGCCGTGGTGCACTCCCGGCGCCACTTCAGCGGGGCCGGGGTACCCCCACGATATATAGACAGATACGCTCCGTGACTATTAAATGGATGCACCGTCAAACGACAACCTTTCCTCCGCATATTGTGAGGGACGCGAAGTGCGAGAGGAACGCGTAGATAAACCACGGCGGTGTACGCTACGGCAGAGGGGGAACTCCGCCGGTCGATCGGCACGAGACATCCATCCTACCCTGGCCCCCCCGTCCACCAAAGAGAACGCTCATTATCACCGCACTCACCTAGAGATGGCTGCGATGTTGAAGAATCTTCACCGACTGCAGCAAGAAAGGCGAGGTACCCTAGAGTCACCGGGCGTTCTGAACGTGTTCACATGGTACGGCTTTTCAGCGTGTCAACCAGGAACAGCCCCTGTCTCGATTCGAACAAGAACGCTAGCGGGAACGTAGGACCCAGTTTTGTCTACTGCCGACGTCCTGTCTGAAGGCTTTTCGCCTCGTCATCGCATCGCATTCCTGCGACTTCAGCCTCAGTTGTCTATGTTAGACACCAGAAGGGCTTACTCGCATCTAACCGCTACCCCCATTCCTCCCTGCTCAAGAAAGGCTGGCTCTCTCGTGTCTGTTTCTCAAAAGATACCTCGTGGACTGCTCTGCGACTGTTTCCAGTAATGACGACTACGGGTTTAAAGGGTGTCTACCCGCGCATGAATGAAAAAACTTGTAATGGGGCCGCGGTTACCTTCCCCCTGTGTCCCCTTCCGATAGGTATAAGTGCATGCAGACCGCCTCAGCTGCGCTCTCAGGTTTGCTGCGCGTGGGTCGGCTGGGGGTGGTTTCCTTCAATAGGGGAGGCAAAAGCGTGTTGCAGTTCCTGCGCTGTCCTCAAGGGGCGGAGTCTCGCCCGTCGGGCGTCTGCTTTTTACCTACCTTTTCTTGCCGTTCGCAGTGCAGCGTAGATCCTCTGGAAGGTGGGCTCTGGCGTGTATCGTTGCTGTCCTTCCTTTGTCCCATCTCCAATTGTATCGCTCTTCCACCTTTGTTTCCGCATTTTTTTGTAAACTGCCAGACCTCTTTGTGTTCTCTGTCTCTCGTCTCCGCTTCGTTCCTTCGGCCGACCAACGCGCTGTCCGCGTTTTTGGCGGCTTCCGTAGAAAACAACGACCCAGAGGAGAGAGTTCCTCTCGACTTCAGCCTTTCGCACTGTTCTTAGTTCTCCTTTCGGAGATATTGTGCCGGCGTCGACAACATGGTGGTAAGTCTTCTGTCTTCGCTCTCTCAAGACAGAAAACGCGTCTGCGAGGCGAAGGGCGTCGCAAGCAGTCTCTTCTGAGCGTTTCATGTCATCGTGAGGACTGTGATTCGCTCCGGCCTGAGGAGAGAAGAGGATGGGCGGTTTCTAAGGGAGAGCCAGGTCTGCACGTGTCTGCCACGCGTCGTTTCCCGCCGCTCTCTTCCTCTCGCACGCCAGACGGCACACCCTGCGAGGCGGCAACGCGTCAGAGGTCTTCGTGACTTGTTGCTTTCTCCTGAGAACGGGCAGGTATTTGTCCCCACTGTGCAATTTTTATTGTTTCACAGCCACCCGTCAAGCCTGCACAAGGCGGGCGGCAGTCTGTGGGCGCGGATGCTGTTGAACGACGGGATGGAGTTGTGCTCTGAAGGATCTGATTTCCCCTTTCACTCTGCATATTCCATGCGTAGCCGTGTCACATCCTGTTTTTCGGTGTAATGGTCTTGACCCCCCCTGGACATGGATGTGCAGAAGCGTCGATGTTCTCGTGCAGTGGTTGACGTCGGCTGGGACCACTGTTGGCGAGGCTCTCAAAGCCAAATTTCTTGTCATTCATTGGATCTCGGATTGGTTCGCGACACCGCTGGAGCCTGTGTACATCATATCGGGATTTCCGCCCCTCCCGCGCATCGCGGGCGTCGGCGCCGCTGTGGAGCCTTTTCGGTCAACTAACAGGAGCGTCAGCTTCGCACGTTTGTGTGTCTGCGTGCGTCGTCGCGGTTCACGTGGCGCAGCGCAGGGCCTCTCAGGAGGCTTTGCGGAGACTCAGACTTTACGAGTGGAGTGTCGGCTCTGCGTGTGCGGTTGCGCTTCGCAGTCCTGCCGGTGTGTTCCATGCAGACTAGAATCAAGAAGGCGACTACGAAAGGGATTGTCTTGATATTCGTACTACTTGTACGCAAGTGTTGGTTTCCAAATATACGCTGGATACCAATGTCTTTAAAACCGGCTCTGCGTGCGTCATTGCGCTTTTCAGGGAACGAATGCTCCATCTGCTCAGGCCTGTGTTCAGCAGGTCGGCGGCGCCCGCACCTCCGTCCCTCGGTAGGCCCTTTTTGGACGGGGCGCCACTCAGAGCGGTTGCGTGGTGAAAATCGATCGTTTTTGACTCGTGAGAGATGCACGGGTCATTCCTTGTGCTGCTCGCGCCTCGTGGTGAATTTGAATCGCTGAAGTTCAAGGATACCCCCCCCCCCTCCCTCCCCCTGTTTGGGCCTGCACGAAATTCTGGGGTCACGGGGTGTTCGCTTCGAGCTTGGGCGTACGGGCAGTGGATCTCGTCCTCAAGCGAGTGTGTGTGGTTCGCGAGTCGCTGCGCGCGCGCCTCTCCCCCACCGTTAAAGCAGAAATTCTTCGCTGTGCATGTTTGCGTCGGGTTTTCAGACGCAGAGCGGTGGCTGGCAGCGGCGCGACCAGCTCGAGTACTCAACGCCCCCGAGCTGCCGGGCCAGCGTCTTCTCAGGGAATTCTAAAGTTCTACAGCGAAGACACACCCGGTCTGAAATTGTAAGTGGGACGAGGGCTGCATGCGCGGCAAGTGCTGTGCGAGGGGTCAGACAGGTATGCCGTGGAAGACACAGGTGCAGTAGCTGTTTCTGTAGAGACACGCACACAGGCGGAATGTCTTTTCGGTGATTTCGGGAAGAGCTGACCGACGGCGCATGTTGGCCTTCGTGCCGGAGGCTCAGTGGACGGCGACTAGGGTTTAGGGTTGCTGATCAAGTTGTCTTTTCAGGGAGTGCTGAGCTGTTTGACAGGATTTTACTCTGAAGTGGACGTCTTCATGCGGGCACGGACGATGGATATCCGTTTGTATGCATGTGTATTCTTCGCAGGGGCCCGCAAACTGTTTTGATCATGACGCTCTGCTTCATGGCTTCCGTCGTTCTCCTCCACATTGTCGGCAAATTCCGTCAAACGTACGGCGGCGAGAACTAAATGGTTTCCGACTCTGATTGCTCGTTTGTGTATTCTCCCTCTCTAGCCTCCGTGTTGACGTTTTTTCTGGGTTTTTTGTCTCGCCTCTTCCAGTTCCTGCGGGCGTGCACGCGGTGCAGCGGACTCGTTTGTTGAGCGGCCTCCAGAAGAGGCCTGAAAACGGAAAGGAGAAAACTGGATCTGCATGCAACTAAACCGAGCCACATCGGAGGTGCCCTGTTGAAACCAGAAGGGTTTTACAGAAGGAAGGCGCAGCCATTCGAGACATCTTTTCGCGCGAGCTCGTGGAACGTGTCACTGTAGGATCGCCAGCAAGATTGCCGGCGTTCGCACAGGAGACGGAACGAAGCGCGGGTACACGCTGCTCTATCGAGCTCGGGAAAAATATTGAGGGGCTCTCGAACGCCTAGACGGTCTTTATGGCGAGGCGCAGGTAGTGTGCATTGGCACATCGGTACGACGGACGCGCGGCTGAGTCACAGCGTCTGCCAGCAGAGTCAACGAGTGAAGCTACAGTTCTAGACCGTTCTCTGCTCAGTCCGCAGGCACAAGGACTTTGTCAGTTCGATGTACGTGGGTAGCGGCAGAGTTGGAATGTCATTGGGATTCGGGCTCTGCCATAGAGGGCAGCTCTGCAGCCCGTCCTTTGTTACTAAAGGCGCACGCCGCAAGACACCAGCTCCGCCACTGGCGACGATGGATTGCTTCGCAGACCTTTCCAGTCGCCTTGCCGCGCCGCCTACGTACGGATATAAGTAAAGGCTGCGTGGTACTTGATACCCTTACGTGACTAAGCTCATCTGGGAGACGCGTAATTTGGTGTGTGATTGTTTGTCTAGACCCTATTCGCGTATATAGGAGTTAAGTGTGATGAGACACCCAAGCATGTCTATTCGGGTGCTGAGCGGTCCGAGCCAGGCACAGGACAAGTGCGGAGGACTAAGTACCCTCGTGGTTTGGACTACACACTCTGAACAGGATAATGTGGCGACATGCCGTTGCATGTGGCCTACTTTCGAGGGAGAAAAGCTCCACCTGACGTCTTGAGAGGCCTGCGAGACCCAGCCGGAGCGTTTTTCGTGCAACTCTTTGCCAGAGAGAATCCCAAGGCAGGAAGAGAATGCGAGGGTTGCGGCCTCGATTTAGCCACGAACTTGGCTCTAGGATATACAGCGAAGGAGGGCAGGATGACCCAACAACAGCTACATACGAGTGTCAGCGTAAATGAGGGGTGACCGGAACTTCACGGTTACCGTCTTCCCCCCCCACGCCATCCATCAGACAGTGAACCTACGAATACTAGCACGTGCCGTCGGACACATGTTTTACAATGTTGGGCTCTGCTGCAAACTCTCTGAGCCTACCCAAACAGCATCCTCTGTTCCGTCTGATAGGAAAAGGATAAGCTTCTGCCATCTGTGTACTGCTAGTTCGAGTCGAATTAGCATGCTCTATCCCCGTATTCTCTCTTCTCGACGAATGCTAATTTCCGCTGCTGTACGCGCTTCTGCATCACCCTCGCATCAATGGAGCGTTCGGTTCTGCTCGCGACTCCGGCTGTCACTTCTATTTCTTCTCGTCTTTTTTCTCGCCGTCCTTGTCATCTTTGTCTACTGTCTTCAGCGTTCTGTAGTAGCGGAGCCACTGCTCGTAAACATCGTCCGTGACCTCCACTTCAAGTTTAACCAGCTGAGAGCAGTTGGCATAAAAAGAGCTCCAAGCAGTAGCCGCAGGATGATTTCAAGAACCTATCAGGTTCCCCTGTGGAGCGTTGCTCTGAAAGCCATCCCACCTCTAGCTATTTCTTATTCGCCGCCGCTGCGCACCCATTAGTGGTTGCGGGCGTTCCGCGAGAGTGAAGCATTGTCGCGTTCACCGGTTTCTATCCGCTGTCTAAGATTCCATGTTTGTCTGCGCTCCTCCTAATTCCGCTAGTGCCCCTCCAGCCAGCCTTCGCGCTGACACGGTTGAGTTCGCCTTGGGCTACCATATCTGGTGTCTCCGTCGCATCCACAGACGCAAAAGAGCACAACTGCCACGGATGCATGACGCACAGAGCTTTGCACCACAGTGGTGCGGTTCATGTTGCAACGTGTATACGTTCTCCCGGTGCTTCTGTGCTAACCGCACCACTGCCTAGCTTAGATGCTCCAAATAAGCCTCGATGTTGCCTGCGTACCTTGGTCACAAACTTCTCGTCTGCTGTCGTGAGACGCGCCTCCACGGGCTTCGAGTAGCAGTCCTCAAGGAACGGCATGAAGGCTTTGCATGTGCACGTGCTGTCTGAGGACGCGTCCACCTCCTCCGCGAGCCTGGACAATCGACAACACCAAATCTGACCGTATATCTCTCTTGTGGAGGCGCATCCCGCATGGGTATCCCTCATCCTCTCCAAATACATATACATATATACATATATATGACAGATCACGCCTGCGACCACAGACGTCTCAGTGCATCGGAAGCGGCACAACCTAAGAGCACCGAGCAGTAGAGGGCTCCTGCCGGCCCACAGCGCGACAGCTTGCCGTTCTGGCCACATCGCCTTGCGTATTTACACCGAATCCGTATATGCCGATGCGCGCCTCTGCGCTCCTTTTAGCCAAGGGAGAACGAAGCGCAAGTCCAAGCAGCATGACACGCTGCTCTCTTCGATGCATCCGGCTGCTACCTTTTGCAGTTTTGCCCTTGAAGCACGAACAAGAGACGATTCGTGTTGGGGTTCTCCTCTGGCTTGCAGAAGGCGCCGACCCTAAAAGACAACAGAGATACTCCGCAGGAGAGAACGCTGGACAGAATGAAAACCTGGCAACTCTCGCACGTGCTAGGAACCACCAGCCATTGCAGCGCGCATGCTGACACGCACATACAGGCAGACACATCATATATATATATATATACATATGCATGCTCAAAGGAAGACAATTCCAGCGAGATACTGCCTGCACCGCGTATGTACTACGCGGCGCCACATCCACTCTTTCTGCAGAGTCTCACACGAGATTCCGAACTCCCAGCGGAAACACACACACAATACAGTCCGCTGTCTCACATGTCGAAGCTATAGCCAGTCCATTTGGGAGCCGCATAGCGTCTGGAATCGTAAGCGGCCCCACCACTGCACGTGCTTGAATGCTGTTCGGTGTGCATGGCGTGCGTCACTGGCGCATGAAGCCATGTAGATGACCGCGCTGAGATGCGACCATTCAGAGACCTACACCACTCAAGCGTATCACTATTGCTTACCACACTTTGCCGTACACAAATTCTTGCTCGTCCGACTGCAGCTTCAGCATCGTCACTGGGTCCTTGGGAGGAAAGTAGGCAGTGAAAATGCGTTTCCCCCCTTCGGCCCTCATGTGAACAGGCGCCTCTACTCGGCTACCTGAACGCCACGCAGAGCGGAAAAGAACGACAGGCCATCCTCCTCACAACACAAGACACAGATCCGTGCTCCGCAAACATGGGTACGAGTGCTTACATGTGCATGCAACCCTAGTGCTCCTTCTCCCAAAGCACGGCTGTCGTGTCCTTCATCGACGTGTTTATTGCGGGCAGGCCTTACTTCTCGTTTGCCCCTATTTGATTTTCCGAGTTCTGCTGTCTGCTTGCCAGCCTGCTTCTGTCAGCCACCTAAGTCCTCTTCGCCTCTCCCTCTTCCGCTCTCTTTTTGTAGCTCCCTCTTCGCTAGCTCCTTCCTCCTCTTCTCTGCTTCTATCTCTCTTACCCTTTGTTTTCCGTTGAAGCCCATCGTTGTCCACAACGAAAACCCGGCAGTAGCCGACGAAGGGAAGGAGGTCCTGAGCACCCCCTTTTTCCAGAAGCTCCATCCTGGACAAGAAATATTGACTCAAAGGAGACAATAAAATGAACACATCCTCACACGAACGAAAAAAGGGCCAAGGGCGCGCATGTTCCTGGCCAGAAACGATGTCCCGCGGGCCTGCATCTCTACACAGCGGGATGACTCATATCAGAGCTTTCACATACATGCAACTTTGCTTGGAGCAAGGCAGGCAGAGGAAAACGACTGGAGAGCTGAACTCCACTACTCACGTTATTGGCACAGGGAGGAAGAAAACCCACGCCTACCGAAAAAGACTAAACCTCCTCACCTGGATGTTGTTCGGCTTCCGCGTAAGCTTTTACGTTTGCTTTGCCGTTGAACCACGACGCCCGAGACTCTACTACGATAAAAGATATTTTGGGCAGCTTTTTCTCGATACTAAACACGCTAGATAAGGCCACACGATGACGGGTTCTCGCGTCGACGCTACACACCCTGTAACGGCGGGCAACGGTGCGCGCGGAGAACTAGCTCCGGGTAGCGGGCGCAATTTCACCTGCTTTCTCCGCCGTGCGGAATTCGCCAACGCAGCAACGAACTATGTGCAAGAGATGAGGGTATCGTCCACACTTATTCGAGGACTTTTAAACAATGCGGTGTCTCTTGACCGGAGGCCGGTACCCTCTGGGGAGGCCGTCGGCAGCAGTACCTGCACGGCTGCCCTCATCAGCGCCCGAAGCGCCGACGCGGGTTCCATCGGGTTTCGATACACGCACCCTGGTCCAGACGAAATTGAAGTCCACAACGGAGAATATTGTACACCCCTGAAGAAGGCGAAATGAGTCGGTAGCGTGTACTTTTTGTGAGTAGACATGCATCGAACGTTGTCAGGAAAGCATCACAGACTTCAATCTAACGCGCTGTTACCAGCACACAGACGTATGTGTTCGACCGCGTAGCACGACCTGAATTGGGCGGCGAGATAAACCGAGTTCACGCCAACGATTTCCACGCAGAATCCCCCAGCGCATCATGGTGAAGAGACCCGACTCCCTGTTTATTTGTTCATCTGCCGCTTGCGGACTTTCTTCCTTAGTTTGTGTGGACTACCGTCAAGCATAAACCCAGCACCGGGGCGTGTTGGCCTCTGCCCTGCAACGGATATTATTGACACCCTAGCCTTACCAACGCCCCTGCCTAGTCCCTTCGAGCGTCCTTCGGGAACATAAGTGAAAAGTACGAAGTTCTGAAAACGAGCTTCACTGGATCGCGCTCTCGTTACCCATTCGCTCATCTGGCACTCTGTCGCAGAACCTCTCCCCCCTGGCAATCTTCGTGTCTCACACACTTTTTGAAAAACCACGCACCTCACTTCTTCAACTGAAGTGTGTCGCATCCCGGCAGCATTCATATGCGGAACAGCCAATACGCCTATCCTAGCGTGAGGGCGGCGAACATGTTCTGATATTAGCATTGAACCGTCAAACTCACTCGGTACCTTAGAAGCCGCACAAGCGACAATACATGCTCATCAGAGAGATAACAAGAGCAGGGTCGCTGCCGCCGGACAACTTTCAGAGCCGAACGTTCGCGTCGATAGACGCCTGCACCTAATAGGCGCATCTGTCGCATCGGCGGCGAGTAAAGGATGGAGGTTGACTTGAAAGTACTGTTTTCAACTGTATTTCGGTTATCTAATTCTGGAGCAGCGATAGAGCAGCGCTCCACCAAAAAGGACCGATGAATTGTTATCAAAGCATAACCGCTATATCATGCTTTTTCTGTGGAGTAGATACTACGAGTTGGACTGCCGGCTTAGGCATTGACATGTGTCGTCCAGTCTCCTGTTTTTCATGACCACCGCGCTGAGCGCATGATGCAAGCCAGCAAGCTCATTTATTAGTATTCTGTGAAATGTCTCGTGTAAGAACTGAGCCATAGTGGACCGATGCGGTACAACTTTTGCTCAACCCAGGGGAAATGCCTGCCAGGCCTTCCCCCGTGCATGCGGTGTCCCAGGCCTCAGCAACCGTCTTCTTAAGGCCGTCATGCGCAGACGTCGTAAGAAGTTAGCGTCCGAGCCTCCCGCAGGACGACCAACTGTTCTACGCCGTCAAACGCAAATCACAGAAAACTCCGCAGTACAGAAGTCGGCAGGGGGCCTCCAGGCTTCATTAGTGCTTGCCCCCGGTTAGTTACGCTACGAGCGACCAGTATATCTCACACAAATCATTCTCGGGAGTCTGTGCGTAGGAGCGAATTTCCTGGATCGGCGCTGATGATCCATTTCAGCGACTCACTACGTTTCCGCTCTCCCGCACGCGTGCATGCCCCACGGGTGGGGTCTGACAACATCACTGTGTATACTCGGGAGACGAGTGATGAGTAGACCTGTACCGTGATCGTATGACACGTAGCGTAACCTCTGAAGAATGACCATTTCTTTCCAGCGTAGCGGGCATGCCCCTCTCACAGTGACGGTCCATTTCTAGCTGCAGTCCGATCGTCAGCATGAAAAAAAAACACAGGTACCTACTTGGTTCCGCTCTGTAACTGCCGCACTCGACGCGGCCCTGAAACCCTCTGAGAAGCTTATTCGTGCCCGCACAGTGCCTGCGGGGGGCCACGCATAGGATGCATGACTGAAGGATCTGCCTTCTACCAAACGCTTCGTGACGCCATAGTCGCTGAAAACACGTGTGAGCAACTACTCACGGCAAGCTGTAATTTGCCAGTAGGAAATACCTTGTGTCCCATTTGTCGCTAGGTCACCCTGCATGCCACAGCACAGTGCTGAGTTAGCTCCTATGACACACCAGATTTGCTACCCCCTGTTCCATAATCCCCCTTCCGCTAGACCGGCCTCTGCAAGGCCAATTTTCCTGCTCTCGTGCTCTAGTCTGGTTCACGTGATGGGATCTAACTCCACTACAGGCACCCGTGTTGCTCACGTAACATGTGTCTCTCTAACCCACGATGCCGCCAAGTCTTCGGGGAACGAAGCGTATTGCCCGATGAGTTCACAGCACCATTGCGCAAGGAGGCTCCTCACCCCGTTCGGCCGCCTTCATGGCTGAGGCTCACCACCGACAACCGTATCACTCAAACCTCCGCACGCCGCAGGAGGAGTTACGCCAGTTGCAGGACAGGGGGATATTGGCTAACACCTGCCTTCCGGCCGAAATGCGCTTTCTCCAATGGCACCACCGTTTGGGAGTCCGACATGGACGAAAGGGAACTGTGCAAGGCGCACAACTCTTTGCATCTCAAAGCAAAGCGCCCCGGCACTTCGCCACACTCTTTTGCAACAGACGGGCATAAACCGAGTCGCCCGTCTCCTCCCTTTCAGTGCTCTCGACCCCGGAACGGTGCTGCCGCGGAAGAGTGGATGATGCCGCCGCGGGGGGCGTCTCTCCTGGCATCCCCACAGCCCTAGTGGAGTCAATGGGGACAGACAGGTAGCACGACATGATGCTCGGGGTAGTATGCGATGACACGAGACAGACATTCACCGGCGATGAATTTGTGCTAGTCCTTCCTGCGGCAATATTGAGGTGTTGCCGAGAGGTACCTGCACAAGAGGCTCACCTCCACCCGACACAATTATGCGAGCGGCACGTATACTCTTCGAAGGAATGAAGGCGCCTATTCGCTACTGATCCCTGATAACAAAAGCATCGCCTCCGTGTCTCAGCATTGGCTGTTCTGAAGTTTTTTCCGCTGGTGCGCGTGTTTGCAGCCAGATGTGGACAGACTTTCGTTCTTAGCAGACTGCCCGCAACAGGGATACGTGCGGATACGCAGCGGAGCGGCTCTCGGGAAGAAACAATTCAGATCCTCGTCTTCAGAGGCTGGGCCACCATTCGGCATAAGGAAGATCTGGCACTGTGGCGCGCTGCCCGGCATTCTGCTGCTGCGCCGCCCCTTGTGTGGGTCAAGAACGCGTTATTCAGTTGGTCGCTTCAGTTGATGCAACCACTGCCTAGTTGCAAGGATGAGCTATGAAAGCGACGCCTTCCCTCAGGCCTTACGCGATCTAGAGGGTGCCTTTACTTGCGACATCGGGAACCGCGTGTCAACCAATGTGGGGAAGAGGCAGGCATACGTGCGTCGGGCAAACGGCCGCCAATAGGTACGGCAGCTTTGAGCTCGTTTTCCAGTCTAGCGAGGCGGGTGCCTGTCCTGACGATGGTCGACCATCCGAATCATAAAGGCCCAAGCTGAGAACCCCCAGGGAATCCGCAAGGAGGTCAGAGCAGAACCGGCAGTTGATCCGCGAGTCACAGATTCGGGAGGAGGGCGCCGGGACAACGCGCACTGCAACTCACCGCGGCTGGGACTGCGGACCACGCCCAGGGCTCGACCACTGAAGGAATACATCCTCCCTCTGCCGACGTTTTTACTCTTCAGCGGCACGGCATGATTTACTTGGTGAACTCCCTCAGCACTTATTGCGTCCGACTTCAGGGCATCTCCCTGCGGCAATCGGCCACTTATTCGGTACCCCCCCCATGCCGACATCCAGGTCAAAAGAGCCACTGCTTCGCATGGTTCTGTTGGGAGCAGCCTTTGCCGTCCTCCTCCATTTGACTCGCGAGGACTTACTTCCCAGCCCGCCGTTCGACATTAAAGAGAATGTGACCAGCGTGCGTGGTTGCCTTCGTATTGCCTCGTCGGCGCGGGTCCCCTCGATTTCGGTCTCTGGGGAAAGGCGCTGTGTGTCGTTTGGCGGCTGCGCAGCATAATACGAGTCACACTGCAAGCCTAAAAAACATACCCTTGAAGAAATGAACCGCTTTGCCTAAAGCACTGCTAAACAGTTGCCCTCGTATACACAGTATCACGCACGTATGTATATGTATATGTATATATATATATATATATATATATATATATATATATATATATATATATATATATATATATATATATACGCATAAATCTGTACGCATGGATATAAAGCCGTACGTACGGTAGAGCCATCTATCTACATCAACATATTTATACATAGGAAGTAATGCCGAACGAACACACGGCGGCCTAATGCAACAGATCTGTATCAATTGTCTGCTCGGGTACACGAACCTTACTGATACCTGCTGTACCTTTTGCACCGCTGCGATCGGCGTGCGCACTCCAGTCCTATGCGATGGTACGCTTTGTAAACGTGCAAGGACTGATCCGCGAGAGGATTACACAGGAACATCTTTGGCGGCTTCATGCTAACACAATTGCTTTAATACACTCGCTTGGACTGTTTAACTGAACGTCTGTTTGAGTTTTGTGGTGTCCACGAAAATTGTCAAACGACGAGATAGCCATTCGGCAGTGTCACTCTTTTGTCTTTTAATTATGCTATGTGGCAGGTCCGCAAAGACGAGCCCAAGCCTCAGTGGCGCCTCAAAAGCCCTTTCATACGCGGGAGGGGGGGGGGCGGGGGGGGGGGGGAAGAGTTAAGGCAGTGGTATACACAGAAAACGGAGGACAACAGGGGGAGAGGGAGGGAATCAGATGCACTGCCACAGCACTAAATAAATACTACTGCAGACGGACATGGACAGCTACCCGAGGACGGTCGACACTTCGATTAGAAGTTGATCATGGTGCCCATAATGTGTGAAATCGGCGATTCCTTTTCTTCTCAAACATAACGACACTGGACCCTTTCCCGCGACCACCATTCCTCGAAGGACGCGTGAGCGCACACTAGCCGCACGACCGTCTTCGTGCGGCACGACCCCCCGGGCCAGGTTGATACTCGACCCCTCGTCGTCTTTGTGCGCTCAGGCTACACGCACAGGAACCCAAACGCGATTCTTGTGCCCGCAGCGATGTGTGCGGCAGTTCTTGTAATACCTTGCGTTCCTAACTTCACAAGCGAGCAGAAGCGCTGCCGGGAGTGCGTTGTCACAAGGGAAGCAAATGCCAATATCCCCTGACCGTCTTCCTCTAACGCGTAAACTGGGACGGCAGCCCAGATGCGACCTGCCCGCGCACAAGGGGTGGTAACCGCGTGCATGTTCAATATTGGCGCCCTTCATACGAAGACGCGCCGTCACAGAGCTAGATGATCCAGATATCCGAATCTGAATTGTAGTCGCACATCGGGTTTGCGGTGGGCCGTAATAAACAAACCAGGAAGACCAGCATGCCTTTGCAGGGACGGAGTGAGTAGCTTGCGTACGTAGACCCACAGGTTCTTCAGTGAGCGTTCCTCCCGCCCCGAATGCACAGCCATCCTCCTATCTAGAAGGAGAGGTTAATCTCGTATGACAGCCGAAAGATACCCACTCGTAGCCACCGCACAGGCAGCCCAGCCACAGGCGCTTGCTGATCGCCCAGTTCTGCAATATTGCCCACTTCCGCAGTCGACCTGTTCTACCGAATGCCGGTGCACGCCGGCCACTAGTGACTACCCCAGAGTTGCTGCACATGAAGGATCGCGAGCACGACACATTGATGACATCCACCAGACAAAAAGAAGACAACTCCCGGATTTCTATGCAGGTTGGGCTCTGCATGCACTTCACACTGGGCTGCGCAAGACGCATATCCAGGTTGCAGGTCAGGCCACTCCACAAACTGTCTCACTCTTGGCGTCTGTGGAGGACGTGGATACACGCTTTTGCTGCGTGGTCCTCAGGAGAGCCGTCACCTGATGACCGGTCTTCGTCTCCGCCAAGCCCCGTCTCAAGAACCATACCCCGCCTCAGAGGGCGGGCGCCTTGCAGGGCGCGCAGAACTACGCAAGGAAATGTTATAGCGGACCCATTGGATACAGTTCTGCGCCCGCATAAGCTCGTACAAAAGCTCGCCCTGCTTCAGCTTTTGATGGAGGAACTGGCGGAAAGTGAGTCGCAACACGTTGAGGACTCTCTCCAGACGTATATGCGCTAACGCGGTATGCAGGAAATTCTTGCCTCGCTTCAAAAGGCGTTGCGCGCAACAGCACAGACTGAATTCAGGCTCAATCACGCTTGGTCACGGGCGCAGTATGGAACGCTACGACGCAAACCGACTACAGAACGTGGCAAAATCAGGGTTGCGGTCGATGCTCTCGTCTCTGCAGCACGGTCATCTTTTGAGCGAGCATCTCTTGCTACTGGCGTAGGGGCAGGGGTAAGGGGTAAACAACCGTCATCCTTGGATGTGGGCCATATGCCACTATACATCCCGGAACCATCTCCAGCATCTGAGGACCTTCTGCGGCTGCGGGAGGTCTATGTCAATCTCCGACATGGGACTAAAACGCGCGGTGGTATTTGTCGAACGGACGAAAACGGCGATCGATTACACACCTGCGACTCCGGCAGTGAGCGGCGGCGCTGTTCGTTGTTTGACACACGTAAAAAAGACAGGTGAATTAAGCTCCCGCCGTATCAAGGGGTGCAGAAGAAATGAGTACTCGTGGAGTGTCGAACTGGCACGTGAAGCCTTGGTACAATAGGGCGGTTATTCGAAATTTTCCAGCAGCTGATTATGCGGATTTCATACACATATGTCTGCTGCCCATTTCGCTACGTTTCCACAGGTGATCAGCACTGTTTTAAAAAAGCAACAACCTGACTCTATCCTTCCAAGTGCCCTTCTTGGCAGCCCGTGCCTGACACTACCCTTCCAAGTGCCCTTCCTGTCAGCGTGTGCGAGATTTATATGAGCATGAAAGTGTGTCCTCGCGTGCTCACCCCGGACTATGGCAGTAGCATGGATACCGTGCAAAATACTGCCACGGGTATTCAGAGGAGAGAACCAACTTACTAGAAAAACAAAAAATTAAAGTATAATTATGGGCTCAAAGAAAATCAAACTAAAAAGTATGACAATACGGAGAATACCGCCAACTCGGCAATTCACAGCATCGGCACGCCGGTCAAGCATCGGACGGAGGTCTTCGCACAGTAGGCTGGTGTGATTTACCGTGCGTTTCAGGCCTCCCTGGGGCTGACGATACCGTTAAGCTGCACGATACGCCACAAGGACCGCGCCCCCGCTCTGCCCGTCTTTCGTTTACAGCGGACTCGACGACTGCTTCTGCGGCGTTGCCTGCCGCGACTACCGGAGACGACCAACGGGGTTCTACTCAAAAGCGTCCTCAACATGTGGGCTTCTCTGACAGCAACGATGAGGAGAATCAACCTACTGTGGGAGCGTCCGCGGGGAACGTGACGGGAACATACGTACGGGTGCCGGACGAGGCAGCGAGTGACTGACCAGTCCAGAAGAATTCGACAGCGGCGGCGAATTCCTTTGGTAGGCTGAGGGGTGAAAAACCGAAACCAGCTGAGGCCACACAGATGATGAATCGGCCCCGCCGGACGCTCCATGACTGTGAGGACACAGCAACGGAAAGTCTGACGGAGGTCAAAGGCAGCAGAGAGCCATCTGCCATCGATACTAAGGGTGCTGTGACCGCTGCAGCGACAACGCATGGAGCAGACGTGGACGAGGCCTGATACGAGCCCCAAAGCGAGCAGCATGGGTTGTCAAGCGAACGTTGGTATCTTACAAGCACTCTTCCGAAGCTGACGCCGTCTGTGGCAGCCCTCCCATTTGTCCCAGGGTTGAGAGGTCAAACAAGATGTTGCCGAGATGATGGAGTGGAGTCGCCAGAAGGCGGGAAGGGGGTTGGCTTCAGTATCCATGAGCCCTCAGCTGAGTATGAAGACATTGCGGCGCTGCGGGATTTGGTGTTGCAACTCAATCGACAGCTTGGAGCTGGTGAGCGACTCGAACAAAAGTCGCCTGCCCGGGGCCACTACAAGCGAATAGCAAGGAAGTTAATATAAACCACACCAGATGTATCTGTGCATGCTTCAGCAGTCTCTAGACCAGCAAAGAGTATACCTTCAACGAGATGACTTGCAAAGCTGAGGTGCGAAGGTGCGTGGTGTACCGTACAACGTGGCAGAGGGATGGAAAACAAAGACCAGGTCGTCCGACGCTATACGTAGAGGTTTGCGTGAGTGGGCAACGACATTCCATTGCAGCGTCAGCGTCATCGGGGGAACCGATTTGGAGAATAGACACCGTTGAAGCGATCGAGAACTGAGATGACATCACGCATAATCAATGTGCGCGTAAGTAAACATGGTTCGGGCATGCTCAGGAATCCTTCGTCATGTTCTGCGGGTACGGCGCTTCGCTTTTTTACCACGCTATTCAAGTCTGCTGGGGGGGGGGGGGGGTGGGGGGGCACGGCGGGCAGCGCCGAAGAGGCGCAATGTCAGTGGACCGAGACTGGTGAGGTGCATGGCGGAACCCAGGAGAACCCACATATTCGTTGAGGTGGCCGGACCATGGCGTGCTGCGCTCAGGACAGCGATGCTTCCTTCCTCTTTGACGATGTGGACTTTGGAGGCGCGCGACGTGCGAGAGACGACCTGGGAGAAGGCACGTCGGGGCTGCCCGCGAGACGTGCGAGGGCGTCGCCGTTGCCTTGGCTGTCTCTCGCGAAAGATCCCAGCAACCCCGGGGATCGTGGCAAACGCCCTGACAACCGAAAACGGCGCAGATGGACGGAGGCGGAGACGGCTCCCAAACAGACCCGAAGCGACCTGCGTCCTCTGCACGGGCATCTGCGTGCGCTGGAGCGTACCGGGAATAGCATTGCATGAAGCCGCAGGCACCGCGTCGCTGGCTACAAATTGCAGTTCCCCCACTGCGAGCCAAGCATCCAAACCGCTTCCGCCAAAGAAGCGATAGATGCAAACAGCGTTAGCTGGCCTCTCGCCGGACGTCTCACTGAACAGAGAGACAGCGCTGACTCCAGGGGCAGCCCCCGGTTCAACGCTCCAGCTAGCGGGCCCTGTTCCTACGTGTCCGGGCAACTTGGTTACAGCCGGAGCGCGTGCCCCCTGGGAACTCCACCCATGGGGCGGATAGCGTGGCATATCGCAATACGAGCACGTCCATAGGACTCATTCAGCTTCGGCTCTGCACCAGGACGCTGGGCCTGGGGCGGGACGTCCTCAGACTAAGAAGCACTGACACCGTCTCCGTGCTGCATTACGAAGCATCAACCTCACGTCTCCTGACCTGTCACGTGTTACGCGCGCACCAAGACCGATAATCTGTGATGTTCCGAGGGGGGAGGATGATGATGCTGAAACGCGGCATTCCGTGCCGCCCGGCAACGATTGGAGCGGCGCTGTATCTCTACCTTCGTTTGGGGAAACGCATAGGCGTCCCAGGAGTTTACAACAAAGCGCTACCTACTGCATCACTGAGATTCGCTGTTTGACCGTGCTTTCGCGGAAAATGATGCGGTGGCGTCACGTTACGCCTATCCGCATGGCGAGGGTCAGACGAGATACCAGGGTACAACAGGAGATCCGTTTTCATCTAGGGTGTGCGCATCATACAGGATGTGAGGAACCGGCACTCTGAGCAAAACCACGGGGGCCAGGATGGGCGGGCATGCCACTACTTCTATGGCACTCTATCGGAAGTGGCATTGAGTGTCGTCCAAAACTTTTTTTTCCGGTATAGAAGTCAGCTACCGCCGTGTCCTCAAAGCAGCTGCCTTTGTGGCCATCTCATGCGCTTGCGTTGCTCAGTGCTGGACTCACAACAGAGAGATTTCGATGGCATGCGCCGACGCACCATAGCCGATGAGAGTTTTTCCTCCTTGGCCCTAGCCGGCTCCCGTATCCAGTATTCTTGGTCTCTGTAGTTTTTCTGGGGCCGTGCATTTCTTCTTTCTTACTTTGAGCCCCTTTATGTCATGTCATCTGTAGACTTGGAGCATTGGTGTGAGCTGGCTCCTCAGAGAAAGCTCAAGACTTGGACACCCGTTTCCACTGTCCAGTTTCGACTTCGCACGCTCAAGCCGCAGCCGAATTACACTTTTTCGGCTTAAGAAAGGCAACACCCTTTTTACACACTGTAGAAGATGTCTAGGGTCAGGAGGAATGCATCGAGGCTCAATTCAGAAAAGGCGAGGCGACGGCTGTGCGATATCCGTTTCCGCGACTCGTAGCTGAAGGTGCTGTGTAAGCAGCAGAGCCAGAGAAGAGCTACGTGACTCGTGCTTCGCGGCTTCCTGTTCTGGCGAGTGGATGCCCTTTTGGGCTACCCTGTCGCCGCGCGTACCCGTATTCCCTACTTTTGCGCCGTCTGCGCCGCTATACACGATACAGATGTATATCAAAGATTTCTTGACTGCGGGGCGCCCTTCTCCGCAACAGTATCCGGCCCAGATTAGCAGGCTGAGAACCGATAAAGCGTGCCTCGTGCCTGTGCAACGAAAAATAAAACCCTTGAGATGATAGCGTGTTCATCGCAGCCGAAACAACGCTTGTCGAAAACAACGCTTCTTGACAAGCAAGAAGAGAAGCTGCCGCGGTGCACGCCAGCGCGTGAACGCCCAGTTCGTTCGCACACTGGCTCGATGTGGATCACAAGGGTAATGCATGCATTCACCCAGAAAGCGCTGTGCCCTATGGATGAGCACCCCGAACGTTCTGGCGGTGTCCTGTGTAGCGTGGAGTCGATCCAGACTTGGGAAACTACCAACTTGTAAGTTTGTCTCCTTGCTTCCGGCCATTCAATCTCCTACAACCACAGATGATAATTCCAGCAGCGCAGCTTCACGCGGTTGCGGCCGCCGTCGGCCTTCTTTATGACCTTCGTGCAGACCTGCACACTGAGGGCCTCTAGTACGGCCGCCCGTACCCTCTCGCGAAGCCTCCGCGAGGGCGGTAAATCGGGCGGAAACCTCCGCGTGTGCCCCTGAGGAAAAACGGCAAAAGAGTGAAGACACAAGCATCGATCGACTCGGTACGCGGGGCTCCAGACCTACAAACAGCTTCAAAACTGCTAGCGGCTCAGTCTGGCACAATGCCGCGCAGTTTCTGAGCGAACAAGTGGAGCCAACGAGACGTCAAGCCCCTTAAAAGGCACGCGAGAGGCTTCTGCGCCTCTCTCGCCTTCGCGCCGCCTTTCGGAGCCTTCGCCCATGCGTCTGGGTGCCTCCCTGCTCGCTTGGAAGGCAACTGCGGCAGCGTCGCGTTAGCGACCATCCCCAAGCAAGGTGGGAGGGAGGCGACGACCGTCTCGGAAGGCGTACGGAAGCACTGGGCTCCCGGTGTCACAGCACTAAGACGTAGAGACATCTGCGATACTGAGACGACTCCGGGATACTGAAAAACACTAACAGACCCACCCTTGAGAAACACCTGCGACACTGGGAAGGCTCAGGATTCTGAAAAACGAAAAAAACTCAACGCTTGAGACCGCGCTCGCGGTCGCCGGCGCTCTCGGCATGCACACAGCGGGCAGTGCGACAGCCGTCGGCTCCCTCAAGACCACCCTTTCGAGCGTCAGCCGCAAGAGCTGGGATGGCGCACGCGGCCGGCCGGCGCGCACGACCTCATCAACTCCGGTCCTCCGACGCAAACACACCTGCCGCCTCGCCCCATCATCATGCCGGCTCCTGCCATCCGCGCTCCACGCCAGCCGCCCCTTCCGCGGGCAAAGCCAGGGATGTTTTTCCGCTTCGCGACGACCTGCGGCACACACACACCCACCCGCACAGACGCATCTAGCAGATATGCGCAGATTCTCGCGGAGGCAGCGCCAAAGAGAGACGCATCCGCTAAAATCAAGACGCGCAACCCGTGGAGGGATGCAGCATAACCGAGAGCGTTACAGGCACGGTATCCGCGCGCATGCAGACACTCGGCGTGAAGATAAAAATAACGACGTCTACCTCCCACTCCACTCGCAAATACATATACCCAATACTATATGATATATAAATAGATATAAATGCGTATATATATATATGAATACGGTACAGGAGCCAAGAGAGCCAACGCACCGCCTGAAAGTCGGTGCTGTGGCAGCGGGCGGAGCCGCAGCGGACGGGTGGGACCGAGCTGGTCATAGCGGCGCAAGCCCCGTGCGCTGTCAGCATGCCGATGCGCGTGTCTGTTCCCAGTATGGTTGATGGGACGGCCGAAGAAAGGCGTCTTGCAGCTGTCTCCACCCCTAGGTCGCGAGGTGTTAACAGGAACTCAGAAAAGTCCTTGCGAACGCGTCCGCGCACACCCCGCGCCCCAGAGAGAACTGGCAGGAAAGAAGCAAAAACAGAATTTTCCGTACCTTGATCTGACGTTGCTTGAAGACCGTATCCGAAAGCAGAAGCGCGTTCTGGACCGCGGCCTCGCTATTGAACTCGATGTATGCGTACCCTGGCAGAACAACAGCCGCCACTAACTTCCCGGCTAAACACGCTCTTCTTTGAGACGCACTTCCCTTCTCGCCGCTAGCATGATCTCAAAGGACCAGAAGCAGGGGATACAGAAAAAAAAGTCGTGTATAATCCATGCATAGCAGGCCTGAACAGAGTTCAGTCGCGTGAGCCGATCCGCCCCTCCGCGGACAGACGCCAGGCTCCAGGGAACGAGGGCGCTGCGCCCGATGCTGACGGCTGGTCGACACACGAGCGAGACGCCCAGGAGGACCGCGCATGCAAACTGTACCCCATACAGTTCTTTTGAACGGACAGGCGCGCAAACTCACGGAGCAGGCGACTCTTCCGCGTGCGCGACTGCGCGCGACTCAGCGAGGAAGATACTGCCCCTCCCCCCCCCCCCCCCCCCCCCCCCCCCGTTCCCCTCCCCCCACGAGCGCAGCATTCGCTGTTGCATATTGCTTCGCGCGTTCTCGATGTACCTTTCGGATGCCCAGTGTACTTGTCAACCATGATTGTAATTCGATTGATTGTGCCGCACGACTTGAAATGCTCCTGAAGCTCGGCGGGCGTCGAGGAATAATCCACCTGCATGTGCAGAGCAAGAGAGGAGTGCCCACGCGTGGCAGAGGCCCGGAGGACAGAGGGTGACTCAGACGCAGTCCTCGGGCTTTTCTCCTTCCTTCGCTGCTGGTCAGCAGCCCGCGCGCCCTCAAAGCATCACGCGGTCCGCTTTTACAGCACGCGCACATTCGCATGCGCGTCTCTCCCTCATCGAGAGATACGAGTGAACGGTGTACACATACAGCCACAACAACGACAGCGGCAACCAAACTGCGTCGCCCGGGCGTCCCTACCCACAAATATCTATGTACATACATATACATTCAGGTGTGTGCCTAGACAGCAGCTGGAAGCTCGAACACACACATGAATATATATAATAATTACATAAAGATGTGGGTTTTGGAGAGATGGAGGCCGCGTTTGTGGGGACGTCCTTACATTGCCAACGTAAACCGATCGGCGGTCAACTTCGTCTGTGTCCGCTGCGGCGAAGTTCTGCGCGTTGCCAGCCGCTGCGGCGGCATCGCCAGGGCCCCCGGGGCCTCCGGCGTGAGGGCTTCCACTCTGCACCATCGAGTACGCAGCTTCTTCTGTCATGTACTGCGACAGCAAACACACAACACACCTGCCCTCGTCTTGTGCTCCGCCCCACCTCTCAGGTGCAGAACTCTGCGGCCGGGCCTCGCCTCAACCTCCAGAGGCAGGGCTGGACTTCTTTTCGCGGCACTCGTCCGCACTGCCGAAGATACGCGAGGCGCTTCTTTGCATGCGCAGGCAGCGCCTTCGCCTCCTCGCCGCGCTGTCGCGTTGGGTGCGCGCCCCGGCGAGAGAAGAGACAAGGGCAGCTCACCCAGTGGCCTGCGAAGCTGCTCCCCTCTCCTCCCCGTCCCAAAGACCCTGCCTGACTCGCACCCCAGGGGCTGCTCCGGCGATGGCCCAAACAAAAAGCGGCGAGAGAGCAGCCAAGCGGCGAAAGCAGCGAGCGAAGGGCGACAAAGAAAACTCGTGTGCGGTCGACCCGCGGCTGTGGTCCGGAGCCACGCGGACTGCGCCTCTGTGGGGAGCCTGCCTTACGACCCTGAGGGCAGCGAGGCTCACCTGCAGCTTCTGCAGTTCATCCCAGTCGGAGTCCAGACTCTGAACCTGCTCCTCCAGCGCGCGGATGCCCTCTGCAGACAGAGAGACGCATGCGACCGCGGAGACACCGCGGAAGGCGGCCAAGACAGTCCCCAAATGCTTCATTATTGCACTACACTGCCATCTCCTGGACTGCTTAAAACAGCTAAAAGTCTTGAGTTGCATACACACGTCAGCAGTTAAAGATCCACGAAGGAGTCCCGTCCCCTCGGACCAGTTCCACGTCCGCGGCGGGGATCGGCGCCGGCGCCCTCATCCAGCAACGCGCCTTCGCACCTCGAGATGCGGGTTCGCTGTTTCGCGCCGAGTTCCCTGCCTGCGTCCCTTCCCAATGACCAGCGCACGAGCCGAAGCGTCCCGGTGGTCGGAGTGAGGCCTCTCCGACCGGGGCGGAAGGGGGGGAAGAGCGGAGTGCCCTTGGTGCGCGTGGAGACTCACCTGCCCTGGCACCAGCGCCTTCGGCGCCTGCTGCAGCGTCCTGCGAGGGCAGCGACGCCGGCGTCGTTGACGCGGCGTTTGCGGCCGGCGACGTGAAGGAGGAAAAAGACGCACTTTCCTCCTCTCGTTGCGCGCCCTGCGAGAAGCTCGCGCTCTCGCCGTTCGCGTACGAACGCGACGCCGCGGGCGCCGCGCCGCCCTCCTCGCGCCCTTCCGGCGCAGCTGCGGAGGCGCTTGAGCCGAACATCTCGAATGCAGAGGAGGCGCGCGAGACGAAGCGGAGACACGAAGAAGACGCGGAGCGACGGCCTGACCGCGAGCGGTGCACAACCGAGGAGACTCAGACACGCTAAGCGCGAGACGCCGCAACAGGACGCAGCGCAGAGACGAAGTTGCCGAAAGTTGAGAGAAAGCTGCCGCAGAAAGCGAGAGACAGAGGAGGAGACAACGAAGAGGCTCAGAGCGGGACGAGCAGTAGCGCGTGCTCAAGGCCAAGAGAAGGCCGCAATGACAGGCGGAACAAAAAAACGAATTTCAACGCCTCCCGACGCCTAGACTTACACGTGGCTCGCCGGGCGCGGTCGCTGGTAACTGTCGGACGACGCCTTCGGCTGCGGGAGCGGCGCTTCGTTCTGCGTTCTTCGAAGGCCGCACGCAAAGCTCACAGAAAGTCAAATGACCAGAGAAGGGACGGAGGAAATCCCAGAGGGAGAGAGAAGAGACAAGGGCACACCGAAGACAGAACACAGTTCCAGCGTTGACTCGCTCGAGCTCACTCGGCGCGTTGCCGAGGCTGGTCGCAGCGACCTGCGCACGCCGATGCGCAGCGAGGAGAGGAAGGCCGAAAACTGAGGCCTGCAGGAAGCTGAAAGCTGAATCCGTTACAGAACTCCCGCAGCGGTACGCAGAGCCGCACACGCACTCACGAAGAGGGTAACCGAGCACCTCAGGGGCTGGCGGCGGGACGAAGACCTCCGCTGCACAAAAAAAATGAAGCGCTTAAGATGACGCCGACAACCGAGAGAAAGAACAGAGGTAATCTCCCGAATCGTGCGTTAGGCAGAAGAAAAACGCAGCTGGAGCTCTCTGCGGAAGGCGGGCGCCACCGCCGTCAAGGAATGCAGAGTGCAGTGCCCCCGTGCACTTGAGACGAGGGGAACGAAGACTACGCACAAAAGGCGCGCTCGGCAGAGCTTTAGGCTTTCTGCCGAAGGAAGAAGAAAATGCGACACGCGCCGCCCGGCGGAGCTCAAGACCGCAGGAGGGAAGCCACGCTGCCCAGAGGGAGAGACAAATGAAGGCGGGCTGGAGGCACGAGGGACGTCGCCGCGCACCGCATACAGGTGCTTGCAATGGATGCTTTTGAGGATAATCACAAGAAAGGAGAAGAGTCGTTTTCACTGCTGAAACCTCGCGGCTTCCACGGCCATTTGGCCCCCTGTGCGTTCCTTGCGAAAAAACGGGAGAGTCGCGCCGGCGCATGCAGCGGAAAAAACGGCTCGAAGTCCGTGGCTGCGCTTCGCTGCGCTTCGCGCATCTTCTGTGCGTCGGGAGTCTTTCCTCTTCACCGCCGCTCAACACGTCTCCTCGGTACTATTCTTTTCGATTTGCGGCACGTTCCCTTCGCTGTGTCTTTCTTCGCGGTGGCACGGAGGCCAGGTCGCCTGCGTCACCTCAGCAGCGAGCACGAGAGAGAGAGGGACCTCGTCGACCCAGACAGTTTGCGCCGGCGGGGCTTCAGGGAAACTTTGTCACTCGCGGAAGGCCGCGCTCTTGTTTTCCCGCACTTTTCCACCCCTCCTGACGCAGTGAAGCGGGCTTTTCGTCTCGTCGCCGCGCCCGTGCCCTGCCCAGTCGGGAGTTTTGTGGTTTTCCCAGCGTTCCATCCCTCCCCAGGCGACGACTGCCTAGCCGCGCAGCAGATCACCGCACGCGCGTCGACCGACTCGCCCAGCCGAGCGCACCACATGCCTCTCGCGCTCGGAAAGGTCTCCGCGCCGGCGCCGAGACTCCGCAGCCGACGCATGCGTCCGTTTGCACCCGCGAGCATGGGGGCGCGCCCGTGCCGAGTTTGACTGCCGAGATGACTCAACTGCACTCCGCAGCGGCGCCGCGGGCCGCGCAGGCGGCCGCGGGGCCCCAGGTCGGCGAGCAGAGCGTGCGCAGAGACGCAAGACAGGACGGCGAAGGCCTCCTCCACGCCGCCGATGCGGTGGACGCCTTCGAACCTTCCAGCGGCAGGGCGACTGAGGAGAGCGAGCCCGCGCCGCCGGCGTCTGATACGTCTGAGACGCCTTCGCAGCGGGACTCGCCCTCGCTAGCCGAGCCTCTCCCCTCACCGGATGCGCAGGCGTCTTCCGCCGCAGGCAACGCGAGACCCAAGGCGCGGAGCCCCTCGTCGCGGGCCTCGAGACCCCCAGCTGCAGCCGCGGCTGCAGCTCCTCCCCGCGCCGAGGGAGAGTCTTTGCAGCTGCCGCTTGCGCTGCCCTCCTCTGCCTCGCCGGCGTCTCTGCCGGCCTCCTCGCCCTCGTCGCGCGGCTCGGGCGTGCGGCGCGGGCGCTTCACGGCGGCGGAGCGGCTGCGACTGCTGCATGCGCTGGAGGAGCATGCGCCACTGTGGGGCTACGGCTCAGTGAAGGAGGCGGTGATGGATTTATCTGAGCCTGCGCGGCGGGACGCGTCGCGCAGCGCGATTGCGAAGCGCGAGCGGTTCGCCACGCTCGCGCGTTACCTGCCAGAGCGCCCGCCCTCGTCGGTCTACCTCTTCATTCGGCGCACGCTGTGCGTCGCGTTGCAGGTGCGCAAGAAGGGCGCCTGGAGCGAGGAGGAAGTGAAGACGCTGGTTGCGCTCGAGAGCGACTTGCGCACAACCAACCCCGGAGACCGCTTCGCGCGCATCGCGCAGATCCTCAACCGGACGGCCTGCTGCGTCTACGACAAGTGGAAAGAGCTGCAGCCGCGGCTCTTCGCGGTGGAGGAAGAAAAAAGGCAGAAAGCCTCGGCGCAACGCGCCGAGTCGACGCTCGTGCCCAGCGCCGGCGAAGACGCTGAGGCGCACGGGACGTCGCCGCCCCCCGACGGAGAGGAGGAGGAGGAGGCAGGCGCCGCGGCGCAGCCCGAAGGCGAGCGGAAGACGCGCGTGGAGCTGCGGCGCGAGCAGGCGCAGCAGTACGCGTCGCTGCTGGATGCGAACTGTGCGCTGCCCACGACGACTCTGGTCTTGTATCGGCGGCCGACTTCAATCGATTCCTCCGACCTGACGTTTCTTTGGCTGAAAGTCCAGGAGCTCTCGGGGGAGACGCTGCCGGCGTGCGGCGTGAAGTGGCGCCAGCTGCAGACGCGGTTCTTCCCGCAGTCGACTGCGTCGCATCTGCGGCTGCAGTACACCTTCAACGTCGTTCCGCTCGAGTTGGCTCGGCGCATGGGAGTCCCCTCTGCGCTGCCCGTCCTTCTTCGCCGCGCGGTGCGCTGCATGTACCGCCGGCTGAAGCTCGAGACGCAGAAGGCGCAGCAGGAGCTCTGCGAGGCTCTGCGAGACGTCCAGCGCGCCTTCGGTGCGGCGGCCGCGCGGCACAAGGAGACCCTGCTCGGGCTCGAGTCCAGCGCCGCCTCTGGCGAGGACCTCGCGGCGCAGGACTCGCTCGCCGGAGAGGAAGGCCTCAGCGGCTTCGCGGACGTCGACTGCCTGGACATCGCGCCCTACTGCCCGCCGGCGCTGCTCACCTGGGCCTTCCGCCACACTGTGCGGTCGCTGTGCCCGCCGCGCGACTTTGTCTACGACGCGCCCACCGCCAAGGCGGAGAAGAAGGAGAGAGGCAGGCGCCGGGTGCTGAAGCGCGAGAGCGAGGCGGGCGACTCCGACGCAGCGGACGCTGGCTCAGAGACGGAGGCAAAGCAACCGCGATCCACCACCAAGGACTACTCCGCATTCCGCCATCTGCGGTTCGTCCCGGGGCAGCGCCTTGGCCTCGCACAGCAGACGCGGTTGCTCGCCTACCACCTGAAGATGCTTGGCAAACGCGTGAGCCGCAAGCGCGACGAATTCATGTTCCTCAGGGGCGCGCTGCCCTGCGACGAGTTCGCGGCAGCTGTGCGCCGCGCCCTCCGCCGAAAGAGCCGACGCCTCAAGGCCGGCGCCAGCGAGCCAGACGGCGACGCGGAGGAGACCGCGTCGCAGGACGACGAGGCGAGGGAGAGGAGTCGAGAGGCGCGGCGCGGGCGACGCAGAGAAGAGAGGCGCGCGAGGAAGCGGAGAGGCGGGTCGCGCGGCAGACGAGAACCTGAGGAGGGAGAGGAGGAAGGAGAGGACGAAGACGGACGGGGCACCGACGCGGGCTGCTCAGGCTCGTCGCCGTCGGCATCTGAAGGCGAAGAGGAGGACTCCCTAGAAGACCGTCGGCTCGAGGAAGAAGAGCGCGCGAAGGAGGCGACGATGGACGAAGAGGAGAAGAAGATGAAGTGGCTCGCAGAGGAGCGCGAGCTGGGACGTCACGGCGTCCTTTCGCTACTGCGGCGCGAGGGCAAGAAGGAAATCCGCCGCCTGCAGAAATACAACGAAAAATTCTTCACGTTTGGCACGCGACACCACAGCGCCCAGGCGCTTGCCCGGGCGTGGAAAGACGACTTCGAATCCCCGTTTCCGTCCTTCCCGGGGGCCTTTCTCCCCTCTTTTGCGTCCTCACCGGCTCTCCCCCCGCCCTCGCAGCCTCTGGCTGCGGCTTCAGAGGAGAGTCGCGGAGACGCCGATCGCAGGATGGCGCTGTGCGACATCGCGCGAGACGAAGTTGGCGCGCCCGGAGAGGAGACAGGAGGCCAGCAGGCGGGGGGGGCGCAGCGAGCGAGACGGGGCCGGAGGGAGGCGCGGGAGTTAAATGGAGCTCGACTCGCAGAAGGAGAACCTGCGGCGCGCGAGGAAGAGCAACGAGAAGACGCTCCCTCAGAAGGCAGGCGAGGAAAGAAACGAAGAGGCGAGGCAGGCGCTGAGTCGGGCGACACGCGGAAAAGGAAAAAATTGCAGGGAGGAGACGGCGCGCAGAACGGCGCGCCAGAGGCCGAAGCGCGGAGACACCAAACCGCAGTGGGCGCACCCCTGGGCGGAGACCGAAGCGGCGACGCAGGAACGATGCAAAGCGACTCAGAAGACCGCGAGGCAGCGAAACCCGACGCATCCCGCTTACCGAAGAAACGAAAGCAGAAGGTCGCGCGCGAGAGAGAGGAAAGCCGGGAGAGGCGGCCTGAGGAGAGAGAGAGCTGGCGGGAGGCAGACATGGACGAAGTTGAGGGAGCGCAAGCGCCAGAGGACCTCGAATGCGCCGCAGGGAGGGAGGACGCCGCAGAGTCCGAAGCAGGGGAGTGCGGACTTGAAGAGCGTGTAGAGGTCGAGACGCAGGCAAGCGACGCGGGGAGAACCGCAGAAGAAGGCGCGGACGCTGTCCGCGAGGAAGCGGCTGCAGCGCCTCAGCATGCGGGACAGGGGCAGACGGAGGAAGCTCCCAGATGCAGAGGCGAGGAGGAGGCGGTGGGGTCACCCCGTCGCCTGCGCAGAGCCGCGAGCGCCGCGAGTGCCGCGAGCGCCGCGGAGGGAGTGGAAGGCCGCCGCCTCAGCGTGTCTGCCGCAGAGGAGGAAGCAGAGCGAGGTGAGCCAGGCGCCGAGGTGGAGACGCGCAGTGGAGAAGGAGAAGAGGCGGGAGGGCGGGCAGAGGGACCTGCGCGCGCAGGCGATGCGCAGAAGAAGAGAAGAGTTCACAGCAGTGAAGCCGAGAGGGAAGGCGGTCTGGGAGTCGAGGGTGAGTGGCAAGAAGCTGCAGACACGCGTGCGCCGAGCCCACGCAAAGAGCGAGATCGTGGAAGGGAGGAACGCGGGACGCGTGAGAGGTGCACAGAGGCTGAAGAGGCAGTGGAAAATCGGCGCGACGGCAGCGGCGTCCGCGCAGAGTCCAGCCAAGACGACCTGAGCGCGCAACAGCTTGTGAGGGCCACCAGAGAGAAAAAGAGAGAAAAAAAGAGGGAGAAGAAACGCCATCGGCTGCTGTCAAGAGCCCTCGACGCCGATTACGACGCACAGGAGCTCAAGGGAGGAAACGTGGAGAGCTGGGGGGGGGCAGCTGAAGGAGAGGAAGGCGCGCGGCAGCCCGCAGAGGCGGCGGCCTGGGGAGACGGGGCGAGCGAGACACGGAACGAAGCACAAGAAAACGTGCCGCGAGAAGAGAAGAAAAGGAAGAAGGAGAAAAAGAAGCAGAAGATACCCTTGGCTGAGGAGATACCGCAGACGCAATACACGCTTCCTGCTGCGGCCGCGGACTGTCAACGAACCGGCAAGGAAGGAGACACCGACCTTCACGGAGAGAAGGAAGACGCGAAAGCGACTGCAGAAGTCCGGGAGAGAAAGAAAAAGAGGATCCCGATTCTGGACGTCGACGAAGAACCTGGAAACGTGCGAGCTTTGCCTTGCGACGGAGAAAGAGATGAAAAAGGAGAGAGCGAAGAAACAGCGACGGCAGAGATGATTGGACTCGAAGACGAGGAAGCCGAACTGGCGGCGCAGAGCGCAGAGAAGCAGAGGAAGGAGAAGAAGAGAAGGAAGAAGCTGCGCAAGGCCGAAGAGGCCGCTCGTGACGCGCATTCTCTGGAAGAGAAACGCAACAGTGAGACAAGAGAGGGCGCAGGGGAAGGCGTGCGTCGAAGGGAACGCGGCACAGGGGACTCGGGTGATGATGCAGGCGAACCTGAGGCCGAGAGGCCAAAAACCGCGTGGCTTAACGATGAAACCGGCATCTCTGGGAACGAGCGAGAGGCGCGGAAGCTGACCCAAGAGGGAGGCGAAGCAGCTAACCCCGACGTCAGGCGCGATGAGCCGCATGTGAAGAAGAAGAAGAAAAAGAAGAGGAAAGACTTTGAAGCAAGGGAGAGTCGAAGAGACAGCGACGCGTTCGAGGGGGACGTGGCTGCTGCAGCAGCCTCCGGCTGTCTGGATCGCAGCGACCGCGGCGACCGCGGTGCCCTACAGCTCGAAGTGGCGGAGGAGGCGAGCGGAAAGAACTCGCGAATTTCAGGGCCAAGCGCTGAGAGAGGAGCGGCGGAGACGGGAGCGACGGGAGAGCGATGGCGACAACACAAGAAGAAGAAGCACGCGCGTTTCGCAGATGCTGCAGACAGCGGGGACCAAGGCGAGGCGCGCAAGGAGGCAGTCGCATCGAGCCAGAGAAGCGAGTGGCCTGGACACGCGGCTCCCACGTCCAGCAAGAATGCCCAGGCGCGACAATCCGGCGACGGAGATGAAGACGAATGTGAAGAAGGCCGAAAGGTCTCGAGCGCGAAACAGGGGAAACAGGCGCCGCGCGGACGCCCAGTCTTCGCCTTGGCGGCGCCTCCCTCGGCCGCGGCTCAAGAAAAGGAAGCTGCGGCGGAGTTCACCGTGGAAGCGAATTCGAGCGACGAAGCCCACCACACGACGCCACGCAAGCCGCGAAAGAAGAAGGTCGGGGCCGCCTCGCCGCCTGCAGAAGCCGAAGGCGTCGCGTGCGAGCCCGACGAGGAAGAGAGCGAGAAAATGAGCGTATACGAGGAAGAAGTGAGGAGACGGAGGAAACGGGAGAAGAAGAAGCGGAAGAAGACAGAAGAGAGGGAAAGAATGGCTCTGCTGATGGCGCGTGCGCAGGACGCAGAGCATGAAGACGAGCTCGAGGGAGCACCACAACGAAGGCTCAATAGCTAGAGAAAAAAGGCAATGTCCGTCCAAGCGGCGCATCGACCCGTCGACGTCTGTTCCGCAGTTTTCGTCTTGAATTTTTTCCGTCCGCCACCGACCTGTCTTTTCAGCCTCCCGCGCACTGGACGCTGTGTCGAGTTTTTGCTTCTGTGGTGTCATCTACACGCAACTATGTATAGATTCGTGTGGGCACGCGGCGCAACGTAGATATATGTACTGCTTCTTGCGCGAATGCGTTTCCCTCGCGCACTGCCTTCGGCAGCGGCTGCACATGTACCCGCGGGTCTGCGCCTGCTTGTGCGTTTGTGCCTCCGCGCCCGCCCTCACATATACGTGTTGTTACCTCGATACGCCTATGTATAGAAGAGAGCCGCGGATGCATATATGTATATATATGTATATATATGTATATACATACGTGTATATACATACGTGTATATACATATATATCTGTATATATGCATGCAGGTGCACGCGCGAGGAGTAGATCTGTGGTCCGTTTTCTGTAGGAACGGGGGGGGGCGTGTCTGTCGGGTCGCGCGCGACCCTCTCCGCCGGGGAAGCGCCCGGCTGCCAGGGAATCGAGTGCGTTCTGCTAGTTTTGTTTGAACCTGTCTGGGCGATCTGGCAGACTGGCTCGCCGGCGCGTGAAGGTAAAGCATGTACTCTGGACTCTGTGCGGCTTCCGCGGAGGGAGAGAACACAGGTACTTGGTAACGACGCCCCAATCAAGCAGCCTAGAGCAACTCTCTGCGCATGCACACGTCCCGCGCGTTTTGCGGTTTACGGTTTAGCCGCAAGGCACGAAACACCTAGAGAACAAGGTCACCCTGCTCTCGTAGGACACAGGGGTTCGGAGAAATCGCGCTTCTGAGGGCCGATAAGCTGCTTTTTCTGCACGTCCAGGCGCACTCCACAGCCCGCGCATGCCCTATTCGCCTGCGGACAGGCTCGGTGTTCAACGCAGAAGCCGCACGCAGGACTCGTGTGATGCGCCACCTTTTCGGCCTTTTCACTTGCTATGTGCACTCCCGCCGCCTATCGTGTGCGCAGTAGTCTGCGCTCTCCCTGTCTCTCCTCAAGCACCTGCGCCCTCCTCCCTTCAAGGCACGATTCCCTCTTAGGCACACACTACGAGACGCTCGCCGCCTTTAGTCCCCAGCGATCGCTGTTCGCATGCGTCCGCCGCGGCGTCTTTCCCGCGGCTGCCTCGGGTTTGTTGTGTTTGTTCTCTTTCTGCCGGGCGAGGGAACTCCTGCGGATTCCGCGCGTCGGCGAAGAGAATGTCTCTCGTTCCGCAGACGAACAAAGTCGGGCAAGGGCCTGGCGCGGTCTCTGCGTGACTCGCCGCCCCCTGTGGACGCGCAGGCGTCTGCGTCTCTTGCGTCAGCAAAATCTCTCCGCGGCTGTGGAGCGCCAGCAGATGCTGGAACGCCTTCGCTGCAGTCGACGCCTTCAGGCGCCCGCGCGGGACAATTTCGTGAAAAGGTAGTCTCGCGACTACTGCGGGTGTGCCATATTCCCCCGCCGCGGGCCAATCTAGCCCTTCGCTGTGACCGCTGACTCTGCCTGCGCCTCGCACGTCACGAGAGGAATCTCGCTCCTGGAGCCCAGAGACGGGCACAGGCGCCAGCGAGGCAGCGCCCCCCAGTCGCTCGCCCTTGAGGGTATCTGCCAGCAAGACTTGCCTCCGGAGGAGTGCGTACAGAAAGCTACGGAATCCCTCCCTCGTGGCTGTGTCCTGCGTGCCTCCTCGCGCCTGTCCAGTGTCTGCCCAGACGCTTGACGCATCGTCCATGCGTCCCCCAGATGACAGTGTTTGGTACGGAAAGCGAGGCATGTCTGAAGAGACAGACGAGGTTGTGAGCGTGTGACTCGTGTTCGTGCTGCTGTCTCGGCTTGTGACTGTGCTAGTTAGCCCCGTGTGTGTCTTTGCATCGAGAGCTCCTGAGACGTCCCCTACCCCGCTGTCTGACGAATACGCCTTTCCGCCAGCGTGTGGATGTGCGAGCGCTGCAGACTCCGAAAGCCCGCCCTGCTCGTCGCCGCCCGCCCAGCTGCGGTCGCTCGCCCGCCGGGAGGCCGCGGAGGGGCAGGCCGCTCGCGATGCCTCTGTCGCCGCTAGGCTGCCGTCCTCACTGCTCTCCGCGTGGAGATCGCCGTCAAAGAAGTCCTCCGAGGCTCTTTCAGATCCACTCTGCACCCTGGAAGACGAGGACGAGGCAAAGGAGCTGCCAACGCCCGGCAGCGCGTGCGCACTCCCTCGTCCGTGCTGTACCCCCCCGGCGTCGGCGCAGAGATACTGATGGAGAAGGTGCGACGAATGCCTCGAGCCCTTCAACCTGGCGTTCAAGTCACAAGGCGTGTACAACCCCTGAGTCAGGCTGCTGCTGTCAAAGAGGCCACGTAGAACCTCGACGTAGTCGCTGCTGTTCATCGCGTCGCTCGACAGGTAGGTCTGGCTGCGCTCCTGTGGCTCGTCTAGCGACGCCACCGGAAAGCTGTCGCCTGCTGGCTCCTCTCTAGAAACGTCTGAGGCCCTCGGCCGCCTCCCAGCTGGCCATGCATCGCCGTCTTCGCCTCTCGACACGCGAATCTCAGCTGGCTGGGGGCCCCCGGCGTCCGGGTCCTCCTCGAACAAGATAGCCTCGTAATCGCCCACAGACTCTCCGATGCCGCCGCCATCCTCCTCCGCCCTGCTGCGTTCCCCTGCCTCTCTCGACGAGGAGCTACCTGCTTCCGCAGAAAGCCCAGGTCGCCTGTTAGAGACTCCAGCGTGCCGCGTAGAATTCGAACCCGCGCCGGGCCCCCCGCGCCTCACAGCATCCGCCCACAGGCACCTCCACGCGCTCACGCTGGAAGCGTCCTGAGCATGCATCGAGAAGTCCGAGTTAAGCGACAGCGGGCACGAAAGTGACACGCCCGCCGCCGGTAAATATGCAGGAGGGCCAGTCAGATCGCACGAGACGCCGCTAGCCCCCCCGCGGACTTTCGGCAGCCGGCCTCTCTTGCGGATGGCGAGGAACCGGCGTTTCTGTGCTTCGAGGCTGTCCAACGAAGGCCAGCAGAGCAACGCGAGACACGGGTCGTAGTGGAACTGAGTCAGTCAGACACGCACACGAGTGCAGGATAGGATAAAACGGGCGATCGCCCAGCCCGCCTCTAACCCCGCCTTCGCGATGGCGACACGCAAGAGAGGGGCCCCCCAGGAGGCAAACGCTAAGGCCGCTGAAAACAAACAAAAGGCTCGGCAGAAACTAATTCCCCGGCGAGCTCAACGACGTACGGAGGGGAAGGTGCCTCGGCCGGAAGCGAGGTCAATACCGCAGACACGAAGCAGGTTGATGCATCACATAGGGGTCGGATGTTGTCTACGCTGTCGCTTCTCTGGCCTGCTGAAAGTCAAATCAGATGCTGTATCGCCAACGCGCGAGCCGCATCCACGGCAGCGCTCTGGTCGTTTTTTCTCACCAGCCCGGGCAGGGGCGACGTGAGCGTCGTGCCCACCGCAGTCAGCGCGAGTCTCTGAGCGCGTGAGATCGATTGTTGGAGCACCCTGACTTTCTCAAGAAAGTGAGGGCACTTGTGCGGCTCGAATCGCGCGAGAAGCTCGGGGAGCATGGAAAAGGCCGCAGAGTCCCACGACACGCGACGCGCGACCTGCGAGTAGAGAAAAAGTGTGCGTTGGTGGCTCATTGTTCAGCAGTCTAAAACAAATTGAAAGAAAACTTATAGTAAACAGCAGGCCAAAAACCCAAGGGTCACGTGGTTCGAACAAGCCTGACTGCGGCGACTCGACACCGCCGAATTGCGGCAGTAAATGCGCAAGGCGAAAAGCAGAGAAGGCGCGCGAAAAACTCAGAAAAAACGCGTCTGTTCCAAAGATCCCCAGAACGCCTCCCGGGGCGGAAGAATGAAAGGATGGAGAGACGCAAGGAGGAGAAAAGCCACAAGAGATGAGCGGTTGTTCCACTCGGAGAAAGCGACGGTGAGTGAGGAGAGCGCGCATGACTATCACGGACGGCAGGCCGCGGCGCGAATCACAAACGTTCACGGAAAGGGGGAGTGACACGCAGGCGAGTCGCAGATGCAGAGGCGAACGCGGCGGAGGAGGGGGAGCAGCCTTGGGTTTCCAGGCGCAGTCTGTCTGGGGTGTCTGTTTCCAGGCAATGAAAACGTCAGTGCTGGTGTGTTTGTTCATCGTACCTTGCCTGATTCCTTCTTCGGTCCGTCGGGCAACTCTTCACAGGCTCTGCGAAACGCGACGTCTTCTGTCGAGCGTAGACGGATGGCTGCTTTTTTTTCCTGCGCATTGTCGCCTGCACAAGCAGTTCCGCCCGCTTCTCCAAATGCGGAGTAGCTCGTGGCTCGCGCGCCTGCGAGTCTAGGTGCCTGGGGTCCGTGCAGACCGACCGTGCTCGCGGGCGTCGGGCCGCGCTGCAGGTCTTCGAAGTTTTCTTGAAACCAGTCTCCGCTCTCCGCGAGACTGATCCCTCCGTGTCCCTCGACATCAAGCGCGTCTGTGTCGTCTCGAACCCTGTGTTCGTCGCCCCATCGATTCAGTCTGTCTTCCGCGTACGCCGAGCGCCACACTGCAGTTTCCGCTCTCTGGCGGTCGCCTTCTCGGCGCTCTGCGCACACACATGCGCCGTCCTCATCTTCAAAGCGTTGCCGCGCGTAGACGCCGCTGCCCGCTTCTCTCGCTTGCTCGTCGCCTTCGCGGGAGACCTCAAAGAAACCCCGATCTCGGGTTGCGTCTCGAGGCGACGCGTCCTCTTCGCCCAGGTGCGAGGTTGTTGTGTCCATCCGCCCGCCGCGCCGCACCGAAGAAAACGGCATCGTGAGGGAAACGGGCGCGAGGCGGGAGTCAGCGCGAAGCTTCTCGAACTCGTAGGCAGTCAGCGCCTCTCCTCCAGCCGCGCCGCCCTGCCGCCTGTCGAGCGGGCCTGTCTCTGCACTGTGGCGTGTGGCTGTCTCTGCGCCGGCAGGCAGCCTGGAATCCTGGTAGCTGTGCCGATGCGCGTCGCCTGCGTCTCCCATTCGCCCCGCTGGGACAACCGCTGAGGGCGGCAACGCTTTGTAGCCCGCCCAGCAGGCGTCGAGGAAGGTGCGGTCGTCCGCGAAAGACGTGTGGAGTGCATTCCGTTCCTCTTCTGGGAAAAACGGGGGAGGGGCCTGAGCGCGCGCGATCTTCTCGCGCTCGGCCTCGAGCTTCCGGAGCTCGTTCTCCAAGAAGGCGCAGCCTTCTTCGCCTGCTTCCTCCTCTCTTGGGCGCTCGCTGAGGCGCTGCATAATCTGCAAAGGCGAGAGCGGAGACATGCGCAAGCGCGCACACGGCTTGCCCAGTTCCTTCTCGGCGACGCGCTGGCGCCAGGCATAGGCCTCTACGCGAGCAGAGGCGGGCAGCAGAATACTTCGACTCTGCGTTGGTGGCGGCTTACCGCGTCGTAGTCGAATTCGTATGTGGGGTAGGCGTACAGGCCTTCTTGACTCTCTGTGGTCATCGCTAGCGAGTCCCCTAAGGAATCCCAGGGGCCTCCGTTCTTCGGCTTCTTCGTCCCATGCTCCAGAAGGCCACTCGCTCGTCTTCCTCCCCTCGCCTCCCCGACGTCTCCTTCACTTCTTTGGAGCAGCCGAAGAAGCAGATCTTGCTCATCGGCGCCCTCGCCTCGCGTTCGCGCTCTCTTCCGTCGCACTTTGGATACGCCCATTCTTCGCCTTTCGTCGTCTCCGTCGTCCTCCGCCTCATCGAGCTCCCCCCATAGCGCCGCCAAGCCTTTGGGTCTGGGAAAGAAATCCCCTTTTTCCTTCGTGAACGGGTCACGAGGAAAGCGAGACTTGGCCACGGCTTGCCTCTGAATGCGGAGTAGACGACGAGCCAGGAGACCGATGTCCGCCGCCAGAAGAAGCCATTGCTGAAGCAGAACGGCCGCGACGCCCCGTAGGAGAATCGCCTGCTGAGGCAGAGGCTGAGCGGCCACATAGAGGTGGTAGTTGGCGGCATTGCTGCAAGTTTCTACGCGCGTCTCGCGGGGCCCAAAAGGACTTCGCCTGCCGTGAGTCAACGCCGGCGGACAGGGAAAGAGGAGGAGGACTGCACGAAGAAGATCGAGGCGGCGAAGTTCGCGGTCGGCAATAACCTGAATGGAACCACACAGACAGCGACGACAGCCGCACGGCGATTGCCAGTTAGGCTCATCCTTGTATTCACCGCGGCGTCGTCCCTATGTGTGCCGATTTGACGCAAAAGAGGTGCAGGCGCATGCGTGTAGGTAGGCAGTTTTGCACTGCGATTTTCTACACGTAGCTTCTCTCAGACACTCATGTAAGAACATATCGTGCTCCACCGGGTTCTGGGTACTGGTATGCGGCGTTGTTGGGCGCCGAAAACTGGCGTCAGAGACAAGCATGACGGCGGCGCTACGGACTACCGTTCCGCACTCTGGAAACTTGCGTGCTGATCCTGTTTCGGGCGATGTCTTCGTCTGCGCCCGGCTGCTCGTAGCTGCGCAGAGGCAGGCTGACGACGCCCGCAGCGAGGAACTTCTTGAAGATGGCTGAAGTCCCGCAAACGGAAACGGACGCGCACGTGTCTCAGTCCCCGTCGCATGGAAGCCCACCTTGTGAAACTCGTCACTCCCCCACGGTGCCAAGTCCACATACGTGAAGGAGTCGTACCAGGTTCACGCGTTATGCCGATTCTTCCTCGTGTTTAGTCTCTGCGTCTACTGTATTACTTGCCTCATATTCGCGGAAGTGTCTAACGTACGCGCTCAACACTGCTGCCCCAGTTACCTTGCGAGTTGAAGGGTACTAAGGCAGTGGAGATCCCTTTTCCCTCGTTTCCCTCTTCGTCGTCATTTTGCTTCCTGTCTCGGTTCCAGCGAACCACAGCTAACTGCCGCTGCTCCAACATTGTTTCAGACAAGCGGCTGCGACGACTTAACCTGCTTTCACCAGCCCCGTTAAAGCACCTCCCTCTATTTCACCGGGGCGCCGCCCAAGACGTTTCGAATTCCAGACAGTGTGCGTGGCGTTAAAGCCCCCTTTCTCTCATGCAACAGCCTCCTCGACAGATCGCATTACGTTCAATCTGCTCGAGGGGAAAGGTTCTGCCGCTCAGCCAAAGCATTCGGGGCCGCTGCGCTAACGCCAGAAGACGAATGGGCAAGATGGAAAGTCACGGCAAAACGAGGGATTTGATGGAGCTAGACGTGCATCAGCGATCGACGCGTACAGAGAGCGACGACAAAGATATCAGAAACAACCGAGGCAGGCCCGAAAACAGACCAGGAAGAACCGTAGGTACAGGCAGCAGGAAAAGCCTCGGTTAAGCTGCGGCGGCGAAGGGAAGGGAAACAAAAACTTCGACAGGAAACACGGGAAGCAGTAACGGGGATACCACATACGATGCGATGATGGTCAGGAATACCAAGAGCCGCAGGTTGCGGAAGCAATCTACAGCATGACGCGAACCAGCATTTGCTGGGTATGCAGCACGTACAAGAGAAATTACGAACGTCTGCCGGGAGAAAACACAACCCGGACGCGTTAATTAAGGTCAAACAGCCAAATGCAGTTAAGTAGTCGCGGCCTTCCGTAGTTAATCAAACGGTACTTGCAGACTGGGGGCCAAACCATCATGCGTGATACGACAGTCGCAAGGAGTCAAAGGAATGAATCGTCGAGCAGTCATGATAAACGTCTAGATACAGCATGGTTATGTCTAACAAATGCCGCTCACGTGAAGGTGGACGGAGTTCACACTATAATTCTTGAGTACACATGTGCTTGTTCTAACACCGTGCCCGTGCCTTCACGGCTTCGACTTGCTGCAGCTGAGCCAAGGATGAAATTGAAAGACTGGTGACAGTTAAAACTACGCAATGGTACACGACGGACGGCGGTGGACTGCAGAGCTCCTGATGTTAGGACTGTGGCGGGAAGTTAATGGTCTTGGCGGTTTCTGACCAGTTTCAGGGCTGATAATTTCAAACTGTCCACTGGCGACATTTCGGCTCCAAACTTGGACACTCAGATGCCCAAGAATAGAACTCGAGATTCCATAAAGAGAACGATAGCAAGGCTAGAAAAAATGAAGCAAAAAGCTAAAGCACAGCACAGCACGATGGGGCCTTGCATGTCATGTGGTGATACAGCGAGCTCCAGACGTCTTTTGAGGTAGACAAAGTGCTCATACATAATACATAAAACGTCGTAAGCCAAGATACTCGTAGTCTAAGCGGACCCGCAGAATGTGGTTGTTATAAGCAGACACGTAGCCTCGTCTTTGTGTCAAAAAACGATGGATGTACTTGGGACAAAAGCGAAGAAACAAAATACATCGAAGTTTTATCGTTTCAGCAAAGCATGGGAAGTCCTGGGCCGAACTAGGCGCTGGAATTTAACTCCGAATCTCCCGCGCAAACGAACAACTTTCTAGCCCCCGCTGTTCTCGGGTTTAGGGCTTTGGAGCCAGCACTGACAAGCAAACTCCCCTGTTGATTGTGTCGAAACTGTGTTATCCTAAAGCAAGTTTCCACGGACTCGGTCCGCAGGTCACGGAATTGAGCAAAACCGCCGGCCGCATATCCTCCAAACAGACGTGAAGTGCGCCTACGGCCAGGCGACTGGTGCAGTCCGCGTAGATGTCCTTCGCTGCTAAACGCTTCACAAGTGATTCAGGCAGCACGCGCCTGCTTCCAGGATATTCTGCTTGAGGCCAGCGGCTCCGACACACCCAGAGTCACCAGCGTGCTTCAGAGCATGAGCGTGCGAGTGTCGCTTCCAAGGCGAGGAAAAGTCTGCAAGTCCCGCGGATAAGGGAGTTTGGGTCGGCTTTCCCCCCACTCAGGGCTCATCGGCGCATCTGTCGCTCCTGTTTACGTGCATTCTGCACAGGCGCTCCATGCGCAGTTTGGCATGAGCTACGCAGACACTGCACACGCGTGAGTGCGGAAGTGTGGATTCATCAGCAGTGTCGATGCTATCGTTTGACGGTATGACACATAGACAACCGCGTGCCGGTACAGAACGCGCGGGAACGCCGCCACGTTACCGACAGGTAAAGGTTTCAAGCGCAGCGCACTGTCAAATAAAGAATGGCCGCATAGTAACATTGCTGCTAAAGATGCGGGCTGCTAGTGTGGACACCACAGAAGTTGTGATACTTCTACAAACCGATCTGCGGCTGTTTCCTCGCCTCCGCGTCGCGTTCGCCCTACGTGATCGCGCGGAGGCAAGAAAGCCTCGTGTTGGGCGCGTGTTTTTTCCGAATTGGGACTCTTCGACTTTTCGTGTCACAATTGTTCGCTGCGAGCGATTTTAACTCAAAAGGGAGGTTGCAGAATAGAGAGAGCATACACATGCACAGCTGGCGACTTTTGTGCCACAGACGCGACTTCGCATTTCGGCTGTGAGCCACGACGTCGAGATCGTGGAAAAGACGCGCGCGTGCTGCTAAACGCACCGCGAAAAGCGCGCGGATAGGCGTAGAGAGACGCCCGCTGGCATCGTCGCACCGCACCACACAGGCAAACAAAGAAATGCACACATACACATAGACGCGCAGCTGTACGTACAGCGGCGCACGTAGATGACTCGCACATGCACGTGGAGAACCCTGGCCTCTGCAGGGGCATTCTGTTCAGACGACAACGGAAAGGTGCCATCCCTGAGATGAGCGCGCTGCTGGAAAGCATAAGGGCTAAGGCCGCCGCGCCACCATGGCAGCGTCACCGGCCTCCCTCGCCAGATAGCCAAACAAATATGCGCCAAAAAATGTGGAAACCTCCTCACTCCCCACGCCTCCGTCTTGTCTTTTTCTGTGGACTTCCACGTCCACCGTCCTCTTTCTCCGCCGCGGCCCCCTCTCCCTCTCTCCGCTCCCTCGATTCTCATTTCGCCTTGCAACCTCCGCACACCGTCCGCTTTCTGCTGCTCCTGGAGATCCTCCCTCCCTTCGTGTTTCCATGGCCTTTTCGCATCATCGACTACCGGCCTGCGGCTGTGCACCCTCCATGAAGCCGTTCCCTCAATCCTCGCTTCCGTTCTCAATTTCTCTTTCTCTCTCATCTTTCTCTTCGCTTCTACTCTCCTTCTCGCGCGCCGCATCTCGCTCTTCCCCGCGAAGCAGCGACCGCGGTTTCTCCGCGTCGTCCGCTCCATTTTCCATCTTTCGCGAGTCCTCTCTGGGCGGACTGTCCCGTCGATAGGCCGCGTTGTAGCCCCCGCGGTCTTTCCGCCGGTCGTCCTGACCGTCTTCCGCTGCCTCATCGCACCGCCTTCTCTTCTCCCGCTCCAGCCTGTCGTCGTCGGCCTCGCGCCCTGCCTCTCTGCGCTCGCGGTCCCCGTCGCGCTCTCTGCTGCGCTCGCCTCGCTCGCGCTTCCGCCCCTCCCTGGAGTCGCCTCCGCTCTCGCGGCGGCGCTCGCCGTCGCTGCTACGGCTCCTGTTCGCCTGTCTGCTTCGCGTCCGCTCGCGGTCGCGGCGCTCTCGCTCGTAGTCCTCTTCACCCTCGCGGCCTTCGCTGTACCGGCCGTAGTCTCTGCGGTCGCGCCGTTCCCTGGAGGCCCGCCGGCCGTCGTCCCGACCGCGGTAGGAGCTCTCTTCGTAGCCGTGCGGCTCCTCCTTCCGGTCGTGGCGCGGCTCGCGCATCGCATGGCTCTCCTCTCGCCACCGGTAGCGCCCACCGTCTCGGTCTCTCGCGCGCTCACGCTCGCGGTCGCTGTACCTGCTGCGGTATCCGCCGTCTTCGTGGAACGCGCCTCTGCCGCCGTACGGTGCCATCCCGCCGCCGGGCCGCGCGCCTTCGCCGCGTCCGCTTTGCCGGTCGTCGTAGTACCTGCGGCCGCCGCCGCCACGCTCTCCGGAGAGGACGCGCTCACGCCGGCGCTCGTCTTCGTCGCCGCCGCGCCCGCCGCGGCTGTAGTGGCTGTCGCTGTACCTGCTGCCTTCGTATCTGTGGCTGGATCCATTCGCGCCGTTGTAGCGATCTCGACTGTACGCCGAGGAGGAGGCTCCTCCTCCCCCCCCGAGCGACCGCCGCCGGGGGGACCGCGCCGGCGTTCGTCCGCGCCGCCGCCATGGTAGCTCGCGCGGTCGGCCACAGGGACGCTGTTCGCGCCCGACCCGCCTGCGCTGTGCCGCTCCCGACTATAAGCCGACCCCGAGGAGGCGCCGCCGCTGTAGCCGCGCGAGCCGCCAGCGTGCAGCGGGTGCTTGTTCAGGAGCGCCTCGCGCTCGCTCTCCGTCTCCACGAGCTTGGCGAGCGACGAACGAATCTTCTCAAAGCCTCGATGCTGCTTTCCGCTCGCGTGGCTCTCGTACCGGCAGAGCGCGTCGCCGGCGCTTTGAAGCGCGCCGCAGACTGCGCAGACCTGGGGACAGAAGTGCCAACACGCCGCGCACACGCTCAAGAAAAGCAGACCCCGCGGCCACCGGAGTCCGCGCGGCAGCGTTCAAGGCATTCCCACCCCTGTAGACACGTGCATCTACAACAGACCCACATCTACCTCTAGGAATACAAGTGTCTACATATTGACACATGTGTATGAAAATACTTGTACATTTGTTTGCGAGCGCGTGCACGGGCTTCCCGGCAGCTGGTTTCGAGTTTTGTGCAGCACTCGTTTTCAGAAACGCAGGCCGCCTCTGCGCTTACTCTCAGCTGACTCTCGCGAATGGTCGCAATGTCCGCGTGGGGGTTTTTCAGCCGCTGAACTTCGCGCTGCAGGAGCGCCACTTCTTCGTTCAACTTCTCCGCGACGTCGATCTCGCCCTGAGGAAAATGACACAACGAGACCATTGTTTAGAATGCATGCACGCGGCCTGCATGCGCACATGAAAAACAAGAAAAAACCCGAAAAGGACAGAACAATGCTTGCAGTCTCAACCAACGCGACCAGCGACACACATACGTATACATATGCACACACACTGTAAAGACGAAATGCAAGTTGCCATTGTCGGCGTCCACCTCAGGCAGCCCCCACAAGCTTACCTTGGCGCCTGCGTCGTCTTGTTTCTTCAGGAGTTCAGAAATCTGTGCATTCACGGCATTGACTCTGAAAGCAAAAGCAGAAATTCCCTCTGGACGAGATCGCCTACGTATGCCGAAAAAGGGGTGCAAACTCCACGCTTTTGCAAGAGAAATCTGTGCCCTCGGATGCGTTCCATCTTCTTGTTCACAAGGCATGCCCATGTGTGTCGACTCACTGCCTATCGATACACATTCACATGCATCGCCCCTAGGTACTCTCTCTCTCTACCCAAGCTCTCCGGGGTCTCATCCTCAGCTCTTGCCACCAAACGCGGCCGCACATCACTCCTGCTCTACGCGCGAACGCTCGAAGCCTTTCGTGTTTGATTTCTTTGTGGAAAAACTACTTTTCGGTGGTGTCTTTGTCAAGCTCGGCGGCCGTGTTGTTGGCGTCGATCCGCTGCTGCACGCGCTTGATGCGGCTCTCCATCTGATCCACCAGCCGCTTCAAAAACTCTGCACAACACAAAAACCCCACAAAATCTGAAATAAAGACCCGGCGTCTCCGCGTGGGCAAGACATTGTCAATGAATGCATGTGCACAGAAACATTCGCAGATAAAGAGCTGCATCTGGGAGTGTGCTGCACTCGTGAGAGCATCAGAAAACTAACATGCAGGCCCCATGTAGCAAACACAAAGCACAGCGCAACTCCGCCGGCGCCCGCACGAAGTAACTGACGCGAGCGTTTCCATGAATACTCTTGTAAACTATTTCGTGCAAATCAATCATCAGTTATAAACAGTTGTCTTTTAACTCCTGAGGAAGACAGCAGCGGGGAATTTTCTGCAATAAGCGCATGCGCACACTGAGTGATGCGCACGCCACACCACCAAGAAAAGGGAGAAAAGGCCCGAAAACAACACCGCATATGCATCCTATATGTATATATATATACGTACGTATATATACCTATACGTATTCACATATATATATATATATATATATATGTATACGCATATAGTGTATAGAGTGCATCCAACCACGCTGTTTGTACACAGGGAGACACACTCGTTATAGACCTCAGTACTCATGAGAGGAGGCTGGAAAGACAAAGTTCAGATCGACGCTCAGCAAAAGAGACGCACTCATGAATTCTTGTTCGTAGAGGGCTTTGTAATAGTCATGATTCTCGTCCTTCTCAAACGCTTCCTTCAGGTCCGGTCGATGCTCCTTCGGGCACCTGCAAGGAAAAGCACGCATGCATGCAGTTGCGTGAACCCAACTGTGCATGCTTCTGCGCATGCCTCCATCGACTGAAGCCCCCGTGTGTGTGCACACTTCGCGTGGTAGTTTCAGCAGGCACCTATTCAAACATGCGCACACACTGAAAGTTCTAAACGCGGCGCGACGCCGCCGACACAATCAGCCACCTACACACTCGCATACAAGCGTGCATGCTTGTGTCCATCCACATATAGACTGACATGTCTATCTATCTAGGAAGTTGTTCGGCTGCCGTGTTGGCGACTGGAGAAACGACGCTTCTGGCGCTGCCTCTCAGCTATTTACGCGACCAGTAGAGCAACCTGCAAAGGCCGTACGCCGACTTACGGGCCTAGATCGCTGCGTGTGTTAGGGAACAGCTCGTGGGGGCAGTAGTCAAGCAGGTAGAACTTGCAGACCTGCAGAGGAAGGAAGCAGAGGAGTCAAACCGAAGCTGCTTGACGCCCTACGAACCCACTGAACCACGTATCCCCTCCACGAGGCGCTCTGAGGGCATGTCTGCATACGCCGCCACCTGCGCTCACATAGTTCTATTAACGTACAGGAAGAAACTCGACGAACACATCTAGGTGTGCGTAGAGATATCTCCAGAGTAACAGGCACGTCGCGACACCGTAGACGCTGCCTCTCAGCGCATGCGACTTGCATATCTAGACTCTAGACGCTAAACAGTGCCGGACCTGCGCCTCTCCCCGCGACCACGCACAAAAAAACCCAAGCAGACCGCAGAAAGCTTCACAGCTATGTATGTGCACTTCTGCGTCTGGACACCACGCTACACAAGCTGCAGAGAGGAGACACGAACCTCTTCGTCCTTGAAGGAGTAGTCGCCCTTCCGATTGCTGCCGCATGCGTTGCGGTCACGCCCCATGAGGGAGTCGAGCATCGCTGGGACAAGAAAAAAGACACAATCGCATGCGCAGCACCAATGAGCAGAAGGCACCGCGAATTCATCACCGCGAGACGCACAGAGGGCCGCGAAACGCATGCGGCGCGACAGCGGCAGAAAGAAAACGTCTCCGCGGCCGCTCGCCGCTCCACCGCAGCAAGCCCTCGCGAGGCACACTGCACGCGTGCAGAGTCAAGCGTTGGCAAATAAGAAGCAGGTGTCATTCTGCTGAAGACGTTTGACCTCCACGACAGCACCGCGCAGCGACAGCAGGAAGCAGCGAACGAGCTCCTGAGCAATAGGAAAGCGTTCGCGTGTCTCAGTGCTTCACACCGAAAGCAACGGTTTCACATGCCCACACACAGCGCACACACAAAGCACCAAACATGCATGAAAATATGGAGAGTTCAGAGCAGGGCCACAGCAAATTTTTAGCAAGGTGTCATTTTATTGTGAGGTTGCAGTCGCACGCCGTTACTTGTAAAACTCAACGCTCCATCAGAGGGTCGGCACATCAAAGAAACGCGCGGCACCACGCGAGAAGAAAAGCTTTCCTTCACATTCCGCCGTGCGGACTGGTTCAGGTGTGTGTCTAAGCCTCGAGCTTCGTGCGCCGTTTCGCAGGTGCCGTTCTGTTTCCCGAATATAAGCCGACGCGCGGACTCGCGTTCCACCACGCGTCAGGACGAAACCGAAGCGCATACTTCACAGTCACGACGCGAAAAGACTGGCCACGGCACACTCTACCGAGCCGAGGCGATGCGCGAAGACACTCAGAAACTGAGGCAGCACGGACGATCTCCACACGCAGCTATAGGAGCAGGGAGGTATCACGGGATCAAGCACTGCAGAGAGCGCGAGACAGCCAGGAGCCAGCTGGAGGAAAGGAAGTACCTCGCGTGCCGGGCAAAGCGTTCCTGATGAATGATAGGAATGAACTGATCCATCTTTTCCCAAACAAGACGTGCAAGGCTCCGGTCCGTGCGCTGTACATACATCCGACGCCGTGAAGCACACCATCAACTCCGGCGCTGCCTCGTTCCCCTCTCCTCTCGCAGTCTCTCTTGCGTCTCTGCGCAGAGTCTAACCCCCGAAGGAGCTTCCCTCTACACTGTGGATACGTCTAAAAAAGCTGCTGCGTGGGAACGCCAGTCGATGCTACGGCACGCGACTCATACATACAAAGATGTGCACGCACGCCCCAGACCGCGCGCGCCGCGGGACTTCTATCGTGTCTGTCTTATATGCGGCCACGCTGTCAACCTGCCGGACGCCTGAGTTCTACGTATGTTTGCATATACTTCTAAGAAATGTGATTAAATATATATACATATCAATGTAGAGATATACATATATATAAACATATATATAGTATAGGCATGCCTTCCTTCAGCAAACTACACGCATATGTATGCCTCACCTTGCTACAGATATTCATGTGGCGCTCGGTTGTGGCGACTCTTGCGAGAACTAACACTATCTGGGCGGTCAAGGGCGCCGCGTTAGGCCTTTCAGAGATCCCCTGCCCCCCTCCTCCCCTTCATGTACCGTTTCGCTGTGGAGTGCGCAGAGGCGAAACGTCTCGCCACGCTGAGTCTCACGCGCAGTCACTTGGCTCCCGCCGCACATCTCAGTCTGCCTTCCACGCCCGCAGCCCCGCTTCGTCTCTCCCTCCGGCACTCTCTCTTCGTTAGACGGGCACTGCGTTCCGTTCCCTGTCAGACAGGGCCTTTTCAAGCTCCCTCGCATGTGCACCTACCTCGCATTTCATCCATCGCGGCGCTCTCGTTCTCACCAAGGAAAAGCAGAAATGACCCGCTGCTCAATCGCCACCCGCCGGTCTTCTCTCCTCAAGCTCGCCGCTTAGAACTGAGAGGAACTACCCCAACGAACTCCCTTCTGACCTCCGCCTCTTCTTCAGCGCGTCGATGCGAAGCCTTTCGCGATTTCCCTCTGTCAGCTGAAAACCCCCCTTTCATATGCTTTAAAATCGGCCTTCCTCTCTCTGGCGAAGCCGAAAAACGTTTAGTCCGCCGCGAGGCGACGCCAGCCCGCTAAGGAGAGGAGAGGGGAGCGAGAGCTGAGGAAACACTGGGCGCCAAAGGCGCTGACCTGTGCTCTCGGCAGTGTTCAGATAGACACGAAACGCGCACAGAACCCTCGAAAGGCGACCACGCGCAATGGCGATGTGAAGGACTACACGCGAGCGAGCAAAAACCGCGCGGAAGAGCGCAAACGATACGCAGAAGCGCGCGACGACAGGAAAGTGGCACCAGGTCGCACGATTAGCACTTTGTCGGTCATACAGAGAGACTGAGGACTCCTGTGGGCAAGGGCTTTTTGGAAGGAAAAGAAGCCACGCAAACCTCTAGCGAATGCGGCAAGGAAAAATCGGCTTGAGCGCATGCGACCGGCGTAGAGAGGGGCGGTCAGTGCGGAAGTGCTTGGGCTTCAGAGAAGAAAAAGACACGCTCGGCGCCGCGAACTGAGCGAAGAAACGAAACAAGGAAAATGGGAACTTTTCACTGGCGGACTCTGTCCGTTGGAAAACCTTGGCTTTCGCTCTTCAGGATGCGTCGCTCGGGCGATCTCGCGAATGCCTGGGAGAGAAAGTCAACACGACGAGAAAAACACGAGAGAAAAACGAAACGTTAATGTATCGCAAGCTGCGGTTCATTAATAGCTCATTCGAGGGCTCAGCGCTCGGCGCAGGCAAGATGCGTAGGGAGACGGGCGACGAAACGACGCACGCAAAAGGCACTGGAGATGCGGTGCCAGAAAACGAAGCCGCGGAACTGCGCAAATTTTCGCCGGTTTTTCGCCTGTCCGGTCAGCTCTTTAATCCCACGCGAAAAACACGAAGTACGGAACTTTCACCGGCAGGGGGGTTTGCCTAAGCACGAATAGGGAATTGCTGACATGCCCAAATGCCTTGCCGCGTACCGCACGAGATGCCGCCCGCGAAAATCGAAAGAGAAAGTGAATCGCCGGGCGAGAGACGCGCGAAAACGCGCTAGGCGATTTCACGTAGAGAAGAGGAAACTGAAGACTGAAAAAACAGAACTGGGGCGTTGCCGTACGCGGCTCTGCGGCAGGGGAAAGGCCACGAGGCGGATTCGGCAAGAGAGGAGGGGCGAGACAGGAGGGGCTAGAGAGGAAGGAGTGCGAGGCAGACCGGACGGGCAAGCCAATACAATGAGTTACAAATTTTGCTTACGCGTACGAAAGCCGAAAAAGGGTTCCCCGACCGATGTCAAAAAACCGTGACAACGTGCGTGGAACAGTCTGGGTCGCGGAGAAACTGTCTGGCGCCCGGCAACGCCGAAGGTCATCCGATGGCTCTCTTCTCAGTATAAGCTCGAGCCGGTGGCGCGGTCACGCAAGTCGGAATTCAGCGCAGTTGCACCGGTTTCTTCTTGAAACACTGTGTAGTGCTCAACACATGTGAGTCTCGTGAATGGCGAAAGAAAAATGATGCGTCCGCTTGCATCTGCAGGCATGGGGGGTCTCCCTCGCCGCGCCTCAACACACACAAAAACGTGAAGCCTGGCGCGCGATCGCTGTATAAGCCGATGACAGACGTGCCCATGCACCTGCGGTGTGTCTTGTTTCGACTCACACAGCTCAGGCCTCCGGCCGCCGAGGCACCGCAGCCTCGGCACGAGTGCTACCGCGTTCCCTGGCTCCCACTGGCGTCCACGAAGAAACACAGCTCTCTCACGCAAGCGCAAGTGGGAAAAGAAGAGCGGGAGTCGAGACCGAGAAAACCTTGGGGAAGCAACACAAGCAGAGACGCAACTTGCCGTTTTGAACCACGAGGCCGATGTCTCTACGGTGTATGTACACCTGAGCCCGTCGTAAGGAAATTGGAAAAACGTCATCGAGTCCACGCTGGATGATCAGAGGGCCTTTAAGGCAGTCTGAACTCTGTTTTTGCCCAGAAAACCACTAGAGGAATCGGTTACCGAGGAAACACCGGGCTCCAGGCCGCGCTAGCAAGCGAGTGTCAACATCTGGTGTGCGAGAGCGTCTGCCCTCGCTTCGATGATCTTCTCGTCGGGCGGACGAATGGGGGCGGCTCTGCGTGCCTTGCCTTTTCGTCAACTTTTCCAGAGAGGCTCTTCTCTTTTCCCTTTCTTACGTAGAACCGCATCGAGCAGCTGGCGGGGGTCCCTTTCTGTGTTTCTTTCTTGAGCCGCCAGTTCTCCCGCGGTCGCCGCACGCCTCGCCCTGAACCGCAGTAGCGCAGACGCGTGCGTGTAGACCCAGCAGGTCAGTTATGAGCCCCACTCTTTGAAATTCCCTTCCCTTCTCTTGCCGTTCCTTCATCAGACGAAATGGCAACCCGACACTCTGCGGCACACAAAAGCTGAGCGTGCCTCCCTTCGGTTTGCCTAATCTCTGCCTGTCTCCGGTTTTCCTTCGCGTTTTCGTCTTTTCTCTGTAAGCGCCTTGTCTCCTCTTCTTCGGGCCCTTGCAGTTTCGCTCGTCTCGCTTTCTTTTCCGCCAGCGGCATCCGTGCCTCCCGAGGTGAAGGCGTTCTCTGTGCGACTGTGTATGCTCCTGCCAATCAACGCCAAGCCGCGTGGCCATTTCTTTTTCCGCATGTCGACAACACCGCTTGGGTACCCTCCGATCGCCAGCTGAAAAAGCGCCATTTTCCTCGTCCATTTTTCTTTCCTCGAGCCAAAGAGCCGGTCACTCGCCTCTCCTTGTGGCCTCGTTTCCCGATACAGTCTAGGTGCCTCACGGCGTGGTCTTCCTTCTCGCGGAGCTGCCTCCTCTTCACTCTGTTTTGCTGGTCGCCACGGTATAAACCTAGACGCACATCTGCACATTTCTGCGCGTATGTTCGCGTGCCTCTGGCATCTTTGCGGCTGACGTGCGCGGTGTCCTCCCCCTCCCCCCCCTCGCTTCAGCCTCTGCAGGCGCCGAGAGCTTCGCACCGCAAGCGACATGGAGGCGGAGATGTCGAGTTCGGTCCGCGCCGAGCGGGAAAGCGCACGTCCCTCGCAGGGCGAGAAGCAAGACGCGACGTCTCTCGACTCCATCTGGATCGAGAAGTACCGCCCCGAGACTCTCGATGACGTCGTGGGCAACGACCAAGTCATGCGACGTCTGCGCATCATCGCCCAAGAGGGAAACATGCCTCACCTCATGCTCGCCGTAAGCCAGCCTGGGCGGAAGACGAAGCAAAACGCCTGGAAAATGAGGCAGCGCGCCATGGGTCATCCTTCTGGCGGCGGCGGACTCGCGGTAGACGGGCAGCCACGGCGGGTGGAGCTGAACTTATACGGCTGCCTGCACAGAGCTCCCTACATGTATTTCCGTATGTAAATCTATTTGTGTAGATAGAGATATGCGGTAAGCCGCACTACTCGCGCGCTCTACGCGCGTCGCACGCTTATTAGCTGCAGAGTACGACGCAGGCTCCTTCCTCAACTGGCTCACGTGTGCCATAACGCGCTGGTAGCCGCCGCTGCGTAGATGCGCGTACTTTTGCGTCTCGCCAATTGCGGGCGTAACGAAAGGCCTTCTTTTTCCACGGGTGTCTGAGGTGTGTGTTCTCTGTTCTGCGCCCAGGGACCGCCAGGGACAGGCAAGACGTCGAGCGTCCTCTGCCTCTGCAAGCAGCTGCTTGCGAACCGATGGCGGACGTGCACACTGGAGCTCAATGCCTCAGATGAGCGGTAATTACGAAAGAATTTTAAGGAAGGAAAGAGCGCACACCTTCTGCCTGTTCAATAAATGCTCATAAGCACATCTGCACCTGCGCGTAAAGGGATATAGGGCATACGTGTGTATAAATATATGTACAAATGTGTATGCATACAGTGCTCTTTTGAGAGACAGCCTGTTTACAAACAAGCGTTGTCTTCGCGTGGTACGCCGGCGTGGAGGAGATCGTAGGGGGTGTAAGTCTTTGCATGTGCCCTCTAAGTCAGCCTTGCAGTCTGAAACACCTGACATGCCTATACGTATTCACATATACCTATTCATAGATAAAAGATAGGTAGATATTCATCGATTGTTGTGGCAGACGTCATGACCCTCACACCTGTAAGTTCTATTCGGATCAACCTCCCCCCTTCTTAAGACTGGGTGTGCGGGTCCTGCGCTCTTCTCCTTCAGCACAATCGACGTCATTCGCGAAAAAGTGAAGCACTTTGCGAAAGAGAAGCGCGACCTGCCACCTGGGCGCCATAAAATCGTCATTCTTGATGAAGTCGACTCCATGACAGAGGCCGCGCAGCAGGTACGCCTTCGTATCACATACACGGTACAAGTACATCTATTTTTCCAAACATGCTTATATATGTGTGTTGTGCATATATGTATGGTGTCTCCGTTAATCTGTTTCGCTGTACTGCGCCTGCACTGTTGAACGTGGATATTGAAGAGGCCGTGTTGTGCCTCAATGTTTACGTTTGCACGCAACTGAATGAACGTTCTGCCGGGGCTTCAGCTACGGGCAAGCGGATATACTTTTTGCGTTCCGTAGTTGACCGGAAGGTCTGCGTGCGTACGTGAACTCCTTCTGCAGCTTCGGCAACATGGCATACTGTATAACTGTTCTACACTTCAGCCTATACAAATATATGTTTATATGTATGTGTACGTGTGTGCATGTGTATCCGTGCATGCATCGATGTCGTCGCTGTAGGAGGCTGTCCCACTTTTGCTGGCAGGCGCTTCGTCGCATCATGGAGCAGTACAGCGACACGACCCGGTTCGCGCTCGCGTGCAACTCCTCCGCGTCGGTCATTGAACCCCTCCAGTCCCGCTGCGCGATTCTTCGGTTTCGAAAGCTGGATGACGCACAGGTAACGCAAAAGGGGCGCCGAAGCGCACGCGAGAGAGCCACGCAGTCCACACGCAGCGCACCGCGAGCGAAGAAGGCGCGGCAAATGGAAGCTGAGTCGCACTCTGGACTCCATTCGTGCGCCCGCTTCAACCCCGGCGCGAAGGGGCGCTCGAAAATATCACGCCCGACTCTCGCTGCCTCTTGGTTCGCCGCTGCGCATACCGACAGACTAATGCATCCGCGCACGCAGGTCGATGTGAATCGTCTGTTGCGGGAGAGGGAAATTTGCCGCGAGCGAGGCGCAGACTCTGCAGACGAGCGCAAAAGTCGCGACGGGGTGTGTCGTCTCGGGCTTGTCTGATTCGCAGCTGGTGCGGCGCCTTCGCCAAGTCTGTGCGATGGAGAACGTGCAAGTCACCGACGATGGGATGGAGGCCGTCGTCTTCTCCGCCGACGGCGACATGCGCAGCGCCCTCAACAACCTGCAGTCCACGGTCTCCGCGTTCGGAACCGTGAACAGGGAAAACGTCGAAAAGGTGAGCATTCTGACCGCGGGGAAGCATGCGTCTGTATCTACCTACGTGTCTATTCAACGGATGCCAATGTGCGCAGGCACGCGTGCTGGGGCAGGAACGTAGTTGGCTGCACCCAGCGTCCGCGTGCATGCGTTTTCGCGCTTTCAGGTCTGCGACAGTCCGCCCCCCGAGGCAGTCCGGTCGATGCTCTTGCAGTGCTTGGCTGGGAAGTGGCGCGAGGCGCATGACGTCGCCGCAGAGTTGCTTCAGCGAGGCTACACGCCGATGGATGTCGTCCTCACGACGCGGGCCGTGCTCAGCCGCTTTGACAGCGAATGCAAAGAGCACATCCTCCTCGAGTATCTCAAGGTGAGGGGGTGAACGCATCTGCGTCCGTCCAGTGCCTACAGGAGTCTCCTCACAGCCAAATCTATCTATATATATGTATCTCTTTGTATCTGTGTGTATGTATACCTATATATATGTATACATGTGGCTCTGGAAACGATGCATTCTTGTTAGCAGGCGTTTTCAGGTTCTGGGTCGTGGCCTTGTACAGAAACGATAGGTGCTTATGAAGTGATAGTTGCATGCACTGGCGCCGCCGTTCACGCAAAACAGCCTCCACATGTACCCAGCGCTCGCTGTAAAAAGCGGCGGTATGACCGCAATCTAGAGAGACAGCACAGTGACTGGTGCGGCGCAAACGCGTAGAAAAGCAGTCGCAAAACGTGGCGGGGTGTGGCAGTTGTGCGGGTCGAGTTTCTGTCGCGGATTGTTCGCGTGTGTGTTTTGTGCGGCGCTGCGCTTTCCTAGTACGTCGGCCTGGCTCACATGACAATGGCATCTGGTCTCAGCACTCCTCTCCAGCTCGAGTAAGCTCCAAGGGTGTGTAAATTGCATATATCGGCGCCGTTTCGATTTTTGCGTAATCCAGATTTTGGCTGAACACCAGGGCGACTTAGCTCAAGAAAAGCCAACAGGGCTTGGCGAGTCCCGCCAGCGGCACGTGTGTATAACATGATTGCTTTTTCTAACGGCACTGGTGGATTATTGTAATGCTTTGAAGCGCACCGATTACGTGTGCTGTGGGGGGCGCGGTGCGTCTCTGGGAGCTGTTGAATTACTGAAGCATAATTTCTCCTCGCGGTGTGTGGTCATGTTCTCTGCTTCTGCAGCAAGATGCTGGCGAATCTGTGCCGCGTGTCTCTCGTCCTCCCAGCGTGAAGCGCAGTGTACGTGCGTCGCCAGATGCAGCCAAGAAACGAAGCAAATTGTGTTTTGGGGATTCAACGGAACACGCGTGTTCCACTGATATCTCCTAGAAAAACCAATGTGTAGCTCGTTTGTCCGCACCTCCATCCTTGTAAACACAAACTCCCCTCTTGGCGTCCAACACGACCTCATTCAAGGGACTCTACTCCAACTGAACTAAACGCTGAATGTTTAGTCGTGTTCCCTTGTGAGCGGTCTCCTAACCGCATCTGCCTCTGTGAACAAGATATATATGCATTCGAGTTTGGCAGTTTTTAGCCGGTTTTGCACGCGCAGCAAGTCCGGTGTAGCCCATAGATGTGCGACCCTGCGCAAACATGACTGAGAATCCACTACTCTGCTAGGCACCGTAGACCCGATGCCGCCGGCTGCGCTGCTCGTCTGCCGAGGAGTCTTTCACTGAGCTGCAGCTTTGTCACTGGAATTTGGCAAGAGGCACCTACGTAGCGAACGGAAGTCAGTCCGTTCGACGCGGACAAGAAGCAGCGAGCTTCACCTGCCACGTGGAGGATGTGCGGTCGGCGCATCTCTCAGGTGCTGTTCAGCTGGTCAGGACATCTTTGACGTGTGTTTCATGCAAGGAAAAATCAACTAGTCAAGTCGGAAGTGTACTACACTTCAAGTTCGGTGGTAGCCTCCTTATGAAATCATGGAGAACAGCTACCTTTTAACCGTAGAGCGAAGCATGCAATAGGACATAGACATACACGATTGATTGCTTCCATATTGATTCTGTACATCATTGCGGACGAAGTCGCGTCCCTCTCGGTATTCGGTTTCTCTTTCAAACGCCTTGAAGCGGATGGAGAAGAGAGACCACCGGGCGCTGGAAAGCTCAAACAACACTTTAGCTAGCTAGCTAGCCAAACCACTTCTTTTTCTTCTTTTCTTCCACAGCAAGTACTGTCTGATGATGCGCCACCGGAATATGTTGAACTTTCTTGGCTGGCGGCGGGGGCGGGGGTGCGGGAACGAACACCGGCACTGGCATCGGTGGAGGAGGCGGGGGAGGCGGAAGGGGCATAGGAGGGGGGGGCGCCTGCTGCGGCAAGTAGACTACCGGGGAAGGAATCGGCACAGGCTGCGAGATGATCTGGACGGTTGTTGGTTGTGCTTGCATCATTGGCGCTGCTACGGGCATCACTGGCGCCGCTGCAGGCATGGCTGCCGGCATCACGGGCGCGGGGGCCGGAGCCCGCGTCGTGGTTGTGGTTTCTTCTAGCGGCAATAGTGCCTCCTCCTTCGGTTTCTTGGGCTGCTCCTCCAGCGGAAGAGCATTTTCAAAGTCGTAGCTCACGTCCATCTTGTAGCACTTGCCGGTAAGCATGTCGTACTTGAACCCAGGCGGGCAGATTGGGGTAGGATTTGTCTTCATCTGTTTGACGCAGACGCCTCGGTACAATTTATAGCCAATAGGGCACATTACTACGGGCGCCTCCTCCACCGGGTGCACGCATTGATGGTCGATGAGGGTAAAGCCAACTGGGCACGATGATCGGAGAGGCCCCACTTCTTGTTTATCACACTGGAAGCCTTGGTCCACAAACCCCGGGGGGCACGAAAGTTTGGGGGGAGCTGCGTTCTTGCCAAGGCAGGTGAGTGTCCCGTCGGGACTGGAGCGACGCTCGAACGCTGGTGGACACACTTGGTCTGGATTCATGCGCTGCTCGCCAACGCACTGCGCAGATTTGCCTTGGTGCTTAAGAACGGAACCAGGGGGGCACACGAGTTCCTGTTGAACGGATTCGGACCGTGTACATGTTCCGTCCAAGTTGAAAGTGAAACCGGGTGGGCACTCTTGCTGAGGAGCTTGCTCGGTCGTTTGCTGACAAAGCCGGTCATGCTCGGTGTAGACATAGCCTGAGGGGCAATGTGCATGAGGCTGTGTCTCATCAGTGTAAAAGCATTGATTGCCGTTCAGCTGTGAACCGGGCGGGCACGACACAAGGGGTTCGAATTCTCTGACTCCCTTGCAAGTATTCTTGAGTTCGTCGTAAGTCATCCCCGGAGGACATATCGGCTCGGGACGGTACGTTTTGATATGCTTGCAGTTTGACTCTTTCCCGTGCTCTGGCACGTATCCTGGTGGGCACGCACGCATCGGGGGCGATTTCTGGTGTGGTCCGACGCACAGCTGTTTCCGAGAATCGAAGGCTGAATTTGGGGGGCACTGCGAAACCGTCTGGACCGTGTGCTCCATAATGCATTGGTTCTGATGAAACGTGGCGCCTTGTGGGCAAGCCACTTTCGGCTGCTCCTCGTACCACACGACACACTTTTTTCTCTGTTCTAGGACGCCCCTGAAGAGCGCAAAAGACAGCACCATACTCCGCGACATCCAGGAAGGCATACAGTGGTTGCTGCACTCTTTTGTAGCGGCGTCCTTGCAGGCTTTTCTTTGCTAGACGAGGCCAGAAACAGTCTGGATGCTCGGTGCCAGACTCTCTCCAGTCAACGGCACAGGAAAAGTGTCGGGCAGCCCCATATTGTCTGATTAGACCAAGTTAAATTCACTAGTTCCACAGTAACGCGCTTATTCTTGAATCTTGTTCCATGCACATAGACACCATTGAACGTAGAGCATAACCCAGCTGGAGCTCTGCCTGGCGTATGGTACCACTCGGAAGACACCTTATAAACTCACTCGGGACAGTTGATCGAGGGGCTGACCGCCTGGTGATTGACGCAGACACCCTGGACCATTTGAAATCCAGCAGGGCACTTGATTTTGGCTTCTGTGACTTGTTGGTGCACGCACGAATTGTTTCCCGCCGGAGTCGTTCCTGGTGGACACTTTCCTGCGCTGGGCTTCACCAGCTGGCGGCGACAGTGGCTCTTGTACAATTCGAAGCCGGGCGGGCACGACGCCGTCGGCTCGAATGCCGTGGGACGAATGCACTCGTTTCCGGAAAATACCGTACCTGAAGGAAAAAATTTACAAAGTGTTTAGCATTGGGTCTCTTCCCACGCGATGACGCAAACCCTCAGACACCCCCTACGCGACAGGTATTCATCTGGCATATCCAGAGTCGCCACAAGCACGCAAGGCAAAAACATCAGGGGCAGGAAGTGCGAGGCAGGACGAGGCCCGATGGAAGAAGAAAAGCATGCTGCCACTCATTTGACTTCAGCAGCGTGATCTTGGTAGTTTCCTCGGAAGGTGGTGTTGCTTCTCATCACGACTCTCGCCGTAACGACTGAGAAAACCGTCATTTATGGCTCACCCTCAGGGCAAACGACATCAGGTTTGCTAGTTGTTTCTTGGATACAGTGGTCTTCATGCAGGACGTATCCAAGCGGACAGAGAATCTGCTTCGGGGCGACTTTTATGTGAATGCACTGGCCATTGACCTCTTCGAAGCCGGGATCACACTCAAGCGATGGCGGGAGGACGTTAGCCCCCTTGCAGCCGTTATCCACGAACGTCCAGCCCTCGCGACAGCCAAGTTTCGTCGGTTTCTGATCGTACTTGACACAGTCATCTCCAGCCGTTGCGAAGCCGTCAGGACAAACCCAGGTCGCGTCTGTCGTAATGACCTTTTCCCTGCGTTGATACTTGGGTTTTATATCGTCCCTGGGCATATCCGCAAGATGTTTGTTCATACTTTTTGTCGGCGGCGCGGGTGGGGCAGAAGGCATCTGAATAGGCACTGGAAAAAACTGAGGAGCCATGGCAGCTGGTTCGTGCTCCACCACGGTCCCGATGTGCTGGAAAGGAAGTCCATGGCCAAGAGCTAGCATTTCGTCACCGACCAGCTTCCTTGGTTGTGCCTCACTCATTGATTGGACACGACCATGTTCCAGCTCCAGAAACGCCCTGCTTCGATCATCCGGTTTACTGCTGGAAAATGGCTCCGCTGCACGGAAAAACGTGACACGAGTTTGGCTGTAGGAGTGAGAGCTCGAGGCTACAGTAGTACAACAGACATGCATTTCACCATTCACTCAGGATGATACAATCGCCTTGCCAGTCTGGAAGGGGACCCTGGACACGCAACAAAGCTGAGAACCTCAGCAGGCGTGTCCAGTGCTCATGCGCCGATGCTGGCACGGGCACGCTGGCCAGAATGCAAAGCTCCATATCGTGGAAACGAGTTCTCAGCAACAATCCACCAGTAAGAATAGGTAAAGTGAATACTAACATAAGGGCACACCAATACCATTTGTGTTGCTGTCTGGGATAGCATCTTCTGCAAAGGACGTAAGAGCTGCTCATCTGCCGGCTCATTACAAGCTTCTTACACGTACCGTTCCTTAAGGACGCATTCCAAAGGATGGAGCAAATACCCGGAGTAAGAAGCAAGAAGAGACGGACTCTCCACTTCCGAGGTGGCGACATCGCAGCCATTGGTCGCCGGAAGGAAGGCTTCTGTCCTGACAAACTGCTAGCTCTGTCGCCTTCCCAGTGGCAGAGTCAAGAAAGAGGGAACTAAGGCGACAGCGAATATCTGTTGGTCAGTTTTCCTGCTCCGTGTTTGGCTACAAGTGCTCTAGGTCGCAGTCTGGTTCTCGCCCAGTCTCAAGAACGTTCCGTAGCTCACAGCCACGCGTATACGGAAATTGCCGGAAGAAATGAAAAAAGAGTCTTCTGGAGCAGACAGCTCCTCGACAGCAAGCTCGAGAAACGAAGCAGCTCCGCAGACGTGTTGTCAAACGCCACGAGCACGGGCAGACTCGTTCCGTGCGCGGCCGCTCCCACGACGCGAGACAGCGATCCCACCCTCTGTCGCGATCCATTCCAGATGGCCGCTCTAGCTGCGCTTTGCCGCAAAACTGCAAATAGGTTGGAGATACACACAATGCTTGTGTCGTTGCACCTACTCAGTATAGCGGGGAGCAAACTTGGGAGCCTATCTGTTAAGTCCGTGCTGTGTGCAACGGTTGCCTGCTGTAGCCGGCCGCAAAAACCACGACAGGCAGATCGTTTGTATAGACCAAGGCTAGAATTGATAGGGTGTCGCTGCAGGTCCTGATTTATGGCAAATTTTTGCTTATGAGGGATGTCGCCACAGTCAACTCAGTTATCGTAGCGAACCACACAGGCGGCGTACTGGTTCCGACTTAGCCATGGGCACGCCCCGTAGATGGCCTTACAGGCACCGGCGACCTGGGCTGTCGAGTAACGGCCGTGCCACAAGAATGTCATCACGGAGGCACCTTTCCATTATGTATCCAACTGGGGTGGCTGGCATGGACAGACACATGAAATGTCCTCGTTACGCTGCGGTCTGCACGCATCCGTTTTCACGATGTCCACACCTGCCTTGCAAGCATTGCACGTGCTCACGAGCACAAAGACCTTTGAGCCACATCACCCTTCCCCCCCGACGTGTCGACATTCAGCAGAATCGATCACAACATTTGCGTGCCCAGGTGCAATAGAGTTCCGCGCGCTACCTCCGTATACCGCACCCCCTGTCACTGGGGCTACTAAACACGCGTGCATCGCGCAGTGGCGGACGCGCGGGCAGATTTTGACAGCCGAGTCCTCCGGGGAAGCGAACACCACGCGAAAACCGTAGGATCGCGGAATAACCTCTGTCCCTCATGGCGCATTTTGTCGGCTATTGAAAATGCTGGCCCCATCAATGCACGACCACATGCTGCCCACCTTCGGATACCTCTGCATTTTGTGTGGACGGTCGTTGCTTGGCATTCTCCAGTACACGGCTACATCATAGCAACCGAGGTTGCTACCATCGTGCCAGTCATGCTTGTTTAAGATCTAAAAACAGACGCGTTCCTTCTGCATGTTGTTCACATCTCCGATTGACTGCTGTGTTGGTGACAGGTACGCGCAGTCTTTCTTTCAGGGCTAGGCTACGTGTAGTCTTTTGTTTCCCACGAAACTAAGAAAGGTCTGGAATGGCCGATTTGTGGGTCCAGAGACACTGTTTCAGCCGAAAAGTGTAAGTTTGTCACCGAAGTAGACGAATTAAGGACAAACTGAACAAAGCGATTCAGATAAAGCATGCAAGGACCATGTGCAGTGGGATGTGCGCTCGCATATACTCATTCTACAGGCGGTCAATACACACCCCTATATATTTACATGCATGACAGATTGAGTCCGATGGATACCGTTGACTTCGCGTTCATGACAACCACATCAACCTCAAGTGACGTCACTGCTCTACCGAGGTGATAGGCTCACCTCGCACATCAGCACTGAAACATTTGCTCATACAACAGGCAACACAGGTGCAAAACGTGCACGCAGGTGTGAGCCCACGAGCCTATGCACGAACATCGATCAGAGAGTCAGCGAGAGAGACTGGCGACAACATGCGGAATGGAAGGCTCAGAAACATAACTTATGCGGGTGCGGAACCCTGTGGCGCCTAGCAAGACTGTCTCACTGTACGGCATGTCCCGCTGTCGCACAAACTAGAGTCTTGCTTAAATGCGCTCCAGCGGTTTAATGCCAAGGAGGTGGAAGGAGATCTCGAGAATCTTCCGCGTTGCCTCGCAGAGCAAGAGACGGGCGTTTTGTTGAGGTCCTCCCAGCACTTTGCACGACTGGTAGAAGTCAGTGAACGCGCCAGACACCTTGTACATGTACTCAGCCAGCCTGCGAAAGTTCGTAAAAGGAAACATAAGCAAGGCGCCAGATACATTCTCATCACCCGCTGACACACCGAGGAGTTTCCAGCAGTCGCGCACATTAGCCTGCGAAAAAGGTACAACTGACTCTGTTCACCCGCAAAGTCGTAAATGTGTGTGGTCGGGGGCTTTCGTCTCTCTGCGTTCAGCTGTCGCTGCCTTACCTGTGAATGTGCAGATCCTCCAGGATGGACGCCAAGATATCGGGGAACTGTGCGAGAGTGACGGCGAGCTTACGCTCCGCCGGTTCCTCGATCTTCAGCTCCTCTGCACCGAACAGCCAAGAGACTACCAACGCGCTATTGACGCCGAGCTTCATGCTCCCGCATGCGAATACGGATGCATACATGCACATGCATGCCTACATACATACAACAGTTATACACCACTGAATGCGTATTGATGCGCCCCGTGCGGTGTGTGCACTACCATGCACTGGAGGCGAGACACGCCAGTGCCTAGATCTCCCACGCTGCGCCTCCTGCAACATGAGAAAGAAAGTGAGAAGAAATCGCCGCCATTCGCAGCAGCAGACGTCTTTCAGAGATCGCCCAAAGGCACTGACGGAACTTCAGAGTGAAATCCGTGACTGCGGGCACCCAGAGCCACTTCCAGACGCGCATGCAAGGAAGCCGTGTATGGCGCGTCCCTGACCAGAGACCGTCGCAAGACGCGTACCGGGATTGATTGACGACACATCGACTCCTGCCTTCCTGAAGATGGCGCAGATGCGCGCGTACGCGTACAGCATATACACCGCAGTGTTTCCTGCGCACAGGCGTATACGCCAAAGTCGCAAAGCAAAGATGGGGACGCGCAGGCGAATTTCTGAGACTGCGCACGCCGGATAGCGACAGCTGGCCTACAGAACGATCCTCAGCACGGCAAGACCGGCATCCGACCGTTACACGGGCTTCACGCGAAAAGAACGCAGACGGCTTCTTGCCTTCCGAGCGCACACTGGAAAATCCGGAGATGCGCCTGTCCACCCTCCACTGCGCTTTCTTTCATTCTGACCTTTAGGGTCGAGCATGCGGTCGAACGAGAACTTGTAGTCCGTGTGACGATTCTGTTTCAGATCGAAGTACTTCACTGCGGAGTAGCCGATGGCTTCAGCGGCTTTCTCCATCTCTTCGTCCGCGACGGAGGTCCCTGGAAACAGCCAAGCATCCGGCCGCGAGGACACTCAGTACAGAAGCTCGCAGTACAATCCTCTTCACCCGCCGCCAATCCGCGATGTCCCTTCCCCTTCTTTAATACGCGCGTCCTCCCTGTCTAATTATCGCACCCGGATAACTCCGCGTTTCTCTTCAACATCCTTTCGCGCGTCCCGGGCCTCCGTACCCTCCACCCAGCAACCGCCGCATCTCCGGCGTGTGACTCGGCGCGGTTCCCTGTGGGTGGCTCTGGGCGGGGGAGGGGGGGGTTGGCAGGGGCCCTTAGGGGGGGGTCGGGCGCACCGGTGGCTAGGCAGGGGGTGAAGCCTTCGCCGTTTTCGCGTTTCTCCTCAGCGCCTTCCTCCTCCTTGCGCCTCTGCAGCTCCTTGAGCGCGCGCACCTTCGCCTCGTCGAGCAGGTCCACGAGCTTCACGACTTCGCCGCTGCGCGTCTTGAAACGCTTGCCGTCCTGGCCTTGGACGACGCCGAAGCCCATGTGGTCAACGCGCGTCTCCGGAGGCTTGTGCCAGCCAGCCTCCTTAGCGGCCGCGAAGATCTTCAAGAAATGCTCCTCCTGACCCAGATCCGTGAGGTAAATCAGCCAGTCGCCCTGGCGCGTGATCAGTCTGAGCAAAGACCCATCCGCGGCGCGGCAGGTAGTCCAGCCGTGCCCAAAACGACTGCGCAGAAAACTCGGCTCTCCCTTCAACGGCGTGGGGGATATCTGCTGTGGTGTCGAAACCATGCTAGCACAACCGAACTTCGTTTGACGACTACATAGATGAGCGCACGTGAACTAGTCTCAAACACACCGCTCGTCACGTGCAGCGCAAAATAGACAGCTGGAGCAAGCGTAAGAGACGCAGAGAGCAGAACTGAAAAAGCGCGAGCCGGGCACCTGCGGGAAAGAGGCGCACAGCCCCCTACCTGTCTTTGATTGCAGCGAGATCGGTGGAATCGTAGCCGAAGCCTCCGTCGCTCTTCACGGCCATGAGGGGCACTTCGTTTACTGGAGTGAAGATGCATTTGGCGCCGTCGGACTCCTTGATCATTCTGAGAGGAGGCGAACAAAGACACGACAAACAGAGCGCAGGACGCACGCACTAACGGGCAGTGCTTGAGGCAAGGCTACGAAAAAGCATCAGAAACACCGCGCCCATGTTGCCGCTTCTCCCTCGAGGGTGCCCTCGTCCGGAGGGACTGTGAACGATGTCGATGAATTTGACGACGCGGTCATCCGTCACTCTGCGCGCTCGTCGGCGACAGGGACACCGGGGCCATAAACCAAGAACGGCGGGATCCTCCTCCTAGCCCGTAGGACGCCTGCCAGCTGAGACCTGCATCCTACGCAGAGTGGCGGGGATTTTCTTGCCCTTCCAAGAGAAGCGCCCTCTGCGGCGTCGGCCTACCCTTTCTCCGTGAGCTCCTTGACGACCTTGGGGATCTCCTCGTTGTAGTAACTCTCTCCACGCTCCTCCAGCGAGACATCGAGGCGCTTGTAGACCTTCTCGAACTCGTGGCGGCTCACGTCGCAGATCAACCGCCACGACTCCAGGGCCGCTTCGTTGCCGCCTGGCAGACAAATCCACGGCACCGCGGACGCGCGCGATGAAGCAGCGAGCGTCCTCCAGCCGGACGCCCCGCGCGATGAGCGACAAGAAAGAGACAAAAGGGGTCATTCGTCGTCGCAAGCGCCCCGAAGCAGGCGTCTCACACGTGACGTCAGGCGATAGATAGTACAACCAAAAACCGGAAACGGCCTGCCAGCGCAGTGCGCGGCGAGTTCCCACCGTCCCCACCCGCTCCCGCGTCTTACCCTGCAGCTTAACGACCATTTCTCGGCTTCGGCGCTTGAAGTCCTCGTCCGCGTCGAACGCAGCTTTCGCTTTCTTGTAGAAGGCGTTCAAGTCGCTGATGTCGGGCATGTTCGCCTTATAGTCAGGGAACTCCTGCGCAGAGCCGCGCACAAAGCCACACGCTCTCTCGACTCCAGCGCCCACCCTCACAGCGCCCCCTGGCTGCGGCCGCCGTCCACTCGGAGACGCCAACCCTACGACGCGCACTCAAAGCGACTTCGTCCGCAGTCAAACTGCAAAGCGGCGAGATTGTCCTCGCGCCCAGGCCTCCGTTTTTTTGCGTCAAGCGTCGGCTGCGCCTCGTTTCGACGAGCGCGCTCGCTCGAGTCAAACGCCCGCCAGCCCAGCGACTCCCTCTCGGCTCCACCTCGCGCTCGCACTCACGCTATGCAGGTACTCGATGAGCATGCCAAACTGCGTGCCCCAGTCGCCGATGTGGTTGATGCGCTGCACTTCGTGGCCATAGAAAGCGAGGATGCGCGCTGTACATAGAGAGCGAAGAGAAGGGCGAGCCCGCGACAGAGATGGAGCGCGCGAAAAGAGGGCGGAGGCGCCAGGACGACAGCCGCCAGCACCGGACAGGAGTCCACGCAGGCAGAGAGAAGCCTGGCGTAGGGACCCTGTAAGGAGGCGGAGAGAAAGAGATGTCACTCACAAATAGATTCGCCGATGATTGTCGATCGCAGATGGCCGACGTGCATCTCCTTGGCGACGTTGGGCGACGAGAAGTCTACCATCACGCGCAGCCTGCACAGACAGACAGACACCGCGTGCCAAACAGGATCTCGCCTGCGATGCCTGCGTCGCCGGACGCTGATAGTCCCCCAGCCGCCGGTGTCTGTGTCAGCCGGCTTTCGGCGGTCTCCGCGCCTCACTTCTTCTCTGCGGGCGCGAGCTTCACGGGGCCCTTCTGGCGCAGCATGTCCTGCAGATCCTTGCAAAGCCACTCCGCGGCGATGTCGACCGTCACGAAGCCTGAAGAAAAAGCAGACAGAGCACGCGGAACCGCAGATGCTCGAAACGCCTAGGGAACACACCCGCCGCGCGCCACACCTCAAGTTCCTCTGCAGCGCCTCGCGCGCACGCAGAGCCGCCTGCTTCTGCACACAGCACTGTTGCGACTTGCGTTCCTTCACAACGAGCAGGCCTCGGGACACCGCCAGCAATCCACCAAGTTTTGATCCTGTCGCGATCCGCTTGCACTCCGCCTCTCCAGGCTGCGAGATCTACGCTGGCGGCCCGTCTCCGCCGGCGCGTCGCGTGCGGTGCCCTGCCCGCTCCACGACTGCGTTCAAGCCCTTCACTTTTGACTGCTTCGCCTTGTCGGTTTTTTTTTTTGAGACTTTCTCCCCCAATTCCCCGCAGACTCCGAACAGGTGACGCCTCTAGGGTTTAGGGTTTCGCCCTCGGCCTCTGGCAGGCGCGCCGCAGGGGCTTCTTCGCGAGCCAGTTTTCGCGTTTTACCTTGGGGCGACGCCTGGACGTTTGTGAAGAGCTTCTCGTCCTTGAGGTGCTCGGCGATCTTCTCTCCGGCCTCCTTCGGCGAGTTGACGCCAAGCACGTCTTTGCCATTCTGCTTGAACAGCGCCATGGCACTGTTGCCTGCGAACCCGCGGAGAAAACGAACTCGATCGCCGCTTCCGAAGAAAGAAGGAAAAACAAAACAGTCTTGCGTTTCATTCAGCTCCGCCCAGCGCGACAGTCCCACGCGGGATACCATGCAGCAGCGGACTAATGCCTAGACAGACTCTACACCCTCAACCCAGAAGGGGAGCTGCCGCGCTGAAAGGAGGAAAAGCAGACGCGCTGCAGCCTGACAGGCGGAGCAAGCACGACACGAATTTTCTCTGAGAAGTGAGTTCTCACACTGGAAGTCTCCGAACTTCGAAGTCCCGATAATCGGCGCGTGGTCGACGGCAGGGAACGCCGCAGTCAAGGCCCGCCGGAAGGCCTCCTTGACTTGGGAAACCAGAACCTAAAAAACAAAAAAAAAAAATACAGATCTATCGCCGCACGGAGAAACCGAAACACGGAATAAGCGATGCACACCGAAACGCAGACTGAGAGGAGACGATAAAATCGCCCGTGGGGTCGCCGCAAGAAGAATCACAACCCTAAAGACGCGTGACACGCGAAGTCGTGCCATTCTAGAGACTCAGAATCCATCCGCATGCAAAAGAACAGAACAAACATGAAACAAGGCGAGGCACGGAAAGAACGCGTCCATAGACTGAGGAAAGAAAGCAGATAAGGCCTGACGCGCAACAGAAGCGGTGACACGCCGCTACACAGACATACGAAAGAGTTTTGACGCAGCGCAGGCGAGGCAGGCCGGAAATGCCCTCGCGCTAGGCGCGTTATCTCGAAGCAAAGGATGAAGAATGCCGGCAGACACGTGATATGAAGCAACATGCCAAATATCAACGCAGCAAAGAGTTCAGAGTACGACCGACGACGATTAAAAATGTAAGACAGAGGAAGGCACCGTGCGAAGAAAGCAGAAAGAGGGGCGGTGAAGAAGAGAGGGAAGCGCGGAGCTCGGAAATCCGCAAAAGAGAACCGGATAGCGCAACTCAAATACACCACGACGGTACAGACCCTAGAATCCTGAAGCTGCCTCCGCGAAGCACAGCAAGAATCCTAACGAACCGTTAGATTAGCGCATCAGTACACAACTTGTGAGCAACGAAGCAACAAGAAGAAGTCAGACACTTTGTTTGTAGAGAACCACGAGACCTCCACCAATCGCATGGCTCAAATGCATGCCAGATGAAACGAAAGTCCATGAACGGCCGCGACAGCATTCAACAAGGAGAGATCCACACGGCAGGAAAGCGCGAGGAAGGTTGACGGAAGGCGAGCGGAAAATGATCTGCAGAAGAAACTGCGACGCCGGCGACGACCTAGCGCCAAGGCGCAGAGAACGCAGACAGAAGACACCGAAAAGACTACAGAACGAGGTGAAAGAAGAAGAAAACGAGAGAGACCCACCAAACAGAACAGAAGCGAGACAGAGGGAGGAAGCGAAGACGGAGGGAGACCCCGAGGGAAGTCCGCACACAAGAGCAGCGAGCAGCAGCGACGAAGGCGAAGGACGAACGAAGAGACAAAGAGAAGAAAGGAAGTGAAGGGAAGTGAAGGGAAGTGAAGATCGCCCAGTCGCTTGACCAACGCGCAAAGTGAGACGTGACAGCCGAGACACAGGGCGGGTGAACGCGCAGACGAACGGTGAGAGCGAGATCTTACCTGCATGTTGACGCGAGAAAAAAAAGTTGACGCTGCGCCCAGCACAGAAGAAGCGCGGCAGGCGACAAAGAGGAAAGGAACGCGAGTCGCTAGGGCGAGGACTGACGAAGGAAAGAAGCGAGCCTCCCCAGGTCTCCCGAGTTCGGCGAGCAAGAGAGAAAACCGCGAGTTACTGGAAATCCAAAACAGATCTGACGGCAGGGACAACGGCTGAAACACAGAACAGACAATTTTAAAGTGAAGAGGAGTCCGCGAATGGAGCCTTCTAGCCGCCAAGCGCTGAGAAGAAACAGGCGAGATAAAGGCCTGCGTTTTCCTTTTCTTCACTTTCCTGGGCACTCTTTTCAACACACGACAGCATATGTGGGACTTGTCTCAAGAGACGATTGTGCGGAGAGCTTGGTCTCCGTCTAACACTGAGGCCACCGAACAATTTTTTCTTTCTTTTTTTCCCTTAATTTCACGGCCATTCTTTGCCTCTGTGTGCCTTTTCTGGCCTTCCCGGCGCATGCGGCCCCAAACACCGCGGGCCGCTGGGGACTGCAACAACACGCGGGAGAAAGGAAAGCGGCTAGAGAAAACAGAGCGCAGAGCTCTCCGGGCACTCCGTTTTCTCCTTCTTCTTCACTCTCTCTGTGTTCTGTCTGTCTGTTTGTCTCCTGTGTGTATCATCCCTCGTCCGCTCTGTTTCCTTCTCTCCCGTCTCCGTCTCCACTCGGCCGTTCGTCTTTTCTCCGGCAGGCTCAGCGCGACTCTCGAGCCTTCAGGGCCTGCGCCTTCCCCGGCTCTCTTGGATTGTCTCCTTTCTTTCGCAGTTCCGCGCCTTTCTATGTGTCCTTCCATGCCTCCGCCCCCCCCCTTTCCCCCACCCGCGCGGCTGTCGTCGCCCTTCGTCGCCCTTCACTTCTTCCATCTTCTCTGCGCGTCCTCTTGCCGGCGCCCGCGTCCACTCTTTGACGCCCCTTCCTGGGCCTTCCATCTCTCTCGCCTTCTATCTCTTTCTCTCTTTCTCGCTTTCTCTCTCTCTGCGCCGGCTGCTTTTCGCCGACACGATCGGCGGCGTGACTGGCCTCCCCAGGCGCCGGTGCCTTCGCGCTGCGTTGTCCCTCCTTTTCTCTTTGCCCCCGCCCTCCTTCTTCCGTCATGGAGGAGCGCTCGCAGCTGCGCATGTGGACGCATGCGGTGCGGAACGACTTCTTCAAGGGCCTGCAGAAGGTTCAGGAGAACCGCTCGAACCGCGCGCGGGGTCTGACGCGGGACACGCGCGCGACGACTGAGAACGTGCTTGACACCCGCACCTGCCGGTTGATTGAGAAGCTGATGAAACGCAACGCCCTCACCGACGTGTGTGGCACGATCAGCACTGGAAAGGAAGCGAATGTGTACTTCGTCGCGGGCCCGCAGGCCCTGGCAGACGCCGCCGCGCCCTCAGACAAGCGCGAGACAGACTCCGAGGCTGCAGACCTGCGCCAGGAGGCCGGCGCCGCGGCTGCGCAGACGAAGGGTGTGCTGAGCTCGGTGCAGCTTGCGAAGGGCGGCGCCGAAGAGACGGAGGAAGATGACGCTGAAGCGCACCCACTGAGCTGGCGGCCGTTCGTGTTGAAGGTCTACCGCACGTCGATCCTCGCCTTCCAAGACCGCAGCCAATACGTCCAGGGAGACCACCGATTCGAACGCGCCTACACGCGGTAAGCAGCTTCGCCGCCAGAGAAGGAGAGAGAGAAAAAGCGAGCAGAGAGAGGGAAAATGCGAGCAGAGAGAGGGAAAAAGCTGCGACGAGTGGCTCGTCTCTAAAATTCCAGCGTCAGGAAAAAGACGTTTGCTGGATTAGAGCAAACTAGCACACCCGTAGGTCGTTGATTTGTTATCCACTCGTTTGAGCTCCTGCGCTCCACGAGAGGGTGCATGCCGACGAGGCTGCCGGGCGGCGGCTGTCGAGAGCCGCCGCCCGGCAGCCTCGTCGGCATGCGCGCCTCGAGAGCTGAAGGAGTCGGAATGGATTGAAAGCGCAGTTTGCAATGTTCAGCAGCTAGTTAGAGAGGTAACACCAGGATGGAGATTTAGGACACTGCGCCGTGAAGGACTGTGCAGCTAGCTTTCTGCTGGCGCGCCTCGGCTCTTGTGAGGTCGCGGGCCTCTCGCGTGGACGCCTCCTTGTTTCGTTTTCCGTGTAGGTGCCGCAATCCGCGCAAGATGGTGGTGAACTGGGTCATGAAGGAGTTCCGCAACTTGCTCAGGCTGCACGCGGCCGGCGTCCCCTGCCCACTGCCTGTGGACGTCTCTGCGCACGTGCTTCTCATGACCTTCATCGGCTTCGCGGCAGACGCGCCGCCTGTCTGCGCGCCCGAGGACGCGCCGCCTGTCTCCGCGGCGCCCGACGCCGACGACGAGGCCTTCGCGGTCAGACAGCGGACGACAGGCTTCTCAACCGGCGCACGCGCAGACGACGCTGCAGAGGCCGCCGCCGACGCCAGGCCGCCTGCAGACGCGCAGGACGCCGCGGCGGCCTCGACCTCTGCAGCGTCGCTGCTCTATGCCGCGGCGCCGCGCCTGAAGGACCTGGTGTCTGCCGTCTGCTGCTCGGCGGCCGCGACGGCCTCGCTACGCGCCTGGGAGGCGCTGTACGTGCAGGTGAGACGCGCGGCGGCGCAGGTTCCTCTCTCCTCGGAGTCAAGCCTCTGCGCGTTCGCAGGCCTCCGTTATGCGTCCGCTGTCCTTCACGTATAAACGCGTATATAGGTCGATGTAGATGAGATATATGGATGCAGAAATATTGACACTGATGTATGTACTTGGGTTGCTTGCGCGACGGCAGCTAAGGAGGCCGTTTCTTCGCGCGCCCTGTCTGCACGGCGGTCTTCTCTGTAGGCGCTCGCATTGTCTGCAGGCGGTCGCGCTGCTTCGCTGGCTGTTCCAGGTTTGCCGCGTAGTCCACGGGGACCTCTCGGAGTACAATTTGCTTTTCCACGTCGCTGGCCTGTACGTGATTGACGTGGGACAGGCGGTGAATTTTGACCATCCGCAGGCGCTGGACTTTCTGAAGCGCGACTGCCGCAACGTGACTCGCTTCTTCCGCCAACAGCTCGCGCAGATCCGCGAGAAGCGCGCGCGGCGTCTGCGCGAGGAGCTGCGCGAAGCCGCGTTCGCCGCCGCCGCGCAGGCGGAGGCGCCCCCGAGGGCGCCCTCGCCGTGCGCCTGCGTCTACGCGCGGCGCGCCCGCGAGCACCGCGACGGGCACTTGCCCGCGCAGGCGGATCCGGCGACGCCTCCTTCGAGTCCGTCCTCCTTCAAATACACCTGGCAGAGCCCGCCTGCCGCGAGGGGCGAGGCTGCAGAGGGCGGGAGGCCCTCCTCGCTCTCGCCGCACAGCTCTCGCCGGCCTAGGTTCCCCCTGTTGCAGTACGCGGCGCCGGCGCAGGCCTGCGGCGCCGCTGACGACGAAGGCGTCAAAGTGCTTGCGCTGCGCCGCCTGTTCGAGCTAGTCGTCAGTCCGCAGCTGCCTGAGCCGGTGAAGGCGCTGCAGCGGCGCCTCGCGGCCGCCGCGCTGCCCCCGGGCGAAGCCAGCGCGCAGCTGCGAGGCGGCGAGGCCAGCAGTGAAGAGGTCGCCGCGAGGGCGGCCGCGGCATCCTCGTACCGCGAGTCGGCGTGCCTCGCGACAGCCACGCACGAGGCGAAGCAGCGAGACCTCATCCTGCTCGCGGAAGCTCTCGGGCAGTTCCTCCAGGCCCACGAGGGCCCCGAGGACGACGAGGAGGAAGACGAGGGAGAGGAGGCCGAGGGAGAAGAGCGAGAGGCGCGAGAGAAGAAGGCGCTGGATTTCCCGAGTGAAGATGGCGGCGACGAGGCGGGGGGGGCTTCGGTGTCTAACTCGGATGACGAAGAGGAGGAAGAAGTCGAGGACGCGGTGTTCCTGAACACGTGGATTCCCAGCCACCTAGCGCAGGTCTGCGACCGGCGCCTGCTGGAGCGGCTCCTCGTGCAGCGCACGAAGGACGGCCTCGAGGGGGGCACCGAGCGCCCGGGGGGAGGCGAGGCTTCGAAGGCCGGAAGAGGCTCGAAAAAGTCCGCGAAGAAATCGGAAAAGGAGCAAGACGACATGCTTGACGAGCTGCTCGAGATGCACGCCCTCCTGCTGGGTCAGGAGAAGAAGGAAAAAGAGGAAGAATGCGAAGAGGAGGAAGCTGTGGACAAAGAGCCAAGCGGACGGCGAGGCCGACGAGGCAAGAAGCAAGGCGAGGAGAGGAGGGCGAAGAGCAAGTCACACGCGGGCGACAGAGAGGAGAAGGCGAATGCCGAAAGCGATGCAGACACAGAAAGCGCCTCCAGTTCAGAAGCCTCTGAAGACGACGACGAAGAGGAGGGAAACGGAGAGAGAGAAGACGGCGAGAACGGGGACGAAAGTGACCAAGTCTTTCGCGGCATCATTCCCGATAACATCGACCGGAAAACGTGGAAAAAAATGGTCAAGGAACAAAACAGAGAAAAACGCAAATACAAAATCGCCAAGCACCTGAAAAAGAAATACAGATCCAAGGCTGCAAACCGATAAATGAAAGGCGTGGCAAGGCAAGCCCGGAAGCAGAAACGAGGTGCGGAGTGTCGAGGCCTCTGTGCCTAACGGAAGCAAAGGTTGACAAAATAACTCTCCATTCTGGTGTGGGAGTATCAGAATTGCAGAAAGAGGTCGAGCCCCTCTGCGTCTGTTTGCGGACCTATTTCTATTCATGAATATAGATAGTGATTTTTACGCTGATGCGCACGCTTGTCGATAGACTGTGCACATAGCAGCGGTGCCTGAAGGCCGGTTTCGTAGGCATGCTCTCCCGCAAAATTCGTTTAGTTTGACACGTTTCTGCATACGCGTGCGTCTTCGTGCGCCAACACCGCAGGCGGCCGATTCGTATTGGGTTTTGGAAAATGCCTCTAACGCAGATCCCAGGGCGACTGGGTATCGAGGCGGTTCTCAGTACGAAGCTCAAAGTGCAGTGTGTTTCCTGTAGCTCGCTTCCTGTTTTTTCTTCCGAGGACTTCTCGGCGATATGGGCCGTTTGCTGTATTGCTGAATCGCAGCTTTGATTCCACTTACACGTTCGTGTCGCGCGTATGCCGCACCACGGCGGACGCGAGAAAGTGCTACTCGGTCTTAGGTTTGGGTGATGAGGCCGACGAAAGGTAACGAGGTTGCTTCTACAGCTGCTTTCTGGCGGCTATGGGCAGCTCATATGCTAACGACCGATGCTAACTGTCTGTCTTACTTGACGGCTTGACTTCACTATCAGCGTCCTTCGGTTTGAGTGAATTACCGCACCCAGAAAACTCTATACCAGTGAAGCGGCTTTGTAACTGCGGAAGGCCACCTGAGACGCGGTCTCGCCGTGTTGGTCGCACTCTGTGCGTGAATGGAGGACTCAAATTCTTTGAAACACGCAACCTTATAAATGGCGACACTCTCGTCCATGGGAACGCGTTTCCCCATAAGGCAGGAAGTTCGCAGGCTTTTTGTGATACGAAGTCACAAGATTTACACCGGCGCAAAGAAAAAGGTGCTCGACAGCTTGAAAAGGCATTCGAAAAAAAGGTCGTGGCGGTACGAGATGAGGCAGATTCAAAAAGGCCGAACGGGGAGAAGACATACTCGCGCCGTGTGACGCCTCAACTCTCGAATCCACTGCTACATCGTGGCGATCCTGAGATTGCGTTCGTTGCCTTCGCTCCTCATCTCTCTTTGTCCATCTCTTCTCTACCTGCTAGCCACCTGAAGCATGTCGCCCTGTGTCGCGGGTCTCCATTTGTACTGGTGTACCTAAACTCCCTTTTTTAACTCCTCTCGTCTCTTTCCCAGAGGTCGGTGCCCGCCTCTCCATCGGTCTCCTCTCAACATGTTCCTTATTTACACCTTCCCCCCAGGGGGAATCTCGACGTTTTCTTCACCCGAGTTTCGGGACAGTTTGGAGGCCAATGCTGTGGTCTAGACGTGCCGCGCCGGCGCTTCCTGCCGCGAGTGGCGCCCGCGAGGCGCGGGCGCCACTCGCGGCGCGAGGGCCGCCCAGCGCGCCTCCATCCAGATCTGACCAAAACGCGGAGTCTGCTTCGTCGCCGGGGGGGTTCGCCGACGGGGCCGCAGCCGCGACCGCGGAGGCCTTGTGGGGCGAGAGCGGGTGGTGCCCAGTGAGCGATGCCCACATGACGGAGAGGGCGACGCCGACCGCGACGCCGCAGCTCTCGGCGACGCACATCAAGTAGGCCGCTGTCTCCTTCTGTGGGGTCGAGCAGGGCACCTGCGTAGCGTAGAAGGCGCCCAGGACGGAGAGCCAGCCGTGCATGGTGGCGAAGAGCATCAGCAGCAGAAAGAGCGAACAGTCTGCCAACCAGGCCTCGTTCGCCGAGAGGAAGTGTGAGAAGGAGCGCGCGGAGGCCTCGGCGTCCGTGGAGGGCAGCGCCGGGGGGGAAGTTAGCGACGCCGACAGAGACAGGGGCGGGGGCCCAGAGAGAGGCGCCGCGGACGACGAAGGCGGCGGCACGACGAAGGCGTGAGACGCAGGCGTTGACAGCGACCCCAGGTCCGAAGCCGCCGCCAGCGAGGCAGCGGCAGACGACGGAGAGAGAGGCGCGGAAGCGCTTTGAGAGGATGGAGAAGACAGATGGAGGCTAAACCAGGATGACGGAAGGACGAGTGTGCCGTCCAGCACGAAGAAAAGGGGAATGAGCAGGAGCCGCAGAACGACAAGGGGCAGTAGCCACGAGAAGCGCGCGCGGCAGCCCCAGAAGACGCAGAATCGACCAAGCACGTTGCCGGCTTGGAAGCACGCGACGAGGATCATTTGAAAAAGCACAAAGTCCAGCGAGCTCGACGGCCAGAGGCGCTCAGTTTTGACGGGGTAGATCAGGTAGGTCGACAGAAACAGGAGAAAGCAGGTGAGAAGATTCGGGCGAATCGCCCGAAAGACATCGCGGCGTTGCCACGCCGAGGACGCCAGCGCCTTTTCGCAGGAATGGAGCGCCGGGGAGTCGTCCGCGCCACGCGCCGAGCAAGGCCCCTCGGCGAGAGGCAGCAGAGGCTCCTCTTCCGCCCCTTCCTTCATCCTCCATCTCTTGGTGCGCGCGTCGTGATGGGCATGCACCGGACCCAGAATGTGAGGCGTGTCTTCGCCGGCGATCGCGGCCTTCTCGACGGCCGCAGCCACCTCGCCGACCGTCAGGTCCTTCTTTCCGCGCCGCTTCGCCTTCTGCCTGACGCCTCCTCTCGAGAGCGTCCGCAGAAACCGCGAAGTCGCCGTGAGCATCCTGTTTCCTCCGAGCGTCCGGACCTCTCCTCCCCCCGCCTCGGGCTCGTTTCCCCTCCCCGCCTCCGCCTTGGCGGCTTCGCCGGCGCTCGCCCACCACGAGAGCGACCGCGAAAGTCTGCTTGACGTGGCGCGCGTCCACTCGAGGCCCGACAGACTCCGGCGGACTTCCTCCTCCTGCTTCAGGAGGGCGGGCGAGGCGAGGGGGTGCCGCGCGCCCAGACAGAGGGCTGCAGCCGCCAGCAGCGACCACAGCGCAGAGAAACTAAAGAGCAGCACCGTCCCGATGCGCTGGCCTTGCTTCGAAGCCGGCAGAAGGAAATACAGAGGGAACGCCAGCAGCGCCGTCAGAGGGCCGGCGAGGCCGCCGCCTGCACGACACCACGCAAGCAAGGCACGGGAGGGAGAGAATGGCGGTGCTGCACCACCGGAAGGAGACTACCTTGAATCGCTGTGATGACCCCAACAAGGAACGCCGGCGACTGGAGGATCGACTCGGCGTCACCAGCAGCTTTCCGCCCCTATATATGCCCGTTTTACGTTCCCGCCCCTTCTCTCACGCTTCATCAGTGCGCAACTAGCGATCGCGTTACGACAAAGTGGTGGCGGTGTCTCTCCGCGGTGCCAATCCGGCTGCTGGCCCCGTTTCCCTTGTGCGTGGATGTGTGTGACCTATTAGCCCTCAGCGACCTGCAGAGCCCGTCGTCCTTCGGTCTGGACTTTAGATGAAATACGGAATAATGATCAGCGGCTGGGCTGAGTCGCTGTCTTCTGATTCGGATTCGCCGCTCACCTATCGACCAGTCTACGGCGAGCTCGTGGTGAATGACGGCGTGGAGCACGTATACGCTTGCGTGGAGCAGCGATCCCTGGAGTCCGATGATACCGCTTAGCACGCAGCAGATGTGGAAGGCAGGGTTTTCGGGGACGCAGACCGCCACGAGCGCGAGCGCAACGTTCGTCAAGATGGAGAAAATCAGCGTGCTCACTGTCCGCGGAATCAGTTGCAGACGTGGCCCCAGCCACAGCAGCAGCAGCTGCCCAAGAAAGAAACACGCAGTGCGAACCTGAGAATACGCAGGGGGCGGAGCACAGAGAAAACGGTTCCTTGAGTTCCCCGCGGAATCCGCGCGAGAACGAGCCGCCGCGACACGCATTCACACAGAGAGATGTGCGGCGAGAAGCCCAAGCAGCGGACTCACACAGAGACATGTGCAGAGAAAGGGGGGGTGAGAGCGGGGCTGGGGTGGTGGAACACAGTTCCCCCTCGCTACAGATGCTCGCGCTCTGCTTCCTGTTGTCTTTGCGTGCGCACGCCGTCGCAGAGCGGCGCGGAACACGTGTCAGGTTGAGAGGGAAATCGATCGGGAGCTGCGCCCCGGACAACTTTCTCGTTCGCGCTGCCTCACCTGAGTCGCGGCTTCAGTCCAAGGGAAGGTGGGGAAGTAGGCGACGTCGAAGGTGGCCATTTCCATGACAAGGCAGTTCCAGGGCAGGAAGACGCCGACGCCGAGGAGGAACATGGCACACGAGATGCTTGAGGAAAACCGCTGCTCCCTGAAAAACACCGAGGCTGTGATGAACGTGTCTTTCTTGGCGCCCTCGCCGTCTTCGTCGCCGCGCGGGCACGCGTCGCTCTCGGTCTCTTCGCTGCGCTCCACAGGCCGCGCAGGCTGCGCGAGGAGAGGCTCTGTGGCGGGGCCCGCAGGCGAGAGCGAGGGGGAAGACGAAGGAGAGAACGCGGGCGCCGCAGAGGCGGCAGCATGCGCGCAGAGAGCGCAGGCGACTGCGGGGACCGGCGGAAAGTCCTGCAGCGGGTACTCCGCGGCACGAAAGGAGGCAGGCGCGTGAGGAAGCAAGTAGGGAGACACAGAGTACCGCGGCGACGAGGACGAACAGACGGTGAAGACTTTGAGGCGGCGGCTGTCCTGCGCGCGCTCGTCATCTTCCTCCGCGAGGCACGGGGGGTCTTTGAAGGCAGACGCGGGTGGGGCCTTGAGGCTTGACAGGGCGTCACATGACAGCGGAGGAGATGAGAAGCGCGGAAGCAGCACAGCCCCTTTTTTGTGCCCCCGTATGCTTCTACGGTTGAGGGGTTTGCGCGCTTTCTCTGTCAATAATGCCGGCCTTTCGGCCGGCGCCTCCGCGAATGTCTGCATCTCACGCAACGTGAAGGCGTTCGCCTGCGCGCGGGTCGCATCCGCCTCTTCTTCGAATTCGACGTCGTCGCGCTCCTCCTCCGTCGCCACGAAGCGCTCAATCTCCGCGAGGAAGTCCGCCCCAGGGAGGTCTCGGCCGTCGACCTCAGGCTGCGTCGTCAGCTCTGATGTCAGCGAAGAAAGGTTCTCCAAGGAGGAGGGGACTGAGACAGACAGCGGAGACAATGCGCCGAGCGAAGAGCGCCCAGACACGACGCTGCCGCTCTGCGTGCTCTCTCCGCTCGCGAGCGGCGTCAGCTGGCGGCACGCAGAGTGCCCTTCAGCAGAGAGCGACGGCGAAGAGGAAGCAAACGAAGAGAAGGGTGGAAAGGAAAAGGACGAAGATGGGCAAGCCGACGACGCAGCTGCTGACGAAGAAGATGGCGAGGAGGCAGGCGGGGGGAAGGCGAGGGAGGACGACGCACACGAGGCGAAGCGAGGGGAAAAGGAAGAAGACAAGGAGACGCGAGGCGCAGAGGAAAAGGACGAATACGAAGCCGGACAGGGCTGGGAAGAAAACGACGAGTAGGAGGACGGAAAGTGTTGAGAAGTGAAAGACGACAGAGGCTGGAGCTCGGACGGCGAGAGGGGCGTCGCGTGTGTCTCATTTTTTGCTTGAGAGACGCTCACCGCAGGCGCCCTCCGGCTTAGGAGGGGCGAAGTCGTCGTCATAGTTCGGCACGAAAAAAAATGGATTCAGGGCATGCCGGTCAGAAACAACACACACAGCTGCAGAAAACGGAGTGCCGCTAAAAGCGGCTCACCCCCAGACTAGGCTGGCGACGATAGGCGAGCGACGCGAAGAGCTCGGCGGCTTTTCCTCCCCCTCCTCCTCGTCCTGAGACGAAGAAGGAAGGCAAATGAGCATGCACGCACTAACGGCCTAGTGAAGGAAAAAAGAAAGAGAGGCTCTGCGGCGGTGACGACGGAGCTCGCAAGAGCTGTGAAGAGTGTTGCCGTAGCTCACAGGAAACTGCACGTTGTTGTTGCAGAAGGAACGTCTTGAGCGGCCTTGCGCGCCAGTTCTTTCCAAAAACCCTCCTTGCTGCTCTGTATGGGCACCGCTAAACGCATCTTCCAGCTCTCTAGCCTGAGCCACCAACGAGGGGGTTGGCTGGCAGGTGGAGAGCGACCCTCAGACAGCTAGCGCTTGAATACTCCGGTAAAAGCCTTTTTACCCTCTGCGTCACTTTTCCCGGTTGTCTGGACGAAATAGATTGCACAGCAGAGTGCAAATACCTGGAATTCGCGCAGCTACGTGAAAAGACATGTACCAGTTCGGCCTAGCGCAGGATGTTTTGCAAAACGCGCGGCAGCAAAGTGGCGGTCAGCGGTCACTCAAGAGCGCAAAGCATCTGTGCTTGCGACGAGCCAAAGAGGGCAGGAAATCCGCGTAAACCAGGGGGATTCGAGCTTTTTCTGAATTATTCGACACTAGGCTCCGCCGTCCTCGATGCAGTCAAGCAGCTAAGCCAAGCGATACGGGCGCGCCGTGGCTGCGCGCGGACGGACGAAAGGAGACAAGAATATATCTGCGTGGACGAGGGGAAAAAACAGAGAAAAAGACACAGTGGCAGGCATGTGAGAAAAAAAGAACGACAGGCGTCGCGACCTGCAGATGGTCAGAAAGAGTTTTCTTATCTGCCTCATTTGAGTCAGCTGGGTCCCGTTGTCTTGTGGAGCTGCCTGCGCGGTCTCGAGGCCACATATTTTCTCATTAACATGCTCGACCGGCAGTGGCGCACCCGCCCCAGTGGAAAGCTAGACAAACAACAAGGCGTTGGCCCCAAAGTTCTGAAGAGGCTCTTCCGTTCTGACACTGGAAACAAAAACTACGAACAAAAAAACGCACAATGGCGCTGACGTTGCCGCGTGGAACGCTCAAGGGGCGAGCTGGCTCCCTCAGCGCTGGTGAGCAGCAGCGGCGGTGGCACCCAGCATGTTCCAGGGGGCTTTTGTGGCTCGCATACATGGTTGGTCTTTCTCGTATTCAAATGTGAGGAAGCACCTATCGAAAAGAGTTAGTCGTTTCTCAGCTCGGGTCAGAATGAATGCGAAGGACGTCGGGTTTGCCAACAAGCGTTCTCTGGATCTCGGCACTAACGGAACTTCACGCAGGGCGGTGAGGTTTGCGTCAACTCAGGCGACTACGCAAAAGAAGCTTCGCTTTCACAGTTTCTGCAGTCGCTCTCCGCTGGGTGGCGTTCGTTTTATTGTTGCCATTTGTATCACATGCGCACGTTCCTGCATCATTTCCAGCAAGCCAGAAAGAAGATGTAAGTGCCTGCCGGAACAGTTAGGTGTGTTTGAGATATGGCAATTGAGATGCTGCAGAGGGGTTCCATGTGCCTTTCTCGGGAAACACGTGCTGCTAATCGAAGCGTGTAAACCGCCTGGCGCCTCGAACTCATTAACTATGCTGACACAGCTGCTACAGCACATTCAGTCGTGCTGCTCGTGAGGTTGCTGCGCGACCTGTCCTCAACGTCGTCCGTCTGGTAGCGTCGCCGCTTTCACCAGACGGCGTCGATATCGAAAATCGTCGTGGTGTGGTGGCTTCTGCCTACCACGGACGTGGCGTACAGCTGCCTCAGCGACAGCGGGAAGAAGTGAATTGGGAACCGCGCTTCATCCCCGGGCGAAATCGCCGCTTTTTTTATGTATTCGGGTTCTCAAGTTGTGGTTGCTTCAGGAATTCACCTAGTTCTAGGTATCTGTTTCGCATTCCGCGTTGTGTACGGAGCTCCTCTGCGTCCGAGACTCTCGAGCGCAATTCACCCGTTGTAACACATGCCACTGCGTATAAAACACCCGCGTCGTCCAGGAGATGTGCGGCGTGTATCTCGAGGTGGTGCAGACAGAGGTCGCTAACAGACCCCATACAATGTTCCTGACGTAGCAGCACCTCTGCAGTGTCGTGCTCTCCAGCTAATCTTTGCGCATTGCGTCGAAAGTGTCGCCCCCACATCACAACCCGGGGACGTCCCCTTAAGTACTCTTTCCAAATCAAAGCACTCGTGGCAGGTCAAGGCAGCCTGGGGCTTTGTGTTGTCTCCGCCCCGTTAAAACTTCAGAAAGGGGGTATCTGTCGTGGGTAAAGAAATGCTCAGCTGGTATCGGATCGCTTTTTCTGGTTTGAGGGTGTTGCATACTGATTAATTCAGCTGCTACCAGGCGAGAATAATCCCCATCGACCGCCGGAGACGAGAGGGCAAATTGGAGATTATAGTAGTGTACTACAGGAAAGATAGGTGGTGCCACGTATCCATCGGAGCGCGCGCCACGTGGGCTAATAGTGTCAACAAGGATCAAGTAGAGTTTTTGGTTGTGTAAAAACTGAGCGGGTCCAGACGTCTCCCCGAGGAGGCGTACTCTGTGGCAGCATGCTTACACGCTGAACACTGTGCAAAGCCTGGATAGTAGCGATTTTGACCGTGGACTACGTTTAACCCACTCATATGAGACAGATGGCAAACAGAATTGCCTGTGCGTGCAGGGGAGGGGTATTTTTTTTTCCGAGACGGGAGACAGGCATCCTTCGAAATAATTGTGGAGCCGCGCTTCCACCTCTGGGATAGAGGCGAGCGAGGATTCTGCCAGGGGGCGCAATGCGATGTTATTATGTGTTCGGCGGTCAATACGATCATACAGAAGTAGACGCTTCGGAACGATGGAAGTCTGTGCAACAATTTCGCCACTTCTAATGGCCAGCCAATTATGCTTTATGGCTGATTCCGGTGTCGCTTATACAGCACACTCCTGAGCAAAAAACAGCTGCTTTTCCGAGCAAGTGTTAGAACCCAGGCTCTTGGTGTAGCGGCTTCTTGCCGTTCAGAATTGGGTCGTCTGTCTGCAGAAACTTCGCATGGTGAATACACGAGCACTCCAAGCTGACCGACGTGCGGGCGGGGGGAGGGATCGACGCCGCCGGCAGCTACTGAATAGCTCGCTTCTTAGTCGCCACCAGCTAAAGTATTTTGACAGCATTTTCCCGTGTACAATATGCTCAGATGAGCCTGGATTACGAGCTGCTTAAGGAAAGCTAACTGCATCTTCGTTATGGGTAGACCGGAGTCTCAGTCGGTATCTCGAGACCAGACAGGACGGCACTCGTGTGCTACGAGCTTGATTAACATGTCGCAAGATTGATGCGCCTTTAGAGCTGGGCAAAGGAGAGCGTTTGTCCGTGTCTTGTCATTGCTTGATGGCTCCCGCTATCCACACCAGTGAAGAGAAGAGGTATAACACCATTCAGAGGTCGTCCGTTAGGCCCCCAAATTCCCCTTCACTGTGTGAAAATATAGTTATCCACGTCGCTACGAAGGCTGAATCTTCTAGACTGTCAACACATTAAAAGGCCCGTCTTCGTCAGTTGTACTGTACGTCATACTTCGGTATTTGGTAGTACTCCCAGGCTCGCCAGTGTATAGCGGCGTGGGTCTTCTGCTCGGTGGGCGGCATCCTGACTAAAGAAATCACTGCACCCTTGTCACCATATTCCGTCCGCAGGTCACTTGCACCTCAAGAAAAGCGAACCATTTGGGGAAGATGAGACATATACGAAATGAGGTGCCTGTATGCATCGCAGTCTTCGTGATTCTTTTACTACCTGGTGCCGCGTGTGCAGCCGGCGCCGCGCATCAACACAACACATTTTACGGCTGGTGATCTGGCAAACATAGCTACGGATACGCAGTGTAAGCTCTCGTTTGTCTGGACATGCAATATGCCGCTTTCTGGTGCCGATTGAAAGCATGATTGTAGCTGTACGAGAAAGCAGAAGTGCCTCTCGCCGTAGTCGACGCCTCTGTATCACTTTACAGTGGACGAGGCCTCGGGCAGTTGAGTGCTGCTTCACACAAACCCCCTCAGTTTTGGGGGGTAGACGCCGCGGGAAATCAGCAGAGTACCACGATTGTTGACTGTGACCTGAGCCAGGTTTTATTTTGTGTCACCAACAATCCCAGGCCTTCACTGGCTTCTTGTTCGCGCCTGCCAGGCTACTTCTGGGTAGCGAGCCGCGAGCCAGCCGGCGCCTTCGTGCATGCGCCGCTTAACAGACCGAGTTGTGCGGGCTGTAGCCCGGCAACACTCGGTGCGTCGATTGGCAGTATCTGTTTTTTCGTGAGCACCAACACACAGGTTTGCAAGTCCGAGCACTCGCCATGCGAGCAGGTTGTCAGCTAGCTGCAAGAAGTCATGCATTGTTGACCAGTTGGTGTGACTTGCACTATCGGTGGACACGGCCAAGCCCGTCCACGTCTCCGTGGTACAGGCGGGTTATACGGCATATGAGCTGAATAGCGAAGCAGCACGGGAGCTTTCGAAGCAGTTCATGTCTGTGAGCGTGCAGGTTCCCCGTAAAGGTACCCATCTGTGTTTTGGTGGAAGAAACGGCAGGTTCAAGGTTTCTCTGTCACTGTCGTGCGCGTCCCAGCGTCATTACAGTTGCGGAAGGCCACTCAGTGAGTAGGGACCGTACCTGCGATTGTGGCGACAAAATTTGGCGCCATTGTCGATCGCGCGGAGAGGAACTGATATCGCTCTCTATCCCAAGTGTCAAAATTCGATGTGGTTCCGTAGATTGACCGACTAGAAGTCAGTCTTTCGTAGAAGATCGATCAGCAGAATGGCCAAGCTTCGCTGGAAAAGCGCTTCGTGCACTGACCGCGCGCTGCAGTTCATGGAAGTGGCCCTGCAACGCGTTGAGTAAGTGCCATAACTGGCTTCGGCGCAGTGCGTGTTCGAAGTGTGTTGCCTGTCACGAATTCACGTTTGTAAGAATTGTGCCTGTTGTGCACGCTTACGCTTATCATTTTGCACCGGAGGGACGCATGTCTCTGTGAGACATGCGTGGCGGCTGGTAGGTCATGAGAATCGGGCTTGTGTGAGCATTCGGATATTGGGTGTGAGCTTGAGGCCCGCCGAGTTCTCTTCGCCGGTCGTTCTCTTGTGCCAATTTTTCTGTTCTGCCGGTACACAATGAAGACGTTTGGCATTTGCGACATTGAAACCGCATCGCGCGGAGGCTGCCACCCGCAACCTGACGGTGGCAACGGTATTGTCCTGGTGTCTGCCCTACAAGCCGAAGGCTTATGAGGGGCGCTCATCCACTTCATGGTGTGTGGACGCAGAGGCCTTTTTTTACATGCATTGTTGTGTCTATACGGGCGTGTGTATTCAGGGAGGAAGCGGAGAACGCTGCCGAGAGCAACGGCGCAGACGACAAAGGTACGCGGTGGCTCGCGAGACCGGAAGCAGCAAAAGAGTACAACCCACCGCGTTTCTCTATCGTCTGCTGTTCTTGATCCTCCGCTACTTTCGCGTCGTCACAACAGCTCTACAAATAGATATATGGTAACATATATCTAGGCGTCCACCGTCCAAGCATCGGCGTCTGGAGAGAAAAGATGCCATGGAGGGCACTGCCACGGCCAGCTGTCGCCACGATTTACTTATTGCCTTATTCTTAGCAGAAAAACCGAAAGTGCTAGCGGTGGGACTGCCGACCGGAGAGCGATGGGGGAAACGATGGATGGCGATGCTTGCGTAAGGTGCATGCAAGTTCGTTAAACGTCGCAGGCTTGTGGAGGCACTGAGGCCCGGCTCTGGTTTTTCTGAGATTCGATGCCAGCCGGGTTCTGCAGAAGCAGGGCGCACGTTTCATCAGTTTCACCTCCGCCTTTGTTCCTCCGTGCCGCGACTTGCGTACAGCTCGACAGAAGCACATCCCGACGCTGATTAACGACCTCTTGTATCCTAAATGCATTGCTGTTGCCGTCACTCCAAATGTTGGTAGGTCACTTACGCAGAAGCGAACTGGTAACCGTTTCTTGGCAAATGAGCGGTGAATGGAAGGTCTCTGTGTGCTTATTTCTGAGAGATAGACCTCGCCACAGTTGGGGAGGCACACACTGTGGAAGCTAGCGGCACGCAGATGTCTCTGCTTCACGCTCGCATTCATATCCTTCTTCATTTGCTCTCAGGGGAATACCGTGTTTCCTGATACACGGTTCAGCGCACTGTGTGATTTATGGAGGTCACATCGGACATTCTCCGGCAGAGCTTATCAACCAGTCATACCGTCAGTCAGACACGCAAATTACACTTTCCTCTTGTCAGAAGTGTGATATGCACGTAACCTTGCTGCATCCATGTGTCGTCTCGGCTCCTGGCTCCCTGACCGCGCTTGTGTCACAGGTGAAGGTGCGTGCTTCCGTGGCATGCAGTGCGCTCAGTACTCTGTTCTAGGCAAGGTGAGTGCGGTTTGCTATCAGTTTTGCTGAGACTCAGTTCCATTCGGTTCGCTGTGGGCGCTTGTCTCTGCTCCGCGAATCGTGGTCTTCTTTGCATATGGGTGCGGTATGTTGCGTAGTTTTTTCTTAGAAGTAAGCACCCCTCGTGTTTTTCAGTCAAGTGCGTGTGTGTTTGAATCGCTCTGATGTTTTATGCGCAGCTTCCAGGGGTGATGCACTCTGTAGCCTTCACGTTACAGCTTGCTGACTGTGTGTATTTCGTGCTTGCTTCAAATATCGTTGCCTGACTTCACATAGTCGTCTGCTCCATTGCCATTTGTATTGATGCGATGTGCGCGAGTTGTCTCGACATTTTTCATCGTACGGCTTTCATACCCGGTGCCCGTCTCTCGTTTCGTTTCCGGATTGTGGCACTCAGAGGCAGTTCCGTGTTAACCCCAGAGTTCAGGATAGAATGTCACCGCGCTAATATCCCGCTTAAGTGTTCGGATAGTCGGTGTTTTGTGTATGTCGGAAAGCTTACACATCCAATATTGAACCTGTTGTATCTGGGCGTTTTTATGGCGCAGGTGTACAACATCGCCGTGATCATGAAGCCGGAGGAAATCTTGGCCAACGGCGAACCGGACTCCACGGAGAGGCCGACGGCTTAGCTAGCAAAAAAGTCGGCGCCGTTCTGAGACCGAGCATTGCGGTACTCAGAATCTCGTGGCGACTGGATGAGTTGCAACAACTGCTCTGATGTGTGGAAAGCACACCGTGGTCTTCGACGTGAGCACTATCCTAATAGGAATCGTAGACCAGTGTGCACGCAGTTGAGAGAGTAGACGTTTCGTGAATAAGCTTGAATCGAGCCGCGCGCGCGCCCGCCGGTGCATAAAGGATTTGCGCTCTCCCGCCAGGATCAGCTTGCGGGGAGCAGCGCGGCAAGCGATAGAAACGGAATGTCCACGAGAGCTGGTAGCGGGCGCGGCTGACGTGTCGTGCTTGAATGCGTTCCTCTTGTGGGAGGCTTCGACCGTTTTTTGTGGACGCCGAAAACCGCGAGTTTTGCTTACTATAAATCGATAACGCCGACGACAGCAGATGTCAAATTCCTTATCTCGTCCGCTGGCCTCCCAACCAGGCTGCGGCCTCGCCTTGTCTGGTCTCAACGGCTGCAACGCGTGTCGGTGCCTGGCAGTCCGAGCTGTTTACCCACGCGTTAGAGCACATGGAAAGCTTTTCGTGGCCTTTCCGGACGCAGAAAGAGTCGGGTGTTTTACGGGCATTGACTCTCTCTTGCCATCGTGCTCCGCAGTTGAGCGGTACTACGCTACGCGCCATTAGTCGCAGTCAGACTTTTGAATATATTATGATCGTGGAAGATGCCAAATTGCAAGTTCCTTTGTTGCGCTGCATTCTGTACGCGTATCGCCACACAGAGCAGACATACACATATATATGTATATGCGTACACGGTTGTATATCTGTTACCTGCCTCCGACGCAATACAGCAGCACTCAAGTTGAGAACTGGCGGTCATGTTACATACAATGCCTCACTGCCGCGCTTGAATGCGGGAAGACAGGAAGATAAAGCCGAATGTGTATCCAGCTGTGACACAGTCGTACGAGTCCAGCCCTGAAAATACATAGTGGAATTTCCAGTGATCGCCGTGCACTTCACCTGGTAGGGTGAAGGCGACACGCGCTGAACCTATGCACTTATCCAGACTCCAGTTTTAGTGTGACTGGACAGCGTGCACTTTCGAGGGGTACTCGGCGTATTTCGAGGGCAATACGCCTCCCCTCGCGCTCTGCCAGGGCACTTCCTGGAAGGCAGCCGCTACATGGCTCGGCCGTAAGCGGGCGCGGAAGCTTCAGGCAGTCTGCGTATCTGTAGTGCGCCAAATCACCAAGTTGCCGAGGCAGTATGTCCTTGTGTTAGCATCACTAGACACCACCACTGTGCCTGTGAGATTTTCGCGAAGCAAGCTCAGTAGAAGCAAGCTCCGAGGGCGGTCAGAAAACAGACGGTCGTTCCATTTGGGGTCAAGACGCAAAGACTATATATATCGCGAGTGGAGACTGCGAGAGAAAAGGTGAGCGAAAGAGCCAAAAGCTGACAGGGCCAGTGAAGTAGCGTAGAATATCCAGTGAGACACAAGCAAGTGAATGGTAGCATCCGGAAAGACTTTCGGGACGCCGGCAGCAGATGATCACGCGGACACCAGCAACGAGTATTGCAACTGGGCAAACAAGTAGATTAATCAATCTCCCCCGCCCGGCTACGCACCGATTCTGGTTCTCCCACGTGACCTGGCGTGACGCAGCTGTGGTGTCCTGCGCTGCAGCATACAGGAGAAAACTGGTACCGTACATTTATTGAGATTCCTTCACCCAGACGTGCAGAGGAATATATATATGCATAAATATGCACGCGTGTGTTTGCATGTGCAGCGTACTAGCAACACGTTTTTTGATCAACCGCGAGCGCGCAGATCCTGGACAAACATGTCCAGCAAGATTTTGAGTTTCGCGGGGAGCTCCTTCTTGGCTGCCTTGTCGATGCGCTCCTGCGCCGGGACCTTCCCGTCGCCCTGGATGGTCACCTGGTAGTCATCGAGCGTCTCCGACGAGAAATCAGTGATATCCATTCGGCCTTTGGAGTCTGTCGGAGCAACACAGGACGAGTTTGACTGCAGCTGGGGATACATCGGGATACCCGGGAGCGAGTGCGGATTAACAAACATACTCAGAAACCGATTCAGATACACACTTGGAAGCAGCCGTACGACGGAGTGCGTGCATAGCTAGAAACCCGGCAGCAAACCATACCTGCTAGGAACACGCCAGCTTCGTCTCGCGCGGTAGCTGACCAGTCGGCCCCAATTGTCAAGTCAAAGATCACCAGCTTTTTCCCCTTTCGAATGGTGTTTGAAGCCTAGAGAAAAGCACCGAAGCATATGCACATGTACCGAGACACAAAGTGGCACGAACAAACACAAGAGGATGTGTGCATCTGATGCCAAGAGTAGCAGGTGTAGTGCTTGTTGAGCCACTTCCGCTAGTCAAGTTGAAGACGCCTCCAAACTGCCTGAAGCAAGCCACCATTTAACGCCCAGGAATACTCTGTGAGGTTTACAGACACACTGGAAGATGTCTTGTAGCTCGTGTGCCAGGCCGCGTCAGCGGTCCCCGGCAAGCAAGAAATATGTGTTTCCTCTGAATGCCGACTTCACGGCAGTGGGTAAGACAGTGGGATTATAGGCGCAGTTAGTGTGGGCGCTCATACTACGACTACAGCGCAACGTGAGCTGCGGTGTGACTCAAAAGGGGATTTCGTAAGGAGTGTCGGGTTGTGGCTGCAACGCGTCCTCTGGGAGGTCACGCAGCGGGAAGAGAGCGCGAGCCTCGCTCATGGCGTCTTTCTACGTGCGGGCAAACGGTCTAGCCGTACCTCTCCCTCGATTTTGACATTGAAGAACTTGAGGGTCGTGGATCCATCCAGTAATGTCACTTCTGCCTTGCTGAATCTCTCCAGCAGGGTCGATTGGCACCACTGCGTCATGGGTTTCTCCTCCCTGCACGTTCAGATGGACGAAAAAGACAGGCAGGCAATCCATACGAAGCCGACCGAGCCAAATCGTCCAGTCTCTTCTTCTCAGCTTCCGACAGCCGTGACTGCTGCAGCCTCTCGCAGCCACACGAGACCGGGTCAATAAAACCATTAAGAGGCACCCGTTCGAGAAAAACCAGCGCGCTTGCTAGGGAGACTGCAGAGCCTCTCCATCGGTCGCGGAGGATCAGCCGCGTATATTCACACGCAGCTACAGGAGTCACGCATCACGCCCGCGCACGCATTTGCTGCTTACCGTACGGTTGCTTTCCCGAAGGTTGCCACACCCCTGCGGAAACTTACCAGTGGCAGGAGTTGGTATTCCAAGCAGAGCCCTGGCCCGCGACCGTCGCCTGCGGCGGCTGAGACCGAGGACACTGGCAACACAGACGCAACCGAGGAAACAGAAACTCGGTCAGCAGTGTGGAAACAGGCAGAAGCGTCTTCAGTCCCGCTGGGCGCGCGCGGCGAGTTGTTCCGCCTCTCTACGCCTCCGCTAGACGTGACTGCGTATTTTTCATTCGATCCCCTCCTGAGACGGTCCCACGGACGCCAGCAGCTCTGCAGATGAACTCATACGGCGAGCTTTACCACGTACAGATCGGCGGCATGTGTGTTGAAGACTCTACGCCGCCTCGATGCACAGGCGGAAGTGGGCGAACTGCTGGGCAGTTCTCTCGGAATTCATCTCCTTGGATGCTTAACATGATGAGAAGTAAATGCTCACACCCATGGCTTCATAAATATAAAAGTATATGTACAATCCAGTAGCGGACATCCTCACCGTGGATGCCTGAGGAAGCGCAGATGTTGTCTGCTTCGCATCTTCCTTCATCTGGATGTCCCGCTGCTTCTCTTGCTCTGCAATGGGCTTCTTTTCCTCGCCATTCCTCTTCTCTGCCTCCTGAATGCGCTTCAGCTCGGCTTCACGCTGGGCTTTGTCTGCTTGTAGTTTTTCTGCAGCGCCATGTGGAAACACCCTCGGCTGAACAATCTCAACGCAAATGCGTTCAATCGCTACTGTTGGGATTGTTTGTTATGCACTTGCAGTAGTACTATCAAGCCTCTTCTTCCGCGCGGATGGGCAGACGACGGCGATATACATGAAAAATATATACACACATAGGTGTAGAAACAACGAACAGATGAATGGAGTCAGTTGTACCAGGCCATGTATGTTGCATACAGACACGTGCTGAAGCCGAACAAGGCAAGCGTCGCGACCCGCGACAGGAGTTGCTTTGTTATGCACACGGCAGCAGCACGCAGGCGAAATATCGATGGAAAGGGAACTGGGGCATTACGCTGTAGTCGCGCGCATAGACCACACGAAAAAAGAAATCGTTTAGGCGACAGCTCCTCCGTAACCCTGTTCTCACCTGTGTTTGACTCTGCAGCTTGTAGATCCTTGATGAATTTCTGGAAGGCCGCGTGCAGAGTGTCCATTCCCTTGCTCTTGACGAGCTTCAGCGTCTTCCCTCGCTCGTCGGAAGACATTGACTCGGCTTCCGGCAGAGGCACGTCAATCAGCTTGGCAGCCGTGGTGTAGTCACGGTCTTCAACAGAGTCTGCAGAAACTTCACCGATGCAGATTTCTCCTCTGCATCTGCGACACGGTTTCCCTTCCTCGCCGGCCTGCGCGGTCTTGGCCTCGAACTGCATGTTTACTGACAAATCAATCGCCATAATCGTCTTTCCCTTACGCACACTCACGCTGGCATCCCCAGTCACTGCTGGAGTCGGCAGGATAGTCGCCGTTACATCTTGGACGTTCTCAAGGAGGTTCAACCCCCCGAGGTGCGACTGCAGGTACTCACGACTCCATTTCGTGTAGCTCTTCTCCTCCCTGCCACACAAGCAAGAGGCAAGGCAGAAGTGGAAAGGTCACTCGCAAAGTGCGCGGAATAGCGCCGTACATACACAGCTCATCTTTGCACAACACGAGCACCCAGTCTCGAAGCGAAACGATTGACGACTCGTCGGGCGCTAGTTTCCCCGGAAAGACCTACCAGTGCCAAGAATTGGCGTTCCACACGGAACCAGCGGCCGCAGCCATGTTGGATTTCTCCTGGTTGAGAGCGAAAACGTGGAATTATCTGATATGTGCAGCTCCGAAACACCAACCACTAGTCGGCGCGAATATCGCTGCCAAACACGGACGCAACATGACAGACACGTCAGCTGACTTACGGTGCTCACTTCCTGGCACGCCCGTCCTTTATATTCAAGATCGCTGGATGTGCAAAAGATGTGACGCATTAGACAAGCACCAAGACTGAGAAGCGAGAAACCCACGGGTACATGGTGAATTGCGAAACGTCTCTAGAGAATGATTGCATGCGCATGCGCAACAAGCTGAGAATGAAGTAAGGGCCATCCCGAAGGCATTCAAAACGTGAGCAACAGCATTCTTTCACGGAACTGCTGGCCAGTTCCGAAAACATGAAAGCAGGCTATGCAGTGTCGTTTGTCAAGAAACGTGGCATTCAGTCTTGAATTGCTTGTTTTGTCGCTACTGAGACACATTCTGGGACTCCAGACTGGAGATTGAATGCGAGTCAGGTCCATTGGTACCCGCCGTGTCATCGCATCTTGTTCGCCCTCGTGTTCCATTCCACGTTTGTCTTGCCTTCGTCTTTCAACGCTTTTGTTGATACTAAGCAAATAGTGCGTCTGGAAGCATCCTCTGGTGAGTCAGCGATATAAATTCAGGACAGATATCTCTCGTAGCAGCGACATGCAGCCGGCGGGTTCCGAAGAACACGAGCCATGCGTTGCCGCCCTTCGTAGCGTTCAGTTCGCTGTTTACAGAGATTTTGTGCTGCTACGTGTGTAGTCGTTTGATCTATTTTCAGCCCATGTGCGCTTCGGGAGGCGTCTCCGGGCACCCCGAGGCCGCGGGCCTGTTTAAGCTGAATCCGCATCTATTTAATCGTGTGTACAAATACACAGACATCCATAGCGACTTGCGAGACAGCGATGACACACGCCGCGGAAACTCAGCTCGATAGTAGGCGAGATGAGCACTGGGCAATCGTCGGATAGTCTGCCAAATCCACATTGTATTCCGCTTTGCTGGGGAATGTCCTAGAGGCGTGTTATGCACATTCGGAGCGTGCCATCCCCCAAACTACGCATGGTAAAGTGGAGAACGTCCTTAGGTTTGCCTTTAGGCACCGTGTTTGCCTTTCACTGACTGGCGAGTCCTATAGTTGTAGCTGTGCTTGCGGTTAGGCATGAGCTCATGTTGCGAATTCGAAAGCAGAAGTGTAGCTGCAGATGACGCACGGAAGCGCGAGCCACCAAAGTAGACAATCTAAAACCTCCCTCCAGAAACTGGCTTAGGACGTCTCCTAGTGAGGTGCTTGGGTGAAGCGGCAATCATCGATCCAAACAACGAGGACGCGCAGCCTTCAGCCGCGAAAAGTCGAAGCCCCGCTGGTTTCAGAGTCGAGGCTTGCCTGCTGAAAGTCTGCAAGGCGCGCGGGAATTCCGCTCACACGACTGGATGCAACACACGCCCTTCCTGCGTCGACTCGAAACAGCACTCGTATCCCACGGGGGGAAGGCCACAGTCGCTCGGCTTTCGACTCTCCAACGCACACAAAAAATCTGTCATCGCATCTAGCAAGCCAAGCTCCCGGGGGAAAACCTGTAACCGCCGCTGCATTGGAGGTGTCTTTTCTTCCCCAGGGTCTGTCAAACAAAACGCCTGCTTGAGGCTCCCTGAAAAATTGCGACGCGGGAGCGGAACAAGAACCACGGCGATCGCTCGAGCGCGCGGCGGGGCCGAGCCCACCGCCACGCCTGCAGCTCTCTCCATGCCAGCGTACTTGAAACAAAAGTGCAGCCCCTGACCCGAAGTACGCAGACAGGCGACGGAGTCAAAAAACTGCTCTTAGTCAAACTTCGGCGCGTGCAACTTCTTCTCCTGCACCACCCGGTGCTTCCGGCCCACTGCAGCAGCCACATCCTTGTAGCCTGCAGAGAAACACGACGCGTTGGTCAGATGCTGGTTGACAGTCGCTTGTATCGGAACGCGTCCGCCCTTAACACGGGGCATTTCGCGCGCCAGCAAACAAGTCTGCGCTTCAGACCGAGTTCTTCACGACGCGCAGAGGGCTTTGGGAAAGGGCACGGTCACGACGCAGAAACGGGAGATGCACGAAGCCTCGCCAACACAGGATTTTTCAGCGACCCACTCTTGGCGTCGAAAGGCTGTATGTCACCACGAGTCACCTCGGAGCTTCCCCAGAAATACGACTAACGCTGCGACAGGCTTGCTGTGCCGAGACGGCAGGCCGGAGGCACCTCGTGCTGCCTGTGAATTCGATTGCCAGTGTCTCCTCCAACACTGCAAAGAAGCTCGCTTTCGCGTGCTCCCGAATCGCCTAGTTCGAAATCGACACGGGCACGGGCTCCACACAGGCCTGTTTGTTTCCTCCCGCAGCGTCGTTTGCCTGCATAACTCAGGCCCCTATTGAAGATGCTGGCGCCTGTTTGGTAACTGGATGAACGCTTAGGCACCCGCAGACGGCGAGATGAGGGCCTTTGCAGCAGGTCTTGGTACACAGCAGGGTCTGCGCACAGTCTGCGACGCACCTTTTTCATTCAGAAGGCTGTAGAGTTCGTTCTTTACGCGCCGAGCAATCTGAGGGCCCGCGAAGATCTGCGAGCCGCAAACCGCACGCACACACGCCGACTCGTACTCAGGCCGTGCGCGAGGCACACACCGTGTCTGGCGTTCCCTCAGGCTTCCTGCAAACACTCCAGACGAACTGCCGTCCTCATCTTCTGAAATTTAGGAACTACAGTGCCTACTGCCTTGGTTGGTTCGAATTGGGCTACGCTGTGGGATCGCGGGTTCCTGAGGGGTGCGAGGGTGCCGCAAGCGGCAGTGGGCTCGGGTTAGAGAGACGGTAAACAAACTCGCGACAGTGCACAAAAACAGCCCCCCGGAAAACCAGCGACGCCAGCATTGCTGGCAAAATCGTGCACGGCCTCAGATCGGGATATCCGCGCCACGGAAAAGCATGCCTCTGGCTGTTCTAAGCAGCGCGCGCCTTACACCTCTTCACGCTCGAGCTCGTACCATGCTGCTGTAGATTTCAACAAGCGATGCGCCCGCTTCGATTTTGTCCAGAGCGTCGCGGCCGCTTTCGACGCCTCCCGTCTGCAGGCACACCACAGCAGCAAATGGAGTTTGTCCCCACCCATCAAGGAATGACACCGGCTGACCAAGGCACCTGCGGCCTGCGACAGGTCCGTATCGCCTCGAGGAGGCGGCGGGGGGCTCGAAACCACATTGGAAGAATTCGATCTACAATTTTAGAAACTAATCTAGAAGAATGATTTATATGAAATTGTAGCAGTTGAATAAGATTTAAATTCACAGAAAATAAAAAAAAAATTGTTACAGTCCGATAAACTTTCTTTTTAAAAGTGAAATATTTGTTAAAAATGCTTTTGTACTATATTATTGAAGAAAGAGTTAGTGCTTACGAAAAAAGAAAATTGTCTGATATTTTAACTAAATTACTAGAGAAGTTTTACGGAACGTAACAAACCTCCAGGCAAAGAACTTGGTGTTCATCACACTATAAGCAGCTACGGTCTCGGTACAAATGAATTATCGCTGGGTGCGACAATTAGGGTACACCAAATGCAGAAAAGCATCTGCAAAGAGACAGGGCAGCGCCGCTCGCAGCTGGGGGGTGTGCACGCGTCGGACAACAAGAGCAAGGCCGAGCCCGCTGGTGCAGGGCCTCATGCACCCACCGGCGAGCGGCTCAGGAGGTCCGTACCGCAATGATAACAAGCTTCCCGTCGGTCAGCTTATACATATCGGAGACACAGGCGGTCGACATGTCCTTCAGGGCCCGCCCACTGAGCCCGCCAGTCTCTGTCTTGTGCGAAGACTTCAGCGTATCCGGGCGCTGGATCTGAAGAAGTGAAAGCGGAAGGCAAAGAAAGCGACACATGCTCGCTCGTACCGCAAAACCGAACTCAGCGGGCAACCGCCATCCACGTCGTCACGCCTGCGAAACTAGGCCAACTCATCCCCAAGCCCCAAGCTGAGACACTCGCTGGCAGCGCCAGACATCGCCCACCGAGCTACGGCGTCTCTTGATGCTCTCTGAGTGGACTAAAGACGATTCGCGAGCGAGCCGCAACTACTCTGCGAATCGGGCGCATCTGGCCCGTGGGGCCAGAGCACCAGACACTCAGGCGAACCCCTCTCTCACAGGCTGATTTGACTTGCTGACGAGTCATACATGGACCGCGCCAGCCTGGGAACCTCGGATCACCTAGGACGCGGCTACCTGTTGATATGCACGACGACTAGAACTCGCATATGGAGGTTCAGGGCCATCGACTGTGGACGGCTCCTCATCTGCTTACCGTTGTGTTGGAGACGACGAGCCCATCGAGTTTCTTCTCAAGCGCCTGATGACACAAACAGCACGGCGGCGGGTGACTTCAAACATGCACGCGTACTGCATGTTTCCAGGCTTCCGGCTGAAAGCAGGGAAGATCCCACGAGCCGACAAGCGTCTTTGACCCCACCGACCCAACCGCCAACTCGGCTGTGGCCTCGCTGCGGCGGTCAGAAATCCTCTAGTCCCAGGCATAATACAGCAGATGTGTGGAAGTGACAGCGAAACAGCGGAACAGCTGGCTGCTTCTAGCTAGTACAGAGGGTGTTGGGGATCCGCGCGACTGCCCGTTGCGGCCCTGCAAACGCGTCCAGTGCGCACTCCCGCCGGGCACCCCATGCCCCCCCGCCGCATCACAGTGTTGCCTAGCGAGCGACGAATTTCTCGCGACCGATTTGCCGGGACTCACAACTTCAGCGATGCTCTGCTTCTCCTCCATCGTGAGGTCCGGCTGCGAAGCAACGCCGCAGGCAATGCACACACGACACACATGCACTGGGAGCGTAATATGTGACGTGAGCCGGGGTCTCTCCCCGAGGATGACTAGTGCGCAAATACGCGTTTATGCGTGTCTATCTATCCACAGGCTGACGTATCCCAAGTGTCCCTGACGGGTTAGCCTCCATTCCACAGGCCCGCGTAGCGGGGAGTGTCCCAGGACGAGCAACAGCTATTCACTGCGGGAAGAAATGCCTGGGTTTTCTCGCATTCTTCTCGGTCCCTGAGCAATTGCGCGACTTGGCAGTTCTGCACGGGGTTGGGCATACCGCGATTTTCACGAAGAACAGCGGCCGCTTGCCAGTCTGGTTGACGTAGAAGGCGCGTGAGGGGGACCCTGCATCCGCCTGAGCGCCCACCTTCTCGACCACGGCCTTCGCCTCCTTGTCCAGGGCGTCGAGCTCCGCCTTGGCGCCATCAATAATGGACGCCAAGTGGGACTTCTGCTGAAGGCTGCGGAGCCCAGGGGTGTTGGGAGAGGACAGATTCACGACAAGGAAATCGGCGAACCTGCCCAGCTTGCTGATGCCTTTACGGATGTCGCCAACCGCGTCCTCGCTTGTTTTGTTCTTGCCTGCCCATAAGGGAACCCACCACAAATCGACAGAAAACTCCCTCAGGCACCTAACACAGGCACAGCCACACAAATCCAGCACACCCTTGGCGCTGCGGGTCCTGCCGGGGCTCAGGCGGCGACCAGGAGGCACACAGTCCCCACACTCGTGCAGAGGGCCTCACACACACCCGCCGCGGAAAAGCAAATAGCATTTCTACAAACGTTCGTGCTGTGCTAGCCGCATTCGTATCATCCTAAAAACATCTACGGCTGTGAGTCGTACGCATGGATGAGCTCAGCGAAGCGGCGCCACAGACGCAGGCGGCCGCGTCAGAACCCCGCACGCCATCGACACGGGCTCAGACGCGGCATCACACCCCCCACACGGTAAAACCCTTCCCAGTGTTTCAAAGCATTCTTCACTCCGAGAGCTCACCGATGTTAACTCCGAGAACACCGCCCGCGGTGAACGGATCCTTCCACCGAGCCTCCGCGAAAGCTGAGAGCTGCTGCTCAGCGTACTCAACTCCCTTGCTGCAGGACAACACACAGGCCGATCCGCAGGCTGTCTTGGCGGGCCGGGCAGCCGCTTCGCCTCCCGCGTCGAGGACGCGACGCTGAGGCGCGGCCAGCCCGTCAACAAGCATCCCCGGCACAGGCAGTCTCGCCGCCGAGCACGAAGCGTATAACCAGAGTTAGTCACTCCATTGCCTGCTTGGGAGATACGCAGCGGAAATGCAGGGGTGAGTGCTTTGTCGCGGTGAAACACCACTGGGCAAGCTTGACTGCAGACTGCGTCACCTGAGGCCCGCAAACAGCGAAATGTCTGCCGCGGGAGCGCACACAGCAACACCGGCGCACTACGGCAGGTCGACCTTACCTGTTGAAGCCAAAGCGGTTGATGATCGAGCGGTCTTCGGGGAGCCTGAAAAGCCGCGGCTTGGGGTTGCCCGGCTGCGGCTCAGGCGTGATGGACCCCACCTCGAGGAAACTGAAACCCATCCTGAGAAATGAAAAACAGAGTCGCCAGTCGTGTATGTATGTATATATGAATATGAGGCGCAGATGTATACATATATATACATATATGTACATCGTATCTATACGCATTCTCCAAGGAATTCAGGGAGTAGCTGAGGGCGAAGGTGCTCGTGTGGACGCAGGCGGGGAGCAAGTGGGGAGGGCCTGGCCAATCTGGTCCCTGCGCGGGTTTCCGCGACTCGGCTGGGGCCGTCCTGAACTCACCTCATCAGGGCGGCGGGCGCCTCTGCGTGTTTGTCGAAGCCTGCGGCGAGGCCAATCGGGCTTACGAATTTCAGGCCTTTGATGTCGACGTTCATCGCGGCTTCTTCCCTGCACGCAAGCATGTCGCCGGCGAGGACCGAGCCCCTCATCAGACCATCGAGGTATCTTCCGCTGCGCCACCGCGCGAGCTAGCGGCGCAGACGCCCAACTGTCGCCCCAGCGACGCCGCTCAGGCACTCGAATGCCGTCTACAACCCACAGAGAAGCCCCTCTCGAATTCGCCGCGAAGCGCCATGACCCCGCCGTCGGTGTCTCTCCTTTAAGTAGAATCGCGCTTCAAACGCTCGTCATCTCAGTCCCTCCGACGCCCACCGGGACCGCGCCACCTGCTCTCCTCTCGCCCACAACCGCGACGAGCTCTCCCCCCCCTCGCCCCCCCGCCCTCGCCCCCCGCCCCAGCCCCCCACCCCCCCAGAGAGACACACCCTTGAGCGAGAAAAGTGGAGATCGAGAGAACCGTCTGCGCCTCACAACCGCGCGCTGCAGCCGAGGAGCCCCTGCGCCGCTCAGCCAACTCCGGCAGCCAGTTCTGGCGGGGCAAGGTTGACCAAGAATGCAATGGCGTGCCGCCACTGAATCCCTCAGTCCACAGGCGACGGCGCACGTTAATGGTGTCACGTGTGGCGGCCGAGCGCCTTCAGAGGCAGCTTGTGCCGGTCGCGAGACTCGACGCGACGCTGCGGAGTCAGCCCGATCGTGGCTCGGAGAGCTGGCGCCATCCTGTGCCTCAAACGCCGCGGCAGCGTCCCTCTCTCTCACCTGTCGTAGTCGACGGGCAGCCAGCCTCGCTTCGCCAACTCCATGGCGTAGTGGTGAGCCGTCTCGGGGTCGAACGGCCCCGCAGTCAGGAAGGGGAAGAGCGTGGACATCACCGGCTCGTAGAGAGCGTAGAGCTGCGTGCTCACATCCCCCGCCGCGTTGAACAGGTACACGCCGGTGCCCAGCAGGAGGATGACGCCGAAGAGACGGCGCTGCACGGCACACCACCGCGTAAAGACTCACCAGCGAGTCACTCACGACTGCACCAGGGCAGACGAGGAGGCGCAAGTGCTCGATCTTGGAAGAAACAAAGCGACACCCCGCGCAGGAAAACAAGGCCGGCAGCACTGTACGCCGAGCCACGCGGCCCCCGTCGGGTTCTCTCATCCGGCGGCGCCGGCAAGCCAGAAGAACCGACCTGGGCAGAGCAGCAGAGTCAGCGTGTGGGGTTGGACACACGTAACGTGAGCAGGACGCGTGGAGCGAATTACCAACCCGAAGAAAGAAGCCCGCGCACACACCGCTTCCCAAAGAGGGTAGCCATAGATCTGCGGGCAGCAGGCGGTCAGCCGTTTCGCGTGCAGCGAGTCAGCAGCTCGTCTCGGAGCTTTGAAACGACGCAGGTGCGGCTCGCGCATGTCTGGAATCACCGCATCCTCAACGCTCTCTCTCTTCCTCTGTCTGTCTCACGTTCGTTCGTCTTTCGCCTTTGGCTCGATTTGCGATGAGGCGCTCGATCTCCTCGGGGTCCGCGTCCTTCGGGGGAAGGCCGCTAAGGTCGTGTCGCCCGGCAACCCTCGCGGTTCCCGTCGCGCTCAGCAGTCTGACTTGCAAACGCGCGGCGGCGACCACGGGGACGCCGCTTGCGACCGTCTTTGGCTGCGGAAGCGCCAACACTCCCGCGGACGCCGCGGAGAGCAGCCTTCTGACGCCTGAGCTGCCGGCGAAGACCGCAGGCTGCGGCCGCCATACTCTGCAGGCCAGAAAGCCGCGCTCCAGTGGGAGGGAGAGACCTTTCCTCGCCGGCGAGAGGCTCAAGGTGCTCCCTGCCGCTTTGCCATCCACGAGGCGACCCGCGGAGGGAATGCGCCCGGTCACAGCCACCAGACGAGCAAGACCGAAACCAGCTGGAAGCGGCATGGTAGCACACTGGAGTTCAACAGGAATCTTGGCGTTCGAGGCCGCTCTGCCGACCTCTGCAGGATGAATCAGCGCCAGGCACTGTGGATACTGACGGAGAAGCGCGCAAACGCTGAGAACGGGGCCTGTGCGCCGCGCAGATCTGCAGAAGATTTAGCCTATCGAGGATCTCCCGACGGGGAAGACGGCAGGATAAAGCAGTTGGAAGCAGGGAGGAGCGGGCAACGCGGAGAGACGAAGCTGGCTCAACAAAATTCACACCCGTGGGAGTACCGGGTCGCGCGGTTCTCATAAAATGCACACACCCTAAACCCATCTGAATCCCGCAAACGGAGTCCAACCGGCGCAGCGGGATCAGGCGAAAACGGCGTACTGCTACCGGACTGAAAATCGGAACGGCAGATAATAGGAAAGAAGCCAGGCACTCGCTGTTGTCGATATGTCAACGCGGGCGAAGCCTCTGCAGAGCATGGAAATTCGGCGTCGCAGGCCGGCAGGAGGAAGGAAGGTGAGGAGGGGGTGTGCCGCTCTTAGGGGGGTCGGAAAATTTTTCATACTCGTAGTTTACTGTTCCCTGTCCTGTTCTTTGAACTGAACGACGGCGCTCTTGGACGGCTTCGCGCAGCGGATTGATCAGTCAGTACACGGTTCCCGCGGCGTCTCATCGACGTTCCGAACGTTGTAGAGAAACGCTGGGGTTCGTGGCAGGCTCCTTTGCGAAGACGTTCAGAATGTAATAGTACGCACTCTTGCCGACGTTGTCTTCAGCAGCTCAATTGCGGCCTTTCTTCAGGGCGTCGCAGGCGAGTGTGCTGTCGAGTCTGCCGGGTAGTTCGACGGCGGGATTCGACGGCATGTAGAGGCGAAAGGGCAACATGCGGTGTGTGCGTCTTTTCTCCGGATCTGCAACTGGCAGTTGCGGGTCGGAGGCGACCATCGTCCGTCGCCAAGTTCGCTTTGCATATATCGTAAAATATTGTTGTTGAACGCGTGTTCCCATGATCTTGCATCGGGGTATGGCTGTGAGGGAGGAATCAACTGGTTCTTAGGACCCTGCGTGGAGGCATCATGAGCAACGTCGCAAGTTACGGCGATACGGGCCTCTTGCATAGAACGCAGTGAACACGTTTCTTCTCAAAAATCCCTACGGGGCTCTGTTTTGAAAGCGCACGAACATCTGTCTCATCTTCCTCGTTGAGCGCGGGATAATTTGACGGGCTGCATGTACGCGCGACTTCATCATAAGTCGGCTCCGCCGACCCTGACAGTACCGATGCCCTTTTAGGGCCCTCGCTCAGACATACGTTTCCATAAATATCCACACATTGTCGAGCGTCCGTCTTGAGGGCATGTATTCGTTCCTGCGTCCGCGCTCTCCCCGACTCTTGAAACTAGCCTGCAACTGCTCCAGTCCTGCGAGCCGTCGCCGTTGGTGTGTCTGCGTGTGAACCGAGCCCAGCACTGCAGCGGGCTCAGATTGTAGGTTCTCTGTTTGACTTATCCGGCAACAAAAACGCAACGCTGTGACTAGTTCAGCAGGCCTCTCTAGTTTCGCTGTGCCGGGGATAAGGCTTTTTCTAGCCCTTTTATGGAATGGCAACCGTTTCTGGGACCCCACGTAGCCGTGCCGAGAGTATTCCTCGCGGATCCGCATCTGCTCACTGCACTGTTTTCCTAATCGCGTTCATGAGAGGTGCGCAAGGCCGTACGCGGCGGGGCGACAGCGAAGAGCACCGGCTTGCGATTCCTTCGTGTGATACGACAGTGCAAGTTCGAATGTTTCTGAGAGTTGTACGGAGCGCTTGTGCGCGTGCGTCGGCGTATAATGTGTCTGTGACCATGGTTCCCACTGCGCCATCTTACTAGAGGATCTCGCTGTATCCTTCTAATCGGGGCGCCGTGTCTGCAACATGCAAGGCGCGCCCGCCTCGGCTGAAGAAACGCCAGCGCCGGCATCCACCGCGTCGGCGTGTCCGTGTGGTACCGCGCAGTCCGCCGGCACGAAAAAGCCTGCGGCACCACTTTCACCTCCCAACCGCGAGCAGATTGGCCGTGCGAGTTGGAGGGTATTGCACTCTATGGCCGCGCGTTACCCCGAAGTTCCGGTGAGTGCAGACTCTCTCGGCTTGAAACAATTGCCGCCGCAGCGTCGGGCTTTTCCCGTCCGCAAAACCGCCTGCATGCGGCAAACGGAAGCCTCACTGGAGCTGCGGTAGTCGCTCATCACTTTTAGATTGGCTTTTTGGAGACGGAACAGTGCGCAATCTCGTGATGGAAGGTTGGCGTGTGCTTCTTCTGTTCTGTGCGCAGAACTCCCGTCAGGTTCTGGAGGCCGCCGCCTGGATTTTCGCCTTTTCTGCGCTATATCCTTGTCAAATTTGTCGTCTGGAGTTCTTCCCCATTCTCCGCCAGCTGCCTCCTAGGCTGGACTCAAGGAATGCCTTCGTCCTCTGGGCGTGCGCAGCCCATAATAGGGTAAACGAAGACATTTCGGCGCCGCGCTTTGCCTGCAGCCTAGATGTCCTAAGAGCAATGGGGAAATAGTCTTCAGTTGTTGGTCCGGGCTAGTGAGGTCCCCATCTGTTCAACTTATCTTGTCTTACTGCGTGAGTAACTACTGTCCTCTCGGTCTGCGTACAATGCACTTTTTTCGTGGAACCCCTAGGATGGCGGCGTTCTTGGCTCTGAGTCCCGAGTCTTTTTGTGATTTCAACAAGTCCTGTTTTCCACGCAACGGATATGGTTGAGTGTGGTATCTGCTATTGCCATGAGTGCTAGTCAGTTCACTCCAATGGAGCAGCACAGTCGCTCGACGCAGTCTGGTCAATCACGACCAATATCGAAACTGTGAAGCAGACACTGTCCCGCCTGACCGCGGTAGTTTCGGGTTAGACGAACAATTCTGAGAAATAATGAACGCGTTAGGAAACGCGGTTGTCACAGTGAAACACTAATCGGCGGTCACGAACCTTTCGCAAGCGGGGTCGCCCTTTCCTCGCGGCGAAACGCTACTTTTTTTTTGACCACTTTTTGGTTGGCCTGTCTTTGCTGCTGGGTTGCACTTCTAGACATGGGGTGGCAACTGTATCACTAAAGAATCTCGTACAGTAATGCATGGTCGGGAACGGCACACAGCCAAATCGTGCACCTCATCCGGCTAGGCAGTCTCCTTGCTTCATCCGGACCCTTACATGAATGGCTGTAAGTTCACGTTCGTGCAACTCGTGGCGTTGATTGTGACAGTCCCTTGGCGGCACGCAAGGGCGGAGCATGAGACACGCTCGAGGGCTGGAAACAGGGTTGTAGACACCGTGGAAACGGGGCACTGTCTGTAGAGATACGTGTTTCAGGTGGGAATTGCCGTACCATTTTTGAACCGTGGGACTCAAGTAAAGAGCAGGTGACGCCATCGATCCGTATTCGTAATACCTATTCTTAAAGATACACGCTATCTATCCGGGGCAAGCATTCCCCCCCCCCCGAAGTCGTGCACCAGATGCGGTACGAGAATGAACGTGCGAGGGGCCTTCTTGGGCAGGCATCTCGACCCCTGGTGTAAAACGTACGTGTAGCCTCTCGTAGTCCCTCCGCCTTCTCTGCTGGAGCGGCCAGCGCGTACACGCTAGCCCCGAGGGAGAGGCGACTAAGTAGATATAGAGAGGTGAACCACGCCTTGCAGTGCACCACGTGCTGCTGCCAAACGCAAAAGATGGTACACACTCAATGAAACGAAAGCGGTCCATCCGATTGTGTCAACCAACCGGAAAGACGCAGAAGGAGAGTCACCAATGCGCGAATGAGGTGACGTTGTTATTGCGCAACTTCCCCCGACACGACAAGCTCGTCAGGCCTCCACCCACGTGAGCAAGGAATATCATTTGATGATCGGCTCGCATGTACATGAGAGAAATACTGTGTCAACATAGTCTCACGTGCCTGATTGCTCGTATCCGGAATACGGAGTAGTAGAAGTGGACCGAGGGCCTGTTCTCCACTTTCACTGGAGCTGTGCTGGTTATCCGTCTGACGAAATCCGTGGGCAGCTGCAGCTCGTAGTTCCAAGACACGTACCCTCTCATGATGCATCTAGTAAAGCTGCAAGCTCCTGCCGTGCCAAAATAATGTGCTACTTGATCATCTGCACCCGAAAGCTACGCGTTGACTCCGTCCGTCCAGCTCAACTGAGCGACCGCACTGGCAACGACGACCAGAGCGAGCCATTCGCGGTTCTGTGCTGTCCGCACAGGCGTGCAGCTTGATAAGCAGAGATAATGGTACCGGTCCGGGATTGCTCTGTCTACAGACAAGAACTGGATGCCCCTCCCATGCTCCTCCGGTTGTCGGGTCGCATACATCGGACTTCCGTTGCTACATGATAGCCTGCGTAACGGCGGATTCTGCAGTGCAAGTCGTCTCTGGAGTCCCCTTTCAGAAAGAAGGCTTGCGCTGAAAGGATATCATTACTACGCAAGACGTGGTGTGAAATAAATGGGCGTGGTGACACTGGCCTTCGCTGCAGCCCGTCTCTCCATGTCTTCAGTCTGCGAGCGACGAAGCTGGTACCATCACCGCTCACAGGGTAAACTGGTCGTCCAAGAGCGCACGCGTACATGCTGAGTTTTAACACACCTGAAAGATGCTTACTCTTTCGGGAGAATAGCGTACTGAGTAGTCGCAGGCCCTCAGGAGCACGAAGAAGAGGCTTGCCAGTGGGAGGGGCAGCGTAGTGGTTACTCGAAACGAGTGTCTGTCGCCAGCGGCCGCCTCAGCCTCAGTCCACTTGCATGCATTTTCCGCTCTTTTCGTTAAGTGAAGGAGCAACTTTTTTTCTACGTGGTCCCGTTTCGTAGCCCACTTTCGAAAGAGTTTTAGCCTGCGCCTTCGCATCTTTCTTTGCTGGGGAGTAACGTAGGAGCCGTCGTCCATCCTTCCTCTCAAATGCCGGAGATGAGAGGCAGGGGGGTGCCGAGCAAATCCTTCGGCTGCCTACTGACAGGAGAGCATGGAGTCGCTGGCCCGTTCTCGACGATGCTCTCTGATCCTGTGTGCTATTTCGCTCGTTTTTTACTGGGGTTCTGCGGAGAGCCTCGTGTCGAGTGCATCTGCCCTCTGGTTGATGGAATATTTTTCGTTCCACGTCGAACTCAGTTGAAGAGGCTCAGGCTCTTCCGTTGGGAAGCCTTTGCTGCCCAAACCGCTACCCTGCCTCCATCTTTGCCGGGGGCCTTCGGCAAACGTTGCTGACGGCGACTCATTTTTCTTGAGAGGCAGGAGTTATGTGGTTACCACGTGTTTCCTCCGGCCCTTCTGGATGTTGCGGCTTCGCAGCTGACTGTTGAATTACCCACTTTTGGCATTGCGCGTGTCTTGTATTCCGCGTTTCTTTTGTCTTCGTTGTCGTACACAGTTCTTCAGAACGCGCAAGCGGGGCGCCCCTTGCATGCGACACATTCAGTCTTTTTCACTCAAACATTGAGGATATTTGTATTTCAAGCGACCCCGGCCCCCGGCGTATGTGGTGCTTCCTGCGCGCGTGCCACTCGCCAGTGACCGGGTGTTGGTGAGCTCTTGTCCCAGGGGAGCATTTCTTACCTGACGACAACTTGTCTCGCCTTTGAATCTCCTTGTCTCGCGTCCGCCGCAATTTTTCATCGAGGACCCTTATGGCGTTTCGCTCTGTCGCCTTGCTCGGCTGTCGGCCGCGTAGAGTCCTCGCACTGAGGAGAGTCATATTGTACGATCGTGCACAATCGCAGTTCCTTTTTCAGGTGGCGACGGTCCTCGGCGACTTATCTTGGCTCCCTTCCAGTTCCATTTTTCGTGCACATTGGGATTTCTTTGAGCTTTGAAATGTGCACCGGCACTTCTGCAGGCCTCGAGACTCCATTTCCCCTCGAGAAACGAGGCGCCTGCGCCTGTCCACGTTGCGCCGTCCGCGCTCTTCGCATGTCTGCACCACGCGTCACCGGCGAGGGCGACGTTTCCCTCGCATGCTGAGACTAGGACGGGTGACTCTTAGTTCTGGGGTCCGTCCGAAAAGCGAGTGAAATTCTTCTCTGTGTATGTGCGCCCGCAAGAAGCTGTCGTGGTGAGGCCCTTGCCGCGGTCTTTCGCTCGCGCGGCGCCACTGACACGCTCTGGCGAGCATGTGACCTCGCCATTGTCTGACGACCCTCGCGCGGACTCTGCAGGTGCCAATGCTTCTTTCTGCAGCCAGACGCAGCTCCTCGTTCTCAGCTTGGCCTCACTCTGCTGCGCCCGTGGCTCCCGCCTCCGGGTGCGCCCTTTGGTCCATCCAGAATGCACGCCGAGGGTCGTCCCCCCCCTCGGCACCTGCCGCCTGTCCCCGCGGACTGCCATTTCTGGGCGTCTCTTCCGTCAGCTGCTCCTTCTTCGCCCCCTGCGCAAGTGCCGTACCACCCCTCCGGCCAAGCGCCGCCGTATCATCACGCCGTCCCCTTCGCGATTCACGTTCCTTCGGCAGGCTCCAGTGGCGCCGACACCACGTTTCGGTCGCCTGCGCAGCTGTCTGTCCACGCGCCGGGGGCGGGTGGCGTCAGCGCATGCAGCCCGCCCCCCGCGGCCGCGCCCTCGTTGTGCTACACGCCCTTTCCGTGCGCCGCGGCGCCCCCTGGGTCGCCTGCGCCGGCGGCGCATGAAGGGGCGGGCTACGGGGCACCTGGCCCCAGCAGGGTGCCCGAGCGCCCCGTAGGCCTGCCGCAGCACTTCGTGCCAGGCGGAGCGTGGCCGTTCCACGGCGGCGGGGGCTTGTGTGGCGGCGCAGAGAACGGAGAGGACCCGTGGCTGGCTCACCCGGGAAAACAGGTGGACGACGTCGCGTCCACTCCGCATTCCGTCAAAGGTTCACTTCCTCTCAATGTGGGCGGAGTGGGGGCGGCCCTTCCTGCGTCCAGCCCCGGGTCGCACCACTTTCCCAGCCACGGCACCTTCGGCAGGCCTGCGCGCAACACACACATCGCAGTCCCCGCGGCCGGCGCGGGGACTGCCCACTTCGCCGCGAGCATCCTCGCCCCTCCGTTCGCTTTCTCCAGAGACCCGAGCGTGGCCGCGGCGTCTGGCGCCCCCGCGGCCGCCTCGTCTGCGGCCGGGTGCCGGAAGTTCAGTCAGGATGAAGCTGCGCAGCAGTCGGCAGCAGTTTCCCGATCGGTAAGCGGCGCTGCAACGGCCTGCACGAGTCGGACGGGGGACAGCATCGGCTGCGGCGTCGAGGGGCTGCCTCGCGACTCGGGCTCCCTCGTTATGGATCTCAGCGTCCCACGACGCGAGGACTCTGCGCGGCCTGCCGCCCCCCTGCATCCTTTCTTCGCGGCGAAGGCGCCCGACGGCCCGCGCCAGCAAGCCCCGCGAGCTGACGCCCTCACGCCGGCCGCTGAACTCGGCGAAGGAAGGCATGACGACGGCGTCGACGGCGACACCGGCTGCCCCCCTTCCAGTGGCACAAGCTACGGGGCGCCAGCGGGATTTGGGAGTCAGCCAGTCATGACAGAGGCACGATATTCTCAGCAGATCTCATCCAGACGCGTGGGCGACCGGCAGGGCACGGCCGCGCATGGCCCGAGCGCGGCAGGCGGCGGAGAACGACCTCATGCGCCGCAGCGGCAAATGAGCTCCGAGCCAACGCATCGGCGCGGCGACCACTCCCCAGCTGTACGTACACCTGCCGCGATGGCACCTGAAGCCACGGGCTGGCCATCCACGATGCAGTCCTCGGCTGCGTTTGGGCCGTCACCCTCGTTCCTCTCGCGCGACAAATCTGCTTTGCGCCGGATGCCGACCACAGAGTGGGCGTGCGCGGGGCTCGCCCCGCCTGCGCCACAAGCGGGCGGTCATTTCCACGCCGCAGCCACACCCGTAGGAGGCTCTCCCACGTCGCAGGCGCAGCACAGCGAAGCGGCCGAGGCTGGCCGCGCCACCCCGTGGGACGAGCGGAAACCGGTCGCTGCGCTGTCCCTCGGCAACGGAGGGGCCGGGGAGCAGCTTCCTTCGCCTCTGTCGCCGGCCCCTCCCAAGAAGCGAAGACGCATGAGAAAGGAAAAGGCTCCGGTGCTGCCCGCGTCGTCAAACCCAGGCGGCGTGGAGGCTTCTCCGCAGGCCGGCAGCCACGGCGTTGAAGAGGCAGCGGGGCCGGTAGGGGGTGCGCGGACGAAACGGAATCGGTCGCTGACGGCGGACGATACTTCCCTCCCTGCTCCCTCTGTTGGGCAGGCCACGTGGCAGAATCCGGCGGCAAGCAGCCGCTTGCCCTTCGCGCAGGCCTCTCGCGCCGAAGCCGCCGAGCAAGGCAGAGACACTCCGGGCGTGTCGGAATGCGGAGCAAGCGCGGGCGTCGGAGTCAGCCTCGGCGAGGACCTCCAGCTCGCCTGCAGGCCCGAGACGGCCAGCGCAGCGGGGACTCTCTCCCCAATGGAGACAGTCGCCGACGCCGTGAAGCAACAAGAGGCCTCGCCGTGCATCAGCATGGCCGCGTCCGCCCCAGCGCACCACCCCGCGGCCGACGGTGTCACGCCGACCGCCCACGGCGCCTCTCAGGCGCCGTCCTCTTCTTCAGCTTCAGCGCCTCTGCACTGTGCGCTGCTGCCTTCTTATGGCCAGCCGGTCGCGGCGTCGCCGTCGCCCTCTCCGTCGCACGCGCTCTCTTCACCGGTGCTGTCGTCGCCGCCCAGTTCAGCCTACTCCAAGTTCCCCGACAGCGACCGCGGCTCGAACCCGGAGGACGCGTGCACGGCGAAGGAGGTCGCGCAGGACGTCGGCGGCGAAGCGGATCTCTGCGCCTCGGCGCCGGCGTCGCCCTCTGGAGACGAGGCCCTCGCGACGGCCCTCGGAGACGAGGCGTCCTCGGGCGACTTCTCCGCGCCGGCGCGCAGCCGCCCGCGCGCGCGCCCACGAGCCGTCTTCGGCAACAGCCGAAGGCCTGGTCGGCAGCCGGCTCGCCGGCCGCGAAAGCCGGCTGAGGACGAGGCTGACTCCGAGCAAGGCGCGGGCGGCAGTTCGCTGAAAAAGGCGGAGCCTGGTGCCTCCTGCAGCCGAAGTCCCTCCGTGGTTCGCAGCGCGCCGGCCTGTGTGGTCTTGGGATATGGCACCGCCATGCCCGATCGAGAAGTCAGAGGGGTGAGAAACAGCAGAAGGCGGCCCCCCTCGAGGACCGGCCGCGTATGCGCGCGCGACATTTTATTTCGCTTCTGAGGCTTGCGCAGCTTTCCCGGTTACGTACGATGCCACAGCAGTGCGCAAGCTGCTGCAGCGCGTTGACCGCTGCCGAGTCGTTTCTCTGCATGCCGAGGCGCACAGGGTCCGCCGTGGCAAGGTGTGTGTCCCCGCTAGGGCCGCGGAGAGCGCTGGCGTTGTCGCGGAAGAAAAGAGACACACGTGCCTGCTGCCGAGAGCGAAACATCGGCGGAAGGAGGAGGTGCTTACCGTCCGACTGTGGCAGGTGCCGAGAGGAGTCCGAATGTCAGCGTCGCGGGAGCCTCTTTTCATGTTCTGTTTAAGACGCCGTGAGTGCACTCTGTTCAGGTCCATGGCGGGTGTCTGTCATGCTTGTTCGTGTGTCTGTTCTCTGTTGCCGCTTTCTTCTTTCAGTCTTCGATCGTTGGTCTGATCAACGTCGGAGGCGGCAGCTGTTTCCTCAACGCGGTCCTCCAGTGCCTCGCCAATTTCCAGCCCCTGCGAGACTTTTATCTGCAGTGGGGTGAGTACTCGGCCGCAGCTTCGAAGCCAGACGTGTGGCGAGAGGTCATACATCCAAGATCTGCCTCGTTTCTCCGCCCGAGGAGGGGGCCGGGAGCCTGGGATTCTTTCATGTCGATTCTCAGGAGGTCTGCTCCACCCCCACCCTCCCCTCCTGTGTTTCCATCTATACAGCTGAATCGAGCGTTGCAGGTCGGTGTGGAAGGAGCGAGACGGATTCGCAGCCGCAGCTGCCTCCAGTGCCGTTGTAATCACCATGGAGGAAGGGTGTGTCTCCTCTCTTTGTGCCAGAAGTTCGGCCCCGTGGTCGCCTATGGCTCCGATAGCGCGGCGCGGCGTTCAGTCGTACGCCGCACCTGTTCCTGAGAGCGCCGAGCTTGATTCTTGCGTTCGTATGTCGCAGATGTTTCCACGATGACTCTTGCGCAGGCTCCGTAGTGAGAGCAAACTTGCCTTCGTGCTTTTTTTTTTCAGACGAGACTTTGCCGCCGCGAGAGCTCCTGGGGCGACTGTACGCCGCGTACACAAAGCAGCTCGGTAAGGATCCAGCGTTTAGGTTTTTTCTCTTTTTTCTGGTTTTTTCTACGGAATGGGAACAGTGCAGAGACCTCTGTTGAGCGCCGCAGCCCCCTCAGACGAGCGAGATTTTGTTTCTCTGCCTCCTCTCCTTGCAGAGCGGCTAGCCCCGATGTCGAGACGACGAGTGAAGCGGCGCCAGCAGGAGGAGAAGCTCGCGCCGTTCAGTACTTCCATCAGCTGGGAGCTTGCGACGGTCATCAAGTGAGTTGCGGGGGGGTGGGGGGGAGGATCTCCGCAGAGACTTAAATGCGAATCGTCGTTGCCGCAGAGAAATACGTGTGAATCGCCTTTTTGCCGCTCCATCGATCACGTGTTTGTGGTTGCCTCGTCGCTGTTCCCTCGCGGCGGGACTCCTGTGTAGTTGAGACGAGGCATGAGGCTTCTCGGTCTGTATGATCTGTGCCGGCGGAGCCTCGACGTAGGCATGCCGCAGCGCGGCGCGGGCGTGCCCACAATCAGTTCTCAGTCAACTGCACAGAGAGCAATAGAGAGGCGGCCTTCGTCCCTCAGCGCGTTGAGGCAAGGCGTGTGTATTCTTTTTTTCACTCTTCGGGATTTCGAGATGTGATTTCTTTGCTGCGCTACCTGTGGCAGTTCTCTCGACACTCGCTCACGCTCTCAGCGCTCTCTCTGCCGCCTCAGAGACCGAATGCAGCGCCGACCTCGCGACAGCCTTGTCTGTGAGGGGGAAAGCGAGACTAGGCATTTGTGGGTGATGCGCAGTCGTGGGGTGTGTCTGCGATTTGACTTTCGCTTTTCTGCGCGCACCTCCCGCTTTTGTGAACAGCCACATGTGGCGGCTTTCCGGCTCCGTCAAATTCCTGAAGCCCGATGCGCTCTACCAGGCCTGCCTCCGCATCATGCCGCACTTCGGTGAGCGACGCCGGCAGACACAGCCGGGAAAAAGGCGAAAGGAGCGAAATACAGGCCAGAGGGACAGGGAGAGAAGCAAACCCGTAACCCAAAACCACGCAGTGGCGGGGTGTGCTCTCTGCGCGGACGCGAAGCGCAGGCGCCGCTGGGGCGTGCTCGCGAAGGAGCGATTGGAGACTAAGAGGAAGGAGAGACTGCGGAGGGGGGGGGGCTGTATTGGTGTGACTTCGCCTTCGATACAGGGTAATTCGAGCCTCGGGTAGAGAGTTTGTCAGCGAAGCCGTTAGGCGGCGGGAAAGCCGTAGGGGTGGCCTCGCGCCAAAGGGAAAAAGGCACAGGCCTTCCGCCTTGTGCGCTTGCCTGTTTTCTGGTCGCGCAGCCCCGCAAAGGGGCTTGTCAACCTGGGACTCTGAACCCGCAGTGTTTAGAGTTTTTTCGGTTCCTGCTCCGCCACCTTGTTTCATCTTTTTGCCCGCGACGGCGTTGTTGCATGCGCACAGATCCGCACGAGATGCAGGACAGCGACGAGTTCCTGCGGCTTCTGCTCGACATCCTCGACGCAGAGCTCCGCGCAGCCGTTCTGCAGCTGCCGCTGGAAGACGTTTTGCTCCTTCAGAGTCGCCCGACCAAGTGGGAGTCTGACGAAGGTGCCTTGCCCTCTTGCGCGGCGTCCTGCCCCGAGGCGACATGCGAGGTTTTCGCCGCCTCGCATGTCGCCAGCTCGTCGCCTTCCGGCGCGGCTCTTGCGCCTGGCTCAGAAGGCGCCGCCGCCGCGAGTCTCTCCGCGCCTTCGCCTCTGGCGCATTTGGCCAGTTCGCTCTCAGGCAGTTCCGAGGAGGCGAAGGCGCACGCGCAAAGCGTGTCGGGTTGTCTCTCGGCGACGGCGTCAGGGGGGAGCGGGCGCGCTAGTGCGGCGCTCGCGACAGGGATGAAGCAAGAGGTGTCCCCGCTCGGGAGTGCAGCGCCGTCTGCTGCCGTCCCTCCCGCTTCGGCCTCTGCGAGTGCGGCCGCGAAGATAGGGACCCGCGCGAGTGTGAAGAAGGAGCCGGACGGCGGCGGCGCAGAGACAGAGAAGGAAAGCGACCCCCACGAGGAGGAGCGGAGGCGAGACGTGCGCGCCCTCACGAGCAGCGCCGTCGACGCGATTCAGACCATGTTTTCTCTTGTGTTTGAAGGTTAGTGTTTTTCCTCGCCGTTTACCCGTCCCTCAGACCGATCCGCAGATCATCTTGGGGAGGGGGGGGCAGGCGTTTTCTGCGGACGGCGTCACGAGTGTGCGGCTTCTTTTGCCGGGACTTCGTTACGCGCACTTTATATATATATATATATATATATATATATATATATATATATATATATATTATGTAGATATATGTATAGATGTATATACATGCATGTGCATATCTGTATTATGTGTGCGTCGTTGTCACCTTGGGGCGTTCGAGTTCCGACTTCCGTGTGTACTTGCGTGCTCATATGAATGCACTCGAAGCTGGTTTCTAGTCCCTCAACTTTTTGGTCCATCCGGCTCATGTGCATATGGAGACAGCTGCGGCCCGTTTTGCGCGATCGGAGAGGGCGCAGGGTTGCCGGGTAGTGTTATTCTCGCACGTTGCCTTTGAATCTAGCGAAAAGCTTTTGTTTGCCGAGTGTTTCCTCCGCTCTGCAGGAGGCGAGGTCGACGAGGTGCGATGCAGCGCCTGCGGCCGGCGGACGGCAACGCTCGTTCCTTTCAAAAGTCTCGCCGTCGCCATGACGCGGGAGGCCCAAGAACAGGCCTGCTACTACTCCAGTAAGAAATCGGCAAAGAACACACCTGCGGGACCTGGGCCTGCGCATGCGTGTTTCAGATGCTTAGGTTGAACCGTAAACCTTAAAGGGCTTACGTGCAGCGGCCGACACGCGTATGCGCGTTTCAGGGATCCGCTCGCCTTTTTGTGCCAACGTTGAGCGACGCCTGTCTGGGCTAGCTTTTAGGTATTCTATTTGTGCTTCTTACTACTACTATTGCTAGTGCTACTGTTGCTCCTGTGTCGCGGTATGGCGTCGTTTTGAGTGCCGAACTTTGGCTTGAAGTTACAAGAATTGTCTTCTCGCGCGGCGTTTTTCGCTTCGCAGGTATGCGAGCGAAGCCGGCGACGTTCTTCTCGGAGCTCATTCCTGTGGATTTGGTGGAGTGCCTCGATCGCCACTTCGCGGACGACGCAGACTCTCTCAAGCTCTCGACTGGAGAAGGGTAGGTATCTGGGGAGAAGCCACTCGCGCGTCGGTCTCATCACATCCCACACGGGGTGTGCGTGGGTTTGTTACGCGGGTGCTGAAAGTCATTTCTTCAGCGACGCTCGGCGTGCGAGAAGGCAGAGACACGCAGACATAGATATGCTTTTATTTGCGTGGCCTCTGGTATCGGCAGGGGCGACGCGGCGCTCGTACCGGTCTGTATCAAGCAGATGAGTTCAGAGTTTTCGCACCCCAGTCAAGCAAGGCCTCTATTACTAACATTTTTATTTGGGTCGGAGTCTCCTCTTTGGCGCGTTTGTGAGGCCACAGTGTCTCCCTCGAACGTAGCTCCGGCTTTTCTCTTGCGATCTCTAGGGAACTACGTCATAGAGGGGTCGATCGTTCTTCAGTGCATGTGTGCCTTGTGTACCCCGCAAGATGCCCAGTGTACATAAATCTATGCGTCTGTCTATTTGAATACATCTACATCTATGTCTGTCCTATATATCGCTGTCTATATCTCTGAACATATCTGCATTTAAAGCCTCTTGAAAGAGTTTCTGTTGGAAAGTCTCCTGTGCAAGTTTCTCTGTGCGTCTCTGAAACCGGGATCCTTGCGACTTGGGCGCTTCACCTCAGGTACTACTGCTCCCGCTGCCAGCGGAAGCAAGACGCCGTGAAGCGGTGCTGCTTAGTCAAAGATCACCTCCCCTTTGTGCTGTGCCTCACACTCAAACGCTTCGTCCGCGGCCACGACACATACAAGGTACGCGCGTTCCACGAGGCGACGTGTGCGCTGAAGACAGCGGCGCCCTGCAAGCGGCCCGCGCGTGGGCGCTAGGCCACTCAGGGGTCGTCTGTGTCTCCCTCTCCGTTACACGTACGAACTCGCGGACAGCCTGAGTTTCATCCAGGCCCATGTGGGTCGAGAGAGAGACAAGTTGACGCAGACACAGTTGTATTGCGTGGCAGGAAAGGGTGGCTCTTAGCTGCGAGTATATTATCGTCCAAGATATATTTGCGCATCGCAGCTTCGGGGCCCTTAACATAATGATGATGAATAGAGTTCCTGGCTACCTCTCGCGTCGGGCACTCCGTGTGTGTGGGGTGTACCGGGCGTTTTTCCATGTTTTTCCTCGAACCTGCTTGGCCTCTGGTGTCAGATTTGGAATCCCGTCCGCTTCGGCGAGTTTCTGGATCTCTCTAAGTACATTCGCGACGACGCATTTCCTTCATCTGACACGTCGTCTGAAGCCGCGCAGCCTCGGGCCTGCGAGGCACCGGCGGGCGTCGCCGTGAAGTCCGAGGGCGGGGAGGCGAGGCCCGCAGCCGTTCCCTCCGCGGGCCTGCGAGACGTGAAGACCGAGAGCGGCCTCCACACCCCGACGGGGCCCTCCGCGCCACCCCCCGGGGGGGTTACGAGGGGCGTGTGGCGGGCGACTCAGGCCCGCAGGGGGGCGCCAGCGCCGCAGGGCTTCATGCGCACGCGGGCATGCGGCCGCAGCCTAGTGGGTTCGTGCCCCCGGCGCAGGGGTCCTGCGGGGCGGCGGGGCCGTTCGCGGACCTGGAGAGTTTGCGCGGGAAGGGCGTGTGCGACGAGATGTGCGGCGAAGACGCGTCAAAGATTTCCACCGCTGCCGCCTCCGAGTGTGACGGCGGGCGGCGCGAGGCGACTTTTTTTCTGGATGGGGAGAAGAAGGGCGCCTCCGCGCCGAAGCCAGCGGAGGGCCCCGCGGGGTTTCCGCTGCGTTTCTCAGAGGCGTACAGGGCGGTGGCTCATGCCGGAGAGGGACTTGGAGACACCCCACACGCCGCGTTCGCCAGCGCGCCCGGCGCGTTTCTCGGAGCTTTGGCTCAGGCCCCGCCGTCGCCCTACACCTACTGTCTGGTGGCGCTGATTGAGCACGAAGGCCCCGCGACCGACCAAGGGCACTACGTGTGCTACGTGAAGCACTTGGAGACTGGGCGCTGGTTCAAGGCCGACGACAAGCTCATCACACTTGTCGATTTCGAGACGCAGGTCCTGGCGGCCGCGCCCTACATGCTCTTCTACGAGCGCATCCCGAGCCCTGAAACCACGCGCGCGTACCCCTTCTTCGCCCGAGACGACGCCCCCGACGAGCGCCACGGGAGCCCCGCAGGCCCAGACCGAGGCGCGTGGACGGCGGACGCCTCGCAGGAGTTCCCGCAGCGCAGAGAAGCGGATGCAGCCGGCGTCACCGCTCCCGACGCTGCATGCGCGCCCCCGCGCATGCCGAGGCGAGCGGGAAGAAAATGTGACTGGAGAGTCTGGACTCAAAGAGTCAAGGAGATACCTCCACTCAGCGAGCTCTTGGGAGGTACGTCGTGCGGAACTTCGGGGCGTCTGTCGTGACCTCGCGGCAGCAGGCCAGAGGGAGTTTTGTCAGTCATTCTCAGTTTCTACGACTGGTGAGAGCTCGCGGAAAGGATGTCGCACGGGGGCGGCCGCCACCCTGAGTGCGTCGCATCGTGCGTGTGTGCGTGGCTCTCGCGTGCGATATTTCCCTCGAGGCCTCCGCAGTTTAGCTTTGCGTTCGGAGACACACCGTGGGCTGTGAAGAGTCTTTCGTGTCTCGTGTGCTGTGTTGGGTTTCAGATGGAGGGAGCGCCGGCGGCAGCACCGCAGGCACCCGCCAGCTCTCCCCCGCGCCTTCCGTTGCAGACAGCGACCTGCGCTGCCCCTCGCCGGCGCCTTCTGGGCTCGCCTCGGGGGCAGCCTCTCGCGCCCGAAGCGATCCCTCGGGCTCCAGCTTCGCGTCCCCGACGCCCGCGAGTCTCTCGCGGGCCTCTTGCGGCGGCGGGCGCGGGCAGTCGCGCGGGGCAGGGGCTGCAGCCAGCCGCAGCGGTCAGCGGGTCGGCGGCGGCGGCCCAGGAGGCGGTTCCTCCTCCGGGCCAAGCCGAAGTCGAGGGGGGGGACTTCCCTCAGTTGCTTTGCTTCGCGAGGCCGCTGAGCCCCCAGAGGGCTTGCAGCCCGCCGCCTCGACTCCGCTGCCGGGGCCTGTTCGCGACGACGCGGCGAGCGCGGGCGCCAGACCCGCGATTAGTGGCGCGGCCACTGTTCACTCCGAGACTCAGGTACGAAGACGCGGCGAACGAATCGCGTTCCAGGGTCCCTCAGAGTGCACTGGAGAGGCGCTGCAAGTTGTGTTCTCACGGAAGACGGCGGAGAGCGCCCTGCCTGAGAAGCGCAACAGCCTAGTGGACGAGTCGCGATCCGGTGAGTGGTCAGCCGCGACAGCGTCTCTGAAGAGAGCGTGAGCTCACGGGCCTTTGTCTGCGCTTCCTGCGTGTGTCTGTTGTGTTGCGTATGCAGACTGGCGCGGCGCCTTCGTCTCGCAGTGCGAGTCATTCGGCACTGCTGCCTGCGGCGGCCCTCAGCAGCGACGCGGCCGCCGTCGCGTCCGGCGGCGGCCCCGGCGTGTCGGAGGAGACCCCGGACGCGCCGGAGGAGACCGCGGACGCGCCGGAGAGGCTCCCGTGCCCCTTCCTGGGCCAGCAGGCGCTGCCCTGCAGCGCCGTGTACTCCCGGTGCGTCTCTGTCGGACTCGCACGCGACCGCTGCTGTGGCAGCGAACAGAGGGAGACAGAGGCAGCGACAGCGCCGTCGCTGTCCCCTCCTCGCCTGCCGACCTCGAGGCCGAGCGCCGATCGCGGCCCAGACGGCGCACCGGCAGGGACCGCGGGGCCCGAGCCCGTCCCTCGTGGTGAGGCGCAGCAGCGCAGCGCGCCAGGGGCCGTGGAAGGGGAAGGCGTCCTGCAAACGGGCGGTCTCGCAGCGGCGTTTGAGGTTCCTGGTCCCTTCGCTGATGGGAGGGAGACGCAGTCCACGGATGTGTCCCAGGGGCCTGCGGGAACTGGATTCGGCCAAGTGCGGGGCCCTGACGCAGCCTCTCGGCGAACGCCGAATGAGGGGGGCAGCCTCTTTTCTGGAAGCCATGAATTCGCTTTTCAGACCCAACGAGGAAGTGGCGCGTTGGCGGAGGAGGCCCGCGAGGAGCGAAAGTGCGAGGCGTCCGCGATGGAGGACGCGGAGGCTGGACGCCTTCCCCCTCGGATTCCCGACACACGGGGTCCGCCCGGCAGCGTCAGCAGCGTACCTCCTTCGTCCCGGGGGGCCGCTGGCCCGCTGCCGCCCCCGCAGGTGCCGCCAGGAAATCCACTCGGGGGGGCGTCGGAACCGGCGACTCGCCCCTCCCCGCATGCAGTTTCTGGCGCCTTCCCAGCCAGCGCGAATGCTGCGGACGCGTACACGCCGCATCCGTCGGGCGTCGCGGGGAGCTTTTCCCCGCTCGTCTCGACTGACACAGGCTCTGCGCGCTCCGTGGCCTCCTCGCCCCAGCCGCCCTTCTGGGCGCACGAGGGCCAGTTCAGCGCCTACGCGCTGGCTGAGCCGGGGCCCAACGCCGGGGCAGAGCCCCCGCCGGGAAGCGCCGCGATGGGGTGTGTGGCGCTGGACGAGGGAGCTAACGCGGCTTCTCAGCGGAGTGCATCGGCTGCTCAAGCGTCGCCGACTACCTTTAGCTTTTCCGCCCTGGGCGCGGCGTTCCAGCCAGGAGGGACTTCCTGTCATCCAGGGTACTCGGCCTCCGGGAGCCCTGGCGACGCGCCGCCGCCCCGCGCGCCATCGCCAGAGGCCGTGCAAACAGCGCCCGCGTGGGAAGGGGCTGCTGCGTACGCTTCGCACAGCGTGTGGCGCGGCGAGGACCGACAGGCCGGCGTGCAGCAGAACTACGCGCATTTGCTGAGTGTTCCTCAGCACGCCGTCGGGGGCTACGCGCCTGCGCAGCTGCCCTCTGCGGGCGCTCAGTTGGCAAATTTTGCGCAGCCAGTCAACCAGGCGGAGGCGGAACAGAAGGCGGCTCTGCAGCAGGGGTTGAGTCAGGACGGAACTGTGGGCGCTGTTGCCCCAGAGGCCGGCAAAGACGGAGCTACCCTCAGCGGAAGAGACGGGCAGCAGAGGCTCGACATGACTTGCGCTCCAGGGCCCGCGTGGGGCGAGGGCGGAGGCGGTATGGCAGCGGTCAATAGCCCGCAGCCGCGAAGCTACAAGTCCCACGCTCAATTCGTAGGAGAGGTTGGCGCCCAGTCTGTGTCAGAGAGGCCTGGCGAGGACGCAAGGGGAGCGCCGGGGGCACCAGAGGCGGTGCCTGCTGCCACGAGCCCACCTACACACCAGAGCGCTCAGGCGCTGTCGGGAACGCCGCCACCGCCGCAGACGGCTGATCAGGACGCGCAGGCGGCCGAGGAGGCTGCGGCGGCTGCAGCGAAGGCCGCCAAGTTAGCGGAACGGAGGAGACGAGCTCGTGAGCTCCAGCAAATCCGGAGACAGAGAAAGGCCGAAGCTGCGGCGGCAGCGGCTGCAGCGGCCGCCGCTGCTGCGCAAGCAGAAGCTGAGGGGATCTTTTCAGCTTCCTCACACACGGGTGCCGGAGGCGAGATCGCACGTGTGAGTGGGCTTGGTCCGTGCCAAGTTGATATGTCAAGAGTGAACGTCGCGGCCGCTCCGCCGGGGTATGGGGTGTTTGCTCAGCAGCCGCGGTACCCGCAGGCCGCGGAGGTCTTTGTCGCCGCCTCGACTGCTGGTGCCGCGCGTCCTCCAACATCAGGCAGGGAAGCCCAGCGGAGTCCGGCGGCCGCAGGCCTCTCGGGAGACTTTTTCCCCAACGTTGCCGCAGCTGGCACGGGTGTTTCGCAGGGCGCCTCAACGCATGCATACGGAGTCTCCGGGTCCCAGGCGGGGCCGTCGGCGTATCAGTGTGCGGGCGTCGCTGCGGAGTATTATTTTCAGAACGCTCCGCGACTGAATGACGTCGTACTTACGCCGCGCTTGGTCGCGCATGCGGCGCCCTGGAACGCGTCCTACTCGATCGCCGCGGCGGCGGTCCAGCAGGCCGCAGCCGCAGCGGCTGCGGCCACTGACGGCGCAGGGGCGAACCCTCTCGATCCTCATGGGAGGGAGGGGATGATGCCGACGTCGCCAGCGAGGCGTCGCAAGAAGAATTCCGTGGCCTCAGTGGACAGTGTCGGCGGGCAGCCAGAGGGTCGGCCTCCTCAACAGGAGCTAGTCCCTCCGCAGGGAGCGGTGCCGCAGCAGATGGACGGAAGCGGGCATCAGGCTCGTCTTCCGGTGCCGCGCGAGGGCGACGGCCTCTCAGGCGCCGTGTCGCCACATGTTCAGCATTTCCTGTCGAGGCCTCACGAACCCCCCGACGACGGGCGAGGAGGGGGGTCTCAAAATGCCCGTCCGCCCGACGTGGGCGCCCCTGGCGCGGGAGGCATCCAACCGCATGCCTCGCTGGCGCCGGGTGTCATGGCTGAGCCCGGCAGTGGCGCGGCGAATGTGGATCCGCGGTTCAGGGCGCCGTATCCGCCGCCGCTGCAAAACAGCCCGGGAGATGCGCATTTCCATTTGAGCTCGGCGGCAGGGGGGTCCGCGTCTGGTTTTTATGGAGGCGCACCGTACACGCACACGGCGCCAGGCCTCGTGCCAGTGCCGGCAGGCGGCGGTGATCCATCGTTGGCGGCGGCAGGCCCACCAGCTCCAGGTGCCCAGGGGACTGTGGCAGGCGGGTCCCCCAGCGCCTCGGCGTGCCTCACGAAAAGCGTGCCGCCCCCCCCCGTGCCCAAGAAGCCGAGGAAGCGGCCACCGGTCAGCGGCAAAGCTCCGGTCCGCCAGAAGCAGGGGGAGGCCCCCGCTTCCTCCCCGGACTTCGAGGCCCGCCAGGGCAGCATGAGTGGGAGCGGCAACCGGAATGTATTTTTGCACCTCACGCCACCTCCACCGGCAGAGAAGATGCGAGCGGACGCGCATGTGGGGGGCGTCTTACCCGCCTCCTCTGGGGTGTGGCGCGGCCCGCAGGCGCATGTTGAGGCCTCCTGCAGGCCGCCAGAGGGCCGGGGGGCGGGGCCCGGAGCCGCAAATGGCCAGGAAGGACAGACGCCTTGCGCTCCGCAGGCGCACCTGCTGGGTGTTGACTACAGCGGAGTGGGTTCGGTCGCTGAGCGACTGCCCCCTCAAGTTGAACAGCCGCCAGCGGCGGCTCCTGTGGCGACGCAAGGGTTCATCACCACCGTGTGCGCGCGCTGCGGGAGACCAGCCACAAGCACCCCGCAGGGCCTTCAGGCCTCCTGCGCGTGCGCAGCTGGATTCTATTCTGTCGCGTCTCGTGACTGCAGCGCGCCTCACGGGACTCCAGACGCGCCACACGCAGTCTGGGGCGGCGGTCAGACTCTTCCCCGCAGTGATAGCGGCCCGACCGGCCTCCTGCCCTCTGGCGGGCAGCCGCTGGGTGCTCCCTCTCCACGTGAGGCGCCGTCGCCAGCGCATCTTCCCCACCAGCCAGCGACGGCGCCTTTTTCCAGGGGGGGACTCGCAGATTCCACCCAAGTTGGTCAGCGAGAACCAGACATGAGCGGCCAGTATGGGTGGCCAGCGTCCGCGCCTGCCCCCCATGGACGGGGCGCGGGGCCGCCTGACCCCGCGTTCGCGGGCGCGCACATGTCCATCCCGCCGGGGGTCTCTCGCGAGGGGCGTGGGACTCCAGATCCGCGGGCGACCCCGGCGCACCGCGGTGGAGTGCACTGGCTGGGTCACGCTTTGCAGCCAGAGCTCGCGCAAGGCGCGCCGAATCTGTTGAACGCCCCCAGCCACGAAGGCAGCGGACTCGGCGTCGTTCAGACGGAGGGCCCCGCCGCCGCAGAGCCGAAAGCCAAGAGCCGGAAGAAGAAGCAAGAGAATGACAACAAGCCCGGTGGTGGTGCCACCGCGGATGGAAGCGTCAAGAGCTGTGACGGCGCCGGGATGGTCAGGGGCTCGCCGTCTGTCGAGCGTCAGGCGCAAGTTGGCGAGAACGCGGCACCGGGTTCTGAGGCGGCGCCCCGCCCGAGGAGCCGGGCGCCCAAAAGTAGGAAGAAGCAGGCAGAGCCCACAGTGGCGGCCAACGAAGTGCCGCAAGTCGCCCTCGAGCGAGACCCACGAATGTATGGGGGCGACGAGCAGAGCCTGGAGAGAGCCACGCTTCAGCAGCTCGCGCAGCCTCCGGCGGGGTCTAGCGCCCTCTTGACCCCGCAGAGCGGCCAGTATTACTCGGGGGTCTCTTTGAACAGTGGCCAAGGCGGCCGACCCGAAAGCAACCTTGCTCCGAGAGACCGTGCGTGGGACGCGCGGGCGTTCACGGGTTTCCAGAACAGTATCGAGTCGTATTCGCCTGTCAAAGCAACAGGTGCCGCCAACTTCATTTCCCACACCCCACAGTCAGGAAGCCAGAACTACGCATGGGTATGGACAGGGACGCAGTCGGCGACCGCTTCTCCGCTCCAGCCCCAGCAGAGCGCGTTCCACACCGTTCCTCACCAGACGCCTCCTCCTGTATCTGTATCTGCCTTCGGGCCGCCAGCGGCTCAATCCGCGACTCCCCCTATGAGCGCCGTCCGGGAGGACAGCCAAGGTCAATTCGAGGGGACGGTGGCCTTCCATGGTCGACAGAGCTCGGCGGAGTCAAGCGGCAGCGCCGAGAATGTGTATCAAGTTCAGGGGGCTTCTGTTGCTTCGCACGCGCCAGCCGCGATGGGCGCGAGTCCGCAGCGGCAGCTTGCGCAGTACGCGTGTCCGGTAGGCGTTCCAGGCGCGGGAAGGCCGGAGGCGGTTTCTCGCGACGAAGGGCGACGCCACTACTACCAGGGAATGCCGATGGGGGCGCCGGCCGTCAGCCACGGAGTGCCGCCGTTTCACTCTACGCAAAACGTGTACTGCAAAGCCGCCGAAGCTGGCGGGCTCGAGCCTCCACTTTTCGCGAAGCAGCCAGAGGGCGCCCCTGCTCCGCAGGGGCCGCGTGCAGCGGAGCAAGCTCCGCTCAATGCAGTCATTTCGCCCTACTCGCCGAACGCTGTGGCAGCGGGAAACGTTTACCCAGCCGGATGTCTGGGGCGCTTCGTTGACGGCGCAGCCGAGCCTTTACGCGCGCGGCCGCCGTGACGAGGCGCGGCTGCCGTGATGAGGCGCGGCCATGGATGGCCAACGTGCACGCTCTGGCGGAGCGAGATACAGTCACAAAGAACTTGTGTGATGCGCGCGACAGGTACCGGCTTTGTAGCGAAGGCTGGTGTCCATCAGAGACTGGAAGAGCCGACCCACTCACCTACTGGCAAGGCATCCGTGTAGGCTCAAATTAGTTTTATGCCGCTGCACTGCAGGTGGTTTGGGTCAGACGCTGCCAGGAACATCGCTGGCTGCTCGGGTTAGGTTTTCCTTCTCGTATCTCTAGGTTTCTGCCATAACTTGTGGAAGCCGCAAGGCAAAGCGAAAACTCAGCTTGCTTCCGAGTTTTCAGGGCCCGAGGCATCCTGCGGGGATTCTCAGACCACGGAATGGCGGAGGCGCGACGTCTCGTCTGTCAACCGCGGTCCGAACCGAGTGTAGGTGCAGCATCTGTCGTGTGTATTATGTTACCTGTCGCTGAAGGTGCGGCACCACAGTCGAACAGACTGCAGTGTTTCTCAGTGAACATGTGACCACTGACAGGGGGTGTTCTCTAATGGCACGCTGCGAAACTTCTCCAGCCGCTGTCAGAACACGCAGGAAACACATGGTACTACACGATCAGGATGCACAGACAAGCCATCCAGCCCGATAGATGCGCGCAGCGTTCCTGCAAACACCCGAAACGCAAAAGTCAACTTGAGGAACGATGTGCTCAAGCTCGATGGGAGGTGTTCTCGTGGTGGCGATCAGACCGGCGAGGTTTTTGCTAGAGTTGGCTACGTCTGATACATTCGGGTCTTAAACGAAGATGCCTCGCTTGCGCGGTGCACGCAGCCAGCAGATATGTAGAACAGTGTCTTTTCGAGGCGGTTTGCGCCTTCTAGGGTCCCTGAACACACCTATCTCTCTGGTCCTTTCAGCGGATAAGGAGGCGTTTTGAATGAGGTGGCCGCGAGGTTTGTGTCTTAGCCGGCAGCGCGATGGGCCTATGTCACACGTCCTGTTTCGTGTGCAAGGCAGGAGGGTGCGGAATGTTTCACCGCCTCCCTCCTGCGAGCTTGTCCACCGAATAATGACGAGGCAAAACCTCTAGCTCCTTTCTCGGCTCGCTTACATTTGTCTTCAATTGTGGCGCACCTTGCAATTCACTTGGATTCAGTGTGTCTGCGCCGATACCGCTTGAGTTCCGGCCGCTGTCTCTGCCTGTTCCGTTGCTACATGAGTGCTTCCTGGTCATGGCCAGCAGCCGCGTGTTCTGCAAGCCGCAGTATGAATGTGTCTGCGTTGTGGAAGAATATAAACAAATGTATCGGAATGTGCTGCTGCTGTGACGTTCGAGTCGAACGGCATCGCAGTCTTTGCTTCTGCATGCGATCCTCGCATGCAATTCAGCCGCAAGGTTTCTCATCGGGATACAAGACTTGCACTGAAGTTTCAGCGAGCAACGAGCTGAGCCGAACAACCGCTTCGCTTCCTCGCGACTTTCCTCTTCTATAAGGTTTCTAGGGAACTCCAGCTCCGGTGTGTCAGTGATACACTTTCGGTGGCCGGCATAGCGTCCGAGAGGCATGTACACGGCTTGTTGCTGCCTGGAGGCTGGTCAGGGGCTTGCCCCGTGACTATCGCCGCCTTTCTGAGTCTTCTACCTGTAGTCTGACGTGTGAATGATTGATTGAGGCACGGTCCATGATGCCCGTTGGTTCCTCTTCGTGGCCGGTGTCTGGCCACTTGGTCTGTGGCCAGCATGGGACCCGATGGACGCACTTGTCGCGCGGTGGCGGTGGCCACGAGCGTCTCCGCGTATTGTCATGCCGGTGCGTACTGCTCTTCGTATTCCATTTTCTTTCGTGTACAGAAATTTTTTTGCAATCATTTGCAAGCGGTCTTCCGGAGCGCGGGGGAGACACGAGGGCGTGGAAGGCAGATGGCAACTGGCAGTCCATACTTGGGGACATGGAAAGCGCGGTTCTCAAGATAGATTTTTCAAGGAGTCTTCAGGATTTGCACCCGTCAAGTCTGCAGTCGGCATTCAACGTGACAATAGCAGATTCGAACATCATCTGCACTGCCCCTTACCAGGGCTCGGGCAGCCCTCTGCTGGCAGCAGGGTCGAATCGACATGTCGGCGACTACGGTTCTTCGCTTCGGCATCAAGACTCTCCGTCCAGACGGCTGAGTTCCGTATTCCCTGAAATGCGTGACTACTTGAGAACATCTAGGCTCCGTTGGCTTGTCGATAGATGCTTTCACTTCAAAGACGGGGAAGACGCGGAATGGACCTACGAGATCTGTGTCGGGTAAGACGAAACGGCACGGCAACTCTGAAGCAACCTCACGTCAACTGATATGCAGCACCACGAAGGAAAGGTTCTTCTCTGCATGGCGGTTACATTTCAACTATTTGGTCTCTACGGGCGCTTTCTCACGGTGCATCCCCATGCGCATGTGCGCGTATTGACCAGTATCAAGGCGTCTGTCATTATCCCAGGGTTCTAGCTCACATCCCGTCCTTCACATTGGTAGCGAGCGTTTGTCATGGTTTCGCACGGCAGGAGCGGACTAACCACAGCTGTCGGAAATAGAGGGAAGCGACGTGAGTAGCGGATCGGAGGCTGAGCGTGAATCGTTTGGGTGGACGTACACGTGTGTTGACGCGCAGATGTTTGCGTGTACACCCCGGCAGTATCGCGTTTCAGAGGCGGCATTTTAGGCGTCACCTTTGAGTCGGTGATGAATTTTTCACCGCGTGAGCTACTGCCTTTCCGGCAACATTCGCCCTTTTTCTTCGTTCGCCATGATAACAGGAAAAAAGTGACGCAGTTCATGGGCAGCTCCAAGGCAGGGAAAACCATCGGGAAGACGTTGCTCGAGTGGGGAACGTACAAGATAGGCCACGACCAGCTTTGGGCCAACGGAACACTGACGCAGGTAAGCGCGCCGGATACCCATAGAGGCAACACCTTTTGACAACCGGCTGCGTGAGGCTTCGCTTGGTTGGCGGGCTCTGTGTTCTCTGGTGATCGTGCAGCTCTTCCTCTTGAACGCGCCAGTGGAAAACGTGTGGTTGGGAAGCGTGGCGCATCAAGAATCACGTGGAATGTGATGCAGTTGTGCCTTTCGACTTCAGAATTACGGTAACGGGACAGGCGGGCGACACGCTGAGGTTTTCTTCGAGTGCCTCGACCAGTATCCAACTGTCACTGCCATTGAAGAAGTCCAGGAGAACGAACTGCGCATGTGGGTCGGCGCTCCGATGTTCTGCGACTTCCGGCCGAGCAGTCCGAGACCGGTAAGAGAGAGGAAGTGTGAGAGAGATCATTGACGACACTGCGCCTGCAGCTGACACGGTGCGACAACTCTCTGTCGTTTTATCAAACTCGGAGTCGCTTGCAGTCACGAACGACGCTGCGCCGTGATGCACAGATGGTAGACGTTTCTGGCGATGTGCGAGAAGAAATGGAAATGAGAATGAATAGGACGAGGGAGGGAGGGCGGAGCGCTTCAGTGTGCTGGACATCGCGAGCGCAGCGTCTATTAACCAGCAAGACGCTGGTACGCTGTGTCCTGTTCCTTGCGTCTCACCCGCGGGCGTGTTCCTCGTGTTTATTTTGGCCTGTGTCGCGTCGGACTTGCGGGGATTTCTCTTTGTTCCTGTACCCGCCTGGTGAGTTGCCCTGTGGATCTCATGCCCTCGTGCGTTGTGTCTCTCGTATCTGCAGCCCCTGCTGGAGTCGATGCTTCGGCCGATGGAGGGCTGGTGCGCCAACTTCACAACGTCCGGCTGGTGGTCATACGAGTACTGTCATCCAGACAGCCTCGTCCAGTTCCACAAAGATAGCACGGGTGAGCGCAGCAGCTCTCAGGTCTCGGGCCATTGTAGGGTTTAGGTTTTAGACCTAAATTCAGTCACCACTGTCCCGCCGGCGCCCCCGGCATCACGCCAGATGGCGTCGAGTCCTGCGGCTTCAGCGCAGGAATGTCTCCTCCTCGTATGGACCTACACAGTTTCGTCGTGACCGTTTTGCCCCAGTGCCGTCCCTCCTCTCCGCTGATGTGCCCGTGATCGGGTTTGTGCTCGTGGTATGAATGATAGTTGAGGAATTTACTTGTCGGCCCCCCCGCATCCTTGCAACATTTGAATGCAGTGCGTCCTCAGCCGCTAGAACTGCCTTCCGTGTGTGTCTTCCCGGGCCATTCTTCCGATGTTGCTGTCTGTCCAGCGGCGCGGGTGGGCCGGTCTTGAGGAATGCGGTTGTGTTTTCTTTGGCACTGTGTACATGTCTTCTTTTGGCGTGTTGCTTCTTGTTCGACTGCAGGAGACGTCAAAGACCCCATGTTCCTTCTGGGAACTCTGCACCGAGCTGGGCCGTCGCCGAATTTTCTTTGGAGTCGCCCCTCTGGCGACTTCCCCATGCTCCGCGGAAAAGGCTCCTCAGGCGTGAACACGAAAGGCAGTCCAAAGTTCCGATTCCTCCCAGTGGAACTCGTGGACAGCCCCACGTGGATTGCCAAAGGACGCGAGCGGCCGCAGCAGGTCCTGGCGATGGAGTTGAGTAATGTAAGTCGACGCGTAGGGCGATCGACATTGTGACGCTTGGGTCACAACCCCTGCCGCCGTGGACACACGTTGGAGACATTTTACGCAGATGCGTTGTTACAGTGCCTCAGGTGTATCTGGGCGTTCAAACAACGGCGCTGTCGCACGTTGAGTAGGCCTTTATGTACGCAAGCAGCATTCCTCTTGTCTGCTGATTTTCTGCTTTCCCCACATGGCCATGGAAAAGGGAGAGGGTAGAAATCGCTCAGTCGCACTCCCAGTGAACGATGGCCTGTGCGTTTGTGCGTGGACGGTAATTCCTCGCAGGGCACTCGATGTGACGGCACGGACGTCCAGCGAAGCACGCGAATCCTTTTTGAGTGCCCAGAAGACTTCGCCTCGTTAGCGACGCACCAGGTTGTGAAGGTTATGGAGGTACGTCTGCGCGCCATGGCAACCGGTCAGCGTGAGCGGGCGAGCCTTGCGGTCCGTAGAGGGCCCTTCGGACACGTGTCTGGTGGCTTTCGGCGCCATCCGCGTTGGGGCAAGCTTCTGTTTTTGTGGCAGGCGCTGGTCTGCTTAGTGCTCGTAGCGGGGAAGCTGCTTCACTGCGCACTCAGGTGGGCAGCGCCGAGCGTATCGTGGCTGCGGACCAACGTCAAAGAAACCTCATCGGTTACTTCGCACGCTTTGCGCGCAGACATCCCGTTGTCGCCATGAACTTCTCATTCATACGCCTTTGGTTTGTCCTCATCCGCGACTTCTGCCACCCCGCCCGAAGGACCCTCCGGTAAGTCGTCAGAAGCGTCCTCGACAGGGTTCACGCAGACCGAAACGTGCGGTGGCGCGTAATACCCGTGCGTTTTTTTCCGGTGGTTTGCGTCGCAGCACATCAACTGCGTTCCAGCGGACAGTCATCAACAAGAGTCCGACCTTGAGGCGCTTGAGCCAAACAAGGTAAGGACAATGTGTCTGTCCGCCTCCCGTCAGTCTTCAGTGCACCTCCGCCATTATATCATATTGAATGGCGGCGAAGACCGTTCTCGCCAATGGGCCGGGACTGGTGAGTGCTGCAAGTCTCATGAATCTGTTTCTCACGTCTTCTAATTTTTGTGTCAGGAGCTGGTCAAGAGTGTGCCAACGCCACATCTCGAAGCTATTCCAGCAAGCTACCTTCCAAACGCCAAGATCAGGTAAAGGTGTAGCTCTGCTGCGGAAGGGGCAACACTTCAGGGGGTCCCGATCGCATCGAGGCTTCATGAGCGGTTATGCTGTGTCTCTCCTGCTGAAGCTTACAGGGAAGCGAGTTCGGTATGAGGTACTACAAGAGGTATCGCGCGTCCTGGACAAGTCCTTCTTTCAGAGTTGGTCGTCTTGTTAGGTACGCGATCCGTATTCTGCGGGTCTTCTAGTGTCTGTAACTCGCGCGCAAACAAAAGAAAGTGCCGCTCATCCGCCTGTGGGTCCTGTCTCTTCACGCAGGCACCGCTGGTCTAAGTACACAGCAGTGGTTTTGTCGTGGGACCGATCTTGCGAAGCCCCTCGTGAGTGGATTGAAAAGGTGAGACATGGCGCCGCACGCGTGCCGTTCCTTCTCACCACTCTAGAGGCCGATACCGTAACACGACGACTTCGCATAGTCCACCTGTTGACTCCGCGAGAACCTTAACTCCGAGCTACCCAGACTTGTCATGTGTCGAGGTCCCGCTGCTGTCGATCGTATGACAGTGTTTCCACCAATTGGAAGGGCGTGGAGCAATAATCGAACGATGATCGTTTCTGTGGAGCGGCCAACATATTTGTTAGGTGCAAATTTGGAGCGTGGACGGTACTTCCAACCAAAGCCATTGTACCATCGAATGGGAGCACTGCACGCGTACATGATGGCGGGGCAGTCTTCGGCTCGTGAGCCCGACGAGCTGCTAGTCAGCTCTATATCGTGTGGATAGCAGTCTGTGTGTCAGGAAAGTATTGCGCGCTAGGTTGGCTTTCCGTTTTTGTGGAAACTGATGTGTCCGTAGTTCATCGAATCATCTTCCCATTCCGTAATGGGCGTCGCATGCCGCCATATTTTGCTCAGGTTTACGCATACTACCCTGAGGCATCCAAAGAGAAACCTCATTACCTACTGCTGGTGAATCAGTCACATGTGGCAGATCCGCCACTGCCTCTATTTGCCTACGTTCCAGAGGTGAGCCGCAGGTACTGAAGAGCATTTGACGTCCCGCCGCCTTTGTTCTCTGCCCGCCAACGCGCAGAAATGTGCACACGCGCTCGGCTTCACGGCTGTGTTGCTACTTAGGATGCTCATTGTAATTTGTGCACTCAGGGTTCTCATGTGCGCCTGTGGGCCATTGCAAGTGTCTGACGAACAGCTGTATGTGGCAAGAACAGTCAGCATCCGGACCACACTCCGTCGTGTTCGAAAAGAAAAAAACATGATACTTGTTTTGTATGCGTTGGCATCTCAGATTGCGTTGGAGCCGGCATCGGCTAACCAAGGAGTATTCCGCCATCCTGAAACCTCACATTTCTTCCACGTGAGTCCCGCTTTAGTCTACTGTATCCAGCGTTTGCTTTCGCCGTGCTATTCAGCCACAGTCCATTTCGGGTTCAGCCGATAGTAGTCATTGAAACAACTCTCTCTCTTCATGCAGTCTCGTTCAGCTGTGTGCCATACCGACATGACATGGCGAATGTCCACTTTTTGCTGGTGCATTACTGCAGCACTTCTCCAACCAGAGTGGCCATTTCGTGCCCCTTAACCACACAAGCCTCCTGGAGATGTTTCAGACCGATTTTTAGGGAATTTTCCTCCCCCTGAAGAAGCGGATCCGAATCTAGCGAGGAAACGCTGCCTTCTCTGCTTTCTCCATGTGTCAAAGACGCGGGCACCCCGTAAAAAGGGCAGCTAGGCTATAAAGCTTTGCCCAAGTTTACCATAATGCTGAGCGGCTAAAAACCTCTGTTTTCGGTCTCTGTGGAAGTTGCATTGTTGTTGACGTCTGCCCTTTTTTTTCCGAAATGTCTGCAAAAACGACTTCTGGGGGAAGCAGTTTGGCGGTTAGATGTCGTGATTGTTGCGCGTTCTTTGTCTACCTCTTCTGATCCACTCTGGTCGGATTCTTCTGGCTCTTCAGCTCCCTCTCCTGCCATTTCCTTTTCTGCGTTCTTCTCCTCCTTCTGAGCATGCATATTCTACCAGCAACCCAAAGTTCTGCAGAACTGATGGGTTACCGTACCTCCAGAGCCTCCTCATCCGCCTGCAGCTTTTCCAATTTTTCGTCAACACCCTGTGTGACTCTGCGTCCTGCCTGATATGTGTGAGGTTCTGTCCTATGGTTTACCTCACACTTCGAGGTAGATCTTGCGGCCTTGTCGCACTCCGTGTTCAGCTGAAGCATAAAACGTGTTCTATGGGAGCATCGTTGACGGCCAACGCATCCCTTACCTCCTTCGAGGACTCAATATCAGGTAGCTTTCCTCCCCCAAACATGCCCTGTAGCACACGGTTTGGCAAGGTAATGCACGATCCCGAAGGCATCCGTACTTGCGTCAGAGCTCCCGAGGGGGGTGGTATATCTGAGACATCGTATATAAGTAGCTGGTCACAAACTGGGACAAGCTTGGTGTTGTACCTGCGTCAGACCGCGAAACACTATGGTGAGAATGCGCCGCCGCGAGGGCAGCTTCTGCGTGTGTGATTGCCTTCTGCATGTCTGCCATTAACTAGCCTTCGTGAGAAAGTTACGTTTCACACCCACGTTTGCTTCTTTCTGCTCGCCAGCGAATGCCTCGGCTTCAGAGTCAGCTTCGTGTTCGTCGATCTGTTTCTGAAGTTCGAGTTCCGCTACGAGGAAAATAGGTCGTGTCAAAAGCGGAGGCACCATGACGACAAAGCAGGTCACCTTCAGCGTCTTTCTCGACTAGCTTTGTCTCCTTCACTATAAAAAACTGCCGCGGCACTAATCTAGGTACTCTAGTAATTCGCTCTCACTTGCATCAGTTCGAAGCTGATCCTTCTGTTGCGCTTCGTCTATCTTCATCTGTGCTATCACAGCTCTGTCAGCTGCTCTCTTTTCATGTTCCTACAAGTCGGTTCTAGATGTGGGTCTGGGATTTACAGCGAACGGCAAGAAACCGTACAGCCTTCATCTCCCTCTCCTCTTCGATCCGCTGAAGCTCTTCATCCTCTGCCTCGAGTTCAGCTTCACGCTTGAGGGCCTCCTGATCGCGAAGATGTTCCATATTATCAGGTGCCAACAAAATCGCATGGTCCTACTACATCTTCCTCATGCGAGAGTGCACTACTGTGCTCGGTGTCTTCCGGCGCGGCTAGTTCCGTCTCCGGATCCGTGGAGTGCCCTGCTGCGATTTGGAATACTGGTGCCTTGTGTTTTGAATTAGACACCAGCTTGTCGATGGGAACCGCTTGAAAACCAGGGATAGTAACCGCAAGCAAGGCAGTGCCCAAGAGAGCCGCGAATGGGAAGTTCTTCATTGTGAAGGATTGTTGGCAGTCAAACTCGAGTTGAGAACGGGCGCATCGCAACCTCATGAAACGTGGTTCAGTTGCACAAAAGCATGCTTTGCCGGTGGCCTTAGAATATGGCGTGCTGGTGTAACTACTCCTCACATGTTTCCTCACTCGGAGAATGTATGAATTGTTCCCGGTCCTCCGCATTATGGGCAACAGCACTCTCTTCAAAAAGTTCTACCTCCGTTTCCTAGCGCGCAATCAAAACTCCGCGTGACTTCCCGTCTGTGGTAGCTCTCCATTAAGCCCAACTGCTGCGTGGAACAAAGTAAGTCAATGCCGACATTCAATATCTAGGGCGCATTTTCAGGCTTTACAGTGTCAAAAATGCAGTCAGTTCTCTGAGATTTCGTAGTCCGACAGCCAGTGCCTGTAGCAGGCGAGACGCGCTGCTTCTGTCTCGACCCTCTCGCTCTCAAGCCGGGGAATACGAGCGGCGGAAACGCTAGCCGCGTTTCACTCCCGGAACTCTGCTATGAAATTCCTCCTCTCTCATTGTCGACTAGGCCAGAATTCATGTACCACTTCTCCATTTACGTCCATTCTGCTACCTTCTGATGGTCTGAGCAGACGCTAGAGTCCCGGGTTTTTCTCGTTTTCGGAGGCGGGTGTCGGTGCTCATGGAATCGGCGCACTTTCGCATAGTCATGCGTATTCAATCCGATCGTTCTGAATTCGTGTTTATTCGTCACGTATTGCAAGTGTGGTCAACGGATTGTTGGGGAAGATTCAGTTGAAAGTGGGGCCACGGCGGAACCGTGATTGAAAGCCCCTGGTCTCGCCTTTTTGGTGTTGTTTTCCCGTTGCAGACAGCGTTGTTCGCCGGCGTACGTGCACGCGTGCTCAGTTCGCACATCTACCAGTGTCCAGTGGGCTGTCCCCTGTTTGCGCGTTTCTTGGCTAGTGGAAAGGACAGTTTGGGAGCAATGTGTCTCATGCTGGGACAACGCTGGCAACAAGGCTGCCTTTGGTAAAACCCCGCTCCTCCATCGGTCGACCATACTTCCGTCCCGAGCGGCTACAAGCTCCCCCGGGCGCACAACCGAAGAATTCGGAGATTGGACGGCATCTTCATCGTAGGATACCGAGGTGGTCCATTTACGGGGCGTGCCGCCGTTTTTTGGCTGTGATGAGGAAGGCGAATGGTGCATGATGAGCGGCTCCGGCAGTAACGCGCAGGTTCCTCGGCGGGAAGCTACAACCGATGCAGTGGGCACGTCGAAGCCGCTAAAGCCCCCGTTGTTCGTGTGTGGCGAACCCCTTTCAGACCGAGAGGCCGCATCTTCACCTGAAGATCTCGTGCGCGTGCTCGTTGTAACCCGAAGATGGCTGCGCAAAGGTCGTCTCACAGAGTATGTTAGTCAACTGCATCTGGAGATGCTGCAGAGTCAGCATGCCGTGCCCGTTATGGTTCCCAGGACGCCTTGGACTCGCGCCATGCTTGAAGGTTTCATGCCGATGCATGGCCTATTATTGGTGGAAGGGGAAGATATAGGCCCGTCACTGGATCCGTACAGGGGAACCGCCTCGGTAGATCAAGTGCAGAGGCTTGAAGTGCAATCCATGCACCCGGGTGAAGTCACGTCCGACGAGGAACGAGACGCGATTGAGGTAGAACTCCTTCAGCGATGTCATGCAAATGGGGTTCCGATTTTAGGAATATGCAGGGGATGCCAGCTGATCAACGTGTTTCGCGGCGGGTCCTTGTTCTATGACATCGGACTACAAGTTGGAAAGGGAGTGCAACATATTAATTATAGCAACTACGGTAAGTTTTTTCTTCTATCTGTCGATTCGATTGTGCTTCGCAGTGCATCTACGATCCGTACTTTTACTGATTCCTCGGTATTCCGTGTTCTGGTGGGGGGCAGGGACGAGCCTATTCCATGTGTGTTCTTGCGGCGGCAAAGCTATGCATATTACGGACAGGTAGCGGGTTGTATGTAGGAGCTGCTGTGCAGCTTGAGTTCTGAGGCGATGTGTTTCGTGTTGCTTGCAGATCAACACCGACATGGGCTGTGGGTAAACTCAGTATCGCCTCTAGGTGGGCTATTCCGCGAGGAATACGAGAAAGCACGCTCAACCGGGGCTCTGCTGTCGGCCGAAGATGTTCGGTTGCGGAAGCTTGATTCGGATGGCTTCATCGTGTCAGGATCAGGGGGGCCGGCTGTCGTTTCGGGTCAGCGCGACGGAGTAACTAGAGGCGGGGTCGTGAATGAGTCAGACACGACTAACCGAGGTGGTGACGACTCAACAGGTGTACTCGCGGAACGCAGGGAGAATCTCAACTGTTTTGGTCCCCAATCGGGCAATGACTTCTTCCAAGTGCAAGTGAACTCGTATCATCATCAAGGCGTGCGCGATCTGGGAAAGGGCTTGATTCCAGTTGCTTTCTCAGAAGATGGTCTGATCGAAGCTTATTGCGATGCCAGCATGATGGTCGATGAAAACGGGTCGGCTGCAACTGGTGGCGCAGAACAGAGGGCGATCGACTACGGACATGACCGGCGGCCGTGTAAGCACTTCGTGCTGGGGCTTCAGGTACGTTGCGTCACACAATTGCTTTCTCTTCCTACACTCATACGTTAACGTGGTCAGGGAGCTGCGGTGCGTAGGTGTTAGCCTCGTCATTGTTTGGCCGTAGTCTGTCCAGTGATGACGTCGGCTACTGAGAGCTGGTGAGCCACGTCCCAGGCCTAGACCACACAATCAGAAAGCTGGAATGTTGCCTCCACTGTGTGTGTGTGTTGCAGTTCCACCCGGAGCGGATGGCTGACGATTACGCTGGATGTCGTCGAATTTTCGAGGCCTTTGTCACGGCATGCCGGAGATATAAAAGGGCATGTTCTTCGTCAGAGACATTGTCAGTGTCTCGTGCAAAGGTGTAGTCACCGAATCCGCTTTTTCCTATGCAGACTAAAAGCCAACAGTGCTCTTTCACGAAGAGGTCAACGGAGCAGAGATTTTCGCATCTGGGTAAGGCACGCGGTGTTCCCAGTTGGCCCGGTGACTGCCTCAGTATCAAACACGCATATATGGGTAGCTTCACATGGGCTTGTATGTCAAGGAGAACCCCGGGTGAAGGCCTGGAGCGGTGTCTCGAGCGACTAGCCCGGTATGTCGTCGATAATCGCGAGGGCTGCCATGACCATTCGTGTAAGCGTCCGTCTCGTATGCAGATGACAGTGGGTGACTGTCTCTATCGGCCGACGCTCTGATCAGAGCAGGGGTTCAATCCGCTGGAAGCTGCTGGACATTGCTCAAGGGTCTTTCGAGCAGTGCCATGCTGCCTTCGTCCGCATCATGGAAATTAGCCGGCACGAGATTGCGCGCCCTCCACATTTGGGGGTTGTTACGTAATGAACTGCCGCTTGTTTTCTTAGCACGTTCGCCTTCGTCACCACTAGCGGATGGTCTGCTCGTACAGTGTCGGGCGTACGTGTGTGTTCCATTGGGGATGCCTGTGTGAGAGTTCGGGAGTCAGGAGAAGACAGGAGGAGGCTGATGTTGCCTCGTTCCGTGACTTGATGCTTACTAGGGCCTGGGTCGGGTTAATTCGTTTTGCATGCCTGCGTAATTCCCTTGTCAAGAAACGGCTTATTTTTGAGTTCGTTTTGCTGTCACTAAAGAGCTGTTGTCCCGCGGAGTACCGTTTTTCCCTATTTTGCTGAAGGGGTCTCCGCTGGTTTCTGGTGCCGTCCAGTGAGCCAGGAGCGGGGACTGAGACCTGGCACAGCATTTGCGGGTCCTAGGAAAAAAGCGCGAATACTTCTTCGCGTGAGATAAGCTTGCGAGATTCGACCACGCTATTTTATTGGGGCAACAAGCTCAGCACTCTTGGCGGGCACCCAACTGAAGGGCGTTGTTTTGTGTGTTGGTTTTCACTCGCGATGAAAGGGCCGCCGAGCCCTTCGAAATTTTGCAAAATGCAAGTTGCCGACCGTGGGTGGGTGCGGTCCACCATCTTTGGACGGGCAATTGTTTTAGTTTTCTTCATGTCAATGTCCTCTGCTCATTCGTGAGGGGCGTGCCGAAAACGTTCCGGTCGTTGCTGGGCACGGCAAGCTCGTAAAGAGGCGTATCGTTTGGCGTCGGCAAGACACCTGGTGATCAAGAAGTAGCAGCGGCACTCGCCTCCTGTCGTGAGTCGCTGCACTGTACGTGGTGCTCTGACGCCGGCACGTCGCAGTGGTTAGTTCCTCCTCTGCTAAAAAAATGTTAGCGCGTGCCGGTCCAGGTGACCCCGTGTGTTCCCTGTATTTAACTGGGTTGGTATTGTCGAGCGACATAGCGTGCACGACCAACTGGACGGTGTCTTTTCCCTGCAGTCTTGTAGCATGTTGTGCAGAGTGTCGGAGGCTGTCCGCGCGGAAGAAGGGAGCTCAACTATGAGAGAATTCTCCTTGCACGGACGTGTCTAGCCCGTTTCATGTCTCGCCTTCATCTTGTAGTTCAAATGCGGCGCTGTCAGCGCAGTGCGGAGGGAAGTTGACTCGTCGATTTCTTCGCTTCCATATCTCTGTCATGTACGATGTGAACGAGTGGGGGGAGAACTCCTTTGTATGCTCCGTGGTGTTTGGTCTGACGAAAAGACGGGGAGGCCTACGTTGCCACAGGTGCGGGTCGCAGTGAAGCTTAGAATCTGGGAGCTATGTCCTGACTGTGGGCTGGTCGTAATCTTCGATGGGGATAAGGATCTCGTGGGGAAGGAAACGAGTAGGCGCTTCCAACCACTTCTGACCCCACGGGCGCGGCCTACAGGAGCATCCAGCTCATATCTGAGTGTACGCACACCCCCGCGCGTACGTCGCAAAGACGCAAGGCGAGTCCCGGTAGCGGATTCAACTGGATTGCTGTTGTGATTATCGTGCGAGCGCAGTGAGCTTGTAACGGTTCGAGGTTGCATCGCGTGCTAAGTGTGTCAGCCTGTAGCCTGTTTGAATGGGCCTGCATATGCATCTGCACACGTGGGTATATGACTGCGCGGCCACCCCATGAGGTGCAGCTACTTGGTGGACGCCTCTAGGTACCCACGGTACTCATGCAGGTGACATGTGAGTGTGTATGTAACTGAGGCACTGTTGTGCAAGCTGCAACGCTTCTTTCAAGTCTAAGGCACTGAGTTGGCGTGCTTGCGTGGTCGGCACACACGCACGCTGAATGATACTCCTAGAGTCTTCTCTGTGTACTGGGCACGTGGCCGACGCTGTCTGTGCACATACAGAAAGCAGATACTGGAAATATTTAGATACTGACCTCTGATGACAGCGAATCATGGAGACGGTATGCATGGCTGTCGCCTTCATCCTCATGCGCTAATTTGAGCGAGAACCAAAGTCATTCCCTAATTAAGGTAGAGGCGACCAGCAGGTGGCTGTTTAGCCGGTTGGCTGTATCCATGCACCGTAGTTTCTCTCGGGCAGATACCCTTTCAAGTGTATACACTGTGAAAGCGCATCATCGTGTGAGCAGTTACGTGGAGCCGAATGGCCTGTTTCCTCTCTTAGCTCCCCCTCCCTTGTCTGAACACGGCTTTTAGTCTCGAATACATATATACGGGCCTAGGACGTCTTTGTAGGCAGATGCCACGTACTGTTTTTATGGGTCACGGGAATCCCATAAGCCTCATCAGGCGGCCTCCAGAGGAACCATCCTCGAAAACCCCGTCTCGCACAAGAGTGCCCTGACTGCCACCACCGATCGTGGGATCTGTACTCGATGTACAGACCCTATGGGCCGTACCGAGGCACATCCATCAGTCATTTTCTGTTGCTACCGCAAGTCCACATCAAAAGCCTCGCCGGTCCTATTGTAGACTGCCTCTTGGATGGCGTTGACTTCTTCATGGGTTAGAGTTCGATCTATTGCCCTGTAGGTCAGCCGGTAGCAGAGGCTTTTACGTCCTGTTTTGGGATGGACGAAACTATCCACGAGTTTGACTGATTCGACCAGATCTCCTCCTGATTCGCGGCACAGCTCGTAGAAGCTCAATTCGGTGAACTTCTCTCTGTGCCGCGGTGGTTGCCCCGGTTCACGCGCAGAATTGGTGTCGGAGGTGCCTGTATTGGTTTGACCCTGAGCCGCTGACAGAGACAACCTGGCTGGCCGTAACCCGCATGCTTCGCTGGCAGGAAGTCCGGCCTTGCTGCAGTCTGCCCAACCTGTCTGTATTGCCTCGTTCACCCAGAAGGAAATATCTTTGTACACCGGAGGCATGATACTGAAAGGGACAAACCGGCGGACTTGGCCATCGGCAAACTGCTCGGAAAATCTCTCGTCCTCTGACCAGAAGAGGCGAATATCCTCAATTCCAAACAGATGCATGCACAACCGTTCCAGACCCAAACCGAAAGCCCAACCCCGGATTGTAGGGCGTGCGGCGACAGCTTCTGACGATTCGCCAGCATTGTCCGCGGTCACACTGCGGTCATCGTTTTCTGACTTAGATGACGGCGGCAGTGGTACGCCTCGTAAGATTTCAGAGCGGATTTCGCCGGCACCTAAGACCTCCATCCAGTCGTCCTCTGTATCCTGTTCAGTTGCCTTTTCCGCCTGTCCGGCAGCCTGTACTGAACCAGCAGGATCTCTAGCAACGTACAGCTCTACAGAGGGTGACGTGAATGGGAAGGATGTCTCGTAGTCCCATTTCAAACGTACGTCAGAACCGAGGAGATGTCTAAGAAGCTTTTCCAATGTTAGTTGAAGATGAATCATTAACGGGTTCTTCAGGAAAGGATTAGAAGGAAAGAGGCATGGTGACTGTAGTATCCAGCGTTCCAGCTTATCTTTCGCCGTAGCACCTCCTGGCTTCTTGTGTGTGGGAGGGCTTTGGGCTGTGTTATCCCCTCCGCCGTTGCCACGAACATTGGCAACCACCTTCAAGAGTAGCTGGTGCTCTGCCTCAAGACGTTTCATCTGTGGTTTTGAAAAGACACGGAAGCCGTCCGTCTGGTGAAAGACTGGATAGTGCAGACGATCGATTTCGTCCCGGCGAATTACCTCGGCCGTCCATACAGCTGCTTCGACACCGGCGTCTATAAGCTCTTTCTGGTGCGCCGTGCAGTGAGTCCGAAGGAGGACACGGTCGGGGTCGTAGCCGTCGACAGATGAAGAGGAGGTGTTGTTGATCGTCTCCCCCGAGGCAAGTCGAATGTCGTCGACATAGTACGTGTCTGACGGCAGCCGACTCACATGATCCATCGGAACCAGTAGAGAATCAAAGTTTTGCCTACATGTGACAAAGGGCGAAAAATCATCGAACAGTTGAAATGGCGACAGTGCCGAGAAACCTGAGATTTCATGGCCTGCTGTTGCTTCAGTCCGTGCAGCATCGACGGGGGCGTCTGATGGGCGCTGCGCAAGTGGGCATAGGGTCGTGGCGGAGGCCGTGCATCCAGAAGAGCCGTCGGCTCCTCTTTGTAGCCAATGCAGTGGATCCTGTACCTCTTGAAAGCGAGTGCTGGCTTCCTGCCAGAGGCCCTCAGGGAAAAGCAGAGAATCACTGGTGCCTCCCTGCGCAATCGTCTCCCGCAACAGAGCTTTGTTTTCGCTCAAAAAAAATGATTCAATGCGGCTCTTGAGAATGCCGATGGGGTTGTCAGCCCGCCGGTGCAGATGGCGGTCCAGTTTGTCCCACACAGACGGCGGAATGTGACCCGGTCGTTCACGATTCGCTGCTATAGCCGATCGCTCAGAGGCCTCGCGGACTTTGTGGCTTTCCAATGCTGTGGACGAAGACATAAACCGACGGCTGCTGGAGGGATGCCACTCAGTGTTGGGGAAACGGCATCTCAGTTCGTTTGGGGAATTCGTGTGCGGCAGAGCCCTGCGCCTAGGAGTGGACGTTCTTACAGCTGAACTCAGGTTCATGAAACTCTGCACAGCGCGCAGTTGATTCGTCTTCGGGGGTGTCAGGAATAGCGTCCGTGTCCTCGCAGCACGCGACGCCGACGGACGGAGTAAGAAAGAGGAAAGGGCTGCAGGCCAGAATAACGGTGGCTTGCCACATAGTTGGCAGTTGGAGGCTTTGTGATCGACAGCGCATGCGCACAAAGAGGCGAGAAGCACAATGGTACTCGGCGAGCGCTCGGCAGGCTTGGGTTGCGTCCGGACCGGATTCAGCCGCAATGGACGAGTAAGCGGCAGAGAGGAGCTCCGGAGCGAGTTGTGCCATCCTCCTTGGCCTACGAGTGCTTGTCTGTGGAGTCCCATGATGGAGTAAAAGGGAAGGAAAACGGGTTGCAAATACTTCTTCAGGGGCGCGAAGCAGAGAAAAATCGTGTCCTGATTCTCAAAAATGAAGGTGACCTAAATCCAGACGAGGTCAAGGTATTCCGCCCGCTCGCTCCTCTGTTCTTGCTCGCTGTTTGGTCCCGCCTTGATATGCGGCACAAGGATGCTCAGAGGAAAGAACGCGTCGTCCTGGAGACGACGCATTCTTTCCTCGAAATCCGGTAGAAGACCAGGGCTTCAGCCCTGCCTTGCCGCTCCCCGACCACTACTAAACGCCGGGGCAGCACTCAGAGAAAAGGGACATGTATAGCGCCACCATTCTCAGCCCATAAGCTTTAACTGTCTCCGCACATGTTATTCAACAAGGGAGATCGTGTGCACAAGGAGTCTCCTGCTTTTAAGGCAGGGTCCCGTGCGACGTCACCTGGGGAAATATTTGCCTCAGCGGTGTTTGCATGCAGGAACCACTTGCCTTCTGGAGCCAGCGATAAATTACGAAGACACCCTATATTGACTTCACGGAAAATTTGTGTATCACTGATGCATTAGAGTTATACCCAGATAAATTTCGGTGTGTGGCTCGGCAGATGCCTTTAGTAACGTAGCGTTTCTTTTGTGGAGATTGCATGCACACGGCTGGACGACACCCGCGGTTGAGATTAGAAAAAGTTGCGATGCCGGGTCGCAGTTCTTCGGTAGAAGGCGTGTCTGAGCAAGAACCTGGCTCTACTTGTACGCTCGCGTACTCTTGACACAGTCGTAGGTCAGTCAAGCGTCCAAATGTCTTCCAGTCCGCGTATACAGAGAGTGCTCCGGTTGGACTCCGGCGTCGCCGGGAAAATGGTGTCCCGGCGTAATGGACACGGGACAGAGTTTTCGGTGTAGCACAGAGTACTACCCTCCCCGCCGCGCGCAACACGCGCCTTCGTGATACTCGACGCTCTTCGCGTTATGTCAAAAGCCGAGTTTGGCATGCAGCACCACCGGGGGAATAAAGAACAGCAGAGGATGCAATCCTACTCCTTGTCAGACTACGGCGGCGCCCGAAAGCATCAGGAACCGTCCGTGTTACCGAGGTTGTTGGACAACCCGCGGGTTGAAATGGACTTAGTCTAAAGCATAAAGGAGGTAGTTGCTACAACGGGTGAGGCCGTAAACGAACCTGCACAATCTGCTGAGTTGTACGCAGCAGCCGAGATGATGCAGCACGCCTGCAGCTTCTTCCGTATTTTATTTCCCGCTCCGTCGCATTTCTGAGTGGGATATATGTATGGCGCAAAGGACGTTGTGAATTGGGTGGTGGATCGAGCCGTGGCTGATAGAGCCCGAGCCCAGCAGTTTTGTCCTATTTCAGCGTTGTACCCGAGGAACTGCTCTGAGATGGTCATGGTCATTGCAGGCCTGTCTCTCGTTCGTATCTGTGTCGAATTTTGCCAGTTTATGAACGTAGACATGTATTCAACTGTACACTAGTCGTGGTCCAAGTCGTTTGTCCTGTTGGATTGGCAAAAAACCGCAGCGTTTGCACATGCAGGAATACTCGAAGTGGTTCCTTCCCGCAGAAGGAAGCACGCAGCAAACGACATTTGATTCCCGAGAGGACAGGCATGGTAGGCCGGTTACGAGCGTTTTCGGCTCATGCTTTTGGCGTGGTTTATCGCACATATGTCGCCACTGGGTACCCACCTAGCGCGATGTGCACCTGTCAAGTTTCCGGTGTTTGTCTCGGCGCGCAATATCATTATATCGCCACTGCATTCAAACACCGCCTTTCGAGATTGTGAAATTCAGTACCTGATAATGTCTACCACAATACGGCGCACACAGCAACGGATGCCACTATTGAGGGAATGAATATACACGGAACAGAACCAGTCCCTCAACAAATGGCTTGGAGACCATGGTGCTGGCGAGATGGTTTGAATGCCTGCCGAACTTTTTTGTGCTGCGAAACTTCCCAATAGGCAAGGCACAGACCAAGAATATCGCACCAGCGTTTTCTACGCTACAAGCTTGAACTAATCAGCAAAATTCTTTCGAGTCTGCGTAGAATAGGGGTTTCTTTAAAGAGTGATCTACGGTTAAATGGCGTCTGCCTCCGGAAGTGCCATCCTCTGTCTGCTGGTTCGTATGAGCTCGCCCCTCGCATATCACTGTATCATCTATAAAGCTGCGCGGCACCCGCAAGGGTCTTTCTATTGTTCCCGTTGGCATATAACGCGCGGCAAGTTTTCCATGTCACGCCAAGGGTTGGAGACGAAGCGGCAAAGGCCATCTTTCTCGCTTCACAAGTTGTGAAACGTTCCAAGGGCGCCTTCGTTTTGATATGGCTGTCACAGCGACCGCCCGCCGGGCTCTATGTAAGAAATAACAGACTGCGAACCAAGCGATTACTGTGTGGTGGTCAAAAACGATGGTTGCACGGGCGCAACCAAGCATCCGATCTCTTGACTGTGTGCTTTCACCGGCTTCGGTCCTGCGAGTTCTGCAGACCGTTTGCTCAAGGCTTCGGCCTGACGCCCAGTGGAGCCCAAGGGCTTCAATCCCCATCCATCCGCAGGGGAATGAGCCCGTTGTGACCGGATGATTTCTTTGCTGGCATTCCTCCTGTCCACCGCGCCTTCCCACCAGTATGCTCTAAAGGTTTGTGGGTCAATGAGAGCGGCCGACGAATTAGTAAGAACGAGAGCTACACACTTATTCAGTACACAGAGGTGGTCCTTTTTGCGTCGAAGCTTGTTAGTCAAAGCAGCAAAAGACGTCTTTGTTATGCGCTCTCGCACTTCCGACGAACCACCGGTTACCATACTCTACTCACATGTGTAATTCTTGTTGAGCCACAGGCCTGGCAATTGTGTCGGTGACGCTTCTTCGAGAAACCGAGGCGAGCGTAGCCGTCGGCGGGGGGCTCCGCGATCAGGCCTACTGGAAGAACTACGTTCCACATGTTCCTCCAGAGAATCCCTCTGGATGGATGCAGGAACAGGTGATGCCAGCGAATGGCACGTTTTGACAAGCTTCCTTGGGCGTGTATTCATAGAATGAACGACAAGGACATGATTCAGCTGAAATCGGCAAGGGATTGCATTGCTAGCGTAACAGCGTATGCCGTTACATTCAGAGGTTTAGTCACAGCTTTGATTATCCTATATGTACATTCTTGTCGAACCAAAACGTGGCCTTCCATAAAGCGCTGCAGTGACCCGCATAGGGCTGCTACCCCGTGCGTGGGTGCTCACCGACGTTAGAACGTGTTTCAGTTGCGGTAGCACTCGTGCCGCATCAATGCACGACGTTGCATGTGTGCGAGTGCTCGGTATCATATGTGTTGCCCCAGTCCGTTGGGATGGCGTTTGTGAAGCTGAGAGGCAAGTCCACTCCATGTCGATCCCGAGTATCAGGGAACTCGTGTGTATGCTCCATGTATAGAGCCACTTGTTGTGAGGTGTGAATAATGCGCCTTTGGCACATACCCTTACCTTTCTGCCATCCATGTACACGCAGATTCAAAAGAAGCTGACCCTACTCCAAGCTGCTTCCCAGCCGGAGTCCGTGTACCCCCTGCCGCCTGGCGGCGGCTCGGCGGCATATGCATCACCTGCTTCTGCTTCTACAGAAATAGAGATCGTCTATCACCCCAGAAACGGGTACGAACGCCGCGCGCGCGTTTGTTAGTAGGAACACCGGCACGCTTTTCGCCGCGTATGGCCGTGCAGTGCGTGTAGACGGTCCATCCTGCTCGGAACCTCTCTTATCGTAGCGAGGCGTTTCCCTTGCGTCAGCACCAACCGTGCCCCATGTTCGGATTTAGTGTTCCGTGGTCTCTACAGTGCATGCCGCCGCAGAGCTCCTCGATGAACGCCTTGCGAAACAGTTCTTCTGGTTACGCTGAAAAGCAGCATGCCTGTATCGCGCGGCTCGACGGTTCTTCGATAATAGTGCCGGTTTGCCCTTCTCTCCTTGAGATTATCACAAGCCGTCTCATTTCCGGGCGTGAGTCCCTTGCTTCACGTGCTGTGAGCTCTAAACCAAGTGCGTAGTTGCCCAGCATAGGAGATACAGAGGGAATTAGCCCCCCGGGAAGGCGCACGCAGGAACGTTCAGTCAAAAGAAAACCAGAACAGCATCTCCCGTGCATACATTACGCTTATTGCCGGATGGACTGTGTGCCATCGCGTCTTCTTATATATCCAATTTTGCAGCTCGTACGTGTGGTTAGTGACAGGAGGTGAACAAGTAGAGCGAACGAACGGAGGCGGTGGCCGAGCGACAGCCGAGGGGTGGGGGGGAGGTGTCTTGCCTCGCCCCTTGTCAACAGCGAAGCATATCCTTCTCTCACAGCTTTTGAGCACAGCTTCTTCGGATGCAGGGTATCTGCCACCGTTGTCAGGGGCAAGCGCAGGAAGAAACGAAGAAGCGAGCGGCCGCGTCATCCTTGACCCTGCCAACCCCCGCAAGGCCAAAGGGAGCCGTGCTGGCATGCCTTCACCTCTGAATTCAGGCCGTGCATACGGGGCAGCCGAACAGACTGGCAAAGAATCTCCACTCGTTTCCGGTCTTGCGGATACTCTTGTTCACAATATGGCTACGCTGCGCGGTCTAGATAATGATCGTTTTCCAAAACACCGCGGCGTGATTGAACAGTCCACTGCACTCGGAATCGGCAGGCGCCTCTCGGATTCAGACGGCGACGCACTTTCCTGGAAGAAAGACGATATTCCCACTGCATCTGACAAAACTAGAAATTCTGGCAGTGCACAGGAAACTGCGAGTAAGTTTTCCGGCAGTAGCGGTATCCAAGAAGCCACTACCGTGTACCATCATGAGTCTGACAAGGACCGTGGATTTCTGGCGGTACGAGAAACAAAAATCATGTAAAGCTGTTGTTGAATGGCAGACTGTAGTAATTGTGTTTGCGAAAGCCATCAAGTCGGTTCGAATCGTGCTGCCCCAAGAAACCAGGTGGTTCTCGAACCGAGCCCGAACTTTGCGATGTTACCGTGGACGGAAACGTGGAACCAGAGCGTCTCCTCTGCGCAGCGGGCATACGAAATTCCGCTGAGAGCCTGCGTACTTCCTTATTATGCATTTGGGATGCTGTTAATGCACGAGTGTAGCGGGTGCAAAGGTTCGCCCGCCTCCCCCTGGCACAGTGTTACAATAAACGGTCGATGAATGACTACCTGACAACCCGTGCGGTCGGCTGCTACTATTTCATGACAATCTCCGCGCTAGCGGCTCCTCTTTTCTTCATAAAGGCGTCCTTACCTCCTGGCGAGGCCTTCGCTTGATTTTAGAAAGAATCTGTTGTTCGGAGTTGGTTGCTCGGCCTACTCAATTCACCGCCTGGCGCGCCGGGGGCTGCTCGGTTCTGACTGGCTTCTGGTGAACAACTATTCATCGGTGGATTCAGTTTGACGCCTATACACAGAAACGTGCCTGTACTTGCTTGTGCACCGAAAAGAGGGCTGACACTAACCAAGTGAATGCCTGGAAATGTTTAAACTGTGACACAGGGCATTCAGGCAGCTTGCTAGTCGGTAAGCATGTAGAGTGCTCTCAGTGTAGCTTCCGGTCTTGACAGCAGCTGACCCTGCGGTGCCAAGACGTGTCATACTTCATCGGAGCTAGTAGCTCAGTATTTCCAGCAAGGGAAACTACGAACTATGGCCAGCCAGCTATATCGGCGCTCCAGACACCCGGAAGACTCTTCGTGCCACTCTGCGCCAAACGGGCCCCTGAGACCACCAGAAGTTCACTCTCGCGCTAGTCAAGCGAAATTGAACTCTTTTTGACTCTACAACCCGTATAAAAAACGTACACAATACACACGCAGGCTGTTGGCAACCACTGAAAGTCCCCACCGAGAGGCCAGGAAGTCCCAAAATAACACGCCAGGCGATTCTGTAGTTTATCATCCACAAAGAAGCAATATGGCCCCGACGGCTGCGCCTCACACTCCCACGCGCGTATACAATCAGAAGGCTTTTCGCAGATCCTGCACGACCCGAGGCCGACAACAGGGAAGGTAAAAGGCCACCCGACATCATGCGGCGACCGCCTAAAGAATGTATTTGCATAGGTCCGCTTGTTCCATTAAAGGCCGAAGTCGTTCCTCTACCATTTCCTTCGTGACCACGACCTCTGCGTGCATACAAACACGAATCAGCAGAAGCCATACGGATCTACTACATACGTCTCCACAATAACCACTGTTTGACGCGTGATGTACCATTGTAGGCCCACACAGAAGACAAACAAAGGCGAAAAAGGACGCAGGTGACATAGGGCTACGAATCCCAGATTCCCAAGCAAGCATACGCCGCAACGAATGCTCGCTTGATGAACATATGCCTGCATCGATGGGTCAGCGAAGCGATGCAAAAGACAGTGCTGGATCTAGCAGCAGATGTCACGTCCGAAAAAAGTGGGGTACTTCCGTAATGTTTCTACGGGCTAAGAGCCCGCGCAACACGTCCACTGGAAGACACTCCAATTAGGCTATGAGGACAGAGCATGCACAATGACTCCCCGTAGCGTGCAGCTCACCCGATCCGCGACGCGTGTGTGCTTCGAATTTGGTATCCTCCAAGACTTTTGCCAGGACAGTCTTCAGTCGCCGCGCGCCGACGTTAGCGTTCACTGCATGCAACAGACGGAAACATCCTCGGGCCCGCTTCAGGAAAACACTCATCGCCCAGAGAGCAGCATGTAGAATCTTAAGATGATAGGCGGGTGCCGAAGCTACCTCACTCGTGATGAGAAGAAGCAACAAATTACTCTACGAAACCAATGGCTGCCGTAATGCGAGATACGAAACGAGGGACGAAAACAGTCGAAAACTGGGCACGCAAACCGTGTGATTTATTCATGCTACATCCACCTCGTGGGGGATCTTCCTAGGCCTATTAGCTTTACCCACCACACTCGCCAGTTTGTTTTGCTCGTGTTAGGGAAAATATGTATCCATGAAACACTAACACTCGCGAATGAAGCCAACATTCGGCGACATGCGCATCCGGAGCGCTTCACGAACAGATAATATCGGCCAGCTAGTCTCTCGTGAGTCTTCACGTACGAGATCGAATTTTCATCTCGGAGAAACCAACACGGGTAATAAATTGGTGAATTATCCATAGAACCCGACCTGTGTTAAGATGATGGGAAATGCGTGCTATCTCCCGAATACCGCTCTCTTCGAACGTGAGCTTCACTCCTTCCTGAAAGCCGTACACGAAGATCGACGATAAGCATTGAGCACAAAGCGACACACAGGCGGGAGGTACAAGATCGCAGATACCGCGACACTGTCAGGCCTGGTACGTCCAATAAAATAGTGATCTCTCGTCTTTTTAGCAGAAGGTGCTCGACACCCGAAATGACTAAAGACAGTCGTGGACGCAGAACAATCGAAGCTTCTCAGAAGAGCAGTGGGGACTAGGTAGCACGGCTGAGATGGTCCGTTCCCTATCACATCGTAGCTCGTTTTACCCTCTAGACACTCTGCCACCAAAAAAGAAAAAGACTCGGACGGTCTAGTCAAACTGCAAATGTATGTCTCCGTTGGCCCTGTCAAGCGTCTTCTACCCAATAGATTTCGCGGACACCTAGCATCCACATACTTGACGAACTTTCAACAATGTACGTGGTTTCACAAGAGGCACATAAGCTCACCGTTGCGAGCAGCGCGCTCTGCTGGTCTAGGAGGTTATACTGTGTCTCTGCAGCACCGTGTCATACGGACATACACGGAAACGCACAGCATGCCAAAAGCGTCTGCCGGGCACGAAGTTATGCTGAAATGCACTGCTACGCTGCTGCGTATAGCTGTCCGTGGAACGCAAAAGTAGCCGCATAAAACAATTCCAGAGTCGACTGCTTCATGCGCCAAGGACCACGTAGAGTGCTGAATGCGGCAGTCGCCCAGAGCGCATGCCGCCTCACCGGGCAGTCGTCGATCTCCGAAGACCAGACTGCTGTGCCCCCGGGCCACTTCAAGAGACTACCAGCAGATAACTGACTGCTTCTGCCACGGCGTCTACTCGTCAGGAAGGCAAAAACGGGTCGACCACAACTCCTCACGCTACGGAAAATACACTCGCGGACACCGCAGCCGTTTACCCTGGCTTCACACTGCGAATCAAAATTCAGAACTTCGTCCCGAGTGGTGGAGCTCCCGCCGTTTGCGTCAGCAAGCACCTTCGCAACTGCGTCGCTCGAAGGCAGCGCTGCGTTGCCCGCTCCCTGACCGAGACCCCTTGCGGCCCTATCCTGAAATGCTACTCGTGTGGCTCTCTTCACTCCGTACTCAGCTACGGAGCCTGTCAGCAGAACGCGAAAACCAGTAGCGTGTTAGCCACTCTGGGGGGAGACGCTGAAAGCGGCTTGATGTCTAAAATGGACCGCTTGTAGAGCCGCTGGGGGAGGCGAACATGTATCTCGATTTCTTACCTGTCAGAATCTGGACGAAATTCTCTTCCGTCAAAGGTTTCAGATCGCTGCGTACCGGTAAACGGCCCTATAGAATCACATGTGACAGCGAATAGAATCATCGCAGAGTAGAGGAGAATAACCTTTCACGACACCTGTACAAATGCTGTGCAAAGCCCTCTCTGCCGGCATGACGCTGAACACGCTTCACGCCTGATACCCCCTTTAAAGTAGTCATAATGAAATCAACGAACAGGACCAGTCATATACCACCGGCATCATGCTCGCTAAGGGCAGAGCTCCCTGCGAACGCCTCCACAGATCTGCACAGCGCTCTGGCACCAAATCACGCGAGTACTTTATTACGGAACGCAGCGCGATGTCAGCCACAACAGCCAAACAGCGAAGTCACCAGTCTATGAAGTCACCAGTATACCATCCGAAGCGGTAACAGAGTCACAAAAGAGTTTTGCGGTGGGATGGCCACCAACGAGGCGAGCATTCCGTTTTCCATTTGCAGGCGAGGCTTCTCACACGCACGAGCTCTACGATGACAACCAGTGAGTCGAGCGCAGAAAATCCACCCCGCTCCTAGATGAAGCGTTTTTCCCATGAGCGCTGTTCGTCAGCACTCTAGCCACATAACTCGTGAATGATCCAGAGACGCGCAGGAGGTACATATGGCAGCTCCCCCCCTCGTAGGCATCTGGCACACACACCTGCAGCTCAGGGATGATGTCGGAAGGCTTGCAAGCGAGAAACGATCCTGCACACAGAGCGTAAGAAGAGTTAGAACACACAATAGGAGGGCAGCGTTCCGGCGAAGGCAAGTATGGCTAGTGAAACGCAAGCGAACTGCAGGTGCGGCAGTCGTGGGAAGACAGGAGGTAGCGCCTGCGATCCCATCTGAGTACTCGAGGGTGTCCTAATGTGTCAGATGACAGTGTAAGCGACTGCCATCTTTCTACGTGCATTAGCACCTGCAAGCCGCAACGTGCCCTGTGCGGGACCGCCACAATTGCCCGTGTCAACTAGCATCCGCGCCCGAGCGGCTTGCGAAAAACTCAGCACCAGTTCTAACCTGAGGCGATAAAGAGGACGTGGTCGGTGTTGATCACCCCCAGCTGCGTAGGCACCGACGTTCCCTCTATAAGCGTCAGCAGCTCTCTCTGGACGCCCACTCGTTTTGATCTGAAAGCGGAGTTGTCACCTGTAAAACGCAGAGCGTAAATGAGCAGAGATAAAGAGATTACTGTAGGCTGCACGTTTTATTGAGCGCTCCTTCTTTGCTCGCACTTACAGCGACGCGTGTGCGGCACCTGTCCCTCTGCACATGAATTCCCTAATTGGCACTGACGTATATGCATCAGAAAAGCTCGCTGGTCTGCACAGAAAGCGGCGGTGTCCGCAGGTGTTCCAAGGTGAATACCGCCACCCTCGGGAGGTTAGAGTTCCCTTGTTCTGGACATGACTTACTTCCACTGCGCTCCTCAACCAGCTTGTCAAATTCATCGATGAAGACGATTCCCCGGTTCTCCGCCGCCTCTCGCGCCCGTTCCTGCACATCCTCGGTGTCCGTCTGCGACGAGAAACCACTCGAATTCCAACTCAGCAACTTGACGCAAGCAGCCTTCGCGGCACGCGTATAAAAGCGTAATGGAAGAAAGGACGCCCGCCACCCCATCTTGACAACCCGACATCTGAACTAGCTCGTGACCGCTACGGCCGCCGGTGCGGCGCTCCTGGAGCCTCCTCACCGCCACTTGCAGTGTGCCTGGCAGTCATGGGTCATCAGGCACGAGCTGTGACGACGTCAACGGCAGAATGTGCGCCTCGCCACTACGGACTGGCCATGAGAAACCAGGTGCGCAGCCGCGCGGCATCGGGTGCGCGGGAGGTTTCCCCCTGCTAGAGGCCAACTGATGGCTTCCACGCCTACCATTTCATTTGCGAAGTGCTCTGTCATGGCAGCTATCGCCTTCTTAACCCTGAGGCTCGCAACGAGACAGAGGCACGGGGCAGGCCCGGAGGAATCAGAGAAGTGAGTCTGCAACGCAAGGTGCGCCTGACGACATGGCCTACGCCCAGTCGTCAAGTGTCTCCGTGGCGTAGCCCTCCCTGTGCGTCTTCGAGTCAAAGAAATTGGGCATCTTCATTATCTCTACTACGCCACTACATGGGGTTGGACACGTTGAATATCCGTAGTATGTGTCACCTTAACTATGCGTTGCGCAGGGACTCAGCATCCTAATCGTCATAAGGCTCAGAGATTGAAGTCGTGGCCTGGCTCCCTTTTGAATAATATCTCGCTCCTCTTTCTGCATTCGGTGGCAGGTTTTGTTCACTAGTCGTCGCCGCACGCGGACGACACGCGCAGTTCAGGCGGATGTAGAAGAACGCGTTTGAGTGTCCCTGCCTTCTCCCGCAGTGCACACCGCCGCTCGAAGATCCTACTCCTCCCGAAACGCGACTTCGCATCGTCCATCCGCTCGCTGGATAGCCTGGCGCACGGATGTACCCCGTCAGGGAAAGCCGCGTGCCGGTTGAGCCTTACTTCACTTTCTTCCTTTGCTCCGCCTCGTGCTTTTGATTGTTTCCGCCAAAGAGCCCGATGGGCACCGAGAAGGAGATCCCTGGAATCGACCCCCCGCGGCCCCTGCCGTTGCGTCCGCCTCCAGCCGCGGGCGCGAAAGGCGCCACAGGCGTGGGGAGTCCGAAGGCGGCGGGGGACGGCCCGCCAGGGAAGCCGCCCGGCGGCGCAAATGGATTGCCGCGCTGAGAACTCATGGCCTTCCCCAGCGAGGAAAAGAGCGCCGAGAGCGGGTCTTGGGGACCTTCAGGGTGCTTCTGGCTGAAGGTAGGCACAACCGAGAGATAACCGAACGCATATGCGCTTGCGCGGGATGAAGGGCGTCGACGGCGCGAGTGTGCAGCTTTCCCTCGTAAGACGACCTCGGCATGGCTCGCCCTGCGCCAAACGCCGGCTGGGGCAAAAGAAGGAAGAATATCGATGTCAAGGTGACTCAGAGACACAACCCGTCTTGACGCACATTGACACACAAGCCGCGCCGTTGCACGCGCCTTACAGGAGACTCTCGTCGACTTCGACTTCGACCTCGTCAAGCCGTCCATCCTGCAAACACAGGCGACACCGCGCGAGAGGTGGAGGCGGCCTGAAAGATTCTCGCCGGGCCAGCAGGGCGAAATGCGACGCGACGCGGTCCGGCGCCGCAGAGGTGACCTCCAGCACCCCGTCATCTCACCTTAATCATCGCGGTGATGACTTCCACCGAGTCGCTCATTGCGCCCTGCTCCCGAAGAGCTCGTGCCTGTGACGCAGAAGAAATCCACTCGCGCATGCTAGAGGCGCAGATCAGCAGAGCCGCCCTGCATGCCCATATACGGATAGTCCTAAGCATGTGCAAGACGCAGCCGCGCCTACAAGGCAGCACACGCGGGCACGCCCCTGACGAAACATCCCCGGCGCCTGGCAAGCACCTGGTGACCACCAGGCACCACGCGTCAGCGACAGGTCACCCAAGAAGCATATTCTTAGCCCCTAGCCCGCTACCGCCTTGTCAGCTCTTCTAGTTGGATGAGGCGGGGGACGGGGTGCTCCTAGAGCCTTCGCACAATGGATGCCATCTGCCCAGGCATCGGCGCCTTGCGGCGAAACTCGCATGCGACAGGCGAAACCAGAGCGTGCGCCTTCAAAATCAAATTGGAAAGGCAGCTCTCTCACCACTTCCTGTCTAGCACGGCTTGCCGCCTCCTTGAAGATGACCTTCTTCATTCTTTCCTTCTCATCTGCGTAGGCTTGCTGCGCACACGTCGGCACCGCAGACAGAAGGCATCCAGCCACTCAGTCGCGCTCAGCGCCGTTGGCTCCCTGCTCTCGGCAAGACCTACCAAAAGAACGAACGAACCGCGATGGAAGAAAAAGGCGGCCCACAAAATCGCAGGCAAAGGCGTGGTAGGAAAGCAGTACAGTAGGAAAATAATCTTCGAGAGGCGTCCGCATGAGACTGACATGCAATGTCAAGTGAAGCCTTGGTTCATGCTCACGCTCACAGCGTGGCGATACAACTCGTGATGGACAATGCAATGGCGATTGGTGTAACGACGACGCTCCAAACTTGAATGCACACGTTGGCAATCAACACCACCCCCCCCCTGCAAAGCACGCTGCGGAAAATGAAAAGTTACAGTGCTGCAGCAGGAGCTAGAGCTTCTTCTCTGCCGCCGCTGCAGATAACAGAACACATTGAGAGGCATCCCGTAGTTCACGTTCTTACCTGAGCAAGGTAGTGCACGATGGAAGACGTATCGTCTGCGTCACAGAATAGCAAGAGAAAAGATCACATCGACTGGGGCGGGTCCGCAGTGGCGAGTACGCGCCAAACATACAGTACGCCTACAAATGGCCGAATCGGTTTTCGATCTCCTGGTGTCAAACGTGAACCCTCGCCTTCATAGGATGGGTAGGGCTGTTCCCTCACCAACGGGTCGAGTTTCAAAGGCAGACGAGCTTCCTAATTTCTCACTGCTGAGTCGAAGTTAGCACGAGAGGGGCTCGCCCCAACAAGCTGCTCCTAGACAACTGTAGAGACAGCACAGTAGCGGCACTGCGCAGTAACAGCCGCGCGCCAAAGAACTCACAGACAGGCAGGTACCGTCCCGCCCTCCGCCCCCCCCCCCCCAACCTCCACGGAAACTGAAGATGCACCGCCGAATCGTCGTCTTCTCACCTCCGACGAAGCCCACTTCTGTGAATCGGGTCGCCGCGACTTTCACGAAAGGGGCGCCGGCGAAAGAGGCGAGTCTCTTGGCTAGCTCCTGAGGGGAAGATGCACCAACATGAAGGGAGAGAGAACTCATAACCCGTCACAGAGAAAGACGAGCTGCCCAGTCGCTGCAGATGGTTTCCCCGAATCAGAGAACCGAAACTCGCAACGAGGAAACCTGCACGGGAGCGAAACACAGAAGAGAAGACTAGGGGCAGTGGTCTATGACTATTGTGGGCTCGCTGAGAAGGCAAAAAAACAGGTTCTCCTGTGTCGGAATCGTTTCCTAGGCAGCACATGCTGCACCATACGCTCAGGAAAGCTGCTTACAGTCTTTCCGCATCCAGAAGGTCCAATGAGGAGGAGATTGTTTGGCGCTATCTCGCGCCGCAGCTTTTCATCCTTCACGTTTTGACGACGCCAGCGATCTGGAAAGTGAAAAGGATAGGTCATGCCAGGAGAGGCGCTTCTCTCGCCACGCAAAGCGCAGTCAGATGCATGCCTGAAGAAAGGTGCACGTGTGTCACGAGCGTGAAGGAATCTCCCAGTTGCAAGTCGAAGGCAACTTCGCACGGCGCAATCCACGGACGCGGCCGCGACGAGCCACAGCTCTGATGAGGTAGACCACCTAGGTCGGCAGCAGCGCCTCTACTCGGTCTACCTTCCTTTCGTAGTCGCGGTGGCTGCGTGTGCAGGACTGCGGCACTTTCGCCGTGGCAGTACGTGGATTCCAATCCCTACAAGTTCACTCTGTTGCTCGCCACTGCGGACTCAGAGAGGACCGCACGCCCTGATATGCAGCACAAGCTCTGGAATGGGCTGCGAGCTTCTTCTCTGCCTGCCTCACCTCTCAAAGAAATCGCCAGACTCCGCTTCGCAGCATCCTGACCGACGACTGCGCACGAAAGACAGACCACCAACGGACCACACACAGACATGTCCATGCCAGTGGCGGCGGACAGCTCGCTGAGCGACCCCTTCCGCGGCAGGTTGATCTGCCGATCTAAAGCTGACGGTCTACAAAGGTCGCTCGAGACAACGGGCGCAGAGCGGGCGGTCGCTGCACCGCGGTGTCGCCAGAAGAGAGTCTCCAGGATCCGTTCTCGAACGATCTGTCAACTCCCGGCTCGTCAAACGTCTCAGTCAAAAAGGTTTAGCGTTGCACACCCCATCTGGTTGCCTCTGGATGGCGACAGACGCGGTAAGAGCACTCACTGTATTTGTCCAGAGCAGCCACGATTTCGTCGGGATTCCTGGCGAAGTCGTCGGGCGAGGCAGTCACCCCCTCGCCCGTGTTCTCAGAGCCGCTCCCCATCTCCGCTGGGACGAGGCTGTTCGCCTCGAGGGCCTCGGGAAGCGCTGCGCGGCCAGCAGCTCCGTCCTGCTGGCAGCCAGGGGCATTCGAAGGCTCCGCGCACGCAGACGATGCGGCGCGTGCTGCCTCTTTGCTTGTAGGCGACGCCTCTGAGACTGTGGAGAAGCCCGCACGATACGCCCGAGAGACCCTCTCTTCCCTGTCTGTAACGCGGCCATTCGCTCGATCTGGCAGGGAAGAGACGAGGCGCACCGAACGGAAAGGAAGCAGGCGGTGGTCTGGGGAGAGAGCGGATCTCCCGCGAGCTCCTGACGGCGTTTTTCCAGAGCGACAGAGCAGAGCAGCCGACTCGCAGGACGCAGCTCGGCAGAAACTGCCCTTCCCTCGCGCGCTGCTAGGCCGGCACGGACTCCTGACCTCGCCTTCCTCTGTTCGGGGGAGGGAGGGGGCGACAGGAGTTGCACTCGGAGTTTTGCGCTGTCCAGGCGTCGGAAATGAAGAGCGGGCAGGAACGCATGCATGTGCTCTGCCGGCCTGACCCTTCTTCAGCGATCTGGAAACAATCGCGCTGCAAACCGTCACCGTACTGCTGAGGGAAAGGCCCCTCTGACGAGAAAGCATCGAAGGAACACCCATGGTCGCGGAGTGCTACGCAGACCGCCACGCGGACGGAGGAGACAGCTAGACACTGAAGCACCGTCCTCGCCACGCAAGGACCGATGATGGGAAGGTCGACAGTGCTTGTTTTTCCGCGAGTCTCTCAAGGCGTTTTGAGAGGGCCGGTTGCACGCCTTCGCACGGGAGCATCGACACACCGAGGACGCTACTTTATGCTTAGCACGCCGGGAAAGCGGCCGCAAATAGCCAGCCGCCAAAGGTTGGTTCCGACCACAGCTTGATTGAGAAACACTCAGCGACGCACAAGCATTCGCCACGAAACAGAAAACATCCGGCTGATCGCTCGACAAAGGGGGTTCTGCTTGTCGGAGAGCCTTGCACTGGATCTGCAATCGTTCCACCAGCTTTCGCGCGTAGGAGAGTCCGGAAAGAGAGGCCAGCGAATTTTCAGGAAAAACCCTCTCCCGCCGAGAGACTGCTTTTCAAATTCAACCTATTTAGGGTGGCTTGCATCTTTGCAGTACTAAGTTCAACGTCGTCCAGACTTGCGCATGCAGCAGTGTGTATACGCAACTGCAGCGACTGTGTACAACGCGAGACTTGAATTGAGCGTTGCAGCGCGGCAGTCAGCCAGACCCATATTTGGGCGTCCCTCCCTCCCATGACGGCTGCGCGCGATCAGTTCGTTCGGTTTCTCGGATCCCTTGGAAAATCATGCGGCACAGGGCACTTTTGGCGGGAATTGAATGAAAGTGGCAGAGAGCACGAACTTACGCCGATATTCCAGCACGCATGCTACACCCATTCGCGCACACGTAGGCTCACGCGCCAACCGGCGCGAGTGCGGGTTTCTCTGGAGGCACCTGCACCAGAGAATGCTACATCTATCATGTACAGAGAAAGCTTGGTGATTCTTCAAGGGGAAACAATATGGATTTTCTCAATATCGCGACAGGTTCTCTGGGGAGTCAGGCCAAAGCATGGAGGCGGCGGTAAAGAAACCAGGGCACTCGCGGAGGGCGCACGGCTATCAGAGATGAACTCTCCATGGTAGACGGAGCTGAAGTACGGTGTTGAACGCTTCAGCCTGACTGATTTTACCGAGCTTTCTGTATCGGATCGATGACCAGTTGGTCTCGGCAGGAGGGACTGGTGTACAGGCACCCTCGGGTTGAGTGTGGCGGAGTAGTAAAGCGACTGGCTGACGACGCTTGTTCCGAGTCTCGGATGCGAGTCGCTGAATCGACAACACGTGGCTCACCCCACACTACTTTTTCCTACAACAACAACACTCTTCTTCTGAAAAGTGCGAGGGTTAGCCGCGTACCTCACAAACCTGGTGCTCTGCGGTCCATCCCATTTTACGCAAATGCAACTCATTTTCCGGCGTGTACCAGCGTTTGTTATCTCTGCACTTCATTTTAGGGTTTAGGGCGTTTCACATTCGCTAGAGAGGTTATGCCATTGGTGCTTAGGGACGGCATCAAAAGAGGAAACCTTCAGGCCTACGCAGCCAGACAGGAGTGCAGTAGATCTGCCACACCGATCCCCCTGAGAACAGAGGTCGGAGCCCGGACTACGGGCTGCAGCTCGACAAGCGAGCCGCAGTCTCCAGAGATCTATAGCTGTCTACCGGAAAGCGACCTCCAGGTCGATTTTCCCGGCGTTTCCACACATCGTCTCCATCCACACCATCTGCCTGAGTCGTTTTTTGGTGGTAGGCGGGTTGGTCCAAGCTTAGTTTCGTCTGACTTCGTCCACGCGCGACGGACTTCTGCTCGCGCATGCGGTTCGCGGCCCCGGCTAGAGTTTGCGCGCCGATTGCGAGGACTTTACTTGTCCTGCTTTGGAATCTTTCCGCACCCGTGGCAATGCTGTCGTGTCCCTTGATGAGAAAGAGCTGCTTTCACGTGCTCGGGTATGTGTTCCTCGCTGGAGCAGATTAGTCCACATCATTTGCTACAACCAGCATGCGGATGCCACCCGGCGAGGGCCCCGGCAACTTGGCATTTTTCCGACGCACCGCAAAGTGAATCTAGTAGGGTAAATGTTGTACAGCCTCTGTAAACACTCTAACTGGTCGTAAACAAACTCTTCTTGTCGCTCCATGCGCCGAAGAACCCACTCAGAGTGTTAGGGCTGTGGTTTTATGAGCCGGTGTGTGGCGTGCACGTGTGAGTGTATTTCTTGCAACCTGCAGAGTTCACGGCGGACGGAGAGTCCGAATATCAAATCCGCTGCCCCGTTGTCCCGCTTCATGCTTTTCCGATCCCCCGCTGCCGCTGTGCCTTCGTCGCTGTCTGCGTCGGCTCAGGGCCGAGCTCAGTTCTGTGTTTCGCGGTCCGCGTCAGCCGCTGGTGCACTGCACATTAGGTACGTGGTATCCGCAGGGATTAGAAGCTGCTTTTGCAGGATCAAAGTCAGGACGGCACACTGGAACGGAGTCGTCCCACCAGTACGTGCTGCGGCAATGCGTGCAGTGGAAGGAGGGCGCCGTTGAATCTTAACAGGGCCTTCAACGGACAAAGCAGTCAGTCGCTCTCTTGCTGTGGTGGAGGAGCGACGCCTCTCGACTCAGTGACGCCCTGCGTCTCTTATTTCTGTCAGGTCTTTGCGCGCCGGAATCACTCGAGTGGGGCGTGACGTTGGCGCAACGGGTGCGGCTTGTCTGACGCACTGGTGTGCCGGACTGCGCGACCCGTGGACAGAATGATTCCTGCCTGAAACGGTGAACACGGTGGGTGTGCAGGGCAGTTTTGTAGGGAGCGTACGCGGGGCTTGCGGCGCAGTCTATTCTCCAGGCTGACTGTGGAGCCGGCCTCTCTCGAGCCAGTACATCGACATCACTCTCTTGTTTCCGCAAGCCGCCATGGAGGGAGGCGGACACACCGATCCGGCAGGGGCCCCGGTTGACGCAGTCCAACAGGTTTCGCTGCCGGAGGGCAACGAGCGGGAAGAAGAAGGCCCGCCCGCCACTATCTTCCATGCAGTTAAGCAGGACGCGGCTTCCGGTGTGTCTTCCCCGCCGCCGTCGTCATCTGAAACGGCCGCGGAGTCCGCTATTGATGAGCTCCCCAGCAGCGCGCCACGCTCGTCGTCTTCCGGCGCTGCCGAATCTGCTTCACCCGACTCCGTATGGCGGGACGTAGTCGCGCCGGTCGCTGCAGATTCGGGGTTGGAAAGGAGGGAGGCTCCGCCAGACACGGCACGGCCCTCCGCTGAGACCCCGCCTCCGACTGAAACGACTTCGGGAGTATCTAGCATGGTCTCCCACGCAGCTGGTGCGTCTGATGAGGATTCGCTGTCATCATCTGCCGCGGCGTCGGATTCGTCCCCCTCGTGTGGTTCGCCAGTGACCCCGGCTGAGTCTTCAGCTTTGCCTCTTGAAGCTGCAGCTGCTTCCCTCGTCCCTGTCCCTGCGTCGCCCTCTTCGGCCGATGGCGTTCAGTCTGCTGCGGCGCCCGTTCCCTCTGGGGAGCCCTTGTCTTCGCTGCCTGCCTCTCCATCTGCGTCTGCCGTTCCACACTCGGCACCGTCCCCTCTTATCGATCTGAGGCCGGCGGGCACGTCTCCGCCGCCCGCGCCCACTGCAGCCAACGCAGCCTCGGCGCCAGTTGGTTCCTCTCTTCTCTTTTCTGTGCTGCGGCCGTTACTGCTTCGCATGCTCCCAGCGTCTCTGCAAGGCGTGGCAGCGGACGGCATTCTGCTTCAGCTCTGGCAGAAAAATCTGCAGATGTATGACGTGACGCTTCAACCCAAACTCCTCGATGCTCTCCACGTCCCCTTCTACCTCCTCTACGGCTACATCGGATCGGTGTGTGTCTACTTCCCCGCCAAAAACAATCCCGCTGCAGGCGATAGAGACGCTAAAGGCACTGCGGCGTCGCCGGTGGCCGCTGACGCGGAAGGTGTCTCGTCAGCGACTGCGAAGCAGCCGTCTGAGGCGGCGTCAGGATCCGCCAATGTGGCAAAGAGTAATCTGTCCGAGTCTCTGTCTAATGTGGAGTCGGCTTCTTCCGCGGCGGCTCCCCCATCATCCGCCGCAGGCTCCAAGCAGGCGCCGGGGGGACAGCCCCATGCGGGCTCCGCCGGCGCAAGGGGGTCTGCTGAACGGCCGTCTTCTCCGTCCTCTGAGGCGTCCCTCGTAGTGGAAGTCTCAAAATTGGTTCTTGTATTTGCACCGAAGCCCGTGGAAGAATGCAGCGAGAGGGACTTCGTGGAGAGACTCCAGCAGCGCCGTCAGCGCTTACTTGACGCTGCAGATCTGCAAGTGATGGAAGAAGAGGAGTTGCGCACGCAGCAGCGAGCAGGCAAGGAAGCGGTCCCGAGCGGTCCTGCCGCGAAGCAAGGTGGAGGCCTGACGCGCCCGTTTGTCGCGGCCGCTGCTCTTCTGTCTCGTTGGATCAACCGGCTTCTCCAGGATCTCCTCATCGATGTGAAAGATATCCACGTTCGGCTGGAGGCTGTGTCGGTTCTTCCCCGCTCTGCCGCCTGTCAGCCGTTTGGCATAAGCCGCCTGTCAGGGTCGGCGTTTCGGCTTCCTCAAATGCGCAGAGAACCGGCCTCTCACTACTCGCAAACTGAGACGCATCCGCAAGCAGCTGCTGGCGCCTCAGGCGTGAGGAAGCGAGAGCGCGACGATCGGGACTCCAAGAGAAACAGAGACGGCAGCTGCCGAAGAGCGGGCCGCTGCAGCTCGACAGGTTCCGGCAGAGCTGACAGAAAGCACGGATGGTCGCGAAGCAGCCGAGGGACGGTAGACAAAGCGAAACGGGGGCCTCCTTCGTTTCCATCTTGCCCGGTTGTGCGCCCCTTCGCAGTAGGCATGACGCTGGAACGCCTGCAGATCCGGCAGGTGGGCGCCCAGATTTTCGCTTCAGTGGAACGGGCGGATGAAGGGCAAGCTGCAAGCTTCTGGGAGGAGGGGAAGCTGGCTGGGCAGCGCGAGGAAGGCGCGAAAGCGGCGCAGGAAGATTGCTGCGAACAAGGAAGGGGCGAGAGTCCGCTGGGGGAGGGCGCTGCGAGGGGGGATGCCGGAGAGCAGAGCAAGGCGAATTTTTTCAAGAAAGATATGGCGGCAGAAGAGAAGAGCGGCAACGACGGTTTCCTCGCTTCAGTCTCCGACACATTCAGGTTCCGCGTCTTTGACGTCAAGGCGCTGGCGGTGTATGCGCACTCAGAGACTCTGTTCCTTGCGCCGACAACAGCGTCAGACAACGAGCTGCACGCGAAGCTTTTCCGCTGCATGACAGCACATTTATCTTGGCACGCTAACCAGGCACTGGCGGTGCCGCAGCACGCGCCTCTCCCGGGTGCACTCCCTGCCTCGTTAGATGACTCTTCTGTGAGACGCTGCTCTGCGGTGACCACGTTACCTTCTTCCAGTGGCCTCTCCAAAGCCCTGCTCGCCACCCTGGCGACCACTGGCAACTTTCCCCCTTACCGAGTCGGCGCAGGCGACCAGCACGGAGGGCACGATTCAGGCGATGGCCGTGCGGCGGCCGCGCTTCTTGAGCCCTTACTGCGCTACCTGCTGGAGCCCATGAGCGCGCGCCTGTTCCTTCGTCAGATCAATGAGGGAGAGAGCAGTCTAGGGACCACAGCGAAGGAGAAGGGAGACTTGGTTTCAACTGAGGCAGCAAGCGGCGCGGCGCACATGAAGGACGAAGCAGGCACCTGCGGCCAGCGGATCCCCCACCGGGGCGCTGGCAAAGACGCTGCACCTGCAGACGAGGGAGGGAGGATTGGAACCGCTGAAGGAGGAGCTGGGTCTCTGGAAAAGCACAACAGAGACGACGAGGCAGCTGCGTATGCGGCACTCCTGCACATTGATGCTGTTCAGGTCGCCGTTCCCGTTCTGTACATCCACCAGGCCGTGTGGCTGTCGAGGTTGCTCAGCAAATACAACGACCGTCTCCTTCTGCTTCAGCAACGTATAGAGCTTTTTTATCCTTATCGCCCACATTGTCGAGGTGAGCTGCCTGCGTGCTGTCTGTCGCCGTTGCCTACTATCCATCAACATGATTGCAGCAAAGGCTGAAAAGCCATGTTAATACAGAGCTCGCGATGCCACAGCGCCCGTCTGTCGTCGACGTGCATCAGATTTTCCTGTCGCTTGCCTTTCAGCAAGGCTTACGTAGTCTGAAAAACTGTTTGAAAGTGCGTGTCAACGTCCCGTGGCTCTGCTGCTCAGCAGTATGTTTGGTTGCGACTTTGCTGGGGGCTGGGCCACCTGCTCGGGTGGCGGGTAACTCTCTATGGTGTCAGCAGTGAATCAAACTCGCATTAATTCATGAAAATTTTATGATCAAATAAGGGAGTAATAAATCTGTATAGTAGATTTACTGGCTTGAAACGTAGAATTCGTTTTTGCAGAACACGTTTTTCATGTGCACGTTGTCGCATCGCGTGCGTGTCTGCATCTCTCCGTACTATGTGCTTTTTCCTTGTTGCTGTCTGCAGTCCACGGCAGTGCCCGTCTTTGGTGGAGCTACGCGATTGGCTGTGTGCTTCGAGAGCGTCGCTGTGCAAAGGCGGGGATCGATCCCGCTGAGCTCGCGTTGGCCTCAGAGTCGGGAGCAGCTGCGGCTTCGACTGCCGGAGGCGCAAACCTTTTCGGTGCGTTCAGCGGCACGCTGGCGTTCGAGGAGTCCATCAAGCATGCACGACTTCACCAGAAGCGCCGACAGTATCGCGATCTGCTCATTTCCGTCCTACGGAATCGCGCGAACGCCGAGGACCTGCGGCTTCTGAATTCACTGAAAAGAGAGCTCCCGATGCAGATACTCCTTAGCAGTCATATTCAGGCTCGTCGCGCCTTCTTGCGAGAGCGAAGCCAGCAATCGCAAAAGGGACTGGGTGCGGCACTGTGGGGAGCCATATGGGGTCGAGGCAAGAATGATCAGAAGCAGGGCGGCGGACCAGAAGGCGGATTGCGATCGAGTGGCGGGCCGCCAGATGTTTCCCCGTCCCACCGAGACCACCTTCTAGGCAGTCGGCGGCACGTGGAGGAAAAGCCAGCGCCGCCAGAGGAAGCTGAGGATGTAAACGATGACGAGTTCGTGGATGCTTTGTCGGAGGTACGTTTTATTCATTTCCCGCGGAAAAAAAGGTGTCTGGTTGTACACCGTTGAGGAAGCCGTAGTCGCGTCGCGCAAGCATGCATGCGCTGTATACTCGTTGAAGGAGATTTAGAACACCGGGGGCAGAGTGAATTTCCCTGGCAACCAAGGATAGCATAGTGGAGCCTCTTCTTGCCTACTCAGAGCTAATTGGTTTACACTAAAGGAAGTGACTTGGCGCATTCTTGCCTTGCCGGTCATGGAGGACGAGTTTGTTCCGTCGTTTCTACTACGGACGTAGAACGGGCTAGGGACGCACACGCTCGCGCAGGACGGCGGTTTTCAGCCGACTCGGCTCTTGTACTCGCGCCATGGTACCGACTGGTTTGTGGCGTCTCCTCACCTGCGTCCGTGCGTGCCTTTCTTACTTGTTTGTAGCCCCCGTCTCCCGGACAGACGCAACTGTCGGAGCACCAAAGCAGCGCTTCACGCGGCCCGCCCGGCGCTGCCTCGGCTCCGTCGCCTGTGCAGGGAGGCGAGCCGGTACATCGATCAAACCCGCAGGAAGAACTATTAGCGGACCGCGTCGAGGATTCAGAGGAGACGCCAGAGCGATTTGAGCCCGGGTCTGGAGCGCGTGCACGCCGTGAGGAAAGTGGCCGCTTGGGGGGCCGCGACTCGCCCAAGGTGGCGCACGAAACTGCCTTACCGTCTCAGGTCGCAGAATTTTATGACTGCCAGGAGGAGCTCGATGAAAAGCAGAGGCACGAGCAGGAACTCCTGCTAGCCGCAGGAGCTGCTGCAGCCGCCTCCATGGTGGCAGATGAAGAGGCTCAAATTATTTGGGCTCAGGAGCATCAGCAGTCGGAACGCCCGTTTCTTGCTCTCTCCGTTTTGCTGAAAGCAGCAGGGGTGCGGATACTCGGCACCAGGACCGAGTTGTGTGCGCATGGATCTAACGGGTGTGCTGCGCCCGGAGTGAAGCCTGGAGAGGAATGGGACTGCATCGAATATGTGCAGTTCGGCGTCAGTGGTGAACTGCGCGAGATGAGGATCCAACTCGTGTACGGCGACCTGGAGACACGCGTAAGGATGGGGTTACGAGATATGTCCGTTCTGCACCAGAGAGGGGACACAACAGAGCGCCTGGTCTACAGGTATGTCTCCCCCGAGCGACCACTTCTCCGGGTCTCTTTTTCACGCCTCCTGGCCTCGCCTGCTGTCCTCGGCCTTGCTGGAGACGTGGCCCCGGACGTCCAGGGCTCCAAAATGAAAAAGGTGGCAAGCGCGTCGGCGCTCCTTCATCCGCGGTCACAGTCTCCCGCTCGTCTGCCGATCGACTCGCCGCGGGGTGCTCCTCTCTCCTCTTCAGCCCTCGCTTCTCCGGAACCGATCGGTCGGGTTCCGCCAGGGAGTGTCGGGTCCCTGCAGCCGGTCGTGGCCGGCTGCGCGCCCGCAGGAACGAGCCCGTCGCCGGCGGCGCAGTTTCGCGGCTCGACCAGCGAGGCAGGCGAAGGAGGGGGGGCGTCGGAGCTCCACCTCGTACTCCGTCACTTTGTGTGCGTTTACGCCCAAGAAGCTGTGCAGGATGCTTCTCTTATCGCGAGTGCGCTCCAAGAAGGGCTCCGTGCCACTCCGCCGTCCAGCGCCCAGCAGGGACCGGACGCCGTGCGGGTCGTAGCTAGCGACAAAGAACAGGAACCTGGGGTGACTGTTGCGTCTGATGATGTGGAAGCAGATGGTTCGAACGTCTACTCGTCTGTCTCCGGTTCCGGGGGGTCTCCACTGGGCGGGGGTGGCCTTAGCAGAAAACTGGGCACCGAAGCTGAAACAACGCAGAAGCCGTCCAAGAACGGCATGGCGTCTCGGCGCCTGATGCTGCGTAGTCGAGAGAGGCTGAAGGCGCTGAGTCTATCCACCAAGTACTTCATCCAGCTTTGCGCTCCTACGGTTGTTCTGCCTACAAAGAGAGAGAGCTTCGCGGATGCCCCTGTCCTCGCGCTTCATCTTGGAGAGATTGACGTAAGTGCACGGGCAAAGCGGCATTCAGGGAGCGTGTGCCGCGTAGATGAGGAAGCCTGCTTGCTTCAGGAGCCGCGAGCCCTCATGGCCTTCCTCCTCGCTGCTGGGTAGTGAACCCGGTCTACGTGCGTAGGCCTTCTTAGACGGCTAGAGCCTCCAAGGGCGCATACTGTATGCGGGTCGTCACAGCAGAAGAGGCGGTGCCCAGCCATGTTGCCTGCAAGCAGCGCCACTGGAAATTTCTCGCAAGAATATATGGGCATCCCATACGTAACTGCAGGTGGGGGAATTTCTCTTAGCGCGCTGCCTTCCTGACTCGCGTCGTTCTCACCACTGCATCAGCAACAAGCGGTCGTATCGGCGGATGTTGTATAGGCAAGGCAGGTAATCTGATCGCATGCCAGGGGGTCACAAGTATTTGCTGCACGGCGCGCGTATCACACCACACCCGGCATCTGGGTTCGCCACGCGTGAGTGGGTTTACCGCTTTTTGTGTGTTGTCGCCTCGCGCCGCCAATGGGACCTGTGGCGCATGCGGGACAGCTGCTCAGTTGTTTGCCCCTCAGTCACGCATGCATCTCTTGTGACTTTTTTCAGGTGTCGAGCGTCGACTCTCCCGATGGTCCGCCAGCAGGGGCACTCTGCCAGCCGGTGTCTCTCGCCGAGCCTTTTTTCGTGAGCAGCGGCGGCGCACCAGGTCTCGCTGCCTCCACTGGGGCGTCTGCTCCTTCAAGCGTCGCGTCTTCCGCAGCACAGTCGTTACAAAAGAGTGGAGGACTGGGGCCAGAGGTGCTAATGGCTCAGCAGTCCGCGTCGGCGCTGTTTTCTTTTTCGTCATTGTATCGCGGATCCTCTGCAGAAGGAGGCGCCGCAGGCACACCGAACAGCCTCGAAGGAGGCGCGAGCAGGATGAGCTCAGGCGGCGACTCGGCGGCAAGAGGGCATCGAATGCTTGTCCACTCGCGGGTGCGCCATTTTGTCACCTTCAGCGAACTCCAAGTCCAGCGCTACTCGTCGCTGCATGCTTTTCGAGCGTCTCTCGACAGCCATCAGCCGAACGTGGATCGTCCGAGCGGAGGGAATACCGCGGAGAGGGGGGCAGCAGGCGCGGTAGCGCCGGCGAGCGACGGCATAGACGCACAAGCAGAGGTGAAGGAGCAGTTCACAGGCCAGCTGGAGAAGATAGACGAAGAAGGAGAGCACCGTGAAGAAGAAAACGGCTGGAAGGACGGGGGGACGGGAACGATGAACGGGGAGCGAAGCGTTCCAGGGGAGCTTTATTCCAGGGTTCGCAACCGACCGCTTGGACTACGTCTCCTCGACCCCGTTGGAATGTGTTTCGCAGTTGATATCACCACGTACGAAACAGTTGATCTCCGTGCCCTCATTCTTCCTTCGTCCCGTCGATCCTCTCCTGTGGCCGCCAGTTTCGCCAAAACCCTTCGACCTTCCTCCTCAGCTGAAGCCTTTGCCCATGCTGAAGCTGGCGAGACGCCCTCAATTGTGCAAGTGTGCAGGACTAGCGACGAGGCAAACCGGGCCTCGTCAGCGCACCCGGTGAAGAAGGACGAGGGCGAGGGCGCGCATCTGCTGCCTGTCCACGCTCTAGGAGGAGACGGCGAGCAGGCGGAAGCGTCAAGGGAGAAGTCGCTTGTGATGGTGAAAGGTGTACTTCCAGCAGTGTCTCTCAACCTCAGCGCCATCGTGCTAGACAGCGTTTTCAGGTGCGTTGTCTGGTGTCATTCCGCAGTCGCTTCGCAGAGGTGTGGCGCCTAATGCCGCAATGTGTATCTAGTTGCGGTTTTTTATGAAAACAGCTTTCCCCAGCGAGTCTAGGGCCAACGGCCAGGCGCATGAGGGGCGCCTCACCGGCCTGAGAGCTCCGGTGGTATTTTTCTGCCGACTGGCCTGCGTAGGCGGAGGCCAGCGGTGATGCATGTTGCCTGAACGACCTGGTACTGTTGACGGCTTGCTGCGGAGAGTTCCCCGACCAGGGTTCGCTGGCCTGTCGAGGGTGCACTGCGTGCTCATGCGTGTGGTAGTTTCGGTTTCTGTGTGCCTCTTCAGAGCCCTGGAGATTTCGCGGGCGCCTTCGGCGCAGGCTCCGGCTGAGAAGGCGACTGAGGCGGGCTCCGCGGGTGGCCGTGCTCCCCCGTCTGCTCTCTCTCCTACTGACGCCGCTGGTGTTTCTCCATCCCGCGTGGCAGTGGACAGCGGAGTTCGGCGAGTGCCTGTCGGGGACCGCCCCTCTTCTCCCGCTCTCCCGTCGGCCTCTTTGTGCGTATCTCATAGCAAGTCAGAACAGAAGGATTCACTCGAAGAGATGAAGGGGGGCGCCCAGCCGAGTCGCCAGGCAGGAGCCCCTGACGATGCGCGTGCTCAAACGGCTTCTGTATTCCCCTCAATGATGGCAGCGGTAACGCTTCAGCACATGTTTCTTCGGTTTTACTGTCTCGAGAAGCGCCGCGTTCCCGATTCTGCTGCGCGGGTGCCCTCGATAACTCGCTGCGCTTTGGACGTTTCGTCTGAAGCGTCTCCAGGAGACGTCGACCTTCTGCAAGTTCAGAAGCGACGCGCAGTTCAGCTGCTGACGGCCGGAGTCTCGGCGTACGTGGAGGGAAGCGACGCTGGGCAAAATGTCGCGCTGCAGATGCGTTCCCTAGAACTAATCGAGCCCGACCTGCCAGTAGGGCACCCAGATCGGGAGATTCTGAAGACCGTCGAACTGAAGAAGACAAAGTGCCCTGCCTCATCTAACGAAACACATGTCGCCTGTTCGGAAGTTGCAACGCTGTCTGGTGCATCTCCAGACAGCGAGACTGCGGGCAGATGTGGTTCAGGGGGGGCGAAGCACACAGAAACCGAGTCTGTGTCTGTCTCAGTCATGTACTCTTCCCGCGCTCCTTCTCGCGCGCAGGCAGCGCCCGTCGTTTGCGGATGCGCGAGTGGGCTTGCCGCGGAACGCCGCATGTCCCTGACCGACTATGAGAGCCTGCAAGCTGCATCGTGCGGAGAAAGGACGGAGCAAGAATGTGTTGACGTCTGCGAGGTGCCGCGAACTTCGTTGAAGGTCGCCATCTGCTCGTGTGTGCATGTAACTTTTCGGCCGGACGTCCTCTCCAGTTTGATTCGCTTCCTGAAACAGCCGGTGCCTGTTTCACATCATCCGACCAGAGGACGGTCGGGCAGTGCGTCTTCTTCGGACGCGGACGAGACGGCGTCGGTCTCCAGCTCGGGCTCGACGGTAGTCGCTACTGACCGCGGGGCTGGCGCCGGTGGTGTGACCAAGGACAGCGCAGGCGAGCCCCTCGCTGCTGAGGAGGGCCGCGCGGCATTGACTTCCACGGCCGGGTTATCCTTGTCGAAGAAGAGCTTGCTCTCCCCGCAAATCGTCGCAGCCGTGGAGCGGGAGTTGAATCCTCTCGACGTGGCAATTGGCCTAACCCTTGAGCGTGTCCAGCTGATATGGGTAGATCCCGTTTCTCAGCGCCACTTCGCGATCTCGAACTTTGATGGTGCCGAGATTGGCCTCGACCTCCGCCCGTTCTCCACGGACTGCCACGTGTCCCTTCGCAACTTCACCCTTTCATTCCTTTCGTGTTCCGACCCCCGAAATAGGGGTTGCTCACGTAGACGGCGCAGGTCTAAATCGGGCCGTCGTGTACGCCAGTCGCAGCGTTCAACATCTCCTGGTTTGCAAGACTGTCAGCATGAAACAAGGGAGAAAGCACGCAGCAGACGGCCGTTCGACTCCCCAGCGTATTCGGGAGCAGAGCGAGGCAACGCGGCAGAGGAAGGAACTGGAGCGAACGAAGGAAGGGACAAAACGAGTCTGCGAGCTCCGGTCACAGGCGGGGACCTGCAGGATCGCCCGCTGGCGACTCAGATTATTGGGCTCCTGCCTGGGCAGCCCTACATCTTACGGGTGAATATGCGCAGCGTGCACCCGTCTCTTCCTTCTTTTGCAGGCTACACGCTTCTGCTCAAAGTGGACATGGGTTCCATCGAGCTGGTCTATCTGCACAAGAAATTTTGGAAGCTGTTTGATTGGATTCTCGACTCGTTCATAGGCACACTCACGGCCAGTCCTCCTGGCACGTCCCCGCCCCCTGCGGCTGCCCCCTCGTGCACTGCTGCTGCGCATCTTCCCGCGTATTCGCCGGCGCAGGCGTCTGCACCAGGCTTCCCCAATCGAGGCCTCGCGCGTCTGCAGCACCTCCTCCATTTCCTGTCGCACTACTCGGGCGCCCCTCCTCCTGTCGCCCATCCGGAACGCGTCGCGCCGTTCCATGTTCTCATCCCAGCAGTGCCCTCGAGCAGTTGCGAATCTGGCAGCTGGATGTGCAGCTGCGGCAGCGCTGCGCACTCGGCTCATGCCACCGAGTACCTTGAAAACCTCCAACGCCTGGGGCGCTTTTCCCAGCCTTCTCTTCTTCTGTACAGCTACGATGTCACGATTCGGTCGCCAATCGTCTTCGTGCCCGGAGCGGTTGTTTCCGATATTCTGGTGCCGCTGTCTAAGGAGACACCGCACAGTCCGCGGAGACAGCCCGCGAAGAGAGGCAGTGATGAGCATGAAAGCGAGTGCGAGCGCAGGGACGCGGAAGTGGGCGCCGGGGGTCGACCTGAAGCCAAGAAAAAGGCCGTGGAAGTTCCCTTCGAAGGCACAGTCACAAAGGCTTTCTCTGACGTACTTTGCCCCGGCGTGGAGCTGCGCCTGGGCGAATTCTCCGTGCGGAACCGCCTCGGATGTGAAGCTGAGAGCACAGGGCTAGTGGACGACATTCGCGTCGAGCTCACGAAAATGACGGGCAGAGTGGGGTGGAGGAGACTGAGAAGCCCGTTGAGAGACGACGGTGATGAAAGAATTGCAGCAAACAGAGCGGTAGTCAAGCACAGAGAAGGCAAGAGGGCTGCAGGGCCGGAAGAAGATGAAGTTGTCTTGAAAGAAATGAATGTCGTAATCAGATATCTTAGAGGACTGAACCAAGAGAGTCGGAAAGGTAAGCTTCTGCAGTAAACATTAGCGGCTTATCGTGTCGGCCTATGTTTGTGAACTCGTCGAACATGGGAGATACGTGGAGCGACCACTGTCATCTGAGACTGACGGCGCATCATCAGTAGGGTTGACACTCAAGCGCGATGATTATTTGGTGAACTGGCGACTGAAATGGATCATCTAGTTAAAATCTTGTGGCAGACAGACAGGGCAGCTGCCTGCGCTTCACTATGCGCTCGAGAAATGGCGGCGTCGGGGCTCGCCTTCCTTCTGTAGGTTCCGGGCGTTTAGTGTTGCCCCTTTGAGTTAATCTTTGCTTTCCAGCGTCACGATGAAAAAAAGAGGAACATTCGATCGGACGGGTTCTGTCTGCCACATACAGCTGGCTGTGAGCCATGAGACTAATGTCTGGGTGAGTGGCTGGAATATTTCTAGCCGGTATTCGCAGAGACAGACTACGTGATCGCTGATTGCTGCTTGTTCATGTTCGCAGTGCCTCACCCGACGTGGCTGCGTGTCGAGATCGACGACGTTCCTTTAGTCCTTTCTCCCTTCCGTTTTCAACTTCTGCTTGCTCTCGTGAATTCGGTGAGTGAATAGAACCCCGACCCCCCCCCCCCTTATTATGGCGTTGCGGCCAGCACTAGAAGTGTTGCGGTGGTTTGCCGAGAAGAAGACGCGTGACGATCGCCTAGTTCAGTGTTCTGTTGTGGAGTCTTCCGTGTGAACTCCCGCATGTGGTGTGGTCACTTCTCTCCAACACCTGCAGATGATCCTGCACAGTGATCCAGACGTCGTTGCTGCGAGCTCGCCCCTACCCTCTTCCACGTCACAACGGACGCAAGGGGGGTCTGAGTCGGCCGCTCCAACCTCCCCGCGCTCTCCAAGACGCCCGACAGGCACCGCTCCCAGCGATGTCCTCGTGAAGTCCTCCACTCGCGGAGGATCAGCTCGCGAGTTGCCGCGACGCCTTCGAACTCACCAGCACCTGCATGAAGAAGATCACGAGACAGAAGCGGAGTGTCGGCAAACGTCTGTTGACTGGCTGTCCCTCCTTGACGAGGAGGGTGTATGCTCTCTGCGTTTCGAGGTGCTCATGCGGAACCTGACAGTCGAGCTGGTAAAGCCGCCGACCTCGGCCGGCAGCAGCCACCAAAAGGCTCGCACCGGGCGGAGAGACGGAGGAGGCGCCAGGATGCATACCCTGTCTCCCCAGGATCGGCGGTATTCGGCGGGTGGTGTCGGGCTAGCGCAAGAACGAGAACAGCGGCGAGCCGCCAGCGGCCTCGCAGGACGTCCGACGAGAAGCTGGAGGATCAGGCGGCACACCACCCCTTCGAAGGAGGCCTCGAAAAGCTGCGCGTACTATTTCTTGGTGTTCCATGCTAAGACGATGACGGTAAGGATGTGTCTGAGCAGTCAGTTCAACAGCAGAGGCAGCTAGTGCTGTCGCAGGTCATGTAGAAATAGACAGGGTGTCTCCACGCGGCGCCAGGATCCTAAGGACCTCCACGGGAATTGGGTGTAATACCGAGAAGTATAGGCTACGAGTCCTGACAGCAACGAAGAACTGTGTTGGCAGTATTGACGACACTTCTGGTGAACATACCTCTTTCCGCTCCCAGTGACGCTCTGTTCATGTTAGGCGTCTCGTTAGTTTTTCGTAGAATGTCAGAGTTCCCAGAGAAGGCCGTCAGTTTTAGGACTCGTTCCCGTTCCTGGCAGCTCCTTGTGCAACGATGTGACTTTCACTGTGTCTGCCTTGCTTCTTTCCGCACTTCAGGTTGAGATGCTCTCCGTCTCCTTGCCGCCTGGTAGTCCGGTCTTGAGTGCTCAAGCGTGTGCTGGTTCGCCGCGGAACAAGCTGACGGAGCAGTCGATGGCAGAAGAAGTGTGCTTCTCTCTCCACTCGTCCGACCTTCGTCTCGAGCAGCTCGGAGCTACACTCGTCGCCGTGCGATTGGACACGGCTCGCTTGTTCCACCCTTCTTCAGCGCCCCCCTTTAACGTTATTCTCTCGGATGCGCGTCACAGTTGGACGGGGCTTGCGTTCCAGCAGGATCTCCTCATACGGTCTGCCCCTGGGGCTAGCGCAGGAGCGCCTCGGGCAGGCAGCCGAAGTGCGGCGCAGGACAGGCGACCAGCGAGCGCATGCGTCGGTGAAGAGCCGCCTTCCGTTGGTGCTTCCAAGACGGACTGCAAGGACGTGGCTGACGGGTCTACACCTGAGCCGGCAGTGAGAAGTCACCTCACGACCGAAGCTCCCTTTGCCTCTGATCCGGGTGCTGCTCTTGAGCACGTCCATTTTGTGCATCCTGCTGGCATTGTGGAGTTCAGTGGCTTGCCAGAAAGGCTGCTGTTCCGTCCTGGTGTGTTTGGTGATTCCGGCGCCAAAGTGTCGCTCTCTGCAGGCCAGCGAGGAGAGATGTCAAGTGAGCAGGCGGCAGCGGGGTCCGCGTCACGCGCCAGCCGTTTGGAGAGTTCCAGGGCGCTGGAGTGGCGCCCCGAGTTAAAGGTGACGTATCAGAGCGCAAACGCGACGCTCAGATCGATTCGACGTGGTGACAGGGAGGTCTGTCTCCGTGCGTCGGCTGGAGCGAGGGGTGCTTCGGCTTTTATCGAAAACCAGCAGAACATTTCAGTCAGTGTGGCGCATCCACGGTGCATGATTCACCTTCCTTTGTTCATGCAAACGTACGATTTCTTCTTCCATCCCGTTCCAGCCGCGCGGCCCAGTCCTCCACCGCGACAAGTCCGCCGTCTTTCGTCACTCGAGGCTGGAGCCGCAAGGGGAAACGACCGGAGGGCGAGTTTAGAGAAAACCGCATCAGCCGAAAACCCAGCAGACGCGGGCGCCTCTGTGGAGTGCTCAGCGAAACTGTTACGGAGCGTACCGTCGACGAGTGAAGGAGAGCACGTCGCGCGTAGGGCAGCAGGCGGTGCTGATGACGCCGCCACCCCTGCCGCGACTGCCGCTTGTCCCGCTCGAGGCAGAGCTCCTTCTGTTCCCTCTCTGGCGCTGGGCAGGCCCCTAGAGACCGCGGAGGGAGATGCAGACGATCCGGTTAGTGGTTCTCGCCCTTCGTCGGCTGTGGAGTCTGAAGAAATGGCTTGTGATTCGCTTGAAGGGCTCCCGCTGTCACTAGTGCCAGCCGACGTGTCGCCTCGTCCCCGGTTTACCTCTCAGCTTCGGCGCCTGAAGACGGCAGCATCAGATGTTTACCACATGCGTTTGCCTATTTCGCCGAGACTGAGAGTTTTGCCCCTCGGCATCGTGGAGCAGTCGCTCCACGAGGGCGACAACAACGCAGGCGGTGGCCGCGATGCATCCGCAGTGTTGGCGAGTTCTTGTTGTCCAACCGGCAGTCCAAGAGAGTGCGATTCTCGCTTGCAGAGCTACCAGCGAAAGAGGAGAGGAAAGGCGTGTAGGGCAGACGGACGCCGGCACGCCTCAGCTTCGGGGCGCGCACACCGTCGTGGATCAACTCTTGGGGACGGCCTCCGCGCAGGGCACGTAGGCGAGCTGCCTGCGCCGCTGAAAGTTGTAAAGCGAGCTGAGGTGTCGCTCGAGCTGATGAAAGCATCGCTAATATTACCGCAAGATTCGCAGGATAGCCGGAGTGCTCTTGTCGCAATGCAAGGCTCGCTGTTTCTACGAAAAAAAAACGGCGATGCACCTCCCCCGTCCCTTCTAGGGCCTGTGGCTTTGGAGAGCGTCGAAAGAGAGAGGCAACTGAGCTCTGGCCGCGGTGCTTTCGGGTCAGGAACATGCTCAGGGCTTCGCAGCGAGGCTGAGACCTCTGGAGGCCCGGGTGGAGACAGTTACTTTGCGAGGTCTCTATCTTCTGGTCTCCGCGGCGGCTCGCTTACTCATTCAGCCTCGGGCATTCGCAGCCTTGGGAGTGCCGCAGCTGCTGCTACTGACGCGGCAGAAATCGAGGGGGATCAGAAGCGCGACGAGACCAGGAGAGCAACGCAGATGGCCAAAGACAGGAAAGGCCTCGTTGACGCAAGCGTCGGAGAGAGGCACGCAGACGGCTACACGCTCGTGAAAGTCCGCGATGCGACGGTTTTCTGCTGTCGCGGAGCTTCCACGCTCGCGGCCCTGGATGAACAGGAAGCTTACGGGAGGAGGCATCAGGGGGGACGACATCGGAAAGAAGAGCCGAGCGAGCGAATCGGAGCCGTGGATGGGAGGACGACAAATGAATCAGGAGCGCAGGTATCTGTCGCTGCGTTGTCACCTCTGTACAACTCGGAACCCGAGGATGAGGAAGCAGCTGTGCAGAAGCAAGCGCACACCGAGAAGCCTTCGTCGCGTGCATCAGTCCCTGATTCGTCATCGCCTCTGGTCGTCCCACTCGCCTGTCCCGCCCCACAGAGCGGTAGTAGTCGATGCTCGCGCCGTGACGACCTTCGAATTCTTTCGACGGGCATGCACGTGAATTTCCTCATGCATACACGCGAAGGTCATCGCTCTCCAAGATGCTTGAGCTCCGGCGACAAACCATGCAGTCTCGGACGTGGCGGGGATGCATACGCGGCAGCAGGGGTACATACTTCCTCCGACAGAGACGAAGCTTCTATGAAGGAATACAGCGGCAGCAATTACGCACACGGTCCAAAACGGAGGAGTCGCCCCGAGAGGCGGCTATCTTCGCGCATCTCCGGTCCTGTCCATGCGCGCGCTGCATCCTGCGGGTGCCGGCTACAGTTTCAGCGTGTTCACATCGGCATGTATCCGTGCTCCGTCGAGATTTCGTATCAGGATTTGCTTCTCGTTGCGAACTGCCTTCACACTCAGCGCACGCAGCTGGAGATTCAGAACGAACCGGCGGCGGCAAAGTCCAGTGCGACGTCTGTGGATGCTCCTCCCGCGCCGGCACGCGGTCCGGCCTCGGCAGGCCGCGGTGTCGCACCCGCGCCTGACGCTGGGCAACAGAGTCAGGCTCAGGCGGATGAGGCTGAAGGAGTGGAGCAGAGGGACGAGAGAATTGAAGAGGAAGGTCAACGCGAAGTCGAGGTGCACGTTGCCGCTCTTCGCCTCACTCTCCTGAACGACTGTTTTGGCTCTCTCCACGCCCCCTTGCTGCAAGTCTTCGTCCCCTCCGCTTCGCTGCGGCACAGGGTCTACTCAGTCCGGGCTGGCGCTCTTCTGTGGACCGCGGCGGCGGCTGCTGAGGCTGCGGAGCTTCACGCCGCGGGCGGAAGGACTGCGGATAGTCTGGGTCGCGCAAGTTTTTTCTTCTCTCACTTCACCCCTCGGCAGACGCCTGAAGGGGCTGTAGGCAGCGATTTTGGGAAGGCGTCCAGCGAGGACGGGGGGACGGGATCGAGCAGAAAGGACGCGTCTCTCCACGGGCTCCGCTCTCAGATGAGTCATGCCTCTCCGACGAGTGATACGTCTGTCGCCTTCACACAGCCCCAGCTGTGGGGAGAAGGTCCCTTAGACACGTTTTGTGGAGGCGAGACCGGCACCCGCGGCAAGCACGCGGAGCGCGGTCGCCGGCTGCGGCACGGGGAAGGAGATCGGGAGTTACGTGCGCGGCGGCAGAAGGTAGTTACATGCGGCGTAAGCTGCATTGATTTTTCCGTTCTTCTGTGGTGCTTCAATCCTGTCGCGGTGGCGTTTGAGCCGGTCATCGAGAACTTCACGTTGAACGTCGTGCGTCGGGACCTCCCCTATGAGGTCTTCGCCTGCCTCTACCCAAGTGAAGCCTCGCTCCGGCGTCTCGTCTTGGAAGAAGAAGCGGCGCGGGTCCGAACAGCTGTGGAAGAAGCGCGCGAAAGGAGGGAAGCAAGCGGCGTGGACCTGATCCCGTCGAACGAGGGAACAGAGGGAGGAGAAGGTGAGTGGACGATCGGCGGAGAAGGAGTCCAAATGCAGAGTCGCCTTCTCTCGCGCTACCTCAGCCGGAGAAAGAAAGGAAGCGAACGCTACAGGTCGGAGTCGGATACGTTGACGGACGCGGGAACGTATCCAGGAGGAGAGGCGGAGCTCCAACGAGAACCCGGAGTCGCCTCGAAGGGACAGCGTGATGGAGAGCAGGAGGGAGGGGGAACAAAGTCCTCTGCTAGCTCGCTGAAAAGGGAACCGACTTTCAGCTACGGCTGGTCACATGACGAGTCAAGTGACACAAAAGGCAGCCAGTGGGGTGGTGAGGATGCGGAGCACTCACCGAGCAGCTACAATGCCTTGACTGCTTCTCTAAGTCCGGAAAGCGACGTGTCGTCTCTGGAAGAGTCTGACAGTGATGGGTCTTCTTTGTTCTCTCGATCCTACACGCAACTCTCGTCGGTCCGCTATGCAGACGACGAAATGGAGCTGTCGGCCGGCAGGGCGGGCGAGCAGGTCACACCAGCGTCGTCTTCTGCTTACTCCGACGCCAACTCGGAGCTTTCCGACGTGTCGTCCCTTGACTCGTCCTCAGCGGGATCTGGATTAGAAGACGAAATCGTCCCGTCTCTGCCGGAAAAACGTTATAGAGGCCTCTACGTGTCTTCGCCGTGTACATCTCCGATCGAGATCAACGTCTCGCATGTGCTGCTTCGTACTCTCATATCCGCTCTGACGCAGTGGCACGCTAACTTCCTGCGCCACGCTCTCCCTTTTCGCGGTGCGGCTCCTTCCTGTGATTCATCAAAAGGGAAGGCGACAAGTGCGACGCGCAGAACTGCGGCGCAGCCCGCCGAGGCCGAAGAGGTGTCTCTAGGCTCCCTTCGCGAGGGGTACTCAACAGCGATGTCCACGTCAGGCAGCTTGTCCGTGGAGGCAGCGCCTTCAAAGCCATGGAAGGAATCTGAGCATGGCGGTGCGGATCCGGAGCAGCAGCACACTCGTGAAGATAACTCAGATGCTCGATCCACCGGCGGCTGGATGTCTTCCTCTGTTGGGTCAGCAACAACTGAGCGAGACTCCGACCAGGAGAACCTCCTGTATCCTCTGGTTCCGCTTCCCCGCGTCTTGTCGCCTTCAGTAGAGCCGCAAGAGGTGAGGCCGCCTCTGGAAGCTATCGATCCGTCCTCCGGTGAGGTGGCACTCGCCGACGCCGCGATCGCTGACTCGCCTTTCGCACCGAATGAATGCGAGGGCTCTGGAACTGGTGAGGCGGCAGAAACGTACATTTCAGAGTCGGATGTGCCAGTCAGAAGAGGTCTGGAGAAACCCGAGGCACGTCAGAATGGATTTCTCACAGGCGAACCGCGTGGAGATGCCGATCCGCGAGAGAATCACTCGTCGCACAAAGCGCCCGACGCTGCAGTCTCTGTTCGTGACGTCGCCCGCGAGCGTGCATCCCGCAGCAAGTTATCGCCGGATTCGCGCTCTCGTTCTTCGTCTCCATACCGGACCTCGGTTGCGTCTTCGGTTTGCGCCGGCAGCAGCGCCCTAGGCGCACCGTCTCCGGCTGATCCCCGCCGGCACCTTCTCTTCATTCCGTACGTAGTAAAGAACGAGACAGGCATGGTCCTGCACGTCGACGTGCCCCTGCGGCCGCCAGCTCTCGCCCCTGCGCCCGCAGCGGGCGACGGCGCGCCTCTGTTCCGTGGCGCCGCGGCCTCTGAACCGCAGGAAACGGACCAACATGCTGTGGCTGCACCTAGTTCCGGCGTCCAGCAGTCCGAGGTGGGAGCCGGTAATCAGCAGCCTACGACGCCAGCGGGAGCCACTGAGGGGCGAGGCGCAGTCCTCGATGCGTCTAGCGGACCCGGCAGCAGAGCAGGCGATGGAACTCCGCCCTGCGTGGGCAACCACGGCACTGCGCAAACCACAGGCGGCGAAGACAGGGCGAAGCCCGAAGGGGCAGGGTGCAACCGCAGACAGGGAGGGAGACTGCCAGAGGGTGGGCGTCGAGAACGAGGCAGCTGGGCGAAGGTAACTGTGGATGTGGCAGAGGAGAAAGCTCTCCGGCAGCTGCAAGTTGAAGTCGGGAGATCCGCTAGCTATCGCGTCAAGCTGGAGCTGACGCCGAGCGGAGGCGGACGCAAGTCGGGAAGACTTACAAGACACGGCGAATCGCCTGCGATTGCTGTCAAAGATCTCGTTTGGCAAGGCACTCGCCCCGTTCCTGTCGACAGGGTTGGAGTCTATCCGCAGGCCTTGACGTTCACGCTAAGCCCGCAAACGCCGGTGAGTTCTCATATTGAAGTGCACGTGTTCGCTAACGATGCATAACTGGGATAGAAATGTGAGGAGGGGCGGGTGCCCGCTCTTGTCGGACTACGCGCTAAATCTGCACACAGCGTGTCAGCCGTTCCCTGGATGTGGGAGTGGAGTTTACCTATCGTCGTTGGAGAATGGGGTGCCACTATTGAACGCTGCGGTAGCAGTTTTAACTGTTCCGGTCGAGCTGGCGGTCCGTGCTCGGTGTCTCGTGTTGGTAACCCACCCTAAACGCATAACGGTTTGCCATGGATTCAGTACTGTACAGGCTTCGTAGGTGAAGGCTGTTTTTGTCACCGTGGGGTCGCGTTTCTTTCGTCTCCATTTCTGTCAAAACAGGATTGCGGTGTACTAGCACGTGGGACAGGCTCCGACGGGCCGCTTTTTCCCGCGCCCGCCCGGAGCTCGTCCGCAGTGGAAGCACGGCATCCACAGGATGTTCATGACATCCCGGCAGCTACAAGTCGTCAAACGTCTTCCACCGATCTGCTGCACACCTCCTTCTCACCCGGTTCTACTCCTGTAGACGGTGGTGGAGTGTCTCTTTCTGTACCGTCAGCAACAACGCCTTCCGTCGTGGCAGGGCGGTCGCACAGCGATGTGTGTAGCGCCGTGTCGGCGTCGTCGTCATTGATGGTTTCATCTCTGGCGCTTCTCCGAGAGCAGGCCTTCATCATTTGTCGTGTGGTTGCGGAGGCTGGAAGGAAGCGGCTCATTGTCCAGTCACAGGTTCTGCTTCACAACAAATGTCTGGTGCCGCTGGAAGTCCTTGTCGCACCTTCCGAGGAAGAGGTCTCCGCGGGCGGGGCTGAGGCGCAGGAGACGCTCTTGGGCGCGATCGGTGCTGCAGCCAGCACTGGGGAAATCGGAGCCAGGCCCGCTGGAGGCGTCTCAAGCATTTCCAGATCCGACGAGACTGTTCCACGAACAAACCAGGGTGATGTGGCAGAACCGGGCAAACAACGGGGGTCACGACTACTCGTCATTCCTCCGGGAGGCTCTGCTGCAGTCCCCGTGAACCGTAAGGAGAGGAAAATGGGAAAGTGGAGGCAGGCGTCTGAGCTGATCATTGGGAGTGTGTGTGGGAGTATGTAAAGCTTGTCTTCGTTAGCGTTTCGTCACTGTTCGTTGATGACGACGGCTGACGCGTTTTCAAGAGGTTGAACCGGGCGTAAGGGTTTTTTTCTGTGTGGCCCCTTTCCGGAAAGCACAGCCGAGGCGAGTTCAATGAGTGTGGGCTGGCGTCGTGTATCTCCTCATACCCTTCTGTGGTAGCTTATCCATGTCGAAAGGCCCGCGGCTAAGCTAGGCGCAGCGGCATGTGTTCTTGTTCCACCCAGTATGACTCGCTGCACGAGTGGCGCATGCATGAGTTTGCACCACCTGCATGGGCGTCAACGAGTGCGTTGTTGCAAGACGTCACCTCCCAAGCGGTGTGCGGGTTGTTCTTTTTCGCTTTTCAGTTTGCGGCACTGGTCGGCTGTGCGTCCGACCTCTCTCGCCCTCGCATCAGTTTACATGGTCGCGGTGTCTGCTCCTCTATCGACTTTGGCAACTTCTCGTCGCTCCCCGTCGACTGCCGAGTCCGAGCCACGCCTCCCACGCTGCTTCCTCGTCTCAGCTGCCAGCTGGCGTCGGGTCGCAGACGGCCACTGGGCTCTTTCTCAGGGGAGCGCTCGGAGGGGGGCGCTGCGCTCCTTTCCTCGATCTCCTGCGCTGTTCGTGTTGTTGCGGAGGCGACGTAGGCCGAACGTCAGTCCCGGGGGGGCAGTCCGGCGACGCCCTCGGCCAGAAAGAGGAGGGGCAGCGAGGCCCGGCTTGCGGCAGCTTCAATCTTTGCGTGCTCTGCCGGGGCGAGGACATCGTCTACGAAGATTCCGGATGCGTGCAGCTGAAGCTGGTCTTTCATCCTCCCGTCTCCGTCGCCTCTACGTTGCCGTTCAAAGTCAAGTAAGTGTGGACTGCGGAAATGGCGGCAGCAGGCAGAGAAGATGTAGAGCAAGAACGGCTTTCCCAAAACTGAGATGCCAAAGGCAAGCTGCAAGGCGACCACGCTCGGACCCTTCAGCCAAATGCTGAGGACGCGGGTTCTGAGAGCAGGGAAGAGGAATGCCCTCGATCTCAGTCATGGCGGATGGAGTGGGCGGCGAAGGCGGGCTCTAGGCGTCGGCCGTCTGTCAGCGCAGAACACTGAATAACGGTTCTTTCTCTCTGCACTGTCAATCTGCGGTGTTCTTTCTGTGGACTCTGGCCCGCAGCTGTCGAGTGGAGTCGCTCGACCCTCTTGGCACCGAAACTCTGGGGCAGTCTCTGCAAGGCGAAGCGTCTCCCGGGAGACGCCGGCGAGCGTTTGAGTCCCAACTGCGGCTCAATCAGCAAGTCCACCTCCACCAGCTACCTCTCGCAGGTACAGAGGAGTTCCTCGGGATTGTTTCTTCCCGCTATCTATCATACGTGATGCGTGTCGAGTGAGAGAAGAACGGACGACGTGTGTCTCTCGGTGTCTGTGTGTTATTGTTCTCGTGTCTCTTGTATACCCTCACAAAGGCACGATTTGCAGTACCAGGAAAAGAAGGGAAAGTAGAAAGCAAGGCTTCTTTTTTCCTTGTGGAGAGCGCGGTTGTGCAAAAAGCGGCGGTGCCTCCTCGCTGGGCTGCTGTCTGAACTAAATCCCAACGCTGAACCTGAAGCTCTCTGAATGATCATTTGAATTTGTGAATAGTTGTCTGGAGGTTGGGACAGGCAACTGGTTCTTATTATATTTCCCCTGGCGTAGGCCTGCGGAGGCTCGGAGAACGGTAGCACAATTGGACCATTTCCTCCCAACGTCCTTTAATGTACGTTTTTCTTGCAGGCCCTATTTATCTCGTGGTGACGGTGGAGGGTTCCAGAGAGGAAAGCGAAGGGCGCATCCTTCGGTCTGCGCCGATGCAGGTTCACCCGATACCGACGTCTCTGCTGCTGCCTGCGGAAACAGCCGCCACCCTGGGAGTGGACGGTGGCGTGGGAATCGGTGGAGAGGACGACAGCGATGCTGACGAACGCGATGGACCAGAAGACAGTGGGAAGGAAGCCATCGTCGAGGTAGGCGGTCCGTGGCAAGACAGGCGTCTAATAAATCGTCACGAAAAAGCCAAAGAAGAAAACGAACCGCGAGTGAATATACAAGACTTTCCTGGCAGCCGTGGTAACGAGGCACCAGAGCGAGTCATACGAGAGGAAAGGGCAGCTGCCAGAAGTGCGATACGACCTAAACGCAAGCGCCTTTGGTTCAGGGCGAGCGGGAAGCCTTCTGTGGCGAAGGCTGTAGTAGAAGAGCACGCCGCTGGCGGGCGCTTTCGCTCGTCGTTCGTGTCTATCTTGGTGGTCGCCACGGTCTCCTCTCTGGCTTGTTTATGCCCCTGTCCATGGGTTCGACGGAGTGCAGAAAGGGGCGCCGCGTGAGACTCCCCTCAGTCTTACACCTCACGGTGTGTGGCCTCGTTCCACGTGTCGTTCCGCTCGCCGTCTCGAGAGCGTGTCGTGGGATAATACGCGGTAGCCGACGCGTGGTAGACAAAGGAGCGTTTCTCTGTTGATGTGGGTGTTGGAGGGGTGTGTCCTGCGCCTGCGGTGACAGCCTTTCCCCTCGTGGAGTCTTTTTCTTTCTGGCCTTTTGCCTGTTTGTATTATCAGCTGCTATGTCGGAATCCGCGAGACCCTCGACAGTCGCTGCGCCTCCTGCTATTCTTCCAACACTCGCGTACTCCGGGGGCACCGCCTTCGCTTCTTCTGCACACACCAACGTGGATTGTGTCCTTCCTGAAGGGTGCCGCGGCATTCATGCGCTCTCATAGTGCTGCCCTGGCTGAAGCACATCGCCAAGGCCCCAGATCCAGGGACGCAGAATACTACTACGTGACAGACAGTGCTCTGGTGGAGGACGAAAGCGTGTGGGCCTCTGCTGCAGCCGCTGTTTCGAGCGCCGCTGTCAGCGCAGCGTCTGCAGCGGCTGCCGCTGCTGTCGCGGCTGTGCAGGCGGCGGAGCGCCACGCGACCTCCACAGGTTCCGCGGAGGTGCAGTCGAAACGAGTCGCGCCGGGGACTGACGTGAAGAGCGAACCCACGCAGCTGAGGCAGGCTCTCCGGAGAGTCGCCGGTGAGGCGGCCGACCTCTGTGTGGACTACGAGGGGCGTGAGCGCGCTGGAGTCTACGCGTTGGATTACAAAGTAAGTAGGCAGTGCTAAGCTGGAATCGTCTTGTGGAACCAGAAAGAGCGACACGCTTACCGCGGGAGCGAGCTTGGGAGCATCGCCCTCCTTTGATCTGTTCTCTATTTCCTTCTATCATCATTTGTGTTTGTCTTTCGACTTACAGGCAGAATCCTTTTTCATTCATCTGCCCCAGATCGGTGCCTCGCCCTTTCTCAATCTTCGTCGCCCAATTCCTCCAGATTGTTGTTTGCCTGTTCTTCCCCCCATGTCTGGGGGGTCTCCTGCGTTGCCGCCTCCACGTTTGCCGGCTCTCGATGTTGCCGTGCGGCTCTGCAGTGCGCCGTTGCCGCTACTGCGTCCCGTCCAGCTTCTTCTGGTAATGCCGTTTTACCTCGTCGTCAACGCAACATCATTTCCGATTTGTATTCGGCAGTCGCGCTGCCTCGTTTGCCGTACCAAGGGGAGCAGTCGACGATGTCGCTGTCTAGCCCGTGCCGCGACACCGTCTCTGAGCGGGGATGCGGGCGCTAGCCATCCGAGAGCTGCAGGGTCTTCTGCTTCGGGACAAACACAGGATGACGGCAGCGAAGCAGGAGCGGCAGTTGACGCCAGCGCCCCCGCAAGAGGTGCCGACACAAAGGAAGCGACCAAAGGCAGTGCTTGGGTGCTCAAGGACTTGGTAGAAGTGGAGGAGACGGCACAGATGATGGCAGAGGGGGCAATTTATATAGAGCCGAAGGATCAAAAACCGTTCTTCTGGAGCAGTGCCCGAGGCACAAAATTCATTCAAGTTGCTCGGTAAGATTCGCGCAGCAGTGAGCATCCAATGGACGGTCTCTTGCCACGCGCTGCCTTCACCGGTGTAGTGTGTGTATATGCGGTCTTCAGAGGCGAAGAAAAAATGATCATTGCCTGTCTTGTTTGTCGGTGGGGAGTTTCAACGAGGACCAACTGGAGCACGGATAGATGGCATATAGGCTCTGTGTGGATCTCGCGGCCTCTTCCATCCTCTGCCAGGGGGGTTCGCGGCTGGGTACGAATGAAGAATAACTGTGTGTCGCTGTCGGTTCCTGAGGGGAGTTTGTCAGGTAGACTACATCGGTGGTAGTGATCCTAGTGCCTGTTCGGAAACGTGTGGCTGCTGCTATTCTCCAACCGTGCACTTCTCGTCTGGCCTCTCCATTTCGTGTCAATGTTGCCACGCCTTCAGGACTCTTCAGTGTGCAGCGGCCGTCGCCTGCGACCGCGTACCTTCGTTCCGTTCGAACCGTGCAAAGGTGCCTTATGTGGCGTGCTCTTCGCTCCCGTCGACAAGCAGCGACGCGGGGGCGGATGAGCTGAAGGGCGATTCCCAGGTGGAGACCCAGCAGCCAGTGGCGCGCTCTGCGTTCAAGGCGGCGAACCGCTGCTGGTCGCGCTGGTCAGGCTGTTGTCCCGTCGGTGTGCGGTCTGAAGACGGGCCAGTTCGCGTGCCGCCGGTGCCCCAGTGCCGTTTTTCGGGCGAACTCTCGGCCTTCTGCGCGTGCGCGAGCAGAGGGACACTGCTGCTGCTGAAGACGGGGTCAGCTTCCTCGAGTTCTCTCACGGTTCCGCGTGCGTCGCGGGAAGGCGTGCACTGTGCGCCGACAAAGTCGTCGGCTGCCGTCACACAGGTTGCTTCGGGTGACGGAACCGAGAGAGGCGGTGCGCGTTCCGCGCGACTCTCTCCTTTTCTGCAGAGAGTTTCGGAGGTCCGACGGCTCATGCGTACCGACGTACCAACTCGCTCCGTCCCCCAGGTGGCAGATACGCGTCGGCACCGTTATCTCAGTCACCACCACCATCACGGGTCGGGCACGTCTAGCGAGCAGCCCCGCTCATTCGGGGCGGCCAGGCACACCGCCGCCGCCTGCGACCAGTCGCGGCACGCGGACACAGCTCAAGGGCAAGCCGCGGCGACGGCGACTGGTCAAAAGTCGCCCTCGGGATCTGCGCCCCGTGGCCCGGAGTCTGGTCCCTCGGCAGGGGCAGGCGCGTACTCAGTTCGCGGTTGTGCAGCAGAAAGCGGCGGGAAAGGCCAGCGGAAGAAGGTCGCCGAGACTGGTAGTAGTCTGCTCCGCGTGGAGGTGCGCGACGGACCCGCAGGGGGCAAGGTCGTTGTGCTTCGCGACGAGGGGTGGGGATACGCGGAGAGTGTCAGCGTCCGGAACCAGTCGCGCTGGTCGTTGATGGTTCGCCAGTGCGTGCATGCGAACCCGGATGACGCGCAACCTGCAACTGAAAGCAGCGGTGATGCGGCGTATACGGGAGGTGACTTGAGTGGCGCGAGCGGCGGATCCGAGGATGAGGTCGACGCAGAAGGGGGCGAGCTCAAGTGCGCCTCCTTCGCTCCTGGGCATACGGAAGGCGGTACACGACTTTCCTCTCACGGTCCTGTTGCAGATTCCGGGGCGCTTCAGACGCTGGTCAAGGGCGCGCATTCGGTTTTCTCTGGAGGCGCGCAGAGCGATTCGCAGCCGGCGGCGCTGTGGCCGCGCCTCCGCCATAGTGACTCAAAGGCGTACGTCTCGAAAAATGTCGGACAGGAACGCGTCACGGGACTGATGGAGTTTCTCCTTACGCACGGCTTGAAGCAACAAGCAGAGGGGAGACACGACGTTTTGGCCCCGGAGGGCCTGAGACAGGGACGCGACGAAGATGCGCAGACTGATGTTCCAGAGGAGGAGTGCAGTCATGGGGCAGGCCAGAAGAGTTTGAGAGGCTCGGGCGGTGTTCCGGTCAGCCAGAGCACTGATGACGCGAATACTGGCGGCCGCAGTTGGTGCGCCTGTGCAGCAGCGAGTGTCGCGCCGTACTTCCTCGGCCCCCTTCCTGTCCTTGTGAAACCTGACGAGGAGGTGCTCATGGCTTGGGACGATTGCCGTCGAAATCGCTCGGTCGAAATAGCTGGAATTCCTGTTGCCCTCAAGGCGGCATGTGGAGATGCGCCTAACGAGCCGACGGCAGTGGCAGAGCGATTTCTTACTGACACCGAAATAGACACGGAACGAACGCAGGCCGAGCAGCCTCCTGCGCCGCTGTCCTTGCAGTCCCTCGCTGCCTCTTCTGGCGCACTGTCCCCCACAGCGTGTGTGCCGCCCTTCCTGGTTTGCATTCCGGTCGCAAGTTCGGATTCACAGCGCCAGCTTCTCCGTATCCCCTCTCTTCCTCCGTCGGAATGGATTGTTTTTGAGGTTCTGAAGGAGACGCCAACGGCGGTCATCGCTCTCTCGCAGTATCAGCCTTCCCCGCCCACTTCAATGTCGCGTGCTTCCGACCATGCAGGCGCATCCGGAGCGGGCCAGAATGCCAGCCCTCGCGTGGATCCTGGGCACCTGTCACCAGGGCGCAGCCGTCAAGGCAGGCTCTCCCCGAAAAAGACGCCTCCTCAGCATTCGCAACCTCACGCGGATGAAAACCTCTCTCTCGCCAAGCGGGAAGCGCCGGCACAGCAGGCGGCGCTCTCTGTGGCCGCTGCGGCTGCGTCGGGCCTTTCTCAGGTGGCTGCAGATACCTTCGGCAGGGGCTGGTTCTCGTGGGTAGATAGCAGTGCTCCGGCGAGCACGCCAGCGCCTCCCGCTGCTTCGGCGCTTATGTCGGGCAGTCTTTCGTCCGGCTCAGATTCTCAGGGGAATCCAGGCGGAAGTGCCGCGGCAGAGAGCAGCGTCGCCGGCGGCATCCTTTCGTACCTGTCTCCCTTTGTGTGGACGGAAGAAGGCAGGCGTAGTACGGAGGAACAACACGGAAGGGGTGCCGACATCGTGCCGCTGCCTTCGTCGAGGGCTGGCGTGGGACTAGGTCGCCTACCAGGTGCTTCCGACGACGGTTGCTATAGCTACTCTCTTGCCGGTGCCGGCGCATCTTCTGCGTCTCGGCAGACGGCAGCGGCGGCGTTGCGGGCTCGCGGCCAGCAAGACGGGGGGGATGGTGGAAGGGAAGAGACAGGCAACTGCACAGCCGACGATACGCCAGACGTGCCCGTCCATCGCTACCTCTATGCCCCTCCGTATTTTTCAAAGCGATTGACACGAATGGAGCTGCAAACGCGTAGCTCCACACCGGCTCTGACGTCTGTTCCGTTGCTGTTGGCCTGCAAACTGCGTCACCTGCGGCAGCAGCACGCGGAGCGAGCCGCGTACAGGCGCGGGCTCTTCGGTGTCCTTCAAAATCCCCTTGTCGAGGACCGTGTATGGCAACGTGGCGGCCGTAGCTCCCTTATTTTAGACACTTCTGATGAGGAGGGCGCGACTGCTGTCATGCTGCGACGCCGTTCACCGAGCAGTCAGGGTCGGAATCCCTATAGGAGACGTGCGTCTTCAGGCGATGAAAACTCTCCATCGGCCTCCAGGCACTTCGGATCTACCGCATACTGGGGTCGGGCAGGCACATCCGCGAAAGAAGGGGAGGAGGAATCGTGGGAAGAAGGCTACAGGTGTCGTGCCACTCGTACACGCAGATGCAGCAAGCGTGACGGGCGCAGCACCATTCCGTCCTGGGCGGAAGGTGGCGAAGACTGCATCTATGTTCCGCCGTTCTTGTCTCCCTTCCTCTATGCGTTTCAAAGAAGCGCAGACCGAAGTACTCGCGCCCGCAAGCCGAGTGGAGCGGCACCAGCAGCTGCAGGTGACGTATTGAGCAGTCTGTGGGGCACCGGTGGGAGTACCGTGGTTCGCACCGGGTCAGCGCTGGACGACGGAAGTGTGCTGGCGAGCAGACGCGCCAGCCAAATGAGAAGTGAGCAGGCCTCCTACGAGCAGCTTCCTTTCCTCTTCTACCTCTGTGACGGCGACGAAGAGCGCCAGATGATTCGGCAGCAGCAAGAGCACGAAGCTCTACTTGCGAGACGCTCTGAGCATGGGATGGATGCAATACGAAGAGCGGCATTCTCGCAGGACGGTCGAGACGATGCCGGTGGCTCTGCTGCAGAGCCACACGCGTCGCAACTTCGAGACGCACGCAAGAATGACTCTGCGTCGGGACGGGCGCCGACGGAGGAATTGGGCGAACGGCGCTCTATAAGTCGTCGAGGTTCCTTCTCGTCAGGCAGTTCTTCATCAACAGAGAGGTTCAATCGTCTTCAAGCGAAGCAACTCGCCGAAGAAACGAGCATCCTTTTGCAGCTGCCTCCTCCGCCGTTGCCGGCGCCTCCTACACCAGATCCGCCTGTGACCGAGATTCGCGTATGTATTCCTCAGTTGCTCATTTCCGTCGTCGCCGAGACAGAGCAAAACAACCCGCTGACAAATCAGGTAAAGTGCGAGAGAGTCTGATCCTCCCGTGCGGCGGCTGCGCTGGGTCTGTGTCAGCAGGAAACCCCCGTGGTTTCGTCCCATCGCGCTGCAATAAATCGCAAAAGTCTGCCGTCGGACCCATGTCAGCCCAGAAACTGCATGGCACTGCGTCCCTGTAGATGTCGGCTCCTTTCCTGTGGCCTTGTCTGCAAAAACAAACGACTCGTTCCAGCATATAAGTCTCTGTATGTGCTCCAGAAACACGTTCAAGGGTCTCGTGTGGGCATGTTGTTGTCTGTCTGCAGCTATCCCGCGTACCCGACGAGCTGATGCTCTTCTCCGTCGACTACTTTTCCCTTCTTTTGGCCTCAAGTGACAAACACCAGGTTGTGGCCGCCGCTGTTCAGGACATTCAGGTAACAGCAAGCGGCGTACATGTCGCGGGCGGTATTGTTTTGTCCTGTCGTGGTGACGTTTTCAAAGGCGCTGTGCCTCCCTGTGACACTGGGCAACAGCTACGAAGGACAGAAATGCTCGATTTATAGTTCGCCGTACCGTACAGAGCCTAGTATTAGGACCAAGGCGTAGGCACTCAACCAGAAGGGAGGGAAGTCCGTCTTAGGATGCAGCTGCAGGGTCAGGCCCGTCGGCTGTGGTGCTGGGACGTGGAGGTTAGTATGTCAAGCGTTGCTGTCTGAATTGTTCTGGAAAGTCTCCGTAAAGCAGACCTTTGTTATGGTATGTCTCTCCTCCCGTGGCACTGTCGTAGTTGATTGCCTCGTGCTGAAGCATATCAAGAGCAAGAAAGTGCAGGCTTTAGAAACGAATAAGGCTGAAATATTCAACAAAATCTCATGCAGCGCGGTGTTGTGTATTCCGTAGGTGGACAATATGCGGACGCATGCGCTGTATCCGGTTCTGCTGCAAAGAGCTTTGCCGCCCGCCGCTCCTCCTCTTCCGGTGAGCGAACCCCCCCAGTTTTTGAGGCACTCCGATTCATTCTTCGTTCCTCCTCCGCGCATTTGTTTCGTGATCTTGGCTCTAGATGCGTCCCTGTTTTGGCACCACGTCCCTCCTATAGCTGGTGTTTCCCTGTCTTGTCAGTACGCGTGATGTCGACGCCTTCCATTCGGTATGTTTGACGTTGATTATGTCAGACGGCAAGTTCGACAGTTGGTGTGAATGACAGTCTGACTGGAGTGCGTCTCTCCACGCAGCGGAGCCAGACGTCCGCTAATGATATCCTGGCGGGCCAGAGCCTTTCAGAGTAGTCTGTACGAAGAACGTCCACTGTGATGTTCAGACGGTGCATCACCGTGTCCCTCTTGCTTCCCGGAAACGTGTGTTTGTGTGTGTCTCAGGAGGCAGCGGCACCCCTCAGCATTGCATCGGGCCGAACAGATCTGTGGAGGGGGGTCAGCCGAGGCTCCGGGAGCGCGGTATACTGTGTGTCAAAGCCCGTCTGCGAGTTCATTCTCAAGAGAAGCCTGCCGCGTGGCATCGAGGGCAGAAGTAGCGTCGAAGAAGTTGTCTACGTAGACAACCTTACGCTCTCCGTCGTGGTGAGGCCAAGCGTAGTACTCCGTGGAGGGATAGGTGCATGTGTCGATAGGATCACTTCTTCAATATCCTCCCTGGTATTCACACGAACGTCGCTTGTTGAAGATGCCATTTGTGGCACAACTGATTTCCCTCACGTCTGCCGGTTCCACTTCGCGACTACCACAGCTTCTCCATATAGGTGCATGTGCTCGTGTTGAGGCACGGGGTAGGCAACTAACTGCTGTGGGCAAACAGCACGAGAAACTCTTTCTTGGAAGGCGCAGGCGCCGGTGCGGGCTAGGGTGCGGATGCGCAGTCAAGTGAGGAGGCTATTCTTTTTGAGGTACTGCAAATGGTGGATAGCGGATCATCTGTACAGAGACGATAGTTACTCCTGATGGGCCAGTAAGGATATGATTCGTGTTGCTTCCATGTTTTAGCAGGTCATCGAACATAGGCGTAGGCGTTTCCTCCCACGTTCCCATGCGGCTGTGCGTTGAATGGTGTGTGCCGTCTGTGTGTGTGCCAGCCTCTGTCTGTCCGGCTCGATCTCGATTTTCTCGAAGCTTTTCAGAAGGCCTTCCGTGCGCTGCAACGTGCTGCCACGGTTCCTTTTGGCTCGTCTCAGTCACCTCGTTTGTTTGGGGACCCTGAAGCCAAAACCGTCAGACCACGTCGAGACTCTTCACGTAGGCCCGCAGCTGGCCAGGACAGCGAAGGGTTTTCCGCAGCACGCCGGAGACTGGGAACTCGGCGATCTTTAGGAGAGAAGCCCGTCAATCTTTTCATCGGCAAGTCATCATCGCATGAGGGCGAGCACGTTGGCTCTACAGCGCCGAAAACGCAATGCGAGAGCACCACGGCGTTGCAAGTGCAGACAGGCAGAGAACCGGATATGTCCAGTATTTGTGCTGGCACGGGTTCCTCGGAACGCCCTACTGGACCAGGGGCCAGGCAACGTGGCGGAGCAGGTTGTGGACCCAGGGGCACCGAAGTTAGTGATCGAGCGAGGTCTCTTTCTATGCATTTCCTACCTGAAGCTGCGTGCGGATGGAAGATCTGCGGTCAGCGAGCAGTGACAGACATTGGTCGAGTCCCGGGACGCGACAGCCCCTCTCTCAGTGCTGCTGGATGCGTTGGGAGCAGTTCGTTGGAGGCGACGGGCCGAGGAACATCTGAATCTGCGGAGATGTCTGCTCGTGATTCCCACTCCGTTCTTTCCACGTCAAGTTGTGACGGTCTTGAGGGCGGCCTGGTGTTCCTTCCTCGGCTCCCGCCCGCATCTCTTTCTCTACAACGAACACCAGTACGCCGCTTCTGTATCAAGCAACTGGTCATCGAACAAATTCTCGCTTCTTTCTCCTTCCGCACGGGTGTCAACCCTCTCTCGTCTCTATCACATCGCCATTGGTTTTTCCGCGCACTCCTTTCCCTGTCTTCAATAGAAGACGCCTCTCTCGGCTTCAGCCCTTTCATCCTGCCTGACCCTGCTTCGGCTTCCTCCATTCCTGACTCAGAAAGGGTGGTATCGGGCAGAAGTCATATATGCATTCCTCTCGGGGAACTGGTCCAGCGCATCTCGCAAGCCTACCGGCAGCAGCTGCTGTGGCAGCTTTCCCATTTCGTCGCGTCCATTGACATACTAGGGAATCCTGCTCGTTCGCTGGCTCACATGCGCGAAGGCGTGTATGACCTCGCGCTTCATCCCCTTCATGCTGCGGAGAGAGGCGACGACGTCCTCGAAGGGGTCTACAAGGGAGCGACCAGCTTCATCCGACACACAGGTAAAAGGACGAGATTTCGATGATGATGTGGAAGCTAGCCGAGTCAGCCGCCTGTCCTCCCACGCCAACTGTGGCGCTTTACCAGCAAATGGCTTATTTCGTCTCGCGATGCATCACATATTGGCTTACCGGGCGTGTAAGCATTAGTTGCCCTGGGTCATTCGGTATCACGGGTGCGTCATGGTAGTCAGGCGTAGGGTGTGCGTGGAACCGGCCTGTCGGTGAAATGCAGAGCATGAGATCATACGCTGCGAGTGGATCACGGGGACGTTCCTCAGTTGCCACAATCGTAACCACGGTACATAATTCGTTATTCGCACTCTATAGCAACAATGAATCTTTCACCTACTGTCTCATCCATCTTTTCTACCTCGTAGCTTATCCAGTGCGACAAGGGCCTAGTAGGCACGTGATATGCTTGTTTGTATAGCCGCGCAAAGGTAGGCGGACTGCGGTAAATGCGCGCGCAAATATTCTGGCTCCCCTGTGTTCGAAGAGGTAGCAATGTTCTCACCTCTGCCAGCTCTGCCAGCTGGGCGGTGGCAATGGCACGACCAATCGTAGAAGCAGGCTGTAGCGCAGTGTGTTTTTCTGCGGGTTGTGTGTGTCCCCGTGCAGGCTATGGTTTCTTTGGAGGGCTATCACGTATGGCTGGTGTCGCGTCCGACTCCCTTGGTAAGTGTCTATATAGGCTCTCTGTGTGATTCTTCCTTCTGCCATTTGTTTGCTCAATTTTTGGGTGGGTTAGCGGACGTCTCAATCTGCGACTGCAGCAGACGGTATTGTATAGGCCTGGGAACGACTCTACACGGGCGAGTGGTCATGCGAGCAGAAAAAAGAAGCGCATGTGATGTTTGTAATGCTGCTGAGAGTTTCAGAGCTTCCATATGACGTCATCGATCGTCGGGCAGCACCCCTTTCTGCGGTCCGCTTATTCAGACGCAGTAAAAATGACGACAGACCACGTGATTTTGTTCATTGATTGGTCCTAGATCATGGATTGCAGTCTGTCCCAAAAATGGTACGTTTTCGTGAATGGTTATGTCCTCGTGTGTTTCTATCCGGGCGAATTGCCGGATCTGGCAGTTATGAGCTGTTCATGATCCTGGAACATGAACGGTAGACGAGAGCGCAGTGGCGGGATCTTGTCGTCACTGCTCGTGTATAATATGGTGGTCATGTGCGGGTGTTTATAGGGGCCCTGACTCTGGACGACGCCTATGTCAACCGCCGACAGCAGCAGCAGCGTCGACAGCGTCCTAAGGACGTCCAGGAGGGAATAACGTTTGGTGCAGAAGCCTTCGGCAAGGCTGTTCTGGGAGGAATCACAGGTACTCCTCGAGTAGCAGACTCCTCGAGTAGCAGTAAAAGACAACGCGATGCGCAGTGTCTGTTGGTGCGTTTTGTGTTCTGAGACGTATGCGGTTTACATTGCGTTCCGGAAGCTTTGTAGGGCTAGGAAGTCATGGCTTTCGTGCCCATCAGCGCAGCCACTGTGCCACGCGCGTCGCGTTTGGCGGTTTCTCCGGTGTATGGGGATGGAGAGGCGTTTGTTCACAGCTAACCATGACGCCTGCTTTCCCTTCTTCCGTAGTGGGGGGCGCACATCTGCCATCTGCTCGTTGAAGAGAGCTTCGGCAGTGTTCTTTTCTGCGACTCTGACTCTACGTGTGCTGCTGCGGAGCACGTCGACGGCGCTTTGCGCATTCTCCCATACCAGACCATCTCTTCTTTCTCCAGCCAGATAATCTTGTCGGATCACATTTGCCGAAGAAGTGTGGAAACAGTTGTGTTTCACCGACAGTGTGGTCATTGCTCTCGCCGCAGCGTCGAAGGCTGGCCCTCTCTGTATTACACAGCAAGTGTGGGTGTGGCGTAGTGGATAGGCAGCTGATGGCGGGTACCATGGAGAGGCGATGCATGCGATGAAGCTGCGATGTAACTGGCTGATGTATACCCCAGGTCTTATTGAGGAACCTATGAAAGGTGCTAACGAAGAAGGCGTCGAGGGGCTACTGAAAGGTGCGGGCAAAGGTCTTCTTGGTTTGGTCGTCAAGCCCTTGACGGGTGTGCTGGATTTTGCACAGAAGACAGCTGAGGCCATCAAGGTATGTAATCCCAAGTGGCAGCACTCAGACGAAGTGAGACATTTCCTCTGCACATCATCGTAGCGTTTACTGTCCGGGCAATCAAATTCGTGGGGAAGTACCTGGCACGTGCCAGCTGCACCGGTTGTTTCAGTCGCGAATGTAGCGAGGACTCTGAGGCGCTAGAGTCCTCAGGAGCGCGATGCTGTGCATATATACGTTGGATCTCAGAAGAAATTACGCGAGACAGTGTGATGTCAGTAATATCGAGGAACACCCCCAATTCTGGGTTTATGTGGCTGCAACCCAGGAGGTTTCGGAAGTAGATCCTGCCAGGCGCACGCGGCGTCGGCTGCCCCGGCTGCTCTTGGGAGAGGAAAGGCTCTTGGTGCCTTATGACGAAGGGGCTGCCAGAATAAAGGAGGCTCTCAACGACGTCGACGGTGTCTGCTGGTACGTGGGCCGCACGCAGTTATGCGTATCCATGCACGTGTCTGTCTCGGTGCAATATCAGCGTGTTATTTTTGCCTCTAAAAAAGACAGGCTCTTACTCGATCCCTGGAGATCCTTAGTTTAGGCGCTTCATACGCCGTACTGGAGCACGTGCGCCTGTTTCCAAACTGAAGTGAGGTACTTCCCAGCTGCGCAGATGGATGGTATTCCACACTACGGCTGGAGGTAGACTTATGAATGTTTGAGCAACTCCCATGTAGCGTTCAGCAGAGGTGACGACTAGCCGGAACCGTTTTGTATGCATGAAAATTCACTATGCGTCGAGCGTTTTATATGTTCGACTAGCAATACACATGGGTGCGAGGTCGCTACGCTCCTACCCTCCCGCGGGGGTTTCGTAAATTGCCTGTGTTGCGCAATCCTACGATAATGGGGACAGTCGTGCTGACGGGGATGTTCGCTAGCGTATGTTTGGTGCAAACGCGTTTACATTCGGAGCCGGATATGATGCATTGGGAATGCGTTGAATGGCTCGGTCTACTCAGCAACAACAATGTGTAAGTTCTATCTAGGAGGAATGCTCTGTCAGACTGGAGCTCCCAGATGGCAATGCGCAATATCTGGATTGTTCTGCTGTTTGCCCTGTTTACTAATCCATGTTCCCAGGTCGACGGTCCCGTTCCTCTCGTTCGTTTATGACATTCCCTTCCGGACGTTGGTGGTCGTCACGGACACGCACCTTCTCCAGTTCCGGTTGGCCGGCGCAGGCTCATCAGGTGGACAGACACAGCTCGTTCTTCTTTTTCCTTTATACTTGCTCGCCTCTGTGCACCGCTGCAGTATCAGACCTCGTAATTCTGATCAGGGGCGCCGCGCAGGGATTCTGCTGGTCATCCGAAGCAGGAAGAACCGGTCGCAATCGCCTCAGTCAAGCGATCGCCAGTCGCTTGACATGCCGGAAAGTGATAAGGATCGCGCGTCAAGGCAGAAGTACATATGGTGCTCTTCTGTCGAGGTACAACGTCAGATGGATACTCTCGTGCGTGAGGCATTACTGAGGTAAAAAGTGATTCGCCATGTAGGCAGGAGACGCTAGCGCGAACACTGGGGGGTTCTGCGGCAGCATGTGGTGTTTCAGTGGATGGCAAGCTCAGAATCTGATTTGGGTGGTATGTTTGAAACATCTTGTTGGGTATGGCGGTGCGCTCATGCGAGCTGCTATCATGCCTCTCCACCTGCGTGAAGGCCAGTTTGTCTTCGGGTTACTGTTGAACCGGAACTGAACGGAGTGTTCCACACGTTTTTTGGTGAGCGTCACTTTGTCCTGCGTTCGAAAGTGTCTGTACGCAAGTCTATCACCGTCTTTTGGAAGGCATCCTCTGTCAGACGGCAGAGCAAGGAAATATGACGGGTTGACGCTGTGGTACCTCTGTTGCTGCAGTACGTTCTCATCCTGTTGCGGCGCGTGGTTCTGTTTGAGTTAGTTTCACGCGCTTGAATGATTTGTCACAGGGGGATGGGGGAGAGAGAGCGTTGGGTTGGCAGGAGTGGCACACGCATTTTCGGTTCAGAGCACCCAGCAACGTTTGAACAGGATGCTCCTAAGGCAGGAAACGGCATGTGAGTAGGAGGGACACATCGTAAGCTCATGGTGCTTGATATATGTCGTTATAGTTTTCGAGCCGCATCTGTATGTTTCTTCCAATCCTCGATATCAATATAAACTATAAATTCTACCTACTTGTCTGCCAGCCGCAAGGCGCCACACTTAGCAGCGCAAGGTGATTGAGCTATAAGAGTACGGTGTTGGAACTCGGCGCCTGCGTGTCGAAGGGAGACTGAAGTAGACTTATTCCGCCGGGGCCACCAGCCCATCATCGTAAAATGACTGTATCGCCCGTGTTTGTTTTCCATTTTTCGCCTAAAGGCTTCTGTGACCACCGCCCGATTATAGGGCACCCCCCAATATCACAGATTAAGGTACTGGTATGGCAACGCTGCAGAACCGCAGGCTCAGGTCGTGTTGATCTGAAAGATCCGCTTCGGAAAATGATCAGCGGCAAGGCAGCGCAACCTCCGGGAGGTGCTCGTGGTGATCTGCCGAAGATAGTACTTCGATTTACATCCGCGAAAAACCAGAGTAGCCACGATAAACACATCCGTTGTTTAGTCATATTTGCGTTCATCTTTTAGGCGTGCCGGCGGGTAGGACCCCGGACTCCGCCCAGACGTTCTTAGTTCCGCCGCAGAGAAGACATTCTTTGTTGGGCAGACTCCTAGTTCATATGAAGCATCATCACTGAGGAGCGGGATAAAGATATTTATTTGGCTTTGCGTGTCAAGTGGTTGAAGAGCGGAGGCAGCAGCGAGGTATTATACAATAACAACCGTCAACGACCGCGGCCGACTCCGCTAGTACCTACTGGCAGCTGAAGGGCCCATCGTGAAGACGTAGTATAGGGCAGGCGTTCGATGAACTTCCGTCGTTCACGCGTCCGCGTACTATAGTCAAGTGTCGTGCAGTTGCGGGTGGTGGACCTTGTAGCCTCTGCGACCGTGAGCCGGTGTGATCAAGTAAGTACAAAGCACAGAGAAATCAATGCAGATTCCTTCGCAAGAAATGGGTAGTAGTACATACCTGAGCTGACTTCTTCGGTTGATAGCTCTCGAGTGTAGCCAAATCCACAATACAAATATGGTGAATTGGGATGCTCCGGCGCCTGATGTACAAATGCGCCATGGGACCTCGCTGCTGAATAAGCCGCAACGGATGAGGTGGAGTTGCAGGGACAAAAATGCGGTCCTTTGTCACTTGTAGACGCGTGTATGAATGTTCTCCCTGTCGCTGATACTACAAATTACACAGGGCGGTGTCCCCTCAGATACGCCCGGTTGTTCCAGCATGTGTTTGCGCGCACACTTGAACCCCCGCAGGCGATCTCTGCCAGCCGCCAACAGCTCGGCAGTGAATCATAGGCCTCACCCTATCCCTGCACTGTACATTTTCCACAACCTGAGGTAATCACATATCTGGTGGCAATGCGCTCCTGATTCGGCGAGCACAGCGGGCACCGGCTAGACAACGTTATGGCACCGAGGCCAACAAGGCGTACACGTACGCGTGGTAAATTGCCGAGATATGGTGGTACTTCCTCCCTACCCAGTGGGCTGCCATTTGCAAAAACCAGCTGCTACTCCAACAACCAGGAACAACACAATCGAGATCCTCACAACGCTCTTACTGCCGTGTTTCTGTCACCGAGGTCTGCCAGGCAAGGTTAGCACGGGGTACAGCGCTCCGGTGTCCGTCCTCCACAAAACGTTATTCGATCCGGTCTACAAGATCCAAAACACCTCTTATGGAAGCTGTTCTACAGGTAAGTTCCGAAGAATGTACCACGTACCCTGATCGTAGTCTTCTGGCGAAAGAAACGCCGAGTGTCCATCGGTTCTTAATCGAGGAGTAGCACAAGCTCCATCGGAGTCACTGCATGCCGCGTAGACGCATGCGCCAGCTGCATGTCTGCTCTTCGCCTCTTTGCGCAGCCCCGCCTCCTTATGGTCAAGCGTGGGGCACGGTCCGCGAAGTGCTGAGACTGCCCTCCCCACCAGCGCACCTGGTGTGGGCTTTCCAGTGACGCTTTGCGACTGAAGGGGGAAGAAAGTGAGGAAGGCGTGAACGGTTGACGTGGCGGGGCGGCGCATGGGCGGCTGAAAGGGAACTCCTTGGGAAAACCAGGGGGAGCATCAGAGAAAATGATGCAGCGAATGTGTTAGGTCCGCTACTTCGTTTCTTCCTTGGCCCTACTCTCGCTTCTGTAAGTGAATATCTCAAATAGGAGATGCTCACGTTTCATGCAACCCTTCAAGGTCGCAGGAACGCAATGCAAGCTGCAGTTGAAAAATGGATTCGAAACCGGGGATGAGGGTTAAATCTTCCGTTTTACGGGTGCGGGCTTTGTTTTTCTCGTCCTATTATTTTCCTGCCTTACTCCTTGAGGCCATTTTGTTCCGGCGGGGCAGAAAGGACCACGTCAGGCCGTTTTTTAATGTCCACCCCTGTCGATTGATTTTCGTGCGCGTTTCGATGTCGACATTTTTTTTCGCGGTGACGATTTTGCAGCTGGTGTCATCTTTACTAAATCCACGATGCTTCTACAGACGGGGTAGCAACAGGCAGACACGGGTGCTGCAGGATTCAGAACTCATCCCCGAAGAGGGGTCGTGTTCGGAGGGTTCCCGCGCCCTCTGCAACACTTTGAAGGGGGCTGTCTGTTAGGGACTTATATTTCAGGTCATCTTACCAGTCCACCTTTTTTGTGGCCTGGCCTTTATATTGCTGTTTAACTGGCTGGCCTGCGATCGCATGCCGAATCCCCGCTGCTGTCGTAGCACCACGTCCGCCCAACACAACAGGTTGCACTGGCGCGGAGTGTTCAGCTTAACTTCAGTGCTTCTCTCCCTGGTTACCTCATGTAGGATTCGCTGCGCAGTTGGGGTTGCTGTTGGTATTTTCATCATCAGGTTCTGTGTATCTGCTGTGTGTATTGTGTAGCAGCGTGCGCCCGTGTCGCTGTCATCTTTTTCTCTTCGGACCTGCCGGCTTCCCTACCTGTTCCGTCAAGATGAAGCTCAACCTCGCGAATCCCCAGGCGGGGATGCAGAAGACCGTCGAAGTCGACGACGAGAAGAAGTTGCTGCCGTTCTTCGAAAAGCGCATGGGTGCTGAAGTTGCTGGTGACAGCATCGGTGATGAGTTCAAGGGCTACATCTTCCGCATCTCGGGAGGCAATGACAAGCAAGGATTTCCCATGATGCAGGGTGTCTTGGCGAACCACCGCGTTCGCCTCCTTTTCCGGAAAGGGATGAAGTGCTACAGACAGCGTCGTACAGGTGAGAAGAAGCGCAAGAGCGTGAGGGGCGCCATCGTTGGTCCTGATCTTGCTGTCCTGAACCTCGTGTTGGTGAAGAAGGGTCCTGAAACCATCCCTGGCCTGACCGACGCCGAGCGCCCTCGACGCTTGGGACCGAAGCGCGCAAACCACATTCGCAAGCTGTTTAACTTGTCCAAGGACCAAGATGTGAGAAAATACGTCGTTCGTCGACAGATTGAGGGAAAGAAGAAGACAAAGGCACCCAAGATTCAGCGCCTGATCACGAAGACTCGCCTGCAGCGCAAGAGGGCGTACCTGTCCAAGCAGCGTCGTAGTGTCATCAAGAGCCGTGAGGAGGCGAAGGCATACAAGGAGGTGCTGACTGCCTACAAGCACGACCAAAAGAAGAAGCGTGCTGATGTTGTTGCGAAGAAGAAGGCGCAGGCTGCGGTAGCTGCTGCACCCAAGGTCGCGGACGCGAAGAAAACCGCTGCTGGCAAGAAGGGTGGCAAGTAAGGCGTGGTGTAAACCGTCAGGCGAGATAAGTTGGTCAGCTTACCAAGGGTGCGTCCCCTGTCTCTCGAAAATGTTACTGTGAGTCCTGCTTCTTTCGAGGGAGCAAGGCGGTTGTGTGGCGGGCTTGTGTACGTCATGCCTTGGGTGGTCACAAATTATCTCCGGGGGTGATACTTCCATGTCTTCGATGTCTGTTCACTCAACTGTCTGCGGGGCTGCTGTCAGACTCTTCTCTTGTTCTATCCATGTACGACTACGGACGGCGTGGTGTGTTTCTCACACGGCACGGATCTGTCACGCTGCGGTACCTGGGATCGCCATCTGAAAAAGAGGGTGGAGGAAAATTCCACAAGTTTTCCTCTGTTGCATTCCTGCTACTTACTAGCGCCGGCGATACTATATAGACGCTGCATGAGTTCGTCATCACCGTCATTCTCTTGTTATGGCTGAGCAGCGATAGGGGAACGAATTCACGTAGTATAAGGTACGGGGGGGCGATCCCCAAGCACACCCCTGTGGGGGGAATTCTCTTTCACCCTCTGTACTCGTGCTTCCCAGGAAATATGCAAAAAATGTCGCAGTCGAACATACCAACCGCGCAGAGCAGACCGACGCAGTTGTCCACTCTTTGCGCACGTTCCTTATCTGGTGAGACGGATGTTACGGTGGCGTCGCACACTTCAAATATATATATATATATATATATATATATATATATTATATACGAAGTGTAGATGTTATCGAAACGAGTAACGGAGTCGGCGTATCTCAGTTCTATCAGAATTACGGAACAGTTCCAATGAAAAGCGCAGCATAGTACAACGCAGCACATGCCGGTCAAGGAGAGTGGTAGGACTGCCAGTTAGGTTATTTTTATGTTCTGATGCACTGATGGTAGTATTACCTTCATCGATACCTCCACAGCACTAGTTCAAGCTGACATGTTGGATTGAGCCTCTTACAGCAGTGGCGAGATGGTGAAGGGGACTATGATTCAGCTGAGGGCGTTGCTTCACTAGTTGCTCCTGCACCATACAGTGCTCTCACGCAATACTGACGGCGCTTGAGTGGCTCTGCATACGGAATTAACACAAATTCGTATGTGGTCGCACTATGTAATACTTTTTTATGCAAGCTCTGTCTCATCTCCTAACCCATTGTGTTTCGCGGCGGCGGTGAAGGACACGTGCCGAAGGCGGGTACCAGGTACTGGGCATCCAAGGATGAGGCGCGTTACGGAACCTCGAAGTCGTCCCGCTATAGTTTCCTTCAGCACTTCAGGGTGTGTCCCACTGGCTATACGTCATGTCGTCATTTCACGCGCGGTGCCACCGGCACATCCCTTTTAAGGGAAATAAACAATTCACTGGCTATGTCACATCGAATAGGCAGCGAAGCATTGTTGATCACCATCGAATGCACCGCGTCATCAGCTTCGAGCAACGAGTGAGCAGCCCCGTCCACTGTGTGCGCTCAAGGAAGGCTGCATGAGACAAGGAACCTGCCCAGCATCCTCGCGTCCTGAGGGTTGTGTCCTCCACCGCTCCTCTTGCCACCTAAAGAGGGCAGTGGCTCCTGTGATTGAGAGTTGACTTGGAAGAGAGAGACAGAGAAACGAATATGAGAAGAAATGCCAGCTAACCAACGCGCGCAGAAGGGGTGACAAGCCGTTAACCTCCGCTCACTCTTGCGCGTCACGCAGTAATACGACTTGCCCCGTTACTCTTGCGCGCTTATCGTAGACTTAATAGTACACTATACCTGAAGGAGAAAAGATCTGTTCAGCAGCGTTGTGGTGAGTGGATGGCCTTGGATAATACAGCTGTGGTACGAGGAGGGAGCCGATGTCGTGGCAACGAGGACAGCGACGGTTGCTGCTGCCCTTGTTGGGGCCCAGGGTATCCAACTGCCTGTCTGCCCGCACGCCAGCTCGGTGTGTGCCGATGCTGAATCGTGCATCGTTCGGTAGCTGGCTGGCGGATTGAGTGGCGTTACCACCATGCACCATGTGGTTTTTGGCTTTGCTCAAACACAAATCTGGCAGTTGTAGAGCTCACGAATCTTTCACTGCAGCGGTCACCTTGTGTAGGTCCGCATATTATCGCGCTTCTCCCGCAAGGCAAGCTAGCATCGCGTTTAACCGTCTTGGATAACTGCAGCAGACGGAAGAGCGTAAGCATATCGTGCATTATTGTTGGATTGCTCTGCTACCCACACGTTGGTGACTAAGTCGGGTGGGGTAAAGGGAAAGGCCAGCCGCTTGAGGTTTCGGCCGGCTTGGAATCGTTAAGTGCTCATTCAGTGAAGCAATTGGAGAACGTAGGACACAACCCGGTGTTTCGTTCGAGTGAGAGCATGTCGCATTGGAGGAAGGCCAGGCGCTGTTGTGGTTCTACTCCTCTGGGACCGTATTTCGTCGGAACGCCCAGTGTTGTTAGTTCGACGATGTATGGATGTAATGAGCTATTTTGAATCGACCACCGTCTCTTGTCTCGTTGAACTTCCCCATGTGCGCTGCACTGTGTTGGAATAGTGCGGGGCTGATGGTCTACGGTGCGTGCAGTGCTCCCTGAAGCTTTTCCGTGGCGCTTTGTCTGTGTAGACCGAGCTTTCTGCGGGATGTGAGTCGTTGGCACTCTGGCAAGCAGTAGGCGCGAAACTCTCATGGCAAGTAACATCCAAGCACTGGCATACAGATCTCGCCCTACAAGAGCCCGGAGTGTGCACGTCCCCGAGGCAATCGCTGAAGAGCTAACCGGGACAGATCTGTCGTTGCCGACTGGCGTCCCCCGAGAACATCTCATCCAAGGGATCTTAAGTGATGCCATAAGTGAGGCAAGCACGAGCTGTTCTGCTGCTATGGTGAGGCATGCATCTTCTGAGCGACAACAACCGAGGAGGAGAGGTCGGCGGTTCCTTGGCTTTTGGCGTCTCCGTTTGGTACACGCAAGCTGCCGCGAAGGTGTCTGGTGCCAGCTTCGTCGGGCCGGGCAATATTTTGGAGCTTGATCTTAAGTGAAATCTGACCTGGGGGGCGGAAAGCTGGGGCCGAGTCTGTGTTGGGGACGATATTGCCAGTGCCCTCTGTGTATCTAGTTTCTCACTCAGGAATGCTTCATGTGTTGCTCCTACTCTCGCAACAGCATTGGTGTTCCTATTTTTCACGACGAGGTTACGGGACGGGGGAGTTCGTCTTACGCAAGTTCGGCAGTATGGCTGCCTGCCGGCAGTATCCTGTGCTGTGATAGCGTACGGATAAACGCCGTGTTCCTTCGAATGTTAAAATTCGCTTCCGAGTTGACGATTCGACATTCGTTTGGTTACTGATACCAGACGTCAAGCTTTGTCATTTATGTGATGAATTGCGCAGTGTTATAGCCATCGTGTGCTGGCACCTCCAGTTGAGGCCAACCCTGTGCTTTTTCACCAGGTGTACCGTTGGATAAGCGCTGCTTCTACACATGTACTCCTGTGTCACATGTAGGATCTACCTGGCTCAAGCTGCCTTCATAATTCCGTCAGCCACGCCACCGCTTCCCCCCCCTACGTTCCCGTGGTTGTGCTGCCAGTCTTCTCTCGGTGTCTAAGTCTGTGAGAAAATGGCCGTACCATACGGCCCCGCATTCCCAGAGTATAGATCACGCTGCACATGGTATACATGCAAACACCTGAACTGATAGTGACATACGCGATGACGGAACTTAGATTACCCGTCTGCAGGGTGTCTGTTCCTATAGTAATTTTTTTCCCAAGAACTACCAGCCACACACTATTCAAGGAACCTTGACAGTCTCAATCCATGGAAAAGCTCCGTGGTATCTCTCGAAAGTCCTTGCACTGAATGAGTGTGCCTCAGAACTTTTGTGTTACGCGTCACGAAAGAGTGAAGGCGCACGTCGCGAGGCCCACCTGGGTAAGGTAGCTTTGGTAGCATTTAAATTCCCGAATTCCCCTAAAATAAGAAATGACGACTTGTAGGCATGGGTGATCATACATAGAATATTGAAACCACCACCCTAAGATTATTCCACACCGGCTATACTGTAGGCGTTAGGTGCCTCGCATGTCCAGGGTCGTAGTACAGGGTCGTTCTTTGGGATTCTTAGTGTCCAGATGAACCAGAAGTTGAATGGTCCGAAGTTAACCCCGTGCACCCAGCCGCCGTATCGTATGCTGTAACGGAGCTCCACGCAAGCTGAAGATACACTCCAGAGCCCGCCGACACCGGCATCCTCCACAATGCAGTGACGAAAAGTGGAACGAACATCATAGGATGACGGTCTGACTATATGCTAGGTACCCGACAGACCCTCTCTCTTACCATGAAAAGGAAAGGGTGTCTCTGCGTGGTCTTAGGCTCTGCCGAACACGTATTTTAGCGCGACACGATTGTCGGCCCTGAACGCAACAGCCAGCGTATCAGAATGAGCCCCACACAGGCAGCGAGCACCCAGTTGGAGGGCGCGTCTCTGCCAGGCTGCTCCCTGCCATTCAGGGGTGGAGTCTGCGAGCAAGAACCAGCGTGCACAGTGGACGAAATAGCGGCAGAGCGCGACGTTCTGCCGCGCCATTCCGCGTGGCGCTCCGCGCTCTCGCTCCGAGCGACAGGGGGTAACGTCCCGGGGCGGGTGGATCAGAAGCGGGACGGACGAGGGCTGCTAGACATGATGTGGCGCCTTCGATTCGTATCACTTCAGTTCGAACTACTAGTGTTCACGCGAATTTTGCAACTGGATCAGGTGCGTTTTTGATTGACTTGTCAATGGGATTTACCATACGGGTTTTTCATACCTTGGGCGGAATTCCAGGTTGGAGCATAACTGCTAACTGGATGTTCTGTCGCTGTGTGTTGGTCTGTTTTGTGCCTACACTTTAAGCCTTTTTATGCCTGCTGATTCTTAATCCGGCTTTGGTTCTCTATTGCTGCTGTTCACCGAGCGTCTCTGGTTGGGCGTCTTTGTAACAGAAATGCGCTAGTGTGTTGTCATGGCTTTGTTCATATCCACTAGTAGCACGCCAGGCCAGATAAGTACCACCGACCCCCGTCGTACCGAATTGCGTGTGAGCTGTAGGCTAAATAGTTATTTCGTTGCCTGTTAAAGGATTCCAGCGTCTCAAAGGTAGCGGCATTCGTCGTGCTTGGCTGCATTACGTGTTATGGTGCAGAGAATGTTTTGAGAATGCGTCAAGCTAATGGTTTCGAGTTACCCGTCACGTTCATTGGTAAAATGCACTGTGGCACATGTGTGCTGTTTGGCGGATGACTATAAGAGAAAATTCTATTGGGTATTAAATAATTCCATGCCTGTGTAAAATGTTGTATACATATGGCAGCCCAGAACTTCGCCAATATGGATACCGAGAAAACGACGAAAAAGGGCAGCCAATCTGGCAGGTAATGCTGTTGCACCAGCGCTATACGTATCTGTACAGCACACATCTCACACTAGCATGGCGCCTCTCTTATTGTCTCTTATACAGTAACGTAAAATATGTGTGTATTCAGCAGGACTGGGAAGGGTGCACAGGCCGGAAAAACAGGTGGTCGGTCAAAGCACCAGACCGAGGCTAAACCACCACCAACAACAACAACGACTGCCTCGAAAAGGACTCCAAAGAGGCCGACCGAGCATGCAACTGGAGAGAACTAGTGACTCAGCGAGTTGTGAATGTTTGCAGTCGGGTGAATGAATGTATGCAATCATCATAGTGTTTTGTACCACGGTGTGTGACATCGGTGCGAGCGTGTATCCTTCGTAGTCCACCGTACAGTCGGGAATATTACTGGCCGAGGTACTCTTTTTCCCCAGATGTTACCGGCGTTGTGGTGTCTTTAACAGAGGGCAGAATCGGGGTGATCTAGACAGCCGGGGAGTTACGATGGTGTGTGGTGCGTGTAAGTTGATGGCTTATTACGTGAGGGGCACCTGGCACCCTCCGAACGCAGCCGTTTGAGTAAAACTCTTGGGGTAAAGAACTTTACCGCCACTCTCTGGCGGCATAGTTTCTTAGATACAGGTATTTAGCGCGTCTACCAGCTTCGCACACCTTAAAGAGAAACAAGCGGTGCGAGATTAGAACAAGGCTGAGTCCTAATTCAGAAAACATTTTGGACTGCACTAATACTTCAATGGGTGCGAAATGTATATAGATACCAGGTGTAGATTGACTACAAACTTTGGGTACTCGAAGTAAAGTTACCTTTGAGGAAATTGCAAAAGGCCGTTGGTTCTGCTTCCGTCTGTTTACGTTGCTCTGCCAACCCGTACTCTGTGACTACTGTACTCGATGGTGTCGATGGTTGTGCTATAGCACCTCTAACCGTTCCATCAATACTCTAGAAAAAGCAGATAAATAATCCTGTGTCTAGCGCCCAACCTTTCTACAAAATTTCTTTACTCTACTACTACAGTTGTGCCCCCATTTTCTCTAGATAGCTGCAAAGATACTATGTAAAGGAAAGATTCTACACCGCATAATGTCTCAGAGTAGGCGCTGCGATCGGGTACAAGGATTCGGCTGAGAGAAGCAGTTTATGTAAAGCTCCAATTTTTTTAATTGCCGCAGACTACGGTTACAATCTAACACAGCCAACTGCCACACGTATGCGAGACACACCGTACACGCATTTCCCTCTCAGGGGAAGGAACATTTTGCAGCCTTAGACTATGGAAAGTACACATAGTATCTTAGCAGCTATCTAGAGAAAATGGGGGCACAACTGTAGTAGTAAAGTAAAGAAATTTTGTAGAAAGGTTGGGCGCTAGACACAGGATTATTTATCTGCTTTTTCTAGAGTATTGATGGAACGGTTAGAGGTGCTATAGCACAACCATCGACACCATCGAGTACAGTAGTCACAGAGTACGGGTTGGCAGAGCAACGTAAACAGACGGAAGCAGAACCAACGGCCTTTTGCAATTTCCTCAAAGATAACTTTCACTTGCCGTTACACCCTCGACGGCAGATTAGTTACCGTCAGCGCCTGCCGCTGCCTTCTAGACTAAATAAAAGACTGCATCTGTTTAGAGCTACGGCTTTTGCTGCACTACATACGCTCTGCTCTGAAGCCTGCATGAAAGCTGATGAGAGACTAGTACCACAGCACTACAATCAGGATCAGCCCTACGGTGCCTGCAACTTGTTTAAAAGATGATAGTGTCAGACAATTTGAATGCCATGGATGCAAAGGCAAATTGCTCCTCTGTCCTTTCTGTTTGAGATAGCCTGTATGGCACTGGGCATCGTTTCGCGCGCTCACACGGAATAGCATAGGGCTCAAGAACCCGAAAGCTCAAGAAAGAATACAAAGATGGAGTTAAGACGGACATTCCGGACGCACATATTCCTTCAGCTTGAGGAAGTTCGAAAACTGAGCACAACCGTGCCACTGGCACACATATCTCGCAGTTACTCTTCGTCGTTTCTGTTGGCCTCGTCATCGTCGGCTCTAGCTTCCGGCGCCTTTTCATCCTCTTCTCCATCTTCATCCTCATCTTCAGGTCTCGAATAGAGTCGCATCACCGGCTTCGTCGGGTCCTTGAGCAGGACGTAGCTGCAGAGAGAAAAGACATCTCAGTAACACGGCTATGGGTCACACTGTAGAACATGAAGTGCTGCTATTGATATAACCAGGTCCCCGTCATACGCGAACTCCCCGGCACGCAGGTACGCTCTCTCTAGTCGGCAGAAAACATGGATACCGGCGCCTCAAACGGGACTAATTTCCAGGGGCAGAGACGAGCCTCGTGACATTGAGACTACCTTACCGGCCATCGGGTTTGTCCATGACGAGGTCAACAATGGCTCGAACGATACCCCATGCATTATCTGGCTTCAGGCCAATCTGCAGACCGAGATCCCGTGTCTGGTAGGACTGGACGCTCAGAACGACATGGTGCTCTGCATGCCAAAAATAGCATTTGCGGAAAGAAAGATTGAGGAAATGGTCCCTGCAGAATAGTAAATGTAAAATTGGTGTGGCTCGATATGTTCCGCTACATGGGTTCGAACTCGAATCCACCCGCCACGATGATCGCACACCTCGGCGTTAGGCCGTCAAGCGGACGGTACAACAGAGATGCTGACAGTCTCTCGGGCGCAGAACCGTCTTCATGTTCAAGCATCCCACGAGGTTCTCAGAACAGCATGCCATCGATATACCAACGGAAACCTCGGCGTTTATGCTGGATTTCGTCTTACCATGACTCAGAAACACGTCGCAGATATTACAATAATGCTTGCGCAGCTTCAGTGCTCCCCCAGACCACTGCGACGCGCAGAAACATGGTCTTTGCGTGACTCACCGTTGTCATTGTTCGATTTACGCGAAACGAAACCGAGCTTGAGGTCATCGCAGCCGGCCATCATGGCAGACGCAACAAACTTTTTCAGTTTGCAAGCGTTGTTCCGGACCTCTGTCGCCAGCAGAGCTCCCCTCTGAGTCTCCATCTGCACGCGCCAGTTCTTCTGCCCTGGTGAGATAGCAGGCAAGTGGGACACGAGGAGAGTAACAGCGAAGTCTAACGTCGGCGGTAGACGCCCGCGGGTCTCACGTAAGGCTTGCGAGATTGATGTACCTGGTCGCGCAGCTTTAAAAAAAACAAACTCACGAAAGAAGCCACCACGAATAACGCCTAAAACCGAAGGTAAAGGAGGTTTCCTCCCACCCTCTCCCTCTTCCCTCCAACGCCTGCCCCTGTCGGTAGGCACCTGGAGAAGGACGTGTCTGGTTTTTTATCAGCCACGCCTTAACAGTGCAGACTAGGGAACATCACCCATCACCATGGCAGTTGTTGCACCCCACCCCGTACAACAATAACCTACCCTTGATGTCATATTCATTAAGTGCACAAATGTACACATAGCCGCCACCATCCTTTCCGAAGGGATCGCTGTCCTCTTTTTCGCGTCTGCCGTGTCCTGTTGTCGGTTCTGCGTCGGCTGCCGGCTTCGGTGTTCCAGCGGCCTGTGGCAGTTTCGCGTTGACTTCCGTTCTGTAGGGCGCACCAGCGTGACCCAGCAATCCCTTTCGCATGCTGTAATGTCGGTACAGAGTGCTGGCGCTTTCCCATGTACGGGCAACAACCTGCGGGGCCGCGGCGGCCTTCAGTGTCTTCGCGACAGTGGTCGGAGCACCAGTTTCTGCATACTCTTCCAAGCCCGCGCCGTCACCATCATGATGCACGAATACGTTTCTCCATATAGAAAGACCCAGTCACCACAGGTACTACACTGCACAAAACGCCCTGCGGGGTGATCAGTACGGTACCTACACTGTCCGCTGCAATGGATAAGGCCGAATCTGAAGAGTACAAGACACACGTACCTCGCAATGATGTTGATTGGCTGTCTTGATTTACCGCCAGCCGCGCCGGCTGTGCGTCCCGGAATGGTGAACAGGCGGTACCTGCAGGCAAAGACGTATGATACCGCAGGGGTGCCTACATGACAGAAGAGAAAATACGGGGCGCGCCAGAGTCGCGTCGGACCACGCCCGAGCCTCTCGTCACTCTGAAAGAAGGGTTTCTACCGCCAACTGTAAACAACCGAGTGCGGCCTGTGCTTCATTTAGCTAGTCATTCGTCCCCTGGCATACGCACCGCGGGAATCTGGTCTGTGGAGCCTGCTCCACTCCAACTGACGCAGCACCCACATCGAAGGACATAGAGTCATTCCGGTCCGCAACATGATCAATGGTGAGTCGAAAGACAGTTGAGAGTTCCAGTTCTGCTCGTTCTGCTGGCCGAGCTTACGCGACACTCCGAAGCTTGGCAGTCACCGAGTGGGGCGCGGAGCGTCAAGCTGCGAACCACGGTAGTTTCCAAGTAATATACCCAGAAAATCTGACCCTCCAGTACAAAAATCTGATCAACTCGAGTGGTTCGCTCTCGCCTGAAATTAGGATGCATCTTCTCTACTATGACGCGAGGTAAGGGGAGTACCTGTACGCCACCGATGCAGGGTTGTCGCCAGCCTCAACGAAAGGAGGCGGCGGGAACTTGACCGGGTCTTCACCCTTGACCAGAAGCTGTTGGCGCAGGTTCTGATTGATCTTCACCGCCTCAAAGCCAAGGGCAGCAGGCCTATTCAGGCGGTTCTGCGCATTCGATCCAACACTCCCAGGAAAAAAATATTAGTAATATGTGTGGCTTTGCAGAAGTCAGTGGCAAACAGCTGGCAAACAGCCCTAAATCCGCACTCTGATGCAAGCGGCTGGCATGTAGGAAGAAAACCTTTGCAGCGTCACGAGCGCGAGCATGCGCATGCAGTGACAGCGATACATACGCGTAGTCTTAACATGGCAATGTGGTTCAGCGCAGATTCGCTGACCACGGCAAGACCCACGGGGGTCGCCACCGATTCCGCTGCAAGTTTTTGCTTTGCGTTACTCTAGGAAGAAACCCGCTAGTTCAGCATCAAAGAACAACAAGCAAAGTTGTTCAACACTACGCACCGAGGTGGCCTGCTCCTTTACTGGTAATCATCTATACCTTGACGGTGGGGCTGTCCTCCTGTTGCTAAGGGTGGGCACTGCTATGCGCTATGTCCTTCCCTTCCGCTTCCACCCCCCCCCCCCTCGCTATTATGGCCTGTGTCCGTGCCTCAGTGTTCAGTGTCTGCTTAAAAAGAACGGTATAACTGAGAGAAGCCCTCCAATCCAGACTCACTTCCGCATCCTGCATGGGAGGTTCGCTAGCCGTCTCATTAACCGTCAGCAAGTCAACAATAGAGCCGTTCGCTTTGCCAATGAGCAGCTTGCCTTCGACCTTCGTCAAATGCAAGTGCCACGAGTACTTCGACTGCGGTGCCGCCATCAGGACAGCGAGCACCTGGTCCGTTGCCGCAACATCAATTGGCTCCGAACTGTTCAGCATGTGCTCCTGCAGAAAAAGAAGAGTCGGGTATCAAAGTGAAGTCAAGACCTCACTAGACCCCCGAAAATATGCCATCACGACGCGCGCAGAAACGTCACACATCGTGCGCAACGCGCACACGCAGTCCAACAGCTCAGTATACCTCCTCTCGTATCATCCTCCGTCCCTTCCTACCTCGCTACCCCCTCTCCGAGAAACTTCGCTCCTTGAACTCCTCCCAAGAAACGATGGCTTCACCATAGAGTCAGTCACGTGCAGCGTAAGAATATGAACGAGAACCACGTACCTTAATCAAATCGTCATCTTGAGTAGTAACCCAGTAGTAGTCAAAGTTGGACGACAAGTTCTGGAGTGCGACAGGCAATTTCGTGCGGATTTGGTCGGCTTGTTTGTTATAGGTGCGCAGCTCACCGCGCCATGCCAAATCCTTGACCTTGATCTTGGCTGAAAACACCGACAAACACGGAAGCGTCACTTGAACCACCAGTTGAATAAAAGGAGATCGTATTATCTTTCGTATCACCACGTACTCGGCGCCCTCACCCCCCTTCCATCGATCCAAAACACACTCGCACGTAAAAGCCCCCTTGGTAATATCCGGCAGCCAGCAAGTATCCACACCTGGCTGCGCTACGAAAAAGGCAATTCTTAACTGAGCTGCGCAACCGCCCGAGAGCCATAACGGCATCATTTGAGTGACACTAAACTTACAGCTCTCAACGGCATGCTTGTATAACTGCGAAAGAGGAATCTCCGCCTCAACGGCCCATTCGTTGGTGGGCTGCACGGACCACTCACTGAACGCCCTATGGCGCGCGTGAATACGCGCGAAGCGAGCCTGAACAATTCAGAACAGAGCTACGAAGTACTCAATGGAAACACCCGGTTCTTGTGGAGTACACACCGGTGCAGTTCCGCGAAAAAAAATCGAAACGTGAACATCTGCAGAGGAGTCCGCGCGGCACGTGACGATACGGTTCATTTCGGCCACACGCCGGCATGTTTTTTGCGTCACCGACTTATTTTTAGGAGGCTAATGCCACTTGCCTGTTGCTGTTGTTGCTGCTTCTTCTGCTCGCTCTTGCCCTTCTTGCCCAAGCGAAGCTCTTCCTCCTCTTTGTTTTTTTCGTTGAAGGCAGCGGTGGACTGCTTCACAGGAGCTCGACGTTTATGCAGCCATCCGCCTGAGAGCATGATCATGCGTCCGCCACGGAAAAGTCACAGGGGAGTGACATCACATGAACTGAAACACACAACGCGTTTATCGGCCAGCAGCGCTGTCCATCGAGTAACCACTATCTGATGGGCTGGGACTGTCTACGCCACACAAGCGGCTGACCGCGGCACCCCCATGTCGTGACATAAGGAAAAACAGTCGTTGAGACAAACGTGAAAGTCTGTGGACTTAGCAGTCAGAACACAGTGACATCGACTTACCTCCTCCGCCACGTTTCAGAAGCGGCCTATTATCCACAGTCTGGAACTGCTGCTCCTCATCCGCAAAAGCGACGCCGATGCCCCGAGGATCACGGCCATCACGTTGTCTCTGCAGAATCGAGTGCAGCACGGTGCGCGGACACACAGTATTTGTCCTGACTGCGGAAAATTTGTGGTGCAAAGACCACATCACACAAGTAAAGTGCGACCCAGAGTCTGTAGTGGAAGGAGACTTCCCTGGAGTTCAGACAGATACCGCTCCGAGTCGTGCCGAAGAGCGACGGAGCCCCCAGTTCCCACCCCAAAAGGAACAATCTATCCTTTTTATGAAAGACAAGCAGCAAGGAGACACTCCTGAATCCTACATCTCCCAATTATATTGGCCATTCCCCTCCTCAACGCGAATACTGACATAGAGATGGTATTGCTCGGCGCACCTGCTGCACATGGAAGGTGAAATCACACGCGCGGAAGAGCTGGTGAGAGAAGAGAGACGGGCGCACGTTCGGCTCAAATGGAAGGTGCGCCAGAGCTGCCAGGCACTCTGATCGCACTTCCTTGTCGCAGTTGGCAGGGCCCCATCCGTTCCTTTGCGGATGACACCTGAAGAGGCTCTCCGGATTCGAGACATGCTCGAAATGAGGCCGCTCCTCGCAGGGTTGCTCCATAGTTGCAGACTGATGAAGAAAGGAAACCGGAAAGTGGCGCTGGAAGTGAATATAAGATATAAAAACAGCTGTTGATGAGAAGTTCAGTTTTGTATTTTACAGATACCAGAGGAGCGATACACGCACAAGAGGTACTCCACTTTTACGACGAAGGTGCAGCAATGGCGCGGATTCAGAAAAAAAGAGCCACCGGAGATGAAGACTGAACTGCCGTGGAATCTGGATATGTAATCAGGAAATAGAGACGGGACTGGAAATCTGCTAGAAGCTGAACAGAAAAATCGGAGGCTTAACTGTGGCACTAGCGCGTGGGGTCAGGTTGCGGGGAGGAGACAGCAAGGAAGGCTCGTTTCAGATGGAACCTCGCTTTCTCACGGACACCTAATATATCAAGCCTGACAAGCACGCACGAAAAAACAAAATGGAGACAGCACACCAGGCTAAACACCGAGCCATCACAGCACAGGGGAGTTGTCCACAACGGAACCAGGATCGGCCTCCAGTTATTTTGTGTCCCTCTCCCGCATGCATGCAAGCCTCTTACCACTAGACGAACAAACACGTCCACCAGGGGGAGCACGTGACAGCGTTCGGTGTCTTAAATTTTCCGTTGACCCCGACTACGAATTATTCATTCCCCATGTCAAGGAGCGGTAGCAGCAAAACATCCTGTTGATGTGCTTTTTGTTGGCCAGCGGACCTGCATCCTTCGTAGCCTCGCTGGTTGCTTAGTCCCGTAAGTTCCTAAGGACCCCAAAACGCCCGTATCGAGTTGAAGTCGCAACCAGTACGTCCTCACGTTTTGGGGTGTCGATTAGCTGATACCGTGCTCATACCAAAGGTCAGCAGCCGAAGATATTCGTGCACACTGTTGGCATGCGAGACTCGTTGATACCTTCTCTGTCTCACTGCACCTGCCTGCCGTACCTGAGACGTCATTCTTTTTTTTGGACACAATTAAGAATCTGCTAAGGAATTATTTTATCTATGGCTTCTCCCTTTCAGCTCACCGATACCACGTCGTCCCCCCGGAACGCTCAACTGTTCGTCAGTGTCGTAACGAATCATTGTGAAAGGGAACGTTGGCTCTGCATAGATCCGTTAACGACACGACCTAGCGGTATTCTACTGTGTCCCCGATATCTCCTCAATGCATCAGAGTATCGAGGTCGCGTCATGAGGTCTCCCAGAAACTGTACGATACTGAAAAAACGAATTTGCTTATATCACTTGTCGCGTCAGCCTTTAATGACAACAGTTGGCGGTACCTCCGCCATCGGAGAACGGAACCATTTTGTTCTGAGCCCCGCGCGTTACCACCTGGCGAGAACGCAACCGCTAACCGTAGTCACTGGCATATCTGTCGTTCAGAGCCTGGTTGGTGTTTTCGCGGTGGTGAGCGTAGGTACGAAGAAAACATTCACACATCAACTGAAGCATAGCAGTGGCACTGTCTTCTACCTACACGCCCTGTGAGCCAGCACACAATGTCCGGTCTTTCTTCTACAATATGCTTCGTGGTTCACTCAGGCGTGCAGGGGCCTGCAAGTTTCGCGGAGAGTTTAAGGTCGTCGCAGGGCGCAATGACAACACATGTTTGTCTTTACTTTGCGAACCTCTGGAGCCTCCATTCCAGATTCCGCCTCGAGTTTTTAAAGGACAGAAGGGCTCGACGACGAACCAATGACGCCCCTTATACGCTGTTGTGCAAAGGGACAACTGCATGCATACGAGGGAGCGCATTCCTGAAGTCTTCTAGTTTTTCTGGTTCTCGTGCAGGCACTATGAAAAAGGCAAGGATGGAGAGCACGGTGTGGAACCGGCGTCGCATCCTTTCCGAGAACGGCCCTCACCCCCTACTAACTGTATCATGCTCTTGATAGTCTATAGCCAACACTGTGTCGCACTATCAATGCTGGATGACGGACCTTTAAAAGGGATGGAGTTTTGGTTTACGATCATGATCAGGGGCAGGTCGCAGGTTAAGATTCATCCCATACTTGTCTTACGAAAGGTCGGTGAGAACACCCCTCCCCAATGTAGGCGGCTTATGCAAGCACATATATATCTGAATACATATGCGAGCGCTGAAGCAGCGGTCCGCATGGCAATATATGATATAAAAGAAGAGATTGAGGCGCGCTCTCGCAGGATGGAATGCCCTAACACATGAACGTTACGAGATGAGAACAGCGCGCTACGTGTGGTATAGCATTCGAAAAAGTACTTCACTCTCACAATCGATTGACAGGCTATTGACCGACTTGTGGAACTAACGTGCACAAGAACCTTTCATTTGTCCTGCCACTGAGGAGCACGTTTTTGCACGAATGCGTCCATCCCCTCCTTTCGATCTTCGTATGCAAAAGCCTGCTGAAAGGTGCGCCTTTCGAAGAAAAGTCCGTCCTCCAATGGCAACTCGTAAGCTCGGCGGACGCATCTCTTGGCTTGAATAACTGCACAACGCAGCGTAGCAAACCAGTCATCTGTCTTCGCACAACATCCGTCAGCTTGATGGAAACCGGACTGCTCCTTCGGCTGACGCAGCTGTCACCTTGACAGTTTTCTGACCTACCGATGGGTAGAGAGAGCTTCGAAATGGAGGATGCAATCTTGATAGCCTCGTGTTCCAACGCTGCTGGAGCGACCACCCGGCTCGCTAGGCCTGGTGGAGCACATAGGGAAGGTGGCCTCGTGCCAGAGATGCAATACGTGCCGAGCAAATGATTGAGAACCACAGCAACTGGCCAGCGTGCGGGGGGCTTAGCCGAGGCGCCGCGGATATGAAAGACAATGCCCTTGCATATCCATTGGATGCATGCACAAGGCAGAATGCAGCTCGCACTGAGTTCGCTCCCTGCATATATGCCCGCCTACCGTGCATACTGATGTACGCAAGCATAAATACAGTATGAAATACAAGCGCCATAAGCCGGATTTCTGTGGTTTCTCGCCAGCAAGGACTGTGAGCGGGAGGCTGATGTCCAGTTCGTAATGCCTATGGAGGACACGCCCACGCCGCCCTCCACTGGAGCTAATAGTGAATCGCCCGTTACGTCGTACCGGCCTGGACCGCTCTTTCGGCGTCAATGGCTCCACCTGTGAGTATCATCTCCATGGCCAGGCTCTTTCCAACTGCGCGAGGGAGGCGCTGAGAACCGCCCATTCCTGCAACAACACATAATGATACACGATGCAAAAACCGCATCCCGAACCGTCGCAGTGACCTTCAATGGCAAGCAGTTTTGGGCGGTTTTCCGCTGAATCCCCATGGAATTCGAAGATGCTGAACCCCGCCTGCTCCGACCCCACTGTTGATAGACATGCGTACGCACGGGAGATATCTGAAAGGTGGTGCCGTCTCACCCGGTATTGTCCCGATCTGCACTTCCGGCTGGCCAAAAATCGCCTGCGTATACACGAAATGAAACCGACGGCTTCCGCGGACGCACATTATCACTGCTTGCCCTCGTTCCATGGTTTCTGTCACCGTTTGCTGGTGCATACAGGAGCATCAATACACAACTTACAACATTATATACTCGTGCCCACCGTGGAGTAGTCCGGCGTTCTCGACCAGACTACACTGGCAATTATGGGGGAATATACTCCGCAAACTTGCTGCACGGTCACCGGTCAGCAGCACGATATGTGAAAGCCTGCTTCCGTGCATTTACCGCGAAAATTCCAGTCCAACCCTGTTTTCCCACATACATGGGGTCTCAGTATAGGTGAGCATCATCAGAACCCGAAGGGAATTCGTGACTGACCCGGTGTTCGTGCCTCTCCGTCCGTCAGGGTCTAAATAGTGTCATGACGGATTGCGGCGCCTACTTGGGTGCTAGCAATAACAATGTCGCACATCATGGCAAGTTCACATCCTCCTCCTAGCGCGTATCCATTCACCGCGCAGACAATCGGTTTCCTGTATCATACATCCGGCAAACAAATCCGTGTCATTAATAGACACTACACAGGTTCACTTGCTCCGCTGAGAGAAATGGCGTTTCCTCTGGGGGACGGAGATGTGCATTCCGAGTCCGGTTCCGAACCGCAGAATGGACGCAAGTAAGGTTATGCCGACTTGCAAGTCAGAGGCCTAAAAGCACGCGTGAGAAACATACTACTATGAATGTGGACCGCGCATGTTGACATCTATCTTGCGGGGAGAATGGAACAGTTGTACGTTGGTAGCGGAGCCACATGAGCGTCGGCCCCCGGGCATCCGCCAGTAACAACTGCTGATGTTTGAACAATTCGATCTAGTTTCATGGGTAGCCTACTTTACAGCACTATATTGATGTCAAAATGTACCGAACATGGAAATGTCCGCTTATACACGTTTGTCCTTGACCTCTGCAATTTACGGTACTCAGTCGTGAATTGTCTGTTGTGAAAGTCAACGACTGTAGGTTCAGTGAGGAGCGCTTCGGCTTACTGTAGGTGACGACGGTTTAATCATGCATCTTCACCTTGCCCGAAACAGCGCTTCGGCACGGCAACAGGCCCTGCCGGACGCGGAGTCCTGTGACAGCGGCAACTTAGGTCCTTACCGAAATAGTGAGATTTGGGACCATTTGTCCAGTAGGTGTGGCGCATCAGCTTCGGTACCGTCAAGCTCTGCCAGTTCCTTGATATCAGCACCAGCTGCGAAGGCCTTACCGCCTGCTCCAGTGAGGACGACGCACCTGACGTTGTCATCTGAATCGCCAGAGAATATTACATATGCCTTCACACATTATGCCAGCATTTTTTACCAGTTTGTATCCACCATAATGAGCTAGTGGGTGTGAACAAGGCTTCACCAGGGAGGCCCGCGGGAGTCCCCTGTACACTTCCCTGATATCAGTACGTGACCGGGGGGTTACAAGCAAACAGAAGACCAGACCGTTCAAGGTGTTATTTCGCTTGAGGGGTAGCAGACCCCCGTGCCCGCCGCAGCTGTCTCTCATTTCCAGACTCGCGCAGACCTGTGTCGAGCCGTTTCAGAAGATCGACAAGCTCGTCGCAGAGACCTCGGCACAGGGCGTTCAGGGAGTCGGGTCTATTGAGTCTGCGAAACGAATAGCGTAATGGCGCCTCAATATCGTGAGAAAGCAATCTGCTTCTTAAACGTAGTCGTTGTCAAAGAACTCCGGCGTTCCCCGCGCAATTCTGAAGAGTCTCAAGCACCATTGCCACGTTCTCGTAAGGTCAGTACAGAAAAGCTCACCATTTCATCAGTTCGCATGGTGGGTTTCATGAAAAGCTCACTAATGGCTGACACGACGCTAAATATAGGACAGGTAGAGGCTATGCCATACTTTAGCACGCCCACTACTGCCGACGGGACGAGGGTCCGCAGACTTCATGAGACCGCTTCGGGCCCTGCGTGATACCCGCGGGGGGTTTACTGGCCGGCGTGCCAAATCCGTAGGTGGCATACATGCGGCATATACTGCTGTGTGCAGGTTGCATCATAAGTGTCCCTACTTTATCACAGTGACACCAGGGGCATTGACGGGATTCTCGATGATCAAATATTTGAACGTCGTTGCCGGTCTCCCCGTGTGTTCGTCCTGTCCCATTCTTGCGCGAGAGGCAAAAAAGCGGCCGAATCCTGTAAAGGATCCCACAGCCGGCTTCTGGCAGAGTTCACGTGGGCCGGTCCCTGTGATTGAACACCGTTGATTGAACGAAAACCAGCGGTACACCTCCACGGCATGCCCGGTAGAATACCATGGCACATCACTGACATGCGGCCTGCCCGACGTGTGGCCTGCTTCCAAGTAAAAGACGCCGCGGACAAACGTTCTTTCCGCGTGTTCAAGAAAACGAATTTGCGGCCGACACCGCCCACGGCCACAATAGTTGAAGACGCCTGCCATTGGTAACCTTCCCGCATAACACTGTTGCATGTAACTAGTGGTAATGACAGCTGAGCTCTCCACTGCACAACCACACAAGGCTTGAACGCAGAAAAACGCACGTTGAGCATGTGAATGGTGATCGAGTTGACAAAGTCACGCCTCAGACTAGCAATCGAAGGGAAAGCCTATGAAGGAATGATTTCATCTCGACTCAGGCATCCGAATGCCCCTGACTATAAAAGACCGGGTTTAGCCGGCGCGCTAGGCCGTCAGCGATCGCCGTGTGCTGCAGCTTTACCTAGTACGGATTTCCCTCGGACTTTTCGTGAAAAGGGTGGCTCGGCTCTTTCCCACGTTATTGGAAAACGGGTCATAAGTCGTCACTGCCATCACCTACGCTGCGGGAGGTGTCGTTAGAGGCATTTCTGTACAGAGCAAGGTTCTTGTAGTTGCTTGGCTAGCGACACGACATTGGTACCCGTCCATGTGAAAGTCTTCGTACTCGTCAAACACGCGCCGAAATCCAGTAAGGCAAGAAGAAGAGAAAAGTCAAATACCGTTTTGAAGCGTATCAACAATAGAGAAGACCTGGAGGAGGCAACTCGTGCAGAACACATACGAAATGGCAGATAATCTGGTCCGTTGCTTCCTTCACTCGCAAGCCTGATTCTCGATGCGTTGTCCTCCTAATTCATGAGCCTGTTTTGGAGTTTCCTATCGGTGTCAAGTGTGTTTGTAGTTTCGCCGAAGTGGAGGGTGTATCAAAAGATTGAGTTCCTGTCCGGATGTCTCTCTTCCAAGAATACGCGAAGGTTCGGAAGGCGCGTCACGCTGCTCACCGTTTCAAACCCCGCCCTGCGGCCACCTGAACCTTACTTTCACGGGTAATGCCAAAATGCAAACTCAAGAGAACCTCAGAGGGACAAATCTCGATATCTAAAGCAGCTACACGGGTCCGTCGGGATATGTATGTGCAGTGCGAATTGAGGACAGCGCACCCCATCATGGCGGCCGCCTGGCTCCCAGGACGCGGTCTGACCCGCTTGCATGAGTCATTAAGCGTTTATTCGCCTTCCATAACATCATCGCCGTTTGAACTGCCGCTGTCGTGTGCTACCCCGGCTGGTGCTCGAGTGGAGTCCGCAGCCCCCACGCCCCGATTTGCGAACGGCCGTAATGTGTAGATAAAAGACGGTACTTTTGTGGAGGGCCAGGCTCACCTGCGTTGGATGACTTCCATGACGCTTTCCGCTTTTTCCATGAGCACATCGTTGCTGCACGATGGAAATGACATCCAGTGACCGCTTGCCAGTATTTCCTCATGGACTGGCTGTCTGAGCGGGTGGCCGGTGTGGGGACCGAACAAACCTATCCTGCACACAGTTCCTACGAGGAAGTTTTCATATGACGGGCCGAGTAGAATATGCCAGCGAATAGGACATGCGATCCCGGTAACTTCCTCTTCAAGGGTGCCAGACAACATGTGCCAGAGCGAAATGGTGGCATCAAACCACGCCTGGAGACAGAACAGCGAGTCGCGCATGACAACACGTCTTGATTTGAAGATCTGAACCCAAAACGCCCACAGCGTTGACCATAGTCCGGGGAGCTCCACCACATGGCCTCACTTTGGCGCCTCAAGACGTCGGTATTTTGGCGCACACTCGTGTCCCCGGGGGAGACATGCGGCGGTGCTGTAAAGGACTTCCCCCCCGTCGACAGGCGCCTGTCTATCAGTCATGACAGCCTCATTCGTCGTTCTTCAGATTTGCGGCAACGTTGCTTTGCAAGGTCGTTTTACCCGAGGTTCCTTTCTGAGGTCACTAAAGCTAACGGTTTAGATTAACATAAACTAATGGTTTAGATTCACACCAAGCGCGACGCGTTCGATTATCAGGCTGTACGTACCATCACACAGCGCGTACTTTGCCGTTTCTTTTTCTGCTACGCTCGTGTTCTCTAAAGCCCGATGGACTTCGGGTTTCGGCGCTACACAATTGAGGGACTTCTTCTCGCGATGCTCATGACATATCAGTAGGTAATCTTGGGAGGTGGACTCAGTCAGTACATCACCAAAGCTGTCCCGTTCTCAACGTGCTGCTATAGCCACTTTAAGAGCACTGATTGATTACCACCTGCGGATGCCATCCCAAATCTCTGCTGCCAACCTCTTCTGCGCTGCGCAAGTGAAACGTTTGTCAAATAGGGCCGATATCACGGATGGGCCTTTACGCCTGACAAGTTACTGTATCACATGCAGTCCGAGAGCGCCGTCTCAAGTCCTGAGTACTACCAAACAGGTTGGGTCCTATGGCTTGACTTGTGCGTCGGGCAAGACCTCTCTAACTCGTCGCCTATTTTCGGCCAGGCCTATATCTGATTACATCCGCAGCCCTCTAAACCTGCAGTCGTCTGCCTTCTACATGACATAATTTCTTGCTTTCAGCAATATAAAGTGAGTAGAGCATTTTGCCTTGCGACCGTCGCACATTCGAACATGGTTGCCTACCGAAATTGGAATCTGGACAAAGTTTCTGCCTTAGCAGCGCCAGGTCAGGCTGCGAAAAACGTGAAGCCTTGTCCGGTATGCTCATCTTGCAAAGCGCCTTTAGAATCCGATATGCTTATGGCACGATATATTGTAGCAACGGAAGCGTCGACAGCCGTTTTGCGGCAGAGAGTACACCGCATTCTCTTGAGCAGGCCATGACCACCTGGACCAGATCTTCACGCACGCTTCAATTGCACACCTGTAACACTGCCAAAAGCTGCAGCAGACCAGCCAACAGCACTTAGAAAGAGAGGATCTATCGTCGACAGGGCCAGGCTTATCATCCTTTGCGGAAACATTCACCATACGTGCAATCGAGGGTCGGAATAGAGGGGCCAAGGTGGCGTTAGCAACAGACCTTCGAAATGATTAACCAGTCGACGGGGTCATCCTTGATAAGTATGTTTCGATGAAGGAATTCTATTACCGGCTGCAGTGTTGGCAAATGAATGCGGACTTATTACGAACTTTTTCTCAATCGCGCTGTTGTATAACGGTGCCTTGCATTTGCCTCAAAGGTCGTGAAACCCGACGCATTTGGCAGCCGGGTTTGATTCCGTCGCACTTGTCGACAGTTATGACAAGCGACATGGCTTCATATCCGACAGGGACGTTTCATATTCTACTGCCAGTGCGTACATAGTCTGCCGCAAATGACCATGGTGTCAGCCTGTTGGACAGTGGCTGTATCGTGACAGTGCACTGTACAACTCTGGCAAAACATTAAGTAAGCTCCTCGTTCAAAATTTTATCCGGTGCACTGCCAGATGCAATAGCTGAAACGCTCATGTGACAAAAGATTCATTTGTAATCTGGCGTCGCTGAGATGCAGGTTGGCGTCTGTCAATAGAAAAGCACAGCCACAAAAGCGACTCATGTGTTACATACAGCATAGCGGCCTCGGCGCCTCACAATAACGAATCCAACCGATGATAGCCTAATCTCCTCCCGCAGGCAAACTGGTCTCAGCTGCTTTTTACGGCGACATAGCACCAGCTGAACCAGGCAACTGCACGCGCCCGCAACAGGTCGCTGTACCACTGTCAGGGTTTCACTTCCGCGTTTTTATGCGACCTCTCCGCGGAGCGTCTGCGCTGGAAATGTTACCAGCAAGATTGCCCTCATAAAACCTGCGGTTTTGTGCGAAAGCATTTGCCATGGCAATTGGTGGCAGGTCGTGGTCAGAGAGAGCGCACCGGGCAGGCGCTAGACCAGCACTTTGTACGACCTCTGAAATCCGCGATGCTAAAAAAATAGAGCTCTGCCGTGTTGTTTTTGTCTGGCCGCAAACACCCTGTTCCCGGGAAGAAACGGAACTTTGAGATTCGCTCCAAAGGCAGCCGTTCGACGGAGAACACGCGCAGGAACCGAACAAGTCTGACAAATCGAACATCTCTGGTGAAACAGCCAACGTGTAGCATGCGCTGAACATACGAGCACGACAATCGCCCGCAACGCAGCACAATGGAAGACGGTGAATGGTGCTCCACTGCTTCTTCTTACTGTTCCGCCGATGGCACGCAACTTTTTCGCGGCTTTCCATAGCATAAAATTGCTCGGCTGCAAGCATCATGTCTGGGACCCGTTGTCTGAGAAACGCTCTGACAGTGCGGGCCGCTCGGTTCCAAAGAAACAAACCTGCGAGACAGAAGTGCCAGCACGGTGTTGATATAGTTTTCAGGCGGAAGCTAAAGTATCATGCTGTTCGGGCGCATTTCCTTATTCACTCTCCATTGGCGCCGCCTGTCTCCGGTTTGTCTCCCGGCAGTAGGAAAGGTTCCCGCGAACAACTGGCTCATGGAAGTAAATTCTGGAAGAGCAGCATTCGAAAGGGCAACGATCGAACCGAGCCGTTTTTCCGCGTTCAGGAAAAAAATTCCGTGCCGCACACGCGGCCCTACTGCGTATTGAGAGCGAAGATTTGGCGCACCGTTCACTTTTCCGATCACTCATATCCAAAAGCAACATACCATGTGTCTGGTAGCCCAAGGATAGTGTTCCGTGCCGGTGAAATGACAGCCGACGCGCAGAAAAAGCCAAGCGGCGATAGACGGATACGGCGAATTATCAACAGCCAGAACGGATGGATACACGAAAAAAACTTGTGACCGTACCGCTTCGTCTCTTTGTTTGGAAAGGCAATGTCAGCTCGAAAAAGCAGAACGGTCACTTGGGAGATAGATTTAAAAACACGTTTAATTCAATAAACGGCACTTCATAGCCGTGCGTACGCGCGTCATTTTTTTGCTTCCGCAAAAAAAACCTGGTCCGCTAGCAAACGAGGAGGGAAAACCGACGGTAAAGCATTCAAAAGTAACTCACCGCGAGTACTCCTGCATCTGCTGAAATTCTTGCGGCGTCCTGCTACGTGGAGAGCGTTTCTGTTTACAAGATGGGATCAGTCACACTCGAGACCACTAATGCGCGAAACGGTAAAACCGCAGATGTGCTCACATAATCAAAGCCGCGATGTATTCCGGCAGCCATTGCAATCATCTCAAGCGAGGTTCTTCCCTCGTGTCGTTTGGTGCTCTGGGCGGCATCGACAATATTACACAGTGGTGCCTGAAGTAATAGACACTGACGCTCCCGATGCTTTCGAGATTGAAAAGCACGTTGGCTTTGCCTGTACAAAACGCTAGTGGACTTATACGTGATGAAAGTCTGTGTAACGACTAGTGAGTGGAAGGTGTTATAGCCAGAGATACTCTCTGGGCCATGAAGCGCCTTGGCCGCTCTGCTGCAGCCGGTGTCGCTGCTGTCTGTTTAACTGAAACCTTGGCCTCTGGCGGCTGCGGCGCGTAAGGTGGCGTTAGACGTATGGCCAGCAGCGTCCTTGATAGCTTCACCTTGTTGGTGTCAGTCAGCCGATCCGACACATGTTTGTCTCGCGTCAGATTATGACGGCAGACACAACAGAGCGCGAGTGTGCTTTCGTCGGTTCGCGCAAGACGACGCGCCGACTTTGCGGGCACATGTAAAGTTTGAGACGGCTACACAGAGCCACGCATGGGTTGGTTCTGAACTCACAAAATTGGGGGAAGCGTTCCGCGACAGATTGCTATTTACAAGCAAAAAGCCGGAACCGCCTTGTCGAAACGAAGTCGCAATGCCAACGTAAAAACGGCATTCTCATAATGCAGTCGGTTGGCGATTCTTGAAGAAACACGAACATTCCTGAATCTTGGCTGAACAGAAGTGAAGCCGCGTTATCCAACGACCGCCATGGTAGCGGGGTAAGGTTGGTCTTCAAACGGTTCACACCACATTAGTTTTTCGTGTGACGTGATTCCCTGTATTCCGGTCTGCGCGAACCACGAACAGAATGCACCCGACGCCGCGAGGCAGGCTGCACGGCAACACGACGCTTTGAAATATGTCGGCATATGTGAGCCCGTCGAGCAAGATGCCTGGTAACGCAAGCGTTCTATCAGCAATCGTTTTTCTCACATTTTGAATGAGGCATTCATGCACGATATTGTCACATCCGTTACTTCAGCTTTGTGTCATTTTTCTGGTAACGATGAGAGAGAAGTCTATCCAGCGGTGTCTGTGGCGACCAAAGTTTTTTGCAAACCAATGTACGAAAAAAAAACATCCGAAATCAAGCCTGGCCGCAACTCAGCTTTCCCTGCACGTTCCGCTCATTCGTTTCTTGTCAAGCAGCTTGATATTAACTGAATTCGGGCGCCAGCGATTTCGTGCCTTGCATTGATGACGATTGCCTCGTGATAGCAATACCGATTTGAGAAAAAGGCCAGACAGAGCCATGGCAGCAAGCGCTATATTTCACCGGCTCAAAAAGTACAGGGGCTTTCTGTTGTAGTTGGAAAAGCAGTCCTCCCGGCAGTCGCGGGCTTTCGAGCGAACGAGAGTAAGGCTCGTCAGAATTCCGCCAGGCGCCCTCCACGGGGAAAAAATCCGGTACCACCATAGGAGCTTCTGCTGTGGCATCAATCGGAAAAAACGTGTCAGTGAGTGGTGAATTCAGGAGTTTTCATCAAAAACTCTCAGTCGTGCTGGTCAGCTGGGAAACCAGGTCGAGTTTTTCGCAAAAAGTTTTCCACTCTGCCTGAGTTTTTGGAGGAAGGGAATGAGATCAGGGAAGCCTCCAACAGTCCACGACCGATGGCTTGCAAAGAATTGAGAAGCTGGGCAGGCGCGAGTCTCCACTCGAAAACGACCCGAAGCAACCCTGTACGCGTCCAGGGTCACTTCCTACGAGTCCACAATACATCGCGTCTGAAACTATGATGCTAGTGTTGTCATCACGTCTTGGTGCGTCTACCAACGTATTACGCATTTTCTGTACCATTTGTTTTCGAGCGCTGCCACTTCGGTCATCACAAACGAACGCGCGCGCTTTCGAGATGAGTCCGCGCAGCTCATATCTCATTGCAGCTGCTTTTTTTTGGTGAAACGCCATCCCGCGCGCTCCACAGCATCGTGCTGCACGCAGGCTCTTGGGCAACGCGAGGGTCAATCACCTACCGCTGCATCCTTGGTGACGGCATGACCCCATCGCCCATGAAGGGTGAGGCGTTGTTGCACCCCGGCGCAAGATTCCGCCGTTACATTTTGGGGCCAACTACAAAAGCGGTGTCGCTTGCTGAACGTGCTGCGCTGGCTGTTGTGGCGCCCAGTCATATACGCGTGTCCGCTTTTGTGCCCAGTCGTCCCAGCCGCACATCCCGTAGTGGCTGGCATTTTTCATGCCTATAACCATCCTGCAAGAAGGTGCGACATGTCTGAATGGTGCGGACCGTGAAACATTGTCAGAATTTCATTCACGGCAGAAAGTGATCAGCTGGACTCGTTCGAGTATTCGGGGTTGCGCGCTGGTCAAGTCTCATCGCTTTTGCGGTGACCTTGCGACGGCATCGTTTGGAAGTAACTCTGTTATTGCCGGAACACCAAGCTTTTTTTGCGGCTTGGGGCAACGCATTTTCCGGATGCCTGACCTTTTTAGTATGTCGAAAAAAGATTGATAATTATGTAGCCGGTTGAGCTTTTTTTTTTGTCAAATCCCGCAACAGACTGGACCGTGTGATTCTGTCGCAATCGCGGCCGCGTAGTTAATCTCTAATGCAGCAGGCGGCCAGTTGGCGCCGGGTGGCGAACGGCCAAAAGCATCGTATGTGGCCATTATCGTTCATTTTGCGGCACCAGCGAAAACCGCTTGTATGCTGGGCAACAGACAGAGTAGGCGGACACCGTATTTTGGCGAAGCCGGTGCGTGTACGCGAGCTCATGTTTCGGAGCGCGCCTGAGACGCACACGGGACGTACGAGGCCCATACAGCTTTTGCTGCGGGGACCAGGAGGTCAGAACCAGAAGACCGCCACGTTTGCTTACGATTGCATGCACTGAACACCAGCTTCTCTTCAGCTGGCGTTAACGGTGGTTCTTTAGCTGCGAGTTTCATGGGCGAAGGCGCCAAGTCCAGCGAGTCATCCGAGAAGTACTGATATAGGACCGAGGGGTGTTTATTAGCTGAGCACAACTGGTCCGTGCCCATCTGTCCTCACACGCATTCGACGCTCGGCTCAGAATGGCTGCGGTGCTGAAAATGAGGTGGAAGGGCTGTGGTAGACTAGCCAACAATTCCGTTTGTTCATTGTGAGGGCGTGCGAGGCCCAGGCTGCTGAAAGCCAATGTGGACCCATGAGCTCAGCAGCCGATCGTTATTGGTTCCGCGTGATGATCCGCCCTGTGTTGAGCCAGCGCCTCAGCATGGGGATTCAGCACCACGGGCGCGTGGACAAGGTTACGAGTGTACGGCAAGCCGAAACGGTAGCGACCGGCTTTGCATAGATGCAGCATAGGCCGGGTGGCACTGGACTTCACCACGGATCTCTGCTCAGCTTCGATTTCATATATAATTCAGCTCGACTTTCTCAGTAATCTATGGAGTCGCTTGATACCTCTTCACTATACGCTGATGAGGCTCTGACGGTTTGTGGGACTGCCGCCGCGGTTCGGTCGACTATTTTTTGCCTAGAATATTCTGATTTTAATGAGTCCTTTTCAGGTAGTCGTCTCCCGCGAAAGTTGGTCGGACTCCTCACATTTCGATTATTTGATACCCCTCTTAATGCAATTACACTGGGATAGTATGTGAAAGAAACGATATTATACTAAAATCACAGAGAGCAATTCGAGCCAGCGGACAGCATTGTTGTTGCCCAATCTCTGTTGGCGTCACGAACCTCCTACTCAGACTGACAGCCATAGAATCCGCGTAATGTCGGCTTGGCTAATGTCAAACTCGAATGCTGATTCATTCTGAGGGCTAGTTTTCTCGGGACTCGGATCCACGTTCTTGCCCGATTATGTCCATGCGCAAACTGAATGTGCTGTGGCCCATTGGCCATTTGAGCCATCAATCAGCACAAGTATCAATCAGCTGCGGACATCCTTAAGATTGCCCCAATAACCCGCCACCAGCTGCTTGCTGAGGACGCCATGTTGCCACAGATAGTATTGAAGTTCCGCTACAGGTAGGCATATCCTGGGAAACCATTTCGCCCCCCGGGCTGGAAACAACATACACCGAACGCTCCCGCGGTCCATAAATATTTTTCTAGCACTTATTCACAAAATCCTGATATCACGGGCATGCGTTGGGGTAGGGACTGTATGTAGCCTAATGCTTTCTGGTGGACTCCGTGAATTTATTTCAATTTGCTCGCAGGGCGTAGAGTTAGGCAAAAAAAATCTTATGCCCATACGCGAATTGGATATACTCTACTATGGGCTTCTTGTGAGGGATCGTCCAGATTCTACAATATCAGGTAAACCAGTTGTTTATAATTCCAGTACACCACCACCCCACTGGACTGCTTAAGGCAGGTAAAAAGTGTTGCCTTTCAATACCACGGTATTCATGATTGCTACCAATCAGATAACAACTGAAGCTACACTCCATGTTACACTTACTGAAGTGGGATTCCTAGCTTTATATAAACTACCTTTTTCTGGGGAGATTATACTACGAGTTGGACTACCGACGTGGAATAATCTTAATGTAGTAGGATATTGAATTCCAACACTTTTAGCTGTCTTAAGCAATGCAAAGCTATCGCCTCTGTACAAATGATCCGCGATCCACAACTGTCTAATCCAAGTCGAATAAACAAAGACATTACAGTTCCTACAATACTGAAGAAGACTATACCGCCTCTCCGCACGCGGGTGTACCCAGTATGTGTTTACTTTATAGAAGGTCTTGAACTAATCGGTGCGAAGCATGCGGCAGGTGCCCACCTGGCATCACAGGGGATTTCTCCCTCAGCAAAACGTCGTCGTACGATTCGTAACTCGGCGTTGGTCTACAACTGTCTCGTTTTACCCAGTCTTGGGAACGGTGCTCCGGACTGGCGTGTCTCGGCATGAATGGCAGAGATGGAACGATGAAAGCGAAAGTAGGGACTTTCGCTCTGATCGTCACGGATACCGAAGCAGAGCTGAAAGGTATATCTTCCGCTGTGAGAGAACGGAGCAGCATTAGCATTGATGAATAGCTAGACTAGGACGATATACTGTGATACCTGCAGGATGCGCTGAAACGGCGTGCCAGGAAGGCACCATTAGCATTGGTATGATGAGCTATGCATTTGGTAAAGAGTGAGGCAGACTACTGGAGCTCCTCAGGCTGGGCCAGACATGGATGCTTTCAGATTGGCTTTGTCCTTCATGCTACATATGGGAGCACAAACTAAAATGATTGGTAATTGCGACGGTACAATCTAGACCGTGAATTCTATGAGTCCTGCTGGCGATGAAAGCGAGACGCTGTCGATTGCCTTCGCGGGTCTCATAAGGCTTCAAAGAAGGCCTTGCGTTTGCTTGCACAATCGACGGACGTCGTAGGCCGGCGGGGTATGCTTACCGCTGTGCGGGCGAAGCTGCTTCAGGCGAACACGAAATCCTTGTGGAGGATGAAATGGAGACATCTCACTCCCCTCACCAACGTATACTAGAATTTGAACTGCCAAGAGAAAAACTTCCTGTCCTCCTGCCTAATGCAACTTTCGTTGATATACTGCTTTTCACCGGGCAGCCGACAATCCTGTCAAAGCACTTCAGGCGGCAGTTGACACGCACAATGAATTTTCATCCGAGTATGCTTGTGCAACGGCATGGTCCATCGTAACTTCTGCCTTTGACGTGGAAAGAACGGCGAAGCAAAATGCCTGCCGATATGCAGAAGGAGAGACAGTCTGTATGCGCAGACTCCTCGCACTGGTATAAAACGATCTCATACTTATTCGCAGCTGCCCCACTGCGCACCCCTCCGCACACATGTATACGCATATACACACTCGTGACAAACAACACAGAGTCAGCTTAATGAGGTTATAATACCGCAGCGGAAAACAGAACGCGGTGTATCCCAGAGCACCGACACTGCTCGTGTTTAAAGATGACGAGGAACTAACGGAGTGTTAACAGAAAAGGAATCTCCCCCTGCGGCCCCCCTCTGATCTGCCAAAACTTCCCCTTTATCAAGAAAACTTTGCTCAACTTTCCTCGTTAAAAGTCCGAACACAAGCGGGTGGACAAAATCTTCAGCTCCCCCGTTGGTAAACTGCTGCTAGATGCAGCTGTCGAGGCGTGATCATTTCAAAAGGAAGCAGCACGAGCAAAATGCTCTGGGCCGCCTGCTTTCTATTTATTTCCAACTGGGACGCTGATGCCAAAGCGAGGAAGTCACAGTGTATAAAACCAACCGAACTTATCCTATCAGGCCGCGACCTCCTTCGCTGTCGTGCCGTCTTATGAGCCTTGGCGTAAACTGGTCGGCTGATAAATCGTTTGTTGCAGGGCTGGCAACACAGGAGGACGGCGCAGGCACCTGCATATCTGCGTATCCCTGTTCACCCCTTTTACCGTTTCGCAATCCTAATTCTACGTATGCCCCCTTCCCTCTCTGCACAGTTCGCGCTCCCCGTGAGTCGTCTATGGTGGAGCCCCTTCCCGTTGTACGCTGCTGCTCCTTCCCAGCGCGTTCTGTTACCAGTCCTCGTCTTCCATGAGGACTGATCCGCGGGCAACAGACGAAACACGGCAAACAAGACAGAACTCTTTTTTCGCGGAAGCTCGCCATAAACCTGGTTCTCTTAGTATGCACAGGTTTGTCAGCAACCTTGTCCGCTGATCACCAACCAGCTTCTTCACCCGATCCTTCTGCCGCAGACATAGCTGCCTCGGACCGGTACCCTTACATCCAGACTAAAAAAGCATCGGGCCAACGAAAAGTCGCGCTGTTTCCCAGGCGAATCAAAACGCGTCCTGACCAACACGCGTTCAAAATACCTCCCCCAGCACTTGACTGGTTCACGTGACGCCTATGACCAAAGAGAGAATGGAGAGCCCAAGGACAGCGAACGGAGAGCCCGTGCGCCCTTTAGTCCAATGCAGCGCAGCCGCACACGATGTACGCGTGCATGCAATGCACGGAGTGTCTGTACAGAACGGCCATTCCAAGCTCTTGGTTTCGATTGTTCCTTTTCATGCGTGGTTCAGCTCCAGAAGACGCGGCGATCCTTCGCGCAGATTTCGTGAGCCTTGCATGACAAATTCCCCAACGCACACTTTATGTTTTGTGCCCTTCCTCTGGCTACTCGGCCTGCACAGATCCCCTACAGCAGGGGTTTGACCGGCCGCGTGAAACCGAAATGGGTCTCTGTCGGCGACGATCGCCTTCCCTATCTTCAGGAGGCGAGCCTAGGCCCGCACTGCATTTTCGAGCTCGACTGCTGCCGCGGCCGGCGATGCAAGAAGGAGGGAAAGGCGTGCCTGATCATTCGTGTCCGGGACTTCATTCCCTTCGCCTGCGTCCGCAGAGAGCGGCGAACAGTCGCGCCGCGCCCCGTTGCTGCCGCTGTCCTGTGTGGAGCGGGTTGTAGCGTCGATGCTGCTGCTCGCGTGCTGACAGGCGTACTCGCCTTCTCTCGAATGCATTCCCGACGCGGCCGGGACTGGAGCTCGCTCACGAGCTGAAGCCGGCACCGCACTGAGATCGTCTGCCTGCTGTCTAGCCTGCACCGCGTCCGCCAGCTCGCTCATGTGACGGCTGACTTGCTGCGCACAACACAGAGAACCGACCAACCAACAAAAAAACCGGCCTCTCTACCTCCGCGCCGCCACCGACACTAAACACGGCGGAACAGAACACGACCCCGGGGTCAGGAGACACAGACAACAAAGCGGAAAGGGAGAAGGGCACGCGTCGACACGACAGCCGAAGCTGAATATGAAGCAGCGCCTGCTCAGCGTGACACGATTCCCTAGGGCTGGTCAGAACAAACAGAGAGCAGGAAAATGAGAGGAAAACGAAATTCGGCACTTAGCCGTTTCGCACTGTGCGGGCTTGCTGCGACAAGTCGTGCCGCCGGCAGTATGACAGCAACAACGGCAGTTCGCAACCCAGACACAGCAGGTAACGGAGAATGGCGGATTTGATCGCGCGGGATGAGGACGCGATCGTCTACGATCGGGGCCCCTGTGCACAGCTGCGCATGCATCTGTGACGGCTCTTACAGCTGTGAGAGCCTCGCCTTGAGCTGCGAGTTCCTTCGCATTGCCCCGCTCCAGCACCTCAGCATCGTCTCCTGTCAGGGCTAGCATGAACTGAATACAGGAATGCAGAAGGGAATGACAAATAAGTGAAAAAGAGGAGGCACAAAACGACGAAGCAACACCGGAACGGACGAAAAGGTGACAATCCGACTCATACAGCTAAAAACCACCCGGCACAAATGTAAATACCGACAAGCACCTGCACCTTTCTGTAACGTGGAAAGAGAAATGCGCACAAGTAGAGGCAGTCATGAGCACCAAACAGAAGCGGGCACGCCGCGCCCTCCAGCAGACAGAACCTACATCGGGGCTTTTAGCGAAAAGTACATACAACACAGCAACACAGAGACGGCCGCTTCACCCAGATGCACATAAACGCACTAGTACCGCCGCCTGCAAATAGTCTGCCTCTCTCTCTCTCTCTCTCTCTATATATATATATATATATATATATATATATATATATATATATGGGGGGGACGCCGACCAGCACAACCGGAGGAAGGGACAAAAGCTGCAACAACGTCTCTACGGCTCCGAAATAACGAAAGGTTTGTTTCAGCGCTGGCATAAGGCGAGACGCCTCCAACCGTGGGAACCTATACAGGCTGCGAGACCTCCACTCCGCCTGAGGCTGCGGCGAATCATGTTCACTGCGCACCTCATCGAACTCGATGACTCCGTTTTGCTTCCTGTCGCACTGCCGCAGAATTTCCTCCACCGACACGCTGTCGTAGCTGTCACCAAGCACGTAGCGCAAGTTGTCTAGGCTGATATGTCCACTATTGTCCACGTCAAACCTGAAGCAACAGACATGACGCACACAAACCTGCGTGGGCATCCACAAATAGACATACATATACTGATATGAAGTACGTATATCCCAGGTATGAAAAGTGACGCAACTTCGAATTCGAACAAATAATGAGTTTGGTCAGCATCTGAGAAACTCAAAGGCGCCGACAGCCAACGGGAGGATGTCGAAGGCGGAGAGTCACCCAGTCTAGCGTGTGCGCGACGCCACGCATTGGCTCAACACGTACGGCTCCTCGGCGCAGGCGTCCGCGCTGCCCACGGCGCATATGCCGCATCAGCGCTCGCGCGCTCAGAGACCCGACGCCTCTCACCCCCGACACGTCTCGCAGCTGAGCGATGTTAAAGACATCCGCATTGTCAATTTCTCGCATCGAATCAAGCTGATCAGGGTTCACATAATGGAAACTCTGCTGTATCAGAGCTTTAATCTCATTCCGCACTGCCCAAGTCCTCGGCGCTCGCACGCATGCAGCATGGATAGGCATCGACGCCTGGCCTCCACCCCCGGTAGGTAAGTATCTGGAAGCGGTGGTTCAGTCAAACCGCAGTCTACTTGTAAGAAGAGTAAACCACTTAATCAGGATCTCGCTGCGCCCACGAGACCGTCGCGGGGCCGAAATGCCGAGAAGAGACGAACCTTTCAAAAGCTTCGCGAATAAGTTGTTGGTTCAGGGCCATGCGGGTCTGGAGTGTCGCCGCCAGGAACTCGCTGTAGTTGATCTCCTCAGCGCCTGCGACACAGCACCCACCGAGAGGACGTTAGCAACCCTGAACTACTCGTCGGCTGTGCAGATGTCCCTCAAGCCGAAACCTCCCCCGCGCATATGAGACAGAGCCGCCAAACACCGCGTGAAAACGAGGGCGAGAGCGAGCGGGCGTGACGAAAACTCGGACAAAGGAAACAGCGAGAGCGAGGCCTGAGTTGGAACTTATTCATCTCACGCACGTACCCGTCTGGTCAATGCGCCGGAAAATGCGAAGCGCCTCGTCTCGAGGGATGTCCAGGAAGGTCACAAGGACGGCGACCATGCGATCCATCTGCGATAGCAACAGAAGCAGACTTTGTCAAACTAGTCGAGGACCGACTGCGGAATCCTTGCCCCAGGAGGGAGCCTCAGGCGCGAGAAACTGGCCTCGCTCTCGGCTGTGAGGAAACTTGAAGGCGCAATGAACGTAATACAGGGGGAAGGAACGGCATGCGCGCGCGGCAGTGAAAAACTCGCTACAGCAAAAGGAGCTCGCGAGAGCACCTGGATACACAGAAGCTCAAACGCGAGACCAACACCCACAAGCAGGCTAAAGAGTGAGGCAGCAGCAGGATACCAAATTACCCTGATTATCCTTCTTATATTGATACATGGTGTTCCATTGGTTCTATATCCACTCAGAGGAGCGCGTACAAGGTGGCTGGAGGAGGGAACAGCAGACAGTGTAGAGGACAGCGGTCGCTAACAGCGCAGGAGCTGCTGACGCGCTTCGAGAAACGGCTCAGTTTTCGAAACAGTCACAAAGATTTCCTTCAACCGGAGAACTCAGGATAGAGAGCGAAACGCGATCTCGTGATGAAGAAGACACACGACACGCCCGGACAACACAGCGGCGCTCAGGGACACCTGCAAAAACCGCCCGCATGCATAGAAGGAGCGCAGCGCCGGCCTGGACTTTTTCGGGCTCTCACCTTGATACACCCGCTGTTGTCCACGTCGATCTTCCGGAAGAGGCGCTCGAGGTCGTCGAGCAGTTCGGAGTTCATCGACATGGCGATGAGGCCTGAGAGCGAGGCGTCGGCGATTCAGCGCACACAAACACACGAGGCATCCAGCCAAGCAACGGCAGCGACCGCGCCACTCGAAAATTCGGGCGCGAACGAACCTGCAAAGCAGAGGTGACGAAAGTAGCACGCATCTGTGCAAGGCATGCAGCAACCATACGTACCCAGAGAAGCCCGCTTGATGGCCGAGCAAGCTGCAAACTTTTGCATGCTCTTGATGACGCTGACGTCGATCTCGATGTCTGCGAGGGCCTCCTTCTCCACGTCCAGCAACCAGGGGTGCTTCAGAGCGTCTTCAGCCGACGGCCTCTCATCGGGATTTCTCCTGCGCGCGCGAAACACGAACTACCAACCTTGCAGCAAATGAAACTCGCCACGGACACTCCAGCAGCCGCGCACACTCTCCACACACGGGCACTCCCACCATACGTATACACATATATAGATACATTTTAATATGGGATACACAAACATGTATATATACATATATCTGAAGATACTGTGGACGTATATCTACAGCTGGGCATGCGGCACGCGCAGAAAGGACGTTTCTCGTCTGCTTTGTCGGTAGTCGAGGGAGGACGTACATGAGCAGGCTCCGGATGAAGTCTTTGGCATGCTCGGAGATCCCCTGCCACCGGGGTCCACTCATGGTGTACATACAGCGCCGGATTTTGATCAGAATGTCGTGGTCGCCCTGACCCGTGAATGGCGGGCTTCCACTCAGCAGCATGTACACAATGACGCCTACAAGAAAGAAAAACAGACCAGTCGAACCCTGAAACAGCCTCCATCCTTCCTGCGTTGCTAGCTGACACTAGTAGATACTGCCATACATTCACCGTGAATATGCTTCTATACACGTTTTGAGCCAAGCCTAAACCCGCAGCCAATACACTCATACATGTATATATATATATATATATGTATATGTTTGTGCAGACCTCCACCCACGTTTAAATGGGGGCGGGCTTTCAAACGGTGGGGACGCATCTGTTTACGCCGGACGACGTTGAGACGTGACGCTGGAGACGGTTGGATGCTGACCTACCTATACTCCACAAATCACATTTTTCATTGTATTTGCCGTCCATGACTTCGGGAGCCACGTAGTAAACAGTCCCGTGCATGGCTGTCATGAGCGCGCCAGGATGGAATATGCGACTAAATCCAAAATCGATCTGCGAAAGAACGCAAAACCAACAGAGACGCGAAGGCGTTGAGAGCCTTCCCCATGTCGCGGCACGACGTCCATTGTGAGATTCTGACACTGCATCGGCCACGCACGTCTGAGGTCTATAGACGCATGGCTAAATCCAGTTGAATGCACACGCGTATATACGTACATGCACATATATATGTATGCATGTACATACATATACATACATACATAAAAATATGTGCATCTACGCATTCGTCGCTGTATAAACAAAAGATACAGATACATGACAAACGTGTGGAACCGCGACAGCGCAGCGCAGCGAGCAGAAAGGCCGGAGTGAAGGAATAAGCGGCACAACAATGGATGAATTGCGGCACCTACCGCTTGTTTTCGCTAAAAAAACCGACACACGATAGAAAGTGAAAGACAAAAGCCCGAATCGCCAGGGACAACAGGACGGAAAAGGAAAGGCACCTGCATCGGAATCATGGTTCAATAAAACGTTAGGGGCACTCACCAACTTCAAAGGCGCGTCGTCGCTATTGTCTCTATACACCCAGTTCTCGAGTCTGAGAGCCGCAGACGAGCGATAAGCAAGCAGGGAACCGGAAATATGAACAGCAGAGGCTCTCCTACGCGTTGAGTCGCCGCGTTGCATGCAGCCACGAATGCGCAGTATGCGCATCCACCCCGCACATCAAGTGTCGAGCAAGCGCCCGTTCGCTCTCCTTCGCGCGAGGTCCCTGTCTGTGCCCGAGAATCTGAGGATGCAATTCCCGCACGTCCTTGCTTGCATCAAACCGCCCCCCCCCCCGCCCCTCCCCCCGCCGCGCGGTCTCACTTGAGATCTCTGTGGCAGATATGTCTCTGATGGCAGTAGTTGATTGCAAAGAGCATCTGTCGGGTGACCCTGGCTGCGTCTTTCTCGCTGTATCTCTTCTTCTTGGCGAGTCTGTCATAGAGCTCCTTCCCCGTGCAAAGCTCCATAACGAGGTGGATTCGCCGCTTGGGGCCGTCGTCCGACGCGCGCGACGTCCTCGACACACAGCTCGCTCTCCGCTCCCTCGCCTCCTCGCGGCGCTCCTTCTCTTCTTCCGGAGAGACCTGCAAGCCGCCTCTGCCTTCCTCGCTCGCGTGCACTTCCTTCGCCTCGCCCTTGGCGGGCGACGCGGGCTGCGACTCGCCGGCGGCCGCGGCAGGCGCAGGGGAATCTCCCTTCGCCGCCGCTGCCTTGGGCGCGCCCGGCGCGTTGCCTGAGAGGAGACGACCGGAGATCGCAAACGCGTATGTGCAACGACTGAATCGCGCGGGCGGTACTCCTCCACAGACCGCAAGGAAGAACGGAGGCTGTTCTGAGGAGGAGGCGCGCGAATGGAGACGGGTTCGAGACGAGACGAAGAACGCGAATGCTGCAGGCTGGCGCCCGCGCAGGCGCAGCGCTGACCCATAGGGGACGACAGAAGCGCAAGGTTTCAGCCACAGCGAGAACGCAGCCTACAGCAGGGACAAGACGACGGCATCCCCATCCTCTTACAGACATTGTGAGAGGACATGAAGGACGAAAAACGGGCAGAGTCGCGCAGAGAGGAGCCACGACAAAGGACGCGACGCATCTGCGATCCCTAAAGGGCTCGGCGCCTTGTTCCGAGCTCCGCCACCCTGCGCCTCCCTCGCCCCGCCTGTTGTCCCTTGACCTCCCCTGCAGTCTGTCGCTCCAGTTCGTCGCTCCCCGCTGGCCTTTTCTACGGCGCACACGTGCTTCCGCCTCTGCGCGGGCCCGCTGTCTCCTCACCGTCGTCGACGAAGACCTCTAGCAACTTGCAAATGTTTGGATGGTCGACTTGGAGGTAAATCGAGACCTCGTTGTATAGCATGAGCGTTTTCTTCGGCGCCATCGAGGAGAGCGACAGCGTCTTCACTGCAACCTTTCGCCCGCTCTGCCGGTGCTTAGCAATCCTCACGGCGCCGCTGATCCCTGCGAACCGGACTCCGGAGACGAAGGTCATCAAAAGGGGGGTGGAAACCAGCCGGCAGACCTGTCCTTCTCGGTGTGTGCCAATAGCTCGTATAAGGCTACAGTTACCTGATGCTGCATGCGTCGATTCCCGTGCTTCCAGCCCCAGCTAGCACTCTCGGCACAGTGCATCTCCCTCCGTCCCACCGCTCGCCCCGGTTACCCCTCCCCCCCTCGTTCATCACACAACAGGAGAGGCCGGTCACTCGACGAGACGAGATCATCAACAGATTCGCAAATACGGCTGGGAGTCTCGTCAGACCGCCTGCGCGGCCCCGCGTCTCCCCGGCAATTACCTGTTCCGAGGACGTGGCTGCTGACCTCGTAGACCTGCTCGAGTTTCAACTGCGTTTTGATGCGACTGGAGAACAACGGCGTACGCGTGAGGGAGTTGAAGAAGGAGAGCGGATCGGTAACGACGAACTCTGGCGGCACACTCACCTCCGAGCCCTGGACACGCGCGTCGCACACAGACACAGCCGGCAGCGAGAACCCTCAGATGCGAGTATCGAACTGACGTGGATCGAGGCGCCCTCACACAGACACGCGGGCGAGCCGCCGCGCGTCCACAAAAACCAAAGAGGCCTCTGCGCGCCCAACGCAGACGTAAACGCATGTGCAGCCCCGCCCCCTGAGAGACAACGCGCGCTGACGCACACAAGCAGACGCGCACGCGTGCGAAAGCCGAGCCCCCCCCCCCCTCCCCCCCCCGCGCCGCGCGTCTCAGGAGACCGACAGCCGTTCTCTGCTCGCTCACCAGCGTGCTGGAGGAGAGCCCGCGCTCCGGTCGCCTGGCTTGGCGCCGCGCGGCGTGGTGTGTCGCGTGGGCGCTGGGGTCGAACGGGCGCTCAGGGACCTTCTTCGGCGGGCCAGGCCAGCCGCACCGCGTGCAGATTTCTCTCGCGCGGCGGTCGCGAGACGGCGACGACGCCCTGGGGTCTCTCCGCAGCGAACTCGCCTCGCTCGCGGTCGCTGTCGCGCAAAACAGGGGCGTCGTCCGCCCCTGGTAGCTCTCCGCCGCCGGGTGCGACTCGCCCTCTCGACTGAAAAACGCTAGCGGACTCCGCCTGCCCTTCGCCCGCCCGCCGGGCGCCTGCCCAGTCGCCGGCGCCAGCGTCCCGCAGCCCACAAAGGAGGCAGAGCCCTGGTTCGGGCGCGAGGAGGGCCTCACGCTCACCGGGCTCAGCCACGCGCTCTGGGCGCCAGAGGGCGCACGCAGCCGCCCGGGCCGCAGGCGGTCGAAGTACGGCCGATGCGAGTTCGGGGCTAGCGGCGCGCGCGCCAGCCCAGGCCCGGGATCAAGCGGCAGGGGAGGGTGGAACGGCGCTCCGAGCTGCGCCGGCGTGGCGAGGAGCGCCTCGCTCGTCGCTTGTGGGCACTCGTGCGGCGCGCGGCCGCCGGTCTCGGCCTGCGCGTGCGCGTGTGACTCCGCCGCGGCGGGGCCCGGGCCCGGGGCCGGCGGGTGGCGACCGCGTTGGGCTCCGGTGAACGAGAAGAGGCTCTCCGAAGGGACTGGCGGGAGATTGCGGCCGCAGCGCGGACAGCGGGTCTTGTGTACGAGCGCGGGCCCGACCAGGCGCCCGCCGAACGAGGTCGTGCTACTTCGCGCCGAGGCGCCCTGCGAGATCACTGAGGCGTGCATCGAATGGTTTTCTGGAAAGCCGCCTCGGGCGCCCACTGTGGAAGTCCGGAACTTTCGCTGAAGTCTGTCGCGAAACGAGAGGCCCCGTTGGCGTCCGCTCGGCGCGCTTGACTTCCAGGTGAACCGGTGCGAGACGAAGCGCCCGCGCGTCCGCTCGCTCCTGCTTTTCTGCTGACCGGCTGAGAAAAGTGGCCGAAACCAACGCGACGCTCGGGACGCGCCAGCGCAGGGCAAGCAACCCGAAGACGACGCCTTCTCCACAACAGGCTTTGCCTCTTCGCGCGAGGGGCGGCGCGCGGCTGCCGCAGCGACGGCCGAAGGCCTGAAACGCACGCGCCGACAGCCACACGCCAGCTGAAACCGGAGACTCAGGACCACGCGACGGGTAGCAGACGAGCGAGGAAAGCGCCGTACACAGGAGAGAACGGGGGATGCGCGGCGGGGTACGAGGACGCGTCGAGGAGATGAAAGGAGAACGAACGCCGAGCCGAAAAACCGAAGAAAGGTAGACAGGCAAAGAACCGCGAGATACGAACGGAGACACACGGGGATAGTCGACAGGTGAAAACGTGAGCAGACAGGTTGACGCACGAAAACTACCCAGAAAGCTGCACATGCCCGTCTATCTGCCTGCACCGAACTTGGTGTGGCGCACGCACCGGGCACGTGAGGTTGCGTATGAAACAAATATCAAGCTACGTGAGTGATTTGATGGATTCCGGTAGCTGTTTCCCTGCGCCTGTATTCGTACCTTGCGTCGGGCCCCGCGTCCTCCACGGGTCCTTGCCGACCCCCCTCTCCGTCGCCCTGACTCTGCAGTGCCTCGCGGAAGCCCCCCTCCGCTCTGTCACCGTTTGCAGTCTCTGGCGACTGGCCGCCACCCGTCATAAGCGATGCATCAAGCTGTCGCTTCTCTTCCTCCAGCGCAGACTGAGGCGGCGACTCAGGAGACACCGGCTGCTTGCCGCCCTCATTTGTCGCCTGCGGCTCTTCGCTACTGCCGTTGCCTTCTGCATCTGCGGCCTTCGAGTTCGAGTAGAGCGGCGCACTGAGCGCTCCCTCGGCGGGCGCATCGAGCTGAGAACGCCACGGTGGCGCCGGGGCTTGCAAAGAAGGCTCCGCGTGCGCCACCGAGGCTTCCTCTTGGTGCGTTTTCGGCAGAGAGACAGGATCAGAGGCAGACGAGGTCGCTGCTGCAAACGAAAATGCCGACTTTTCCCCAATCTTCTCGCACCTCGACAACGCAGGCCCCTGGCTACGCGCCGAGGCGCCCGCCACGCGAGACTGCGTACACCCCATTCAGCGAATCTGAATGCGGGCGGCGCGCCAGTCTCAAAAACGCGCGCCGCTGGAGGATCAACGGGAAACTGCAGAATGGGGGCCGCGCGTGACAGCGAGACCAGAGGACCGTGCGACGACTAAAGCGGAAAAGCGCCTTGTACGCCGCAAAGGGAGGAGGCGTGCGACACTAAGCAAAACGGAGATACAGACATCTGAACGCAGACGCGATAGTGTACCCGCCCTGGGCTGTCACGGAGACCAGAGACCAAAGCGACGAAACAACCGATCCTAAAGGACCTCTAGAGAACAGCTACCGACCGAAGAACACCGCTCAAGCTGCATCACGCGCTGACTCGCACCGCAGTCCACTACCCGCGAACTTCAGGCCTGACACTATCGTACATCCGTACAAGCATGCGCGCGACACCTACGTGGGAGCGAGAGTCCCCGCTAGACTGCGCCCGCATTGACGGACTCTACACCAGTTCTAGAGCAATCCAGGACGCCGTGGTGCCGAGATTCGCTGCAGCGAACACCTGCTGCAGGAAGCTGGGCATCTCGAGAGGCTCTCCTCCGAGGCACGGGAGAAAAACACACTGCCACGACGCCGCAGGAAACCGCATTCTCGCCACAACTCTAAGCGGTCGCTGTGAAGAGAGAAGGCGCGCCAAGTCCCCTTCTGCTGAAGCAGGAAACCACGAAGTGAGTAGCACGAAAAAAGCTTCGAATCCGTTCTCGCAGAACAGGACGGTAGCCGCAAAGATCGCACCGAAGCCTAAAGCGGGAGCGGAATGAGGGGAGGAACGCGCACGCCGTCACTGCGGAGCTCCATTCGATCTGCCCTCGAAAAAGATATCCCGTCAAAGACGTAAGAATCGAGATATTGGATAAGAATCAGGATGGGGTGGCCGTCTCTCTCCCACCCATGAGTCACTTCCGGGAATACGAGAAAAGAAGCTACGCGGCCTACTGACCAGAAACGCATCGACCATCCGTAAGTCACTTCTGAAACACGCCCGCTTGCTGCGGACAGAGCTGCCAGGGAGCGCAGACGAAAAATTGATGCGAGAGAACATGAAAAGGGAGCATACGGAGAGCGAGCAGCGGACGGAGCCGGGGCGCGCTTGCAACCGTCTGCTGTCGACGCGTGCTGCGAAGTTCGTTGAAGGCAGGCAGGACACGAAGGATTTGCCGCGCCGCGGCAGCGAAAAAACAGACGGCACTGGCCGCAAAGAAGCGGGAAATCAGCTCTTCGCAGAATGTCCGGGCACGCGCCATGCCGCCAAAACGCGGAGCTTTTACGTGCCTCTTTTGAACAAAGCACATGCGCGCGGAGCCCGCAAGAGCGGTCGCGGCGGAAGAGTCAAGGAAGGCCCATGTCCGGCTCCCTCCAAAAAGGAAGCCCGGGGAAGCTGCTTCATCAGGGAGAAACAGCTGTTGAATGTGCGGTGGATTTACACGTGGGAGTGCCCTCCAGACACTGCATAATTGAAGACTGACTTGCGGAAAACACACCCGCTTGGCAAGTTTTCCGTGCCATAGCACGTAAAGCGGGCAAGTGCTGACGGTGATAGCAGCGATTGCCGCCGAAGCGATGCGAGCGCACCAGAAGAGCCAGCTGCTGCGACATGATGTCTTTCGTAATGGGCCCTAGCATGCCTGACGCTTCAGAACAGACCAGCGCACCCCGCTTTCTATGCAACCTCGCGAGAATACTGCCCACCGTACCTGCGCCCGCTCTCCGCGCCTCTTCGCGAGTATCAGTGCCTGCAACCGGCCCCGGATGGCGACAAACTCGTCAGAAAACCACGCCACCTGAGCCGCCGTCGTCCATGAGACCTAAGCTCTTTGAAACGGCAGATTTCGAGCTACTGAGACACAGTCCTCTGCCGTGACGGGAAGCTCCACGCACACGCGTAAATGCAAATACTTCTGGCGCCGCACGGCATACCTGTATGTCCCGTGGGATTGTGGCAACCTCGTCCACCCAGCAGATGTGTGAGTCCTCCAGCCATTTCCAGATGCTTGCTTGCAAGTATGGGGATACGGACGCGTATAAAACAGCCTGATGAGGCACGACGCGGATAGTTAGTGAGTATGCATGTTCTGCTAAGGAACCGTGGAGCCCTTCACGCAGCAAGAAACAACAGGTAATGGACAGTCCATTAGGGGAAAAAAACGGAGGAAACATGATGCAACGACTCGCTTGCCACCCGCTAGAGGTTACGCTTTGCGCCGGTAGGGCTCTGGCGTAGTGAGCGCGGCCCGCTGTATGCACTGCCTTCCTGCAAGACAGAGACTCCATGGGTTGGAAGCAAGTGGCTCGCGACCGGGAGCCTGGTCCTTCATACTCCGCAATTTTACCGATGCTGGGCCCCGCCCGCAGTTCTGGCCTCCTACCCTTGCCCGGAGAGCCACATTTGTTTATTCAAATTGATGCAGCACGGCTGCTCTGGCAGTGTGTACGGCTTGTTCACTTTGTGCTTTGAGGCCAATCTGAAACGTACTCGCGAATGAGCCCTTTGTTCCTGAAGAGTGCTCAACGCTTAGTCATGTCCGCCAGAACCGGCCCACGAGACGGCGATTCTAAAGCGTAGAGGGGATGCGAAGGGCTCCCGGGTACGCCGATACGGCCTTATACTTCGCATTCTGCGGACGCGCCGTTGCGGTAGGGCAACTGAGGGGGGGCGAACCGGCATGTCACAGGCTGTTCACCATTGGCGGAAGGTCCAGTAGGTGAGTACCGCGAGACGTTTAGCCTGTTTCAAGAACTCGGTACTGTTGAGCTATTGGGCATAGGCGGAAGACATGGTCGAGAGCTTCACCGACCGGCGCAAAGGGAGACCACCCTGGAAAGGTTCTTTCCGTGCGCATGTAAGAGCCATACTTCTAACAATGTCTGCTTATGCATGGCAGTTTATCGTCCACAGATGGTACAAGAAACGGGCACAGGGGTGATATGTACAGCCGAACAAACGGATGTTTCGCGGTTCCTTGTCTGTCGAGAGCTACGCCCGCCACGTGGTTGCAATTCGCCAAGGCGACGATTTCAAAGCTTCCACGTGCCGCGAGGGAGGTGCGAGGAGAGGTAAACTCGGCGAGTCGGCCCGACAAAACTGCCGACCCCGCTGCTCTGAAGGAGTGGCTCTGTTGGTGCAAGCGAAACGACGTGCGAACAGACTTCAGCGGGGGTCAAACGCCGATGACAAAAATGACAGTGCACAACTTTGTCAGCTTTTCGATTCCACTGCATTATTTGAAATCCTTCTCTGCCGCTCTATATGCCGTGAATGGCCGCGCGAAGGTGGGAAAACGGCGTATTTGTTGAGAGGGCATGCACCTCGAAGATGCCGAAGCTGCTCGAGAAAAGTTTAGAAACAACTAGGTATGTGCGACACAGGTATCTCCAGGTGCCCGCACGACTGAAACAAAGAAGGGCGCCGCCAGAAAAACCAACGGAGGCAAGCATATCGTACCGTAATTCGCCTCGACTCTGCACGTAGACCTGCCAAGCATCACGGGTACTAAACCCAGGTGCTGAGGCATTCTGTGCCCCCCACCATGGCGGATCTTCCCGCATTTACCGTATTCTAAGGCAGCGAAGCACAGCGGCCATTTCAAGCGCAATAAACTTCTTGAGGGTGGGGCCTCGTGGCACACATGCAGCTTAGCAGCAACGAACACGCCGTGGAGGCCTTGGTAGCAACGTGAGATAGTGCTTTTTCTGAAATGCGTGGCGACAGTGCTTAGCTTGGTGGCTTCAAAGCATCCTACCTCCGATTTATGGCTAAACGACGACATTCCTCAACAATTGGACCCGGCAAACTTGCAGGAAGGGAAAGTAGGGCAACTGCAACGATTACAACAGACGCACGTCGTGCAACAGCTCGACGACGTTTCCGAGTGGGCGGGACGGGGGGGAGGGGGGGCGGAGATGGTGAGGTCCGCTCGGCTTTAGAAACCTTCCACTAGCCGGCGGCCTCAGATTCGAACTAGGCTCCAGTTCGCTTCAACATAAAACAGAGTCCTGGCGACGAAGCCGAAGAAGTCTTCGTCCTTGCTCTAGAGTCGCTCGCTTCGGTAGAAAACTATCACCACCCCTCTCCCAGCAACTCGCGCCTCTATCTGAACACGACACATCTTTGTCCGCTTACTAGATAGAATGACCTTCTTCCTCAGCTTTTAAAAAGATGTCGTCCGATTTCCGGCTTCCCTGACCCAGTGCGCTCTAGTGCCTACACACTTTTGACATCGCCTCGCGGGCTGACTATTGCCGCTCAATAACTCTGCTCAGACCCTATGAGCTTCGCAAACAAAAAAAAAACATGGCAGCGGTACGACAAAGGAACTACGACAGACTTAGAGAAAACTCTGATGAAGCGTCTCGCACGTGAGCACTGAGGCAGAATCCGCCGTGCAGACTACGAGGGCTGAAGTCGTGCAGGGAAACTTGAGAGTGAAAATTGGTATCTTTGACCCTTTTGCGTTCCTGCTTCCATTGCCTGTTTTTTCTGTTCCGCACTGTCGTCGGCTAGACCTTAGGAGCTGGGAGATTGTTCAGAATACGACACTGCGCGGCGATTCGACCTCGACCAACTATATTTCTAGGGCGCCGACGCGGTCTACGCGGTGCAAGAGGCTGCTAGGACTGAGTCTGAATCGAAGCAGGTGTGGGGGTGACGCGCTGTCGAAACCCGCGCCGTGCTAGTTCTCCACGTTGCATGCTTGTACACAAGACGCGCAGTTCCTACAGCGCTTCATATATTATCTTCTGCGTCAGACTCTCGTTTTTGTGAGCGACCTGGCGCTCTTTGTTGTAGCACCCTGCCGCGCACGTCTTCCACTAGAGACCTTCTTCGGGCATTTATTGTGCAGCCACAATGGCGGTTCAGCAAGCCCTTTGCACCCCCGACACACTTGGGCAGTGCCGGAGATCGGCGAAGAAATTCCGCCTTCCAACTTTGGCTCTGCTTGCGCTATTCGCTTTATTGTGTTTCGGCAGCCCTCTGGTGCAGGGCGGTGGAACTGACGACGACGAGTACGATGGAGCGATGGAGCGCGTCCTCGATTTGGCGCTGGAGTTGCTCGAAGAGCGGCCTATTGACATGACTGTACTCATCAACGCCGCGACGAAATGCTGTGTGCGCGGAAAATTTGAAAAACGCTTCCGGGCTATTGTCTTGAGAGCTGTGAACGAGTTAGGGGAGCGGGTCGACGTTGACGACGTCCACGAGGAGCTGCTGGATCACGTCAGACGCAGGCACTGGATCTACAGAGGCAACGCCAGCGACCCCACTCTGGCCACCTACAATGAGCTCAGAAGCCGAACCACAGACAAGCACTATTTCGACGAAGATTAAACGGCTCCAAGAAGGGCTTGTGCAGTGGAGGCGCCGCACACGCGGCGAGCTGTGCTGTGAACAACTCCAAGGCTGTCCGCGAGGGAACGCTGTCAGCGGAGCAGCAGAAAAAAACTCGTGAACTATCCAAGGCTTTTTGAGGAGGAGATGCGTCACGGCCCCGCCACAGGCTGAGATCGAAGGGAAGCTGCAAGGCTTTGGCGTGATCTAAACTCCTCAGTTAGACGCCGTTGCAGACTCAGTGTGCGTCGCAGCGGGACGCCACAACACACTGCTTGCGGCCTCGATTTTGAGAGCATATTGTGTAGAAGATGCGTTTCCGGGTCGAGGAGAAAAACCAATATCGACGCTTCATGAATGCGGGTTTTATTCGCTGGTACCCGCGTTCCGGCACTCTTCTCGAGGAGATCCGTGAAGAAAAATCTGAGCTTTTTTTACATTGCTCAGTGGAGCGCCAGAATGTGGGTCGAACAAAGCAGGAGCTGCGCGCCACTCCGAATATGATGTGTGCGGGGTACTGCTGAACGGGTGTCGTGCCCGTGTTCTTCGTCGCCTGCTAGCTTTTGTGAACAGACACATGCAGACTCTATGAAGCTCGCAGGCTCCGTGAACGCACTGTAGTTTTGTGAGTCTAGGCATAAGGAGGTGCCACGTCCTCCGCGATGTTTTGTCTTTTTTTTATCGCTGCCCAGAATGGCTCCTCCAGTGTTGCTGCTCCCTATGGAATTGAGATACCACTGTATGTGCGAGTGCTGCATCGGAGACTTCGATTCCTCTGGAGGAGCTGGCCGTCCACGTAATACTTGTTATAGCTGCGCCTCTGCCGCGCGTGCTTTTCAACGGTACGAACTCGCTACCACCACACATGCGGGCAGGAACTGAGCGTCTTGTTCCAGACGGAAAACGGTAGTCCAGCCTCAGCGGGCACCACGGTGGTACACACGGAGTTGCCCACGCGACCGCAGACATCGCCCGACGCTGCTAGAGGGCTGAAGGCATTGCTTATCAACGGAGGAGCTGCTTTCGAGTCAAGGGGTATGGGATCTCGGAAAAAACCACGAAACGCACAGAAACTGCCAGCCTTGTGAAAGGCTTTGCCTCATCGTTCCCACGTGCACGGGGCAAGACTGCGGCGAATATCGAGAAGCGTGGATCGACGGTTGGGCATCTTGTGACGCGTAAGAAGGCTACCGACTGGTATACTGGAGCGCCTCAGTGAACTGCGACATTTGCTCCGCTATGGCAAAGGTCACAGTGTATAGGTAGGAGACTGGATGCTGTGTAGACGCGTTCGTCCGTCGTCACCACTGACTGGTGAAATACTGCCAACGAAGAGGAACGCACGCTCGCCGTGCGTTGCGAAACAACAGTTTCGTGACTGCTAACCTGCCTCCAGCTGTTCACTCGCTTCCGCCGACTGATTCTTCCTCACGTACGACGCTGTACAGCTGCAACAAACGTTCCCCGCCTACGCCGCCGCGCCGCAATACCTAGCGCTCAGAACGGGCGAGATTGTGGAAGCGCGCCCAGTTGTTGAATATGTACAGGTGACATCACCGAGTCAGCAGACGAAAGCAACGAAATCATATAGCAGACGAGGCAAGACTAAGGCAGACACGCCGGCCGAAAAAAAAGGGACTCATCCACGAAGGAAACGAAAACAGACAAGAGCCGAAAGCGAGAGGGTAGGCAACAGGAACAAGGGAAGGGAGAAATATCAAAACTAGAAAAAGCTTCTTTCTGCTCCTGTGTTTCGTTTTGCTAAATTAGAGCAACAGTGCTTTCTTCGTGGAGACAGAGGGAAGCAAACGCGTGTAACCATATTTGGGCCGGGACAGTGCTCTCTGGATGGGAGGCGTCATCCTCGCGTCAAGCGGCTCATCAGGTTCGTCTTCTTATGCGGTTCAATAGAAAGGTGTTTTTCCTACAAAAATCCAGTTCATTCCGGTGTAAGCGCACGAGCGGCGGAGGACGCGTCTCCTCGGGATTCTCGACTAGGAAAATTTCGATGCGAAACCGTTCTGCGTGGTGAGCCGTTCAGTTTTGATTAGCAAAACGGCGGCGAAGACAATTGAGCAAAAAGAATTTCCCAAAGCGCCCTTGAAAAAGGTGAACTCGCGTCACTCCCTTAGCACAAAGGTGACCACCAAGTCAGCGGCGCAATCGAAAAAGATGACAAGAGTCTGGACACTGACACGTCGAGGGAAAGTTGTACTACTGAATGACACAAAGTGAAGAACGTTCATCGCCGATAAAATACCTTCGTCTTCGGCGTCTGCAGCAACATCGCCGACAGTAGGCCCAGAGTCTCTGCAAACGAGAGCCATGGTAGCGGTCATTAGAATCCTGTAGATAGCGCAAAAACAATGAGCACCCAACATCCACAGGGATAGCCTACTCAAAGACTGGACGAACGCTTCCGGTTCAAGGCGCAGCTATGCCAAAGGAAATAGAACTAGAGTGAGTGTCATACTGTCGTGGGTGCGTATACGAATTCAGGCACCGAATAATAATAATAATAATAATAATGGAGTACCTCACCCCCAAATCCGCCACAGGCTATCAAAAACAAACGAACCAATAGATGTATCTATCTATACGTGGGAACTGGTAGGCGTCCTGGACGCTTCGGGTCGTATCTTTACTCCGCACACGAGCGCAGATCGCTGGAGATGCGGCGGGATGACGCTGAGCCTCAAGATATGCAGCACCGGGACTCAGCTCTTTCGTGTGTCTCTAGACGCTTCGACACACCGCCACAGCGTGCCTCACAGAGGAGCTCTCTGCGCAGTGTGCTGCTTGCTGTTGAGCACCAACAGTCGACTCGCCTGACGCGCCGCTTTGACGGGCTCGCGTACAGCAGTTTGCTCACAGCTCGTACACCCCCCCGCTGTCGCCTTACATTTAAGCCGTCGGCTACCGTGAACGCCACTGCGAGCTCTTCGAAGTCGTCTGTCCTTCCAACGACGACCGGACGCCTCGACACGCCCTCTGGCGGCTCCCCGCTCCACAAGCCCCTTGCGGCCGCCGAGGAGTCCCCTCGCCGGAGACTGGCGCCGCCCAAACAGCGATTGCGGTCGGAGCCGGAGCCCCACGTGTAAGGCTCCACGCGCCCCGAGGACGTGAGGGAGGAGGGTTTGCTGTCTCCGCACCCGCTCGCTCGCGCCGTCGAAGCCGTCGCATTCGACGCAGCTGACTTGCTGCAAAGCAGGGCAAAATACAGTGTGCACGAGAGGAAACAATGAAGACGGAACCGCACTGTGAATAGCGGCCTAGCTGCCCTACAGCACCGAGGCGGGGCGGGCGCGAGTGCGCACTCTGATGCGCGTGGATCCCGCATCCATGAAGAACGCGGGAGAGTTGCTAACCTTTCAAGGGTCACGCAGCGCTGTCGCAGGCCATCAAGCTGCCGTTTTTGTTCCTCCAGCTGACGCTTCTGCTCCTGGGCGACGAAACAGGACAGAAAACACGTTTTGCCTGTGTCTCCCACGTGGGCTGTGACCGCACCATCAAACGCGAGTCTGTATATACACACAAACAATATGCGCCCACATCCCACGCTCGCACCAGCGACACAAATCGCCACACAGACAGACTCAGAGACATACAGCACGCGAAACCAAGAGGCCTGACGAAACGTATGCGTATGTGCACCTGCAATGCAGCAGCGCAGCGGCGTAACACACCGCATGCCGGAGGCAGGAAGATACATCTTGCGAAAGGGCCGCGAACGTTCGCCTCTTTACCTCGACAAGCGCTCGCAGCGCATCGCGATCCAGGGCGACTTCTTTCAACTGCCGAATCTCCATCTGCGCTGCGTGCATGCGTGCCTCGAGCTGGCGAGCTCGGTTCGCTTGCTCATCTCGCTCGTTCTCGAGAGCCAGGAGTTGCAAGCGGCTGCGCAGCACCGCAGACAGGCCAAGGCAGGACGCTCGCTTCGCGTTCTGGGGTCGCCAGCGGGCGCCCGCAGAGCCCCACGCATCCCGCTGCCCACGCACGTTTCTATTTAATCCTACTTCGCAATTCGAATTGCCCTCCGTTTCATATCTGCGCCCAGCCACACCCCGCACCCGCGTGTAGCCTAAACGGCCCTTCTCGAAAGGGCTTTTCGACATCGTGTGCAGGATGACACCGAAGTCTATGTACACACGCTGTCTGAGAGACGACGAAAGAAGCCTTCGCAGCTTGAGCTGCAGCGCAAGCGTAGCAGCAAGGAGGCTTGTGGCGTTGACACCAGCCAGGGGCCGCTTCCTCCAGAGCCTCCTCTGCACGCCTCGCACGCAACGGAGCCCGCCGTCGCAGCCGCCCCTCTAGGAGCTGCCCCGCGCCGCCGGCGGCCGCTGAAAGCTCTCCGCCTTCTTACGCGTCTTCGAAATCGGAGTCGTACTGCTGAAGCCGTTCCGTCAGGGCCCGCAAACCCCTCTCGCTCTGCCGCATCAGAAGGGAGAGTTCGTCCTGACTGGAGACGCAGAGAAGCCACAGAGGCTCAGCGCGGGCGCGAGTGCATGCCGCGCGTGGGGCTGCACCGGCAGAAGCGAAGGGAGCGAAGGAGACACGAAAAGAAGACAGAGAGAGGCTCGCAGGCGAGAAGACAGCACGACGGGCGCTGACTGGTGAAGACGCGCATGCGCCAGGCTCGGAGCACCGAAGTGGAGCCCAGACCCCGGCGCGGCCAGGACCGCCGTGCAGACTATTCCACGCAACGCCCGCCACTTCTCTCCAGTCTACCTTCCACAGGAAGGTACGCGTCCCCAGCTGTGCGACGAACGGCTGCAGCGGGCCGACGAGAGAGCCGCAACAACGACTCGCACGGACTCACGTCCGCTTCGTACCTACTTGACTCCTCAGTTTGAGGCGTCCTTTACAGATTTTGAATTCAAATACCCTACTGCTTTGTTATTCCACATCAGTTAGGTTCTAGACATCCTCCCAGACAGGCCGGCGGTGAGCGTACGGCGCTACGGGGAGAAGGCGCGAGAGACCCTGAGCCCGCGCGTCTACCGCCATCCTCGCTCGGCCCCAGCAGCGCACACTCTCTCACCCGGGATTCTCAAGTGTATATGTAAACTCCCTCCGGCTTATATATAAACTCCCTTTTTTGGGGAGCGAACTCGACGCCTGAAGTTTCCGACATCAAAAGGATGCGCGCGACTCTCACCTGCCTTCAGGCCCGCCCTCTGCGGCGTGCCCGGGGCCCGAGGCCTCCGCGTCGTGCGCACGACCACCGCCTGTTGAGAAGCAGAGTCCTGCTTCCGCGGGTGCGCCGGAGAGCAGCAGGCCCTCCACTTCGAGAAGAAACGCGCGGAAGCCGTCCAGCTGGCGAGTCTTCTCCTCCAGTGCCAACTTGAAGTTCGCGTTGATCTGCTCCTTGACGTCTGCAACGGCAGACACGCAGAAGGAACAACTCCGCACTTGAAAAGAGCCTCGTACCCTGCTATGCTGAGGGTGGATCGTAAGTGCCTAGCCAACTTGATTGGTTTAGTTCGTTTCTCCTACAAACGGTTAGTTCGTGCATCCATGCCACGAGATACACGCAAGCCTAACGCCACACGCACGCGGAGGGGCGACGGACAGGCCAAGGCGGCGGACGACGCCGCCCTCGCACCTCCGGCAAAAGGCCTGTGTTTCGATGGGAGGCGAACGACGCGCGAGGCGACGCCCTCACCAGCGCGCTCAGTTTTAATCTTAGCCCCCGAGGGCATGCAGGCCCGCGGTGGGCCACTGTGGTGCATCAACGCGCGACCTCGTCGAGGCTGCGCAGCCTCGACGAGATCGCCCCAAGAAAGTGAGCACACGTGCACCCATGCACACCGCCACAGACATATTTCAACCGTAGACACATTCGCCTGCAAGCGACTCTCTGCTGCTCCTTAGGACCTTCCCTCCGCGCGAACTGTACAAGAGGCACACACACGAATCCTCGTCACAGCTGCCCACGCGCTGTCTACGCCTCTGCTTGGGCGCATCTCGCTTAGAAAGTTGGCCGCGCCTCACCGAGATCCTCCTGAAGAGAAATCGTGTGAGACGACGAACGGGCCAGCGCGCAGTCTGAGAGATCAAAAAACGCGAGCGTCGACGCGGCACAGCCATGCACCCGGGAGGAGCCCGCGCGCAGTTGACCGCCCCGAGTCGACAGCCGGGCGCCTCTCGACGCTTCGCCGAGCCTTTGCTGGAGTGCTGCGCCCCCACCGCGACTACGCCGCTGTCCGCGTGCAGCTGAGATAGTACACGTCCGACTCGGAACATATGCCTGAGGCGACGATCACCCACGCGCTGCCTTCGCCGAACGACCAGGCATACATTCAGATTGATGTAACATAGATGTATCATACAGACATACACATTTTTACATCGACCATAAAAAGTTAGATCTTCGCGCTCACTATATATATATATATATATATATATATCAGCCATACACGTTGACACATTCACATCTATATGTATCTATGCATAACACACAAATTAACATCTACGTTTGCGCAGATCTATATAGGTATACAGATTCACTCCTACGCCTTTACACAGACACAGAGACAGTCTTCCGCAAGGGGCTACGTGGATGCGCTGCGCGATTTCGCAGGGTACTGCGTCAGAGCGGCTGGGTGCCGCCGCGCATCGTACCGTCCTGCACAGCCGCAGACAGGCGAGAGAGGGAAAGGAAATGAAGGACAGATACAGCGAAGAGAAGGTTCGCCCCAAAGAGAAGATCCACAACGGAGCGGACAGTTCAAGTGCCTTCTCAGTTAATTCGAAAAAACTCCGAACACTGTTTCAGAAAGCGTGGCTCGCGGTCACCCACAGCGGCATGTGCGCGACGGACTCGAAAAACCAACACGGAGAAACAGAGCGGAAAGTGGAAATCATCTGCAAGCTCTTTCCGCACACACGCAGGCGTGAGTCGACCCTTGCACCGGCAGCCACCTGTTGGTTCTGACCTGAACATTAGTGAGAAAAAATCAGAGGAACTAGCTATCACAACGCCACTGCCGCGTCCGGCGCCTAATCGAAACGTCGCATATGTGAGAGGAGGTTCACGCCCTGAATCGGCGATGGGGACGTAGAATTCACGTAATCACATACATAATATAATTCGTTTTACAGCCTTTTTGGAACCTGCGACACGTACCTACGCACAGCGAACAGCGCCCGCTACAGATGCCGACTACGGAAAGCCAGGTGCTCCCCCCCAGTTCGTATCGAGCTCCCCGCTCACGCGCAAAACTTACGCAGACGCGGACTTTCTCAAAGTACCCTAGGTCTGGAAGGCGAATGCGCATCATGGAGCACTCTCCGCAAAAGACCTGAGGAAGGGAAAGCCGCCGCCACACTGCAAGGCAGACTGCATGCACTGCCTAAGGAGGAGGGCGTTTGAAATTTCGAAAGCACGTGCGGACAGGTCCCCGACAGAATCCTACTGTGACAGAGGGAGGAGGTGAAAATTCATATAAATACACACGTGCATGCAGGCTTGCGGAGCTACGCGAATCAGCTCCTCATACACAGACGCACTTCATCGCTGGAGGCTAAGCATTCTGATCTCTTCGGCACCTGCTCGTGCCAGCCACGCGCCTTGGAACCCCCAAGGCGCGGGAGTGCGCTGGCGACCGCAGCATTTCGAGTTGCCGAGAGGCAGTAGACGCCACGAAGCAGAGGCTGACGCGAGGAGCTGACTAGAGTGGTAAAGAAGACTATCGGAGATGCAATCTGTCAGCGAGCACGGGCTGTGTGCATACTGACAGAATCTGAGACACGCAAAGCTCGGAGAGCTGCGAAGATAATATGTGAGAGAGCGGATCGGAAGACGACGAGATCTGCAGAACCAGATGGCGCCACAGAATGCAGTCAAGGCAAGAAAGCAGACTCGCCTTTCCGCAAGCTCGACAATGATGCTTCCACTTTGTGACGCTGAACAGCCCCAGGCAGTGGTTACAGTGCGTCACTTCATCGCTGGGCACCCTGAAGAATCCAGAGAATCCAAGGCGACAGCAAAGAGAACATCACCAAGTTGCGACAAAGAAGACTGTGTCTCGTGTGAACGAATGCAGGAAAGCGGACACTGATGCGCGATCACCAGGAGATACTCAAGCTGGAGAGATTACAAGAAAGAGGGCAACGAAGAAACGACGAGAAAACAGCATGCAGAGGTGGTCAGCGCCCAGTGCTCGCAGAGAGAGAGTGCGGGTGTACGTACACCGCATCCTGTCCAGTGAGCGAGCTGCCGTGGCTTTCGCCTCGCGTTTTCGCGTGGGGCCCTCTGTGCTCTGTCCGTTGCTTTTCTTGCACTTGCTCGCCTTTCCATCCCCTTTACGCGGCGCCACTCCTTGTTTGCCCGGCGTTCTTTCCTCCGCTCCCTGCGCTCCACCCTCCGTGGCAGCTGGCTGCGCGTCCGTCTCTCACCAGTCGACACTTCGGCCGTCGCCTTCATGTTCATCGAGGCCGCGGCCGCTCTCTGCAGTGGTAGCGAACGAGGCGGGAGCTAGCCCTCGCTGCCGCGGCTTCTTCGAATCTTTTTCGCGCGCTCCGCTGCGTTCTGTCGCTTCGGAGGACGCCTGACGTCGCCCCGCCTCCCCCCCGGCTCCGCGGCTCTCGCCGGCATGCCTCCCGTCGCCAGAAGGAAGGGAAAAAGATGTGCGCTGTTCACCTCCTTGGTCTGAGAGCCCGCTGCCGCTGGACGGTGGCGGCGAGAGGCCGAGCAGCCCCGATGGCATTTCCGGTGTACGGACAGCGTCGACAACCTAAAAACCTCCCCTGTGCGCCGTCTCCACCTCTGCGGTGCAGGCGCGTGCGTGAGAAGAGAAGAAAGATAGAAAGGGCAGGACCTCTGAACAGGCGAACCGCCGGGAGCCAGAGACAGCGGCAAGATGGACGAAACAGAGTTTTTCGTGGCGGATTCGAGAGCGACGGCGGTACATCGACAGGGCGCTAGCCGCCCCCCTGGTCGTCACGCCATCAGGCCGCAGAGATAGAAGAGCAGGTTGCGGAGGAAAAATAGGGTCGAAGCTCGGCCGGCTGTGTAGCGGAAAGGTAAGATTCTTTAAAGAGTACGGATGAACAGAGAGCGGGAAAGCGCGCGGACTCGCCGTCAGGGTCAGAGTTGCAAGGGACCTCGCACTCGCGAGACTGCCTAGGCAGAGACTCAGACCCGAAGGGGTTGGCGGGAGGGAAATAGCCGCAAACCCGAGAGGCTCCACTCCAAAACCCTCAAGAGCAGAAGGAATTTCAAGCATGCGCAGCAGGCGGGCTCGAAAAGAGAGAGAAGACCAAGGCAGCCGGGTAGCGAGCGCACCGAAGATTCGCCAAGCCTTTTGCCGAGAGCTGTATGGAACTCGAGCGAAAGCGAGCCTACTCTCCACTCATCGATGAGACAAGCCAACAAAGAGGAAAGATTGCACTATCCAATTTGGCGCATCCGTCGAAAAACGAGGAGAACTTGCACGGCTTGACGTAAAACGCCCAAAAAGAGGCACACGAGGAGCACGGCTCGTGACTCGAGGCGTCTTTTCTCGCACGCTCTCTCCCTCTGCATGCCGTTGACTCTTCAGAAAAAGCGAATGTGACTGTTGGAGAACTCGCGACTACGCCTAAACAGGTGAGAATGAAAGGAGCTATTTATAGATAAAACGCCTCCGTTTGATGTGGCTGCACCGCTCACGCGCTGAAAACGCTCCCGTCTCCTTCGCCGTTCTGCCTAGCTGTGTCTCCGCGCCTACGCGTGGCACGCCTCCTTCGCTTCACAATTCCTTCCCTCTCTCTCTCTCTCCCAACTCAGATTCCTCGCTTTCTTACTCGCAGATCGCCGTGCTCGCCAAAATTTTTCTTTTCTGCTTGCTCTTCGTCTTTGCAAACGTCGCCGCGCGCCACTTGTCTTCTTCGCGTCTCCTCTCGAGCCCGCACGAGCTAGCCGCTCCGCGAGTTTGTTTTCTCGACTCCGGGGCTGCGGAGATCCAGCAGCAGCACTCTCCCCGTCGGCGCAGATTCTTTTCTGAGGCGGCTGCGCGTTCTCTGCGCGACGCAGCTTCGCGCCGAAAAGTTCTCCCGAAGTGGAAACCAGAGCCTAGGTGCCTTCTTGCTTCCAACACACACGTCACGCGGCGAGGAACTCCCGCAACAGGCTGCTGTGGGAGACGTCGCCGCGCGTCGCCGCGGGGGTAAAGCGCCTTTTCCACTCGAAATCTACGCTTTGCAGAGCGACACTGTACTCGGCGCTGCTGCCTACAACACGCTGCGAGCACTCGAAAACGCATAGAGGAGTCATCTGCCAGTGCGCGCCTGGGGTCTCGCCGCGGTAGAGGCAGCTCCTGAGATTGTGACCTCGAGGCTAAGCCACACACTGACAACTGGCGGAGAGACTCGGGGGAAGGAATCTGCAGAGAAGCCTCCGCAGCACTTTCTTTGAGTCCGAGTCAACCCGCACCCGAACAGGCAGCTCCCCCACGCGAAGCGGCGTGTGCGGTCTGTGCCGGAAATTCCAGCGGCCACACAACGTCTTCGTGGGTGCGTCTCTGCAGACATTTCCACGTGAGTCTCCAAAGGGAACGCCTCCATCTGAGAGATTTTTTCTTCATGTGAGGGCGAGGCCCCTGCTCTGTGCCGCGAGCTCCGGCAGAGAACTGTAGCTCGCACAGAAAGCGCGCGAGAGGCATTTTTCACTTTTTATGCGGTAAATCCTTCTCTGCCGCAGTCACGCCCCTCGCTTTGGGCGGGCTGAGCGCACTCTAAGCCCATCGAATCAGATTAAGTCGCTGCCAGGAGGCGCGATGCGTCGAGGGAAAGGCAACAGATTCTCATACTGAATTTCCCAAATGAAGGACGCACGCCTCTGTGCGCACAGACGTGCATACGTCGGTGCGAATACCCCGCTAGGAATTCCAAGCGTTTTGAGTTCGATAAGATTTCTTGATGCTAACCTTTTCAGGGATCCGTAGAGTCAGCATGTGCCTTTTCTGGGTCCACACGGCCCGAATTCGGCGGGTGGAATGTGCTGGAATACGCGCGCTGAGTGAGCATCACCACGCCGAGACTCTCTGTGCGGTCTCGCTTCCCTCGTAGTCAAAACCAGATATACGCATAAATGCAAGATGAAGACACATGACAGACATACATCCACAAGACAAAGCAGAGAACCTGGTTCCGAGGGCCTGACGGCGTCCTCCTTCCTGTGGAGCACTGCGATCCACGCACCCCAAAGCGATATCGATTTAATGCCGATGCGTAGACATATATATGCGAAAATATATCGACATAAATATGTATATATGTTTAGACATATATGCAGAGTGTACTTATACATATATGTTTACAATTGTTTACATATATATATATATATATATATATATATATATATGTATTAGCGTGTGGCGGACACACGCATGCAGTGCTAGATGCGTCGCTTTCTGTTGCGCCTCAGGCGACGTAGAACTTCTTTGGAGTAGGCGGCGCAACGTGCACCTGGTGCCCATCCGCAATCCACGGGTGTCTAAGAGCCTCTTCGATGTTCATGCGCCGCGCGGGATGACAGAGCAGCCGCGAGACGAAGTCGCGCGCGGCGGGGGGGACGGGTCGCGGGGCGAAGAGCCACGGGCGGTCGTTGGGACGGATATCGAAGGAGTAGCGCCCCTCCAGAATCGACCTGAAAAAACAAAAATGTTGCAGTACCGGAGGCATGTGCGCGCAGGCAGGGGCCAAACTCTCTGTGCGTAGCACGAGTGTCCAAGACATGCCCGAATGGAGAAGGTTCGCGCCGCGGTCCCTAAACCACAAAAAGCAAACCGCAAATCAAACCTTCCCTACACAGCTTGGGCCTGCGATACCCTCCCACACACACACACACACATAGCGGCGCGGACGCGTGAAGAGCTGCGCAAAGCTTACGCGCCGATCTGCGCCTCTGTTTTCCCCTGAAATGGCAGCACGCCTTGCGAAAGCAACTCGAAGGTGATGACGCCGATACTCCACATGTCGACGGCCTTGTCATACTCCACGCCGACGAGGACCTGGAAACTCGTTCACAAACGAAAGATTTAAGCAGAAAGAGTGGGGCCTTCCCGCCACACTCCTCTCCCTGCACAGAATACTAGTCTTCTGCCTCTCTTCTCTCCGGGGCTCGCTTGAACTCTACGCCGATAGATGAACATATACCAAGATATATACATACATGTATTATATGTGCGCAAAAATATGCATGCCGAGACTGCCGCGCTTGCTCAGGCTGAGACGTGAATCTGTGAACGCCATGCGTGCAGCTGTTGCCCGACCTGCTCGCGGGCCTCCCTCTGCACTTCTCTGCGTCGCGGCTTCACTAAAACTCTAGTTCCTGAGTAGGTAAAAATTTACAGAAAAGAAGAGATTCGAACCCTTGACAAACTAGACGAACCCTTGACATAGGTTTCAAGAATGATATACCAAACTCCTGAGAGGTCTAAAGCACCGACGGGCTCCTTCACTCACTTCCGGCGCGGCGTAGGCGAGCGTCCCCAGCGAATCAGTGGTTCGCCAGTTCGGCGCAAGGACCGCCGACAAACCGAAATCGGCGACCTTGATCGAGAGGAGACGCTCCTGAATCTCTCGCAAAACTCCCACGCACCACTGCAGGCGCTCGGCCTCGTTACCTGCGCACGGTGAAGGTCGCGCGAGGGACTCGAGCCCGACACGTCGCGCGGCCGCCGAGGAAGAAGAAGAATGCGACGAGGGGAGTGAGGTAGCCAGTGAAGAAGGCGACGGCGTCGAAGGCGAGGAAGCCGGGGAAGGCGGAGAGCCAGTTGGGCCCGAGGAGGGCCCTTCGGGCTCCTTCGGCGCGGGCGCGGTCGGCGAAAAGACACCGCCGTCGCCTCCCGTCGAGCCTCGAGGGGCTTTTGTCCCGCCTAGAGACTCGCCTCGCGCGGCGAGGACGGGCAGCGCGGATGCGCGCCTCTTGGCTCCTTCGCTGGCCTCCCTAGGCGCGTCCTCGGCGGCCGGAAGACCGTCGCCGTCGCCGGAAGCCGGCGCGCAGGGCGGACACGGCGCGCGGAGCGACGATGGCACCGATCGCAGGCGCCGCGTGTCTCTGCGCCCTGCTGTGAGACCAGCGGGAGACAGCTGAGGAGGCCGCCGCAGCGCGGAAGAAGCGGCGGGAGCCTGAGGCTCGCTAGCCGCTGGGAGCTGTTCGAAGAAAGGCAGGACGCGCGGCCCCGGGACGGCGAGGTAGTTCGTCGTCGTAGAAGACGCCAGCACCGAAGCAATCCTCCGTCGCGTCTCCCGCAAGCTCGCCCCCCTCGCCTCCGCGCCTTGGCTCTGCTGCACCGCCGCGGCTCCCCACCCTCGCTCTTCCTCGGCGCCTGCCGAGGCTGCGGCCGCGGCAGAGGGCGGAGCCGGCGCCGCGTCTCTCCCCCCTTGGGCGCGTTCGTCTCCTCTGCCCTCCGCGGCCGCCTTCGCCTCGCGCTGGACGTCCGCGGTGTCACCTGTGGCTGCGTCGGTCGACTGCGCGGCTTCGTCGTCTTCGTCGTCTTCGTCAGTCCCCTCTTCGGGAACGGCGGCGTCAGCCAGGAGGCGCCAGATGAGGTCAGTCTGCCCGCGCTGGCGGCCTATGCGGCGTCGCTCGCTGTCCTCGGCCTCGCGCTCTCGGCGGTCGCGCCGCTCGCCGTCAGTCTCTTCGAACTCGCGCGCGGGGCCTTCGCGTCCGCTGAGGGGCCCGCGCCGGCGCCCGAAGGTGAAGAGGGAAAGGAGGCGCGTGCGCCCGGCGTGAGGGCGAGGTGCCGCCGAGGAGAAGCGAAAAAAGTTCCGTCGTCGAGTCCTGCGCGACCTGTAGTAGCGCGAGAGCGGCGGACTGCGCCCGTAGAGCGGCCGCGAAGGCTGCAGAAGGAACTTGCGCGACGGCGAGCGCGACACGAGCGCGGGCACCCAGTCTTCAATCTCCGCGAGCTCCTCGGCGGCAAGGATCGTGCGTGGGAATCCCTTCAGGTCTTCAATAAGCGGGTCGCAGGCGTGCCAGCCGCCCCCCGCGCATGGCGAAGAAAACAGCGCGGACGAGGTCGGGATACCCGCCGCAGGAAGGGCGGCCGCAGGAAGAGCCGCGAAGCCCGGCGAAGCGGGCGACGCCGGCGCAGAAGGCGAGGAGGAGGCGGAGGCGGAAGACTGCGGCGGAGATGCGGAGGAAGGCGACGCGGGGCGAGAAACGGCCGCTAAAGCGCCTTGCTGCATCGCAGCCCCGCGCCCCGCGTTGTCGCCAGGCGCGGCCGCCTCGCCTCCACTCTGGGTCGCGCCCTGCGGATTGTCGCCCTCGAGCCGGCCGGCGCAGGGGCTCGGGCGAGGCGAACCTGAGGCTGGAGGAGGAAGCCCGGAGGTGCCCATCAGCATCCCAGCGGGACTTTGCGGCGGAAAAGGGTGGTAATGCCACACTCCGTTTTCTGTGTCTCGAATCACGATTGTCGGTAGCGGCGAAGCCGCCTCTCGCGCGCCCGCGTCTCGCGGTTGGCTGCGCGCGTCATCCTCCGATGCGCTCTCTTCGCCGCCCTTCCCCGCGCCCTCGCCGCCCTGGGAGCCGTCACCACAGCCGCGCAAGCCGGCTCCGGCGTCGCCCTGCTCAGGCCCTCGACCTCTGGGCGAGGCGGGCCTTCCGGCCTCGCCCCCGGCGCTGGCCTCGTCCTGCGGCGGGGCGAGCACAAGGAGGAGGTTTTCGGGTTTCAGATCTCTGTGAACAACGCCCTTGGCGTGCATGTGGCGCGTCGCCTTCAGCAGCCCCGTAACGATCTTCAGAATGACTTGTTCTTCCAGCAAGCATCTGCTGTCCATTGTGAAGTCAGTCTCCAGAAACCGCTCCGCGCAGAGCGGCGACGCGACCGCCGCACGCGCCGGGGAGGCCGCAGAGGCCGCGGACGGCGAAGAAGGCGAAGACGGCGAAGACGGCGCAGACGGCATTAAGACGGCGAGGTTGCGCGGGGGCAGCGCAAGCGTGTCGGGGTTCCGAAAGGGCGACGGCGCGGCAGAGAGAGGAGGAAAAAGCAGAGGATTCGGGCGGGGTAGCGCGGAGATGTGGATCGACGCCGACGCCGGGACGCACCCCCTGGCCTGGAGGAACTGCCGCCGCTGGCGCAGGAGCAGCTTCAGAGACAGATACTGAATGACTCTGCGAAGGCAAGGAAAACACAGAAAAGACTCGCTCAAGTGACCATTTCAGGGCTGCACTCAAAACGAAGGAACAAAGACAGTATAGTTCCTGGAACACTGAAGATGACTCCACATTGCGCCTCGCGAGTACGCAGCAAGCGACTGGCCGCCGTGGCAGTGGCCTTGAGAGCAAGCCGAAATCGCAGACTCGTTCCTCCCCAAGGGGATCTACGCAGAGAACGGCACAGCCCTAACGCCTGGCTGCTGCTGGGGTATCGCCCTTCTGCAGATCTTCCGCTCTGCGCGTCGGCCTCTCTGCTGCGCAAGCCGGCAAAACAAGCCTCCTCTCTGAGCTCGCTGACTCGACTCTGAAAGCGAAAACGTCGCGGGCATCCAGGCGCTTGCGGAGCTTCGCCGCGGCGCCTACCGAGTCAGGCGAATGAGCGTGGCGAGATCCCTGTGGGGAAGAAGCTCCATCACGATGTACGCGTAGGGCGCTGTGCCACTGCGGCCGAAGACGTCAACGGTGCGCACGAGGTTAGGGTGCTGCAGGACCTTGACGACCTCCAACTCGCGCCTCGTGAACTCCCTGAAAAAGGCGAAGATACAAAACAGACGAGCGTCTACTCGCCCAAGCCATTACTCACTCCATCGCCACCTGTACGCGCAGACATATATATATATATATATGTGTTTATATACAACTATGTATGCATATATATGTTTACATATAACCATGCATGCATATACACATGTTCATAAAGAACCATGTATGCAGATGTATGTATAAATGTTTGTTGCTATATGCGTGTTCCCACGTAGAAGGCGTATCAAGCATTCCCATGCAGACACATCGCATCTCTGCATCCCTTAAGTCACAGAAATGTGTGCAGGGGGTGAATCCGCTGGACAGACGGGACTGGCAAGATATATACTAAATCAAACAGAGATTGATGTATCGGCTGAGAAGCGCTGCATCACATATATATTCCAAGTACAGGAGCCTATCCTGGGCCTGCAACCCTACGCACACTGGAACCTTTCGCGAGTTCCTCGCAGAGTGAATCCCTTTTCGCGAAGGGGGTCGCGCTGGAGGAAGGCGCGGAACCCTGCGAGAGAGGAGAGCGCCTACGTACCTGTCCTCTTCAGTCCTCAGGTTGCTTCTGTTGAGGATCTTCACCGCGACCATCTGCCCCGTCGCCTTGGCATGCCCAACTGACAAAACAAAAAGCGCATGCGCCCGAGTTCAACAGTCAGCAGCAAACAGCGGGCAGTCACAAAGCGGACACACGATAGGCGCAGCACACACGCCGCTCTCAAACCCGTGAATACATGCATACGTAGACACAGATATACCTATATATAAATATATATATATATATACACGTGGCCATATAGGAATACGCAGATGCTTGAAGGACGACTCCTTCGCGTGTGGCAATGAGAGCGCAACGACGTAGCGAGCGTCAGAGCCTTCCTTGAGAAAGAAATGGAAGAGGCAAATTGAGCCGAGTTCGAAGCAACACGACAGAGAGAGGCGCCTCGAGGAGGCGCAGTGAGGAGGCGCGACAGGTGAGCAGAGAGAGGAGAGAAGGGAGAGGCGACTGCGGCGGAGAGGGAGCGGACGGCGCAGAGGCAAGTGATTTTTTTCGTGTTCTGAAACTTACGCTTGACAGCTGCGAACTTCCCATGACCGAGCACCTCTTCTGCATGCAGACAGTAAAAGTCGTGGAAGTCCTCCACGCCGCAGGCGACCTGTAGAGCCCTCAGCCAGCTGCAAAAGCGGAAAGGTCGACCCACAAAAGCGTGACAGATCTCTCGCAGCAAACGACGGAAAGCAGGAAACCCGTGAAAGCACCAGACGATTCACCGCGCAAAAGCGTCGTATCTGCACAGACAGTCCTGCGTCGGCGATGAGACAAGAGGCGAAACTCCATATGACCGCGCAGCCAGAGGCTGGAAGTCCCAAACCGCCAGACTAGAGTGCTCGCGGGGCGTGTCGAGAGCGCTGTCTGAAGAGAGGAAACGGAAACGACGCAGGCGACCCCTGCTGCGAAGGAGAAATGAGACTCGAAGCTTAGCCAGCAGCCTCGTTTCCCGAGGCAGTGTCGCAGCGTCATCTCCTCTCCACGCGGCAGAAGACGCGGAAGAGTAAGACCGCATTCCCCTCAAAACGTCTGAAATTCACCCTTCGAGCCTGCAAGCCTCTAAGCCCTAACCGGCCTCACTCCCGCTGAGCACCTGGCGCCGCGCAGAGCATCAGAGGAGGGCGACTAGACCACCGACTCACTTTTGCCTGTCGTCGGCGTCTATGGCATAGAGGCGCTTCGCGACGCGGCCGCTCGGCTTGAGAATTTCGAGCCCGAAGCGCCCGCGGGTGCCAGTCACCGGCGATGTGAAGGAGGGCGAAGTGGCTCGGGCTGCCTGGGGCTCGCTCGTGCGGTAGGGGTCGTCTGGAAAAAAAAATGGCGGCAGCGGGGAGAGAGATTACAGAGAGAGCCTGTCTCTGTGCCAGAGCAGGCCTGCGTGCGCGAGCTTTCCTTGTGGCTGCCGGCGCCCGGTTGCCGTCGAATCCGTTTGCGGCCGCTTCTGAGATGATGCTTTCCACTCACCGACGAGCGCATGGACTGAGCAGCCGTGAAGGTACAAGCAGTTCGCGGGGCGGGTGCTTAAGATCTGAGACTGCCCTGCAGGGAGAAGACGGAGAAAGAAAAACACGCGAAACTCTGAGGTTCCTAGGGGACAGCTTCAAGAAAAGGGCAGACAAGCCGCGCAGTAAAGAGAGAAATTAGGAGGGCGTATAGAGAGCTGGCAGTGTGGCAAACCGTAGGGAAAAAGAGAGACGTGTGGAAATCGTGGCGCATGGTCTCGTAATCACACACCCACGCGCTCGCTCACGAGTATTTTCTTCTGAATATGAGAGGACACTCTCTTCAACAGAGAAAACAGACGGGCCGCCTGACGGGCCTTGAGGTGAGGGACTCCCAGGCAGAGGGATCAGATTTTGTCGCCAGACGGGAGTATTTCATGTCACAGAGCCACGTGCCCCCGTCCCCACGAAGCCGAGGAGGAGTTGTGCCTTTCAGCATCCCGGGTCACACAAAGACGCCCCGCAGCTCGACGCCCGCCTAGCCATACCAATACGCGCCGCAACATGTACACTCATGCATGTGCACATGTATATATACGCATGAATATGTACATGTATATAGATTATATATGTATGTGTAGGTATGTATGTACATATATATGTGCATGCATGTATGTATGTACGTGTATATATATGTAAGTATGTGTGTCTGTATAAATATAGATATGTATATATGTATATGCATGTATGATGCATGTATGTGCTTGCCTAAATATGCACGCATGCATGCGACCTGCGTAGAAATCGAGTTCGAAGAACGTACACCATAGGTGGCGACCGGTCAAGAAGTAGTAGCGCCGAATCCAGCCGCCGAAGTGCTGACCGACTGCGAACGAAGACACGCACACGCATGACTTGACACACTCTGCGTCATTCTAAGACCGAACCGAGCCGCGACTCGGGGCGGCTGTTCAAGTGCCCGTCCCGCGTGGCTGGCAACGCGTCGCGGTTCTTTCCGCCCTGGACGCAGCTGCCGCATGCTGGGCTCTCACGACGGCCGCCGTTTCTGCTTTCTGCGTGATGCCGCTTCGCCCCGCACGCAAGCGTCTTCCTTCAGCGCAGCCGTCTGCCGCTGCTGCAGCACTACGCATTCGCGCGCCTTCTGCTGGCTGCCGCGCGGACGGCGCTCTGCTCTGTGCGGGCGACACAGACGCCCCCCGGTTCTTCGAGCGTCCTTCTCCCTCTCCCCTCGCGCGTGCGCTTCGCAGCAGCCTCCGAAGGCGGCCGCGTCACTCCCGTAAGCGGTTTCCGCGCGCGCACCTTTCCAGAGCCACCCGTGCATCTGGAGTCGATCCTCGTTGCCGAGGAAGCTGAGGAAGAAGGGCTCGCCGTCTCCCGCACCTCGCCCGAAGCCGACGCGCGTGAGAAACGAGCGCGCGCCTCCAGAGATCACCGAACCCACCAAGTTCGTGCCGCGAGAGAGCGACCGGGCATACGCGCTGACCGTGCGCCGCCGCGCCGGCTGATACAGGATCGCCACCTCCGCGTCCTCCTCCCCCCGTCCCCGGCTTCTTCTTCCTCGCTCTCGCTGCGTCGGCGACCCGAGCTTCCACTGCGCCCTCGCCCTTCTGCCGCCGCCCCGCCTCTGGACCGTCTCCGCCTTGCGCCACCGCCGAGCAGCAGGCGAGACGTCCCCTGTGGGGCCTCCTGTCCCCTGCCGCGGTGCCTTCCCGCCTCGCGTCGCTGCCACGCGAGAGCCGCCGCTGCCGCCGCCGTTGCGCGCAGCTCGTCTTCTTCGGTTTCCGTCGTGGTGTCGCCCTCCTCGTCTTCTTCCTCCTCGGTGCGCAGGCGTCCTCCCCCGCCGCGCGAGCGCCGAAGAGGCGGCAGCGAGAGGTGGCGGGTGCGCTTCCGACCGGCGTCCGACTGTGCGCACTCGCCGAAGAACGAGCCAGCGATCGACGCCGTGAGGAAGCCGCTGACTGGCGGCCCTTGGGCGCCGCCGCCGGTCTCGTCGCTCAGCGGAACGACGAGGTTGCAAGACCGCAACGAGGACGGCGTCGGAGGCGAGGACGACGCCGGTGAAGGAGAAGAGGGCGCGCGCGACGTAGAGACGCCGCCCGCCAAACCGAACCCCGCAGACCTCACCGAGGACGGCGACGCGCCGCCCAGCGGCGGAGACAGCACTCGACACAACGAGCTCTAGCGGGCGGTCGACGCCGAGGCGCGGAGGTCTGCGCCGCCGGCAGAGTCCCCTCGTGCCTCCGCGGAAGCCCCTGAAGCGCCCGCGCCGCCCCCTCTTGACGGCGACGGAAGCGCCGCTCCTGCGCCTCCAGCCTTGTTGTGCATGCCCGCTGGATCCTCCGAGGCAATCCCAGGACGATCACTAATGCCAGACGCGTGCGGCGGAGACGCCGCGCCGACCCGAGCAGCAGTAGTGCCTTCGCCTGAGGCGGCGGATCCAGAGAAACCCAAAAAGGAGGAAGACGGAAACGTCGGCGGAAGCGGGAAGTGCGGGATGGGCGCAGGGAGCGGACGGCGCGAAGAGATCCACGGCGGAGACAGGCACGCGGTCGCCTCTTCGCTGCGGGCGGTATTCTCCTTCGTGTTCGCCGCGGGCGGCTGCTTCTCGCCGCCGCACCCTGAAGGCGTGCTATCCGCGCCTCTCTCCTCCATTGCGACCTCCGTCGCCCCCTCGGCTTCCGCTGCGTTCTCGCTGGTGGGCGCGCCTTCACAGCCTGCCTTGGCCTTCGGTTTGGAGCGCGCGGCCGCAGAGAGAACACCTCTTGAAGGCGAAAAGAGCGAGAAGAGTCGTCGTTCGCGTCGCGCCCCTCCCGCCTGTCCCTTCGCGCCTCCCTCCAGCTCGACCGACATGGAGCGCGCTCGCTCGCACCTGTCTTTGTTCGAAGCCGCTGAGACGTGTGACCACGCGTGGGAGAGGAACCCGCCACGCGTGGCGCCTTGCGCTCCCCCCGGAGCCTCTTTTTCCGCTGAACTGCCATCCGCGCCGCCGTCGCTTGACCGGGACGCAGACGCTGCTTGCGGCGCGGTGCGCCGCTCGCCCGGAAGCGCCGTCGCCCTCGCGCCGCGGGCGCCCGCCGAAGGGGGAGGCTCTCCAGAGTGAGAGGAGGAGGGCGACGAGGGAGACGAAGGCCCCGGAAAAGAAGAAGGCGAAGCAGAACGAGAAGAAAGAGAGAGCGGGACAGCCGAGGGCGGAAGAAGCTCTGGAAGGGGCTGCGGTGAGGCAGGCGCTTCCGCCGCGAGAAGAGGCGGCGACGGAGGGCAGACTGGCGGCAGGGCGGAGGCGGCGGCGTGCGCAGGGCCGCGCAGACCTAACCACGAGAAAAAACGCACGCAGAAAAAACAGGAGAGTAGACTCTACTCGGACAGAGACAAACAAGCTAGCCAATTGCAAGGAAGGGGACGCACGCATGCGCATGCGGATGCGCAGGGGTACTCTGAGCGCAGCGTAAAACACCTGCCTCACCCTCTCTCTCGCAGGCGCGCTCCGCAGTCGACGCCCGCCGGCCGTCGCCACCCGGCGAAGGAGAGCGCGACGCCGCAGCACAGTCGTTCGCCTGCAGCGGCGCAGCTGGATGCCGCGAGGCAGCTTGAGAAGGCAAGCTCGAGAACGACGGAGGCAGCGTGAGCGGGGGGCCGCGGGGCGCGAACAGAGAAAGAACGGACTGGAGGTAAAAGAAGTTCAGGAGCTGCAGGAAAACACCGACAGCAAGCAGAAGCAGATCCAGCGCTCAACGTGAGAAGGAACTCCAAGAAATGGAGGCACCATCTCGATGCAGATATATGCTCCTGATGACCGAGCAGACGCCTGGGCAAGCGGACCAGAGTGCACGACCCAGGCACAGAAAGCTACACATATACGCCTATACAAAAATACACATATATACATATATGGATATACATATGTATATATATATCTATATATACCTGCAAGCAAGCAGCGAGCAGCAAGAGATGTCTTGTAGAAAAGCAGTTATGGCCACACATATGCATAATCGTATCAAAAAGCGACTTAAGCGAGATCCTGGATGTATCCACACACGCTGTCTACCAGTCCAGGATGTTCACAATCACGGACTTATGCACGGATGCATTCTCGCGCTGCATCGATGTGCCAGGTGGACACCGCCACGAGATCCATTTCCCGCTTCCCGCGAAACTCAACACAGTCCATACAAATATACTGGGTACACGCCTACGAACGCGTGCGCAAACGCACACACACATACAAACATCCTAATATATAAATGCAAATATACATGAACAAATATACTCATCCGTACATATATATATTTTCAAGCATAAATATATATATATATATATATACATTTGTGCGAATGTGTATGCGTGGATAAACGAGCGCGAGGGGAGTTTGTGTAGGCGCAGGCGTTTTCAGCGAAGACGCGTCTGGGTGCAGACGGAACCGAATCTCACGTCGTGGATTTCTCTGTTGCTGGCGAGAGCCGCGAGGAATTCCTCGAACGTCAAGCCTTCTTCTCTCTGGATCGGTAGCGAGAGCGGCGGCGGAATCCTCTCCCGCAAGCCGTGGACCGGCGCCTCGCCCGCGGACGGCGCAGTCGAGCAGACGGAGCGTCTCTGTTCCTTGCGCTTGTGCAGGAAGCAGGCCTCGACGATTTCGTCGATGCGCTTCCGCACGAGGTGATCCTGTTCATCGAAGCGCAGCGAGTCCTCTTCGTCGCGCGCCTCTCCCTCTTGGTCGTCATCAGAAGATGAGGAGGAGCCAGAAGAGGAAGAAGACGAAGCAGACGACGCGAAGCCGCGGTGCTTGTGCGGCCTTGCGTCGAGCAGCAGCTCCTCTTCAGGGCGCTCTTGTGAGCTGCCGCATGAGTCTTCGTCTCGCGTCCTTCGCGCGCCGCCGAAGTCCTCTCTCGCCTCGCTCCAGGAGCCGCCGGGCGACGCGCTTCGCCCGTCGGAAGCGAAGCGGACGGAGGGAGACGGACGTCGCGCGTGCCCAGAGAGGCGAGCCTCGCTCTCTGCGCGACTCGCCTCGCTTCCAAAGGCCCCACTGCTGTGCCGCTTCTCTTTGTCTTGGCTGTCTGTCTCCGCGCCGTGACGCGGCGATCGGGCGTCGCTCGCCGCGGCGAAGCCGAGCACCGAGGGAGACGGCAGGGACAGCGCCCGATGCTCGCGGCGGTCTCGGCGCTCCCGCCGCGCCTCGCGGTCGCGGACGTGGCGTCGCTTGCTGCGCCTGCTGAACTTCCAGAGGCGAAAGGGAAGGTGGTAAAGCAGCGTGCGGAGCTCCTCGCGCTCGATGCTTCCGTTGCCGTCGAGGTCGCAGCTGCGAAACCAGCAAGAAACCTCAACTCAGGGTAAACGCGCGCTCACAGCGCCGAGGGAGGGATACCGAGACAAAAACAGTCCCTTTTATCTGAACAACAGATTCCGGCCAGGTAGTGAAACACGGAAAGCGTCTGGCCTATGTCAACATAGATACTGATAATTCCACTGTAGAGGTATAGTATATATTCCATCCGAAACCGGTGTTTTGCCAGTATTTATCTTATCAGCATGTCAACGAAATATCAACACCGATGAATCTTAGACACTGACGTGCGAAACGGAGCGTCGGTGAGAGGGGAGAACGAGAAGCGGGGAGCATGCGGCGAGGAAGCACGGCAGCCCGAATTGTCGCGTGCAGCTTCTCTTACAGATTGAAGAGAAAGCGCAGAAGTTTCTCTTCGTTCTGACTGCATAACGAGTCGAGACCCTTGCAGAACTCCTTCACGTCGACGGTCTGGTCGCCATCTTCATCCAGCAAGTCGAAAAAGCGCTCAAACACCATCGCTGCAAGAGGAAAAGAGGGGAATCAGAGTGGAAGAAATCTCAGGAAGGAGGCTTCGCGAAGCGAGAAAACAAAGCGGAAAGACATCAGCTGCGGAGCAAAAGGGTGAGGGGGCGGCACAGAACGGAAGCTGACGCCAAGCGACGACGCATCATGGAAAAACTAAGAAGCCCCGAGCTGCATAATTAAATGCAAGTAGATGCACACATTTTATCTTGATCTCACGCGGCAAAGTACTTGAGGATGCGCGAAATACAAGTTGAATATGTATACGTATATATATATATATATATACACACATGACCATGCGCTTGTCCGTCTGAGCCGAGGAAGACACGTGTGTGTACGGTAATCATTTGATATGCAGAAAAAAAAGAGAGGCATACCTGGCAGACGGGAGAAGAGCGCGAGGAGACCCGTTTTGTCGAGGACTTTCTCTGTCCGGCAGCCGCCGCAAGTGTGGCGCAGCAGATGAATTAGCGGCACGCGTGTTCCCGATGCTCGACAGCGCCGCGGCTCTGCGAATTCGCTGAACAAACCGCGAGATGACAGCGAATGCACAACTCGGGGCGACTTAAAGAAGCCAGAGAGACATGAGTAAGGATGCGTCTCAGACAGAGGTGCCAAAACGCGTGTGAAACTGCACGACGAGACGCGAGGGACAGAAAGCAACGCGACATAAATGGCTATAATTGTATATGCAGATCGAAACACAGAGACCTATTAACTGCGCGTGCGCGTCCGCACACATACAAGTACCTCTATGCAGTCACGCAGAGGTCTCGCGAGCCATCAACCCACCTAGCTGAGTTCGAGTACGTAACTGGAATACGACACCACATAATTCCATCGAGGAGTTCAGCGAAACAGATAGGTAGATAGATACATACACACGTATCTGGAAACTACATTACGCGACAAACACACGCTTTCTGGGGACCATGATCTCACTTGAAGAGTTGCGTGAGCTGCGCGCGAGTTTCCTTTTCCGTTCGCGAGCTTTTGCTGGCTGAGGACGACGCGACAGACCTAGCGCCACCCGCTGCGAGCCCCCGAAGCACTGACGGTGGATAATGCGGAGGCAGACTTTGCAGCCTCCTTTCGCCACGCTCACGCCATTCTTTCTCCTCGCTGTCTTTCACCCCTAGTCTCCACTCCTTCCTCTCCCTCTCCACGCGTTCGATGTCTTCTCTCTCCTTCTCTGTTTTCCTCCTGTTCCCCTCCGCTCTTGTCACATCTTTCTTGCTCGATTCCTCCCGCACTTCGGCTGGATGGCGCTCAAAGGTATTTCCGGCCGCCTCCGCCCCCCATCCCTGCTTTTCCCGCCGGTTTCGACTGTGCCTGTCACTCTCGCGTCCCTCTCTCTCGCGAGCTTTCTCATCGCCCTGGTCTGCACCGAGAGGCGAAGACGCGGGACACAGAGAAGAGCCTGGAGAGGAGGGGGGTGACGAAGAAAGGAACTCAGGCGTTGTCGTGTAGTTGGACGAAGTCGGCATAAAGGGGAAGTCCCCCGACCTGCGCGACTTGCCCCAGCCTTCCAACGGGGAGGGAGGCTGTAAACCTGCCCTACTGTGTAGAGGTTCCGCCCGAGAAGCCTTGGCAGACGCCGAATGCTGCAGAACCAAGGGGGGAGGCCAGGAGGGCGCCACAAGCTGTTCCGGCTGAACAATAACGTACATGTCCCTCCGGGTGGGCTGTTCCGTAGCCGCTTCGCGGTTCATCGACATGGTGTCGACAAGGAAGAAGGGCCACTTTCAGTGACACCTGCAAATTGACAAAGTCTAGAAGAAATATGCAAGTGTGACAAGGAGGTGCCTGCGTTGCACCCCGCTTAGAGAAACAGTACTCTACTTTCCCCTTGGCCTAGCTGAAACCTCCACGGGCCACAGTACGAAAAGACAAGAGAAAACACAAACAGGAAGCAGCACCAACAAGGTCTTCCGATCCCGAAACTACCTGGCCGTCGAGTATGCGTGTACAGCTATCGAGTCAGTCAGAAGCCGCACGCTTGCTCGTTTCTATGACCCAGGTAAGAGAATGGAGACATCAACCACGTCAAAAGCAACCCAACATAACACGGAAATGCCGATTCGTCCTTGCCTCAAACATGCGAGAAGCTCCCCCGCTAGAATGCGATGTACACCAGCTGTATAACCAGACGGACATATCTCATTGCCTCCCGTACAGTTTCTCCCAACTAGAAAAAGGGGAGGAAATGAGAAGACGCAGCCCGCGGACTAAGATGCAGGGGAGCAACTGGGAAATAAAGAACGCCACTCGAGTACTGAAACACAAAAAGCAGGCCAAAAGGTTACTGTCGCTGTTGAATGCAGAGAAATACGGAAACACTAGGCTGCAGGTCATGCACAGAGATTTTTCCTGTGACTGTCCGCAGACACCAGACGGGAGGCCAGAGTTCTTCAACGCTCTTTTTGACCGCCGCAGTAGGGCTAAGCTTCACGCTAAGAATAACGGCTGTTGCCCTATGAAATACTGCCGCTGTCACATGCCGATCCGGTCTGAAAACGGCACTGCAAAGTGTACCTTGTTTCCGTAACTCCCAGAAACGTTTCTCCACTCGAATGTCGAGAAAGCAAACAACTCTCACCCCACGTTTCGCATAAACAGTAGCTTTAACTTGATTCAACAGCCAGAGAGCCTGACGCCGTTGAAACGTAAACGTATAACGGCGTAACTAACGACCATGTCAGCATACGGAGTTCTCATATACGTACACGAATATTTGACATGAGCAACGCCGAACGCAAGCATATCCTCCACCCCAAGATCAGGGACAAACCCCCCCTTCGACCGATGCAGAATGCAACCAGAATTGACAGCTTTTGATGCATGTCAACTCTGGACTTGAGACGAGACGGGTTCCAGAGCTTTTTTATGAGCAGCTCCGCGGAGGAAACCAGCGCAAGGAAGTGCCAGCAAGCAGATCACGCCGAAGAGCACACACGAACGGCTTCTTGTCCAGGAATACGCGACATAGTATTCCATGGTTTTTCGCTGCCGTCAAAGCACGATGTGCAACAGCGAAATTAGCGTGCCGACGTGTGAGATGCGCCACGTTAACAAACTGCATATACGAGGAACCACACACACAGCGGAGCGGCACACTGGAGCCGGTTCACATTCGGCACCGGGGCTGTAATTCTGCTAAATGACAAGGCACTCACTAATGTTGCAGGCAAATCTGTCGGTCTGCACACTTCGACAGAACACAGACAGCACCCTTAACTGCCCCTCCGAACAAGGACCAGACACGCGTTCCACGATAGCGAAAGTAGCGCTATGGAGTCAACTTACGAGCGGTGAAGACAGGCAAACCGCACCTATGACTCGTTGGACAACGCCGAGACTCGCCGGCATGCAGGCAATACTAACGCTCAACCAGGACAGAACGAATCTGTCTGTGGTACAGAAGAAAGGATCACTACGGTGGCACACGATTAGCAAAGGCACTGAAGGAAAGCGAACCACATGAGCGAGAACTGCACATGTTTCCCAGAAGAGTAGTGGGGCAATGAAACATATGTTCGCTCTGGGCGACGTGTATACCAATTTTCTCTGGCTAGTGGTCAAATGCCGTATGAACCATCGGTAAATAAGGAACACATGCTTTTCGATTCGAAGCAGGCCAGTGATGCCTGCGTCTGAACCACTACACTGGTACGTGAAGCTTTGCCTTACAGACAAACACCATAGGAAATACCAGCGGCTACATTCGTCAGTTAGGTGGAGGACAGTCGCGTATGCTGCATTTAACATATACCCTTTATAAAGACCTTGTTATGACAAAAGCGTGTAAAAGACGGGCCTTCAAAAGAGAAACAGGGCAGAGTGAACCAGATCCGGTTGCACGGGCGTCATCAGAACTGCCATCGCCAGGCGACGCTACCGGGAACCACTTCTCTGGACGCCTGGAAACCCGCACTGAGACTACCACTTCTCTGTCGGCTCGAGATGAGTAAAGCAGAACATGGAAAAAACGTATGATCAGCCGGCCTACATGTGAAAAACCCGCGCACCTTAGGATGACACATTTCTGGACCGCCCCTCCTCCATTGGGCTGTAACCGAACGTCAATGCCCCGTCGACTGGCTCTGCTGAGTGCAGCCGACGAAAAACCCCGATTCTTGTCCTTATAGAATACCACGGGGCGGAGTAACTGCCCATGGTACCTCGTTCGAGCCTCCTAATCGGGTTCCAGTGATTAGGGCTCGCAGCCAACAAACTACTCAACGATGTAAACCGTGTGGCGTTTTACCCCCGGGTCCACGCTGACTCTACCTCCACTCCTACACTTGACACTCGTGGAAAATAGGAATCGGAAGCAGCCGAGGAACCACACCATTGTAATCACACGAGCACTTAGACACTTGAAGCAGATTTTACCCCGAAATTGAAAAGCCAAACCCGCCGAGGAGATTACACGACCGGTATGGCAGGGATGCGTTCGTCGCGATAGATCTTTAATTACGACAAACTACGGACCATCAGTTCGTAGTGCCAGCGCACTCGCGCGCGAGCCAAAAACCGAACTCCGTCTCTATCCTCTTCTGAAATGTAGAGGCAGAAAGGACGAACCCGCAAGAATGGTCAGCATCCACAGTGGATCTGCTGCTCTGCACCTGTACTTGAATCCTTTCTTTTTGCTCCTTTTCGCCTCTCTGGAGGAGATGGCGAGGTTTGGTGAGGGGAGACGCTCATGTGTGTCCAAGGGGTGAAGGGGTTTTCGCTTTGCTGCTGAAATTATAGCCAAGGTCGCTGTAACACGTTGTCCAACGGTGCCGCGAATCGAGGCATTTGGCTGCCCTGCTGCTGGGCCGCAGCCACAGGCCACAGTGCTGCTTGTGCTGACCTTGCGCGCCGATTAAGTAGCTGTCATCCCCCCGACACTAGACGAACCGCGCTTTGACAGTTACTGGCAATCAGTTTGTCTTTTATCGGTAGGGTATGGCAGAGCGCATCATGCTTCACGCGTGGAGTGGCAGGTGGCTGATCTGCTTCGCTTTTCAGTTCCACACTCATGGCGAGTGTCTCTTGTTCTAAAGGAACACAGAATTCTGGAGCGACGACCAGTCTCCTGTGTGTTAGAACATGTCTCCAACAGCAGGAGATACGTCCTGCGGCCTGATTCTTGCATTGCCACCTAACTGCGCCGACCGAGTCGCAAACCGGCAAACAAGCATCGAAATTACAAGGTGCACTAATTCTTCGCATAGATCTCACTGGATGACCCGAAGCTAAATCCATTAGACAAATAAAAAACAGGGGTGTTACATATACATATATATATATATATATATATTAGAGATGCGCCCTGAGGGCACTTCTCTGCGGTGCGGGTTTCCGGCATCCACGAAGCCGGTCACGTACTGCTCTTGTACTGCTGAGCGCTAAGCGACGACTGAAGTTGGAACACAGTGATCCGCGGAAGAGACGCCGAGCCCTCGAAAATCTCTCCTACAGTACTGGTGTGAACATCAGATGTGGCGCATTTCTCGCCTAATTTCCGCCAAAGGGAATACGTGCGCAGATCACAAATGACGTACGCAGTCTCCGCGTTTATGTAATGGCAACGATGAGGAAAGGGTGAGGGACTTATCGTGCCTACGATGAAGCACGATGAGGCACCACGGTTTGAACTGCAAGCGTCAAGCCAGACTCCCTCGAGGTGAAACTTCACCCGTCATGGTGTACAGCAAAGAGGCAGATCGGTATCACAAGAAACTTTGCCACCTATTGACCGGCGAATTGCATCATGCTCCAGCTGATCCGACGTCAGAGCACAGCAAAAGGGTGGGACATTACCTAGTGCCTTAGTCGCCTTGAAAACCACGTCTTACGTAAAAGTAGCCGCAAAAAGCAAACAAAGCCGGTGAAGTGCGCAACGAAAATATTTCGCTCAAGAGGCTGTCCGTGTGTGGTTTCCAGTGGCGGCTCTTTCCACGACCCAGCGAAACATTCACGCACAACGGACTGATAAAGAAGCGTTCAAAACTTGGTATTCTTTCAGCGCTATAGGGTATCTACCGCAGTTAGCTATTGATGCGACAACCTGCATCGTCCTCCTGCGGCTTTAGAGCCAGAACACACGGGCAGTCGCCCGAGAGACGGGCCTCGAGATGTTCACCCCCTTCACCCGGCGGATTCATTGCGATCACCGTTGCTTAGCATTTGTCTACGTAGCGCTTCGCGTGATCCTTCTGCGCTGCGACTCTAAGCAAGTCTTCACTGCAGTCATAGTTGCTGTTTTTAAGGAACAACTCAGAGTGACGCGCGACAAGAAATGCGGCGCATCACCACGCACTGGAGTCTAGAGTGGCTGCCGGTCTGACCCTAACGGGTTTCGCTTGCTAAAGTTTTGGCTGCCTTTGTCGCACGTTTTCTCCTATGACGCCCCTACCGTTGCGAAACATAACAGGACTCGCCTCCTTTTATTCAGCCGTGTCATGCTTTGCAGATGCGTATTTACGCGAGTACGTATGTATGCATATACGTATGCATATACGTGTGAGCCGCTGCCCTCCGCCAAAGGCGCTGAAGAGGGCCGCCACACGCGGCCGCATGCATAGGAGTCGACCGAGTAATTTACGCGCGTGGAATAAAGAACTGTGGCACCCGAGCGCTTCGCAGTTGGAGTTTTGTAAGCTTTGTTTGCCTCAAGCCTAGCGGTTCTGCCGAGTCTCCACACTCAAGTCAGTCTCATGGACGATCCAAGCCACCAACAAAACCATTCCAAACCCTAACTGTGGGCCGCCAGATGCCGAAGGTGCAGACGAAAAAAGATTGGGTTCATCTGTCGTGTGGAGCTTTTAAGAGCCCGAGCGGCTGTCGCCGTCACTTTTTCCTGGCAGAGGAGAGGTCGGCGCGGAGAACCTGCAACCTGCGGAAATCGCCGAAGCACAAACGACACTTTGCGTGAAGCGCAGAGCCGCAGAAGCCTGCCATTGTCGGAATCACACAAGCTCTGCCCCCCTGCAGCCTTAGTTTCCGCGCGTGGCGGGCAGATGAACGTGCCGCTCGAGAGGCAGAGGCGAGCGCTCACAGGCGACACTCTCAGCTTGTGTGCTCTGCTGCAGCGAACACCTCCCTTAAGCAGCTACCGACGCACACTGTGCGCTTTCCTCTCTCTTTTTCTCTGAAGTCGAGGGTCGCGGCATGCCTCGCTAGCCTCAATTGATCTGCGGGGGGGCGCGCGCTCGACCTCCGCTTCGCGCGCGAGTATGGCGAGCTCGTCGCCGCAAGCCTCCACGGCGCTGTGTCCGACCTACCGCGCGTAGAAGCTCGACAGAGCGTCTCGGAGTTTGTCAGTGTCAGTGTGCCTGTTCGCCGTTAGGCCGTCTCCCGCGACACCCTGTTTGAGGCCTCGCGCCTCCGCCTCTCGCTGGCGCAGCTCAGCGTCCACCATCGTGAGGTACACGCATCTTTGTTCAGCTACCTCAACGACGGCAGACCAAGCGCGAGTCGCCTGAAGCCAGTCTTCTTCCTTCTGCTTGCTGCCGTTGCCGTCGCCCCCTTGGCGTGGCTCGCTGGCGTGCGCGAGTTCGGCGCGTCCTGTCTTCCTTTTGTCTTCTTTTCGCTGCGATGCGGGCGGCGAAGCAGCCGCCGCGAGGACGGAGGCGCGAGCCGACACCGGCGAAGGCGGCAGCAAACACGCCGTTTGCATCATGAAGTTCTCCTCTCTTTTCTCCCCCGCTCGCAGAGAGGAGAAAAGATGCTTCTCTCCTTGCTTCGGCAGCGCCACAGCACAGTGCGGGTTGGCGGCCTTGAAGCACGCGAAGCACACCGAGAAAACCGAAGGCAGGAGAAGCGAAAGCTCCGCGGCAGACATCCTGGGCACCAGCTCAACGAGGCGAAGCGGCAGACGGCGAAGCAGCTGAAAAGAAGGCGCACAAGGCAGAAGGCACCACACAGCGGACACTGCAGACACTCTCAGACGCTCTACACGCATCCCTCGGTCGTGCCTTCTCGCGTCTTCCGCGCATCCGCCCCCCGACACTGTGCACTCCGCGAGGCGCCCGGAAACCAAACCCTGCAGGCTGTCTAGAGCCCAAATCGTTGCACGCAAGGTGGATAGCGCACCGCAGAAACAAACCTCCCTCCCGACGGGCGCGTCTGGGATGCGACGACTCGGCAGGGTCGCTGCCTCCGCGCGACTCCTGGCCTATCGGAGTGCAGAAGGCGCGGACCCTCGGCGTGCATCCACAGCCTGAGACGCGGGACAGACACGTGAACCCCTGACGAAAATCGTTTTCCCTCTGCGCCTTGACATCAGGCAGATGAAATCCCACCTCTGACGGCTTGGTGCGAGTCGCGCCGACGGCGACCGGGAAGGCCTTCAGTCTGACGAGGGCGCGAAGCAGCATCGCGGCGTCTTTCGCTTGGAACCGCTCGAGCTGCCTGAGGCACGCCTGGAAGAAAAACGAGGCTTCCTCGTCTCCGCTGCTGCGCCTCTCCCCCCTCAAGAGAAGTGCGCAGCCGAGTGCGCCTGCCTCCGCCGCGACGCGCGCTGCGAAGCGCGCCGGACTCTCCTCAGCCTCAGACGATCTCGCAAGCGAAGGCGACGGCGCCGACGCGTCCGAGGTAAGCACGGGAGAGGCGATACCCGCCCGCGCAGGCGTACAAGGCGGCGACGCGGAATGTAAAGTCGGCGGCAGCTGCCGAGGCGCGCGACCGAGCGCGCGCCCTGGGGGAGACTGCGTTGACGGAGAGAGACCGCACTCGCTGCCGGCAGAGAGATCGACGATTCTCCTCCCGCGCTCTGTACGCCGCTCGCGTCGCGTCCTGAAACTCCACTCCTTCACGCCGATGCAGTCCCTCTCGCGGGTCGCGCCGCCTTCGCTCGCCAGGCTCCCCAGCGCCTCCTGTTTCCGATCCAGCATCTCCCCCCCACCCGATGTACGCTTCAGAGGTAGCGGCAGGCGCCTGGCTGCTTCGTCTTCCTCGCCATCGCCCTCCTTCGCGCTCTCTATCTCTGCGTCGATGTCAGGCGGCCGCGCGCTGCCGCTTCTGGCGGTTGCCTGCGCGCGGTCAGCCTCCTGCAGCAACTGCACGCTCTCGGCGGAGAGAGCCGCGACGGCGTGCGCGAGGGCGGCGAGGGCGCGTGGAGAGAGGGTCTCTGCCTCAGAGGCTTTTCGCTTCCGCTGGCGAAGCGCGAGGCGCCGCAGCACGAGGAGAAGCAGCGTACTCGCTGCAAGCCTGTGCGCCTGAAAAGCGGGCGAAGTTGCGGCGAGGCTCGGACTCTTCGAAAGTTCCGCCGGCGAGGAAGCCGCGAGGCGAGAGGTCGCGGAGACCCGCGAGGCGAGGAGGCGCGCCCTCGAAACTCGAGGCGTCTCACCGCATGCGTCTCCCTCAAAATAAACCTCTCCGCCGTTGCCCCCTGGAGACTCTTCTTTGACGTCTGCGCTGGGCGAGTCGCTTGCAGCCGTCTGCGCAGACGCAGCGCCCGAGCGCGAAAGCGAGGCACCTGCAGGTTCCGGAGTTCGGCTTCCCTCGCGTTCACCGCTTGGAGGGGGAGGCGCAGCCGAAGAGGAATGCGAAGTCACTACCGAGGAAATGCAGTCCCGCTGAGCACGTTGCCTTTCTTTTTCTTTTTGCCTCCTCTCTCGGCTCCTTCGCAGCTTCTTCTCCAGGTAGACGCGCCTGTGTGCCTCTTCTTCGCGCACGCGGCACGCCAGCGCGTGCCTGTAGAGTTCCACCTGGTCCGCTGAAGAAGGAAACGGCAGAAGAGGAAGCAGCCGCGACAGTTCGCTCGTAAGCAAAACCAGCTGCTTCACGGAGCAAAGGTGAAGCAGCGCGAAGGCGCGCTGGATTAACAGCGCCGTCACATGCCGCAGCAGCACCGCGGGAGGAAACGCGGACAGAAAAAAAGAAGGAGGCGGCGCCAGCGAGGAGGAGGGCAGACTCGGAGAGCTAAACGCAGAAAACTGCAGAGAGGCAGATGGCGAAAAAGAAGAAAAAGACTCTGCACTTGAACCCGGCCCCGACTGACACGGAGCTGCGTGCGAAGGCAAAGACGCAGAGACAGCCGCTGAGTGCGCGCTAGAAGGGAGAAATGGATACAGGGGCAGACGGCTCCAGTCGAGCTCGCTCGCCTTCGAAACGAACTCTGCCTCCCGCTGCAGCGCCGCATGCAGGGCGGCTGCGTCGCTATCTCCTCCGCCTCGGCGCATGCGCTCGCCTTCCTCTGCCTCAGTCGACTGCCGAAAGAGCCTCCGCGCCTCTTCAACCCTGCTGGGGGAGGCGTCCGCGGCGAGGCGCGAGGAGACGAGCTGTCGCTCCAGGCAGGCGATCGCCTCTGCGCGCCCCCCGCTCGGCGCCTCTCTCCTTTCGGCGGGAGGGTGAAGCCGAGACTGCGACAGGAGCGTCGCGCACGCATGCAGCGCCACACAGCACTGGAGCGGCGTGGGCTGTTTCTCCCCCGCAGAGGTCGAGGCACGCAGAGCGGAGGGCGGAGAGAACGGAGCGGGAGGCAAAACCCGCTCGCACGAAGGCGAGGCGAGTGCCGGGAAGCCATCTGGAGACTGAGGCAGCGCAGAAGCAGACGCCGCAGCACGAGCGGACTCAGACGACAAAGGAGAAGCAGGAAAGTGCTGCACCACTCGCGTCGCGTTTGCGGCAGCGGCTCTATGGATCAACGCAGCGAGCTCGGCGAGCGTCTTCGCAATCTCGGCGTCTTCGGCTTCCCCCCAGGAAGCGCCTCCTCTCCCCGCGTCTCCTTTCGCCGCGCTCCTGAGCGACGCATCTTGCGGGTGCGAGACCGCTCCACTTTCCTCCTCTTTTTGTCGCGCGTGTCGCTTCTTGCGGCCGAGCGCCAGACGCTGAAGCGCGAGAGCGAGCGCGCAGCCTGCCGAGGGGAGCGGCTTCGAGTCTCTTCCCTTCAGCTCGCTCGCGCCCGGTGTAGGTACACGCCGAGCCGGCGCCGTTTTGGCGAGCAGCGAGGCCGAAGACGCAGACGAAGCAGCGCGCACGGACATCGCGCGAGACAGAGGCGACGACGGAGACTGCGCAGCCGAGAGCGCCGAAAACGCAGGGCAAGGCGAAGGCCTGAAAGGCCTGGCGCCCGCAAAGCAAGGCAGAAAAGACGACGAAGGCGAAGGCGCGCCGACGGGCGCTGCAGGCGCCACGGGCCATGACGCGAGACAAACGACGCGCGTCGGCGGTGCAGACTGAGGAAGGTCTACGGCGGAGGCTGGAGCAGAAGGCAGCGGCGGCAAGCGAGAACAGGTGCAAGCGAGCACCGAAGAGTAGAGAGATGCAGAGGAGAGGCGGCGAGAATCGAGCCGCACAGGCCGCCGGCTGCGAGCCTCACCAGCTTTCACAGAGGCGGCCTCAGGCAGGCACGGCCTCCGCAGGCAGAGGCCGGATGAGAATGCCATTTTTTGACAGCGGTTCTCCGCGTGCGGCCCGGAATAGGTCGAACATCTCTTCACTCGACGATATCTGCGCCGCTTCTACGCGCCTTCACGCGCCCGCTGCGGCGGAGGGGTCGCGGAAAACTCTGCGGCATCGAGGCAAGCGCCGGCCGGCTCCAGGAACGCCGTGGATCCCCGACTTCGCATGCCCGTTTTTTTGGGGGGGGGGGGCGTCCTTCGTTTCGCGTCCTCAGCGCCTCGACCTGTCTCCAGTTTGTTCCACGCCCTCTCTCCGCAGACAAAGGCAGTTCCTGAGGCTGAACAAGCCTCGAGACAACACGCCTCCTGTCGCGTAGCAAACCGCAGAATGATCGCTGACTTGTGCAGACATATGGAAGGCGGTTTGCCGCTTCATACCCTACCGGCAACGGTTTCATTTGCGAGACTGCAGTGAGAAAATGAATCCATTTGCGGTCTGCCGCTCTCGCGCGCCTCCGCCGGCTCACGCGAGGCGACAACCACGAGCGCAGAAAGCCTATCGATACCGCCGTTTTCGAGGACGAGCTGCAAGCGACACGTGTGTGTCGGTGACAGACTCTCACGCGTTTCTCCTTTTCCTCGTCTCGCGCGCCTCGCTAGGGTTCTCTAGCTTCGCGAGAGCGGCGTGAGTTGGTCGCGACCCGAGCGCTGCATACAGTCGAATAACTGGCGAAAAAAAAATCAGCAGAAACGCCCTCACTCAGCCGTATGAAGAACACGAGGAGGCTTTTGCGGACCAAGTCACTTTTAAAATTCCGATTATAGATCCTCAAAAATCGCCGTTTTGTCGCAAAGCTGGACACGTGTCAGCTGTATCGACAGCGCGTGCATGCAGAGAGGAGACACGACCGCTTGGCTTGTTTCACCTGGTCCTGAGCAAACGCAAAAAACGAAAGTCCAGGCGCTTAAACGGTCTCCTCGTCAAAAAGGGACGCAGGCTTTTGTCTCCTTTGTCTCGTGCTCGAGTCGGCCGTGGCGAGGCGACGTCGAGACTCCCAGCTCGCATGCCTTGCGAGAAAAATGGACCGAATTCACTTGACTCAACTGCAAAGAAAGTCCTTTTCACGTAAGCTGGTTTCGCGGGAGGGCTCGCGATTGAACACACAGAGAGGCACTCGTTTTTTCCTCTCTGGGGCACGCGGCCGTGAAAGTCGAGTCGCCGCCCACGGAGGCAGCGAGAAGTGTGCCCGGAGAAGAGAAGACTTGCTAAACCCTAAACGCTAACCGAGTTAAGACACGTGAAACATGCGAGGCAACTTTCCGCGACCAAAAACCTTCGAACCCTATACAGACACGCATACCCCGCTTCGCAGCTCGTCACGAACGTTGTCTGGGACGCCAGCGCTCGCCTTCGCGGCATTTCTGTGGCTGCTGGATTCCTCACAGCGCGGACTCACAAGCGGGCGGCCGTGTCTGTATCCTTTTACTGGACTAAGTGATTTCGCATCGCTTGCCTTCGAGGGGCCCTATGGATCTTTGTTTTTGCGCAAGGCGTGCTCGAACTGACCTCCTCGGGGAACTCCAGCGGCCTCGCAAACTCGCGTTGCCTCAAAGTGCCTTCTCTCCAGCAAAACGCCTACTTGAACGCAGCGCACATGGCTAGAACTATCTGTTCCAGTCGATTATGAATGACGAATAGACCGAGGAAAACGTGACAGTCGGCTAAGATGCGTTCATTGTGACCATTGCGTCGCTTCAGAGGGAGAGAACGAACCTCTGGAGTCCCCTCAACTCGCACATGAGGAGGAATCCGCGTGGATAGATCGTTGATGCTGCAGAATCGGGGGAAAAGCATGGTGTATTTCATATTGGTGCCAAGAAAAGACGAGATTCGCGACGCTGTGTGCTAGTCTCTCGTCGCTTCCTGGTGTCAAGATTCGAAACACGGCTGGCAGATTTTGCATGCTGTGATTCCGCGTCGGGTTCGAGCCCTGAACCGTGCCCAATGTCGGTTTCAAGCTGAAATACTTCCGCGAACTCTCCGCGTTGAAGAGGGATGTGAAAGGGCTTGAAGGAAAGTTCTGTGCACCAGAAGCGTTGCTTCTCCTGCTTTTTCTTTCTTCAGGCTAAAAACAAAACTTGCTAAACCTAACGAGTGACCTTGCAAAAGGGAGAGTCGCTGCACGCAGGCGAGGCTTCTCAGAGAGCAGTCGCGACGAGCGGAGACCTTCAAATAGCGGTCGTGACGAAGACAACGCGAGAGAGTATCGGTTAAAATAAAACCAAAGAAAAGAGCGGGACGCCTCGAACGGAGGAAAGAGAGACAAGGAGCGAAGCGATCTGCGGACGGTGAGACCGCGCGAAAACGCAAAAAATCGTAGAAGGAAGAAGAAAAAGGAAAACCTTCTGTTCAAACTACGAAGACACCTGCCTTCTCTCCGCACACGACGAAATGTACGCCTCCTCGGCGCGAGTGATAGCGTCAGGGTTTAGGGTTTAGCAAAAAGACCGAAAACGCGGAGGAACCTCCGCCGGCGGCGCGGGCGGGCCTGGGAGCCAGCAGTGCGTTGACGAGCCCGTCTTTCACGCAACTCCCGCACAACACAGTCATGCGAACACACACAGAGATACGGAGAAATAAACGCTCACATACCCACAGATGCCTATATAAAAAGCCCAGATATCTCTATACGTCTACTTTTCACAAAAATCTATCTATCTAAACACGCGTAGAGACCTGCACCCCAAGTGCTTGCATGCGCGACGTGCCCCCTACTTCACGCATGCGTAATTACGCACAGCACCGGTCTTGACGCGAAGCGACTTGACCTCCCGCGCGCGGAGAAACGCGCTAGATCTCCCCTCCCCCCCAACATACATATAAATATATAGGCATATATATGTATATATATATACATACATATGTACACACCTATATACACGTATACATACATACACCTATAAATATATATGTGGACAGATGCGTTCAGACGCGAGATCACCCAGAAGTCCATATACATATAGAAACATAAAGGATGTGGAAGCCTACAAGAAAGCAGAATTCGGCCTTTAGACGGCGAGTTTCGTGAGAGCGCCCCAGGTCGGTCCTGCGCTGATGGAGACGTCGAGGGGGACATCTACTGGCATGTCCTGCGTGAGGCACGTTTTGATCATTTTCGCGAGAGGATCCAAATGGATACGTGCGCAGTGGAGCACGAGCTCGTCGTGCACCGAGAGCAGCAAACGCGGCGGAAGGCACGCGGGGTCCCACGGACTGAAAAAACGGAAAAAAACAGCGAGCAGCGAAGCATGCACGCAACGACGCGAGAGGCGCAGCGCAGCGAAGACAACGAGGAACGAACGCTGTCTCAGGGCGACAGACAGCACACAGAGACGGAATGTGTGTCGAATCGATGCAGAGAGAGAAAGCATGCAACTCGGGGCCAAAGAACGAGAGACAACCTGCAGAAGGCACCCAACGCTGCACACAGAAATCTGACGGGTTGCTGATGATCATTTGCATCTGCGTCTGCCGCTGCGGACAGGAGAGCTCTCGAGGAGTGAAAACGCTTTCCCTGCGATGAACGCCGAAGGTATACATGCATGCGTGTATGCAGCAAAGCCAAAGCTAGAGCCTCTGCCTGCGACGGAAAAGACGTTCACAAATCTGAGCTCTCACATCCCACTCTGGATGCAACGCAGGGCGTTCGCTCCCCACCGCCAAAATGCAAACGAATCTTGACATAAGTGCATGCGTACACCGAGCTATATGCACAGATACTTCGAGAAATAATAGATATATTATGTATGTATGTAGATATGTATGTTTATGCATGGGTACAGAGGGCGAAAAGCGCCTTTTCTCAACACGGCTTTCGGGCAAAGGGAGGAAGTCTTACTGGGCGAGGAGCTCGGCCTGCAGGCGCATCATGCCGATTTTCATCAGGTCGCTCGCGGAACCCTGAATGCAACTGTTGACGCTGAGGCGTTCGCCGAGGGCACGCACGTGGCTATTGTTGCTCTTTGCCTCAGGAATGTAGCGGCGGCGCCCTGCGGAAAATCGCAAAAAACCAAGAAAAAAGTTCAGCGATCCGCTCACGCCGCGAAGTCTTGCCTGCCTTGACGCAACCACGCTGCGCTGCATGAGCCAGACGCCCTCAAGGTGAAGAAAACAAAAAAAAGGCATTCCCCAAACGACATCTCGCTAGCCGCGTCTCCCCATGGACTCCCCTCGCTCCCTCAGCGCCCTCCGCAACGCAGAGTGGAGGCCCTCCCGACAGCGTCGCGCGCGCCTTCACACGCCAGTGCAATAGAAATGCAAATATAAATATACAAACTAATAAATATTTATACAGATAGGTAGATGCAGTCTGGCGTGGGTGCAGGGGTGTCCTGCGCGCTCACCAGTCAGCGTGGTGACGAATCCGTCGTCGCGGCCCTTGGCGATGATGCTGCGAATGAACTGCGAGACGTCTGGGAAGACAAAAAGAAACTTCGAGCGGAACGCAGAGGCCGCCGCGAGAGAAATGTTCATCTGTCGCGCGATGGTGCAAGTCCCGCTACCGTAGATCAACGCCAAACACGTGACCTTGACCTGCCAACAAAAAATACGGAGAGACAACGACTCAATCCACACGCTGAAACGCGCGCCGCCAAGAAAAGTGCATCGGCGAGACGCCTCGCGACCGACCAAGCACATCGCCCAAACACGCATCGAAGATATAGATACATAGATACAGATGTATATATGTATTGATGCGTAGCTATATATCGATATATGCAGATGATTTGAGTAAAATCAGTTTCCAGCTACGTAGGGCCGGTAGGCCTAGAGGAAGGCGCGCGACACAAGTGCAGTTGCGAGTTCGTTGCCTTCGCGCGTTCGCGGCGGCAGCTCACTTTGTCGCGCAGGTCTTTGGTGACCTGATTGGAAGGAATATCCGCATATAAGGCGGCCATTTCTCTGTAGAGGTCGACGGGCTCGTTGGTGTCGGCTTCGCGCCCGCAACCCGACACCGCGCGACCGAGCAACAGCGACTGAAGGGGACCCGCTCCACAGAAGTGCGCCTGCCGGAAAAAACGGAAAAAACTGGAAAGAATGGATTGCGCCTCAACAGGAGGTCCGACCCCGCCCGCAGACGAGCTGCCGGTCAGCCGCAGCGCGAAACGCACGAAAACGACGCCTCGGATTCCCACTGATCGGAAGCTGGCGAGCTACGGCGACGAGGCGCCGCCGGGAGGAGGAAGACACAGCGAACCGAGACAAGCTACGCGACTGCGAGGACAAAAAGAAGAAAAACGCAGAGACCTACAGAAAGCGGAGAGAGGCGAACAGGGGCGCGAGGAGAAGACAAGAATCGCGCTTTCCTCTCTCGCATTTCTCAACCCCCAACACGCGCTCAACAGCCGCGAGGGCGCGCGCACGTCCCCTTCCATGTCCCTGCTGAACCAATTAAGTGGGATAGACCTTGAGCATCCGTCATTGGCATAGGCGGTCTGGCCTACCAAAAGACGCATTTCAATTTGGGCATAGTCGGCAGCGATGAGAACCGATGAGCCGTCCTGAGCGTCGTCGCGGAATGCGTCTCGGCAGTTGACGTTCCGCGGCAGGTGAGAGAAGACCGAAGGCGCCGAGTGCGCAGCCGCGGGCGACGAGGCAGACTCCGCAGCGAGAGACGAGACGAGAGAAGAGGGAGACGGAAGCTCCATGACCTTGGGGATGTTTTGCAGATTTGGATACGAAGATGACAGCCGCCCCGTGACAGTCCGCGTCTGATTCCACCGCGTGAACATTCTGTTCCGAGATGCGTGCAGAAGAAAAAACAGAAAGTCGGAAAAAATGTGGAACAATCCAAGTAAAAAAGACCGCCTACAGCAACACCTGCCTCGCCCGCGCGACAGCTCAGACGCTCTGCCAAGATGATGAGCAGAGACACACTCTACTCTCGCAAGGCGCTTGATGCAACCGTGTAAGGAAACATGCGCGTCTACTATACCTCACGCATGCGAAAGAATCCAGCGGTTTCCACGAAGGTCCACCGCAGAGAAGACGCCGAAAAGTTAAAAAAAAGCAAAGCCGACTCCGCGAAATGAAATTAAATAGGGCAATTCAGTGGGCTACGAGGCTCTTTATTGAATGCTAGAGGACCTTCATTTGAAACACCCGTTACGCAGAGTTTAGGAGACGATGCAGAACGCAGACCCACGACACGGCAGTGGGCGCGCTTAGCGTTGCATCTCACCGCGGATGCTGCGTGGGATAGAGGGCAGGGTAGTCTCGCGCGGCGTCTGCGAAGACGCAGAGCTCGTCCGTCGCGTCTTCTCCTTCGCCTCGCTCCGCAGTCTCTGCGCAGGCCCCCTGTGAGGCCCCGGGCTCGCCGCTGCAGGAAGCTCGCTTCGGCGCGATCTCGTCGTAGATTTTGAAGGCGACTTTGAATGCCGCGCCCTCCTGTGCGCTCAGCGGGCACGTCGAGGAGAGCGAGAGCTGCGCACACGCGTAGGAAACAGAATCTCCTCGCTCGGCCTTACGACACTTGACGCTTCCCTTCGTCCTCCTAGTTTTTGAGAAGAAAGCAGCGACACTCGATACAGAATGAAGCAAAGCCTGCGAGAGCTGCGAGAAGACGCGGAAACGACGGCGCGAGGACGCGGCGGGGAGGCCAAACCGCATAGTCCGCAAAGCAATCTACGCCTGACGGCGGCAGGAAGCGAAGCGTGAGGGGAGTAGGAAAATGATTCAAGAGGACAGATCAAGAGGTCCGAGCGAAGAGAAAAGTAATAAAGAAAAGAAACGGACTCACCGCTGCCGTGCTCTCGACATACGTCGACCGCAGCTTGGCCAGCGACCGGAAGCTCTGAATTAGAGGCACGACTGGGTGCAGATCCGCGATTTCCTGAAATGCCAAAAAAAAAAGCGTCGCATGCAAACTCGCGCGCTTCTCGCGTGGACGCCAGCGCAGAGCTGCGCGTCGACAGTGCGCACACAGCCTCGCATAAAAAACACAAAACACATCGTACATACATACATATATACATACCTACATATATACATATATAGGCACCTACAGGCAAATATTCCTCTGCATGTGCATGTGTATATATGCATACGTGTATGACTATGTAGGTGTTTGCATGCATGCTGTGACGGCGCCGTCGAGCCTGCGCGAGTGTCGCAGAGCCGAACCGAGAAAAATCGCTTTTCAAACCCAGCCGGTCGCGCGCACTCTCTCGGCGCGTGACCCCGCCAGCTGCGGAAGCTGAAGCAGAAGCCGTCGCCCAGGCACGGTCGGCAAATGATGAGGCCCAGTCAACGCCAAACAGCTTGCAGCCTCGAAGCGGGACGCGATTTCGTACCTGGAGAACTTCTTCGGCAGTCGATCGCGCAGAGACATTCTTCGCAGGCGCGCGGCGCGGGCGACTGCCGCTGACTGCAGCGACAGCTCGCCCGGGCAGCGGCAGCGCCAAGTCGTCAAAAAGGAGCTTGGAGAGCTGTGCAGGGGACGCGACTTGAACCGGCGAAGACGTGCCTGCGACGCGATTCACTTCCCTCTCCAAGGCCACCAGCGCAGCCTGATCACACGCACAACAACCAACCAAAAAAAATAAATAAAAACATGGGTGTGCAGGCGTGCAGCGTTAGGGATGCACTCCAGCATCGCAGGGGCGGGTATGATATACATATATATAGATATACAGAAAGAGAGGTACACAGACATCAATGCATGCATACATATATATACGTATATATATGTACATACATGTATCTATGCATATGTGTATATATATGTGCATGAGCGAGTTGCTGGAAAACGAATAAGCCGCATGCGCTGAATATGTGACACGCATGGGGCCATCTACTTCTGGTAAATGCATAGTCGCGCGGCCGGTAAGGCGAGATATTATGGAGATAGAGGCGCGCATGCGCGCGGACCCGAGGGACAGCAGAAGCCGCCGGACTATCCACGTGACGTTCGAACGAGTCTCGGCGATCCTCCGCGTTTCCTCCTATCGCCTCTCCAGTCGTACGCCAGCGGACGTGCCTCGCAGCGGCCGCCGCAGCTCGTATTTAACCCAAACATTTCTTTTTGCGCGCGACTTCTTTCGACTCAAGCTTTTTCATTCCGGCTTACATCTAGGGAGGACTTGAGCCGCTCGTACGCCTGCGGCTGGATGGCGACGCCGGTCACGTCGAGAAGCGCGAGAAGCGCAGCCACAGGGATCTCCTGAGTCAACAGCGGCCTGATAAACAAGAGAGACAAAGAAGAGGCAAAGCGAGACCAAGTCTGGGCGACGAGCGGGCCTACCATGCGCCGGAAACTGAACTTCGAATTGCGCGAAGCCTCGAAGGCGCCCGCCGTGGCGCATGAGGCGAATGACGCCAAACAAGACAGCGAGAGAGCCGCAGCACGCGAGGCATGAAGCCAAACCTGCGACACACACTACATACATATCTGTATAGCTAAACATGTATATATATGTATAGAGCGGTGCTAAGCTCACCTGACGAGTTGATTCTCTCGGAGAAGATGCCGCGCCGCGAGGGAGAGTCGCGTGAGGAGTGCGGCGTCTCGAAACACCCTGTGCCAGTGGAAGCTCGCTGAAGAAGACACTCCCGCGGCGCCTTTGTCTGCCGCCGTCGCCTCCAGTTCCTCCTGAGACAAGAAACCGAAGAACGCCGCAAAGCTGCAGAGAAAGGCCTCAACGCGAAGACATGAAAACCCTGCGCCCAGGCGAGGCCCGAGGCCGCCTCCCCCCCCAGCCCCGCACCTTCCCCGCTCGCGGGCGAATGCGACGCCGGAAGCGGTTTCTCCGTCTCCATTTCTCTGCACCGAGCGCCTCACCTTGAAGGCCACAAGGCTGGGCTCTGTGAGCTCGAGGAGCTCCTCTGCCTTCCGCTGCCGCACAGCCTTTGGCTTTCTTGCCTTTTTCTTCTTCGCACCGCCCTCCCCCCCCGCAGCGTCTACGCCTTGGAGCTTCTTCTCTTCGTCCGCGGCGTCTGCCTCGCTGCTCGCGAGGCTCGGCGGCGGCGAAGTGGCGAGCGGCGCCAGCGGCGGCCAGACCGGAAGGGCGAGCGCGGGGTCGAGGCGCCGCGCCTCCGCCTCGTTGAACGCCACGCATTGTTCCAGGGCTCCGGGCTTCGCAGAGTCCACTGGCGCGTCGGGGTGAAGCAGCCAGTGGACGAGGCTGCCGTCCAGCAGCGCGCGGAAACTCAGCACTGAGCAGACAGCCGTCGCAAGGCAAAGAAGGAGAGGCAGTCAGCGAAGCGGAGGGGGAAACATACACACACAGACACACACACGCGAAACAGAGCCGCCAGCCACCCAGCAGAGGCACTCGCGCGCGCGTCCCCCCCACCCCCCCACACTCGCCGACCCCGCTGCAGCGAGTCGTCTAGAGAACCCTGAACCGTAAAGTGGATGTCCCGAGAACCCCTGGAACTTGAGAGAAAGCCGCTGCCTCCGGTTCTGGCGGCGGCTTGGGCGGGTCCAGGCCGTGGCTTTCGAGTGATTCCCTCACCGTCTCGGGGGAATCTCTGCAGCAGCGGGCGCAGCGTGTCTTGAGCGGAGAAGCAGAAGAGCGGGCCGCCGCTGCGAAGCATCAGGCCATCGACGTGGGCGAGCAGCCGCAGGAAACTCCAGACGCGCTGCGCGAAGTCGCCCTCCGCCTCAGGCGGCGCACCCGAAGACGCAGCACCCGAAGACGCAGCGGCTGCAGACGGCACGAAAGACGACGAGGGCGACGGAGACAGCGAGGGCGAAGCCGAGGCGAAGCCGCCGGGCGCGAAGGCCGCAGATGCCGACGCGCATGCGCCATCCGCGTTGGCGAGGGCGCCGAGGGCGAGAGTCCCTCCAAACAGCCGCGGATTGCAGGGGAGCAGCACATGCAACCAGCGGAAGTGCTTCGCGCGAATCGCCTTCTCATGGGCACCCGCCGCGAGGGACTGCGCCCCGCTGACGCCCTGCTCCGAGGCTGCGCCGCCTCCGCGCGGCTGTTCCGCGGCGTCAGGCGCCGGTCCTTGCTCTGCAGCGAGGGAAAGGAGGAAGGCGACGGGCTCGGGGAAGCGCGAGCGGTAGGTGCGGTTTAGGTAGCGAGCCTCCGCGAGGCGCTTCGACGACCGCGTCGTCGAAGTGCCGTCCTCGAACAGACACAGCAGCGTGCCGAGGCTCGCCTGCGGGAACGCCTCGCCCAGCCCTCCCCTCGCAGACGAGGCGCCGCCTCCGCTCGCCAGCGAAGAAAAGCGCGGCGAGCCAGCCGCGACGCCTACCGCCGTCGCGCCCGCAGGCGGCGCGCACGGCGGCAGCGCGCGCGAGGAAGCGCGGCTGCGCGGAGGCGATGCCTGCGGCGGAGCTGAAGACTGCAGCGTCACAGACTGCAGACTCGCAGGCTGCGGCGCGGCGGGCGCCGGAAACTGGCTACATGCGAAGGGCGGGGCGGCGGGAGGCGCGAGACTCGCGGTCTGCGTGACGTGGGGGGAAGCACGAAAAGCCGCGGAGAGGACAAACTGCGCGTGCAGGAGCCGGTCGAGCTCCTCAGCGCTTCCGACGACGACACGGGCCTGCGACACGCACCAGAGACGATTCAGCAGACTCGAGGCACGGCGATGAAAAAACGCGGGAGAGACAGGCAGACCGAATAGACTCGCGGATATTTGGCGCGTCCTCGAAACCATTCTAGCAAAACAGAACTTCGTTCGTTTAATACCCGCACATCAAAATGAGCGCGTGCAATCAAGTCGGAGACACACCACTCGTCAGGATAATACACAATGACGCGCGAGCCCGGAGTGAGGCGGCGAGAGGCGGAGTCGATGGAGAAGAACTTCGCAGCCTCGAAACCGCGCCGCTCTCTCACTCCCGCGTTCGTTGTAGGCTCATGAGAGGCCTAACCGCGGGCAGAGACTCCACGCGCTAGATTTCACTCGAAGACTGCGGCCGCAGCAGAGATACTCCCCTATGAAACTCCGGTTACGAAGGACAACACATGACTCTGAGGAGTTAGCACGTGACAGAGGGGGGGGGGGGGGGCGGATGTTAGAAGCGAAGGGACACGCTCGCTTAGTATCATTCGTGTGGAGACTTCTGTATAATTGGCGGAGTCGGTCGGGAACACGCGGAGATTCGAAGGAAGCGCACAACGAAATCAACCCGTCTCGCTGCAGAGGCTCCTCGCAGCCACCTCCACACCGGCAGGCGCAGGATTCTGCAACGATACCGCAGTCACCCCTTTCTTCTCTATTCCACTTCTGGTTTGGCGTCGCGACCGGGGCCTCTCTCCGCTTTTTCGGGTTTCTGAGCCGCCTGCGCTGCGTGCTGTCTGACCTCGTGATAGTCGTCGCTGGTGTCGCTTGCTGCGCGCGCCTCGTAGGCGCTGAGGGAGGAAATGCCGTTTTCCGGAGCCGCGAGGAACGCCTGCCAGGCCTCTTTTGGGTCGAATATTACGTCTCGCCTCTTGGCAGTTTTCCTCGGCTTCTCCTCCTTCTTCACCTTTTTCGCTTTTTTCTCTTTTTTTCCAGCTTCAGCCGCCTCAGACGCCTCAGGCGCGGTCTCGCCCTCCCGCGGCTGCGCCTGCGCCTGTGCCTCGAGTCCCCCCTCCTCCGCAGGACTCGCCGAGAGCGCGGGAGAATTTGGCGCCGCGTTTGCTTTCTTTCCTGCTTTCTTGCTGCCCCTTGCGTTCTCGGTCGCCTTGGAGGCGAGCGCCTCCGCCGCCTGCTTCCTCCGATCTCTTTCTCTCTCGCGCGCCGATCTCTCGTTCGTTTCGCGCAAGCCTTCGCTGCCTCCCCGCGCGTTTAATTCCCCCTGCCCGTCGCCGGCGCTTCGACTCGCCGCGTGTGACTCGCGGCTCGCCTCAGGCGTCCCTCCCTCCTGCGCGTCGCTCTGTACCCCTTCGCGCGCTTCGAGCGGGCGGAACGCGGCGCGCGGCGCAGGTGGTGCGTCCTCCGCTTCCTCCTCTCCGACCGCGGCGGCTGAGACTCCGGCGTCGCGTGCGGATGGAACCCCCGCCTCTTGCGCGCTGCCAAGCACCTCACCCGGCGTGTCCAGCGCGAAGAAGAGAGAAGAAAAAGCGCCTTCTTCGTCCGCCGAGGCGAGCGAACTCCGCGAGGCCTCCCCCCGAGGCAACTCTGAAGGGGGACAAGGAGGCAAGGCACCGCCGGCTGAGGAAGCGAGTGCGCAGGGCGAGACGGAGGAGAAGAACGAAGCGGAGTGGCGATTAGAGAAGCGGCGACCCAGCAGCAGAACAGATTGAGGAGGCAGTCGCGGAAAACAAACTGGAAAGAAGGGGCTCGAGGCCTCGAGGGAAAGACAACAGACGCCGGGCGGGGTGGCAGCGGACGAGGACGAAGAGGTGCGTGCCGAAAGACGCGAAGCAGAAAAATGGAGAGGCGCGCACGCAGCAGAAGAGAGAGGCGAGCGAAAGAGAGAAGGCAGAAGTGAAGAGGCTAAACATGTGCGTGAACGGCGAGGTCGGAAAGAAAAACACCTCGAACAGGGCCTAGGCCAGGAGGGAGTCGCAGAGACCGCGGAAGCGACAAACGACGCAGAAGCAGCGGGCGTGCGGACGCGCGAGAGGCGAGGAGGAGAGGGAGACGAGACCGGAGTCGAGGCAGACCGAGAGAGAAAAGAACGAGAAGAAGAGAGCGTGGCGAGGGCGCGCATTGGAGACTGCGGACCGCCTAAGGAAGGAGACAACGAAGAGCCGCAAGACGCGGAAGCGGGGTGCGGAGGACAAGCGGCATTTCGCGACTTTGTCGAGAGACCCGTTTCCACGCTGTCATCGCGCGCCTCCCGCCGTCGTGGCGTGCGACGAGCCGCGCGAAGGAGCGGAGAAGGACGCGCGGGAGAAGGCAGCGAAGGCAGCGCGGACGCGAGAGGAAGAGACCTCCATCGCAGGGAGGCGCTTGCATGCGTCTTCATTCGCCCCACACGGAAGGATAAGAAGAATGCAGATGAAAGACATTCAGACCGACAGAGAGAAGCCGCAAGATGCGAAGCTTGAGCAGGGCAGGCGGCCTCGAAAGTGCGCGCGCCTGCCTTTTGCTGGGGGGACACACGCAGCGCACGCGAGAGGAGCGAGAGAGACTCGGAGAAAAGTACCTGAAGGCTCCAGAGCCCTCTGCACGCGCCTTTGAGAAGCTTGGAAACGGCTACAGGAAGGGAAGAAGATGCGGCCTGCGGCAGGCGGCAGGCGCTCTCAACCCGCCTTCGAGGCCTCATGCGCCGGTCTCGAGTCGAGAGGAAACGATCCAGCCTGTCGAGTTGCCGCGCGGCGAGGACTCTCGCAAAAAGGTCGGCGGGGGAATGAATCGGCGCCCAGATGCTTGCAAGTCGAGGACAAGGAGGAGCTCGGGCTCCGCGAGAAATCCTCCGCTGTTGGGAAGCGAAGATGGGGGGAAAACGGACGAAAAAAAATTACGAGAGGCAAAGAGCCGAGAGCAAGACACGGGGTCTGCGGGCTGCGTCGAAAGCGGCGAGCCGCGGGTCTCTGCGCGCGGACTGCGAGACGAAAACAGGAAAAGAGGGTGAGAAAGAGCTAACTAACGGAAGAAATCTCTGAAAGGGAGGTAGCGCCCTGCGGAACTTTGGCGCGGCTCTGCCCAGCAACGAACTCGACTTTTCCGGACGGCAGGCCAGGCGGCACATCGGTGCGGAGGAAAGCGAGACTAATCAAAAAACCTTGTCTGCAGGCAAGAAGATTTAGGCAAACGCAGGTTAGGAAAGCCCTGCCTTCAAGGAATGCGCTTGAGAAGAATGCGAAGACATAGCTGGGCTATCGAACATCGCACATGCAACGGCGAAAACAAAGCCCCAGGCGCGAGCCGTAGCGGCAGCTCAACAAGCGCAGTTTTTCCGCTCGTCGGTGTCTAGTTGAGGAGAAAATCCGTTTTCTCAGCCTTCAAGCGCCCGCCGGCCTCTAGTCAGCTCTCCGTTTTCTTCTGGAGGCTCGGAATTCGGGAATTCTTTGTCTCAGCGGCCGCGGAAAAGCACAGCGCAGGGCATGCAAGAGTATAGATGCGGCAACGACTCGGCTCAAAACACCCTGGCATGACAGGGAGCAAGCAATGTGAATCAGAGAACTACTGAGGCTAGGTTCCCTGTTGCACTTACTAAATGGGATTCCTAGGCTCATATAAACAACGTTTCTCTGGGGAGGACATAATCCGAGTTGGCCTACTGGTTTAGATCTTGGGCATCTTTGTTTACCGGACCCCAGTGCCAGGGTTTACAATCAAATATGTATATATATAAATAAGATTTTTGGGACGCACAGGACTCACGCAAAACCTTCTAGACAGGCAACCAGGTCCACACATCCGTCAGAGCGACCCGATACACACACATATATCTATTTATACATGGATATATGTATACGCTGTAGAAAACTTGTGGCTGCAAAACCTCCCCAAATACACAACGCCTTATATTTGAGCGTCATATACCCGTCGTGAGTGAGCTGCGCGACGGAAACGGGCCAGACGATAATGGGAGTTCTGATCGAAGAGAGAGTCCACCGCTAGACGCCTTTGTTGAAGCGTATCCAGTGTAAAGTCTGAACGTAATCCAGCTTTGCCCTCTATGTTGTTATGTTAACCAAATTAGTTTCATCGTGAGGGTGCAGGCGATACACGCTCTTTGCGTGTACATATGGAAGTTTTCTTCGAAGGTTCGTATGCAGGGTCGATGGAAGCGCGCGCGGAGGGTAGTGGGCTTCACGGACACTTGCTTGTCTGTGCTGCTGGTTTACTAGCGACTCCTCGATTTCGGCGCCTGCGGCGCTTAATTGAAATTTCGAACCCTCCCTGGTGGCGGCATCGTTCTGCATGTTCGTTTCCTCGAGGCCCTGAGGAACTGGAGAGGACTGACGCGTCGCCGCGCCGCGAGTAGGGCGGAAGGGTCGTTTCGGATTGCAGCGTTCCCTGAGTCTGTGCTTTGAAAGCAAGCTTATTTCTGCGTGTCCGTGTGTGCGGCTCTAAAAGTCCGATTGCATTCACAGGCTCGCAGCACGCAGGCCTCTGCGCACCGCTGGGCTTGGCGGCTGCAAAAGTTGAACGACCCTGTCAAGCGTTGAGTCCGGGAACCGACTGGTATGTGGTCCACACAGTATGAAGGAGATCGCGACAACGGGAGAGCTGCAAAGACACGTCCTGCCCCCGAAGCAAACAAAACGTGAGCTCGACGTGGAGGTCACGATGAAGTGTATAGGGGGGCGGGGGCGAAGCGTCCAGACAGCACGCGTCGCCAAGAGGACACTGGAGATGCGTGTGTCGCACAACCTGAGCACTCAACAATTGCGAGTTGCGTTTAGGAAACGTGAGGAACAGAGAAAACGTTTCAAACGCAGATGTGCAGGAGAGAATAAAGGAGAGAGCAGAGAGCAGAGGGGAGAGAGGACGAGGCACCCCACAAAAGCCAGACCGAGACACTCCGCCGCACCTGGCATTCGAACGCGCGGCGACCACCTCTTCAAAGCTATCGCAAAACGGCGACCGGGCTCAACTCCAGAGGCCGGTGCGCTCGATTGGATATATATCTCTTTACATATATCGCGCTGGTCGTCTACAAACGAAGAAACTCCCCCTCACGTCCATGGAAGATGCACCAAATCTCTTCCTCCCTGATTAGTAAACACACCTTGTCGCCCGGAAACGCATGCCCTTCCGCCCGTCTCAGCATATGAAAAAACCGAATTTCCGCAACAGACGCGCATCCCACTTCGCAGCCTCCCCCCCTCCCCCCCGTCAAGCAAGGAGGCCGCTTCGCAAAAGTTGTTCAGCGAAAACGCGAGCGCGGCGATCGCCTGCTCGATCTTCTGATTCGGTCATCAGGCGCGGAAGCCACATCAAGATGAGGAAACTGAAGGCGCCGCGAGCGAGGGGCCGCGCCCACGCGTCACGGCTTTTCACACTGGAGACGCGCGCCGCTTACCGCCTCCCCCCCAAACACATCCCGCGAGACCTTGGAAAAAGAAAAGAAAACACGCAGCCGTCACACGCGAAAAAACGCGGCGAGGGCTCCTGCTTTCTTCCGCCGGTTTGCGAGCGGCCGCGTGTGAGTCAAGCAGGAGGGGAGGGGGGGGAGGGAGGGTGGGAAGCGAAAAAGCGGCGCGGCAGAGAGAGGAGTCTCTCGATTTGTGCGCTCAGAAGGCGCCCGGTGCCATTTTCATCTCCTGTGGGTTCGCACTGAGACAGGCCTCACAAAGCAGCAGAGGCAATCTGCGCGTTTCGCCAGTTCCGCGGCCGCGAAGGCCTAGGTTCTCCTGAGGCTTAGGAGGAAGACGTGGAGCCGGAGGGAGCCGGCAGCGAGTCCCTCAGTTTCTCCAAAACAATCACAAAGCAGTCGCGGCCCGCAGCGTCTGCGAAGAAGAGGGGGATGCAGTTGCCAGAGGCGATGAGATGGAGGGCGACGCAGTAGTCGCTCTTGGAGATGCCCGCGGAGCAGTCCACGCGCTTCAGCTGCTCAGGCGTGTAGAGAATGTTCCGAATCTCCGAGAGCTTCACCATCCGCGACTTGCGGTCGCACGACAACTGAATCGCCGAGTTGTCGTCGGTGAGCTTCACGATGCAGTCCAGCCGAGACTTGTCCTGAGCGGGGGACATCGCACACCACGCAGGAGGACGCATGAAGGCACGCGGCGAAGGCAAGGTTACAGGACGAATTTCAGACTGCGGGCACATCGACACGGGTGGGGCCGGGGTCTTGGCCTCACAGAATCACCCACGCAGCATGCAGAGATATACTTACAACCTATCACGTCGCCACAAAGAGCTATCTGCTGTCTGTAACGACCATGTAGATTGCAGCAGACGCAGAGGCACGAGAGGGTGTCGCCTTTGAGGATTCGCACGTAGGCGTGCTTGGGGGGGGGGGGGGGGGGGGGGGGCGGTTCTGCTGAAACCTAAGCTAGAGCTGCGGCGCGAGAGTTGGAGTATCAAGCAGAGAAGGTTTTTGAAAGCAGCGCAGCGCTTCCCAGGTCCGCTGCCGCGGTCGAGAGCAACGGAGCTGATGCCCTCTCGTTGCGAAGAGCGCCTACCTGCAGAATCAGCCCGATGCCCAGTCCCTTGTGAAGCCTCTCAAGAAGATCAGGGGTGTAACGCTTCAACAGCTCCTCGTGCGGCGAGGAAGTCTTGCTCCCGTTTTCAGGCGCTTCGACTTCCAGCTGAGTGTCTGCGGATTCACCGCAGCAGCTCTTGCAGGCATTCCCCATTTTGACTGACTTCTTTTCGCGAACTTTTCCCTCCGAGGGCACAAAGAGACAGAGGGCAGTGCGAATATGTGCGTGTGTCTTGCTCAGTGCACAAATACGAGCATATGGACGTGCTGCTGTGGAGGCAGAACTCCGTTTCTTTGAGAAAATGCGAGGCCGCGTTCTGCTTAGCTGCGCGGCGTCAACGGACAGTGCGTTCGTTGCGCCAGAAGCGAAGACTTCGCCGCTGAAAAATAAAAAAAAAACGAGCAGAACAAAGAGATCTTCTTCCTCTCTCCGAGGCTTGCACTCTCAACTGAAAATTCCTTCCGATAGGGAGCGGAAGACGAAAAATCTCACTGGACTAGAAAGAGAGACGGAAGGGACGCGCGAGCGGCTTCGCAGACGCTTCCGCGAGTTCGGGCGAGAATGGCAAGTCGCAGAGAATCCCGTGTCGAGAAAAACCGACGGAAGCGAAGATGAGAGCAATTAGGAAGAAACGACGCGAAGAAAGGGAGTTTCAAGGGAGGGTGAATTCGCGCAGAGATTCCCTCCGCAGTCACCAGAGGATTTGCGCAGCCAATTTGTGCACATCGAAACCGCTAGCTGTGGCTGGACTTCTGCGGGCTCGCAGTTGCGTCGAGGGAAGCTAGTCAAGCTGTCCATTCAACGAAACTTCCGCACAGAATAGAAAAAGAAATGTGCAAAGGAGGCACACCCTAAACAGGTAAGCGAATTCAGTCGCAGGAAGAGGCGTACGAAGAGCGGCAATAAGACACATCCAAGCTCATGACGGCAAAGCGTACGCGCCTGACACTTCCGCGAAGAGTGACCGTCTGTTTGCGAAGTCGCAGTCTAGAGAATCTCGAGTGAGGCGAGGCGGTTCCTTGTCGGTGTCAGCAGACAGAGCAACGAGCTGCTGGCTCGTTTTCTCGCGTCAGTTCCTTAGAGCTCGGGGGGCGTAGAGCGTCGCGTCCCGCCTTCGCTGTGAAGACGGGCGGCGCGTGAGGCCGCCCAACCCGCCGAAATCCCCGCACTGCCCGCGTGAACCTGGGGACGAGGAAAGTCTCGAGCTTCTGGGGTCCGTCTGGCGGCATGAAGTGCTATGAGACTTGACAGAGGCGCGCAGACCTTCGCCGGAGGCTTAGGCTTCTCAAATATACGATGGATACCTCTATACTTGATGCACTTAACATGATGGCTGTGAACATCTCAGGAGAACGTGGATCCGGTCGGCAGAGACCTTCGAGAGAGGAGGCGACTCTCGCATCGCGTAGGGCCGCACACCAAGCCCAACTGGCTAAAGAAACCGACCGCACGGGGTTGACTCGGTGAAAGCCGAAGGGCGACGAGCGCGGCAACGAACACGGCTAGGACCACCCGTGAGGAAGGGTGTTGCCTTGACTCGCTTCGCGGGAGCGAGCTCCTTTGGGCCTTTCCATGGACACGGTTCTTGACAGTGACGCCCGGCGTCCGCAATGCGCAACAGCTCGAAAAATAGGCGGCGTCACCTTGCCCAGGGCATGCAGATGTCACTCCAATAAGACGCGGGGTCGAGTACGCAGACGGCATCCGTAGTGGAACGATGTGAATAGTCAAGCCAAGTCCGGGACTTTCACCATTAGTGCGCATGGCCTTATGTGCCCCCTTGGAGGAAAGGCGCATGTATGCACCACCACCAAATTACTAAGGCAAGTCTTCTTGCCTCAGCGCACACGAGCACAGAACCTCGAGTGATGGGCTGCTTCTCGTTTCTAGGAGAAGCACATCCAGCCAGAGTGCAGAGGCTCCCAATTTCAAAGGGACAACTTCTCTCCCCTCCTGCAGGCACTGCCACGCTCTGGCGGCTTCGACGTTCAGGCCGAGTTCGGCGTACCGTGCAAGACTTCGAATCGGACAGTTCGAAATGTGAATCGAGCTTGCGGAGGAGTGTGTGCCGGCGAAGTCACATCTCCGAGGTCGCCCTACTATTGTTGCGCTTCAGGGGGAAGTGTAGATGTGTAACGAGCCGCAGCGATGCTGTATCCCTTAAATCGGACAGCGTGAGTCTCTTTCCCTGGCAAATGAGACTAGCGGAACCTGACGCACACTGAAGGTACCGAAGCGCCACACGCACGGGTAGCCTCAGCGCCGCTCCAAGTAAACACCTGGTTCCGTCTCGCGCGAACAACGCGACGGGGTGCCAGCAGGCTGAGCGACCCCCAACAGCTCTGTGCCCAGTTAGGTATGCAGACTTGCCTGCATCTTCGAAATGCGTGTGCCACTTTCCTGCGCGAATCTCAGCACCTCGTTTCCCGCCTCCGCTGGTCTTTCCATGCCGCAGCCACACTGCTGCGGCGACGCCTCTCTGTGCCGTCGAACTGACGCTTGGCACGAGGATTACAAAAAGTGGGAGCTGCGAACCTTCGACCCAAGCTGGGCGTCGCGAGGCTCCTTCATCCAGTCGCTTCACAGTGGCGGTGGAATCGTGAGATCCTGCTGTCCCTGCGTCCTCGCGAAAACGCGCCAACAAAAACGCGCATGGGCGCTCCCTTCGGGGCGCACCGGCGTCAGCAGACGCGTCCTCAAGGGCGCTTTTTCGCAGCATGGTTCGCCGCCACCTGTCGGTGGAATCGCTTGTCTTTGCACAGCTGCGCGTTTTTCTTTCGGCGAAGACAGCATCCAGGCGCCGCACTCCGTTCTTGTCTCAGGAGGCGTGCACCAAATTCTCTCGAGATAGCTGCCAGGTACCTGCTGCGGAGAGAAACCTTGCGACTGTGTCTCGCGCGCCTCGCTCGCCTCCTCAGGTCCCGCGGCGCTGCAAACGCCACGTTTTTGATCGCATCCGGCGCGCGCCGAAAACGGTTGTTCATCGGCGCGCCTCCACGCGTCGGCGCGACGCCCTAAGGTGTCCCCGTCCGCGCTCCCCGAAATGCCTGTCGGTCTCCCTGCACATGCAACTCAATCGAGAGAGGCCGTTGCAGTCTGTTTCCAAGATTTTTCGTGTCCCACTTCTTCCGCGACGACAGCGCAACCTGAAGAACTGGGAAACGTGTTCACGCACGCTGTACGGCTGCCTGCCTTCGGTCCGCGCAGCTGAGTGACCTTTCGACAAGCGCCGCGAGTCGCGCACACTGCGGGAGTGTCTCCCCCGCCTAGTCCTCGACTGGCGGAAGACATTTTCTCGCCAAACGTTCGTCCTCCCTCACTCCCGTTGAGTCAGTAGGGCACTTTTCCGCGGTGCTCACAGAAGGGAATCTACGCTCTAGTGTTCAGCTTTCGCGAGGATTCGTTGCGTCGGTTTTCGCGGGGAAATCGCCTCCTCGCCGCGTCACTCCGCTCAGCCGTCGGCGCGTAATCCTGGTCATCTCTGCACATCCCCGTCTCCAGGAAGAAAACCCGTTTTCCCTCTCCACCTCTCTTCGTTCTCACAGCTTATTTCTCCGTCTGGTGCTTTGCGGAAAGCGAGATCCAAACTCACGCTTTCGAGGGACACCGGCCTGTGGCGTGAAGCTGCCCAGGCGCCGCAGGGCGACCTCCCACGCTGCCGTGAGGCTTAGCTGTTTCATTTTTCCTCTGCACTCCAAAGGCATTTTTCGACTGTCTAACGCCTTTCTGAGCAGCTCAAGACTCGAAGTTTGTGAGCCACCTCGTCAGCATGAGCATGGAAGACCCCGAGCTCGCGGCTGCAGCGCGCCGCCGCACGAGCGCCGGCGACACAAGGCCCGCGGAAGAGACACACCCCTTGAAGCCTGTGGCGCTTCTCAAGCCTGTTGAAGGCAGAAACTTGCCGGAATGCGGGGACCGGGAGAGCTGCAGGCCGTCTCTCGAGCGAGGTGACCCCGAAGAGACTGCGCCGGCGAGAAGAACTGAGTCTGACGAAGAGGAATGCGAGACGACCGCCGCCGTGACGCGGACGGAGGCAGCCTCGACCCTCCTCGCCGTCTCGGGTCGCGAGCTCTCCGAGGGAGAGGAGAGCGAACCCGACGACAGGGGAGAAATGTGCCAACATGGAGGTGCCGGTACAATCCGAGGATTAGAAGCCCCCGAGGCGCGGTCGCCTTCGGCTGACTCGCAGGCGGAAGAGTCAGAAGGAGACGGCGAGAGGGCGCTCAGAGGCGACACAGACGAGCAGCCGTCCGCTAGTCGAAATGAAGGCCTGTCGTCGCGGGTTCCTGCGTCGCCGCCGTTTGTCTTCGCCGACGACGGGCAAGGCGAAGATGAAGAGGACTCCGACGGAGACTATTTCGAGGACGAAGTCTGCAGCTACTTCCGCCGAGACCGACGGCCCTTCCTAGGCACGTTAGCCACGCTGCCGGAGGGCCGTGAAGAAGAAGAATGCAGCGGCGCCGACGAGAGCGAGGAAACGCCGCTCGAGGGCGGAGATAGCGGAGACGAAGAATGCAGCGGCGCCGAGGAGGAAAAGCCGGTCGAGGGCGGAGAGCGCGGAGAAGGGACCCGTGGGGGAGGGGAGGGCTCGAGTCCGCACGCGCTGGAAGATGAAGGAGACGCGCCGCGGCCGGAGTTCCTGCCGAGCGCCTCAGACGAAGAGGAACGTGGAGCAGAGGGCGAGTCCAACGAGAGCGAGGCGACAGACGCCGCGGAGAAGGCGGCAGAGAGTGAAGAAGACGACGGCGAATGGGGCGATGGCCTGAGTGAAGGCGTCCCAGAGGTCGAAGAAACTCTCTCTGAAGGCGATGGAGCGCCCCTCGAAGCAACCGCGAGCCCAGGTTAGCTACGTGACTCTCGTGGTCAAACGCTGACGCGAGTGCAGGCACTTTTATTATGGCACTACAGGAAGCCTCAATTTAACAGCTACTACCGCACAGGGCTACCGCTTTTTTGCAGCGTCTTCGGCACTTTCGGCTGCTCCGCTGCGACTGAAATCGTCGCCCCTGCCCGCTCGAGCGCTTTCCTCCTGTTGCGCGTGCGGGTGTGAATGTAGTGAGTGCATGGCTCAGTGGCGTTCGCCCGCGGAGCTGATGTCTCTCGCCCGTCTGTGTGCGTACGCGTCTTTCCTGCTTGGCGTCGCGCACGTCCGCGGCGCGTTGCCTTCTTTTGTCTTGTCGCCATCGCGTCTGTTGCCCTGGGGTCGTTCGCTTTGCGCACGCGTCGCACGCGGCTCACACGCGACCTGCCTGTCGCCCGGCAGAGTTCCCTCGAGGACCCTGTCCCTCTGCGTGCCTCCGTGGAACGCGAGCGTCGCGTTCAACGAGTCGCTTGTGTGGCTCGTTGCCTGCAGAGGCGGTATTCGCTTCTTCCTCGCCGCCGGCGCACAGTCGGGAAGCGGGCGGTGCGGACGTTTCTGGCAGCGGGCTGGCGCCGTCTCCGCGGTGGCAGCCCGCGTGTTGGGCGGCCTCCTCCTCTGGGGGCGACTCGCAGGGTGCGGAGGCCAGATGGACGCCGACGACGGAGATGTTTATTCCGCGTGCGACGCTATCGCAGATCGCGGCGTATCAAGAGGCGATCCAGCGCCGGCGCAGCTCGGGGCTCGAGATTCCCGCGCGAAGAGAGAAGGCGCAGCCCGTTCTGTGGCCTACGCTCCATTCAGTGCAGAAGGCAAACGGCGAAGTCGCGCGCGTCACCATCATGCCTAGCCCCCTCAGTCTCTACTACTTCGATCGTAAGCGACGCACTTTCTCTCTCGCCCCTAGAGGAAGCAGCTGCGCCTCGCCTCTAGCCTAGCTGCGAGGGCATCCAGTCCTGCCTCTGGGCGTCTGAGGTTTCGCTGCGGCGCGCGAGGCAGCGCAGTGGGAGCGCCAGCGGAAGAAAGCCAAGACGGTGAATGAATTGGGGGGGGGGTGAAGGGAGGGGACGTTGCGCTATGCGAGGCTCGCCAGAGAGGCGGCACGGAGTGCTGGGCGGGGGATATACCGGCAGCTAGCCATCCGCTCGTCTACCTGGAGTTTCGAGTAGCTGCTGAGTGCATCTCCTCTGTGTCGCTCGAGTTTTTTTCTGCGCCCTCGCCGAAGCGGCAGGCGCCTATTCCTGACCGTTATCCCCGTTTGCGAGCCCAACGCAGCACGTCTCGTTTCATGTGTATTTGCACGGGTGGCGCGGTGCCCGTCCTCGTTGCCTCCTGCTCCTCCCGTTCTTTTCGGTATTGGAGTCGGCGTGCGTCGCCCTCCTCCCCTCCTCATCCGCTTCGTGCCGGGTTCGCCTTTATTTCCTCGCCTCACTTTCGCGTTTCTCCGCCTCCCACTTCCGCTTCTAGGGGGCCGCAGACGCGCTGGCCGCGCATCTGTATTCGCTGTGACTGCCTGAGTCCTCACTTCGGCGCTTTGTTCCCAGAGCTGTGTCCTGGTACCTCGCATCGCCGCGCCCTCGCAGCGGAAGAGGAATGCGAGAGACGGCGAAGCTCCGCCCGAGTTCTCAACGACTTCCTCGAAGCCTCGGAGGCCTTGACTACTGCCCTATGCACCGACGGCGGCCTATCGGCTTATGTTCGGACAAAGCAGGCGATAGGTACGAACCCGGGGCGGAAGCCTCTCGCGGCGACCCTGACGCGGCGAATCACGGGAGAGAGGGGCGCGGCGATAACTCGAGCACGCAGCGAGGCGGGGAAAAAGGCGAGGCGGGGGCAGAGGAAGCGGGATGAACTCAAAGATAATTGGAAATACAGTCGAACTCACAGAGATGAGAACAGACACTCGGACTCACGAGGACAAGAGCACATACAGGACCCTGTGCGCAGCGGCGAGCACTCAACAAGAGCCCTGCACATCGTGCTCTCTCTTGGCGCGCGCCCGCCCGTGCGCATTCGCCTTGTATTCGGTGAAAACTTGGGCAGATGATGAGGCACGGGACACCCGCGTGGCCGTCCTGATCCTTGTCGAAGTACATATACATGTATATATATACACACATTTACGTGTATCTGTTTTCTTGTCTACGATCGCGAGATTAGTCTGTGTATGCCGTCTTCTTTGAGCCAGTGTAGGGTGAGCATTTCCCCCTTTTTTTCCTTTTTTTCCCGTGTGGAGTACTTATGCTGTCTAGTTTCCCGGACGATGCGAGTGCAAAGCGCGTTCCATGCCTTTATGCAGTTCCAAGGGATCGGGCGCGTCCCTCTGACCGAGGAGGACGGAGAGACGGCGCATCTCCATTTGTGCGTGGGTCGCTTTGTCTTTTTCAGAGGCGCACAGCTGCTGGAGCGGGGCCGGTCGAGAAGTCAAGCGCGCCCACGAACCTGCGTGGACTGCGCAGCCCTCTCGAGGCCTTGCGGCTGCGCCGGCGGCGTCTTCGTCAAGGTCGTGTGTTGCGCAGCCGCGTGAAGAGAAGCGGAGGGAGCCGAGCGCGGCGAGCCTGACGTTGCCTCAGGGAGGAGGCAGGAGCTGCGTCGCAGGCGGCGCGCTCTCGCATCAGTTCTCTGCAGGCGGCACGCTGACGACAGGCGCGGCTGCGGCCGCTTCTTGCGCGCGATTCTCCTCGTCGCTGAAGCTCCCAGACGCGAGCCCGGAGAGAGCTGAGGACCTCGACTCAGGGCGCAGTCTCCCAGCAGCGATGCACGCACACCGCGCCCAGTGCCGCCTGGCCGCAGACGCCACGCCGCACGACGAAAAGAAAGGCAGCCACGAAGCGCTGGAGGTTGCTCAAGGCTGCGGCGAGGTGCCGCTGGACGCGGCTGCGGCCTGGCGAGACGCTGGGGGAGTCGAGGGGTTTCGCGAAACCAGGGCGAGAGAGCTGCGTGCGCGCGAGCGAGACGGAGATGCAGCCCTCCTGTTCGCGGGGGAGCTCGGGCGCACCGCGTCTGAGCAGCTTTTTGCAGAGAGCCTACGCCCGCACCTTGATGTCAGCTACGCAGAAAACACACTGCAGGCCGCAGTGTTGTATGTTGCAGAGAAATCCGAATCGCGCCCTCTCGCTTGCGTGCGGGCGCCCGCAAGCATGTTCCTGTCGCGAGGCGCCGTGGGGGGCCGCGAGCGAAAATGCTGCTTTTAGGCTTGCAGAGAGGTGACCAGTAACATCGAACCTAGAAGGCTGCGCATGCGCATGCCACCTCTGGGGCGGTCTGCAGCCGCAGCTGCTCCAGCTGCACGGCACCGCGGCGACGAAATCCTCAGCATACGCGTGGAGCGACGCTTATGAAAAATAGATGCATGTACATGTTCCAACGTCTTATAGCTGAAACGGGCGACGAGATCTGGGACGCCCGCTCGTAGGGAGACTGAGGAACGCCTGAATCGGGGATACACCTGCGAGCATACATAGATGAAAATGTACTTGTATTTGCGTTCACATCGGGAGTAGAGAATGAGGTCTGGAAGTATTTTCTCAAGAAATCGTATCTGTCCTCCGTGGGCACTGACTTCTCGGATGCGCCACATCCCGTCTAGTTGCTGCGTTTGACCACGGCCGCACGAGAACTCGCGGCGTCGCGCGCTGGGAACGAGACAAGCCGAATTTGTCAGGGGAGCGACAACATGGAGAAATGCAGGGGCAGGTGCCGTACAAGAAGCCACTCGCGCACCAAGAAACCGCTCACAGCTACAGAAGAAGCTGCGCGGCGCCGCGCGATCGTATACATACATATACATATATATATGCGCAAGTGTGTATTTTCCCGACGTGAACGCCTCCTCCCGCGCCGCTGATGAGTCAAATATGTGAGCGAGTTCGAAGCTAAATTGGATTGCTCCTGAAGGTGGACAGGGGAGAAAATGGTGCACATGGGGGGCGAGTGGAGAGCGGACGAGCTGCGACAATGCCGGCGTCGACGCGCAGTGCTCACTGCCCTCTGTAAGGGCCCCCGACCCAGTTACCCGAGCAACGGCAACATGTATACATGTGCATACAGTTATTGACGTGTAGAGTGGAAGACGAACTACTTGCGCGACATGCACTGCTGTGAAAAAAAAAACCGCGCATGATCTTCTTCTGTGCATCCATGAACAACCGTCGGTAAGCGCCACCGCTGCTGATACGAGCGCTTCCTCGGGCGAATTCCCAGCGCGCCGGGGCTAATTTGGCGAGGCTTTACTTTGCCTTTGGGAAAGAAGTCTGCCTACCGCTGTCGGCGTACAGATCCTCGAACTCGGTGCTGGGCTGCGGGTGCTGTCCGCTTAGTGGCACTCCTTCGCTTCAGAAGCTTGTCTCACGCGCTCCTGTGTCCTCTAGATACAGTTCGAGACATCGGGGAGGCTCACAACGTGGGCGTAGGTAGGCACACCTGTTAATGCTTTTGGCTGTGAAACGGCATCGCTACGTCACGTCTGTGTTGCAGCTGCCGGGTGATGGCTTTCTGGACTGTCGGCTGACAAGAACACAGGATATCGTGTTGGAGAGGCGCAGCGACACTTCGCGCACAAGAGCCGGCATAGCGGCGGGAGGCGCTTCACGGATGTAGCCGACAAAAACATTGCACTCAGGGAGTTCTTCGCGCAACCGCGCGTAGCATATGAACGATTTATCTTCGGAAATCGGTATTCCGTGGGCGCCTGCGTTCGAGGGGCGTTACCAAATCCGCGTTCAAGAAGCGGCCACGCAACTCACACCAGCGGACTGCCCTGCACAAATCCGCTGCGCCAGCCGTCAGTTGAATTGTGCCGCGCAAGGCAAATCGCCAGGCCACCCCGCACCACGTTCATGCAGCGCCACTTTAGGGTTTAGCGTCTTCTGCGCTGACGGCAGACTGCCGCAGCAGCTATGCGGCCGTGGAGCCCCCGCTGAGCTTGCCGATCGCAGGAGCCTCGTGCGTGCTGCCCTGCAGGTCCTTACGGAGACACGAGGAGAGCCCCCTTTGCAGACAGCGGAAACTTAAAAGAGTCGGACACTCAAAAGCGAGCTCCAAGCCTTCGTCCGTGCTGCTTCGCACTCTCCGCGTTACCAGCAGCATCGCGACGGCAACCGCACGACCATAGCGGCGCCAGCGCGGCGAGGCGGCGCTTCACTCGCACTTGTTTCTCTCTGAAAATCAATTCCTGCGCACCTGCGAAGCCGCGACGCGCACGCGGCAAATGTTTCAACTGCATGCGACTCGCCGTCGACTCGAGGAACGCGGCTGCACCAGCGGAGACTTCCGAGCGACAAAGCGGCACCCAGCGGGGCGGTCAGTCGGCAGTCAGGGGCTCCGCGGTCGCCTCGACGCCGGTAGGCTGTGGCTCCTAGGGGGACACAGCAGAGAGGAATGCTTCAACGACCTTCTCCGGCGAGTGCTGCTTGTTCGCTCGTGAGATGTAAATCGCGGCGACAGTGAGAGCCAAGGTCACCAGCGCCATGATCACAACTGCGGCAGCGCTCCTCTTCGTGCCGAGGGCGTCCTTAACGTCATTCCCGAAAACCTCGAGGTACCTTTTGGCCTTCTCAAGAAAACCGAAACGCAACGCCGCAGGCTTCGCGGCAACGGGCTTCGCCGCCATCGCTTCTATCGGCAGCTCCACTTGGTCACGACGCCTCGGCAGCTCCAGTTGGTCAAGAGGCCTCGGCAGCTCCAGTTGGTCAAGAGGCCTCGGCAGCTCCACTTCGTCAAAAGGCCTCGGCGGCTCCACTTCGTCAAGTGGCCTCGGCGGCTCCACTTGGTCACGAGGCCTCGGCAGCTCCACTTCGTCAAAAGGCCTCGGCGGCTCCACTTCGTCAAGTGGTCTCGGCGGCTCCACTTGGTCACGAGGCCTCGGCAGCTTCACTTGGTCAGGTGGCCTCGGCAGCTCCACTTCGTCAAGTGGTCTCGGCAGCTCCACTTCGTCAAGTGGTCTCGGCGGCTCCACTTGGTCAACTGATTTCGCCGGCGTCGCTGCGGCGCGGCTGCGGTCAACGAGGCCTTTCACGAGGACGCCGACGGCGGCGGAGAGCGCCAAGGCGGTGACGGCAGCGGACAACCGCTTGCGGGAGAGCACGCCACCGCGCGGCGCTCTGCTGGGCGTGCCGAGGGTGTGGCTGGCGAGGCGGACGCCGCCGTCCTCGTCGGCGACCAGCTGCAGGTCGTCGGCGTCTGCAGCGCTGAGTCTCGACTTGTCTGCCGCGGCGACGCTCGGGACGGTGCCTGCGAAGGAGAGCAGGAACACTGCGCCGCTGTGGCGCGCCTGGGACGAAGAATCGATGAGGAGCGGCGCGGCCGCCGCCAGGACGAGGGCGCTGAGAGTCCGTCGAGCCATTTTGGAAGCAGACGGCGCCGTTGAGAGCTGACGCGAAAACACGGCCGTCCTTTTTTTGCAGCGGCAAAGGACCATCGAAAACATAAATGAACCGGCGGCGCCGCGCCGACAACGCCGCGCCGTGCCGCCACCGCCGCGCCGACACGGACGCCAGGTCACACGTCCTGAGGAATTAATTACGCGGCGCCCGCCTCGCCCTCCCGCCTTGGTGAACGCGCGAAGAGCCTCTCCCGAGGCTGGTCGCCGCGCGGATAGGAACGGAATCGTCCTGACTCGTCGTCGCTGTCGTCTCGTGCCCACCTTGGAAGAAGCAAGGCGCCGGCGGACCAGGCCAAATGTCCGCTCGCTCAGGTCGCACGCCTCGAGGCACCCAAGACACCTGGAAATGCGCGGCAGAAAAACCTTGCACTTTGCAGTTACGCACCGTGATGTGCATCCCTATCTATCTCCACCTGAGGACTCCAGACAGAGACCGAACTGCTCGACGTCGACCCCTCCATTTTTGCCTTGGAACGTCTCCTCAGAATCGTCAAAAGGAGCAGCAAGCAGCACTGGGCAGGCGATGCGAGCAGGCCCCGCGGCTGTGGAACGGGGCGGCGGCGGCGGCGGCGGCAAAAACGCTTCCTCTCGCCGCTACGCGAGAAGCATTGACCCTGCCACGACGTGCACGAAGCAGGCAGGGAGAGACTGCCCAAGAAACGCGCGACAGCTTTGCCGCGACGCGTCGTGCAAGTCCCTCGCGGCTAGCTTCAGCTCCCGGCGTGGAAGTGACCAACCCCTTTTGACTGCGCCCGCAATAAGAAGGCATTCTTTTTTCCGCGCAGCAGCGCTGAACACAATGCGGCAAACTGATGAGCGGCGCATCCGCCCCTGCAGAAGTGGCTCTTGGGGGGATGAATCCTCTTGCACTCAGATCATTTTCAAAGCCGGACTACCCGGCCTCGCGAGAAAGACTGGAGGCGGCTGCGCAACAGGCGGCGGAGTCCAGTTCTAGTCAACTTGACTGCCTACGACGCACCTGGTGAGCTCCCACCAACACTGGTGCTAGCCGCGCGTTAAACGTAGAGCGGGTCCGGAAACGCACACTCACCAAAACGTCAACAGAACTCTGGTGGGGGAAAGGGTGCGCGTCTCGAGACAGTGCAGCGCACTGGCTCCTTGCCCTCAGCAGGAGGCTCGTCTCATGCTTGGCGACCCACGAGCAGTTTCCAGGTTTTGTTTTGACGACCGAACGGCCGTGAGAGTCGACAGTACACAAGGCAACGCACAAGGTCGAATTGTTTTAAACGTGTTCTCCATTACACACCCATGCAGTCGATGCGAACCCGTTGTGCTACGGAGCCCTGCGGGGACAAAACGCACTCGAACAACCCGATAATGAGAACTCGTTTGCTTAGTGGGGTCCACAGAACTGTACCAGACGACAGGCAAGTCGTTACCATCTGGATCCTAGCTCGCTTCTTGCTTTTCAAGGCCGACGAGGGGAGTGCACCACCAGGGCACAGTACGATGAAACTGCTGTGGACACCGATCCAGTTGAATACCCGGTGTAAATGTGAATTCGCTTTTCAAACTTCCTGTTCTGTCATATGGCGTAGCGTTGTACGTGACCCAACAGCGCGAGGCTGCCACCATTCACAACGAGGCATCCGCATGCTCGTAGAACCCTGAAGACACAGACAATTCACCCCGCGTCGAACAACATCCCCAGGGGCTCACATACTGAGAAAAGTTCCTTTTTTCACAAGAGCTGCTGTGGCATGTGGAGAACCTCGGCCGCCAAGCCGGCGGGCGCGTGAGGCTTTGCCGGTGCCGGTATCCAGATTCTAGGCACTCTGTGTCTGCACTCCAAGAGTATGACCACGGACCCCAAAGTTTTCGCTCTGATTAGGGTAGTAGCCTGGTACCTGCACTCAGTGGTTGTAGATAGACCACAGCATCTCTTATACGAACACTCCGCTGGAAAAAAACTCGCAAGGCACCCGCGGACTCGACGATTCCTTCTGCACTGAAGCTGTCTTCGTGCGACAGCAATGCCCGCCAAGATGTGTTCGTCCGCCACCGAGGTTCGTGTGCAAGAGTTGGCGCATGCGCTCAGCTTCCAGGCTTCTGCTGGGGCGTCCATACTTGATGTTCATCGATTCCATAGTTGCGGCACAGTCAACACAGAAGTGACCATTCTGACGATCTGCTGGCGCGTCAGCAGCGACGCGCACGACGCTTTTCACGCGTTTCGGCGAGATCCTGACTCATGTCTGAAGCCTGCCGAGAGCGCCTTCCACAAACGAGGCACTCTTGAGGCCTCTAGACACGCAGAACGATTGCAGTTGTTGCCTCTCTGGAAAGCTCCGCCAGCTGCACTCCTCGCAGGGGAGTGTGCTGCTTCTGGAGAAGGTCAGGATGACCGAATTTTTTCGATTTTTCGCCTTTTCCCGCCAATACTCAACAGAGAGATGCACTCCGCTGGAACAGATGCGAGAACCGACAGGCTTGCAAGCTGTCAGGGTCATTTTCGCGGCGCGCGGTGCTCGGATCGCGCGCGCCGTCAGGACGACGTCGATTTTTCTTTGTCTTGCATGCAACTTGCCGCGCGGCGATGCGCGAGATCGTATCTGATTCCTTGACAGACACGCACTCGTGCAGTTTGATTCCGTTTGCATCTCGTAGGATGTACCATTTCTCCGGAGACATATTCCGCTAGCCAAATCTCAAGTCTAATCTGAAAATGCGCCGACTGAGAAGTCAGGGTTCAGAGGACTGTTGAAGCTGTGCCGCGCTATCCGGTGTCGAGTCTCCCTCGTCATTTTTTTCGTTTGCATGTGGAGGGTGACCGAATTGAACCCTATTTTTTGCGCTGTTTCATGGACTCGTGTGTGCGCTCGCGTGTGCAGATTCTAAAATTCCAAGAGGGACAGCGCCGAATGATGCAGCCAACGTCTTTCGCGGGTCTCGGGTGCTGGGCACAATCACTCGCCTTCGTATAGTTTCAGGTGCAGACGAGGGAAAACTTTCCGTCCCTGTTGACCTCTCTTTCCTCGTTTTCGGCATCTCTGCCTCAGGCAACGCTTCGATCTAGAGGGATGCTCTCTCGCGAGCCCTCGTTTGGCATCGCAGCCAAACAGACATAACTGGAGATCGCTTACCTGAACGTTACCGCTGCGTAGCGTACCTTGCTGCTTCGCGGACTCTGTCTTTTTTAAGCTTTGTCTGCACCCGCTAACTTGCGCTTTGCTGTCTTCGAATCCCGCTATTCCTTGGTCAGTTTCCTTCCTCAGCCCTTTACATTCCCTCATGAGTGAATAGCGACCGTGTTTGCCGCGATGACGTCCGCATCCCGTGCTTCGTCCTCGCCTCACTCGAGTTCTGTCGAGGAAGCGCCTTCCGCGACGTCGCAGTCTGCCTCTGCGACGCCTCCGCTCTCGAGTTTTGCGCGCACATGCGTCTTCTCTTCGCCAGCCTGCGAAGATCCGTCTTCGCCGTCTCCGCCGTCGCCGCTGTCTCCGCGCGCCGCTCTGCCAAGTAGTCTCTCTTCGCTTCGCGACGAGGATCTTCCGCCGCTCGACTTGCCCTCCCCTGGGGCTGCGGGTGGCAGGAAGGGCACGGCGGCGAAGAAGCGAACGCGAGGAGCAGGAGCCGACCCTAGGGGCGACGCGTTTCAGCATCGAAAAACCACACAGGCCTGGCTGAGAGAGCGCGAAAGAAAGCGGCAGAAGCGGCGCCACGCGATGCTCGCCGAGCTGGGGCTCGTGGACACGGAGGAATCGGCACAGACGACAGCAGCCTTCTCAACTCGCGACGCAGCCGATGGAGGCCGCCGCGCGGCGCCCTCTGAACAAGTCTGCGCCATGCGCTCCACCCACCCTCCCGAAGACGTGCAGGAGAGGAAAGAAGGCGCCGCCCCGGTCCTGCGCAAGGTGAAAGCGAACCAGCTCTCCTCAGATGAGGAATGCGAAAGCCCGCGCGCCCACAGCCTCACCCGCCTCTCGCCGTCTTCTTTCTTCGCCGACGAAGCGCGCGCGACCGCGGTGGCCGCCGCGCCGACCTGGCGCAGCGCGCTGAGGCAGCTGTGGGCGCATGCGCGAAGCGAGTTCTCAGCCGCCTGCAACGCGTCCTCCGCGCGAGAGGCGCCTTCTCGGGCGGCGCCAGTCGCTCAAGCCGACAGGAGCGACGCAGCCGAAACAGACGCGCAGACAGGCACGGCCCCTGCGCCGCTCTCGCTCTCCTCTGACACCGCGCCTTCGGCTGACGAGGGCGAGCGGGGGGGGAGCCGCGGACGCGGCAGGGCGCGGCGGAAGGGCACGCGATCCCGACGACAAGGCGAGGGCGACGCGCGCGGAGAGCGAGAAGAAGGCCGCGGGCGCCTGCTTGGCGCTGGACGCGCAAGGATACCAGCCAAGAAAGGGTAAGAGTAGTCGCGCGCGAGAATGGCGTCGTCGAGGCGAGACGCGGGCGAGGCGGCTTTGCCAGGCCTCGTGCCTCCAGCACCTCGACGGCGAGCGGCGAAGATAGTAGTTCGGTACATGGTGAGCTATGATCTTCACGTGCTTGATGCGTAGAGTTCAGGAGAAGGTTCCCGTTACGAGACACATGCAGCCACAGAGGTTTTTCTGATTGCGCACGATCTCCTCAATTTTTTTTTCAATGCAGCAATATCCGTGGCGGAATCCTTTGCACACGCTCATGCATTCAGCGGCTAACCATACAACTACATGGACTGTAGGGGCTCTGTGAGATGCCCTAATTTGATCCTACCGCTTACTCTATCTAGGTCGCAGCATGCGTCTCCCGGCTCGGCCGCCGGTGCGAGATCTTCGCCGCTCGACAACTTCCTCTTGATTCGCTTTCTTCTTGCAACGCCTGTCTCTTTCGTGCCTCAGCGGCGTGCGCCGCAGCCCGCCGACAGAGGAGACGCGCGAAGAAGATCTTTTTGCAGAGGAAGGCGAAGAGGAGAGACAGCGGAGGCTGGCGGAGGAGGCGCGCCGCGAGCGGGAAAGCCGCGAAGCCGACAAACAGGTGAGGAGTGAGAAGATGAAAAAAAACCGGCGCATCTCTCACGCAGACGCAGAGACGAAAGCGACGCAGCCCCGCAAACCGAAAAAGAAGACGGCCGGGGGAGAAGTCGCTTCTTGTGTGTGAGAGTCGCAGCAGAAAGGAGCGTTGCCACTCAGGAAGGCATTCCCTGAATCAACCGGCCTGCTGGCAGCGCCGCAGCGCTGCCGCGGCGCGACGGAAGGCGCGAGAGAGCTTCAGCGCGGAATTCTCAACAGACAGGGTAGCCTTTGAAAGAAGAAGGAGGGGCTTGCGCAGCAGCCCTGGCTTTGAGTGGGCGCCGCATCCCTTTTTGCCTTGCGCGCTTCTTCTCCGCTTGCAGGCGCAGGACACGGTGAGCAGCAGAGTTACGAAACGATAAAGCAGACTCCCAAGCAACCATGAGGACTTCTGCGCCGAAGCTGCGCACAGCCGGCCGCAGAACAGCGAAAAATCGGAAGCAGAAACGTGACAAAGACACCACACACCCAGAGAGAGCGCGAGCTGGCTGCACACGCATCGCATGGATGCAGGAACCAAACCCTAGGCGGATTTCGCGCGCGACTCGAATCGCGTGGAGTGTCAGAGATCGCTCCTGAGGCGTGGACGCCCAGGCGCAGCAGCAGGAGCGCGTGAAACGAGCGAGATAGCCCCGGTGACTCCAACTCGTTCGAGATCCGCGCGACATCTAGCCTGCTTCTCTCGAGCAAGGAGTGTTTAGGGTGTGGGGCGTTGGGTTTCATGGAGGAGACAGCACGGGCGTGAAGTTGCTGCGCGAAGACGCCCGTCCATTAACGATAGACGGGGAGAAGGGCGAACTCAGAGAAGCCGAAGAGGACAGCCGACATAGTGGGCTGTGTGCTGCGTTCTGTCTTCTCAGATTGAAGCGGTGAACAAGATTTGGGCGATGCAGATGTCTGAAGTAAACTTGAGGGAGAAGGAAGAAGAGGCCGTGCAGGAAGATGCGCTCCAGTTCCTCCGGCGGAAGCAGCTCCTCCTCTCGCAAAACACCCCACCGCGAAGCGGAGGCGGAGGAGACGACGACAGTGCGTACGTTCTTTCGGCTTCTTTGCAGCATCTCCTGGGGCTGTCGAGTCGCTCTGCGTCGAGCGTGGAGCGACAGCGTAGCATTTCGTGCTTTGCGTTCTGCAGTCTGGCTTTGAAGCCTCGAGCCGCCGCGAATCTGCACCGGTGCGCGCTCTGGACTTTTTTCTTCTCATGTCTGGCTTTCGCGTTCGCTCTCCATTCTTCCGTGCTGGGAGTCCCCTTCTCCGCGCTCCTGCAACCGGCTGGGCAGCTTTTTTTCTCGTCAATTTTTTTTCGCTACTTTGCTTGTTTCCTTTTCTGCTGTGGGATCCCCAAGCCGCTTTCTCCTCTCTCGCTCGACTGCTTGATTTTTTTTCTGCCTCTGCGTCACTCACACATGTGCTGCGCGCCTTGTCCGCAGAGCGTGCCTCAATCTCCTTGCCGACCAACGCGAGCCCGCCGAGGCGTACGACGAAGAGCTCAGGTAAGCACTCTCGAGACGCCGCACTCGCCGATCGCCTACGCCTCTGCCCTTCTCTTGCGGCAGTGCGATGCGTCTGCGCGTCTTTTCCGTCCTTTCCACTGCCGCAACAACTGAACGCGTATGGCTTACAGCCCCTACACAGACATATGCAAACACGATCAACGATACATCTATTTACATCTATATCTATGTATCTGTATCTGAAATATCTATATCTCTCTATACCTATCTGTCTACCTAGACATATATATATGTATCTATAACGGTACCTCTACTCATTTGGATGGAGACAGAGCTATTCCCTCCTATGCGTATCCAGTCGCGCGCCGCTTTTCCGCGGATTCCCGCCGCAGGCAACGGCAGAGTTTTTTTCAGTCTCTCTGGCGCGGCACAAGCAGCGCGCGCCGACGACCTCGGCGTGTTGCTCTGCGCAGACGTGTAAATTCAGGAGAATTACAAAATTGCCATGATGCGTGTGCGGCGCTCAGGCTGAAGTTGGCCGTCTGGGACGACTCGCTCGACGCTCCCCCTCCTGTGCCAGCCTCCTCTTTGCCAGGATTTGCGTCGCTGTTTTCCTTCTCGCCGGCAGAAAAGACTTCGCCGCCGCGGGTCTCGAAGAAGCCTCTTCCCTCTCGAGTTATCGTGGGCTGTGTGAGTCGCTTGAATCCAGAGGAACGCGGTGGCAAGAGATCGCGCATGCGCACTCGCTTCTCGCCTCGACGAAGAAAGATAGAGTCAAACAGAAGTCCACGCTCGCGTCTGCCTATTCAGACAGCTCCTGACGGATTTCCATCGCTTGCTTCGTCGGATCGCGTGCCGCGGCGGCGAGGCGCCGCGCGAAGGAGCTTTCGCTATGCCGCAGATGTGCATGTTTTCTCTGCATCCCTCGAATGCGCATGCGTCCGCGCGCGACCTCCACTCTCTGTCTGCGGGGCCTCTGTTTTATTTGGCGCTTTCGATTTGGGGTTTCGATGCGCGTTGTCCTCGTGTGGGCAGCGGCGCGGCTCTATGGACTCTTCGCTCGCTCGCTGGCGTGTCTTCTTCTGTCTCTTCTTGTCCTCTTTGTCGGTCGTTCCGCGCCTCCTGGTGCGACGCAGCGCTACCGAATTTCCTTCTTTGTTTTTTTTCAGAGACAGCGCTTCGGCACGTTGGCGGAGGCGCTGGGCAAGCTGCGCGGCCTCCCGCCCTGCTGCCGAGCTGCGATCCGCTGCGAAGTGGACGGCGACGTCTGCACTCACGACACAGTTTTCGGTAAGTGAAGCTTTCCAAATTTTTGAAACAGAAAGCGTGTTGAGACGCGTCTGAGAACATTTATATAGATTTATATATATGTTTTTTCATGCGTGGTAGTACCTACAACCATGCACACACGTATTGGGCGGTGTATCCGCGCTTGTGCTGCATCTCTTCGTGTGCTCTCTTATCTCGCCTGCCGCTGTTTCTGCAGGCGACGAGTCGCTCGCGCTGGAGGACGACATTCAGATCGACGTGTGCTTCCCGCGAGAGGCCAGTCAACCCCTGCCGCATGCCCACGGCGCTGCTGCGCACACCAACGTGAGAGCAAGCCCTCTACGTAAACACATGTACATATATACATTTTCACATATAAAAAAGTGTGGATATATATTACGTCTGTATCCGTCGCACAGAGCTGCTCATACGCCTTTTTTTCCTCGCAGGAGAGCTTCGCACACGTTGAGACCCCGCGCGGACGGAGGGGTTTCGCCTGTTCGTAGCTCTGCGGACATGATCTCTGTGGAAAATACGCATGCGCATGCACAAATATTTAAGCATGCATCTCTCCTGGCCTGCGAAAAACGCAGCGAATACCCGTTACGTTTTCGACACAGCATATATATAAATACATATATGTATGTGGATATGCATTTTTCTGTGTTTAATTTTTATGCCTGTACCGAGCTCGTGGCTGCCCCCGTTATCTCCGCAAGGCGCTGCGGGCAGGCTGTAATACATTTCGCTGTCGTTGTGAGCCTGAGTTTTTGCCGCTGGGGAGGCGTCTCCCCGGGGGAAGAAGCCGAGCGGAGACTGAGAAAGAGGAAACTGAGATCGAAAGACGAAGGGGCGAGGACTGCTCTATATCCGAACGACAGTTTTTTTTTTCCATTTCTAAATTTTGTGCTCAGGCTCAGGAGGCGACGCAGGACCACGCTGTCCCGCTGAACGATGGAACGATTTTAATCCTGGATGATTGACTTTTCTGCGGTCTCGAATTGCAACCGCGGTGTCTTTCCGTCGGCCTGCCTCTCGCGATGAAAAGCGTCGGAGTGATGAAAAACACCTGCGAGGTCCTCTGCAAATTTTTGCAGAGCTTCTCCGGCGTGCGGCTGTCGTGGCGGTCGGATTGCTCGGTGTCGTGCAACCCGGGACTTGTATAGATTAGAAGTAGCTTTCAGCTAGATTCATGTTCAGGCAGACCGAAATCTGCGCTGGGTTTCAGAGACACGACTCAGATTCGCGTGTGCCGCCGCCGCGCATGTGCATTCAGCTGCGTAGGGAGACTTACATGCACTCGCACTTACACATGCATGCGTATGTATATGTATATATATATATACATGTATAGACATCTGTAGAGTTTCCTATGCAGGTAATCTCGCGCGGAAATGTATTTTTATGAATGCAGTAGGGAAGGCTCAAGAACAAAATGCGCTTGTGTCTTCCCGTGAGAATCATCATCAGTTGCCTACGCTCAATCGCTTTTCCTTTCTGCACAAAGCCCCACAAAACAAACATCAAACTAATACATTTTGCCTGGACGTCTGATCAAACATCTATATATGCTTTGGTGCATGTGCGCATATATATGGACCTACTGGGACGCTCGCATAATCATCTCTCGCGACCGTCTCACCGTCACTTGTCTGTTTGTTCTGAGCTCCGCGACGTTCCAGTTCCAATTTTTTTATTTTTTCTGTGCGTGTGACCTCTAAAGAGACATTGGCCGCCGCCTCTCGATATAGCGCGCCCGTCTTTTCAAGTTTTTTCGAAGGAGCGCGTTCACCTGCGCGGCTGCAGAATCGGATCAGGCATGATTTCTAGGACGCGCCCACACCCGTATCCAAATTCTGTGTGTAGAAATTTATGCTCATACATACATATGTATGCGCACATTCTTGAAACGTGGAGAATGGAGCGCCCGATTCGGCAGTCGGGTCGAGTGGAAAAGATCGAGACGTTTTGTCGAGATCTACCGCACAGCGATACCATCGAAACCTACATTTTTTCGGCATCTGCACCCACTGCAGGAATTTTTCCAGCTCCGGCGCAACTAATGCATGCGCACACATGCTCAAATGCACTTTTCCACTGCACCTCTACCTCCGCTCAATACCCGACACGTCGCCTTCCCAAGCAAGCCTACCCACCGCACACGCGTACTTACATATATACATACATATACGTGTATACACATATGCACATATACTTACATACGCTCGTAGACTTTTGACGGTACAAATATATATATATATATATATATATATATATATATATATATATATATATATATATATATATATGCATGAGGTATATGCATGCGAGGCTTCGCGTAAAAACGTGTGAGCCGCTCGGAAGGGATTAAGGAAAACTCTGGACTTCTGAAGAGGCAGTTGCATGTAGAAATCCCGTGAAACATATTTAACCAAAATCGCGATTAGTTCTTCAAAAGACAGAAAACGATTTACCGCAAGCCCCACCCCGAAGAGACGGCGCCGCACACGCGCGTCACTGACAGCGCACGCTCTACATCGGCAAATAAACATAAAATTTCTCTAAAAACACGCAGACGTATATATATATATATATATATACATGCACTCTGAGTACGTATCTCATGCGTCCTTCGATCCAGTAGCCATATATCTATATATACATATATGCTTCCGTATGCTCACAAGCGCTCACATGCATAGAACCATACACATATATATGCATAGGGTAGAAACATATATGATATATATATCCACATGCACAGTTGTAGATATCTAGCGGGAGACCTCCGCGTGCGCATGCATGTGCGAAGAAAGACGGACTCGCTAGTTCTGCGAATCGAAATTCCTGAAGTGTGAATCAGATGCGATTCAGGCGGCGCGCATGCCTCTCTGTTTCCTCTGCACCGCTTTGTTCTCGCTCGCTGGCCTTTTCTCGCCGTAGACTTGTTTTCCGCCTCAGTTGATGATGAAGTGACTGCGGAAGCCGCGGTGAAGTTCCGAGTCTTCTGCCTGAAAAAAACGTGGAGGAGTTTCTTTCCATTCCCTGTCAACCGACCTACACACTCGCTACTGCCTGTCTCCACCTTAACAGTCACTTTCCGGGCGCCGCCACCCATTTACACATATACGTTTATTTGAATATTTATATATAGAGATATGTATATGTGTACAGCTACAAATATACATCTTTGTATACAGAGCAGACGGTAAAACAGATCTGCATGTATCCCCCCCGTACGCCGAGAACGAAATTCGACAGTGCACTCGCACAGAGGTACAGAGAGTAATCAGTCAGTACTGAGAGTCCTACAAAACTAAATAAATACACATACGTATACAGAGAAAGACAGGATTGCCGATCGGAGTTCGCTGTAAGCATACCCATGGCGGTTTTAGAGATATCGCGAAAGCTCCATCTGAGAACTCGCGGAAACTGCGGAGTGAACTACTTTAAAAACTGCAGCCGCCTCACCTTCTCGCGCCGATCTAGAATGAAGATAATAATGGCAACGACGATGAGGCAAATCACCGTCGTCTGCAGCAAGGCTCGCACACAGCGCACCGCAATATTCAAAAGCGCATGTGCCTCTTTCCACTTTAGACGAAAAATTCGGGAATTTTTCCCCACGGAAATCTGGGAAAGACCCCGAGTTTCGCGCAGCTGCTGACTACAGCTTTTCGCTGATGCCGACGCCAGTCGAGACCCGGTTAGCTCCAACTGCAACGCTCTCAATTGTAACTGTTTGCACACGGTTGACACCACAGCCACTTCGGACTCACAAGAAAACAAAAAGAACGAAACAAAACTTGCACATGCATGCCGCCACAGGCAACGCTCATGCGATACACGGTACCCATTGTGGAGAGACGATCGGCAACAACAGAAACGAGCCTACATACATCTCTCTATCACATTGTTCTTATATTTTGACAAATATATATATATATATATATATATATATGCACATGTACACACATATCGATATATCTCTAAGTATGTATAAATGAATATATATACCTGTAGATTCACCGTGCAGACAGCGGAGACTGCTCGCTGCAAAATGTGTTCCAACATGATGTACCCGCGCATGTAACAATGTAATATATACAATATATAATATATAATTTAATACAAATATATATATATATAGAGAGAGAGAGATACACGAATCCGGAGGCGGTATCCATCTGTCGAAAGCCCATATAGGGGCGACATTGTGCAGAGGGCGGCGCTTACGACGAGGATGTAGAAAAAGTGTTTCGATGGATTGACGGAGAGATCCAACTGCCACGCTTGCGGACAGTAGAGTGGAGACGGCGAAACAACGACTTGGGAATTCGGAATCAGAGAAATCCACATGTTGTAGTAAATCTGAGACACACACACGTAAGCGACACACCCACGGCGCGACCCGGAGTGAGGCAAGGCACTGACGCACTCGCTGGGCGCCACACACAAGCATGCGCAACCGAAACAGAGGCTTGCCTCAAAACATAGTACTCTATATATACGAATATATACACATATATACATATACACATATACATATATGGACATATATGCACAGATACACTCATATATACTCATATGTACAGATACATACACGAAAATATATGAAATATATATATATATATATACATATATACACAGATATACACATACATGCACATATTTACATACACATATATGCATATATACATATAGAGGTATATACACAGGCACGCATGTCAAGGAAGAAGCCTTGCCTGCGCGTAGAGCGGCATGCCGACGTAGAATTCCTCGATGTAGTTGTTTGTGCGGCCGAGACCGAAGAAGACGTACGGCAGCTGGAGCGGCGAGTGCGCCGACTGACTGAGCTGCGTGGCTGCAGAAAAACGATAAAAAAGAAAATAAGGTCACAACGCCGCCCGCGAACCGCCTGCGGACAATCTGTCCTCCTCCACGCCTACATACATACATACATACATATATCTACGTATGCATACCTACACAGAAACATATATATGTATACACATATATATGCCTACAAACTTCTATAGGCATTCGCGTGCAGATACGTGAATGGATGTCTGTGCACACAAACAATCTTCGCGCTGACCGACTGCGAAGGCCGCTGCTGAGTGAAGTCTTCGGTCTCGATCGCGTAAGACTACAAAAACGGATCTCTGCGAAACTGCCTTTTTTCGGCTGCGCCACACGCCAGGTACGCGATGATCCACACAACACACCGCAGGGCTGATTGATGCACGCACCCACGACGAAATGAGACCCAGGGACAGCCTCGAGACGCGCGTCGAAGCGCAAGTCAGACTGAAAGGAGGCGGAGGAAGAGATCTGCGGCGTCTTCGCGCGGAAGTCCATCGTTGCGCGACGAACCCACGATGCAGCGGAGCGTAAGAAAAAATGGAAAAATTGGCGCAAAACTCTTCCTCTGGCTGGGGAGCACAGCTTCTTTTCCTCACCTGTTCGCGGCGTCTTCAGGCCGTTCAGATCGGTGACAGTCAGCTTGAACGCAGGTCCTGAGCACCGCAGCACAGCAAGAGACGCTCGCTGAAAAACGAGAGAAATTCCACCCTCTTCAGGCGATCAGTGCCGGAGAGTTCGTTTTCGCGCGGTATGACACACTCCGCAAACGGGCTCCACATTCGCTCGCAGCTGCACGCCTTTCTTCGCTGCGCCTCAGAGTCGCCCATGACTGTCTGCATCTCATAGAAACTGATGTCATCTTCGGTACTCTACAAACTCTAATGCCTTTGTCTACTCCATACTAGTGAACACCTACGAGAACCGAATTTGATCCTCCGCGTCCTCCCTGCCTTGAAAGTTTGGGGTTTGAAAAACCGAGAAATGCGCGGGCGCCGATGCCGCGCCGTGAGGCCGCGCACGGGGAGAGCGAAAACGAGAGAAAACGGCAAAAATTTTTCACACTCCTGCAGCTAGATGTTGAACACTAAAAATGCGCAAGATGCCCCAGTAGGTAGATCGAAGGTCGCCGCGGCCTCACCGTGAGAGGCGACGCCGTATGGAGGCACGTCGTCGCGCAGCAGCTGAAGCAGAGTCGCTGCGCCCTTTTCTCCCTTTCCTTCGTTTTGATGAATCAAATTCAGAAGCTCGCCGTCGCCCAGACTCGCACTGTGCACCGCGTCGGCTGCTGAAAAGAAAAACGCAAATCAAGCGGCGCATGAAGAGAAAAGGAGATGCGGACACTCAGACCTCCTCAAACACGTGGGTACGCCGCGACGCTTGCCGTTCAAACAGGTAGGCTCAGTGTGTAAATAAGGAATGCTGACATGGAACGACACTAAAAAACAGCATCTATCAAGATATCGCGCTGAAAAAGCTGCGATATCGAGGCGAGAGGCACTCGACGCCTCCGCACACACTACCTACATATATATATATATATATATATTTATATATACATGTATATATGTAGATAGGCAGACAGCTTAGTCTTCTCTACGTGCGTTTCGTTGCTTCTGATAGAACTCTGCATCGCATTTCCACGCACGCGGACCTCCCGCCTCCCTCTGAATTCTCGCTGCGGCAGCGCGCGGCTGACGAGGACGCTGGACGCAGGAGCAGCCCCCGAGCACACAGAGAGCAAATCCGACGCAAAAATCGATAGATACGAAACGGAAAGGATAGTCACGCGCAGACTTTGAAGGAAGAGAAGCTTTGTCTGCTCACCGCTCAGAGTGGTGACTTTGAGAAATCGCGCGTCGCTGTCCGCGGAGCGCAGGAATGCGCGACTGTTGCTGAACGGCGAGGGCGAGAAGACCGGCGGCTGAGTCTGACCCATGCAAAACACGTCGAGGCTCCCCTAAAAGGAGAAAAGACATCAAGTGACATTTTAAACCAGCAAAGAATACCCGGACGTCTGCGCCAGTCCTCGATGCGACGCGTCTCCGCATCTATCTATCTATGTCTATCTATCTACACTCGTACACGCTGACCTACGTGTTGGTATATGTGCATCTAGCGCGTCTAGTGAGCGCCCGCGTACATGAATATATATGAATATATACCGATTTGTGCGCGAATTAGAATGACAAATAGCGGCGGAGACACATGCAAAAATATAGGTATACTCGATTACGGAACGACACTATAGGTCCTATAATACTGACAATCACTCCGGTTGTCAGACACCGACGGCCAGAGTGGAAAGAGAATGCGTGAACTGCTGGTAACAAAACAGATTTTCGTTTCAATGCATGTGCAGACTCGGAAGCGCGTACATCCTCGAAGAGGTCGAAGAAAGACATCTGATCAAAAAGCAGCGCAGTCCCGTCTCCGCCCTCCTGCGGCGAGAAATCGTGAGCCAGTTCAAAGGTCCGAAGCGCCGGGTCGTTCTGAAAAAAAACAAGACTTCCACTTCGAATGCAGTTTCTCTCTCTCTCTCGCATCTGTTTACATCTAACGAGATGCCGCTGGTGAGTACTCTTTCCGTCTCGCAGTCACTCTGCTGAGTATCCCTCTCCATGCACAGAGTTCTTCCTTGTGGCACGCTGGCCTCGTCTTCTGCCTGACAGCGAGCCGCGCAGCGTAGGCAGACAGAGTCTGTTTCGCATCGAGCCAAGGTATCTAGCTCCCGACGAGCTAGAGACTCGCGCATACTAAAACCAAACAGCGTCTGGGGGTGATCTGATGATGGAATCCGGGGTCCGCCCGAACCCTCGACCGACGCGAGTCATGCGTAGCTCGCAAACACTTGCGCTGCACCTTTTGGTGTGAATAGGTCATTATTTGGGTATATACAGTATGGTCTCCTTGATTATTTTTGGTAGTACGATTCCTCAAGCGACTTGTTTCTCATGGGGTCGACAAGCTACTGTCGTATGCCTTATTACAGAATTGGGCAAGGCGAGCTCCGCTTACCTCCGCAGGGACGTTGTGGTAAAGACGCGCAGTCCGGTAGCCGCCATTCCGCACCGCGATGAAAGCCAAGTCTGGAAAGCCGTCCCCATTCCAGTCGCCGACCTGCCAAAAAAAAGCGCACGCAGCAACCGAACTACGACACCGCCCGAGCCGATCCGAGGGCCTCCATAACCACCTAAATATATACATATATTTTTTCCTTTTTACAAAATTCTAGATCATTCGTTCAAACAACTTCGAACTGGGGATACACGTGCACGCCGTCCAGGCTTGCGTGCTCACGTGGCGCTCGCCGTCTTGCTTCTCTCTCTGCGCGCGAGCTGGCGCCCAACTGCGCCACAGGCCTGCATGCGGATACGCTCTATGTGTATGCAGAAGCTCCATTCGCTTCAAAACTCTCGACTTCTTACGCGCAAGGTAGCAGGATGATCGCTGTCTCCGTAGAAGTGCACGCGAGGGTCGGCGTCGATGGCCGAGACGGTGAATTGGTTAGAAGCTGGAAAACGACACACAGGCTTCTCTTGAGAACTCACGTTCGCCGCTGCCTTTTGTCGGTTTGCTGTCAACCAGAATTCATCTTCTAACTCTCGTGTCTTGTCTGCAGTCGTCTCCGTACGCCGAATATCTACACGTATCACTTTCGAGGCCCGGTAGAGTTTAGGAGCATCTCGCTACCCTGCCTGCTGCGGCCCCTGAACAGCCGGCCGCAGAAGCGCTGCCGGGCGCAGTCTCACTTTCGTTCATCGGGGGGAGGCTGAAGAACTCCGAAGTGCCGCAGAGATTGTCTGCCGCCTTGCAGGGGCCGCGGCTTTGGTCGCTGAAGCTCCACAGCGACGGACAGAGGCCCGGCTGCTTGTTCGCTGAAAAAACGCATTCACGCCTCGCGACCTTCACATCACAAGGAGGAAACACAGGCCGCGCACGACCAGAAACACACAAACTGCGAAAGCGCGCGAAAATACGGACAACACGCGGAAAAATACGGCAGATACATACACGTTAAAATACAGGCCTGCGCACTGTGAGTGCACGCATACAGAGTATGCTAATATGCGTATGCAGGGGCGCCGCGAAGTCTCCACGTTGAAGCCGCGAAGCAGACATCGATGAATACGCAGGGGCGAGGCTTACGAGCGAAGACGATGCGATCTGCGTCGACGCAGCAGCCGTTGCAGGCTTCCGCGGTGAGGCACGTCGGCATCACGAGATCCAGCGTCCCTACAAAAACAAAGACGCCAGTGCCGACGCGTTTCTTGAGCACAGACACTCCTAAACGCTCGCGCCTAGACGCGTCTCTACGCACCCGAAGCGGACGAAGAAAACTGCTCTGGGCATGGTTTGAATCGCTAAAATCCGAGCCGCAAGGCCTCGCTTTCCTTCTTTCTTTTACAGCAAAAAACAACGTGTCGCAAATCGAAGGCGTCGCGGGACCCAGCAGGGCGGCGCACTTTATCCCCGAAGCCTCTCCTTCGTTTTTTTGTTCTTCTCATCTTCTCCTACCGTCCGCATTGAAGTCCGCGAAGGCGACCTGTCCAGCGGTTGCTGGAAGCGGAAGGAACGCGCCCTCGCTGCCGAGGGAGAAGCGCGCGCGGCCGTCGCTTGGATTGAAGCGACTCAACCAAATCTCGAGAAATCTCGAAGAGGGCGAAGGCGGCGACGACGCAGAGGCAGGCAGCTCGACTTGCTGCAAAACAGGGACACAACGCACGCGAAGCAAGAGTCGCAGATGCAGACCGCCAATGACCAGATGCGCGCGTCCAGCGCAGAGGCGCGGAGATAAAGCAGCGCGTACCAAGCCAATGAATCGCGAAAGACACAAGTCAAGCGTTAGTGTGTGAGACGAATGTTTCTTGCAGTTTGGCTGCCCTGAGATACGCGCGAGAAGCGCAGCTCCGCGACGAAGCCGCACACCCAAACGAGGCCGAGAAGGGAGCGCCAAAGGCGCGTGTCGATGCGGGGGAAACGGAGATTTTTTCTGAGTTTCTTCGCTTCTTCAACTCACGAATACGAGGTCGGGGCGACAGTCGCCGTCGAGGTCGACGACCGCGCTGCTGTGCGGCGAGACGATTCTCCCGAGTCTCTGCTTGTCTTCTTCTTCCGCCGCATTCGCGACCCACATCTCGAGATCTCTCCAGAGCACCGGCTGGAAGGCCTCCTCCTCCACTCTTTGTCTCGCGGCCGCTTCCTCTTCCGCGGCTGCGTCTGCGGTGCCCGCGCTGCGCTGCCCTTGGCCTTCTTCACCGCGTGCGGTCGCCGCAGTCTCTGCCTCGCGGCCGTCTGCTGGCGCTGTCGGCTCCGCGCGGAGAGCTCGCCAGCGTCGTTCGTCCTCGGCGTCGCCTCTCGCGTCTACGGACCCAAGCGCCGTCTCTGCGTGTTGCGACGCAGGCGCCGCGTCGCCCGCCAGGCGGCGGAAGGCGCCTGCCAGACCCCCGCGGTTTCGGTCGGCGACGGGCGTGGCGCTGGGCGATGCCACCCAGACGAAGCGTCGGACTTGGTCAGAGAAGGACGGCGGAGACGAGGACGGGGCGGCGAAGAGGGGCGCCTGCGCGACAAGATCTGGGCGGCCGTCCACGGTGACGTCGGCGACCAGCGGATGGATGGAGGAGTAGCGCAGAAGCGGCAGCGCCGCCAGCGCCTCGAGGTGCTTGCGCGTCGCGTCGCACTCCCGCGGCGCGCCGCGGGACTCTGGAAACCGCGCCCACACGCGCACGCCTTGAACCGAAATTCCATCCTCTTGCTCAGGCGCCGCAGGAGCCTCGCGGTCGCGCGCCTCTTGATCACCGTCTCCCTCGGCGTCGTTCGCCGACCCCACAGAGGCGGTGAAGTCAGCCGCGAGCGACTCGACAGTCTGCTTCGCGCGCCCGCCGCGGCTGCAAGGCGTGGCGACTGCCGCGCGGCGCCCCGAGGTGGAGGCGGCAGGCGAAGAAAAGGGCAGAGACGACGGCGAGGGAGAAGAAGGCGATTGCGCGGCCGAAGCCACAGGGGCTGATCCCGCGAACGTCAGGCTTCGGTTCGTGAACCTCCGCAGCGGAGACGCCCAGGCGGAGAATGCAGTGCCAAAAACGGACGCCGCGTGCCCAGCCTGGTCTTGCTGGTTGCTGCCCGGCTGTGGGGTGGCGGCGGCCGCCAACGCAGCCTTTTCTTCTCCGCTGGCCTCTTTCACGACCCCCCCTTCAGAGTCCTCGGGAGCACCTCCGTCAGCCAGCCTGCGTCTCCTGGGGGCGCTCTCCCCGTGAGCATTCGCGTCCTCCTCGCCTCCTCTCTCTGCAGCCTGCTCCGCCTCTTTTTCCTGCCGTTCCTTCGCGAACGCGCCAGCGTCCTGCGCACGCAGAGCAGTCGTCCCCTCGAGGGCGTCGCGCTGGACCGTCTTCTTGCCCAGGCCTGTGCGCGCCTCCCGCTGTCTTCTTCTCGCGACGGCCCTCTGCGCCCGCTCGACGCGCGAGCGGCGCAGAGCCCGCTGTTTCTCCAGACGCGCCAGCAGCGCGTCGACGCCTGAGATCGAGTCCCAGACTCTCTCTAGCCGCCCGTCGGCGCGCTGCACGTATGCGACCAAGTAGAAATGCTTGCCCGCGACCTCGCTCTCTACCTCTCGCGCGGCGCCCTCAACCTGCCTCTTCCGATCTGCGGCTCCTGGCCCTGTCTCCTTCCGGAGCCCCTCCGCCTGCGCGCCTTCGTCGGCTGCGCCCTCTGGCCTTCCCTCCGCCTCCTCGAGCGGGAGCGCAGACCTTCTCGCCGTGTGCGTGGCGCCTTCCTCCTCAGCCTCGAGGCGACGCAGGAGGCCCGCGGCCTCGCGGCGCGCCTCTGCGACCGCGTGGGGACCCGCCACGCACACGGCGAGAAGGTCTGCGCGGCCGTCGCCGTTCCAGTCGAGGGCGACGAGGGCCTCGGCGGAGTCGGGGATCTCGGTCTTGACGAGGAAGCGGAAGGCGCCTGCCGCGGGGGCCCAGACGTACACGGACGCGAACGTCTGCGACCGCGGCGTGCTCGTTGGCTGAATCGGAGTCGCGGCAAGCGGAGAGACAGGCCCCGTAGACCCCGTTGGCGGCAGGGACTGCTGCCGCTCGAGACCAGGCGCGGCCCGCGAAATAAAAATCATATCCACGTGCGAATCGCCGTTGTAGTCTGCAAACTCCGCGAGCTCGCCCCGCCACCCGTCGGCCGTCCCCCCCGAAGGCAACAAAGGCCCTAGCGGGTGGGCTCCGCTCGCAGGGAACGCCCCGCCCCCCGCGGTCGCAGGCGTGGAGGGGACAGCTGCGCCCTCCGCAGGTCCGCCACTCGCGTTTGTCGCCGTCGGCGCCACAGGCGCGTCCGGGGCGGAGCTTGCCGCCGCCGGCGAGGAGGTCTGCGGATCCGCCACGCCCCCTCCGTCCCCCTCCGCCCCCCAGCCCACTGGCCTGTACGACGTGAAAAGCGGGAGGGAGCCTCCGTCGCCCGCAGCTCCCCCACCGTCCGTTCCCGAGGGGCCGTCGCCTCCGACCGCGGTCGGAGGCGAAGGCCCCTCGGGGGGCGTGGCGGCGCCGCTTGGGGGAGTCGCCTCATGCGGTTTCTGCCCCGGAGAGTTGGCGGGGGGGCTGCGCGACCCGCTCAGCGAAGAGAACAAAGCGAGCGGCGCGAAACGAGAGAAAAGCGTATTCGAGAGGGACGTTCTGGCGGCCTGAGACGCACCCCGCGCGCCGTCGGAGCCCTCGACGGCGAGGTCATCGGGAAACGCTGCGGCCGCGGAGTAGCCTTGCGCCCTCGCCGCCTCCAGCCGCAGCTGGGAGGGCGTCTTGGGCGGGCGAGGCGGCTGAGAAGCGGAAGAAACTCCCTGCACATCTAGCGGAGGAGACGAGGGGTTTGCCGTCGCGCCTTTCTCGGCGTCCGAGGCTGCAACAACACCAGAGGACCCAGGGGCGGGCGCAGATGCGAAGAGAGAGGAGTCGGGGAACGCGGAAGGTGACGAGGCTGAGAGCGTTCCATGCTGCGGAAACGAGAGATCAATGAGGAAGGAGGAGAAGGGCGTGATGACGAAGGAGACAAACAGCACAATAGAGAGGAGAAGAATCAGGAACAACGCGAACGAACGGCTTCCTCGCCGTCGCCCTCCAGCAGACGCAGGCCATCCCAGGCGCGTGGCGCCGCCCCCCGCGTCGCCGTGAGACTCCACGCTGAGGCCGCCTCTGCTCGCCTCTGCGGGCGGCGCGGACTCGAGGGCGAAGGCTTCGCGCGCACTCTGCATGCGCGCCGTTCCTCGAGCGTTGCCGCCGTCCCCCTCGGCACCCGCGGTGTGTCCGCCCACCGCCGCGCCAGGCCCGCCGTCGGAGACAGCTGTCTCCCGCGCGGTCGCGCCCAACGGCGAGAGAGGGGACGCGCCCGACGGAGGCGACACGGGGGCCGCCGAAGAGAATGGCGAAGAAGACGAGCGCGCAGAGGCAGTCCCGACCCGGGGAGAGGCGACACACCGAAGAGGAAAGCTGGAGGAGGAAGACGAGTCGGAGTGTGCATAGACGGGAGACGGAGACAGGGGCGACGCACGCGTCGTCATTTTCGCTCGCCGAAGCGTCTGCGTCGCCCCGAGGCGCCGAGCTGTCGCGGCGAAGAACGGCAGCGAGGAAGCAAACGAACGCAGAGGCGAGGAGGAAGAAGCGCAAGAAAACTCCGAGGTGAATGCGCGCCTCTCTTCTTCTCCTCCCTCCTCTCGCCGACGCGAACGCATGCGACTGAACAGAGGCAGCGCCGCGCACTGAACGCCAACAAAAAACGTGCTTTACGCGCGCCCGCGCGAAGCCTGCGCCGCGGAAACCTCCCCTTCACCTTCCGAGCGCACACGAGAAGCAGAATGGCTGGGGAAGAGACAAACAGACGAAGAGAGACGGCAGCACCGAACGAGGAGTGGCGACGAGAAGACTTGTGTACACCGTGAGTCCGTGCGCAGCGGCGGCGAGACAGCAGACTGGAAATTTAGGCAGAGGAACAACTGGAGAGCGGAAAGTGCTCGGGAAGCGAAGGACGAAAAAGACTCTGCCTCCTCCGGGAGAGAGAAGGCGAGGATAACGGTATCTCTCTGAGGAGAACGACAGGACACGAGCGCGTTGACTTCGGTACCGCCTTCGTCCTTGGGAGGTACGAAGAGGGGAAGATGGATCAAGTCCGTGCGGAGAGGAAAAAAAGCGAGAAAAAAGAAAAGCGCAAGGCAGCGAGGGGACCGGTCTCGCGCAGATGGGTGAGTCTAAAACAAAAAAGCGAGTCGCCAGAACAGCGGGTGCAAAGAGACAGCGAGAGAAGAACGACGCCAGTAACATCCGAGACACAGCCCATCCCGACGAGGCAACAAACATTCCACCTTGGCTGGGAGAGCAGGAAAAGCACAAGACGTTTTGTGAAAGAAACGATAGCGAGGCCAGCGGGAACGATGAATATTTTGCAGAAAGGGGCCCTGGGGAAGATCCGCTCCGCGCGCATGCAGCGAAAAGCGCAAAAAGAATGGACGACGCGAGACTCGGGCGCGCCTCGGCGACTTCCAGTTGCATCACTTTTACACCATGTTTTATCTTCTTTGTTCCGGCTCGTCTGCCATCTTTCCTTCTCGTTTTTCAAACAAGCTGGTGAGCCACGGCGATCTCTGCGCGGAGAGGCAGTGGGCGCCTGGCGATGACGTGGCTGCGCACGCGGTAGCGGCGGGTGATTCCAGCCGCGCGAAAAGAAGCGCGCTGTAATGGATCTACAGGCACGGGCTTTCGCTGGCGCACTGACGAGCTGCGTTGACTCACATTTTCAAAGAGGACGCCGAGGCCGAGTGTGTTTGGAGCGGCGCGCCAAGCAACGAAGAACGGACGACGGCGCGCGAGTCTCCTCTCTCACTGCAGAGCCGGTTCGTGCCCAAGAACAAAAATGCAGGCAAACCGAAGCATTGACACACGCAGACGAATCCGCATTTATATGCAGTTGCACAGGAGCAGAGAAGAGGGAGCAAGCCGCACTCACAGGGGGCATACGTAAATGATACATCTGCATATATGTAGATGTATGTATACTTGTATATATGTTCACGGTCTTTGCTTGTCGCGTTGGCTGCCGTGAGAGAGCGTCACACAGGCGAGGAGGCACAGCGATAGAGGGCAGTTTCGCCAGTCACGGCGTCGAGCTGGAGCTCGCGAGAGTTTTGCGAAAGGAGCTTCTCAGCGCCAGATCATACAGGCCCGCAGATGCTGCCTCTTCCTCGCCCTCGCCCGTGGTGGATGCACTGCGGAAAAAGCAGTTCGTCCCAAGGAAGAACGAGTTTCGGCGACGAGAGTCCCAGGCGCGAGAGCTGCGAGTTCGATCTCTCCTAAGACACTGCATAACATATGAATGCTCCTTCCGCCATTCGTTGACTGTGTTTACTACGGGGAATTAGAACAGAATACCAAGTTCTTTGCCTGGAGGTGAATTCGTTTTGAGGCGCTCGAAAGAGGCCAATGTCAGAGCCGACCGAGGAGCTCGCGGAAAACCGCCTTCAGCCGCGTGAAAAAAGCGGGTCTGAGGCCGAAGAGGGAACAAACGCGCAGGCGTTCACACACAATCGAGTAAGGCGACTCGAACGGTGAGGCGACTTTTTCGTTGTCCATGGCAAGTAGTAAGTTACAGCCATATGAAACGAGGAGCGGTGCCCTTTCCCTGTCCCTCTCGTTGCACACGGGTGTTTTGGGCCGATGGAGGTAACAGCCGCCACGCGGACGAAGTGCGTCGCTCTCTCGCCGCGTACAGCCGAGGCTGCTGTTGCCTCTCTCCTCGCCCAACGAACTGTGTGCGTGTCTCTCAAAGGGAAGTAAGAAAGGCGACGAAACTCGGTTTCGAGTTTCAGGTCTACAGATGCTGGACCGCGGCAGTCGTCGTTTCTGCGGTCTGCCTGTTTTGTCTCCACTCGGAGTCTAGACTTTCTCTAACGCGTTCAGGGTGAAACCCTTAAAGCCCCTCACACGTCTGTGTGTCTCTAGTGCCCTCTAAAACTTCACTGCAGAGAGTCAAGCGCCGAGGCCGCTGCGAGCTGGATACGAGCTCGAGATGCAGCGGGGAGGGCGGGCAGGGGGGAGACGAGGGACGCGAGCTGTGCCGCTGGGGTCCGGCCCGTGAAAAAGGCGGATTTCGGCAAGCTAACAACCTTACAGGTAAACCTTGACGGTTTGCGTTTCTGAGTCAAGCCTGTCCTCACAAAAGTCGATAGGTGGAGAAAGTTTTTCCGCGAGCAACTCGGCGGCAACAGGGATGTATATACACGGGTACATAGATCCAAAATTCTCTCAGCCACCACATACATATACATGTACTCTATATGTGCAAGGGTGAGCAGCCAAAGGGACTCATCGTCACATCACCGCTTTCCACACGTTGCGTCTCCCCGCGTCGCAGCGAGACGCTGCGGAGGAGACGCGTCTCCTCCATCCGCTCGCTCTCGAAAGAAACGCACAATCCGAGAAGAGAACCGTGTCCTCCTCTTCCCCCCCTTCTCCACGGACGCGTGCGTGGAAGGAAACCCTTCCCAAAAGACAGGCGCAACGCCGCCCTCGCTCCTCGTTGTGCGGTCTTCTGTCTCCCGCGCCGTTCGCGCTCGCATCGACGCTGTCGACTCGCGCGGCGCCTCGGTACAGAGCGAGACAAATCACTCGCGCGCAATAGTTCACACGCGCAGACAGCAAAAATGGAGAAAAAAAAGCAAGGCGCACGCACCACAACACGCTGGGAGCTTCGAGTCCCTCTTAGTTGCCGCAGAGCTTCAGAAGCATCTGCTGGAACTCCTCAAAGTCGACTTCCCCATCGTTGTTCTTGTCCACCTCCGCCAACACAGACTTCCACGTCTCGCTGTCGACGTCCGACACGCCAAAAATCTGAAAAAATTAAAAAAAAAAAAACACACACACACACAAACGTGAAACCACCCCAATCACCCTGGCCTCAGAAAAAAGACGCACACAACGCAGAGGACACGCAAAAGACGCCTTCATTACAGCTTACCGTCGCAAGCTCTGACGAGGAGATCTTGCCGGAGTGATCGGAGTCGAACATGTGGAACGCGCGCTCCAGACGCTCGCGAGACAGCAGAGTCTTCCTGTCCATAGCCACCGTCACGAATTCTGAAAAAAATGAAAAAATCAGAAAAAATTCAAGGTGAAATCCACAACTCACAGACGCGCATCGGGGGTGGCGACGATGCGTCTTGAAGAACAAGCTGCAGCGGAGACAGGTGGGGGAGGGGAGGGACGGGAGGGAGCGTGTCTGGGAGCGGGACATACCCGAGTATTCGATGTATCCGTTCTTGTCGAAGTCGACAGCCTCGAGGACTTGGTCCACTTCGTGCTCAACGGCGCTGGCGTCCAGCATGGATGCGTCCTGACCCTTCATCTTCATCAACTCCTTGTATCCCTCGATGAGCTCGGCGCGATCCAGCTGACCGTCGCCGTTCTTATCCATCTTCTGGAAGATCGCCGTCAGCTCCTTCGTTTCATCTTGGCTCGTCAGCTTCGAGCCCATGTACAGCAGCGCCGCCTGCGCCAACTTCTGCGCGCCTTGGAACTGGCTGTAGGAGATCAGAGCCAAAAAAAACACCACGCCGCCCTGATGACCTCTGAAGTGATTCAGGGCGCTGGAATGACTCTAAATCCTCAATGGAGCACAAACGCAGGAAACCGGACTACACAACACGAGCTATGCACCCGCTGTCATCTCCCTGCAGAAATATCTCTACACACATCTTTACCTTTACATGTATCTACACAACTGTACACATATCTACACAGACGTCTGTATATATACTTGTATATATATATCCGAATTTGTGTGACGCGCACGCATCCTGCAGTCTCAGAACATGCACTTCGCAACGTGTAGACATACACACGTGCGCTGTGTTGCGCATCTCTTTGGGCGCATGGGCAGCCGCGAAGTCGCGGACAAGAAAACGAAGTCTGCACAGAACTCACCGGATATTGAGGATGGCGTTGTCGAGGGAGGGAACGTCGACGCTGATTTGCTCCTTGGTGTAAGTCTGAATCCACTCATGGTCAAGAGCGTCGCGGGCGCTGATACGCATGCTCGGGACGTACGTCAGCATCTTGCGAATCAGGTCCTTCGCGCTCTCGGAGACCTTCTTCCACTGCGGCAACTCAAACGTGTACTTCCCTGGAAAAAAAACACGCAGACAAAACGCACACACCGCATATCGAAACACACCCGCGCGCCACACTTACGCACAGATGCACACCCAAATACAGACATGTGTCTACTGACGTATATATATATATATATATAGAGAGAGAGAGAGAGAGAAATATATGAATACACCTTCTTATACACATACACGAGTATATACCGAATCGTGAAGATTCGAGTCAAAGAAAGAAAGATGCCTGCAAGATTCGAAAGTTACCTTTCTCAACCTTCTTGAGGATGTCGTATTCGTTCGCGCCGTTGAAGGGAGGGCATCCTGGGAGAGCGAAACAGAACAAAAAAGAAAACGACCGCTGCAGGCGTAAAACTTGACACTTCCAAACTTCTCTCCCAGTCTCACACCAATCACATACATATATGCAAACATATCTACATGAACACATATATATACATGCACAAAAGTTTATAGTCGAGAAAACTCGTAGCACAGGAGGCAAGGGAAGCTGGTTGAGTGCAGACATTGGCGGATGAGGACAGGCAAAACCCTTGCTGCGCCGAGGTTACAGTGAGGCGAGAATGAAGCAGAGAAGAGAAATTTTGAGAAAGATGAGAAACTTGAAGAAAGCTTGAGGGGATAAGGCCCCAGCGTCTCACCAGAGAGAAGGATGTAGAGGATGACACCCGTCGACCAGACGTCGCACTTTTCGTCGTAGGTGCCGTGGAGCACCTCGGGGGCGATGTAGTAGGCCCTGAAGAAAGAAAGGCAGAAAAAAGCTCCGTTCCTACTGTTGCGAGGCTCCCCATGAAGAGAACAGTGACTGCGACGCCGCGACACTTGAAAAAAACAGTTCAAGAATACGCACACACCGGCCGAAGCAGGAAAGCGAGACGTGAAGCTCACGCCAAGTCACAGAGACACGAAAAAGACGCGCGGAGGCGCGCACGCGACCCCGGAGTAGCAGCCTGCCACAAGGTCGCTGGCGACAGCAGCGCCTACGCCGGAAGTAGACAGTGAAGTCTCAATCAAAGCAAAAATGCTGAAGGCACGCCGGAGCTGTCTCCCCTCGAGAACTCAGCAGCAGACCTCTGGATGAAAGCTTACGTGCCGATCTTATCTTTCATTTTCTTGCTGGCTTCGAAGTGGGTGCTGAGGCCGAAATCGATGATGCGGATGTTAGCGTCTTTGCTCTTGTTTTCGAGGAGGAGGTTTTCGGGTTTGAGGTCTCTGTGGACGATTTTGTTCTTGTGCATGTAGGTGATGCCGCTGAGCACCTGGCGGATGATGCGCGCGGCGTCGACTTCGCTGAAGCGCTTGCGCGAGATGATTTCGTCGAAGAGCTCGCCTCCGGTGTAGACTTCGCCGACGAGGTAGTAGTACCCCTTGTCCTCGAAGAACTCAAAGAGCTTCATGATGTTCGGATGATCAAGCTGCTTCAGCAGCTGCACTTCGCGAAGCAGCGACTCCTTGTCTGTCTTCTGCTTCACCTGGCGCTTGCTGATCACCTTGACCGCGCACTCCTGCCCTGTGATCTTGTCCTTGCACAGAATCACTTCGCCGAACGAACCTTTACCTAACACGCGCTGGCCCTTGTAGCTGAAAAAGAAAAAAAAAAAACACGTGCCGTGTACGTACACGCGACGCTCGCAACACGTGCAGAGCGAACCCAACGCATGGACGAGAAGCGGAGAAACACGCGGCACTGAACTGCATCTGAGACCCTAACTCCGAGAATGGAAGACAAACGCAAAGGATGAGGAGGACGCAGCAAACGCGGCGGCGCGGACGCCTCCACTGCTTGATAGAAGCCGGCGCGAAGAAGACGAAGGCACACGCAAGCACAACAGAGAGGCAACCGAAAAATAAACCACAGAAACCTTAGACGCGAGACAACACGCGCACGCGATCCACAGCACGCGACGGAATCAGCTAGGGACGCATTTGCAACGACCCCCCTGTGCCTATATCCGCAGAGATGGACGCGCGCATCTACACGGCGTCAATCCCTTGTCATCAGACCAGAGCGCTCAAGGCGCACGTGCGCGTTCACCGCTGCACCTGTCAGAGTCGCAAAAAGGCGCCTCGAGAGGGCACTGCTGAGTCACCCCGTGGACGAGACGCTTCTGTGCGCCGCGAGAGACACATGCACCAGGCTCCCAGGTGCGTCGTGCGGAAGCAGTGCGCAGGTCGTGGGCGGCGCGTTCGCGGGTTTGGGCTCCAACGCGAGCGTGTCTGCTTACCGATCGGAGAAGATCGCAGTCGAGTGCTGCACGAACATCCCTGGGGTGGCGTGGAGCTTGTCGCCCGCCCCTGCACTGCGGCTGCGAGTCTCTGCGGCGGAGGCTCCTGCAGCTCCGCCGAGCGTGCTTTCTTGCTGACCCATGCTGAAAAAACAAAGACAACTCGCGAGGTCACGGACGCGCGGAGAGGCGCTCACACAAGGGACATGCACGCGGAGGGAGGCGGCGCGACCGGCACAACGGCGAAGCAACGGCGGCCGCGAACGACTTGGGGACCTCCGAATTCAAACTGGAAATTCCCGCGGCAGCAGGGCGGCCTCGGAGGCACAAAGGGGGGAGGGGGCGGGAGGGAAGAGGGGGGGAGAAGCCGCGACAAGCAGCGTGCGCAGAGACCTCGAAGAACAACGTAGAAGAAGAGCTCGCGAGCGCCCTTCTCGAATCCACGCACACGAAAACGGTCGACAACGCGGATGAAATGCGAACGGCGCAGAGCGACTGCCGCGGAGCGGGAGAGATGGCAGGAAAGGAAGCGAAGAAGAGGGCGCAGCGCAGCTCCTCAAAGTTTTCACAGCCCCATGCAGACGAGAGAACCGCGGCTTCGACTCTTCCCTGAGAAATGCCCACGGAAACAATGAACGGGAGGAGGAAGAGCGACTCGAACACGCCGGGCGACAAAAATCGGCGAGGTGGCGTAGCTAGGCTAAACCTGTGTGTGGAGCGTCGAGGTTCGCGACGGAAGAAGAGCCGAAAGCGCGCGTGAAGAAGCGGAGCGGCGGGGGCCTAGCCAGCACAGGCCGTTCGCGAAGCGCAAGGTGTTTCCGGCGTTGTACCCGAAAACGACCGACAAGATAGCGGCGTACATAAACGCGACTCTCCACACGAGTATCGTGGGCGGGCCTCAGCTTTGCCGCTCGAAACAACTGAGAAAAAAATCGCGCACCAGAGAAGATCGCGTTCGCCTCTCGTTAGGGGAGAGAATGGAGATGCGTCTCTGTGGCGAAGAAAACGAGAGCCGAGGTCGCGCACGCTCACACGCTGCTGCTGTTGCGTTCTGCGCTGCTGCTGCCAGCCGTCGCGGCGGCGCTTGTCGCGGCGGCCTGTTGTGAAAATTTCGAATTCGCGGTCTCGACAGCTCCAGAGAGAGCTCGCGCGCCCCTTTCTCCGACGCGCTCGGGAGAGGTCACGGAAAACAGCAGCTACACGAAGGAGGAGGCAACACAGAAAAAACGGAATTGGGAGAATCGCAGCCGCCTCGATGGCACACGCCACACAGAAGGACCCGCTCAGAACCACGCCCGCGAAATCTCTCATCTCCCTCGGGCTCTCTTGCGCGGATGCCGCCGCTTCCCTAGGTCCCGCCACCCCTCTCGAGAGTCGGCTCGCGCGTTGATCCCCCGGCGAAAGAAGGTTTGCACGTACAGAAAAGAACTGCGGAAAGCGAGTGGGGACAGTTTCCGGAGGGACAGAGAAGGAAAACTTTCCTCACTTGAACCAGTCACGGAGTCTACGCCGGTTATCAATCAGAAAAACGTGTGCTGCCTTCCTCACTCCGGGTTTCCAACACCACACCAAGCCGGCATCGAGCCCGCGGTGCCGGCTCCCAAGGAGTTGACTTTCGCGAAACGCGGTTTTCGGTGCTGACCGTGTGGCGGGACTTTTCGCAAAGAGATTGGGATTCAAGCTGCGGGCAGCCAGAGAAACAGCGAAGGCGTTTTGGCTTTTTTGCAGAGCGAACCTGCAGCCCCCCCTCAGTGGCAGCTTCCCAGGGTCGCTGCTCTCGAGGGAAGCGCGCACCCGGCTAGCGAGATGCGTAGCGTTTTTGGAGCGAAAACCAAGCGTGTGAAGGAGCACTGAATGCAAACGGTCGAAGGGGACAGGCTGGAAAAAAGGAGGCCGCTTCAGAGGAAATGGGAGCGCGAATCAGTTTGCGGGGGCACCCGAACACACAGCGGTGCTGGCGGACGCGCACTCGTTTTTGCACGGATCTTTCAAACAGCGCAGACCGGCGTTCCCAGTGTATTTCCATCGAAAAGGACTGTGTGGAGGCGTACACAGTTTTGTCAGGAGTTCTCACTCGCTCATTCCTGTAGATACACATGTTTTGTGTCCGCGCGTGCGTATGGGGGAGACGGCTCCCAGCGGACGAGAGTGCTGAGCGCCGGCGTGGAAGCGGCCTTGCCTGACGAACGACCTCTGCCTGCGACGCGTTCTCTAAGAATCACGCGGAAGATTCGCCTTTGAGAGGCGCAACTTCAACGAGCAGAGCGGAGCAAGACCTCTCCAAGCAGCATTCGAGGGAAGCTCCGCGCGAGCGACCGCGCGCTGGTGTAGAGAGGCGGCGCCACTAGCCTTCGATTCGCCTGGAAAGACGAGAGTATCCGTCAGGCTGCATCTTTCACTTGTTCCATTCCACTCGCTGTCGACCTCATCAGTTCTCCCGGCGGAGAATTCCGGAAGTTTCAAACGTGTGCGAAAGCGCCTTGCGTCAAATCGGCTCCGCCCCCTCCCTTGCCGCGGCGACTCCGTTGGCTGCTCCAGAACTTCCACCGCAGCCAACACACAGGTCAATGCGTGTATGCTTCGCAGATAGACGCATTTGCACCAGATACAGTGAACCGCTCACACGAGCACTATCGAGTCTGCAGCTAGGCTGCATGCATGTGAGTGGCGCCGCGAGGCGGGTCTCCTCGTGAGAAGGCCGGCAGGTTCCAAAGAATCGTTTTTGTTCCCCTGCTCCACTCTGGCGACGCCGACTGAGGGCGGCTTGGGGAGAAAGTGCGTCACGTCGTTCGCAGCAGAGAGTCAGGCAGGCTGCAGCTGCCGACGGAAGCTCCCCCGCACACGCGGAGGAAGAGAGCCGCGCCCCGGCAAAGAACAGGAGAAATCGACGTCACACACGTCTCCTTCAGCCAGTTCCTCTGCCTTCGGGAGGCTGGGGTCTGTCGCCTCCACAAACCAGCAACGCGCCCAGGCCGCAAAGCGAGCTCGGGCCTCACTGCAGGCTGCCGCTCCTCAGAGCAGCGAGACACTTTCCTCCGCACGTTTGCCGCCCAGTCGCGTGCGTCAAGTCAGTCCCGACGGCGCAGCCGCGGTCGCAGCGCAGTCCTTTAGCTGGGGTGGAGGCAGAGAATTGGCAAGAAGGTGCCGGTGCAGGCGTGTCTATCGAACAGGGCGAGCGTTTCGACAGGGCGAACGGCGGCGAGCGGCAGCTCTGCGCGGCGTGGCATTCGCGCCCAGCCTCGCGCTTCCTGTTGAGTGCGAACGGCGCAGAGTTGGCGGCTGGCCTTCGCAGACTCTGCTGAATCTGCAGCAACTCGCTCTCTCCGCGACGCGCTCGTCGCACACGCGCCAGCGCGGGGCCCCTCCAGCCCCTCCAGCCCCAGAGGGGACGCTTTTCGGCGCTTCGCACCTGCCTCGGTGCGCTGTCGCCGGAGGCGCCTCCACTCTCTGCAGGCGGGCTCGCCGCGGATCAGGAAGGTACGCTCTGGGGTTCTGTATCACGGGCCTCGCATTCGCGACACACTCAATCAGAGGAGTCTAGTGCGCCAACTCGCAGGCGGCGCGCTGGATGTCGAGAAAGGCAGCCGCCTTTCTCGACATCCAGGCTCGCTAATGCGGCACCTGCGCGGAAGGCGAAACTCGCTGCCGGAGAGCGGCCTGACAGAACACCCGCTCGGCACGATTTTTTTGCCAGCAGTATTGGGTTCGCGATAAGCCTAAAACGCGGCTGAAGGCCCGTTTAGCAGCTTCTGCCTCAGTGAGGCATGCTCACAACAGCCCTATCCTGCGGGATATGCTCCACGAAAACTTCGTCGCACGGTGCACACGCGCCTCCTGGGCTTCAGAACTCGTCTCGTCTACGCGCGGCGACTTGCTCCCTGCACTGATCGAGCGACTGAACGGCCAAACGAGTCTAGAGGAAAAAACTCACGATTCTGGTGGCTGCCACCGAGCATGAACTGCCGCACACGGAGTGACGGATTCTGAACCCAGCGACTGCGTAGCTCTTCCGGCTGCTGGTTGTCTGGGGACAGAATGGTGTTCTGTCCGCACTGCAACGAGCTGTTCGACCCGTAGGGCACTTGACATCTTGTGCGCAGTGCAACTGCACAGAAGGAGAGTCGCGCTGTTCGTCCGTTCCAAGTTTACACGAAAAGACGATCTTCTATGCTCTGGAAAGAGGCTATAGACGGCTTTTTCTGCGGTCTCCGCGGGTGCTAACGTTACGAAGAAGCGGTCAGCTGCGTAACTCTAGTTTAAACAGAAACTACTCTACGCCCTGCATGACTGTGTCTCTCAATAACTAGCCGAGCGCTTGTGCGATACCTCTAGCAGAACCAGTTAGGGCCCTGCTTGCCAGAAAAGCTTGTATGGAGCGCAGTCCCCAGGTGCCCTGGGGGAGGACGCCTAAACCCTGCATCGGACCTCTGCGTACGGTTTATGTTAGGGGATTACAGTCTAGTCCCCCGAGTACGTCTCTAGCCCGGTCTCGGTCTCCAGCACCGCCTCCCACGGGTAGTGCGTCGCACGTTCAAAAGAAATGCGAAAACAGATCGGTGTGGTTCCTTGTCGTGGTCCTCGCGGTTCTGCGGTTGTCATAGCGGCGTGCAGTCCGGCGTGTAGACAGTTGTGAGACACAGCGAAGAATGCACTTCAGACGCGCACTGGCACGGGTCTCTGCACGCGGAAGTACCCCTAAAATCAGAGGTCCTTTCGAAAAACGTGGAGCAGTGCACCAAAACGCCCTGCAGCCTTCCCAGCCACGGTCGGGGGCTGGCGACTCGCCCCCAGGAGGGCCGCTTTTCACCACCCCAACGGCTGAGAGCGATTCTGAGCTGCTCAGCGTCGCCTGCGCGTCCTGCATGCGAAACGATGCGCAGCGAACGCTCGGCCTGCCTCGCGCCTCAGACTCCGCGCGGATTCCAGTCTGTGCATTCGCGCGTTCGCTTCAAGCGCCCTCGAGGCCGTCCGCGCCCGCAGGCGTTTCCCGGCGGCGCCAGACGTCGACAAGGGCTCTGCTGAGGCGCGAGACTGGCAAGCCGACGACGTTGAAGTAGCAGCCCTCGATCCGGGAGACAAACTGCCCGGCGAAGCCTTGGATGCCGTACCCCCCTGCATGCAGACACCACACCTGACCAGACCTGCGTGCCGAGCCCCCTCCTGCGCGCGCAAGGGCAGCGCCCCCGCGACACACGCAGACGCACGGGAGAGGCGGCCGCCGAGAGTGCCGCCGCGGAGCCAAGTATGCTGGCATACACACACACACCTATACATACATCTACACATACATGTTTGCACGCATATATATACATCCACCTTGACTCGCGTTCATGACACTACCTCTCGAAAGGAGAGCTCCAGTCACTTAGGCTCTGCAGAACGCCACGCGTCTGAGCAGCAGTCTCGAGCGAGCTACACAGGGAAGGCGCGCGCCGTCAGTCCATTCTTTCGCTAATTGACGGCGACAGGGCGCAGCTCCTTGCCTGCTTTGTCCAAAGGCTCATTCGTGCGTAGATAGGCCTCAATATCGGCCTCGCCCAGAGTCCTCATCGTCACGTTCGTCGACTCCACAAATGCAGCGGCGGGCTGCAGCGTGCCGCCCTGGCGGGTATACAGACACACGGCGGTGTGAACTGCGTGCGTACGGCCGCTCAAGCTTCTTAGCATCTTTCGCGCGTCCTCTGCGTCTCGCGGTTTCTCAAGAACCTCGCCATCCAAGTCGACTATCGTGTCTGCGCCGATGACGATGGAGCGAGGCGGCAGGCAGGCCGCAGAGGCGCAGGAGGCGTCGCTCTCAAGGCGTGCTCGGCAGCAGCAGCCCTCGTCTCCAGCTGTGAAACACACGCGCGAGAAACGCGTGGGAGCGCGACAGATGCTGTTGACACTTGATCACTAGAATGGAACTGCTCGCCCACACACAGATATATATATATATATATATATTTATTCACATTTAGATAGACAGATACGTACGTACATACATACATTGGTACTCACGTAGATAGGACACGAACAGACAGATAAATAGATGATAAATAGAGAGAGATATGACGCTAATTCGACCTTGAATATCTATGTACAAGGGTGCGTGCGCAGATGCAGATGCTCCTTCAGACACGCAGAGTGCACCTCTGGGGCTTGCCCTGCGCCTCGGAGTCGGTCACCGCCAAACTGCCAGAAACAGCTCGTTTTGCAGCGAAACACAACGACCGGATCTCCGCACAAATGAGCTGCAAAGCACGCTGAGCGCGCCTGGAGTCGTGTCACATCGCCTGACTGAGGCCGCGCACCCCGTGTCATACCCGCCTACACGAGCATGTAAATAACTTTGAGGGCGTCGCCGGCCGCATTCTTGTACATGGGTATTCAAGGTCGAGTTCGCGTCATATCTCTATCTATCTATCGCAGAAGCGAGGGCCTACCCCAGAGCTCCTCCGCGACGCTGCGAGCCTTCCCGTTGGCTGTTTTGAGTGCGTACAGCTTCGGCAGCCACGAGGGCGAAGAGAAGGAACTCGGCCTCTGTTAGCAGTGCCCGACGAGAGAGTCAGCGCTCACAGATGCAAAGACGGGGGAATGCGCAGACGAGCTGTCCGCCGCCTCTGACTACCCAGACTCGCGCAGCAGAAGTGCGTAACCCAGTCTGCGAAAGCGCCAATCTGGAAGCCGCAAGAAGGCGCTTCTGCTTCCGCCCCTAGCGCTGCTTTTCCGTCTGAAGTGCGTCCCTCCCACCTCTCTCTCTGACTGCGTTTGCGCCGTGTCTGGTTGTCTCATCTGTGGTGCTGCGCCCCCTCGCAGTCTCCCGCGATGCACCGCCCTGTGTGCGTTCCTTATCTCCCCTCTGCATCGATTTCTTGTCCGGACTCTCCGTCTTTTTTCCCCGTCTTCCTTGCGGACGAAACGGACGCTTTGCTGCACCCGACTCTCTTGCTCAGCGCCCCTTACCTGCTCGCCAGTCTCTCGCGCTTCGTCTTCCTGGGCTAACTGGATAAGTCTCCGATCTTCCTCGACGAGGGCAGCGACACGTCGTCGCCCCTCTGTGCGGCCTCCGTCGCCCGCGGCGAGCGCGCGCGTGCCGCGCCAGTCTGTCTCCTCCCTCCTGCGAACCTCCACGGGATCGCGCGTCGCTTCTTCCTCGGCGCCTTCGCAGTCGGCGCCTTCCTCTGCTTCGCGCGCTGCGCCCTCGCGGCGCGGCGGCTTCTCGAAACTGCGAATCGACTCGAAGGCAGACGGGCGACACTCCACGGGGAGATTCAACACAGCGCGACAGAGCTCCAGGCGCCGCGCGCTCGCGCTGGCTAAAACCACGCAGGGGGGCGAAGCAGAGGCGGTCGCCGACGGGGAGGGCGGAGCCACAGGAACACGCGCCGCTGCAGGCGAGGAGGAGGCGTCAGAGCCCGCAGACGACGCAGAGGGTCCTGACGCTCTGCGCGCTCCCGACTGTTCCCCTGGCGAGTCTCCGCACGCCTGCGCTCCGCTGCAGCGGCACAAGAGAGGGAGGAGCGGCAGGAGGGTGCGGACGCCGGACGCCGAGCCGCGGGGGCCTGCAGGCCCGCCCCGCGGGCGGTTCCTCGCGTGCGGCGTCCCCATGGCGGCTGCGCTGAGAGCTACAAACTCGCTGTCTGCCAAGGGAGAAAACAGAGAGCCGGGTCGCTCTCTGTAGGGATTTCGCCGCGACTGGAGGCGCTCGGACGTGGACGAACGTGAGAGCGGATAGAGAGCGACGGCGCGAAGATTCAGGCTGAGGTCGCGTCACGCCGAGCCGGATCCTCGCATGTGCTGCACGCGTTGCGTCGGAGTCTCTGCGGCGGTGAACCACGTAGGACGGACACACAGGCTCCAACGGGACTCCTCAGCTCGAAAGCTGCCTACACGCCAACAACCCGACGAGTTCGCGTGCGCGCCGTAGGCCCTCGATGGAAATAACGCGGCGGCTGGGTTAGGAGGACGCGAGGGAGGCACAGGCTCCTTCGCAGTGACGGCCGCGACCGCGTTAGGCTCCAGTCTCCAGGAGTCCGAGGAGGCGGCACGCGCTCAGGGACTGCGCGTCTTTGAGCTCCCGCGGAGGTCGGCGGCGCGTCTGCTCGCCGTGGCACAAGAGAGAAAAAACTCCCAGAAAACAGGGAATACCAAATTTGCAGGATCAGATCCACAGGGGGGAAGAAGTCAGTGAAGAGAGACGGCTGACCGGATGGAAAATACAGATATTGCCACGGACACGGCGGCGGGACTTAACGGCGTGCGAGGAGAGACGGCTGCGAGATAGAAATGCTGCGCACGTGTGCCTTTTCTCTATCCTCGCGAGTTTCTGACAGACATGGTCAGAGTTCTCTGCTTAGCCTGATCGCGGCTCAAAGTCTCCTGAAAAGGAGGAGCGAGAAAAGAGTAGGCGCGGCTCTTTAGCCTGCAGGAAGGAACCAAGAGCGCAAACGAAACTGAGTTGCCGCACAATAGATGTGCAAAGTCACCGTGGTGCGCGCATGCAGCCGTTGTCTCACGTATTTTCGCGTGAGGGTTCCAAGCTTTCCGACTAAAATTGTCTTCTTTCCTGTGAGCAACAAGGCAGAGATGGACACTTGCGCGACGACTGCGGCTGCGGCGAGCCCGTTAAGAGAAGTGACCTGAGTGTGTGGTACGGAGGCCGCAGCACTTCGCGCAGGCTTACCTTTCTCTCGCGATTAAACCGCGGATGAATCGAATTCCTCGCTGTCACCGCTAATGAGAACTTTGGCAGCTCAAGCGCCTAGTTAGATGCAAGTTTTTTTCTGGAACAAGATCAGTTTCTCCTGAGCGCATTATTTCGCCCTTTCCACAGCGGGCTATGTGCAGGGAGACAGCACGAGATTTCCAGGCGGCTGACACACCACCTTCAGTCCTGACGGCGAAGCCTCTCTGTGCAGATGCAAGTTCGCTATGCGTTTAGGGGTTTCAGTATTTAGCCCCTGGTCAGTTTTGCGTGCGATTCTGCATGCTTTCGCATCACGGTGCTTCGCCTGCCGGCCGTCAGACTCCGCGACAGCGCGGGATAAACCAGCACACAATAGCTTCGAAAGCATGTGCTGACGTCCCTCACAGCACAGGCGTTACCATGCGAGGCTACCAGCAAACTTACAAGAGGAATGCTGCCGAACGCTCACGCTTGAGATTTCAAAGTCGGCGATGAAGTTAGGCATTGCTTCTGACTATGATTCGCGTACAGCTAGGGAGATAAGGGAGTGTGAGAGTCTCTGCGCGCGGTGTCTCTCCTCGTGAATACAAGAGGAAGGAAGCCAGCTCGAGCTGCGTGTGCGCGAAACCGGTCTGTGCGCTGGTAGAGGCCTGCCTGCGTTGGAGTGGCTCCTCCCAGGGCCTGTGCAGTCTGCGCAAGAGAGGCCTTAAACATTCGGCAACTCATATTCATACTCACACACACAGCACTGCACACGCTATGCTCTTGGCTGGGAGTGTCAGTTCCTGGTCCAGTTCCTTCTGCGCTCGCTGCGGAAACGCCTCACACGTTGCAGGCGGGTGCACAAAGCGTCGCCGCGACCAAGGTGTATCTCAACACAGACGACGCCGACTTGCGTCCAGCATCTGCCTGTGCCCCTGTTGAACATGCCCGAGCGTCCTTTGCCGTCACTGCATCACTTCGAAGTACCTACACGGGACTGGGCGCGCGAGGTGAAGCGAGCGCATATGAACACGCGTTGCAGGGGCTTTCTCTCGGAGTAGGAAAATGTCCGCTTGCTTCGCCTCGAAGACGCTGTAGGGAAGCTCTGGGCCTTCTAACATCTACAGAGTGCGCCGGCTGCGAGGCTTGCTGCCCTCAGTGAGCCAGAGACGTGCGGCCTGTGCATTCCATCGCAGCTGTGCGTTTCACAAATTCTCGTGCGCATGGAAAGGATTGACTGAGCGCCGAGGACCTCCTCTGCTGGTATCATCCAGATGCAGAGATCTGGCGTGTGTCGCTCTAGAGGCGTTTTCGAAAAATCCGAAAGACTGAACACCAGGGATTTTAGCAGGCGCTCGCGCGCCACAAGAAAAAGCATCGATTCGGTTCCCTTTCCAGTGACAGAGAGCCCGCGTCAGCCCCGAAAACCAAAGAAAACGCAAATCACATGTGCGGACGCGCGGCCCTCCTCTCTGGAATCTCCCACACACAGACAGCAAAAACGCGAAATCTGTGCACCTGCTTCAGGCATGCGTCATGCAATACGGACTTGCTACCCACGCAACGGACAAGCGCCGATACGTATGAATACACGTTTGTATGTCTATATATATATAGATGCATACATACATGCATATATATATATACACATCTTGCGGGTGGGAGCTTGTAGACATCCGGCCCTCAGTGACTAGGCACTGCATGCATGCAAGATATATGTGTATAAAGGCATTGCGAAGAACTAAGGAAGGTTTGAAACCTCTGGCGAGGTAGATGAACACGGGATTTCTCATCCGAAGCGCGGCCCTTTATCTGAAGCGGGCGGCAGATTTCTCTGTAGCGGACGCTCCGCGCTTGCCGGGTTGGGAGGCTTCACGAGTGAGTTGCTGCATGCGCCGCTGCGCCTGCTGCTGCGCGGCCTTCTGGAGATGCAGCAAGAGCGAAGGACTTTTCAGCTTCAACAGACAGCCAATGTCATGCAGCCGAGCCTGAAAAAATGGACGCAAATCACATCTGCATACATATATATACAGGAATATACGTATGTCGGCATGCGCGAAAGCCCTCCGTAGAAAAAGAGGCCAGGGATGACTAGCTTCGAGAGAGAAAGCGAACGGAAGGGAGACAAAGCGAATCGGGGAAGAAGACGAAGAAAAAGGGCGGCAGGTCGCGGGAAGTAAGTCAGCGACACGCAGGCGGAGGGCTGTCAAGGACAGGGAATCGCAGCGAGCTGCCGAGACAGAATGGTCATTACCAGCATCGAAACAAACAACGGATCAACGGCTCGGGACTGGAGGATTTCGTGAGACGTAGGGTGAACTGTGGAGCAGGTTCAGAGTCTGAAGAGGACCGAAAACGTTCTTCCAAACTCCCTGGTAAAGCGGGAGACTTTCGAGCAGCATCTCCGCACCTGGAGCAACGCGAGTTTGCTCTTGAGCGCGTTGTATCGGAAGGTCATATCACGCCGAGTAAACTCCTCGCTAGATTGAGCGAAATCCAGGCACAGCAGCTCGACGAACTTGTATTCCATGCTCTGCATAAAAAGCGCTCGCGAGAAGCAGAGGTATTGCAGCAATTCCGCATGCGCGAAGGGTTAAGTCCCACAATGCGTGTGAAACAGAGCCTTGCGCGCGACGAACGCGAAAAAAGCAGTTTCAACGGCATCAAGGCGCACTAACAAGCGGTCAAACAGCGATGTGGCTGAGACTCACGAGACCGCGTGAAAGCGAAAAAATAAAAAACTCGAGAGACTGCGGCAGCCTCGCGAACAATCTGCCGCCGCGTAAAAATACAAGTGCGAGGATGTTCCGTAGGAACTCGCGGCAAATCCCACAGCAGAAGACTTGATTTGGTGCCGGCTTTCAGGAGCGAAACGCTCTAGACTTAGCCTTCATCTGCAGCGGGGTCTAGGGTGGACCGTAAATGCCGTAAAATTGTAAACACAAGTTTCTGGAATGTTTGCTCAGTCCGTGCGCACGCCACATCAAGGCGTACCTGGATGAAGTCGAGACGCGCCTTTCCGGTCGTTTGCATGACGAGAACGGCAAGGAAGCTGAAAGAAAACAGAGATCCAACGCTTCTCATGTCTTTACCTGAAACTTTTTAAAAAGAGAATAATCATCACATACGGGGATACAGACGGCCCAAAACGCGCCAACATGCTCATTGAAAAGATTTTCAGGGAGAAGACACCCGCTTGAAAGGCAAACTCTGTCTCAAAAGCCATGCTTCTTGTCTATCCAACACACGCGGAGTGCATCACACACTCCCGCAACAAGAGGCACGCAGAAAAGGACGTGAATCTTGCATCCGAGGTTCACGTCGATCGCGCCCACATCTGAAGTGGGGTATTCTGATTTTCGAGAAGCGAGGGAGGCTTCAGAAGATCCGGTTTTCTACCTGTGCGGCTCTTTGATACACGAGTTGAGCATCTTGATCAGCACGTTGGGGTACTCGGCGAACTCAATCATGAGTTTCTGGCTTGCTTGCATCTGCCGGAAGAGCGTTTCGTTCAGGCTGAAAACAGGAAAAGGAAATTTGAACGCTTGTTGCCTGGCAGGAAGGAGCATCTCTGCGGGCGAGACACACGTGGAGACGCGGAGACTAGAGAGGAAGGGGCGAGTAGAGAGAGGACCAAACGACGGGCAGATCTAGCATGAGGAATCAGGCGAGAAGGCACCGGAGAGAGAGAATGAGAAATCCTTCATCTCATACGGACAACTCTGGGCCTTACGCATGCGTGTAGTTGAGAAAGAGATCGTTCTCGCTCGTGAGCTCGACGCGAATGTGCTGCGGACTCGCCTCGTCTCCCTGGAAAACACGATTCGCCCACGCATATGCCCGCTACAGTCGTGTGTGAAATGGACTGGAAGTTCGCAAAACGTCTCTCAAGGCGCTGAATTCCACGCGATCTAGAATGAGATCGGCATCCGCCTCCTGCCGACGCAGACTGCTCCCTGAGCGCCTCGCACTCGCGTCGACTGAAGCTCCTCAAGTGCGTCTCACAACACGGCGACGGTGCGACGTGGCTTCACGCTTCCCCTACAAACTGGCTGCTGCAGCGGCGTTTGGCGATCTTTGCCCCCCCGGAACATGCTTCTCGACGTTTTCACTCTTCAACGGCTCACCAGAATGAGGATCTTCACGCGCACGGGCTCGAGTCTGCCTGTGTCGCGCGCGGCGCCAGCCGCGGTGTCTTGGAGGCGGAGCTCGAATGGCACTTCCCTGGAGTAGACGAGAACATGGCCGTCTGCTGAAAAAAAGGGAGAGAAAGCGAGTCGGCAGACGCAGAGGCGAGCGATGGCGCAACACGCCAGTGCAGCGGCAGCGTAGAGCGAAGCCATGCGAACAGAGAGGACGAAACGAGGATTTGAGTCGATCGAATGGTGATTTTCTGCGCAAGAAGACGCCTGAGTCCCGAACGAGCACAGACGAGAGCGTCAGTGCGCGCCAAGAGAGAGGAAGATCGGTAACTGAACAAAACAGAGAGGCGCAGAACTCCGACGGTCAAGCGAGGCAGACCTCCTTCAGGCGACGGGGTGGCGTTTCGGAGCGGAAAAATGGCAAAAATTCGAAAAAGAAGGGGCCCAGGACACCCGGGATTCGAGTAGAACCATCACCACGAAAACGCACTGGAGGGTAGCAGAGCGGCAGGGGATAGGAAGGCACGGCGAAAAGACTCGAGAGATCGCGGGTTGTGAGCGCAAGCGAAATAGACTTCTGCTGTCTCGTTTAGGAGCGCATTCGGCAGGAGAGGCTGAACTGCTGCCGCCCTCCCCTGCCCTTTGAACTGAATGGCAGGCGTCTAGCGCCTTGTGTCCCAAGCGCTTTCGAGCCGCGCGCTTGTGGACGCGATCGGCTTAGTAGAGAAAGGTGCGTGAGACCGGTTTCAGTCTCTGACACGAGCTCCTCCGGCGAGGGAGAAAAGACACTTACCCAAAGACGGGTCGAGCTCGTCGATGGCGCTCGAGTCGATCTGAGCCAGAAAGTTCACGCCGTCGCCGCAGCTCGTGGAGAGCGAGCCGCCAGCCTCGAATCCAGACGCCATTTTTGAAAACGAGGAGAGAGGACAGATCCTGAACCGATCGCGGTCGCGTGCCTGCAGCGAGAGCGAACTGTCGGGGGGCGGCGTGTGCGAACCTACGATTGCCGAGTCTGTTTAGACAGCAGAGTCTGTTTAGACAGCAGGGGGCAAGGCGCGTGACTCTCACGCAGGAACTTGCGGCGAAGGCGAAGTCAGATCTGCCTAACTTGGCGCCAGGCCGCGGGTGAGAGTCGTGTAAACCGGTTCTCCGATGGGAGGAACAAGGCAAACTTGCACGCGTGTGGCGAGAAGGCGGAGGCAGCGTCGCTTTTCGAAGGCGCCGCAGTCCAGGCCTGCACAAGCATGAAACGCAGATGGAAATATCCGAAGCTCTTCTGTTTCGCCGAAGAAGCGGCAAACACAGAAAATGAGGTGAAAATGGGGAGGCAGCTGCAGCCAACTTGACCGAATTCAGCCAGGCTGTCAGCAGAGCGCAGAGTCGCGAAGACCGCCGCGAGGAGGACGGCGGTTAGGCAGCTCGTCGCGAGGACAAATTGCAGTCAAGAAAATCGGACAAAAGCGAAACGAGGCACGGACAAGCCAAGCGGAAGCGGAGACTGAAGATTGATGGCCTTTAAAAAAATCATGCGGCGCGGCGGTCTGAACAGTGAAAAGTTGTCAAGACACGCAACCGGACTCGAGGTGCGTGCTGTCGCATCGACCTGCGTGGAGCGGGCGACTGACTGTATCATCCCGGGCTGGCGAACCCGATTTTTTCGGGAAAGAAATCCGTTCCCCGGCCTGAGGTCGCGCAGTTGAGGACAGAACTTCTCAATGAAAGTTGATTGAAGAGGAGAGAAAAGAAAGAATAGACACCAGCACGGCGATTTTTTTTCGGCGGCTCCGCGCCTTCGTAGAGACGGGAGCGCATACACCCGGGCGAGATGCTCGTGCACAGACTACACTGTCTTTTGCCTTTTTCACTTAAGTCTCCTGATTCGCTCCATCCAAGCTTTCCTCGAGGGTCTCTGCAAAAAGAGGCAGCAGGGTCAGGTCGATGATGCCTGCGAGCGCACAGAATACTGCCGTTTCAAGCTCGCTTCAAGCCGCCACGCAGGGTTTGGGCGGATGGCGAGGCGGAGGCCGCTCACGGGGGAAGTTTTTCTGAAGCCGCGGTAACTCGAGAACGCGACCGCCCGAGTCGTGCTTCTCAGTGCGTCCATTCACCCCGTTCTCTGGAGGACGTCTCACCCGTCAAGAGGGCGGTTTTCTGCGGGAGCGAGGCACGCAGCGATGATGCAAACTTGAAAGGATACGCGGCAAGCTTGGAGGCTTGGAGTCGTTTCCTTTTCGAGGCATCCCTCGCGAGGCAGCACGGTGGCGCACAACTGCAACCAGGATGAGTGCAGCAGTCTGTATCGGCAATGGCGTCCCAGGGCGGCAACAGCTTCCCACGCTCATTTGTAATTCGCGGGCAGCGTGATTTCTCTCAAGAGATGGGCAGGCATAAACGTTCGGGAAGCCACTGCAGCGAGGAAGAGCATGCAGAGCGGCAGCCAGTGTAACGGGGGGCAAATCCTCCTCCATCAGTCTGTTCACCCCCCGCCTCCTCGTGGAGTCAGCTGCCAAGCACGCCAGCGTCGGCAGTGAAGTCCACAGTCAGGGGCTTCGCCGGTGGCATGGAAGCAAGGCGGAATGCCTGACGCACGAGAGATAGCTCACGCTAGACCCTACACGTGTAATAACGTCTTTCTGTTGGCTCAGAGCGAGTTTGTGGCGTGCGAATCGCCCTCAACCTCAGCAGCAGCCCTCTATATCCTACAACGGCGTGGGACGTCATGCTCAATGCGCAGCGACTACATGAGCTGTGTGCGACGAGTCATATTCCTCTCTCTAAATACAGAAATATCCTAAACTGAATGCCACCACTGCCTAGCGCGCCGCATCCCCTGCTACTGCGTATCGACATCGTCACGGAAGCGTCCCGCCGACCAGCGAAGCGAGCGACGCGGAGTGAATGTCTTTGCAAATGTTTGAGAAACAAAGTCCCCGCGCAGCTCCGCCGCATCGCGATGCAGTGCGGGCAGTGTATCTGAACCTCAGACGATAGAATCTCACGAAAAAAAGTGTTGCCGACCACAAACGCGAGACGAAGGGAGAACTCGGGTTTGGCTCTGCGCACACCTTCAACACCTGTCCGTGCACGCGCCTGCCGCTGAGAGAACGCAAAACGGTCGGCTGGAGACCGCTTTCGAAGACAGACAGGCTTCTCTGTCTCCGCTCTCTCATGTGATATCTCCGCTCCATCCGCCGCCTTTCTCAGAGCGCAGGAAACATGCATAAATATATAGATGCATATATATATATATATATATATAATTATAGACATACATCCATATTTATGTGTGCGTGGCTGGGGAGTGTGCATGTGTGCGTGTCGAGCGCCCCTTCGTTTCGCGCTGCGTCTCTTCTCGATTTTCTCGTGGTTCCTTCTCTACGAGGTCACGAATGCGAATTTTGTTCGCGCTTCGTCCTGCTTGGCGCCGGGCGCGGCGCGGCTGCCGGCGCTGGACCCGTGCACCGTCGCAGGGCTGCGGCGGGAGGACGGCGAGCTGGCGTCGGCGCCCAGCTGCGAGGGGAGCGCGAACGACACGTCGTTCCTCTCGACTCTCTCTGCCGCTTCGCGCGCGGGTGCCGCGGCCGTCCCCAGCGAGAAAGCCGACGCCGCGCCGCCACCGAGCGCGTTGGCATTCTTCGAAAACGACGTCGGGGAAACCAACGGCGACCCCAGGAGACTGACGCTGCTGCTCCCCGCACACGCAGGCGCAGCGCCGCCCTGACTGTGGGGGAAAAGCGCCGCGTAGCCCGTCAGTCCGCTCTGCGCAGCGCCGAGCTGCATCGCGCCGGCCGAGTTGAAAACTGAATCCAGATGCGCCGTCCGCGACTGCGCCGGAGCGAGCAGCGCAGACGCGGCGCTGGCTGAAGCCTGCCGCGCTGCCAGGGCACTCAGCGGCAGAGGCGACTTGCCAGTCGCCTCAGGCGGCGGTTTGAGAGCGTCAGTGGGGCGCGGAAAGGGAAGGACGCCCCGCGACGCCTGGCCGGCGTCGCCCGAGGGAGATAGGAGACTGTCGAGCTGGAGGACGTCCTGACTGGGGGGCGCGGGTGCAGCGGCGGAGACGTCCTTTTTCGCAGAGACTGACAACGCATACGCCGGAGAAAGCAGCGAGCCTTCGGTCGCACTCGCGCCGACAGTGGACTCCCGCTCTTTCCACTGTCTGTCCTTCACCACCAAGCCTGAGAAAAACGACGACGCAGAAGAGGAGGCGGACGCGCTAGGGGCGCTTTGCGGCTGCGCAGAGACAGAGAGCGAGGCCAAATCGCCCGAAAGCACGTCGAGCAGATCCTGAAGGCAGACAAGCAGGCAGTGACACACACGGTTGTGCCGCAGGCGCGCGTCCGCCGTTCTCCTCGTCTCCGACCTCCGCTCGTCGGCACGTCTCCGGCAGCACGCGTTTGTTCTTGAGCGCCTCCTCTCGCTGCATCAGCCGCGCAGTGGAGTCGCGGCCTCAACACGCAGCACTGCACGGTCTCGATAAAGCGCCATCCAGGACAACGAACTCCGAGATCCAGGCGACGAGAGAGAGCTCGAAACTCCACACACCCGCGCGAAGAGCGCAGAGTGGCGGGGTATTTGTGTCGAGGCGTCCTATCCAGGCGGACACCCTCACGGCCTCCGCGGTGCTCGCCCTACCTGACTGAGCTGAGGCAGGGACGCGGCCGACGCCGACGCGTTCGCCCCGTCGGTCTGCGTTTCAGGCGCGGCGCCCGCGGAGCTGTCTGGAGCCCAACTCCCCAGGTCGAGGAGGTCTTCTTCTCGCTGGAAAGCCCCGTTTTCTGGCGCGCGCGCGTGGGGGGCCTCGTCCCCCAAGTCGAGCAAGTCAACGCCGGCGTCGGGCTCGGTCTCCGCCTCCTCGCTGCCTGACGTGGTGGTCGCGCGCCGGCGCCCGTCGTCCTTCGCTTCGCCCGCCTCAGAGTCTCCGCCGCCGTCCGCCGCGGCGAGGAGACGCAGCACCTGCGCCGCGGGGCGCTTCAGCTGCGGCAGATCCGCGCAGGCTTTGATGGCCTCCGCTGCGTTCGCCGCGAGCACCTCGCCGAGCGCCAGCGGGCTGGCGTCCTCGCGGGCTGCGGCGGCGGCGTCGCTGTCGCGAAACCGCCCTCGCCCCGCGGCACCTCTGCCGCCGGAGCGCTGGCGCTCCTGCGCCAGCAGCGCCTCGCAGCCTGTGAGGAGACGCAGCTTGGAGAGCCAGGGCACTCCGGGGTCCTCGAGCTTCTGCTGAATCACGCAGCCCAGGACGCAGGCGTCGAGCGGCTCGCATTTGCTTACAAAATCACTTAGCGTCGCCGCCGACGGCGTCAGCTTCGCGCCGCACGGAATCAGCAGCTCCTCTACCACTCGGTTTTCGTACTCGCCCGACTGGAGCAAAGTCGAGACCGCAGACCCGTTCTTCGCGGAGTCCTTCACCGCGCTCGCAGACGCAAACGTGAGCGCGCCCGCTGAGGAGGAGGAGGAGGAAAAAGAGGACGCAGACGCCGGCGACGACGCGCCCCCAAGGTCGGGCGACAGTACTGGCCCTGCGGGCTGTCCCCACGCCTCCGGCTCGCAGACGAGCCGTAGAAAGAGGACACCCCACCGCGCGAGAAGTCCTCCGGGACCGTTGCGTAGCCCGGCGGAGAGGGGGAAAACGAGGAAGACGCCCACGCCCCACTCCCGCGCCACCGGCAGTCGCCGCCATCTCTCCAACTTGAGGGGTCGCGCCCGAACGACGGCGGGGGGAAGCTGCCGCTGGAGCCCTAAAGAAAGGAGACGGCGTCACACACACACACACACACAAGACGCGTCTTCATCATGTAGAGACTGGTGCTACGAAAAACAGCAGTACGCAACCAAACACAGATATGTGTGTCTCGGCCGATACGCCGAGTTGATAAAAATGTGTGTATATAGATCTGCGATGTCCCTATATACATATACATATAGCTATATACGCATGTATATAAATCTCGCCCGCACGCGACTGCCTGCGTACACTGCAGGTCGCAGAGTGCCTTCTGCGTGCCTTGCTCGCGCGGCTCGCGCCCGACAGACGGTCTCCGCGCGTGTCGCTGCCCTCGCCAGCTGTGGGGGGTCAGAGCCGGCTCTCACCTTTCTGGTCTCGAGGGCAGGGCCTGTGGGGCGGGTGCCGGCGACGACGCGCTGGAGTTGTTCCTGAACGGCCGTCGGAAGGATTTTGCTCGCGGTCGCCGAGATCAGCTGGAGGGCCTGCTCGCCGCGGGAGGGCTGTCGCTCGTGGCAGAATCGCGGATTTCCGAAGCCCGCCATGTGCGACGGAACCCCAGACGACCACGAGGCGCCACAGTACTCCGTGCCGCCGCCCCGCCCGCCCTCGCCGCCGCCTGCGAGCGCGCCCTCGCCGCCGCCGATCACCGGCGCGCCCCGCTCAGGCCCGAAGCCGCCGGAGGAGGCCCGCAGCGCCCCCGGGCCGAAGCCCTCGATCCGACCCGTCGCCCCAATGGAGACTACTGGCGTCCCCGCTCCGCCGCCGCCGTTCTCGTGCGCGTACAGGCACCGCAGGCAAGCCTCCGCCTCCGCGCGCACAGCCGCGCTCGGCGCGTCGCCCTGCAGCGGGTGCGGCGGGCCTCTGGAGGCAGCAGCGCACAAGGGAGAGGCGAGAAAGTGGGAAGACGGAAGGCCGGGAAGGCGAGACAGGCGCCGGAACGGAGGCGGGTTTTAGAAGCTGCATGTCGCCCCCCCCCTTCCCCTCCTCCCCCCCCCCCCCCCCCCCCCCCCCCCCCCCCCCCCACGAAGCGTCGGGCAAACGTGCGGCCCCTCGAAACAAACCGAGTTTCCGTCGTCTACGGCGCAGCCGCCGTCTTCTCCCATCCGCCTGCAGAGCTGGAGAGGCCCAAGCCACTCAGAAAGCGCCCTGTGGGGTCGAGTCCTCTACAAAGGCGGCGTCCCTCCCACTCGCCGCGCGCGCGTCGCCTCTCTCACCTGTACGTTTGACAGTTCTTGATACGGTGGATGTAGCGCCGCTGGATGACGCTGCGGATGCGCTCGTGACCACGCTCACAGAGGTGCTTCAGCAGCCGCAGACACTTTGTCTTTACGAAGGGGTCGCTGTCGCTTCGCTCCAGCTTGCGCGTGACGTAGTCGAGGATCTCCACGACCGTGTCTTCAGGCGCAATGCCCGCCGCCGCGCGGCCTCTGCAAGCAAGCAAACGAACCGAAACCGCCATTTCTGCGCAGAAGATCAGGCGAGGTGTGATCAGCCTGGCTACGGGCTTTTAAACACTTATATACGGCTATACAGGTAGTTACATATGGGGGACCGCGCCGGAGCTGTCTACGCGCTTCAAGGAGAGGACTTGCTGAGCGAAATGCGGGTACGAGCAAGTCTGGGAACGGTAGAACGCCGATGAAGTCTGAGTCGCGGGAGAATTTCCACATGCGGGTGCACTACGTGCTGGACTGCCGAACTCAGGTGAAGGCATCTGGAAGACGCTGGCGCGGAACAAGATGAACAAGAAGCAGAGTCTGCACGAAACGTGGGTACAGATCCGCTCAACAGGGGACGCGCCCGACGCGGCATGCTATCCCGCTCAGAGCCGGTGCCGTGGTGCGTCCCGCAAGACTTTTGCACGCTGCAGGTTGTCGTTCCGGAGGAGAGAGGAGGCACAACGGCCGTGGGAGAAGCACCAAGTGGGCGCGGCTTTCATTTAGGGTCCCTCTCCCCTTTCCGCGCATGCGGAGAGGCGGTGCGGCTCAAGCACTCACAGGCGAAACTGGGAATGGGCGCCGCCCGCAGGCCCGACACCCCCCGGCAGAAAAAGGTTGTTTGTACAGGCTAGGAGCTCGGTGTAGAGATAGCCTGCCGGCATTTCCTCCCCGGAGCAAGTCAACTTGTTCAGCAGAGTCCTGTCCATTTTGCGGAGTGACGTTGAGGCGCGCGGAGACAGCCGACCGGGAGAAAAGCTTCGCGCGGTCAGGCCGCGAGCTGCTTTCCGCCGGCGCACTCGAAGGCCCGGCGGAGTGAAGCGCGCTTCGAAAAGGGAAGAAAAGCAAACAAGAGAGACGAATCGCGTTCAGAAACCCGCTGCAGGGAGACCTCGCAGTCCTCTTCAACATTCTCTAGAAGAGGCGCACTCGCAGACAGACATCTGCGTCCCCGGACAAAAAAGCCAAGAAAACCATACGCGCAAAAGTACGCTGCGCAGAAAGACGCGCAAAGAACCCGGAAAAGGAATCCGGAAAAGAAACACCGGGACAGAAACTCGAGCAGAACACGGCGACTGCAAAGTCGCCGCTCCTGGCATTCGTCCACGTCCCGCCGCTCCCCAAAAAGTGTGTCTCGCTCCGCTGATGGATCTCAAGACAAGCCAAGAGAAATCTGAAGTCCTCACGGCGACGAACAGTTTTGAGAAATACAGAGGCAAACGGTTTCGACAGGGACGACCCAGAGACCGGGTTCGCTGTTGCTTGGAGGTTGCAAAAACCCGCTCGGCGCACCAGCCCCTGGCTCTGGGAGTTTCGTTGCTCAACTAATGTGGAATGCTTGGACGAAAGTGAGCCACAGAAACACCGCACCGAGATTTACATGCTGTTCTACGACTCAGAACGAGAAATGCGGATGCAAGTGACCCGCCGACAAAAGACACCTTCGCAAACCGTTTTTGCCAGACATTGCAAGGCAGCGTTGAACTGGAGGCGGCCGCACAGGAACATCCGCGCCTCACATACCCATCAACGCGGGAGACAGACAACTCAACAGATAGAGGCGGAAATAAGCACGCGGCGATAGAACCTAAATCAAAAGGAAGCCGAAGTCGGAAACGGGTGATGCGTCCTGCCTGCGGACGAAGAAATCTCGACGGGACGAGAATCCTGAATGAGGGAGTTGGACGGGTAAAAGCCGGCGAGCGAAGTCGCACTACACAAGCGTGAGGGTCCTCCCTCTGCAATGCTGATAGCTGTTCCCAATATCACACGGGAAAGAGTACGTTCGTGGACCCACATGTCAAGTGTTGAGCACAGCCACACGTGCATGTGCATTTATACTTTTCAAGTCTATAATTGTAGTATATTCGACCCCCAGGCCGGTGCGTTTGCAACTGCGGAGAAAGCCAGAGCTCCGCCGGGGTGTGGACAGCCTCTTGGCTGCCAGCGCTTTGCCGTTGAAACCGCAGAGCACAAGGACAGGAGGGACACACTGCGGCTGGGAAACGATGTTCTCCTGTGAGCAGAAATCTCCTGTGCAAAGGACCTGCATGTAGAAAACCATGTATTTTCGGCTTCGAAAGACAACCTCAACTCGTTCATCGACGGCCAGGACTGGTGAGCTGTAACAGGTGACAGAACTGGGGGAACCATGTGGGTTTCTGTCGCAGTTAAGGACATGCCTAGCTTCATCTTCACCTGTCTACTCAGGGGAAGAGGAGGAGAGAGAACGGGAGATTTTGGAAACCCCCCTGCTCCCCAGAGCGCCCCCCCCCCCCTCCCGCCCGACTTCTTTCTGACTCGATACCTACGCGGACTCCCACTACACAACGCAGGCATAACTTTGCACGCGTGCCGCAGGTCCGTGCAGACTTTATCGTAGCGTGGCTACCTCACATATCACACAAGAGAACCTATGTTTCTTTTCGGTTGGAGTGTGTTTTTTTTTCTTCAGTACAGCGCCAAAACGGTACAAGCGTGGTAGACCTCCGATGCGCAATTAGGTTTGACGTTACTGAATAGTCCAGGCTGAGCACCATATGCCACCACTTCGTCGGAGACAGCCATATTCGATGCTCCGTCCTTGGTCGAATGGTTCACAGACAAAAGGGACGTTCCGGACGAGTAAATGGCTCTAGGAAGCAAAGCCCCCCTTCCCCGGCAGCCAGCAGCTATAGGAATTTACCGTGACGCCACCTGTGTGGTGTGCTATCGGTCACTGTGCCAAGACAAGTTCCATGCCTCGGCCTACGGTATCCTTTCCGAGACATACCGAGATGCCTTACTCCTGAGTCACATCCCGATCAGAACTGGTGTGTGCCAACCCGCTGGACCCCTAGTATGGCCTTGCGGAATCGTCGCAAACGCCCTCGAGGAGATGTGCCATACGGCTATTGCACTGCAAATAGTGTGCTTCGCTGTGCACCTGTGCTTGATGGGGGGCCAGCGGCTACGCGTTCACTACTCCAGGGTTCGTCTGCCGCCCTCAGAGCGCCCTCACTAATCGTAGCCCCTTGAGTACGGCAATGCATCTCTCGGCATTAGGCAACACAGATGCCCCCCGCTTCTCGCTTTCCTGCGAAACGGCGATGCAGGATGTCTGTGGATTTGCGTGGACGCATCCCAACCAAAGTAGCAACCCGTACAGCCGTGAGGCAAGGCTTTTATTCCGAAGCACTGTATCAGCGCGTAAGAAGTGGTCTTTTAATAGGCACCCCGTTCAGCGACAGCCAACTACTCGAAGGGGACTTCTGCAAACAGCGTCGGCTTCGCCTAAAAATGATTTGGGATCAACACAAAAGTGCCAGTAATAAGAAGGGACGACTGCCCATAGCCACCTGCAGCGCAGCTCCAGACGATCTCACTGTGTGTACGCCCGGATGCGTTCGAACTTGTCCTTTCTTTTCTGACCGTCTGCTACAGAAGCGTAAAAACAGTGGGGACGGTAGCTAGCGCGCACTGCCCATCGCCATTTCTGTTGATTGCGTCCGCGTCGGCAGTGGGCCGAGAAGCCGCTCAGGACGACTAGAAACGAGGCAGGAACGGCTAACGCGCCAGAGGCTTGCAACGATGACAGCACAATAATAGCATTTGTGTCCGATATGAACTCAGACGCCCCCAAGATGTTCGGATTCCCCACTCCCTCATTAGGACCACTGGTACGCACCGGTGGGACGAGACCCCAAATGCCTCATCCCAGGTTGCTCGCGGCGCTCGAGCCAGTTGTACCGGGCCTCTCCCTCAAAGCTTGCGACACCTACTTCCGCGTTAACGAATCCCGAGCAATCCGTTCTAGGCATTATTGTGTTCCGACTGCTGTGTCGTTCCGGGATCGCTCGGATCGGTGGACACACTGCCTGAAAAATTAGTTGCATCTTCAGATACTCGGCGGAGCCTCTGTGCGCGAGCCAAGTACAGTGCCGCGAGCCAGCGATGCCACCCCTCGTCTCTGAGTCATCAAGCGGCAGTCTCAAGCAGTTGATTAGGCGCCGTCTCTGAATCCTTGCGTGTACACTAGTGTGCTGATACCCGCGCGCAAGGAAAAAAATGCGGGATGCTATCTTAACTTTCATGTGTCGTGCTAGCTGCGAATCAATTTCCCTGTAAAAATGCAGTGCAGTGTCCTGAGTTCCGTGGTTAATTATCTCGTTTGTGCCCTATGTGCGAGCAAGCAAAGTCCCCAAGCCTTGACTCCAACTACCAGTAAACTGTGAGCTCGGGGAAGTATTTCCGGAACGCTGTGTCGAAAACATCCCCGAAGGAGGCGAGGCACTAATGCCATTGTGGCATGTGGATAACGTGACAATCCCCGTCGGGGAACGGGCGACCTTGCCGCTTGTGTCGGATTGTACGGGTGGACTTGGGGGCGGACGTGACCCCCCCCCCCCCATCATATTGCACGGGCTGTCAAAGGCAAGTGTGGACTTCTGGAGGATTGTTGCTTTTCGTAGAAACAGCATGCATTCCTATTGTGTCATCTCCGCGATGTTTCTTGTGCCCCGTGTAGGATAGCGAAGGCTAGGCTTTGGGTAACATAGGAGGCGACACGCGGGTGCAAGATACACCTGGCGTTGTCAGAGCGACGCATTGACTGATCTGTTTTTTCTGTTCCCTCCGGTGCACGGGGACAACTTGTTTTGCGCCACACGTGTATCTTCACAAAGTTCACTGTTTTTGTAGGTGTGAAAGTGAGTCGGACGGAGGCTGGAGCGGCCAGTTGTACACGTGTTCGGGGACCTGATGAATGTGAGTCTGCTGCCTTTCTACCTCGCCATCGCGTTCTAAAGGTGGGTAGCGGTTACTGCCATCCAGCGGCGGTTGTGTGCTTCTCAGTGTGTGTGCGAGGCAAGCCAGGCTGCACGACTGGGAACGCCCGCGCCCGCCTCACCCACCGCACGTCGCGTTTCTTGTAGAGTTACTGCGGAGGCTTACACGTCGTGGTGGCGGGGGATTATACGTCTGCGTCTGTGTGGATCTTCATCGGTCTCCGGTCTTTGTGGATCACACAGTTGAAGGATTTCCCCATGTTTCTTTTTCCCATTGCCTGGCGGACGCCGTGCATTCCGCAGTTGTTGGCAGGTTGTTCTATATCGTTTGCATGACATTGAGTCACCGCCTCTCGTCTTGTACGAGGAATTGGTTATCACATTTTTTTTCTTAAAGGTGAAGACTCACCAATAGCGCCACCCGAAGGGACTGCACGTCACCAGCAGTTCCGGGCTTTTCGTCGAGGTTTCAGTACCTATTTACGAGTGAACGCCTCAACAACCGGCATTCGCATTTAGACGTCCGTTGGGATAACCCTCTACCCTCTATCAGGTTGTAAGTGAGGCAACCCTGATCGGCGTTCTGATCACCCACGTGGCAAGAATCGTCGTATGTTGACTGTCTTTCAACGAGCGTGCTAGGAATTATTCGCTCCTCAGCATGTCTCTCTTTTCTACGCCTTCCCCTGTGTCGTCACCAGTTCCGATGCCTCCCCGTTCTCCTTTTACGCATACAATGGCAGCGCGGGGTTCTTTTGCGTGCCCTCCTTCGGAAGGTCAGCAGTACGCCACCTCTGCGGCCTTTGCGCCGCTCTCGCCTCTTCCGCCGTCGTGTGTTTCGCCTACTTGCGGAGCCCCTGCATCCCTGTTCAGCTTGACTTCGGGGGCATCCAGTTCAGCGGCTACCATTCAGCAGAGCTCCGCAGACGGAAATGCAAGTGGACCATCGACCCCGCTGTCGGGCATAGTCAGCTTTCTAGGCAGGCATGATGTCTCGAGCCCATGGAGCGGCGTGCCGCTTCCAATTGGTCGTTCTTTGCCGCCACAGTCAGCAAGCATGCAGACAACCGGATTAGGCACGGGGGAGGGGGGGGCTGCAGGCGGTACAACGTCGCCCCAGGGTAGCGTGTCTTCCTCCGCATACTGTGCTACACCAGGGCTGCCGTGCGGCGGATCGACGACGCCTTCATTCGCGCCTTTCCAGCTTCCACAACCGTTACAACCTCTTGGGTCCGCTCTAGTCCCTACAGATCTAGGGCAGGTGTACGGCAGCGCACCGCTGAACAGCACCACGATTCCCGGTCCTTCAAGCGGGCCTCAGGGACCTGGTTTGGCGCAGGGAACGTTTTCGGGGTGCAGCGGAGGAAGCGAAAGAGGTGTGATTGGCCCCATGAATCCGGCGGGAGCGGTCATTTCTCCGATACCACTGCAGGCTTCAGGCGTTCCTGTGTCTCGCCATTTTGATGTCCGGCGCCCAGCACCGTTCGATCTGGCCAAATTTGATCGTAGAGACCCGCACATCCATTTCTATCTGCCAGTCGACTGCCCTCACAGCAGAAGGTATGTCGTCGCAGAGGAACGCGCCACGTAGCCAAAGGAACGACATTTAAGGCGACAGTGTAGCAGCGTGGAAAGCTCGTCCGCTGTGTCACTAGTGAACAGCTTGTAAACACGTGTACGCCCGGACGAATGGCATTCCGTGACTCCAACGCTTCAAGCCGGCGACACGTTCTCTCCCACGGTGGTGTTGTGTGCGTCTGCTTCAGGTGTTCTGATGGCTGTTGCCCTTTGGCTCACACGAAGCTGGAGAAGATCTTCCATCCAATAGTATACAAGACGCAGGTGAGCTCCCTTGGCCACCTTGACAGACATTTCCCCGCATACCTTGTGCCGGTCCCGCCGCGGTCGTAGAGTTCGCAGACCGCCGTGCGAGGGCGGTAACGTGTTACGCAGATTCGACTCTGGCCCAGATGTTTGAGAGGCCCTCATGTGAACAAGGGAGATACCTGCTGAAGCTTTCGAACCAGTCCGTGTGCGGGGTCGTGGAAACGGGCTGGTGCACGCTTGCAGCTTAGGGACAGCGTCGCCGTGACGGCACATCCTGTAACTGCACCACTGTCGGAGAAAAAGTGCCTAACCCGGTGATTGTGTGCGCGTGTGTTGCTGAATTGTGCTCAGACATGCCAGATGTCGTTGAGCAGCCGATGCGAGTACTACAGCAAGTGTGCTTTTTACCACACAGACAAAGACCGCTTAGAGGCTGAGTTTGCGTGGCGCCTGTGGGAGCATCGTTGGAGTTCCTGGAGGCAACAGGTGGATCAAATCCTCGGGCTCCACAACAAGTTGGAGAAGGAGATCAAACGCAAAGTGGAAGGGATTCTGAAAATCAGAATGCCAAGGCAGCAGCCGATACAGCGCCAACAGCTGCGGCAACTGACCCTCGAGGCACACGCAGCGGCGTTGGGTCAGAGCATCGCTGGCCGTCGGGGGTCGCAAGCTCGACAACCTGCGACAGTCCCAACTTCTGAACATCACTCTCATTCCCAGCAGCGGTTGACGCAGTGTTTGCAAACTCAGCAGCACTTACTTTCGCCCGTAGTACACCACACCGCAAGGAGTGTTTCCGCTTCACAGGGCGTTCAAGGGCTCTCCAGCATACCGCCATCTTCACTACAGATTGACCAAGGAGCACAGGCCGCGAGCGTTGGCCTTCAGATTCATGCCAGCCCGTCAGCAGTTCCGCAGAGGCAGTCCTCGTCTGACGCGTCGTGGTTGTGGGTGGCTGAGGGTGCGTGCCAGCCAGATTTGAGGCGAAGCGGCATCGAAGCGCAGGGGACCTACGGCGCATCGCCAAGCCTCCGGGATATCGGAACCGGGCCGCTGTCAGGTGTGCACACAATGGGGAAGAGTGACACGTTGTTGTACTCGCTCGACAGCGGGGATCCGTCCGCGTCCTCGAGGAACCGTCCGGGTTTTCATGATTCACAGGGTCAGAGAATAGGAACTAGCGAAGCCGAAAGCGGGGCGGGAGGTCGGAGTCGGGAGCCTGCGGAATTCTGTTGTTTGGGCCCTTCGACGCCAATGCACATGATGTCTGGCGACCAGGAGAACCGAATCGCCAGGGGGTTCGACGCATTCGCAATCAGTTCCGGGGTTTCCGTAACCAGGGGAGCTGCGCGACGACCGAGCGGCACCGACCTCTCTGGCCTTTCTCAGCGGCAAGGTTCCTTAGGTGCTGAGGCTGTAATCGACTTCGCAGCGTCTACCGGCCGGGACACGCTGGAGGACATGTCACCTATCGCTGCGAAGCAGTACGCAGCACTTCGGTCTCAGGCTGTATCTAGGAGCGGTATTGACGAATCACAGTTCCATGCCGGCAGTATCGACAGCCTGTTCCAAGGGAGTGGGGGGGTAGATGTCCCCACGCGCAGCGGTGGACGGCACGGCGAAGAGGAGACCTTGCGCTGCCCCTCGCCCGGTTCAACAGTCGCATTTCCGTCTTTCGCAGCCGCGAGACACGCTGAACGCGATATGAGTCTCCGCGAAACTCTCCACTTCGGGACTGTTCAGATGTCTCCTGTTCAAGGTATCCCAGGTACCTGGACGGCTGGAGGCACGCGAGCAGGCGGCACACTTCAGTGCGCACCGCGGAGCGTGCAACTGCACAGCCACCAGTCGGTCAGTCGAGAGAGTGCAGCAGAGGAGAGAACGTCGTCAAGCTCGTCGTCCATCTCGCTGATTTCCGGAGATGCGTTTTCAATGAGTTCACCCGCCATGTCAGGTGGCGGGAGTTCTCGAGGAGATAGAGGTGAGGGGCCGAGCACGCCGGCTGTTGCTGCTGAAGCAAAGAATCGCAAACCACGTGGATCCGCAGCTGGAGGAGGACGGTGCCCTTTGGGTGAGGGCTGGGGTCCGACCGGCACTGCAGCGAGCAGCAGACGCTCGTCGGTCGTCAGAAGTTCCAGCAGAGCCGTCGACGCCGGAGAAGCTCATGTGTCGCCTGCGGCTGCGGCAGGCGCGAATAACAGCAGGCTAGACGTACCAGACACGGGAGACGGCGCGTCTCAGCAGGTGCCGCGGTGTCGTAGCTCGGCCGAGATAGTGACCGCAGCCACATCGGCCGAAGAAAGCTGCACCATCTGCGACGAAATAGCCACCCCTCGCCGAGGGGGGGGGGACTGGCGGCGTCAGACGAGGCGCCGAGTTTCTCGCGTAGTGGGGGTCCCGGGGCGAGAAGGGACTCAGGCGGTACCGATGGAGTAGCTGGCGTGCACAGCAAGACAGGAAAGTCCGTGAAGGCGGATACTGCGCGTCCCGAGAATGTGAAAAAGAGTGAGGGGAAAGACGCTTCAGAAGGCAAGCAGGGAAGACTTGCCGTGGACGAACAGCGTCAGGCGCAGGGCGAAGCAAGGTACGGGCAGGAAAGACAGCAGCGAGACGCTGCTTCAAGGCAAGGGGATGCCGATTACTACGAGTCTGCGCCAGCGTTTCATACGTCGGGGTCTCATGCAGTGCTGCCAGGTCGGCAGCCGGAGAACCTCACGCTTTCTGCAGCGCTACGTGAGGATCTGGACGTGCAGCAGCACCATGCGCCGTACTCGGCTCATGGCGCAGGTGCGGCACTACCAACCGCAGCGTCTGACTATGCTCCGTACACACTCTTGGATTTTTGTTTCTTGGACGAAGATAACGAAAGCAGCCCCGGATTTCGGACTCTAGGCAGCGGCGCTGATGGCCGGTCGAGTTACTTTCGTGCTAACGTCGACGGTCAGTCTGGTGCACCAGTTGGGCCGTCAGGCGGCGCCTCCTTGCCTACGGAGTCACTGGTGTCCCGTGGCGAAGAAGGGGGCAGAACGGCGACGGCCGACGGAGAGGAGGGAAGGGTAGATCGCGGCGATGCTGGAGCAGGAGGCAGGATCAGTGGAGTTGGCGGTGGCAGACCCAAGAGAGAAGAGTTGTCGCAGAGTGGCTTCGCCACCCTCTTAGACCCGGAGTTCCCGCCGCTGAACTCTCCCCCTCCATTTGCTTCCAGAATAGGGACAGGCGAAGAAGGCAATTATGACGTGGAAGGAGAACGCACAGCGGGGCGCCGCGCCACTTCGACAGCCGTGTTCGACTTAGAGGCACCCCAGTTTTACTGGCTTCCACAGGCGGCAGGACAGCGTTCGTCCGAAGCTCTGCCTGAGGCCAACCATGCAGTTGCACCTTCGCCGGTTGTGGAGTCAGAGCGGAAGGATACATTTGCTTATGCGCCACAACCCGCGAGGGGCTCCGAGTCGAGTTGTAGCAAGTTTTCCCTTCTCGCTCCAGGATTCTGTGGATCTGGAGTGGATGCCTTTAGAGAAGAGGTAGCACTGAGGCAGCGGTTGTCGGGCAGCTCGTCGCGAACATCTGCCTTCTTAGCTCCCTCTCATCGACAGCAAGAAAGCTCCGTACTGCAGGGAATATACAAGAGTGAAGACGGTGCCTCCACAGATTCTCCTGGTGCATCCCGAGCTCGAAGCTTGGAGGCACGCGGGCAGATGCTGCAAGCAGGCTTGCCGTGTAGCACGGAACCCGAGCAACTGGTCGACTTCACAGAGCGGATGAAGAGTGCCAGGGCAGCCGTGAGTGGCGCGGGTTTTCAGGCAGCCGCTTCTGAGCGCTACAAAGAGAATTTTGCAGTGATATATCACTCTCCCTCGATACCAGAAATGTCGCAACCCGTTCGTCTGAATGAGCAACGACTTGCCACTCGCCTCCCCCAGAGGGAGACACACATAGACGACGCCGCTGGACTCCCGGAGACTGAGGAAGCGCAGAAGGAAGGCTTTGGGTATATCTGCCGGCCTGTCCAGCACCAAAGGAGCATACAGGGTGATGCTCAGCTCGGTGATGGGAGAGATGAGAAAACTGAGGAACTTAGCGAAGAACGCGAGCGTGAGAAGGAAGACAACGGCGGCAGCGGACGGGACGTTCTCGGGCAGCCGACTGACACTGTTGCAAAATGTTCAAGAACCGAAGCAGAGAAGGATTCGGAGCCTGGAGACCTGCGGGCCGTACCTTCTTTTATATCAGAGTTCGCTGCGCAGCCGTGCGGGACCGCAGCAGCGGCTTTAGATAAAGACCATTCCCCTGACGTTAAGTTGCGAGGAGCTGCTCAGGGCGATCGAAGCCGGAGGTCAACAGTTGCCAGCATCATGGACCCGTCCAGTCGCTGCAGCACATCGTCTACAGGATTCGAGGATTTCCTCCCACGAGGAGATAACTCGTCAGCTGTGTTTGGTTTTCCGTCTCGTGCGAACAGCTTCTCCGCAGGTGGCATTGCGGGTCTTCCTCGGTTTTCCAGAAGCAGTGACTGTGTGAGCCCGTTCTGCTTACGACATGCTAGCCGAGCACTGGATAGCCTTTCTGTTGCAATCTCCACCTCGTCAGAGTGTATGGATGCCACAAGTCCCGCATCAAATTCGGGCCTTGGGTTTCTGACCAGTGTTCCAGAGGAAGGGCGTGTCGGTCGCTCAGAAGGTTTGTGTGGCTCTGAAGCAGAATTTGGAGAAGAGGCACGTGCGAAGCCGACCGGCAAGGCTACGCGCAGTCCGCGGGCCGCGGACGTTCCCGGGCGAGATACAGAGGCGGCTGTCTCTGGAGCAGAAATGCCGGCGTGTGTTCGCGTACAGCCTGGTCTTCCGGCGGGCGTGCAGGGGTCAGACGAGCAGGCGAGGTGCGAGACAGGAAACGTGGTAAGGGAAGAAGGGAAACAAGATGTTCAAGACGATATCGAGACAAAACGTGGTGATCTCTTAGCAGGACGCGCTGAAGATACTGTGGACGAGCGACATGTCTCAAGCAGACACAGATCTTTGGAGGGGTATGTTGGCGGCCAAGAACATAGCGATAAATGCTCGCAATGTGTGTACTACCAGCACCTGACGGAGCAGTTGAAGGGTATGCTTAGCACAACGATGGAGGAGGTGCAGCGACTGCGCTGTAGAACTGGAAGTTTACGGAGGGACGGCGAGGGTGAGAAAGTCGCACTGAGTCGTCTTGAGAGAGATTTATTTCCCGCGTCAGGACTCTTGTTGGAGGAGACGAGCTTAATCTCCTGTCCAGACGCCGATGTGACAAAGGCAAGCCTCGTCTTCCCAACTTCCTCTCTATCAAGCGTTCACTCGAGCCGGAAGACGGCATTCTTTTCTATTGTACCAGTGCAGGAAGGGGAGCCGCCGGTGGCAGGAGCTGGTGGCGGAACAGTGGACGAGGGGGGTGCAGTGATACAGTCAGCGGATAAGTGTGGCATCACGGGACAACCTGCAAGCAATGAGATGAGTGCGGAAGGACGGGTGTACGGAGAACATCACGTGGGTGACCGAGCTGGAGGAGTTCGAACGCGACCAAAGGCACCCCCCGGTTGTGGTCGAGTTGAAGAAGAAGACATGCGACAGGCAGCTTCAGTGTCACCAGTGACTATGCCCCCAGCAGCGCACCCACGTGTGGACAGTGTAAGGGAGGGTGAACGGCTCGGAGGGTTTCTAGGCTCGCAGGAAGGCGCGTCAGACACGGCGGAGGTGAAGACGCAAGAGCATATCGGAGCCTCAAGCGATACAGAGGGGAAAGCGAAGGACGAGAAGCCCGTGGAACAAACTGGGGGAACCCAGGCTGGACTGGGTGAAGCTCCAGCTCGAGGGAGAGCCGCCATACCGAAGGAATCAGCAAACTTCAAGGGCTCCGCGCCGCGCGGCGTAACCGGGGATCTGTTGGCCGCTAGAGGCACCTCAGCCACTGAGAGGCCAGCTGGTCAGGATGTGTGCGCAGGAGGACCTAACGTTTGTTCCGGCCTTCAGGCTATAGAAAATGTCTCGTCGGCAACCAGTGCTGGAGCCTCGGGCCACGCATCTAGAGAGGAAAATAGCAACCGAGTGAAAGGTAGAGACGTGCTCTCCAAGGAAACCGATACAGCTCGTCGGGAAACGCAGGGAGGCGACCGCGGCCAAGGTGGAATGACCGCAGACACCATGTGACACGAGTTCGCAGAATATGGACCGGATGGTGAGGGTCTTTGTGCGTGCATACGCGGCCGGCGTGTGGCCTCGAAGGATGGTCTGCTGGCGCAGAGCGAATGCACACAACACCGCCGAATGCGGGAGCGAGGAATGCGATTCCCAGCCGTGCGTCTCACAGCATATCTATTTTCGGCAGTGTAAGGAAGAAAATTGGCAGTTCGGACAGAGAACGAGTGCTGGCGGTGCCCCACGCGCAGCACAAAATGCTGTGCTTTGAAGCACCGGATGATATGCGTAGGGGGGCGCCTTGATGTGAGTTGTACTCGTCGGTGGTGTATGTTTTGCTAAAAGCTCGTCTTCTTGTAAAGAAGGTCCGCATCTCGGAATACAACTGACCGCTGAAGCTGCACCCCTTGCCAGTCATGAGGCCTTCGTGGCACGGCCTTTGTCTCTGCCGATTATGCTCGACAAGTCGCCGTCATGCATGGAAGGCTCCAACTGAATCCTTGGTGCAGGAAACAGCGGAAAGTCAAAGTGTGTGCCGGCCATCGGAGGATTTCGGGAGTTGCGTCATACAGCGTTCGCTGCGAGGTTGGTGTATGGCTTCTAAATGATGAAGGCGCTAGTCTCTTTCAAAGAGCAGTGAAGGTTTGTGCCCGCTCCGCGAGTTGTTCAGGGATTGTCTGCGCCTGCGGAGGCATTTTCTGTGTTGGTGGCGTCGACGCGTCTCTCAGGCGCCGCGCAGTCAGGTGGCGACTGTGATGCCGTAGTTGGTGGTTGGCGAGGCGTGCGGGGACTAGAGAGGAGCGGACAGAGCCTGTCATGGCCTGCCCTTGCAGTGTTGGAAGTGTGAGCGTCGACGGTTGACAACGGCGTTCTCTGGTGGATTGTTCGTGCCTTTTTTTTTTTTTAGAGGCCGTTGTACCCGTCCCGGCGCTTTTATTTCGATTACGCTGCGGGCGACGTTGAAATCAGGCGCATTTGTTGAGGGGGCACTATTGTATGGGCTGAGAGGATGCCAAAGAGTTGGGAGCTGAAAAGTTCTGTTCGGCCCTCGAGAGAAAGATGAGGAGGCAGCTTCTTCGGTGATGAGAAGACTGGGGGCGCGCATCACCGGCTGGTCCATGACCATGTGGTGTGGCGCACAAGTCAACGCCGGCTTTTTTTGCATTGATGAGGAGGGTGTGCAGCAATATGCCTACGCCAGTGCATGTCACGCACAATGTCACGCCCGGTTGGGGAGCTTCTGCACATGAGGCAAGACCAGGGTGCTGGAGGTTGATTGAGGCGAAGTCTACGCTGATGGTGGCCTTGCTCTCGACACATACGTCTCTAGTTTGTTGCTGGCGACTCGTGCTACCGTTTATTGTATCCCGTACACATCAAGACATTTCGCGCAAGGCTGCTGGTCTGAGTTGCCACGTGAACGTGAAGATCTACGGTATGAAGTAGCAGGCGATAGCGATTTCCTCAACGAAATACTGAGCCGTGAAGGCGAAGCAGTGGAACACTTGCCGGTCAAAAGAATACTTTGAACCCTCTCTGTAGCAGTTGTTCAGTCGCTTCTTGTATTTTATTTCTCCGTATCGCTTTGGATTTTGACGTACGTGGGTTGGTTTGACGCTTCGGCGAGCGAGTGGTGCGAGGAAATAAAACCGTGCGGCTGGAGGAGGCGCGAACGGAGTGCTTCTTCTTCAATCGATCCATTCGTACCGGCCGCGGTGACAGGTACGCATGTTGTGAGGCGGCGTCTCCAGATTTATCATAACATAATGGGGCAGCGACTAGGCAACCGATGGAGCGATGCCGTTCGTCAACGGCGTTCTCCATTCATTGTCGTGGAGCGTAGGATTATCGCACTTCGTAACCCCTCTTGTCTACTGGTCTGGTGACGTCATCGGAAGCATAGTGAGGCGGGAGTTGTTGGTGGCGTAATCAGGAAGTACGTTGCCGACGCACGGGATAGGCTGCTTGCAGTCAAAGCGTGGAATTGTGGAAGGCGGCGATGTGGATGCCCCATTCGCGGGGGTGATCCACTTTTCCAATCGCGAAGGCGTTCCGTAAGCTGAGCTATTTGAGTAATGCTGTCGCTCTGCAGGTGTGCCACTTATTCGATGGCATAAGCCTATTCCCGAGCCGGGGGAGGTGCCGGTGTGAGCCAGGGTGAGGTTTCGGTTACGAGCTTCCGGATGCTACGTAATGAAGGCATCCGTGGGTTGTTCTTCGGCAGCAGATGGCATTTGATTATCCTTGTATCGATGGCGGTAGAACGGATATATGGTTTGAGGTGCGCAAGGCGAGAAGAGAGGTTTTTTGTCTCTTACTGTCGTCTGCTGCAAAGGAGCCAGGCTGTGAAACTGTATTGCCCGTTTCGTTTCTTGACAGCGGCAGAGGTCCGCCATTCCTCGATTCAGCCGCCATACAAGTTCCTGCTTGAAGGAACGGCGGCGCGTGTAGTTGTTGAGAGTAAAGCAGTGTGTTTTGTTTACAAGGAATTCTGTGTGGCTCAGCAGCCACCGGCAGCGTTCATCTTTCCTTTTTCCGTGGGGTATTGAGATTGTGGGCACACATCGTCTTGACGCTCTACGGTGTGGGTGCCACTTCGCCTTCTCACGTGGCGAAGCCAGATAACAAAGGTGTTTTTCTCCGCCCGGCCAACGGGCGATGCATCGGTGTTACCGGCTTTTTGATGTGAACACGACGAGAAATTCAGGAGTAAGAGTTCAGTTCTCGCGTAGCTGTTATCCGTTGCTGAAGCGAAATCAAATAAGAAGTTCAGAAAAACAGTGGAGTTGGCACATAGCTGGTATCCGTTGCCGAATTCAAGACTTGCAGACAACAGAAACACAGTCGGATCGCTGAAAGGCGCATGAGAATTCTTTTTCAATCTAAACGTGAGTCGAGTTCGTAGACCTTGCGGTCGGTACAGCGTTCTAAGTCTCCTGTCGCCGTTTGAGTTTCACTGTTCCTGGGTCTTAATTATTCTAGTATATTCCATGGCAACCCGCGGAGCGGAGCAGTGATCTGTGTGCAACAGTAGCACGGTAATAATGGACGCCCGGTTCGCCCATTGACGCATGCAGAACAACGGAGGGAGGACACAGCCGTTGAATCACAGGCGGGCGAGTATGGTCCCACGTAATCTATACGCTACTTGTCCACGGGCGTTGCTCGTTGTATTTCCTTACTCTTTGTCAAGAGGCCTGTGATCTAGCGCCAAACAGGCAGCCAAATGGAGTCACGTCCTGCAAACGGCTACTTCGTTTCTTCTTCTATTCCGACATCGAAAGTAGCTCGTTTGGCGTCTTCCTGTGTACTAAAGCCAACTGAAGAGATCGTAAGAAGAACAGACAGCCAACAGAGACGAGAAGAGTAGAGTAGTGGGACTTAGTGGAAACCGAAGCTGAAAAACTACCAGGCGTGAGCTTTAGCAGAAACCGGGTCGCTTGCTAGTAGAGAATACGTGCGTGCTGTGTACTGAACGCCGCGATTCATCAGCGACCTCTCTCCCACGCAAGCACTTCTTGTGACAATGCGGCTACAGTCTGCACGCTCGCACACTGACTGGGCCTCGCACATCAGTGTTTTTCCCGCAATTCGTACATAAACACCGTATGACAGTAGCACTCATGACACACACCAGCAAGTTCGTTTATTCGCCTGTAGCCGATCTCCTTTCGAACGTGGGCAACTGCGTGTTCCTTGTTTTCGGAGTCTGATCCAAAGTATGTCCCGAGTGCCATCTCGCGTGTTTATCGCTCGGCACCTTGCAACTGTCCCGCGTGGGCATACGAGGCGCCTGCGCATTATGTGTGGTGCTGTGCGACAGGCAGAAGCTAGAGGCGCTGCCTACGCCAGGTGCAAGGTGTGTTCGTCACTAGTGCAGGTAGCCGAAGCAACGACTTCGCCCTCTAGTCACTCTCTCATCACCGCTTCGTTCACGTGCAGACTCAAATGCTAGCCGCCGCGGCGTCTCAGGCGTATAACGGAGCGAGGAATGCTGTCACCGAAACTAATACTTCGTGTAGCGGGGACCTTCCACAATGCGGGAGTCGCCGAAAATGACATCTCTCTGCGGCCGGAGGTGGCTCTCGGGAAGCTTGCCACACCCGATACGGGGCGCGGAGGCAAAGGAACATGTTCTTCTCCCTCCTCACTTTGCTGCCGGCGCCAGCCAAGTCAAAATGTTTAAGCACGTGTTTCAACGAATAGCGAAAGGACGTGAATAGTTTCCAGGTTCTAAGAATTTCAAGGGAGCATAAAAAATACGAATGATAGCCCTGTAGCGGCACCTTAAGTCCAGAGACTGCATTGCCCTGCGCGATCCGCCGTGACGAGCCACGGCTGCGTGGGGTGCCACATGCAAGAAAGAACGCCGCCGTTTTGTTTCGGATCCTCGACTACCTGTTCGCACAGAGACACACAAAAACACAAGAAGGCCTCTGGTTTCCCGAGTGTCAAACAGTGGAACTGAGATAAGCGTCCACAAATGCCGATCGCGTTTCGAACAGTTCCGACAGGCGGCGCGCCACGACCACATCTCAATTCGAAAACGCTGCTGTTGGAATATGCAGGTTTGCTGCTACTGCGAATGCCGGCGGACAGCTCGGCTATACGCTGGTCAGCCATATCTCAGTGCTAGCGCCTAGCAACCAAACATATCCTCCGTATCTGCCGGGCGATCGAACGGTCAGAGTGCAGAACTCACGCACAGAATCTCCACTGAACAGGAGACGAGAAATCCTTGAAGAAGGCCCCCCTGTGCAGCCGTGCAGAGGCATTCGGCGTAAAACGGGAGCAGGGCGAGCAGCCGCCATAAAGGGTCAAAACTGCAGGGGCATGAATCTGACTGCACAGAGAGGACTGCGAGACGTCGAAGTCCATACCCGGAGGGAGCGAACAGGCACGATGAGAGGATTCGTGACCAGGTCATTGAAAACTTTGAAGTGGTAAACTTGTACGGTCCTGGCGGCACACACACACATGTCCGCTCTGCTCCATAGAGGAGTTAGTCCCATGATTGACAATTCGCACATGCCCTGACACGCGGCACGCCTGCGTATCAGGTACATTCTAAAGCTGTGGCGGATTATCACCAAGTTGCCACACACTCCGCATGGCGCGCGTAAAGCTGCAAAAGTCTGTACCGGTGCTTTGTCTACGGCAGAATCACAGGAACGGGGTTTGCAGGTTCGCGTTCGGCGGGTCAAGGTGTGACGTCTCCGTGGACTCTCGTGTTTCGCGCGTTGGTCTATTCAGTTTCTGCGCATCCACTCTACACTCCGAGCCGGCCGCGCCTGCCTCCGCTTCCCCGCCAGCTTGGTCAGCCAGGCGCTGACACAATGAGCAGAGTGCGCATCTCGCATGCGCTCTCTGTGCACGAAACAAAACTCGCTCCTTTCCTCCCGCTCGATTCCGCAGACACACCGTGAGCTGGCGAAAAAGCTGGCGACGGCAGTTCGCGTCAGATCCGACCTAGGCGCGCCGGGAAGCGCGCTCGACTGAGCGACTCACCCGTCTGTAGAGGCCGTGCACATGAGCGGAAAGGTCGGGTGGAGACTGGCGCAAGTGATGGCGCCCGAGTGGCTGCGGAGAATCTTGTAAACTCGGCTCGAGAGCTCGAGGTCGAAGACGTACAGGCGGCGATTCTCTGCTCCCGCGACGATCTGCTCGCCCGATGTGTGGACGTCAATCGAAGAAATGGCTTCCGCCCCTGCGAAAAGCGACGCGGGGAATACGAGCGATGAGTGCTGGACGGCGGCCGCAGCTGCTGAGGTGCTAAGCTGCATCCTCGCACTGGAGACCCGCAGAACGCGTTTTGCAGCCAACTAATCAGGCAAGCGACCTGATTATGACTCCAGGTGGAATCGTGAGGATGGCTCACGCACGCAAAACGCTGCTGTCGAGTCCCCCCACCGAATCCGAACCCGGAACACGAGGACGCCAGCAGCTCATATAATGAAGGAGACCTCATATCTGCGCGGCTGCCGAGATGAATGAGGACGCGCGAAACACGGAGGCACTAGAATCGCATGACGCCCTGCAAGTGTCTTTTTCCTTTTCTTGCCAAGCTGGAGATGTGCCGTCTAGAATGCATACGTCCGGTATCATCGTGCTTCTCACACTCCCCCGATTCCCTCGAGCTCACACTCCATGTGTACGTGGTTCCATTGCACGGCCGACGGTGTACACGTATATACACATATAGCTATATACATAGATACTACATACATCAGCGTGGTATACGCGGGCACACACCAACAACTTTCTTAACGCCAGGGCGCCAGGTACTCGTTGGACACGCAGCTGAATTCCGCCAAACTGGTACATTTTCAAGCGTACTTCCTTACCAACGAGCTTTCGCACAAGCGCCTGATGCTTGCCTCCGTTTGGACCGATCTTCTTGTTGCTGTGCAAGTCAAAGATCCTGAGAGAGCGACAGACACACGAGACTCGGTGCGACATCAAGAGTCAGAACGTCGCTGTTACAGCTCCCTGCAGACTGGTGATCGACTGCCAGCTGGGAAAACCAATCCCGTGCTTCACTATAGATTGCGGAGATATCGAGGACGAAACGAGTGAGTACGCACAGATTCACAGGCCCATATGCGGAAAATCAGGTGGACACGCCGCCGCTGACGATGCCACTCGCACCTCGATATCCGGCACGTCGCCACCACCAGTTCGTGTGCACCAATCGCCCACAGTGCTGTCAATCTATACATGGAATATCGAGTTCTATCTGTTTCTCAGTTCATCACCAGTCTGTGCATCTGCCTGCATCAATCGACCTGCTTCTCTCTACGCCCCTGCCAACCACCTTTGCACACACCGAGTTGCTCTTCCGTCGCCAGCTGCTTTCCTGTGCGCCCTTCGCCGACCCTCCCGCGTTGACCGGCCTGGCAACTCCCTTTTCCAGTCAATTCCGCTCGCTCTGCAGACTGTATACCGCAAAACCCTAACCCTAAACCCTAAACGCACTCACCGAATGCCCTTGTGGTAGGCCACGACCAGCCACGGCTTCGTCGGATGGAAGACCGCAGCCTTCATGTGCCCGCCAGCCGCGCGTCGAATCGGGTGAATCGTCTTCTGCTTCGCGATGCTGTGAATCGAACACTGCTGAGACGGCGACGCGCTCCCGGGACACATCGCAATAAGGTAAGTGCCTGAACGCCACAGACCCAGCAAAACATGGCTGCGCAACGCACTACATCGGCCACCACAACATAAATATATATATATATATATACGTACATATGCTTGCACGTAGAGCTGGGGGTCTCTGCCGGGCGGCGGCGCTCGAGGCAGACACATACCCGGGAAACAGAGCCCGCGCCTGGAGCCCCCCTTGCATGCACCTCTGCCTGTATGTGTGCCGGTTTGCACGCCTTGCAAGAGACACATCTGGGGCAGTCTGCGACGCAGAAGCTGGAAGAAAGGAAACCCTTCCACAAAGGGCCCTAGTCAGGGAAAGGACGGCAGCCGACGAGAGCAGCTCTCGAGAGCGTCCTAGCGGGTCGCGCACCTTTTCCATGCCACGCAAGGCTGCGGACGGTTGAGTCGTGGAGGATGCTGATGCCGCAGAGGATGCCGCCGAGCGGCGCGCTCACGGATTCTTCGTCGTCTCGCTCCGCCGCCTTCCCCGCCTTTTTGTTTTTCTTCGCCTTGGCGTCCTCGGAGACAGACACCTGCAGGAGCGGCGCGTCCTTCGCCCGCTTTTTCTCGCTCTGGAGGCTACCGGCCTCTGCGGGTGCGGCGACGCCCTTCACGTTGATCTGTCTCCACACGCCGACGCCCTTGAGCGTCTGCTGCCTGCGCTTCTCGCCGAGGCCCTTCTCCTCGCCTTCGTCCTCCGGCTCGGACTCAGGCGTCTCCTCCTCCTCTTCGGTCTGCTGCAGGACTCTGAGCAGAGCCTTGGCTTCCTCTACGTCGCTCCGCCGCGAGTCGCCTTCGTCGTCGCTCGCGTCGGCTTCGTCCTCCGCAAAGGCGCGGTCTCCTTCTCCCCCGAGGCGCTTTTTCTTCGGAGCTTCGCTGGCGGCCTCCGTCTTCGTCTGCGAGAGCTGCTCCACAGTCCGTCGGTCAAACAGCGGCAAGTCGAGAAGCAGGAGCAGGAGCTGGTCTTCGATCGCGGCGGCGAGGATCGGCAGCCGCGGGTGGAAGGCGAGCGCCGTCACTTCCTGCTGAAGCTGAAATGAGACGAAACTCTTTCCCGTGAGCAGCTCCGAGACCCGCAGAGTCTTGTCCGCGCCGCCCACCGCGACCCACTGACCGGAGGCGTCGACGCACGCCGCCAGGAGCGCGTGCGCGTCCCCAGACTTCCCAGTCGGTGCCGCAGCTTCGCGCGACGCCCCGCCGGCGGCCTCGGCGCGCGCTTCGAGCGCCTGCTTCCGCGCCGCCGAGAGGGTGAGCAGCGGCAGCGGGCGCGGCTGATACTGCGCGTAGAGCGACAGCGGGAGGTAGTCCACGCGCCGGTGCGTAGGGAACGGCCGCAAGTCTTTCGGCGAGGGGAGCTGCGGCAGCAGCGAAGCCGGATCGACGTTCATCGCCATCTTCAGCGAGCGCGGGCACAGATACAGATCCAGACAGCGATTAAATCTGAACACACAAGCGACGCACGCGACGCGCCACAGCGGGCGACGCAGGAAAGCGTCTCAGCACGGAACGCCTCAGACATTCCAACTCTCCACTGCTTGCCGGGCGACAGCGGCGTTCAAAGCGGCGTTCATAGGCGAGATTCTACTGCGCGCGAGCAGCTGGCGGCACTCTCACCGGCTTCCGGCAGCAACCCGAATGCGCGAGACCCGAACGAACAGATACACTGCGCGGGGAATCAAACAAACCTGCAGACTCTCCGCGAAGGCACAGGGTTTGCAGTCTTCAGCATATACGCAGCCACAGACTCACACGCGCGCACGCAGGGCCAAAAGCTGCACGAAAACTGCCGTGCACAAGCATGAGTTTGAACCCTAGACCTCCCATCCTCTTTGCTAGAAAGCCCTCACACGGGGAGAGTCAGCGTCGGAGGAGGCGAGGGAAAGGCGTTCGAGACAGTCTTTTACCGTTCCAGAAGGAGGTCTTTGTAGGCGCCGACGAGGCGGAGCGCAGAGCTCTTCTGCGGGAGGAAGGAGAGAGGCCGGTTCTCGGGTGCCATCGCCGCCCACTTCTTCTTCTCCTGAGCACACGAGGCCGCGCGTGGAGCGATATGAGACACACAGCTTTGGAAACCTTCCCCCGGAGTGCCTGTCCCTGTGGCTGGGAACACCAGGCGCGAGCGAACGGCGTTCGCGCCCGCGCATCGAGACCGGCGTAGGGACACACATCTGAGAGCTCACAGAGGCAGCGCCTGCTGCCGCCCATCGGCGCCGCCGCACACGCCTCTCCCCACCCCACACTACACGCGTCACATCGTGAACTGAAGCTCCACGGAGGATCCCTGCAAGAACGGCACACCGATAAAAAACACGAGGCGCACTTTCTCTCTCTCTATGTGCATCAGTATGGGAAAAAAAAATACACAGATATATTTATATATGTCTACGAGTGTATGGGGGTGGGGAGGTTGAGTTTTTGCTCGGACCTCGTCGTTGAACAGGAACTCCTCTGGCGGATTGTAGCTTTCCGCGTGTCCAGGGAGGGCGAGTTTCGGGGCGGGAAGGGGCGGCGGCGCGCCCTTGGCCTTCTTGTCGCCGCGGCGATCCACATAGGTGCTCGCACCCCAAAGATCGAACACAGCCGGCGCCTCGCGCTGGCGGCGCTGTTGCGCATCTCTCAGCAGTTGCCCGGAGCGAATCAGGCGCACGAGGTGCGTGATTTTCTTCTGTTCATGCTTCGACGGCAGGAATCGGCTCTTTGGAACCGGTCGGTTGTGCATCGGGAAAATGCTGAAAAAAGAAAACGCCAGCCACAGACGCGGCGGAGCGCGGACGCCAGCGAACGCAGTGCAGATGATCCCGAGGTTGCGCAGCGAAACCCGCACGAGACGAGACGAGAGAGAATCCACGGAATCGACTTTGTTCCGAGGCTTAGGGTTTGGAGTACTGGTACAGGACGAGCTGCGAATTATTGCGTTTTCTTCCGCGCAAACACGTGGCGAGCGGAATGCAGGAGCCCTGAGGCGCTCAATCCTCACTTGGCGCGCAGCCGGGCGAAGCCGCGCAGCAAGGCGGAGGCACTCCTCACCTGTCTTCGAGATCGGACTCAACCAAGATCTCCTCGTCGTTGAACGCAGGCGCAGGGAAGTCTCCCGATCGGATTCGGCGAATAATCTGTTTCGCGCGCACGCCAGCCAGACACGTGAGCCACAGAAAGATGTCTGAAATCAAAAATGTGCACTGAGCTCGTCTCCAAGGAGACGAGCTCAGTGCATATTTTTGGCCGCCACAAACGCGCGTCCTTCTCATGTCTTCCCTCTGCCAAAGTCCGGAAGCGAGGGCGCGTACGCTGCGATTTAACGCTCGCATAACCACGCAGTTTGTCCCTTCGGTGTTGCCCAGACCGCAACCGCTACAGAAAAGATCGTGGAGCATCGCGGCAGCACCCTCCAAAGGAGGCTGCTAGCCCACCGCTTCACGCACACATATGCATATATATTCTTATAGATATTCACATGTACATATATATGCACACATGTGGCCCAGCTAACATATACGGAGATATAGTCGATTAGACACATATATATACATAAATATGTATAGACTCCAGTAGGCACATACACATCCCAGCAAGCATATATCTATAGCCATGTAACCATATACACACATATAAATAGCCCAGTATACATATGTATCTCGGAATAAATAGAGAGAAAGATACGTTGCATGCGTTCTTGAGGCCTCGCAGGCGTGTTTCTCACCTCGAGGTCAGTGTCTGTGAGCCTGTACTTTTTGTTGTTTTTCGCGTCGACGATGGTGCGCCAGCCGTCAGGGTCGTCCTTGGCGAGGAGACGATCGATCGCCGACGTCGAGAGCTGCTTGACCATCTTCTGACCATCCTTGTCGTAGCCTGACTCGCAGCACAGACCCACATGCGACTCGTCTGCTTAAACGTCGTCGTCTGTTGGGTTTGGTGCTTACAGATTCGTGAAAGATCGCTCCACTTCCCAGCTGCCTCCACGTCTTCACAAAGAGCCAGCAGACGCGGAAAACGGGCGCCCCCCCCGACGCCAGACTGAAAAACTCTCTCGCGTGGCACCCGCGCGCACTCACCTATGTGATCGTACTTCTCATACCACCACAGCGGGACGTTTCCAATCCGGTTTTCGTCTTCGTCTTCGTCGGAGAGGAGCTCGTCGTCCCCCTCCATCGGGTTGGGGACCTCGAGGAGTCTCTCGAACCGCCTCAGCTTGGTCCGCTCGCCCGCCTTATCTGGCTTCTCCGTCTTCTCTGATTTCGCCGCCTTCGCTGTCTGCCCTGCGCCGCCCGGCGCTGTGCCTCGACCGGACTGAGCAGCTGCAGGCGAAACAGAGGAGCGCCTTCTGGCGGCGGACGCCGCCGCGCGACGTGCTTCTTCTTCCTCGGCCGCCAACTCGTCTGCGAACTTGTTTTCTTCGGCGGAGCCTTCTACCTCTCCGGCTTCGTCTTCCTCCGCAGCTTCTCCCTCCTCCTCGAGCTCTTCTTCATCCTCATCGTCGTCCTCTCCGTCCTCGAGCTCATCATCGTCTTCATCGTCATCCTCATCATCGTCTTCGTCGTCATCCTCATCGTCGTCTAGTTCGTCTTCACTCCTATCTTCGTCCTCGGAGTGCGTCGAGACGGTTGCGGCGGCGGCCTCGTCTTCTTCGCTCGCCCCGGACTCGTGCTCGTCCTCGTCTTCTGCGTCCTCTTCGCTGGCGTCTGCGTCGCGCGTCTTTTCTTTTTTATTCATCGCAGTTTCTCTCCCCGCTGGCGGGTTCTGCAGACGGAGCTCCGCGCGTGTCTCGCCTTCCTCTGCAGAGAGAAACGCGTCGCTTTCCTCCGTGGTGACGGGCTCCCGCGCAGGCGACATGAAGGAAGAGAGCGAGGAGGGCGACGCACGCGTCTTCTTCGCTTTAACTGGTCCCTTCACCAGGCTTCTGTCGCCGCTACTCTCCAGGGCGCGCCCCGCGGCAGAGGCCTTGACCTTTCCTGGCTTCATCTCTCGCGTTCCCTCGTTGCTGATTCTCGTAGCCCTCTGCGTGTATCGCCCCTCGAGGCGCACTGTCGCAGGAGTTTCTCAGCTCGGCAGTCTTTGCTCGTGCCCGTCTGGTCGCCCGACCGGTCTGCGCGCCTTGCGCTCGTTCAGTCCCGCGAGAAAAACCGCAAAACGCCTTCAGTCCGCGCCGAGGTTTCCGCCTCCAACCGGCATGCGCCGAGAGAAACGCGCGAGAGGAGGGACAAAGAGGATGGAGAAGGCGACCGTGAGGCGAAGGGAGCAGGAGAAAAAGTCGCGTGAAAAAGTAAAAGAGGAAGGCAGGCAAAGATGAGTTCGTCCGGCGACTGAAGAGTGAAAAAGCGTTGCACCAGACCCCCGGCTGCCTGAGCCGACACGGCCGGAGGACTGTCCTCTGAGGGCCTCGGCGGCGGGAGGGAGAGGAAACAGAAGAAAAGGAGACACGAAATGATAGATTTTTTCCATGCTCTGTTAGTTCTGTCCCTCTTCCCTGGCCCCACACAGTCTTCTTCGTGTTTCTTTCTGCAAGTGAACGCGCGCCAGCTGTGCGCGGCTTTTCTCTTCACGTGTGCATGCAAATTTCTGAATAGGCCCGCTTTGCCCCCGCGCGCCTTTCGGGGTCTTCATTCACCTTCCAGAAAGTCTCTCCGGCTTCTCCTCTGCGAAAAGGCTACCGCGCGGAATCCAAGAGAGACGTAGCGCGGCGATTCCAGACTTTTTCGCGACTCAGTGAGGGGTGTATGTAAAGTGAAACAGGCATCGAGGTCTGCGGCGAGAAGTCGGCGGAGCGAAAAGACGCTGGGAGGCCCGTGCCGATTGAGGCCGTCGTTGTGTCTTGGGACGAGGAGGGAGGGTGAGCAGTTCCCTCACAAGACAAATCGCACAAAAAGGGAATAAACTGCCATCCATTTGAGCCGAATCTGTCGAGGCAACAAAGGGGAAAGTGGTGGAGACTTTGAAGCAGTGAGCATCGTCGCCGTCTTCGCTGGAGCTGTCTCAGGCTGCGGACACTCGCTGCACACGGACGCGGCCGCAGTCCCCCCCTCCGCGAGAGCGGCGAACAAGAACGAGAGGAACGGAGAGAAAAGGGCGCTAGCGGACAGCAGAGAGGAAGACAGCCATGGAGCGAGTGGGTGTCTCCGCGCCTACTGTGTTCAGAACCGGTTCGGCTCCACGGGCGACCGGAGCCCGCGGGCCCGTGTCTCCGCGCACATCTCTCTGTAGAACTTCCTCGTGCTGACGCTTTCTAACCGTTCCTCGGCGTCTCCTTCGGCCGTTACTGCCGAGTTCTGCTGTTCTCCTCTCGATACGACTTGCAAAGCGTCTCCTTTCATCTCTCTCTTCTCGTTCTCAGGGCGCTCGTCCTCTGGCCGCTCGCCGGGGGTTGTCCTCTGTTTTCCCCGTCTTCGTCTGCCTCTCTCCTGTCTCTCTTCGCTTAATTTCGCTCCGAAGCTTCGCCCTTCGGTCCTCTGTCTCGCTCGTTTCCTCCCTCTCTCTCCTTCGGTTCCCTTTCCTTCTCCCCAGCAGCATGCAAGCTCCTCCGCGGGCTCCCGCTCCCTCTCACCCTGTGAGTCCACAGGGTGTGGCAAGCGAGCGCAACGCCCCTCTCTGCGGCCTGAGAAAGCGGCGAAGGCCCCGCGGCTCAGCCTCATCTGCGCATTCCGCGTCTTTGTCGCTGGAGCGACGTCGCCTGCTTCGCCGCACTCGCAGGCTCTCCTCCAGCCTCCTTTCCGCTTCTCTCTCTGGCTCAGATGAGTTCCCATGCTCGCCTGCGGTCTCTCTGTCTGACCCGCCGCCGGCTCAGGCGTTTGAGGCATCTGCGCCGTCGCCCTCCGCGCCTGCTTCCCTCTCGTCGTCTCCTGTCGATCTGCGTGCGGCCTGTGCTGCGGCTCCTTCTGTGTATGCGCCCTCTTCTTCTGCGCGTTCCTCTCCCGCGCCTGTCGCACGCACATCGCCTGCTTCTTCTTCTGGCGCGGGGCTGGACTCAGAGCCAGGAGACGATCCCGCCGCATGCTGCGTGTCTTTGTCGGCTGTCGCCGTAGCGCAAAAACCGTTTGGTGTCTCTAGATCGATGGGTTCAGACTCTCTGGCGCTCTCGGTCTCTCACGTCGTCCCGCGGTGCGCCTGGCGTTTTCCACGCGGTCCGCTGCGGCTATTTTTCGCTGTCCTTCACGTTGTCGCGCTCTCTTCGCTGTCCGCCTTAGGCGCCGCGGAGGCGCTTTCTTCTCCGTCGTCTCTTGTTCACTTTCTGTCGCCGCTCTTGTCTCATCGCTCCTGCGGCGTGCCTCCTGCGAGTGCGTCCTCTCGCACCTCCCTCGCGTTCTCCGCGAGCTCGCCGCGCTGCCGCGCGCCTGCCTTCATGTCGTCTCTCTCCAGCGTCTCAGCGGGTTCCGAGTTCGCCGCCTCGCCGTCTCTGGCGCGCTCCTCGAGGGCCTCGTCTCCCCTGACCTCTCCCAGCACGCCCGATTCTGCGGCGGCTCAGGTCTCTTCTCTCGCGTCCTTATCTGCGCTCCGCTCCTTCTCTCTGCTGCCGCGGCGGCGACAGCGGGTCAGCCGAAGCGCCGCGCTCTCCGCAGCTCTCCATTTTTCGCCTCGTTCTTCTCCTCTAGGGCCGCTCCACGTCGCGGCGGCGCCCGGCGGCGCGGAGCTCTGGGCACCGGCTGCTTCAGTCGCCTCAGCCTCGTCTGCCGCGCCGACCGCGCGGGCGCAAGCCGCCGGCGCGAGCGAGGAGAGTGCGGAGTGGCTGCGGAACGTCGCCATCATCGCACACGTAGACCACGGCAAAACGACCCTCGTCGACGCGCTCCTGGTGCATGCAGCCGAGCTGCAGTCGGCCGGCGACCTCAGAACCAGTTGGGACTTCGAAAAGCGAAAGGTGGGGGGCAGGAGGATTCGACAACGTTCGCCTGCGCGAGACCGAGCGAGTTTTTTCTTGTCGCCACCGGAGGCAGGGCATCTTCTCGCGCTGTCCGTGCTTCGCCTCCTCGCCGTTTGTCGCGCGCGCAGGCCTGCTTTCTCGCTCTGCGAAGGCGCGGCTTTGGTGCAAGCAGCTGCAGCGGGACATAGCCGCGGTCTCGCTGCTGAGTGTCAAGTGTGAAGGAGGCCCGTGTGCGCATTTCACTTCCGCAGGGCATGCAGCGCATGATGGACACCGGCCAACTCGAGAAGGAAAGGGGCATCACCATCACCGCGAAAGTCTGTTCGTTGCGCTTCAAAGACGGAAAAAAAATCAACATCATCGACACGCCAGGTGGGCCTCTCGCGCCTCGCTTCGCCCCGTGATTGCATCCATGTATATATATATATATATATATATATATTGAATCAACTCTAACTCTAGCTATCTGTGTCAGTCAATCTTTCGTATCTGTCTACTCATCTATGTATTATTCTGTCCATCTACGTCTACCTATATCCACATTTCTAGCTCTCTCTGTCAACCAGTTTACCAGTCTACTTTTGTGTCTATCTATCTACCCGTGTATCTACCGGTCTCTCCATTTTTGTGTATCTATATCCACCTGTATCTTTTTGTATATTTATCCATCTGAGTCTGTCGCAGTTGGCATCTTTGCGGATGCGCCCATGTGCACCCCTCTGCTCTTTCGCGTCGGCGCCTTACGCTCCTCGTTTCCTTTGAGTGGTAAAAAGATTCAGCGGCTTTTTCGTTCTCTCTGCCGGTGGATTTCGCCCGGTTGTCCTCGTGACTCGGTCGCATTCTCCTGTGTTGTCGCGCTTCTGAGGCGTCTCCTCTTTTTCCACTGTTTCCCAATTACTTCGGCATCCTTCGTGCGCTTCAGGGCACGCGGACTTCAGCGGCGAAGTCGAGCGAGTGATGCACCTTGCGGACGGAGTTCTGCTTGTCGTCGACGCTGTGGAGGTCAGAGCGATTCGCTTGGAGCCCAGTTTTCTTCAAACCGGAATGCCCGTCGTCCTTGATCTGCATGCACTCTGTGCGCATTCGCGGGTCATCCACGTGCTCACCACGAGGCCGAATTTCCTTGCAGGCGTAGCGGCATCCACTCGCTTCGACGACCTTATGAAATTCATTCGGATGGCTGCGCTTTCCCGCGGCGACACGGCCTCGTAGATGGAGGCGTCCACGGGGGTGCATGCGCAGAGACATAAAACATACGCATGTATACATATATATGTACCTATAGAATTTATGGCTGCCTGTAGGTGCATGCCTCGGTGCCTCAGCGTGGATGGCCAGGAGCTCATGTGTTAGCTGATGTGCCATGTATACGCAGAGGGCATTGACCTGAGGATGCGTGGACGCCTCTGTGTATCCACGCCTACTGGCGCATGCACGTCAAATGCGATATTGTTTTTCTTGTCCGCAGGGCTGCAAGCCCCAGACGCGCGTGGTGCTGCAGAAGGCGCTCCAGGCAGGTCTCAAAGCAGTCGTCGTGATTAACAAGGTCGATCGAAGCTCCGCGCGACCCGAGTGAGGCACATGAACGCATTTCAAGATTCTTTGAATCTAAAACGCGCATCAGGATGCAGACGCACATATGCATATACATTTGCGTAGATATCTCTGTGAGAAGCCACGATTTCTCTGTGCGCATGCACACATGACTTTTCGTTATATTTGCTGCGCTCTTGCGCTCTCTTTGCTTTCTATTAGATCCTAGGGCGAACTGTTGTTGTGGCGCTAGACGGTTTGCATCTGTCGCTTGAAGTCTCCTTTTCGAAACAGATGTCTGTATGTATTTTGTGTCCTCGCAAAAGGGAGGCTAGATGTGCGCGTGGGCACATGAATAGATTTTGAATGCAGGAGAGTATAAGCATATTCAGGTGTCGTCGAAATATCCCCTTTCGATGCTCCGTAGGGACGTCGCCGCCCAAGTTTTCGATCTCTTCCTGCAACTCGACGCGACTGAAGAGCAGGCTGAATTTGAGGTAAGGCGCTGGTGGTGTGCTCTCCGAATATAAGCCGACCGCAGACCAACACTGCGTAGGGCACCCCTAGGTCTGCGACGGGGCCGCATAGAAGAACTTCTTTCCTTTCCTGCTCACAGGCATCATGCGTGCCGATGCTTCGGCACAGTCGCCCACACATGAAGACTCGTCCACGGCTTCGTCAGCACCGGCTGCGTCTGTCGTGCGATTTCCTTTTCCGCAGGCTTGGGGTTTAGGGTTTCTGTCCCGACTGCGTCTGTGGCTAGCTGGATTTATCTTCGCAAGTGTGCGTTTGTCCGCGAGAAATCGATGAGTTTCTGCGCTCCTCGCGCCGTGCTCCCTGTTCTCGTGTTTTGCAGGTCGTCTACGCCTCGGCGCTGAACCGTCAGAGTGGCTCCAGTCCCTCCGCCCTCGTGACCTCTATGGAGCCGATCGTCGAGGCGATCATGCGCCTGCCCTCGCCAGTCCGCCGGCGCCAGGAGATGCTTGCGGCGCGGTCAGCGGCAGACGCCGCGGCTGCGGAGACTCCGGCGGCTGCGACGGAGCGTGAACAGCAGGCGCCGCTGCAGCTCCAGATTGCCCACGTGGATCGGAACGCGTACCGGGGCGTGATGGCGATGGGCAAGCTGCTGAGCGGGACGCTGGTGCCTGGCATGCCTGTCGGCGTCCAGCGACCGGGCGAGCCTCTCAGAAAAGGTCAGCTGCGACCGCGAACCCCCGGGGAGTGGAGGAAAGGGGGGAGGGGGCAAGGGCGCGAAGACTTGTCCGCCGGCGACCATCCCCGCCTGCAACTCTGTGTGGGTCTCGCCGACCATACTTATTAGCTAGAGACAAAACCAGGTTGAAGACACATCTGCAGAGACGGCTGAAGTCGACTCGCCTGAGAGAGGACGGGACTGCGCGTGGCTTCTGCACAGGGGTCGCGGACGGAGATGGTGCAGGTGGATGTTTCGCTTTTCTCAAATGTGTCTCCCGCGTCTGTTGTCTGCCCGTGTTGTGGCGCCGCCTTCAGCGACTTTCACCGGTATCTTCGAGTACGACGGCATGGATCTCCGCGAGATGTCCATTCTCCAGGCCGGGTCCGCGTCGCCTTCCGCGGTCGCGAGGCTCGCCCCGCCTGGCTCGGCGTCCGGCTCAGTTGCGTCGCCCCAAGGCGGCGAAAGAGACGGAAGCGGCAGGGGCGAGGCGGAGGTGAAGAAAGAGGAGGGCGCGAAGTCCGCAGAAGCGTCCGGAGTCGTCGCCAGAAGCCCCGCGTCGCTCGTGGGAGACATCATCGTCCTCGCCGGCGTCACCACGGACGTGCGCGTCGGTGAATCGGTAGTTGACCTCACGGTACGCACGGCGAGAGATACTTCCGCAGACAACCTGCCGGCTGTGGAGGGGACCCTAAACCCAGGCACCAAAACAGAGTGAAGCCGAACACCGTCCGTGGCGCCACGCGGCCCCTGGGCCGTCTCCGCGGTCGCCGAAGCGAAGACTTTGGTCGTTGCCTGCTGACGAGATGCGCTCGGCTCCGGCCAAAATTTAAGTTTGATAATCTGACTGAAATTAAGCACCAAACTTAAAATATGCTCTAACTGAAAGACCCTATATCCAGCCATTTGAATCTAATTTTGAAACGCCAGAGAATCCCTCTCTGAGTTCGGTGTTTCGCTCGCCCGTTCTTTCGTGATTTTCCGCTTTCCCCCTTCTCCAGTCGCGAGCGTATTGCTTCTCGCCTCCGAAGCTCTGTCCGCGCCAGTGGCGCTGAGCCCACGCTTGATCCCGCGTGTTTTTTGGCGACCTCTCTAATCGCATCGCGCGCCGCTCGTCTTCTTCTTACGTGCCTCGCTCTCGTCGGCCTCCTGCATGTTTTCTTTTCTGTCAGGACCCGCGCCCCCTGCCGCCGCTTAGCGTGGCGGAGCCGTCGGTGTCCATCCAGGTGCTTGTAAATACTTCGCCGCTCGCGGGAAAGGAAGTCGAGACGCCGACCTCCGGAACGATGCTGCGGCAGCGCCTGCTTACCATGACCGAACGGTACGCATCTCCTCAGTGCCTGCTCTGTTCTCTCCTCTGTCCCGCGAGCTGCGAGTCAGGGGCTTCAAGCCTGCGCGACAGGAGGCCGGCTTTCGCCTACGTTGGTGTCCTCTAGCAGCGCCCTTCTGACCCCCCCATGAGTCCCGGCCGCCGCAGCACGTTTGTACTATAGCCTAAACTCTCACGTGCTTATATATATATATATTTATACTTACGTATATGTATTTATATGTTTACGTCTACGGGCGTATGTTCTATACTTTGCCGGCGATGGGCTTGCAGGCGCATGAGAGGCTGGAGTGCTCACATACGGATATATCTTGTCAGTGCACAGGCGGCTGCGAGCCAGCCCTGAAAAGGGGTAGGGCGGCAGAGGATGATGGTGTAGCACATCAAAAAGTATATGTTAGCCGCTAAGGTGGACTTTCAGAGGGCGTCTGGGTTGTGCGTTCATGAGTCGTAGGATGCGAGACGCGTATGCCGTTTCATCTGAAACTAAATTTTCCCATTATACGTAGCTCCAGACGGCAGTTTGTTTTTTTCTCCCCAGAGACGTCTCCCTGCGAGTCGACACAAGTCCCGAAGAAGACGGAGGCCGCGGACCGTCGTCTTCCTGTCTTCTGCGGCTGAGCGGACGAGGGCCCCTTCACCTCGCCCTCGTCCTCGAAACACTTCGCCGCGAAGGCTTCGAACTACTCGTCGCTGCGCCTTCAGTGCTGCCTCGGTACGCAGATCGAAGGACCCAGGCGTGTGCGTGTGGAACTGTGGATCTCCCTCTTCCCTGGCGGAGGCGAGCGCGAGGCGGTTCCCCTTGCCTCGCATGCGCGCCCGCGCGTAACCGGTCGAGTGCGCTAGCGAGTTACGTTCGTTCTGCCGAGTCCCTCCGCGCCGGCTGGCAGGAGTGCATCAAAGGTTGAACTCTGGAGTAGTTGTTGTGCACATGTCTTCCTATTTTGTGCCCTAAATCCTTTGTCCGCTCGTCAAAGCTCACGTCTGGCGACAAGGAACTGTGGTCTCAGCACTCGCATGTATCCAAACAATATGAAGGATTCTTCATAAACATGCGGGTGGAACGCGTTGGCGGCTGGCGTTGAGGGGGACTGCAGAAGCGTGGCGCTTCGTGGGGGCGGCCCTGTGTGCCTCTTCGACCGCGGGCCCCTGGCGCGTGGGTTTCCTTCTGGGGCGCGCCCGCGAACGAGGCCGTTTTGAGGAAGCTTGTAGTTGTGTGGGCGAATTTGAGCAGATGGGGAGACGACGGAGAGCTCCTGGAGCCGGTGGAGGAGATGGAAGTCGCTGTGCCTCAGGAGCACGTCGGCGTGATTATCAACGAAGTGAAACAGAGGTAAGGCTTGGCATTTGCTTTGGCATGGGTTAGATGCTTTCTCGGTTTTCTCTCCCGTGTGTGAACTAGGCGTTCGTCCCCGCTGCAGCATCCCTCCTCACGCATGTCTTGCATGCGCGTGCCGTTTCCTCGTCATCTGGCTTGTCCCCTGGCTCACGTCCCTCGTGTGGTATTTCCGTCTCTGTGTAGCTGTGCCGCTTCGACGGCAGTGACATCTCTTGAGCCGCTTGGGTTTCTCGCCTTCCGGTTGCTTTGTCTGTCACTGGCGCCTTCTTCGCGGGGCTCGATGTGCGGCGTCGGCGTCCCGCTGTCTGTTGCGCGGACGCGCCCCGCTGCTTTTCGCGGCGTCTGGCGGTCGCCCCTCTGCTGTGGTGCGCCGTCGCGCCGCGTTGGCGCGAGCGTGTATCGTCGGCGTTTCTGCGTCGACCCGTCGCGTGATTCGTCAGGAAAGGCGACTTGGTAGACGTCGTTAGTTCGTCCTCTTCTTCGCCTTCGGCGCTGTCGACGCTCCTCTTCCGCCTGCCGACGCGCAAGTCCTTCGGTCTGCGGTCGGCCGTCATGTCTGCCACGAAGGGCACCGCTTCGATCCACGCCGCTGCTGGCGGCTACCAGCCGGTCCCCACGGGCGAGGAGACGGACGGGCTGGTAAAGATTGCGCGGAAAGACCGCCACGCTCTGCTGTCGTCCTCAGCGGACGTGCCGAGCAAACGCGACAGCAAGTCTGGCTCCAAGGGCTGCAACGCCTTCATTCCGCGCGAGGGGGCGAAGCAGTCTGGCGGCTTCAACGTGAAGCGAGGCATCGAAGGCGCCGGCGCCGGCAAAAAGAGAGATAGAGGCTTCCTTGTCGCCACCGAGGAGGGAACGGTCACGGGAAAAGGTGCGCTCACCGCTCAGGTATGGCCTGCAGACAGAGACTCCACGCTGGCGCATGCAGACGACGGAGAACTGGGAAAGGGGGCTGCGAGGCAGGCGGAGACAGAACAGAGAGCTGCACCTTCCCATCCGAGTCGCAATCCTCAGGGCTTGTGTGCTTGGAGCAGCGTCTTTAGCTTCTTTTTAGACGGCAGAGTGTGTGTGGGTGAACGCCTGGGTGCTCGCCTTCCGTTGTAAGACCTGAAGACGCTTCTCCCTCGCACCACGAACCCCCTGCTGTTGTTGTCCCTTTACACAGGCGACAGGATCGGATCTGTTCATCGCGTTTTCTTGTCTCGCTACGCGTTTCCTCAGGAGAGAGGCCAACTCTTCGTCGCGCCCGGTGACCAAGTGTATGGGGGCATGATCGTCGGGCTGAACAGCCGTGGAGGTGATCTCCCGGTGGGTGTAGAAGCGTCTGTCACGTGGCGGACCCCCTGAACGGTTTCACTCCCCTTAAATCACACAGAAGGTCTAATAGTTCTTGAGAGAACAAGCACAGCATGGTCGGCCGAAGACGTTTGCGCACGGCTACCCCTCTCACTTGACTATTCCGTCGATGTGCGATGACCATGCATCAGAGACGCATGCGCGCAGGCATGCATGCAAGCACAAACGTATCACGTCTTTCGCATTGTTCCGTGGTCCGCTGCTGAGGCCACACGTGGCACGAGAGTGCCTAGGATGGATGAGAGAGTGGCCCGAACGGCCGAGCTGTTTCTTCCAGATTATGAAAAGCAAGGGGGATCTCGTGGATTATGTCAAGGAGCAGATGTAGAACAGGCGGTCTCTCTAAAAACATATTTCTGTAACTTAAGGCGAAAAAACTCTGAGGATAGACGAGAAGAAGTAGAAGGAGGTTGCAGAGGCAAACCAAACTGTTCCTGCTGCATGGCGTGAAGGGGACCATGGTCCCTTGTGTTTCTGTTGCGTTCTTACCCGCAGATCAATGTGTGCAAGGCGAAGAAACTCACAAATATGCGGGCGGCGCACAAGGAGATCAATGAGGGCGTTGTGCCGCCTATTGAAGTCACCTTAGACTACGGAATGGAGATCATCGGGGTAAGCAACGGTGCTATGCTATACCGAAGGAGTTCCTGATGTGGGAGAAAGCAACGACAGTGCGGGATGGTGGTTTTTGAGTAGTCTACAACAGCAATTAAGAACTCGGTCTGATGTCCGCACTCTTCCTGAAGGAGATTCACGGTGGAGTCAATGTCTGTCTCGTGCATGGTGACTCAAGGCCGTCCCATGTGTGTGTTCCTGTCGGCAGGCGAATGAAGTCATGGAAGTAACGCCGAAGAGTATAAGACTGGCAGTTCGGTCCGCAATGCGAAGATGACACCTGCTGTGGCGGCGCGCCTTCGATATTTTGGCGTCGCGCACCACTCTTCAGACCTGCGACGCTGTCACGCCCGTATCCGCAAGCAAGCCCTTCCCTCGTTATTGGTCACGCCGTTCATCGAATTTCGTTCCAGCCAAGATGTTTCGGCGCCGGGTTCTCTGCGCCAGGGAATGCACCTTTTGTCAACCTCGCCATCGCCCTTTCGACGAAGCGAGGAATGACGACACCAGCTCTGTTAGTTCAGATCGTACTAAGTAGTTTCCGTCATAAGACACTCGTATGATGAGCTGACACGACTCCGCGCTCTGTCTGCCTGGCTTCGTAGGTCAGTGTAAGCCACTGCAGGCCGCGTTCTCAGAGGACCTCCAAACCCCGCATAATCAGTGACTAGCTCTGGCTCGGATGCTACTAAACGACCAGTACACTGGCACTGGCATGCGCATCGCGTTACACGTTAGAAAAGGTGTATAGGGAAAACGTGCAAGCAACGCTGCGAGAAAACCTGTGGAATGTTTCATGTTACGCGATCCCGCTTCTTGATGAACAGGGAAGACGGGTGCAGGCTGACGGCCGCGAAACCGTTATAGCCGAAAGAAACATCTTTAGAGGCACGCCTCGAGTGATATTTGCCTCAAATACCCCTGAGGACAAGCCACAACCAGACTCTGCGGCAGTAGGATAGGAATAGATGTGATCGACTTGAAGCTCTCCGCGCATGTTCGTGAGCATTTTCCCTCGTCGCGCCTATACTCAGTTCTGCAGCAGTGTTCGTTTGTTGCTTCGTTCATGTTTTCCGGGTTCCGCAACAGACGCGCACTGAACAGTTGTAGACGCTTCTAGACTGCAGGGAGGTAGTTATAGCAAGACCGCTCCAAGGGAAAACCGCCACATCTTCGTTGACCACTTGGGTGCACACCGCCCATACCTGGCTGAGGAGTCGAGGAAAACAGCATGCCACGCTGTGCACGAATGCGAGGGGACTAAAGGGGGAAGGACATCCAGCTCGGACGGGGGTCGCGCACTACATGCCCGTGCGGCACGATGGTAGGCGTTTCGTGCAGAGGCTTCACAGAACAGGATACGCGCATTGTGGGCACAGTAATGCATCGTCAGTTTGAACAAGGAACGACAAGGAATGTTCCTCGTTCAGTTGCGGTAAAGGGGATGAATTATCTTTGCTTACTCTTTTTTCTTGGAAATAGCAGACACTCGAATGCGACAGCACGCGGACACACAGTCTGTACACCCCCTAGGATGCAGTCGAAGAGAACTACACATCATTTGTTGCACATTGCTAGAGTCTTCTACCTGTCACGGTTGGCTCCTACAGCTGAACTGTCGGAAGCCCTTTTAGCTGAGTTGTCAAGATGTGGAAGCAAGAGCGAGGAGGCCAGCGGGTGGCGCGCTTCCTGCCCGTCGTTGTACGTCAGACTGCACGAGGGGCATCCGCGTTAGATTGTGAATTCGTGCTGTGCAGGTGGTCCTACTCATTGGTGTGATTCTCTATTCAATCTATGTTGTGGTAAGTGTGGTAACATATTCATAGTGATACCTTGTTCTTCAAAGATACTGCCCCTCAGTACAACTGCTTTCCCCTCCTTCAAATAGAAGTTCCACCAGAGTTTCGGGATGAGGACGCAAGGACCAGAGGATTCGGGCATCTAGTTGTCAGTAAGCGTCCATAATTTCGGCGGTCAGCCGATATCGTCAGGCTGATGAATGGGTCGCCTTACAGGCCATGTTCTGGCGGTTTTGATGTTTTGGTCTCTCTACAAGGCATGCGTGACCCCAGCCGGATCAGTGCCAGGTACTTTTTTTTTTGACTCGAAATGTCGTCATGTATCCCTCGTGAAGAGACGGAGGAATGGAAGGCGAGGCCTAACGCGGAAGAGATTGTTGAGAGAAAGCGTGATGGTATGTGACGTTACGGTTCCCTTGAAGCGACCGTAGCAAGGATTTTCCTATAGGAACTCTTCGCTACTGCCACAAATGTTCTCACTACAAACCGGATAGGACCCACCACAGCCGGCATACCGGCAAGTGTACCCTAAAACTGGATCATTATTGCCCATGGGTATGGCTCATAAACTTCTTTCGGCGAACGGTGACTACAGGGTTCTGGACCGTCAGGTAGCAAACGATATCGGCTACTTCAACTACAAGTTTTTCTACCTAACACTATTGTATACCACTGTCACCCTATCATTTGCCGCTGCAACGATGATTCCTACCGGTAAGCCGCCATCCGAGATCGACAAGGAACACGGCTCTGCCAGCAATCGTTCTGCTCAGTCTCGGCCGCGTTCACTGACCCTAATATTCCCTTTGAGACCGCGTACTTCATTATCATGGGAACCGTCCTTAGCCTTTGTGTACTCGTGTAGGAAGACGCACACTGGCATCCAACACTGCGACTGCCAAAGCATGCTTGACTGGAATGATGCAGGATTGTTGGAAGCTTCTTCATATTCCACTCGTACCTGCTGTCGATCAATTCGTCGACCGTGGAATATTGCGAGAAACGTCGCGGCGGCCCAGGCCTTGACTGGGACTTAGGTGTGTTCAGGAACAATAAAGAAGTTATGGTGGGTTGACCTTGTGTAGACTGTCGCGGATCACTAGAATAATGAGCATGATTTCAGGGTTATAACCCCCTGCTTTGGCTACTGCCGGTTGGAGGCCCGCCGGGCAGTGGAGTGAAATTCCCTAGGCTCCACGATTAGGCAACGTGAGTACGTGACCTGTTGCGATTGAGTGGTGGGCAGACAGTTCTCTCGAAGTGCTAGATTTGATGGTATTAACTACGTTTCTCGCACTGACAGCCATATTGGACCGTCTCTGCCATATACGCTCTTTTCCGCAACGAATGGCTCGTTTCCTCTCCGTGTACAAAAGTGAAAGGGGGTAGTTGGTCGTGTCGATGCGCCCACATCGAGTAGGCGTAAAGTCGCGAGTGCGGGCGCGTTCACTTCGCTGAGCCAACGAAAAAAAAATATTTCTCCCTCTTCGCAGCCATTTACTTTCAGTACAACTAACCCAGCTCTCTAGCAGTCTCCATGCTTCTTTGTCCTTTAACATAGTCCAGCACCTTCTCAGAAATCTACCGGTGTAGTTCCGAGCCAAGTCATCTCACCAGGGCTGTTCCATACAGCGTCATATAGGGGCAGGGCAAGACGCGCGCTTTCTCGGCTGAGCGTTAGTAAACGACTTGCTAACTAATTAGGTGGACAGCAAAGTCTAAAGCCTGGATAGCGCACCCACGTCGCTGGCGCACTATGCGGTGTCCTTGTTTCGACTTCGGACCGACTGTGTCATTGTTGCACACACCAATCCCTTAGATAGGGAGGTTATTCCCAAACAACCGGGTCGTGTTGGCTAGGTGAACTAATCACGTTTCATAAATACAATCGGCAAAGGTTCATCCTTGGATGATTTTCAACATGTGGAATAAGAAACCAAGCGATGTAAACAGCCTCCTCAGACAGAAACTGCGGCATCCTACGACGGAATATGGATTTGATTCGGGAGGGAAAAAAGAATCTGAGGTGGATCCCCTTTTCGGGGTGAATGTTGACGAAGCGAAAGAACACGGCAAATACAGCAAAGTCAGGAAAATTGATACTCAACTCATCGTCGACTTGCACGATACAGGCGACATATCCCAGCTTTTTACTGCTTCGGGATACCCAAAATGCGGGCAATACAGCCTCTGTTGCAGTCCGCAAGAGCTTGGCGACTTAGGATGCGGTAGGTTGCCTTGGCGAGGACAAACGTTTTTCGCTTCCGCAAAGCTCTTGCACCGAATTCTTGCCTTCGCACAAATCCAGATGCTTTGTCTGCGAGGGCTGTTTTCCCATTTCAGGATTTCCCCTCTTCTTCGACTTTTTGAAGATGCTTTTTGTCCTCTCGGCGTCTCAGTGCATTTTTCTGTCGCCCGTCCTCTTCGGTGTCTACAACTTCTGGTCTCACGAGTCTTCGCCAAGCTGCTCCGTTTACACCCTCGGTAAGATGAAGACGGCCGTCGCCGACCCACTGTGGACAAACCGCGCGTATATGGGCTCATTCGCTTGACGGTATTCTGTGGCTTTCCCTGCGCAGTCCTGGGGACAGCAGGCTGTCTTAACGACGGGGCCCGCTCCTCCTTACTTCCGGTTTCCATGGTCTTCATCACGATAGTATTCTCCGTGGCCCTCTTTCCCCACTTCAGTCGGCGCCAGGTAAGCTTCACGTCGTCGCCCACCTGCGCTCTGGACAACGGCAGCAGCAAGCAGGGCGCCACTCGCAGGATGACGTCTGACTGAAGACGGCCACTGTGCCTCAGGTTCAAGCGAGTATCTCTCCCTCGTCGAGCAATCTCCCTCTCTTCCCTGATTCAGCAACTAATCTCGAAGACGTCAACGGACGAAGTAATACGGCCTGATAGCTTCGCCGTAGCTGTTTCAGGGCTGCCCAAGGATGCAGTAGACGAAGATGAAATTGCACAGTTTTTTGAGACGAACGCCTTGCCAGGAAATAAGGAGGCATCGATCGTCAAAGTTGTTATTGGCTTCGACGTCTGCCAGTACTACGAGTACGCCAAGAGGCAGAGCTATCTCCAGAAAAAGCTGAGACGCACCGGAAAACCGCAGGATTTCGTAGGCCTCGCACCGCGGCGAAACCAAACAGTTACGCCTTCCCCCACCCTCCCGCTCCTCCAAACGCATGATCATTACACACGTGGACCCAATCCAGACAGGCAAGCCGGATATGTATACCGCTTCTTGTCCACAGTACCTACAGCCTGCCGTCTCCTCAACTTGATCGTCACCCTTGAACTGACCTTGTTCCCTCACGGAGGTGGATAAGGCTACCGTGAGAGGTGCGGTTCACTGATCACAAGCTAGCGGAGTTCCTCATATCTATCTCCTGACCGCTGCTACTGTGGCACTTAACGCGCGTCTGTGTCGGACACACGACAGTCGCATCGTCGCACCGGAGATCGATGCAGCGGCACAGCGCGTCCGCAGGGGCCTCCTCCCTGCCGCAATTCAGGACTCGTTATCCATCAGGACCATAAGTAACGGCCTGGTCTCACTCGATCAGGCTGACGTTTCTTGCAAGGGAAGAAACGGCTCATGTCTTTGACGCACCTCGTGTTTCTCGCTGGCTGCAGCACGAGCAACGCATGGCGTGGAAAGACGCCAGAGCTGGTGCTGCAATTCACCAGCTGAAGCAAGCGAGGGTGAGGTCGATACCAACGGAAATTCATGTTATTGCCGCTGCACTAAATCAAGAAACGGGTGGGTGTTTGCTGCCGAGAGGAAGGGCCTCATGGGTACTTCTCCCGCAGCACGCTCAACCCTGAAGCAGACCGAAGCATAGCCCGAGAGTAACAGTTTTTCACGTCTTGCCACAGTCCATAAGGGAGATATTAGGCTTTCCGTTAGGCCTACGACATAAAGGCAGTCCGAAACACGGAACGGATAGAATACGCAGGCACACATGCTGGTGGAAACGCACCTAGGTGCCGCATGAGTTACACAGGTTGCGTCACACAAAACGATGCCGCATGCGCCTCGTGCGAAGATCATGCCGGGTCACGCACCGGTTCAGGGGGCTCGAGTTAGCTTCATTTCACATATATGCCAGTTTTACTGCACGTACGTCTTCGTCATGAGTTCCTGTAACCCTCGACTACTCAGGAAGAGAAGCACCTGCGCGAACAACTGACGAGGCTGGAAGAGAAATTCAAAAGCCTTGAAGCGATGCACCTCCGGTGAGCATCCCGACCCCCCCACGCCCTGCATGACTTACAAGCGGAATAAACGTAAATTTGTACGTAGACATAAAAACGTCCACCAGCTCAAAAGCATTACCTGTTTGAAAGCAGAGCACAGTGAGAATCGGCCACGCTCGCCTGCAGCGTGGGCAATTCTCACTCTCCGCTGTCGTGGTAGAGTTCCTTCACCCCTTCCGTAGGCGGCGGCAGAGTGTATTTGAACCAACTGCGCGTGACTGGACGCTTCTTGCTGCGATGAAAGTAACTGGAAGGGCGTCGACGCTGACAAAAGGCAGCTGCAGCTGCTATGAACAGTCCCTTCGAGGCATGATATTGTCCATCACGCATCGTCCGGTTTTTTACACCTCAAGACAATCACGTTGGCGGATGCGGCGAGGAGATTCGATCGCCGCGGTAAGGTACACCGGTTGTCGAGGCCGCAGCCTTCGCCCCGCAGCTCCGCCCGGTAAAATGGGAGAGCGGATTTTGTTTACGTGTCTCGTTCTTGTGCTGAGTCCTGTTGATTTCTCTCTTTCTCGCCTGTAGGGCAACAGGATTCGCGGTCGTTCTCTTTCGCTACCAGCTTGTAGGCGACAAACCCCACAGAAACTGCCAGTCGACTGCCGACTTCCCTCACTCGATACACGTATTTGCTTACCCCCACCCACCAAAACGAGGCCGTTGAAGCTCTCACCGTGCAAGGAAATCACACAACCTACAAAGATAAACGCGTAACAGGATGCACATGAAAATATTCTGTGTTTGGCGTATTCGGCGCCAAGAGGCCATACGTGCACACGCATAAACCCGATCGTCCTACGGATGTGCATTTATATGCACGTATGCGCCGGCATTTGGTTCTGACACGCACGCATTTGCACTTCAGTGTGGGGATACTTGCACATGGGTAGGCAGTTTTTGTACGTGAAAACGACAGCATATATCTATATATATATATATATATATATATATGTATGCGTTCAAGACGGGCAAGTAAGAAGGCCTCGCGTTGCACGACTTCCCCGAAAGCACGCTCGCGGCGCGATGCCACGCGAATTGAGTTTCTTTCCAGGAGCAGAGAGAGTGTGTGAGACACTGGAAGGAGTCCTGGCAGGGTTGCCTCAAGCGCCTCTTTGGCCTCGGCGCGTTCAACTCAAAGCACGCTCTGTTTCGCGACAAGTATCCTCTGGTCGTGAGTCACACGGTACCCCCACTGAAATTCAACAAAAACACGTTTGTCAAGGGGAGTTACGAAACATGCGGCAGTCGGTTGTTTCTGCGATCTAGCCAAGTGCGGTTTTCTTTGCATACAACGAACACGTGAATAGATTTCCCACACAGTCTACTCCGCTAGCAGCAGAGAGCGCATGCATGGCATCCATAGACGGCGTGTTGGTTTGCGTCCACTTGCCTTTACCGTGTTGCTGTGCATCGATTTCCCTCTACCAAACAACGCGAAATCCGAGAAACTTCACATGTTCAGCATCCAATAGCGAAGCACATGCGTTTTTCCGAAAGCCGTTCCCTTGCTTTGACGAGTATGGCGCGCCAGTCATCAAGGTACCATTCAGGTGCAGTACTTTGTAGTGAGTCCACTGTTTCACTTGTTCCCGAAAAACGCTGGAGTGTGGCATCGGGAGCCGTCTCCCGCGCCTGCCCTTCGCACATTTTCTGTATTCGCTGCATCTAGCGATGACATCCAGAGCCACGCCCGCAGCAGCAAGTTTTACGTGGACAAAGCTGGAGTGGGGTTTCTTTTCCAGGTTCAGAGAGCCCCGAATCCGTCAGACATCCAATGGGAAAATCTCGCATACAGCAGCTCCCGCCGCGTGTTAGCCAAGGTAAGGTTCACTCACACTTCTAAACCCAGGCGAAGCGTTGTTGTTTCACTATACCGTGAAACGAAGGAACTCTGTCAGGCATGCACCTGGCCGGCGTTTTGCATTTCGAGTCATGGCGACAGCACTGGTGCTCTTCAGGGATACCGGCACATGTGACGGCGCTCGTACTCCGCTGCAAATCGAGCTCTATCTTCTAGCTAAGAACTTACACATATGTGCAAACAGAGCCTGACGGCACGCCAACATTGAACACCCTTCGAATCATCTCTGATCAAATATAAACGTGTGCGCTGAAAGAACGGGAGTGAAAACGAAAAACCCTCGAGTCCGGATTCGCGCGCTGTCCATTTGTCTGTGCGGCGTAGGTGGCGACGATTGGGATAGGCGCCGTGATTTGGGTTGTCGCGCTCACAATCGACGTTGTTCTGCTCTCGCTGAATGTTCGTATTCACAACGAAAACTATCGAGGCGTAAGCTAAGGAATTTCGCAGCGTAGACTTGACGCACGTCCTGGGGCTTGCCAGCAATAAGCGTCGTTCCGCTGCAAAGGCTTCATAGCATACAACGTGTTGCGACAGCTTTCCAGAGAAGGCCGCGGCATTCTCCTGGCTCACGGCTCCGGAAAGAACGAACCGTCTGCAATTTTCTGTTTTTGTGTCGCCGCCTCTTCGCGACAGACTGGTCTCGAGTGGTTCAGGCCCATCGAAAATCTCATTGAGAAAATCGACCTCTCACGAATTCGTGAAGCTCTCGCAGATCCAGTACGTTTAGGTTTCGGAGTCCGGCTTGGGATAACATCAGCACATCGGGGGCTCGCACACAGCGAACGAGAAGTGGGAAGCAGTTCTATGTATTCCACAGAGAGTTTTGCGGTCGCCTCGTCGCGCAGGGCGCTCCGGATAAAAACTCTGTACAAACGTAATTCATTCTATTTGCAGGCTTGTATTCAGACGCACATCACAAATAGATAGGAATATGTATGAATGCATGCACACGGTAGCGCAGGCACGGGTAACGCGTTTCTGTCTACAAGCGACGCCTTTCGTGTGTCACCGCGCAGGCCAGAGGGCAGCGTCTTTCCCCAACCTCTTTGGGATGTGAGCTCTCGGTCGAAGCGCCACGTCCACGTCAGAAAGCGCAGTGACGCGGACCCTCAGGCGCACTTTTCCTTTCTCGGCACGCTCTTGCAAAATCTTGTCTGTCTCCTATCTTCAGCTGGACGTCCAGGCGCACTTTGGCTTCCTGCTTCTCTCGTTCGCTCCGAGTGTAATGACGACGCTTGTCAACGGCGCAGTTGGCTGGGTGCTCGACAGCATGGTGAGCCATAGTCCCCCTAAATCGAATAGCCGCCTCGTCTGCAGCCAAAACCGGACTCTCCCGTGGAGTGCTCTCGAAGAATGCCGCGAGCCCTACGCTGCACCGCAAATGCGCGCCTGAGCCGCCGCCCCCCGCCTCCTTGCTTTCTGCCATGCCGCCTGTTGTCAAGCTCAAGGTTGTCTCCCAGCGAAAATCACTTGGGGAAACGAGCGCGAAAGCCGCGTTAGGCAGCACCAGCACACGGAAGTGAACAGCCAGCTGTCCATACGCACGTTTCGCTGCAGACGAGGCTGACCCCATCCATGGTCGCCAGGTCTTAGCACGACCTCTCATCACTTACGCGGGAGTTCCTGTCGCGGGAGCCTTGCAGAAAGAGAAAGGGGGAAAGCCAGGGACGGCCGTCGGCGATCGCCGTCAAGCGCCGCAAGACGAGTGCACTCTGCCTCCATAACAACGCGGACACCGTATCCTTTTTCGATCTGGAGTATGCATGAGAGCAGAGCTTCCGGGACCGCGGGCTCCTGGACATAGAAAGAGGAACAACCGCCTGTTTTTGCGAGAGAATGCGCTCGCTGTTCTTTGGCATGCAGTCCCAGTACGAGCGGCATCAAACCGTCACAGGCAGCGAGGTGAGATGCTTCTCGCGTCACAGTTGCAGAGGCCGGTAAAGTCTTCTCAGGAAACCAGCGAACCCGCGAAGCGCGAGGAATGCACCATGCATGTCGTGTGCACCGAGGGGAGAGGCGTCCAAGCCTGACCGCCGACCCCAAACATTTCTGTAAGCACAGGTGCATACATACATACATACATACATACATACATACATACATACATACATACATACATACATACATACATACATACATACATACATACATACATACACACGTACATGCATACAAACGTACATACATAAATACATACATACAAACATCTCAAAATACACTCCTATCCAGATGCGTACTTAGGTCGCCAAGCCATATTTTGAGGGCAGGCGTCACCAAAGACGTCTCCAAACATGCATGGGCGCGTGAAGGTGCCCTTTTTTCCGGGACTTCTCAGGACGTTATGCGTATCTGATATTTCCAGGCGTCTTCGCTGTTGAAGCTGACTGTCGTTTTCACTCTCAATACCGCAGTCAAGTACATCTTCGTGCTGAATCAACCAGAGTGGTGGTAGGAGAGCTTTCCGGGCGAGCCTTGCCCTCTCCAGCCGTTCATAAAGGCCCGATCTCAGCGCGCATATACACTATTCGTGACTCCATCGCGGCGGCGTCTGCGCCGCTGCTCCAGTTTTTTTTTGAAAGGCGTACCTGCACACACTTATTTCAAAATATAGCTTTACATGCTTGCACGAAGGCCCTCCAGACTTTAGAACAAAAGAGCGCACGTACTCCAACACAAAGTGTAACGGAGACAACTCCAGGTCACGAAACTATACTGAGCTACATATAAATATACACGTATATGCAAACGCATATATACATACAAATACATACATATATATCTGCCTATTACATATATATCTGACAGGGGATGGGCGTGAACTCTTCCACTTGATCTCTTTGTGCTTCTCGGCGACTGTCTTCAGGTATGTGAGAGGCGGCATGGTAGAAAGTATTTTTCTCAAGCTGCTCTGCTGCATGCTAATGGAGCCCATAGTGACCGCGCTTCCTTGTCAGTGGCTGGTAAGCGCGGTCTACTCACATTTCACCCCCCCTTCGTCCAGATCTTCTCCGACCGTTCATGATACGGTTTTCCGGTGTCGTTTCTGGCGTCTCATTTTTACGTTCATGCGCCGACTCTCCCGTCGTCGCCGCACGCGCACGACCGGCGGCGTCGCCCTGTCTTCTCTGACTGAATAGCTGCATGCGGACATCTGTTAATATACATACATATATATATTCAGCGTGGGCTTAAAATTGGTAACCGGAGATTGCCTTACTTGAATGCACCCCGAGTGACAACGACGACGCACGTTGATTTCTACGCTGGCTCTTTACTTGTTGCGTCTGCGCGGCCGTCGTGGGCTCTCTAGAATATGCACCTCCATGCACATCTCTCTCCTATGCAGTTGCAAACGGCTATGAAAGTTTCTGCGCGCATGCAAATAAGTATGTGCACGCAAACAGGATGCTCTCGGCGGAGCGCCCTCGCAGCTTTGTGCAGGCATCAGAATCTCCACACTCAGGCAGTGCCGTTCGTGCTGCTTTTTTGAGAAATTCAACGTTTCGGCCCCAGGATCTCCACGCTCACGCCGCACCGATGCCTTCGCGTCCGCCCTCGCCCTAATGCAGGCCGAGGCCTGCGGCGACGCATGTGCGGGAGCGCTGTGCTGCGTCGGTGCCGCGCGAGTCGCCGATTCACGCCTTTTTCGGTTTTTCTGAGAGGCAGGCGACGCCGAGTGCACGCGTGCGGGTGTGCAAGTATGACAGGTGCGTCCGGTTCTTCGTGAATCCGCGCACGACGCGCATGGGACAAGCTGAGTACAACAGACTCTACGAAGGCCCCCTTTTCTACACGCCTTCGAGGTGAGCACCTCGCGCGCCCTTCGCAGATCCTCGTAGCATGACGCGTCGTCTATTCAGAGCTTCTTCGTCCACGAGAGTCTGCATGCCAGCCCCCTCCGTCGGCCGGTTTACTCTCTCGGCGCGGCTAGGCGGGACTCCTTCTCAGAATGTGTTTGTTTCTTGCTGTCGATTTCGCCTCGCTACCTTTTCGCCTTGTGCACACGTGTCAAGGACGCGGGCATCCCTATAAAAGTCGTATCTAGTTCCCGGGAATTCGGGTGCCTTTGCGCGTGTTTGTTTCTTCCAGACTGGCGACGGTGCTCAAGTCCTTCGCTCTGACGGTGATGTACCTGCCCCTCGCGCCGATCGGCGTGTTCCTGGGCCTGTTCATGTGGAGCATTTACTACTGGACGTACAAATACATGCTTCTGCGCAGATGCAAACGACCCTATCTGCAGTCCGCGCTCTTGCCTGAGACTGTGAGACGGAGGGGGACGGGACGGCCGCACGCCGACACTCGAGGCGACCGGGGCCACACACACACACGCACGTTGCAAGCGCGTGAAATCTGTAGTGACCGGCGAACAACAAACGCCAGCCTCCAGCTTCCGTTTGCACTTGCGCGCGAGACTGTGCGCGGGTAAATCGCGGTAAAAAACGCTGCAAACTCAGAACGTTTCTACCGCACTTGGGAAAGAGAGACCCGGACACGCGTTGCCTGTAAATGCGTCTCTAGATTTATATATATCTATATGTCTCTATATATATCTATCTATATATATAGCTGTGTATATATGTATACGAATGCGCGTATACACACAGACAAATATATATATATATATATATGGATATGTGTACATGGGAGTATCGCGTGCACGAAGCGTTCACGCGCAACTGTGGAGACTGTTGTATTTTGTTGCATGTGTGGCTTTGGGGGGTTTTTTGGCCTCTCCGGATCCCCAGGCGCTGCGCCTTGCGCGGTTCTTCATGCTGTGTGTGCCCCTCGTGGGGGCGTACCTCCTCGTCCCGTCCTTCGACTCGTCCCTCCACCTGACAATTCAGATTGTCATGCTCGCCGGCTTGGGCGTCGCCCTCTTCTTCCTCGTGCTGCCCGGTCGGCTCGCTCAGAAACTTTTTCTGACGCACTTCTGCCAGGTGCGACCGCCTCCAAGTGGAAGCAGATGCACATTTGGACGCACGATGCGCCTCTCCACGTCCGTGCACCTGAATACGCGTGAACCAGTGGGTGTGTATATATATAATCTATTTCTCTACGTGTGTGGGACGCTTTTGCGGATAAGGCGAGTCTCTCAGTAGCGCGGCAGGGGGCAGAGAGGCGCAGCGCTTCTGCAGCCGACAGGCGGCAGGCAGTTCGACACACGCGGCGCAGCGGCTGCACGCAGAGACCGGTGCACGGATAGGGTTTAGGGTTTGCGCGTTCGCCTGCGGGTTACCTCGGCGCATGGCCACGCTGAAAAGAGATAAGGGTAAACGAAGACCGATGGCAAAGCGGATGGGGAATGCGGGGATGAAAAGGGCGCAGCGGGACGTCTCTATAGAACCCTTTGGTTTCTCGCTGTCTCTCTGCGTGGTGCGTGCAGCCTGAAAAGGAGAAAACCTTTTGGGAGAGAATGACATACTACCAGGCGCAGCACATGTTCGTAGATAAGTATCACCGAACAAATCCAGTGTACCGCGCCTTGCCAGCAGAATTGAATCCTGAGATTCTGTTCCCGCCCATCTCGCTAGGCTTGCTGGGCTCCACGACCGCGCCCGAAGAGACACCCGATCTCGAGGGGACAGTGCCACATAAACGAAGACGGCGTGGCCAACTGACGAATTTCGGAGCTGCCATCGATTTCCCCGAAAAACTCCAGACGCAGCTGAGAGCGGTACGCCGACGCCGACGCAGCGAGAAGGGACGCACACGGAATGCAAAACAGTATCTTTACATCACGTCTGCATGCATACAAAGAACGGATGGAGCTTCATCAAATCGCATCCGCACAAGGCGATAGCGTCTTGATGGAATTAGGGGCGAGCAAGATGAACGAGAGAGATGGCGGGTGAAGCAACGAGATGTGCAAAGCTTTTTTTCGTGTGTAGAATAGCGCTTGTTTGGTGTATGGAGAAGCAGCTACTTTCGCGCGAATTTTGACGGGAGCGGCCAATGTGACGCGGAGGGGCAGACCCGACTGAACGACAGGGACTGGAGGTCACAGAAAAGCGAATCCGCAGAGCGCGAAAAGTCAGAAGAGCAGAAAGGCAGGCTCAGTCTTCAGCAGTCCTAGGAGAGAGCCTTTTTCTGCATAACATATGAATGCTTCATCCGCCATTCGTTGACTGTTTACCACGGGAGACAGAACAGAATAGCAAGTTCGGTTCGCATTCGCGCGTATATATATACATACGTGTATATTTTTATATATATAAACGCACGCATAGACAAAGGGGGACAGAAAAAGAGGAAATGTGGACTCCCTGTGCATCTGCATATATGTTGGTAAACCGTTCACAGCTGCCGTGTGTATTCCAAAGTTGTTAGTGAGCTTGCTCGGAAGTCTCTCCACCTCACGTTATGTCGTCTCAGTCCCGCTCTTTCTGCTTTGTTAACTCTCTCTCTCCCCCTGCGCGAGGAGAAGGGCACTTGACTAGCACAACCTGAGGACTCCATGCTCTCTGTTTTGTTTTGTAGACGATTGCGGCGACTGTGGACTTCTCGCCCGGCGTCGCCCGCTCCCCCGACAACGCTCGTTTCCTCCGGAGCCTGCAAGAGTGGTCTCAGGGGACGGACAGCGGAGGCGGAGATCCGCTCGAGTTTCTGTCGAGTCTGCTGCCGTCAGACATTCGCTCGGCGGTGCATCGAAAGACAACTGTGGCTGGCTGCCTTTCGCCAGTTGCAGTGGCCGACGCGAACCCGCCGGGAGGCCCGCGAGGGTTTCTCTCTTTCGAAGGCGGTGTAAAAGAAGTCGTTTCGCTCGTCGAGCGCGGCACCTGCTCCCGCAGCAGCCCAACCTTGCGTGACCTCCGGAAACCCTCCGCGTCTTCCGAGGTGCGAACGCGAGCGTGCTTCCAGGTCGCCGCGCCTGTCACAGAGGAAACCATGCGAGGGGAAGCGGAGAGCGCGTGCGAGGCACAGACAGCGCATGCGCAAGCGAGCGACAGGGGGTTGGAAAGCTGCGGAGGCGGAGACGACGCCCACACAGCGAGGCAGGCGGGGAGGGAGGCAGCGGCAAGGAGAAACAAGAGGCGTTGGGACGAGGGACTTGAGGAAGGCGATGCGCGAGCGACGGAAAGCAGAAGGGCTGGAGAGCGAAACGGGGAAGTAGAGGAGCGCGGAAAGATCGCACGGAAGGCAAAATGCGTGGGCACGAGCCCGCTGAACAAAACGAGTCCGGGGTCCGTGACGTTGCCCAGGTCGAAAGGGTCTCGTCTCTTCACACGAGAAAAAGCCGAAGGCGGTCGCGCCGTCGAGGTAGCTATCGACACGAGGCGCGAGGGCAGCGAAGACGATGATGACGTTGAAGGTGATGACGCTGGGGGAGCGCGGGAGAGACTTGAAGCCTCTTGGCCGTCGCCGCCTCCCAAAGAAACGAGAGGAGGCGGGGGGGCAGGGAAGGGAACGGCAGACGATCTGGAATCTCAGAGTCTTTTTTCTCCCTCGTTGGCGTGTCCGCTGGTCGCGGCTTCTCGCGACTCCCCTCAGTGCGGGCGAGCCGGCGAGGCAGCGCACACAGAAGGTTCAGAGAGCGGAAAAGAAAATGAGACAAATGGAAGTGAAGTAAACACGCAAATCCAGGTGGAGGCAGTGTTTTCCGTCTTGGTTCATAACGATGAAGACCCGCAGAACACGGGAAATACACTGCAGCTTGGCGAGATGGGATGAAGAGCTCAGAGTCAGCACACAGATTCCTCGTCACCGCTTGGCATGAATAGTTAGGAAACCGCAGAGGGCTTTCCTTCAGGCCTCGTCGATGTGCACGTGTCGATGCATGAATGCCAAATCACGTTTTGCCTCTTATTCGCATGAATGTGTGAGTAACGTACGCCTGTCTGAAAAGACCGGGAGTCAAAAATCAGGTGAGCGTCTCGCTAGACATATGAGCGCCCGGTAGAGACGCCTGACTCTCATATTCGACTTGGATTATCTGAGGAGGGCGAGAACATATTTTCGAATGACACTGCCTGGAAGTACTTTTTTACAAGATAGATACAACTAGGTGGTGACATTTCCTTCCTGCCGCAGATTCTGAGAGGGCTGCGCTTAGGCCGTCTTCGTCGGTCACATTCACGCCTCCTCGGATGCCGTTCATGGCTTAGTCCCAAGAGACAGGCGAATCTGTAATGCAGTTCACCTCCTGGCAGGCGGTCTTTTCCTTCCGCCCTACCGTGTGTTTGCCTTCGCACGGTATCGACCAGTCACTTTTCTCTTGTAACACGGTGGATACTGTGTATCTGATGAAACATTAAATCGATTCTCTGCATCACACTCTATATTACCTTTTATAGGTTGTATTCTAGAAGTGTGCTTTCTACGACGGGATACAAGGTCGCACCCCTGTGCGCACAGACATGCATATCCCGATCCTAATCGGAATGTGCTGAGAGATGTGAAAAGTATATATGCACCACCGTGGTTTCGCCGGCGAAGAAATGCCTGCGCGTACATATATATATATATATACTTACTATACATATATATATATATACATCTGGTGGCGGAGAAAGGACTTTATTTGAGCTCTCTGGGATCGCACGTAAATACATGTTATGGAGAGCGGAATCATCTGATAACTAAAAAACTGCGGAGCATCATAACGGCTCATCACTGGAAACAGGTAGCCCCTCCAGTCGGTCTCTGAAGGGTTTCTCCAAGCGCAACGAACAAAAACACGCCGTTCGATGGTCTTCGAAAAAGGCCGCCACATGGCGGATGAAGACCTGTGTGCATGCTTGGTCAGATGGGCACTGACCATCCCGAGAGCGCTTCCTCGCTCCTTTGGCAAGAACCCAAAACGTGTTCCCTGGAATGCAGGCGCAAGCAGCGCCGCCGAGCCCAGCTCGTCCTCGCTTGGTGGATCAGCAGCGAAGACGTACACCTGCTCGTGAACAAATCCAGAAGACAAAAATGAATGTACACTCCCCAGCCACGCACCGACCAGAGTCGCTTGGCTGCAGGAAGCAGGCACAGCAGACGCATCAGCGGGTCGGGACTTATGTTAGAAAGACAGCTGCATACGGCTCGGCTGCAGAGCGCGGATGCCTCCACGCACTACATATATTTCTCGAAGGCTTGCGCAGTTCACGCAAGGGCGCGGCAGCCACGTGCCCCCTGCCCTACTCGCAGATCGCGCGAAGTGAAACTCAACCTTGCGTCATGCGGCCTTCTCCGCAGAACAGAGCCACTAGGAGCCACAACGAAACCACGAAAACAACTGCCGTACACACACAAACTGCCAACAAGTGCAGAGGGAAATTGTCTTCTTTCCCTCTCGCGGAGTGAACGACCTCGGCGCGGCGCATTTTCGGAGCTGCGCCCGTCTGCTCTCCTGCCTGTCCTCCGGTCGTCCTGGCGGGCTGCGTTGTTTTCAACGCAAGATGCTGGGCCTCTGCCGAGCCCGCTGCGGCCCCCCGGCGGTCGGCCCCTCCAGCGCGTCGCCCCTCTGCTGGTTGCATCGAGCCTCTTGTACCGAGGACTGCTCACGTTTCTCTCGCGAGCCTCAAGCGGGAGACCGCTGGAAAACGCCGATCCCCTGTTCAGTTCTGGCCGCGCTCGTCTTCAATGCGGACGACGACGGAGGGCGAGACGAGCCGCAGAGGCCCCCGCACAGGCCCGCGCATCGCGAGGGCCTCGGTGGCTTGTTCCAGCTTTCTGCGCGTCAAGTAACTGATGTAGAAAATTGATGCCTGAAGGAAACGACACCCGCAAATGCTGCCTTCAGTGAGCAACACGAGCTCTGCCTCTGCCGCGCGGCGCTCGCCTCGCCACGCACGAATGCATGCGCATGCAGACACCTACAGGGAGGTAATCTAAATACACAGATAGTCATATACATCTGAATGCATACATAAATGGAATCATAGCTGAATGCATGTATATGTGTACGCCTGAAAGCATGTATATGTGTACGCGTGAATGCCTGCAGATGTATATATGTATCTGAGAGACGTGAGCACTTAGGAGAGACACGAACAGCGACAAATAGGGCACTGCAAAGCATTCAGCAAGCGGAGCGTAAAACTGCGACTGGGACAGAGTGCATTCGTGAATGGAGGCAGATGGGGAGTCATCTTTTGTAAACCCGGACGCGACCCGATACTCCAGTCCAGTTGCCAACGAAACGACCTTCCGCACGCAACCCAAAATGTGTGGCGCACTCGGGCATCCGCTCCACAAGAGTGTGCATGCACTGTTGTGTATACACTCAGACAGAAACATGTGCGTGCTTCAACTCCGTTGTGCCCGCGCAACGAAGCAGAGACGCAAACACAGATCTCTGTCTCTCCTCAGGTGTGCGGGCAAGGCGCGCCTCCTCAGTTCGTACCCCTGCTGTGGCGAGGCCGAAGAGCGCCATGGCAGTCTTTTCCCAGCTCAAGCGGAAATGCCCTGCAGCCGCGCAACCACAGAAAAACGAAAACTTCCACGGCTGCTCCCGCACACACACGCTCGCAAATATGCGGAGTCAATGGAAGCCAAGGCCGGCAGTCTTAACCAAGAACTCAGTCGCGTCAGAGTCTGTCGCTGTGTCACACAACAGTCACACACGCCTTTCTAGGTGAGCATCCGAGCACTTCCGGAGCTGCAGCCACGCCCGCAAGGCAGCCGACACGCCTGCGTCTTATTTTGTAAGGCACCCGGCCGGCAGAGGCGTCCGTTCGGGACTCTGGCAAGGCGACCGCCCCTCCCTCGTAGCCTGGCGCCTGGACCCGGTCCTTTCAACGCTGACTTCCGCGTGCATGCATCCGGAACTTTGCTGTCGGCGCGGGCGGGGATCACAGGAAACGAATAATCGAGATGCAAACAAGTTGCTCCTGAAGAGCGTGTGGATCCCGCCTTCATGCACAGACGAGTCTGCAGGAATAAAGCGCCGCACTCGAAGAGATCTCTCGCTTGCAAGCTCTCCCAAATATCTACAGTCTAGGCGCAGCACTCCGAACTGGATGTATCGAGGCATACCGAAGTCAATCTCATCGATGTCTCTCAGAGCGGCGCCGACGCAGTTGAACACGAAGACAACTGAACAAAAGGAGAAACACACAGACAGCGTCACCTGCGCTGCACACACGCACGGCAGAGTTCGTCCACACGTCCAACACTCCTGCGAGACTGCAAATACATATATATACATGTATTCATACGTACATATAGCCCGACATCCCACCACGGAACTCTCCAACTATACAGTGTGCGAAATCTTGGATGAGTCCTCGGTGAGATCATCCATTTCCTGCAGAGCCGGCGCACACGCGCGAGCCTTCGCTCCATGTGTTCTGGGACGGGAGAGAACATTCACTCGCATGCGCATGCCGCAGCGCGTGCTTCCCGCAAGTCTGTGGCACACCTCCGCGCAGCCAGCACACGCAGAACCCACGCTTGCAAGCCCCTGAAATATCGACGTAGACGGCAGCCGCATGAAGGGGCCGCCGCACTTCCAGCTCAGACACAGAGCAACGCACTCTTGACTCACGAGGCGCGCTGGAGAGAGAGCCGACGACGAGCTGTGGGACGCTGAGGGCGGTCAATCCAAAGAGGTAGCTCGTCACCTGCAGGGGGACATGCACAGAAAAACATCTCGCAAGTCGGCATCTTCCTCACGGATCACCATACATGCACGTTTTTATAAACACAAAAGTAGGCAGTGGCTTGCTGACTTTGACGAGCGCACGAGCCCAGCCACAGCGCTCCTGCCGACGCCACACCACGTAGATGTCCGTCTGCCCTTCTGTCCTTATGTATTGATGTAGACGTGTATGTGTATGGATGTGTATGCGTATGCATACACAGGCGTGTGGGTATGTGTAGGCGCGCATGTGTTTGACTACGCGTCGGATTCGTTCGCGAGCTTACAGAGTATGGCAGCACTGGAGAGAGACGAATGAGCGCAACGAAGAATGTTCCTCCCTCCTCGACGGCGAGTTGGAACGCGTAGTAGACGTCGCTGCCCGCGAAAAACGCGTCAATACGCTTCGCGAAGACGTGGCGACTCAGAAGGAAACAAAAGACTCCGGAGAGCAGCAACGCAGCCATGCTGCTGCAGACTGCAAGTGGGAGGCCAACTGAAAAAGAAACATAAGACACCTTCCATAGACGTAAGTGCCTGGCCTCACAACGGGATCGGGCTGACTCCCCCGCTCTCTCTCCCCCCTCCCTCCACCCCCGCGCCGCTTCTAGTCCACACCACACACGAGGGGGGGGGGGGGGGGGGGTGGGAGACCAATTTGGGACGGCTTCCAAGAAAAAGGGTCTCTGCATGCGGAAACTGATGATACGCCTGTGGCTCTAGAGTAAGAGGGCAGGGGCGGCGTGTGCGAGTCTGCGCGCGCAGGGACGCCCCGGGCCCCATCCCGCGCTCTCAAGCACGAAAACCTACTCGGCGCCCGATGTAAATAGAGCTGTTCAACTACGCAAGGCTACAGAGACGCAAACCGCGATACAGAAGCAAAGCGAGGCGCACAGACAGCGGAGAGATCCCCGAATGCACCGTGAACGTCAGTCAAGGGAACCAGGAGGCGCGCACAGCTGCGGCATTTATACCTCTATAACTGGATCTGTTTACGATTTACACATACAGCTGGATTTGCAAGGAGAAGCCCCGCTGCAGCCTGTCCGCGTGGCAGACTCCCTTCGCCCCGCGACTCACCGAGGTACCCATAGAGGCGAACGAAAATGAGACCGCCGGCGACATTCTGAAAAATGGAAACACCGAGTCGCCGCACCTCCGAGCGAGCAAATTGAGCCCACTCCCTTGGCGCGAAGAGGCGACATATGGGCGTTCTCTGAGTCTCCGTCTCCTCTTCTTCAGGCGCAGTCTCTCGGCACGTCGACGTACGAGGCCGGACTGGCCTCACTCTCTTGCGAAGGGGCAGGACACCTGCTCGACGGATCGATTTTTCTCTTTCTGCTGTGTGGAGGACTTACGAGAACTTCTGCCGGGACGAGCACCATCACCAGCAGCACGTACGCCACGACGAAGGCGACGGGGCTGTAGGGTCCGAGCGCTTGAATCTGGCAGAGCAGACCCGTTTCATGAACAGAAACCGCAAACACACACGAGGCGATGCAGGTGGGTAGGCGAAGACAACGGGAAGACGCTCGAGGCGGAGCGATCTGAAGGGACACGAGTGGAACAGCGCAGTGCGTTCCGACAGGGCAGCCGAAGAGAAAACAGAAAACCGCCAGAGGGCTTGCGCGACAAAGATGGCCTCCGCGAGCTAGGGTCAGCGAAAGAAAATACAGTTCCTCACGGAACTGTATTTTCTTTCGCTGAAAGAAGTGAAGAAAGACATGCGCAGGCACGTCCGTTCTCTCTCGTCTTCCTCTGCAATCGCCATTCCGCAGCCCCTGGGCGCCCGTCCCCCCCCAACTCCCCCCTCCCGGCGGCGGCTCTCTCATGCCCGTCTCGCTGGTGCCACTCCTCTGTCTCCCGGCGCGAGCTCCTCTTCGTGTGGTTCGATGTAGCATTCACATCTCCTCATCCGTATCCTTTTTCGCAGGCGCCCCTCAGGCGCCTTCCTCCCGCCCTTCAGCGCCATCGCCTACCTTGCCGAGAAGGATCTTGAGCGTCTCCCCCACAGCCGCGAGGTGCGTCGCGACGGACACGGCGAGGACGGCGCAGAGGATGGCGACGAGGATCTTTGCGATGATGAAGAACCGAAAGAGGATAAAGTCCGTGTTCGCGTCATCTCCGTCCGCATCCCGCGCACCAACAGACTCCGCTCTCGCGGCCAGCAGCGCATGCCACGAGGGCGAAGACGTGAGCCGAGGCGGGTAGGAGGCGCCGGCGCGTCCGTCCGCGTTCAGCGCGCCTTCCGCGCCCAGGTCGGGGTTTCCCAGCAGCGGAGTCGAGGCGCAACCGACCTCAGACGGCGCAGGCGCGGCGCCTTCGTCCCGCACACAGAGGGACGAAAACGGGCACGCTGGGAAAACCGACTTGAGCGCGGAAGACGCGCACGCAGAGACTGCCGCCTCAGGCGGTGGCGGCTCAGCGGGCGCTGCCAGGCAAGGAGGCCGGCGGGAGTCGCGGGCGTCGCGCCCCCCATAGAGAGGAGTGGAACGCGAGGCTGAGGGAGACGCAGAGTCCGTTTCTGGCGCGACGCGCGCTGGTCGCTTGCGGTCGGGAGAGGCAGAGTGCTCGCCCGCGGAAGGCGGCCGGGAGCGGCAGGCCCCCGCAGAGGGCTCCCAGTGCGCCATCTCAGCTCGCAGGGGACTGCGGGAAGCCGGCGGATGCGCAGAGCGTCACGAGGCCCCAGACCGCGGAAAGCACACAGCCTAAAAAAGGGGATGGAGAGGAATGGTGGATGGAGCCTCTCTCGCCTGGAAAAGGCCGCCTCAACGGAGGAGAGGGCGAGGGACGCAACAGCCAGCAAAAGAGGTTGAACCCAAACTTCGCGAAGAAGCCGCTGAAGAAACCGCAAAGACCCAACGGAACACAGAGGGAGGGGGCAAGGCGAGTGACTCAAGCCTGTCGCAAAGACAAACGGGCGCCAGCCAGCGAATACAAAAGCTGTGGAGAAGACTTTAGCCCGGACGGAGAAGAAGGCTCGACGGAGAACGGGAGAGGCCGAAAAAGCCAGGAAGATCGCAGAGGAAAGACGAATCAGCATAAGCGTACATTCCTTAATATCTGGAACAATAGATTATGGTTAGGTAGTGGAACAAGGAGAGCGTCTGTTGTACATCAACACTTTGGAAGCCGCGAGAGGCGCCGCGCGCCGAAGGCGGGTGAGCGCTCCTGGACGAAACCCGAGGCCTCGGAGAGAAGGAAGCGAGGAGGCGACGGAAAAATAGAGGAGCGAGAAGACCTGGAGAGGGTGAAGCCGAGACGCAAAAAAGGAGAGACGGACGAGGCTGGCCGCTGAGCGACGTGGTCACGTTGCTTTACCTGTCGTGCCGCCTTGACGAAAGGAGACGAGTGCGGGCTCTTGCATTCGAATCCGCTTCGAACACGACGATAATGGACGCTTGAAATGACAGAAGGGAAGAAATCAAAGCGAAAAGACCTAAGGCCGCTGCTTCCCTTTGCAGAAAAAACATCGCGAGCCGCCGCTGCAAGTCGCGCTCGTCGATGCCCGGTGCATGGCACCAGTTTCCCGATGCCGGCAAACCGTGGTCGCGAGCAGAGCTTGGCAACGTCTCTTCAGTCTCTGAGAAGGTCGTTTACTCATGCATTCGTTGTTCAGAAGAAAAACAGGGAGACATGCAAACGAGCGAAACGGCAAGAAAGTTGCCTCGCGCTCCGTCAGCTGCCAAAGGCATTCAGTCCAGTGTCGTGGAACTTTCTCAGAGCCAGTCGCCGGAAAAATGTTCCTCTCGAAGGCCGACAATGACAGGACCACGCAAAACGAGGCAGGACTCCAAAATCTCGCGTATTCGAGGAAAGACCGTCAAAGAAGAAACAGCACTGCACTGACGGACGGGGGCAGGGAACGAGCCTGTTGAGTCACCGCGAAGTCTTGCCGCGCGAGGCCGGCTCTTCCCTTGGTGAACGAGGCGCGAGAACGAAGACACGTGTCCAGACAGACACAAGTAATACGCGAAAGCAAGACAGAGAAAGCAGTAAGAAGAGTGGAATCCGAAAGCCGTCAACAGACATTTCGGTTTCTTTGCAAGACCGCCGCGTCACACTGTCGTTTAGAACCGCAAGCGAGCTTCGTGCGCGCACATGCGTTGTCGCGTGCCGACACCCCTTCAAAGACAGAAGATATATACAGCTCTTAGGCTTGCCAGGCGCTGCTACACGCGAGCGGCCAGCGTATAAGCAGTGAATGATTTATTTTTTGTTTCCTGGAGACTTATTGGCGTTGCAGCTGCCGACCTTCTTGGTCTGAGGGGGCAGCCGTGACTGGAGGCTGGAAAGAGACACAGATGCTTCGGGTTCGTAAGCCGGACGACGATGTCTGCCTGTCGCGCCCCGCCCCTACCAAGCGCATGTATGTCGGTATTCACGTTGCCTTTGCCAACACCCCGACGAGGCGAAAGCAGAACGACGAACCGCAAGGCACCCTGATATATGCCTGTACAGGCGGAGTGCGTGGATTTGCGTTTCTCATTCGGGTTCTCGGCAGGTTAAGAGCTCCTCTCGGCTCGTCTGTCGCTTGAACCGATCCAGGCACCGCTCTTTGCATTCGCGTATTCACTGATGTACACAGTGGTGCCTGTGCGCGTCAATGAAGGCCTCGCGCGACCAGTATGCTGGCCTTCTGTTGGCTTGAACCGACGTCTGTTTACGGGAAACGGCTCAGGGACTTGCAGTGGCCTGTGGGCACGGAGAGGACTCGGAAGCGCCCTGTTCGCCGCTTTCGTCCCCTCTCCGGCCCAAAATTGGTTCGCATCCTGATTTCTAGCGGCAGAGTCACATATTGGAATGGAGCCGCTTCAAGGTATGTGGAAAGGTGCCGATTACTCATAACATGTAGGGTACATGAAATGAAGCTCACCATTCCCGCCAAGACCATGGTAGCAGTTACAGCACGCCACAAGATCTCGTGAGAAAGAGACGAAGCGGTGTCGTTTACCGACGTCAAGGAAGGGCAAGGACACCGCGTAACTGGAAAGAATGGTTCTGGTGCAGTAGCGAGGTGCTACGAGACTCGACAGGGCCAGTCCATGAGAAGCGAATCTACAGTTGTTACTCGTGAACAGATTCACGGGGATCCCTCATGCTCATGCGCCAGAATGTGCGAGGTGCTGAACGGCTGCTACGCTGCAGCGAATGCTGAATATACTCTGCTGACGAGAAGCCACACTGGCCTCCCGGCGCCTGCGCCCGAGACCTCTCACGCGATCTGTCGCTCTGTCAGAACACAGTCAGCGAGTGAAAACAGGATTGTTTTCATTGGTTTTACAATACACCACAGCACAAACGACACATCCTCAGAGTTTAGTGGTACCCGCACTCAGGTCGCGTCTTCAAAGATGTCGGTGTCATCGCAAGTCCTTCCTGCGATGGCGCTCGCTAGACATCCCCGCGTTGTCCCACAACTCTCAAGTCCTGCTCGATGTCTGCGTATGCGGATTACGGTCCTACGAAGCTGGCAGTGCGACGCTGGGTTTAGTGAGCCATCTCTCCGGATATCGCAACAGTTTGCCGCTGACTCCACACACTAGTCACCTTTCCAGGCAACGACACCGATGCGCACTCCGCGCGCCCCCCGCTGCCCGGAGACTCCTACCGGGATTTTACATGCTTGCGCGTATAAATCATGTGAGCGACTCAGGACTGCTCTGCTTAAGCAGCCGCTTTTCATTGCGTCCGACAGGCAGGGGATCCTAACATTACCAACCCTAAACGCCGGCAGTGAGTGAGTCCCGCTCAGGTGAACCAGTTACCAACCCTCAGTTACTTCCCCTCTGTTACAGGGTGCGGCGGTCAGCGCGTCTTGTTAGAGCCTCGCCGAACTCCCGATCTCCAAGTGCACTAAGAACTGATACCCTTGCACTGGCAGCTTTTTGCTGCACAGTCAGGTCCTCGCCCCCCTCCCTACCGAAGGCTTCAGTGAACAACGACTGAGCATCGGGGAGCAGTCCCTCGAGGATGCGAGCCTCCTCCAGCGAGAACGCAAGCTCGAACCCCCTGCTTGCAAGGCTCCTTTCTCCGCCAGCCTCTGAAGATCCGCGAGGTGGAGCGGCAGCACCCTGACCGAGCGCACCGTCCTCCTCCGCCGACCCCGAAGGCGTCGGGTCCCCCAGCAATGCATGCTCAGCCTCAGCAGGCGTGGACGAGTCAGCGACGCTCGACGAAGCAGCACTCTCCGCTTCCGCCTCCACTTTCGTCTTCAGAGCACGCTCCCCCAGCCACAGCAGCAACTCGTCAGACGGACCCTGGTCCCAGGTGTAACTGTCAGGCCGACGCTCCCATGCTTCGCGGAGCATGAGCTCGGACTCCACCTGGGGCTCTTCGGCGTCTGCGGTCTCCATCTCTACAGATTCAGCCGTTGTACACCCCCAGAGAATCTGGCGCTCCACTAGGTCTACACCGGCGGCGTACTGCTTGAGAACCGGTGAAGCAAGAAATTGTGCGCTCACAACCGCGTCAAACACCTCTTTGCCGAAAACCGCAGTGAGATATTCCTCAGTATCACGCCTGTCCTCCGCATCCGGGAACCATTCGCGAACAAGTGCCTCCCTCTCCTTGCCCTGCGCCGCATCGCTAGCGGACGCATGAACGTGCTTTACGTGCAAGTGGATCATAGCAAGACGCTTGGCTTCCTCCTCCACTTTCTGCTGTAGCCACTCTCGGCACTTGGTCTCCCAGAACCGTGTCCCCACCGGGCCGATCTCCAGTCCCGGCCGTTCACCGGCTAGACCGGCAAATGACCAGACGTTTGATTCAGGAGCGAAGTACTCTCCCCGGCTATTAGAGACGGGCGATTCGAGGTCGAGGCTGTCCTCTGACACAGAAACTCCCTCTGTCAGCTGTTCCACGGTCACCCCTCCGACACCCCGAAACTGGTGCACGCCCTCACCGAGCGACTTGCCAAAAGCACGCCCGGACTCAGCATTCTCCACCTTGGCGCGCAGGTCCTCCAGCTGCTCCTCAGAAGCCTGAGACGAGTCAATCACAGCCTCCATCAGCGCAACGTCCTCAGGCATCCCACTTTCCTCGTGGGAGCTGGCCTGGGGCTCCACGTACCAGTCCAGGAGCACCTCCCGCTGCGCTGCAGCTTCCTCCACACTCTGCCTCTTGCACGCCTCGACCAGGTCTTCCTCTCGGGATTTCTCGCCGTCTGCAGAAGCCAGTCTGCGGCGCGCCTGCTGGCCTACACCGATACCGAATTCGGGCACAACTCGGCCGAGTGCGAGCTTACGCATGCACGACGAGAACCGAAGGAGTGCAATGCTCAGTGCCACGAGCGTCGTGAAAACAAACAGCGTGCGAGACGCCTTCGTGAGTCGACGCCGCACCGTGCCTCTCCGCGATCTCCCCGCCCTTGCACCTGAGAGACCGCCGATTGCATCAGCAACTGCGCCCATAACCTGCTCCTCCGTGCTGACTTCGTCACGGCTCTCGAAAATTCGTGCCCGATCCTCGCGCACCTCAACGGCAGCGCGCCGCATACGCGGTGCCGCATTCGCCATCGTGACCTGAAGAAGTGGAGTAGGTCGAAGTCGACAGGGCAGGGGAGTTGTGAGACCGCCAAGGTGTGCTGAGGTATCTGGCAACCAGCGTTGCCACCCTGGCCTTGGACACGCTTTCCTCAGTGAAGGGAGGCGTATGTGGTCGAGGCGCTGGAAGCTTGCACGATTGCGGCAGCACTTGGACTGCGGCAGCACTTGGACTGCCTTCCGGTGACGGCGACGCCGTTCGTCGGTGCGTAGGCCAGTTCCTACGCCGTCAACTCTAACGTCATCTTGTGCGGCAGTGCATGCGTTGCCCGACAGCGTTTAGACCTTCGGCATCGGCAGAGCGCTTGGTCTGGCAATGCTCTAGCATTTCGTCAACTTTCACCCTGTGCCGCCGTCCCCAGCAGATCGAGCAACACGCTCTAGACAGGGAGTGGACTGCGTGAAAAGTGTGGCCTCAAAAGAAGCACATCTGCGTCCTGTTGGGGTGTTTCATTGCCACGACACACCTCAACAGGACGCACATGTGGAGTCTGTCGAGCCTATAGCTCAGCATTACCTTCCCACGATTCTTGGAAATTCAGCGAAAAAACTATAGCCGATAGAAGGATTCGAGGGGTGCAATAAGCGGAGCCACGACGTGGACCCCGAGTTGAATCCAGAAAGTGGAATGGGGCCGTAGCACAAAATACACCGCAAAGAGGCGGACCAGTTCTCTGCCGCTGTCGCCGTCACCTCTCCAGGACGGCAGCGTCCGCAAAAAGCCACTCTCCTTGAAAACAGATGTCCGCTCTCGTCCGCTCGGGCCATCCCGTCGCGTTCTCTGGGCCTTTGTTTGGCCACGGGTGGCGGGGAACAGGCATGGCGGGTCCTTCAACAAACCGAGCTGCAACCCCTTCGCGCACCCGAGGGCTGGTCCCGGTCGGCCGAGCGAGCTCCCCTGCGAAAGTGCGCATACTAATCCCAATCTGTGCTCAGATCTCTCTTTGAATCTCCTACTTTGCCCCAAATGCTACGAATGCTGCGGACCAGGGACAGAGGGTTCCACCTCCTCCCTCCTTCATGGTTTGCTGCTTTCCGAGCACTTTGGGTGACACTCCGCGACAGCCAAAGCCCTGAGGCCCCTTACAACCTTCCGATCAATGGTTAACTCCGATATTGCATCGGAGACTCCCTTTCACCTGCAACGAAGCGGCGTCGTTGTTTGCTTCGTCAGAGTCGCAATGAGTTTTGGCGTTCCGTTATCCGCTCTGCTCTCGACCAGGTTTTCAACCGATCGGTGGCCGGCTACGAAGAGCAAGCACACAGCCAGCAGCCCAGACAGGATCTTCTAGAACTGGGAAGTGGGGGGTCGTTGCCTTCGCCGAAGTGCGCAAACAGAATTCATTACTCTCGCCACATGAACTGCGTAGTTCCGTCCCAACAAGCGATAGAGAGGTCGCGGATCGCGCGTGCGGAGAATCATCCGTCCGGCTCTTTCTGGTGGAGCGCCGTACCATTCTGCAGCCGAAAACGACGTTGCTCGGGGATCCCTTGTCCGTGAATCATTTGTCCACTGCCGCGTTCAGTGTTTCTGCGGTCGCGGGCGTAACTTCCGTTCTGTCATACTGACGGCTCAGCACTTCAGTCTGCCAAACAGCGCCGCTTCTACAGCAATCACTGGGCGCTGTTGTGTCAAATCTCAGAATTGCACGGCTGCATTTCACCCGGAAACACCAGGCCCTGTGAGACACGCACTGAGCCTCGCCACTCCTCAAATCCGATTTCCAGACCCCCGACACTGTTCAACAAACAACGCCCCGTACCCAATGCTGCTTCATGTACGATGCCACTATCATGCAACGGAAACCCTTGCTACCTTCGCAGGCACCCGCACGCACACACACACCTGCAAACGCAACGCCAATATCCTCGGGCTTGAGCGCACCACCGTTCGGACAACACAGACACAGTGAGGAATTTCCATGTGTGAACAGAATGTAGGCTCTATGGGGCCCGGTACCACATGCGTGACCATGTCGCTGTACAACTGAGAGGTGAGACAAGGAGCTCCAGAGAATACAGCGTGAGCTCGCGCGAATGCACGGCCTGCCAGCAAGTTCCCCAAAACTCCTCTTAGCCCTCTCTGCCACTCGTTCAGTTCCTCGCTTTCCGCGTCTTCTTGCCGCGAGTATTCCCGCCTCCACGACCTTCAGCGCAGCGTGCCCCTCTGCTTTGATATGCTGGAATAATTTGTTTCTCGTCTCAAACGCTGCGCCACATATTTGACAGCTCCATTCCGTCTCTGCGTGCTTTTCGTCCTTCGCTTTTCCGTGAACCTTCATGTCCTTCGCTTTTCGCCCCTTCCCGTCCCATCATCAGAAGGTGCTGCAGATTCCAGGCCCCTATCAGGAACACCACGCTGCCTTCACCTCTGCACTCGTTTCAGAATACAGTCCAAGTTTGTCGGCGTCCCTGCCGTTTCCCTCTTGAGCCTCCCCTCTCACTGTTGCCGTCTGCGTTCAGCATCTCACCAGAGAACCCGGCAACAGCAATGATCACTCTCAAATTCTCAACAGTAAAATGACCGAAGCAGAGGTCCACACATCTGTACCTCGACTTGTCATACCGCCACGCTGTTCCGGATGTCGCTTTCGTCTTGAGCCCGCGAGCGTCGAACTTTGTGTGGGCAGATGCTTCGTCACGAATGGCCCGTTATAGATACTAGATGCGTAGAAACACCCGGCAAAACCCACACTTAGTCTACTGGTGATCTGACTCATGGACGACTGGGCTGTCGAGCCATTTTCGAGTGACTCCAGTGAAGGGCCAGCGGCTGCTGGACACGCCAGAGCGGCGTTTTTTGCCAGACGCGGCGAACCAGGGAACCATAGCCAATCCTGACCTATAACCCGTCTGCCCACCTGTCCCCTGGCCGTGTAAACAACCCCTCGAGGAGTCCCTAGACCCGTGGTGTTCACAACAGCTTGGCAGGCTCACGCCGCTAATGCGAATACCTGTTTCAAGGATTCCTCACCTCTGCACGTCCCCTCTCGGAACCATATGGACGCGAATTCACCTCGGCTGCTGTCGAAGATGCACATCCAAGCTTACGTCACTCCTGGCTGAGCGTGACTCTGGTGCGTGTGAGTGCGAGTTGTTATCCACGAAATTATGCATAGTACGAGTACTCAGCGGTTTGTTCACGACCTGCGGGTGTCGGCTTCGGCGGAGGCTGCAGCCTGGCGGAAGCGGCGACCACCCTAACCGAGCGACAGGCGCGGACCGGCTGCCTAGGTGGGAGTTGAACGGAGTGATTCACAAACCGCTGCAAAGGCTTCAGGGTGGCAGGAAGGCCTGTGAAACCTGCCGAGCGTCACCACCGACCTCAGGCCTGCAACGGCTCCACTCGTCTACGTTTCCAGCAACCTGTGAACCACCCCGCTGACCGCCTCGTGCGACTGTGCCGGCGGGATCGTTCATTATCACTCGGTAAGCGCAAAGGTGCCGAGAGACTGGGAACCTCACGCAACCATCAACCACCACTGCGCGAGATCGGTTCTGGGAGTGAGTCGTCGCTGTTTTTGAGAGAGAAAGGTGAAGGCGGGTCTCCCGCGGTGCTGCAGCTTACGGTGGGAGTGGTGAGTTGTCGCTTGCACGACCGAAAGTGAAACACATGGCCATCGCTCCCACGGACGAATAAACACAGCAGCTTCAGAGTGATATAGCCGGAAGCTCCAATGCGCTCTCCTCAGTTTACAAAAAAATTAGAACGAACGCATCGTAGAGTTTTCGCAGGCTAGCCGCACGGACAGCATCTCCTCTCAGCCCATGTTCCCACGTGTTTAGACGTCTGCACGCGTGGATCGCATCAATTCCATCATCACCGTGTCTTCGCTTTGCACACGAGGGGGGTCGTCCAAACAGAGTTGCGCCTTGCCCTGTCTCACTCCTGCACGGCGAGCGGATGCGGCGCATCGAGCTCAGTTTGTTGCTCGGCGAGCTTCTCTGCGAACAGCCGATCTCCAAGTGCACTAAGAACTGATACCCTTGCACTGGCAGCTTTTTGCTGCACAGTCAGGTCCTCGCCCCCCTCCCTACCGAAGGCTTCAGTGAACAACGACTGAGCATCGGGGAGCAGTCCCTCGAGGATGCGAGCCTCCTCCAGCGAGAACGCAAGCTCGAACCCCCTGCTTGCAAGGCTCCTTTCTCCGCCAGCCTCTGAAGATCCGCGAGGTGGAGCGGCAGCACCCTGACCGAGCGCACCGTCCTCCTCCGCCGACCCCGAAGGCGTCGGGTCCTCCAGCAATGCATGCTCAGCCTCAGCAGGCGTGGACGAGTCAGCGACGCTCGACGAAGCAGCACTCTCCGCTTCCGCCTCCACTTTCGTCTTCAGAGCACGCTCCCCCAGCCACAGCAGCAACTCGTCAGACGGACCCTGGTCCCAGGTGTAACTGTCAGGCCGACGCTCCCATGCTTCGCGGAGCATGAGCTCGGACTCCACCTGGGGCTCTTCGGCGTCTGCGGTCTCCATCTCTACAGATTCAGCCGTTGTACACCCCCAGAGAATCTGGCGCTCCACTAGGTCTACACCGGCGGCGTACTGCTTGAGAACCGGTGAAGCAAGAAATTGTGCGCTCACAACCGCGTCAAACACCTCTTTGCCGAAAACCGCAGTGAGATATTCCTCAGTATCACGCCTGTCCTCCGCATCCGGGAACCATTCGCGAACAAGTGCCTCCCTCTCCTTGCCCTGCGCCGCATCGCTAGCGGACGCATGAACGTGCTTTACGTGCAAGTGGATCATAGCAAGACGCTTGGCTTCCTCCTCCACTTTCTGCTGTAGCCACTCTCGGCACTTGGTCTCCCAGAACCGTGTCCCCACCGGGCCGATCTCCAGTCCCGGCCGTTCACCGGCTAGACCGGCAAATGACCAGACGTTTGATTCAGGAGCGAAGTACTCTCCCCGGCTATTAGAGACGGGCGATTCGAGGTCGAGGCTGTCCTCTGACACAGAAACTCCCTCTGTCAGCTGTTCCACGGTCACCCCTCCGACACCCCGAAACTGGTGCACGCCCTCACCGAGCGACTTGCCAAAAGCACGCCCGGACTCAGCATTCTCCACCTTGGCGCGCAGGTCCTCCAGCTGCTCCTCAGAAGCCTGAGACGAGTCAATCACAGCCTCCATCAGCGCAACGTCCTCAGGCATCCCACTTTCCTCGTGGGAGCTGGCCTGGTGCTCCACGTACCAGTCCAGGAGCACCTCCCGCTGCGCTGCAGCTTCCTCCACACTCTGCCTCTTGCACGCCTCGACCAGGTCTCCCTCTCGGGATTTCTCGCCGTCTGCAGAAGCCAGTCTGCGGCGCGCCTGCTGGCCTACACCGATACCGAATTCGGGCACACCTCGGCCGAGTGCGAGCTTACGCATGCACGACGAGAACCGAAGGAGTGCAATGCTCAGTGCCACGAGCGTCGTGAAAACAAACAGCGTGCGAGACGCCTTCGTGAGTCGACGCCGCACCGTGCCTCTCCGCGATCTCCCCGCCCTTGCACCTGAGAGACCGCCGATTGCATCAGCAACTGCGCCCATAACCTGCTCCTCCGTGCTGACTTCGTCACGGCTCTCGAAAATTCGTGCCCGATCCTCGAGCACCTCAATGGCTGCGCGCCGCATACGCGGTGCCGCATTCGCCATCGTGACCTGAAGAAGTGGAGAAGGTCGAAGTCGACAGGGCAGGGGAGTTGTGCGACCGCCAGGATGGAGTCAGGTCCACCAGAGTCGTCAAACCGTCGTGTGGTTCCGTAGGTTTGACTCGAACGACGGCGGCTGGGTTTCACGCAAAAAATCTATGCACACACGTGACCCTGCCGCCTCCCGTTCATAAAAACAATTATGGCGGCCTGCGCACAGGCCAGGGCGTAGCCGCTCAGATCGAGCGCGGCCCTCGGCCCCTCCGAGACCTGCTTTTGCGACAGACGTCGGCGATTTGAGTTTCAGGTGAACTCTGACGCCAAACGCCCTCCCTCCGACTCTGTTCGTGCGCTGCGACCCTTTCCTACCTGAACTGCAATAAACAACGAGCCCCTCAAAACGAGGACTCGACCTTTTCTGGTACGCGGCCCACTCCCCAGCTCCGGTAGTAGCCGCGGTGCCTCTCCGCGTGCATGCAACGCGGAATGCTAGTGAAAGGCAGTCAGAGTCAGTCCGCAGCCAACAATCACTTGGAGACTCGTGGCAGTGTAGGACTGCTTGTTTCGACTGGGGTTCAAAGTGGAACCCTCTTTTGTGATCAGCCGATTCGAAGGGCGCAACAAGCAGAACCACGCCACGCGACCCCGAATCGACTGGAAGGGCGGCTGTGGCTAACACAGGATGCACCGCAGAGAGGCGGAGTTTTGGCGTCACAGCCGAATTCTGGGGAAGCGAGGCGATTGCGGGAGAGCGTGCGCCAGACGGCGCAACCGGTTGTGTTTGCAATGGTCGCCGCCGAATACTAGCGAAACGCCTCCCCTCCCCCGGAGTGGATGTGCTGCCGAGTACGTGACAACACGGCACCCAAGTGCCTTTGCAATGGTCGCCGCCGAATACTAGCGAAACGCCTCCCCTCCCCCGGAGTGGATGTGCTGCCGAGTACGTGACAACACGGCACCCAAGTGCCTTTGCAATGGTCGCCGGCGAAATCTCGAGAGTACCTCCCGTCAGGAGCGGATGAGATGCCGAGTGCGTGAAAACGCGGCAACCAAGTGTCTCTGCAGTGGTCACCGCGAAATGCCGGGGGATTCCAGGGTGAAAAGGGCCAAACAATACGGCGCCGAACTGCCACCCTCGTCGACAAAGGCATGTCCCTTACTCTGTGCAACTCTGCAGAACTGAGGCGCGAAAGCTCGCTAAGCAGTAGTCTCGAGCGACATCCACAAAATACATTCTAAGTCTCGCTCGTTTACACACTCTCTCCCCTTTTACCGTTTGACGGCTTTCACACACCGGTAGGGCACCAGTCCGCCTCGACGTCCAGGCGGCGGCAACCCGGGTGTACGTACTGCCTGCGCGACTCTTCGAGATAGTGGGGTCTGCCAGCCGCTGTGCGGCCGTCGGCCGGGGCAGTACGTCGGCGCCCCTCCGAGGGGACGCTCAGTGGCTAGGAGAGACGGGAACGGTGGGGTCGATTATACGCCGTTCGAGACTGCAGGGTCCACCATCGAGCAGAAAATCGCCGCCGGACGCACACAGCCGCTGCGGACTTCCGGCATCCGGTTCAAGGGGTCCGCGAATTGTGCGTCCCCGCCGACACACCAGTGAAGGCGCTTTTCGCATCCCCGCGAGGCATCTTCACCTGGATGCTGCATCGGACCCGACGAATCAGTGACAGTGAAAATCATATTTCGGTATCGCGGGAAACTTCTGCTCCGTGTGTGTCACTGCCTGCGCGACTCGTCCGTGTGGTGTAGACGTGTCGACACACCCGCGTTGATTGCTAGCCCGATGCACAGAGAAGTGCCATGAATGATGGGTGACCACCGAACAACCGTGAACATCGGTAAGAGGAGAGGGTGTCTGGTGCCAGATTGAAGGGACCAGAAAAACCGTCAGACCCGTAGAAGAGCTGCACCGCTTGCCGCCTCTCGTTGGCGGGGTACTCAACGCTTGGCTGCGATGAAGGCCGTCGTGTCACCCTGCAACACGAGGCCTTGACTTCATAAGGATACGCGAAAGAACTTTTGTCGAGGACGCGCCGACGAAGCGTAAGGGTATCACATGAGGAATGCGTGAGAGTGAGGATGCTCAAGGTTGCTCCAGCGCTGCGCAGCCTGTATCAAACTTCGGACCCCGAAGACGTGCCTTCTGACACTCCGACAACACGAATGGTCTGTTGTTCCACTTCCAAAAGGCAATTCGTTCTACCTGAGGTGTGCCTGCAGGCGCGAGAAGCCTGTCGCTTTCAACGTGCCGCATGCCGTGCCCGAGACCTCTAATTTAAGAGCAGTTTTTTTTTCACGCGCAGAGTGAGCATTTCGATTCCGCCCAGAATTTGACTGTATGGCTTCCGGACCTAGCATGCTGTAGTCTTCGGAGTCGTGCCCGTCACCCGCGCTGCACGACTCTGTGCTTCACGCAAACATCGGTGATACGGCAGACTGTGGAAGTGAGTAGAGTGCGCGCTGCTTCGAGAGATGCGATGCAAAACACCTCCGAGAGCGCCTCGATCACATACCCACGCCACGCTCAACTGGCAGTCTCCACTCTCAGCAGTACAGCCCGCTTGCGGGTACCATAGGACAGAAGAGTCGATGAGCGGAGATCTACAAATGGGACTCGGTGGGGTGCACATAGGCAAAATCCGGTCTCCTGAAAACTGACGCTGTCCAAAAAACAACGCCTTGTACCCAACGCTGCTTCACGTACGATGCCACTATCATGCAACGGAAACCCTTGCTACCTTCGCAGGCACCCGCACGCACACACACACCTGCGAACGCAACGCCAATATCCTCGGGCTTGAGCGCACCACCGTTCGGACAACACAGACACAGTGAGGAATTTCCATGTGTGAACAGAATGTAGGCTCTATGGGGCCCGGTACCACATGCGTGACCATGTCGCTGTACAACTGAGAGGTGAGACAAGGAGCTCCAGAGAATACAGCGTGAGCTCGCGCGAATGCACGGCCTGCCAGCAAGTTCCCCAAAACTCCTCTTAGCCCTCTCTGCCACTCGTTCAGTTCCTCGCCTTCCGCGTCTTCTTGCCGCGACTATTTCCCGCCTCCACGACCTTCAGCGCAGCGTGCCCCTCTGCTTTGATATGCTGGAATAATTTGTTTCTCGTCTCAAACGCTGCGCCACATATTTGACAGCTCCATTCCGTCTCTGCGTGCTTTCCGTCCTTCGCTTTTCCCTCCTTCTCGCGTCCTTTGCCTCTCGCTCCATCTGCAGCGGGCGCCGAGAGACTCGAGGGCGCAGACGATGAAAGCGAAGCGGTCTTCCCGCCTGTCTTCGTCTGAGAGGACGATGAGTGTGCCGCGGACGGTCCTGCAGCAGTAATGACGAACGCCTCATCTGTTTCAGAGTCTTTGGTTCGTGGATTCTCCGGTTCTTTGGCTTTACCTGCTCTTCGGCGTCCCTTTCTTCTTGTTTTCGAACTTTCGTTTTCTTTGCTATCTTCCGGCCGCAGCGTTGCGCGACGAGCAGGAGACTCCCCTTCTTCGAGCTCCCCTCCCTCGTTTAATCCCTTCCCTCGAACTCTGGGGCCGCGGTCAGCCTCCGGCTCCATCTCCCCGTCTCCAAAGCCGCCGCTTTCAACTGCGCCGAGCTCGCTTTCGTCCTCTGATTCATCCTCTGCGGAATCGCTGGATGACACGTGTGCTGTAAACCGCGTCACCCCCCGTTTGCTCTGCGCTAGCCGCAGAAGGAGACTCTCATTGTCATCCTCTTCCTCACTCGTTGCCTCGTCGCTATTCGGCGACGAAAGAGTCCGACCGCGCACCGCGGACGCGTCACTCTCGCTGGACGCCCCGTCGCAGGCCTTTGCCTCAGCAACGCCCTTGTGTCGTTCTACGTCTTCGCTTGCTTCTCCAGTCTCCTCGGGTTCGCTGTACTCCGGCGCCTCTTCAACTTCTTTCTGTTCACTCTTACTCCCGCCCCTCCTCCGTCTCCTGCCTTTCTTCTTGGCCTTTGCTCCGCTCACGTTGTCGCCGCAGGCTTTCTGCGGCGACCCTTCGTCTTCAGCGCCCTCCAAGTCGTCAGCTTCCTCCCTCGCCTGCATTCGAAGATGCTTCACTCGTTGCTGATGCTTCGCAGATCGCTCGTGTGCCTCGAACTGAGAAGCAGACTTGAACGTCTTGCGGCACACCTCGCAGGTGTGCACGACGACTGTCAATTTCCTTTCTTTCTCCTCACTTTTCGCTTTCCGCCGCCACCCACCCCCTTCACCGCGGGCCATCGCTCCGCGCACCTCGCGGCTCGCCGCGTGAGGCGTGGAGCTTGCACTCGCTCCTTCTCCCGCTTCTTCCCTCAGCTGCCGGCGCTCATACCATCGCAGAAACGCTTCGTCGTCCTCTGGCTCTTCCGTCTGCGAAACCTCTTCGCTCTCTGCCCTCCGCCCGCGTCGTCTCGGGCTGCAGTCCTCGACATCAACGCCCTCCTCTTCCTCATTGGAGTCCTGCTTGTCTGTGTCTTCTTCAGATTCATCTTCGCTGTCCCCCGCAAACGTGTAGCCCTGGCGCTTCAGCTCTCTGCGCTCCTCCTCGAGCGCGACCCACAGCGCCTCCTGCGCCATTCTGTGCTCTCGCCGCTGCTGCGCAAGAAGCACCTTCCGCTTCTCCTCTTCCTCCTCCTGCCGCTGGCGCGCCTTCATCTTCTCTTCGATCTGAGCACACGGCACGCGCGCGCCAGCAAGGGGCAGCGATTGGGGCTCCAGCCACTGAACAAATTCATATATTCTGCAAAATTTATAAATATTTTCTAAATCTAGTAGGAAGCAAGAACGATGTCCCTTGTATCTGGTTAGCTCACTGCCTACGAAGGATCAGACCCAAAGAGCTCACTAACCGTGCTCGAAAAAAAGAGATACGAATCGCGCATCATCAGGACCTGCTTGAAAAGCATGGCCGCATGCAAACACTACACAAAAGCTCTGTCCCGACACAAGCCTCCACACTAAAATATCTATAGACACACACGTATGTATGTATATATATATATATGTAAATGCGGCGGCGTCTGGCAAAGCGAGCCCGGCTGAACGGATGTCAGCGTTGAACCATAGATGAATCTCGACGTAGATACAAGTGTCAACACCCAGGCAGACAGACACACGGACGGAGAGGGGCCTGCACAGATAGAGGCGAGCGACGCAGTCCTGTCATTCTCTCCCTAGACGTGTTTTGAGACGCGTCGCATGCGTCGGCGTTGCTGACTGCCTTCCGCCAGCCAATGCGCTGGTGCTCCACGGGCACAACTCTGTACGGAAAACTGCAGCGGAGCGAGTCTCTTGTCGAAGATTACGTGCTCACTCCTACACGTTTCTACACGTATGCGTCTGCACGCGGCCGCAGGATGCACGTGAACCGAGTGCGAGCATCGCGCGATTGTAGTCCCCCCGCTGGGGCTGGGACTCCTACCAGTTCCTTTGAGCGCTTGAGGACACGCGGATCGCGCTTTTTCACGGCCTCTGCAAGTTTGCGCACAATTTCGTTGAACTGCTTCTTCTTCCCCCTCCGCAGCTTCTCATTTTCCTTCTGCAGGAAGCGGCGCTGCAGCCGAGAATCCGCCGCGGAGATCTTCCACTCGTCGGCGAAGGCGAACGACTTGGAGGACGAGAAGCCTGTCCAGAACGCGTAGAATGCGGAAACCTCCGCCCAAGGCGCAGACGCGTCCCCAAACGCAGGCGCCGCCGCAGCCTGAGCACACAGACAAGACACACGCGGAAATGCCAGCCTCGCTCTCGCCGTCGCCCTCACACCTCCACGCGACGCACAGCTATAGAGACACCGCTGAATCGATCACCCCACCGAGCCGCGGAGTCGCATGCGCTGTGGCGACCCTCGACAGCCCAGGCGAGCTGACGGCGGGCGCGCTGAACGCATGCAACGCATCACGTCCGGCCGGCAAATGTGCGGCAGCGCTAACCCTACACCCTAAACCCGAGCCGTCTCGCTCCCTTCCACCTCTTCTCCCCCCGCCTCCCCACCCCCTCTCCCACATCGCCCTCTCGCCTTCTTTCCCCACCCTGTGGCAGCCCGCCCCGCGAGGTCTTTGCCGCCTCTCGGTGAAGAGGCGAGCAGGCGAGGCGGTGGGCTGCGACTCGGGGGCCGGACGTACCCGCTCGAGGGTCGCTTTGTCAACCCCGTTCGCGCGGAGCTCGTCTGTCTCTTCTTTAGCCAGTGTGGCGAATACGTCTCCGTAGACCTGCCAGAAGTTGTCTTCGTCCTCCGCACTGAAGCTCGAGAAGCACGACGCGGAAAAAAACGCCCACAGGTCGACGGAGGTCCCCCGGCTCGTCAACCCCTCGTCGCCGCCTTTGCAGCCGCCGCCGCCGCCGCCCAAAATCTGCTCCCGATGCGCGTCGTACCACGCGCGCTCCTGCACAGTGCACATCGCAGAGATCAACCGCACTCAGAAGTAGCTGCGTTCCGCCCGTTGGTACCCGCAGAGAGAGCCTGCCTACGAACTAAGAAACGCCTCGGTCTATGCGGCAGAGATGCAGGCGAGTAATTGCACGCCAGCGCGGACACAGGCTGCCTCACGCTGAACCAAGAGGCGAGCCTGGCTAGCTCGCAAAGTGAGAAGCCTGATAAGCCTGAGCCCGACATCTCTCATTGCTGCGGCCAGCCCACGAGACACTCCTACACACAAAGCCCTACATATATATGTATATGTATATAGCTATATATAGATATAAATATATGTAGGCAAGCGGGGGCGTTCCCGCAAACTGAGAAGACCGACGAGTCTGAGCCCAAGATGCACCCTTGCTGGGAACAGCCCACGAGACACCCCTGCATACACAGACCCGTACATATATATGGATGGAGCTGTATATTTACATATGTAGTCAAGAGGGAGCATGCGTCCGTAGCTCTCCGCTAGTCAGTTTTGTTCTACGGTGTAGGTTCAGAGGCGGCAAGTCCTTTCTGTCAACGGGATTAGCTGCGGACTCTGAAGCCCGGGTTCTCACCTGAGGGTCGCTGAGGCACTCGTACGCCTCCTGCAGCTGCTGAAACTCGCGCGTGGCCTCCTCCACACGATCTGCATTTTTGTCTGGATGCAGAAGGAGCGCTTGTCTGCGAAACGCCTTTCGAATCTCGTCGAGGGAGCTGGTGCGCTCGACCTTGAGCAGCTCATAGTAGCAAACGGTTTGACGAGCCGCAGCGTTCCCGCCCGCCATCGCGGCGTGCAAAACAGTCGCGAACGCGTAAAAAACAGAACAAAAGAGGCCGCAGGCCTCAGGCGCTCCACCGCGTGGGCAGCCTTGAGAAAGCAGTACACGCTCAGCTGCCACCAAAAAGAGCGAAGAAGGGAAGCGGAAGATGAGGAGGAAGCCGCGCCGACGATGGAGACTCCGACGACAGAGACGACGGGGCGAGAAAGGGGACAGCCAAGGCGTTGCTGGAAGACGAAGCCGAGAGACTTTTCGGCGTCCTTTTGGGCGCAAGACACGCCGGAAAAACGAAGAGAAAACAGACAATGGGACACCGCAGCCTCTTCACCGGCCGCGAGGTAGATGCAGAATCGCGGAGGATGAGGAGGAAGACCAGGAGACGGAGAAAACAGAGGCTGAGGGAGATCAGCGGCGAGAGCCGAGGCTCTCGAAAAAAATGAGATCGGATGCGGCGAGAGAGGACAGGCTGCCTGCCAGGCTCCTCGCTTTGAACGATGCAGAGGCCGTGAGGGACCCCAACGAAGCAGCAGGAAAAAAGAACGAAGCATACGGAAAGAATAAAGGAGAGAAGAATGCGAGACAGCAGAGACAAGACTAGGGCGTGCGTGAAAAATATGCGGGAAACACGGTCTCAGTCGATGCGCGTGCGCAGAGCAGAGCTGCCCAGCTGTCCTTTCTGAGGCTTTGTGAATTCCTCCATTGACCCCGGCTCCCTTGTGCACGTCTCCGCGAACCCGCATTCCATACTTCTTTCTGGCCGTAATGTACACCCGCGATTTTCTCGCCAGCGACTTCTAACAGAAAAACCTCGGGGCTGCATGCGCGGTCGTCACTGCATGCGTGGCAGCGAGCCCACGAGACAAGTCTCTGCTGCGCCGTTACGCGACGGGCACCGAGCCAGAGGCGTCGACGAAAGGAAGTGAACTTGGGGCGATGGAGTGACTCAGGAAAAACTCACTACGGACCAGAGAAGCTCGCGCAAGATCCATTCTCTACTTGCGAACGGGCGCAACTGTCGACGGTGGCTCGTCTCCTCCGTGACGCTCAGCGAGGCCTCGACCACGCCGTCGGAGCCCTCGCGCGACAAGATTCACTCGAGCAGTCGCGGTGAATCACTTCGACGCCGGCGCGGGCTCTGCACTTCCTCCCTGCGGGTGAGAACTTCGACATGTCCTCGGGTCTCCATCCAACTTTCTCCGTCAGGTCGGCGCTGAGTGCGCAGGGCAGGATGCCTCGTCACCGGCGATGATACTTGAGTCGGCTCCCCGGCTCCTCGACTTCGAACCTGAATGTGCATCCGCGAGCTGCTCGGGAACTCGCCACCGCTCTCACCTCCACAGGTCTTGCCTGTGCCTCTGAGTATTTTTCTGCTTTACTTTCTCGGATCTTGGCGCGTAGGCGTTGCGAGCCTCAGACCCCTTCTCGACAGAGACACAGGCGACGACGGCCTGAGCGCAGCAGATCGAGCGGCTTGCGAATATTGCAGTTCAGTGAAGTCAAAACAAATCGGAAGAACGTGCCCCTCGCTGTGCCTGCATCTCTGGGTTTTCCGCCGTAGACCTCGATCCTCCTCAAGACCAAGAAACAACGGCGGAGGGCACACGTGGGCAACTGAGCCGCACACAAAAGAAGAGGAGGGGCGCACAGAGCGACTGAAGCAGGAGGGGATTCACGACCGAACACAGTAGCTCGTGCGACAGACTTTCAGATGTATGTGCATCTTGAGGCCGCCCAGAGGTGCGGTCGTACAATGCTTTGGGCGAGACACCGACATACAGTGTGGTGCTACACTCAAACTCAGGAGCGAGTATGCATATCTAGCTATTTTTTTTATGTGTATGAAAAGGAGGTAATCTGGTATCCTTTTTGGCAAAACGTTGACACCCAGGATACGGATAGGAATGAAGATTACCAGAACGCTACCTAAGAAGATTAGAAACCCGAAGCTCGAATATGTAGACGCACCGATATTTAATCTGCGTATGTCTCCACGCTGCGGTGGCGATACCGTGGAAGACTCGCTGCTCGCCTTCCGAGTCTTCTTCCTGTGAGTTCAGGCCACACAACCCTGAGAGTAGGTTTCGGGGAGTCCTGTTGCGGCAGGCGCCCCTAGTCTCAAGCGAAACCAAGACTCCCCTGCGTAGGCAGTAGAAAACGCAGACGCCCTCGCTGGATACACCACGCATTTCCGAGGCGGCTGAAACGTGTAGAGATAAAACACAGGAGTGCGTACATGGCTACGCTACTGTCCCGTATGGACAGAATTTACCTGCGAAGTCCACTGTGAGGTAAATGACCTCTTTCTTTCGTTGCAAACGCCGCAAGGCAGGCGTGCGCAGAGGGTCGATTTTTTCTAAGAGGGCGCGCTTCCCCCTCTCTTCTCACTCAGAAGGCCCGCCGCTCTTTTTGCCAAATTCTCTCTTTTTCTCCGTCTATGTTGCTCACTTCCACTGACGAAGAATCGGGTTGTTGTCTTTTTTGAACCGCGAGTCGCGCTGCCCAAAGAATCTGCCGGGGAAACGACGTCAAGACCCGCTTTCTACCGCGCGCTAGCTGCCTTGCGTGGTGTCTCCTCTCTCGCGGAGCTGTTTGCTTTTCTCTCTGATTCCGCTCTTACCGATTTTACGCGCAAGAACTCGGCAGCTCCGGCGATTTATCTCCCGGAGTCTTCTTCCTCCGCGAAGAAACGCGGGGAGACTCCTGCGATAAAACAAAGACCGACAAGCGGCCGAAGAGACGTCCCGCCCGCGCGCAAGTCTTGAAAAACCTAAGTGAGCTGCGGAGACTTGGCTCATTTTCTTCACCAATACTCAGGCGGAAATCCACATGTTTCACATTTTCCCCCCATTCTCCGTTACTCGTGCCTGGTGGCGCCCCGTCTCCGTGTTCATCTGTGCCGCCATCGCAGTTTCGTGCAGAGGAGTCCCGTGTGTCGGCTACCTCGCGACAGCCTCCCGAAAGTCGCGCGGCGCGACTTTTTCTTAGCCGAAAGCGTTCCCTTTTCGTCAGTCTCCTCCGGTGTTTTGGCCTCCAACCTCTTCGCGGGTTACCTGCAGCGGCTCGCCTTCTTCTCACGGAAACTCCGTCGTGACTTCCCGCCTCGCAGGCCCCACAGCGCAGCATGTGACTGCTCCGCCTCTCTTCGCACGAGCGAGACGGTTGTGTTCATTGCGTGCTCGAGGGGCTGTTTTCCACCCCGTTTTACTCGCAGTCGGCTCCGCATCTCCGTGGCGTCTCTGGAGTCGGGCACTCCACGCCTCGCTGCGGCCGCGGCAGCTTCGGGAATGGCGAGGCGCGGGGACGCGAGCGGCGCAGAGGATCCGGCGGACGCGCAGGGGGCAGCTGAGGGCGAAATAGGGCGGCGCGCCCATGCTGAAGACGAGGCAGTCGCTGCGCAAGAAGCGACGGCGGCGGAACCGCAAGCAGCTGGAGAACGCGAGAGGAGGCGGAGCGGGCGGGACGCGGGAGCAAGGGACAGGTGCAGGCGCGGAGGCGGAGCGGAGGCGGGCGGGGGCGCAGACTACGAGCCGCGAGAAGGAGACGGACGAACAGGGACGACGACGGCGCGAGTGGCTGCCGACGCCGCAGGCCTCTCGCGCCGGCGTGAAGCATCGGGGGCTACCGAGCGGGGGGACGCAGACGGCCTCTCGTCAACAGGGCGGAGTGCTGCGGCGCGACATGAAAACGAGAGCGGAAGCCTGCACGCGCCTCAGGGTCACGAAGGCGTCACGCCTGGGGCGCCAAGCGGCCCCGCGGCAGACCCTCAAGGCAGCCAGCGCCCGCGAGACCGACAGAACGCAAGCCTCGGTAGCCGCACTGTCTCCGCGGTCTCCCCCTGCGCCGCCTCTTCGTGGGCTGTCTTCCTGCAGCCTCCGTCTGGCCTCCCAGTTTCGGGCTCCACGCCGACCTGCGTGCCTCCGCCTCCGCCGACCGCGCCGCGTCGCGCGTCTGGCGTTCCCTCGCGGTCGCTGTCGTCCTCTGCGTCTCCGCTCTCTGCCTCTTCTGCGGCTTCAGATGAGTCGGTTTCCCCCCTCTCCTTGGCGGGTGCGCTGGCGGCGTCTCCGCTTGCCTTCGCCGCGACGGCCTGTACGCCCTCTCTCAGCACGTGGTATGTGCAGCAAATCAGCGAGCTGGAGCAGCGACTCAAGCAGCAGGACGAGGCGCACCGACGAGAGCTCATGCAACTCACGAGAAGGTACGCGACTCGCCCTCCCCTTGCCCCTGCCCTGCGGTAGCGGGGTCGCTTCTCTTTCTTGCGCAAACCCTTTCTGCTAGCCGCAACCTCGCGTCGCCTCCGAACTGAATCGCTGCCCTCCCTCCTTCGCCTCTCGAGTCCGCTGCAGGCGGCCACTTCAGAACGTGTAGCGCGCTTCGCTGCGAGTCCGCGGCTGCTTGTTCATGCCTTGCGTCTCCCCTCCCCCCGCGCGTTCCGATCGCCCGGCCGTCGCTCCTCTAGGCTGGGTCACGGGGTCATCATTCGCCGGTGGGTCTGCATATGCCTCACTTATTTCGGGCGTTTGCGCGTCCGCTTGCCTCGTCTTCCCCCCCGATGCTGGGCGTGTCTCCACCGCGGCTGTACTCTCGCGATGGTGTGCTCGATGAACTTATGTGCGGTCCTCCTGCTGCCTCGTCGCTGCCTTCAGCTACCATATCCAGTTGGCGCTAGCGGCGCGCGGCGCAGCCGGAACGAAGGCGCTCCAGTCCTCCTACTCACGGGCGCCCCCTGCGCAGGCCGGGACTTCGCGTGCGTGTGCGTGTGCGTGCCCTTCACCCGTCCAGCCCCCTCGCCTTCCGGCGGGCTCCCGGCTGCGCCTCGCTGCCTCCCAGCCTTCCGCTTCGCCGGTACCGTCCTCTACTCGGCAGTCTCCGCCTCCCTGCGACCTGTCTGCAACGGCCTCTGCCTCCGCGTCGTCGTGGCTCGCTGCTCCCTCGCCTCCCTTCGCATCTGCGGGCTCCACAGCTCTCGAGTGGACCGCGGAAGCCTCGCCCCTGGATCTGCACGCCGGGTGCAGATCATCTCGCTGCACTCCCTACCCCAACTCGGCTTTCCCCGCGTCGGCTTGTATTCGAGGACGCCCGCCCTTGCGGGGCGTGGGCGGGGGCGAGGGATGTCCAGCCGCTGAGGCAGTTGCAGGTCTAGGCGGAGACGGCGATGGGGAAGCCGGCGCCGCAGGGCGCTCCTGTCTGCTTCTGGACGCCCTGCTGCGATGCGCAGAAAGTCCTTCGCTCGAGTGTGGAGACGTGGAATCGATGCCCCCGACTGGCGGAGTGTCTCGTCGACGGCGTTCCTCGTCGTTTCCCGCTGTGCCTCAGCTCGTGTTGCCTCGCGGGATGCTGGTGCCGCTCGCGCGGGCGGCGCTCCGAGCCGCGCACAGGCGCAGAGGCAATCCTGCGGTCGGCGGTCGGCGCGGGGAGACAGAGAGAGGAGCGGGCGCACGCGAACCAGCAGAAGCAAAAGCGGCCGAGGCAGGCGAACGCCGCGTCTCCAGTCAAGCCGACGAGGCATCGACGACTCAGAGGGAGGATCAGGTGCGAGACAGCGGCCGCAGGGAGGCTGAGACGACAAGAAGACCGAGTGCAGAGACGAGGGAGCGAACGACACCGACGAAGGAAAGTCAAGCTGGAGCGACCAAAGGGGCGCTCGAGAGCGGGGGTGTGCGTCTTGTTTGCGGTTCGCCGCCGCGTGGCAGCTGGCACGACAGTTCGGCGCAGTCTGCGCAGGAAATGGATCGCGAGGCGGTGAGCGGGGGCGAGGGCCTAGGAGACCTTTCGGCTCGTCCGTGCTGCACACGTTCCTCCACCGACGCAAGCCTCTCTCGCACGTCGACGCTCCGCTTCTCTTCGTCGTCGCTGTCCTCTTCCGTGGCTTCTCCGCTCTCGCCGGGGCGGCTGTCTCTCTCACCCACGTCTCTGCCCTCGCTCCTCGCTTCGGCCGCCGACCCTCGAGCCGCCCTCGCGCCTGCGGGGGGCCCTGCGCCGCCGCCACGCGCCGCCCACGGCGTGCCGCCTGGCGACGGAGACGGGGCGAAGACGGGCGCCGCGGAGGGTCACCGGGGGGGAAAAGAGGGGGCTTCCGAGGAAGACGAGGACAGGATGCAGACAGAAAAGGCATGCAGAGAGCAAGGCGAACGTCCAGGGGGAGAGACGGTTTTTTCGGTTACGGCGGTGAAGGAGGATGACGCAGAAAAGAGAGGCGAAGACGCCGACGGAGATTCGCGGGAAGGCGACCAACGGAAGAGGGACGCGCGAGCCGGAGAGGGCGAGCTCCAGCTCTCTGGAGGCCGCCGCCAGAGCTCCCTAACGGTTCCGCACGCCGGTGAAGAGGCGGGCACGAAGTTCGCTGGAGACAACGAGAAACGGAACAAGAACGGTCTCCTAGAGCTTGCTCTCACGCTCCAAACTGGAGCTGTCAGCGCGCGCTGTCGCCGGTGCAGCCAAGAGGTCGAGGTGCGTCTCCTCCCGTCGGCTCTCGAGCGAGCCGCGCGCGCCGCTCACAGCCACGGTGTAAATGTGGGCACACAAGTATTCGCGCGCCGAATTTAAATACATATATATGTATACCCGCATATTCATATATGTATATATATATATATATATATATATATATACATATGTATGTTCGTTTGTGTGTCTTGGCCTCGCCTCGCAGACCCACCAGCAGTTGCGTAGGCTTGCATGTGTGCATCAGCAGAGAACCGAGTTGGAAGGCCTCACATGCGGTTGTGCATCTACGCGTATATAAATTCTTACGTATATATGTAAGAATACGCATTCTTCCTACGAACGAATATATGTATATTTATATTTGTAGATCAACGTATAGCCGTACATATACGTACTGCGTGCAGGGATGACGTGCGCATGCCGGCAGATGTCAGGTTTGTGGGGATCATCACCTTCCTGAGCCTCTGTCGTGTTGCGTGCGATTCTGGCTGCTTCTCTGTTCTCAGCTTTCTGCGTTTCCCGCGCACGCCCGCGTCTGCTCGGCGCGCCCCGAACTGAGCCTCAGCTCTTTCGGAGACTCCCGCCGTCCTGCGCGAGCCGTGTCTCCTGGTCGCTCCGCCTCAAACCCGAACAGTCGTCTGTCGCCTCTGCTCGCGAGCCGCAGGTCGCCGCTGCTCCGTGGGGAGCCCTCCGCCGCGTCGCGCTCGTCTTCGGTGCGCTCCTTTTTCTCGTGCGTCTCCACGGAGGAGGTTCCGGCGGGGGGGGTTCGCCTGGCGGCGGAGGGCGCAGTTAGCCCCGCTCCCCGGCTGCCGTCTTCGCCTCCGCTTGTCCCCTCGCGGTCCGCGCGCACTTCATCCAGCGCCTCGCCGGCCTTTGGCTCTTCCGTCGCGTCTGCACTCCCTCCCTCCGCAGACGCCCCGCCAGCGACGCACGTGTGCGCGCTATCGCGGCCTTCCTGCGGGTTGCCGCCGTCCCTCCCGCCGTTTTTCCCGCCGCTTCTCGCCGGGGGGGTGAGCGTGGGCGGCGGCGCGCAGAGCCCCGCGAGCGCCGCAGGACGCGCGGAGACTGACGACGCCGCGACCGCAGGCAGCAGCGAGGGTGCCGAGCGCGAAGAGACGACAGCCGCGCCGAGCCGGCCGGCGGACGGCGGCGGACAGCGGGGCGGAAGCGAGATCGAGCGACGGAGAAGGGAGCGGCGGACCGAGAAGAGCGACAAGGGCGAGAAGGCGCGGCGCTTCTTCCAGCTCCCCATGTCAGCCTTCCCCATCACCGGCGTCGCGCAGGCTGTGAGGTCGAGTCCAGAGAGAGAAGAGAAAAAGAAGCCATGAGCCGCCGACGCGCGGTCGCGGCGCGAGAGCCAGAAGCGACGCCAGGTCAGCGACGAAATCGCTGCACGGGTGAGGTTTTTCGCGCCTTAGGGCAAGCCGAGAAGTGACTGGGAGGGCGCGGGAGGCGAGGGGAGCATCGAGGCGCGCAGGAGAAACTGGACGCTCAAAGTCGACGTCTCTCCCCAGCTGCCGTGGTACACGCGGTCGCGCCAGCCCTGGAGGAGATGCAGGACGCGAGGCCGCGCGTGGCGAGTCGATCTGCACCCGGGGGGGATAGTTGCCAGGTTGTCACTTCGCAGCCCGAACGTCCAGCGCGTGAGCGGGCAAAAGGCCCCTCTGAGGCGCATGTTTTAAGCGAAGCTTAAACCTAGACTAGAGAGAGGCAGAGACTTCGCTGCTGAGCAGATGAGCGAGCGCCAGCATCGGTCGCGGTCCACCTTAGGTGTCGAAAGGGAGCACGCTTTTCGACACCTAACGACGACGCACACAGGCACGCAGCGTCCGACTCTGTCCGGAAAAAGTGCACGCGAGGGGCGAGGGCTCGAGTTACTTCGGAAAAATCATTCTAAGAGGTGCTGTCGCTCCGCCGTCGTGCGTTTCCGGTTTTCTCTCCCGAGCCACTTTGCAGACGAACGCGGAGACAGCACACGGCACACACGGCATGGGGCATCAAACCGGCAGCTGATACTGTGTAAATATCGAATCGGAGGTGCATGGGAGCACACGTGTGGCACGGAACGATGCATCAGATCGGGGGGTACGCGCATATATATATATATATATGGCTGAATGTCGCCCTCCTCACTTCTTGGAAATCGGCTCGTTTATGCGGCTGTCTGGAGGGCCCGTATGCAGGAGCGTTGCGATTAAGTGGAGTGTTTGTCTCTCTTTGTCCCTATATGCGACCTGCTCACTGTGCGCACTGCGGACTGCAGGTATGCGCGTGCGTGGGTATGACGCCTTCAAGCGCGTTGCTTTTTTCATGGGAGACCCGCGAACGCAGGGGCATGGATCACATCTCTAAGCGCATGCGAAAACGTCGTGCGAAAACGATTCGTTCATTGTCTGAGCGGGGACGTTTCTGTGCGCATCAACCGCGGGCACGCAGAGAGCTTTGTGTTCAGCATCAGGCCTTTTTCAAACTACCTTTCTGAAATTTCTAAAGAATACGGTAAAAAAAATGCAGTTAGGAATCGAAGGTTATTGAAGCAGTGTTCCATTTGTAGCAGTAAATAGCTTCCCACTTGAACGATCTAATAATATTCAATTTCAAATCTCAGTAAAGCTTCATAGAGTCTTTCAGTTTCTGAAATTGCCTTGTTCTCGACATCCGCGGGCGCTGTCGGCGCAGGCGGCGGCCTCAGGCAGACGGGGCGCCGCCGCTGGATGCACCAGATTTGCTCGCGAGCGGCAAATAGAAGTCAAAGCACACCACACTCGCCTCTCTGCTCTCGTCGGCGGAGCCTGGCGCCTTTGACAATACTGCATGTACGGCTTAGAGTAACTTTACATCCCACAGAGCGGTCTTCAGTTCACGCATCCCCCGTTCAGGATTTAGGGTCACCTCCGCTGCGAGGAAGACAAAACAGAGAAAGCCAGAGACAGGGGCAAAGCAAAACGACAGTGTGTTTCTGGAGAAGCCAAGACTCTGTTAGCTCACATGTGCATCTTTATATCCCTCCTGTTGTGGAATCTCGAAGCTCGCCATCACCCCGTCTTCACTTTCCTCTCTCCAGTGCTCAAAATGTTGTTCCGCCCACATTCCTCCGGCCTGTCATCCACCTCCCATCTGCATCTTGATTCACTTTCCGAGACGTCAGCTCCGCCTCAGTCGACGGGCTCTGCGGCTGGGCTTCGCCTTGCATCGCCCACTCGTGCTCCTCTGTTCGACTCGCTTCTCAGCTTTCGCCTTCGTCCCCCGAGACCTCCTGTCTGTGGCGCTCGCCCAACTCGTCCCTTGCCTCCCAGTCCTCCTCGCTCCACAATTCTGTCCTCACTCATCTTACAGCAAGGGAAACTCCTCAGACGCAGTGTGATCAGCAGCATCGTGTTTCGCGCGATAATCTCGGCGACAGGAGTTGAGTTCAGGGTTCAAAGTTCCGCTGCTGCTTCGTTTCTGGGCTGCGGGCATCGCCATCCGAGCACTGTCCCTCTTCGTCCTCGTCGTCGCTCACTCTCTGCCGAGAGCAGACGCCCGCAGGGTTGCCGCAGCCGTCTCCCTGCGGTGGCGCGCGCAGCTCGTTGGCACTCGCAGCGCCGAGCAGACCTTCGCGGCGCAACGCAGCCTCCTCCTGTCGCTTCTTGGCGTCTCGCAGAATCTGCTTCTTCCGCTCCTTTTGCGCGCGGTTCTGCTCGTCCCAAATGAATTTTTTGTCCTCTGGAGAGATTCTGAATCGCCACACACGACGGAAAACTCGAAGGAAGAGAAGTGAGCTTCGCTCTCACACGCACGCCCCCAGACTCGCGCACACAACTATGTGTGGATATGTAAACGCTCACAGACACGCGTATGCAGGTGTCAGCGGGGAGAGGCTGAAATGCAGTATACGCCGCTGCGAAAACCCGCGTTCAGGACAAAACGGCGTCTCGCATGCGTGCGAAGAACTGCGGACTGAACCACAGTTCTTCGCGAGACGCAGGCGGGAGGGGCGCGCGTGGCTCGGAGCCAGGGTATCGAGTTCGGCGCGCGTGATGCCTGAAGATTGCATTCGAATCCTCTGCACTTCCATGGTCGCTGGATGCCGCGCGGCTCGCCCGGTGATCTCGTTCCAGGCTCACCGGTTTTGCAGGAGCTTGAGAAACACGCCGCCGGGGCTCTTGCGGCGCCCGCAGGGAAGCAGCTGCCCCCCCGCTTCTTCGATGTCCTGAGAAAACAGGAATGCCGAAACGTAGGAGACTGAAATCCCGAGGGAGAGAAGCTTCAAAGACAGAGACCGCGCACTGGCGGCCTGAAGGGCGCGAATACATAGCACGAAAGATTCATTCCCCGTCCGCCTTCCCACACGTGAAAACCCTGGAGCGGCGCCGCGCCGAGGCTCCGGTGTGCGACGATACACTCTAAAGCCTACATCGCGAAACGATTCAAACAGGTTCAGCCAGCAAGCAGCCTCTGCGCTTGCAGCTCGCGGCGGGTTTCCACCCCTTCTGTCGGTTCGCCTCCTCGCTTCGAGGTTGCGGCGCTCGGGGCGGAGGACGCACCAGCGTTTCCTGCAGAACGGCTGTGCACTCTTCGACACCTCTTCGATGGACGGCGCGTTCGAAGAGAGCGATGTTTTTTTCCTTCAGTTGGGTGAGGATCGCAACCAGTGCTTCGATTTCCTCGGGGTCCACCAAGATCTTGATGGCGTCAAAAATTTGCTGGCGGGTCTCCTCGTCTCTCTCCTGCGCCTCGTCTTCTGCGCGCGCCTCGCTTCGCCTCTTCTCGCTCTCGCGGCCGCTCCCCCGCTCCGCGGGACGCCGCGCCCTCTTTCTGCCTCCGGCTCGCTCTGCGCCAGACACTCCGTCGCTCTCCGCCTCCGCCTCGCGCGCGCGCAGCCTCACGCAGCCGCGCCTCCGCTGGCTGCTTGGCGTCGGCGCCCCCGCACCCGCGCGTCCCCCGCCTCCTCGCTCTGTATCCCCACATCCATCCGCGCAGGCCGCCTCACAGCGGCGCCCTCCGCCTGAGCCGCCTAGGGCGCGCGTCCGACCTCCCCTTTCTGCGGCAGCTGCACCGAAGACGAAGCACGCAGAAGACGGGAGAGAGACACCGCCGCCGCCTGAAGGATCCCGCTCTCGCAGGACGACGCGCGGCTCGCCTGCGGGCTTCTCGGGCGCTGCGGAGTCGGCGGGAGAGGGCGCGTGAGTCGGCGAAGAAAGCGACGGGCGAATGAGTCCGGCTTCACCCCTCAATCCGTTCGGCGCCTGTGGAGTCGCTGGGGAGTCGACCCTGGGGCCGTCTCGGGGCGGCGCGGGTCGCAGCACGACTATCTTCTCAACCTCTTTTTGCGCGTCCTTCTCTGCGCCGCACCAAGTGCGAGAAGTCGCCGAGTGCGCAGCTTCAGAGAGAGCCTGCGAGCTTGAGGAAGGGGAGGGGGGGCGGGAGGCCGCGCGCAGGGGCTTTGGGCTCGGGCTCGAGAGCGGCCTCGCGCCCCCGCCCTCGAGCCCCTGCAGCTCCTCCAGCTGACTCCACCACGCAGAGATATGACCTGAGACAGAAGAAGCTGAGAAAGCAGAAGAAGAGGCGAAGGACGCACCGCTGGGCGCTGACGTCGGGGCAGACGCCGACGCGAAGGCGCGCGAAGGCATGGGTTGGGCGCAGAGGCGACAGAGGCCCCGAGACAGAGAGAGAGGGAGAGGAATAGGCGCGAGAGAAAAAGAGCAGAGAAAAAGAAGGAAGAGGACGGCGGAGGAAGTGAAGTTAGAGGACAGGAAACAAACCAGCGAACCGAGATTAAGTAGTGGGTACAGAGGCGAACCCGCGGCAGAGCGTCGCAGGCCGCGATCGAAGGGGAAAAGGGAAGAGAAAAAAAACGGCACAGGACAAAGCAACGAGTGAGGAGGGGACGGAAGTGGAAAAGAAGAGAAGAGAGGCCGGAGAACGCCGGCACGGACGACAGAAGGCGAGAAGAGACCAGAGCAGACGCCAGACTACACAGAGGAGGTCGACGAGGAGAATGACCGAAAACAGTTGTTGGGTAGGAGAAAGGCACCGCACTTAGCGGAGGTGGAGGAATTTAGAGCGCAAAGTCACGGGGCTCTAAAACAACACCATACGTGAGAAAGACAGGAAAAGCAAGACAATTCAGCGAGAGACAGTCATGGTCGTGTACGTAGAAAAAGCGGAGCTCTTACCTGGAGACACGAGAATGGAAAAGGCCCCCCTTCCGGGGACTGCATGTGTCTACAGAAAAAAGAATCCCTTTCTTCGCGTCTGTCTTGTCTTGCGAAGAAAAAAAAGTCAAGGAAGAGGGAGAGAAGGCGCAAGAATAGGCAGCCTTTCTGTGTTGCAGCTGGTGCCTCACGCCGGGCGTGTGTGCCTCATCGAAAAGCTGCGCCTGAGCATCTGCATAGGACTTTCGAGGGAATCTGTTTACACCTTTTCAAGTCTATCATGACGCTTACTTCCCCATTCGATCGATTTAAAGCTTGGAAAGCTGTAAATCATGTGGATGTGCTCAAAAACTATTTCGTTCCTGCTGCGCCGATCTTCGCGGGCTAACGGGGGCGGGCACGCGGTGTGCGTGCAACGACGAGGGCGACTTCGCGGCAAGCTTGCTCGGCAGAAGAGAATGCGAAAAAGTACATTCCCGGAGAGTAAGCTCTCCAAGCAGGAAACAATCTTTCTGCGAATCGAGTCCTCGCGCCTCGATCCCGCGTCTCTGCCTTGCTTTGAGGCACTTCACCTGAGGCCCTTGGCGGAGACAGATCCGCAGACCAGGAGAGAGGAGACGTGAGCCCGTTCTCCGCGGCGGGCTGGAACTTCTCGCGTAGGGTGTATCACTTTTTGATTCTTCTGCGGTCTGTGGTTCGCCTTGTTACAGCCCCGTCTGTAGAGGGAGATGAGGAGCTGTAATTTGAGAGGCGTAGGAGGCCTCGCTTTCTATCGCACGAGCGATGCAGTCCTGTGCCTCAAGCTGCCGCCGAGCCCTCCTCAGGACCTCAGGAGTGGACTTCACGGCAACGCCGAGGCCTTCCTGCGGCGTCCTCACGCTTCCACTAAAGAGCCGGTTGAGGTCGCATCTGCAAAATCGCTAGAGGAGCAACCTCGCGGACTTGTAACAGATATGTATATATATATATATATATATATATTTATATATATAAATGCGTACATATCTGCATATATATATATATATATATATATATATATATATAGATAGATAGATAGATAGATAGATAGATAGATTCACGTGCGGAATAACTCCGTCAGTGAGCGCACTGTGCGGCAGTCCTGCAGAGACCAGTTACATTTTGCGACAGAGCTCCACACTCGCTTGAGGGCGATATGGGACCAGCCCACATTATCTCCAGAAAGGCCTCTAGAGGCGCAAACGGAGCTGCAGCGACGGGGACGCGGCAGTTGAGAAAAGGTCGGCAGGGCCTCAGAAGATACAGATTAGTGGGCAAGTCGAGTGTGGAGAGCTCTGCAGAGACGTCCGCAGCAGCTGCTTGCGCGTCGCAGTGAACATCACCCGCAGGGAATGCATGCGCCAGCGATGGCGCTTGCCTTCATGCACCCGTCTCTCACGAAGGGTATCCATCACCCCACGCGTAAATACTTGTACGTGTATGACAAATACTCGTAGGCATATAAATATGTATAAATATATATCTGTGTAGTCGCGTGCATGTCTATCGGAGCAAATGTGCAAGGACGACTGGGAAGCCCTGACTCCTGGGCTTGCCCGAGGCCATTTCAACATATATATATATATATATATATCAGTCTTCCGCGCACACACTGTTCGCGACCATACAATCCAGTGTGTTGCCTAACGCGCGTGGGATTGGCTGTCGAGCTGCTGAGAAGCCAGACGAAAGAGGGGCGGATGCGACTGCAGCGGAAAACGCAGCAGAGAGTGACAGCGACGCTGCGATGCCGCAAGGGAGTGCGCTCACGGTGCATGCGAGCGAGTCGTGAGGGAGGCGAAGCGCCCGCCAATCTTCGCATGGATGCAAGGCTTTCAAGAAAAGTCCGATGCTGCGCTTCAGATCGACGCACAGAGAGACACGCGACCCCGCCCCGCTCGGCGAGGCAAAAGACAAGTTCAGAGTGAGAAGGAGGAGCAGGATATGCAGACGCGTAGATCGCGGCGCAAGTCAGACAAACACGAGTAGCCCCTCGCCTTGCAGGCCTCGCGGCTCTGCGCGGCAAACCAAAGCGGGGACGCCGAAGAACTCAAACGCTCCAGGCGCTGACTCGCAAAAACGAGTTTCCTCCCCCCCCCCACCCGCGGCCGCACAACCAGCCTCCCGTCGCCAGACGCATCAAGCAAGGCGCCGCGAGTGACGGGACGCCTCACCAGACATTCCGACTGCCACCTACATACGTTCCCCAAACGTTACTCTTTTCTACTGTCGAGGGTAGGGTTGGTAGAAGGAGGGAACGGGCGCGTGGGGCCTGTGCGGCGCGCCGCCGGGTTGGAAGCCGAAGTGTCTGTTGTCGCCGCGTCGATCGTCGAGGGCGCGGGTCTCAGAGCCCCAGGCGGTCGGAGGCGCTGCGGGGGCAGGGAAGGCGTAGGGCGGCGGGAAGCTCGCACCGGGGGGCGGATGAAAGGCCCCGGGGACTGCGTAGGGCGGCGCGTAGGGCGCCGGCTGGAAGCCCGTCGGGTATCCGTGCGGCAGGCTGGCGCCCGCGGGGAAGCGCCGCTCGCCCTCCCGTCGCTGCACCGCGAACGGGTCAAAAAACGGGGGCTGGACCGGCTCCGCAAACTCCCCCCGCGCAGGGACAAAGCCTCCAAACGCCCCGCCGGCGGCGCCACTCGCGGGGGGAACGGGCGCATGCGGCGAGGCACGAGGGTGGGCGGAAGCGAATCCGCCGGAAACAGCGCACGCCTGCGGGGGGGGCTGCGCAGAGGCCGGCGCGGCTGCGGGGCCTACGGGAGAACGGGCGGGGAGGAGCTGAGCGGGAGACGATGGTCCCGCCGAGGGCGAGACCGACGCGGGCTTCGCCGGCGCCACGTGATTCGCGTCTCTCTTCTGCGCAGACGCCCGCCCCAAGCGCGGATCTACGGGGGCTGAAGACGCGGGAGCGGAGGGCGCTGAAGGTGACGAGGAGGACGACGAAGACGAAGATGAAGAAGCGTGGGGAGACGGGCGAAGAGGCGTCCGCCCGGAGCGCGGAAAGGCCTGGCGCAGAAAACCCTCGGCGCCGTGGACGCCCGCTTTTTCAAATCGCGAGAGAGGCGAGGAAGCTACTTGGGACGGCTGTGCCGAATCGCGCGGGTTCGAAGGCGGCGACTTGCGAGGATCGGAAGGAGCACTTCGGTGTCTACCCTTCTCCTCAGACATGTCTCCACCCTCTCCTGTCTTTTCTTCGCGCTCCCGCCCCTGGCTTCGCCCGCAACTCATGCTTCGTCCTGCGCTTCTGCTGCGCGCGCGCCCGTTGCCTCTCTCGCGCGACGGAGACCGCGACGCCTTCCGCTTCGCTTCCTCACTTCGCCTTTCGCCTTTGCCGCTCTTCGGCGCCCCCTCCTCCCGCGATCTGTCTGCACGCCCTCTCTCACCCTTGTCTGCCTTTTCGCCGAGGAGCTTGCCGCCCGCGTCGCCGGCGCCGCGTCTGCTGCGCGCCGACGAGGAGACCGGCGACCGCGACCGCGACCGCGACGACGGCGATGAGCACGAAGAAGAAGAGGGGGAAGCAGAAGAGGAAGAAGAGGAGGACGAAGAAGATGAAAAAGACGACGAGGCAACGGGTTTCCTGGGCGTCTTCGCGAAAGACGGCGACAGCGTCGCCACTCTCTTCAGCTTCTTCTTCGACGCGGGGCTCTGGGCGGACTTTTTCCCCTGAGTCGCCGCCCCCGCCGCCCCTGCCTCAAGACTTTCAGGTCCACTCCGCGGACTCTTCTTCCCGAGAGACTGCGAAGTCTCCGCCGAGTGGGAGCCGTCCGCGTCTCTGCGGGGAGGTGTGCCTGCAACGGCCTCTCCGTTGGGCGTCAGCCTCGAGCCCGCTGCGCCTTCCCCGCACTCCCCGCTGGACGACTGCTCCCAGGACGCTTCGCGGCGGGTCCCACCCTCAGCAGACTCCGTGTTTCTCTCTCCCACCGCGAACGCCTCGACGACGTCGCGACGCTCAACGGGCGAGGAGTCCCCCGATGAGCAGAGCAGCAGCGCGCGTCGGCTTTTCTTCGCGTTACCGAGGTTCAGCCGCGCCAAGAAATCCGCGTCCTCCTCGTCTCCATCGTTCGCAGGTGCACTTTCCGCCGGCAGGACATCGACGCCTAGGGTTCCGTCTCGCTTCGCCTGCACTCCGTCCTTCGCGGCACCCCCTGCGCCTCGGGTGGCGGCGGACGCCGCAGACTCGTCGACCTCGTCTCTCCCTGAGAAGTAAGAAGCGTCGTCGTCTGTGCGGATCTGCGGCGATCGCCGCGCGTCTCGCGAGTCGTCTCCCCTTTTCTTTTTCGCTGGCTGCTGCGAGACCGGCGCCTCCTCCGCTCTGCGCCTCTTCAACTCGGTCATCCCGCCCTCGCCCGCGACGGCGAACGGGGGCGGCGGGACCGGGGCGCTCATGGGGAGCCGGGGGAGCGCCTCCTCCGCCGGAGACAGTTCGGCGCCCGCGGAGGGTGACAGGAAGGGCGAACTCGGTGCGCTCTTGTCTTCCAGCGCCGCCTTGCAGGGCTCCGCTCCCCGAGGCTGCGGCGCGCGCGCCGCCGGCGGCGCGGTCTCCGCCGCACAGGCGAGGTTGCGGCTCTCGGCGACGCCTGCGCGCTCCAGCAGGGCGAGGGGTGCCCTGACCGCAGGCACCTCCAGCGCGCGGCGCGCAGACAGGGGCGCGGGGGAAGGGAGGGACGAGACGCAGGGATGGTCGAGATGCAAAAGCGGCAAGCAGTAGCGGTAAGGCGTGCGCAGAATGCGCTCAAACTCCACGCGGAAGATTTTCCCGATGAGCCGGCTGCAGAGAGAGAACGCGCGCAGACAAACGACGGAGATCCTGTCAACCGTAGTGCAAAGGATACACACGCGCGTCCCCGCCCTCGTATTCGGATTCCCTCGCGAGCTACGAAGTAGAGCCCTCCGCCGCCAAGCAACAGGCCTCGAATGGAAGCCAAAAAACCCTAAACTCAAAATATGCACACACAACCCGACTTTTTCTACATAGCCACATGCATATATATATATATACATGCATACATATGCAAATATGTATGCATCCATATATATATATATATATATATGTATTGGTATTGCGTTGAGGCAGTTTTGTCTGCATGTCCGCATGTGGATGCAAGTGTGGCGGCCCATTCCTTCGGGCGTCAGGTCCCGAGAGGCCTACTTGACGATCTGCTGGAAACTGGGACGCATGAGCGGGCGGCGCTCAAGGCAGGCGAGGCAGAGGTTAATGAGGAAGGCGTCTTTGAGGGCGAAGTCTGCGAGAGCGACGCGGTGATGCGGCTCGCTCAACTTGCGCCATTCGCGCAGCCCCAGCAGCCGCGCGCAGACGACGCCGAAGGCCCAGACATCCGCTGGGCGGTCGTAGGCCGCCGTTCGCTGTTCCGGCGCGATGTAGCCCTGCACGGCACCAGCAGCAAACAAGCGACGGGGTCAGGACGCAAAAAAGCGCGAAAAAAAAAATTAAAGATAACACCGACCGGCACGTCTTCACCCAGATGCTGAGTGCGAGTCCTCCGTAGAACGTGCCACAGGAGACGGAAAAGACGAAAAAAAGACGCCGAAACGGCACGAGGGAGAGAGACGAAGACGCGGAAGAAACCGGAGGCAGGCGCTGAAGACGAGAGGACTATCGCCTCGCTTGTCAGCACGCCCACCTGCAAGGCGATTTAAAGAGGATTTTTCTTTTTTCGAAGCTCAGTCTCACCTCTGTGCCAGGACCCTGCGTCATCTCGTGCTCAAAAGAAACTTCGGCGACTCTCGCCACGCCGAAATCCGTCACCATCGCGCGACCGTCCTGAATTTTCATTCACACCAAACAACTCCATCCAGCCCATATGCATATATACAGTTAGATATAGATGGATGAAAATATACATAAATAGGTAGATCGACAGCAGACAGACATATAGACATTTGTATATGCATACATGCCAGGTGGTGGCAAGAAAGGGACCGATAAATTCGGTTTATGGAGATTTATTTGTGAACTACAGATACCTTTGGATAGAGGGAATAAAACGAAAATGCCAGAACCTATCAGAAAATTGGTTTCCTGGATCTTCGTTATTTGCTTTGGCTCACCTTGAGCAGGATGTTTGCGGGCTTCAGGTCTCGGTGCAACAGGTGCGGCTTGGTCGCGCTGGGGGAGTGCAGGTAGTTCATGCCTCGCGCGGTGTCGAGGAGAATCGTCAGGATGAATTCTTCGTCGATGCACGTGTTGGCGCGCTCATGCTCTTCCAAGAGACTCTCTGGCGAAGAAGACGCACCACGACAAAAAACTGCCATATCCAGCGCAGACTCAGAGACGGGCGATCCACCACATACACAGATATCTTACGCATGTGGACGCGTAGACGTCGACGCGCCGGCGGGACTGTGGTGGATAAACGAGAAAGGGAGACAACGCGAACGCGCGGGAGACCGAAGAGCGAAGAGTCTCGCGCCCAGCGCAGTGAATGCTTACCGAGGGACTGGTCGGCGATGTCCATGAGGAAGCAGAGAGACGAGGTTTTCACTTTCTTCTTGCTGCGGTCTTCTAGCATCTGGAAGCCCTCGAAGACGCCGAGGAACGGCACGACGCGCGGATGCGAGTAGTTGCGCATGATCTCGGCCTCCGGGAGATTCTCTTCACTGAAAAAAACAAGAAAAACGAGGAAAAAGCGCGACACACCGCGGTTCACAGGGGTCCTGGTGCGCGGGCCGCCACGCCTTCTCGCGATGCCCATGCCAGTCCCCCCTTTAGCGCAGGCATCGCCATCTTCCATCTTCGGAAACTCTCGTCAAACTCACACCCGAACCCGTTTAGGGTTTGCCCTAAAAGAAGAGAGGCAAGACGAGCTGTGGACTTTACAGCAGGGCGAGATGAGTAAAAGTGAGCATGTCCTGCGCAGCGCACGGACCTTTTGGGAACGAGCTTGAGCGCGTATTCGGGCGGACCAAGCTCCTTTCCGCGGAGCGCATGCGGCGAGGCTGGGTCGCGTTCGTGTTTTCCGTTTCCTTTCTCTTCTGTCTCCGCCTCAGACGGCTGTTCCTCTCCCCCCGGCTTCCTCTCCTCGTTTGCCTCTCTCTCTCTCTCGGCGTCGCGCCCCGCGAGCAGCTCCAGATCCGCGTCCGCTGCTGCGGAGTTCAGCGGCGCGTTGTCCTCTGCTGGAGGCTCCATGCCGGTCTCGCGTTTGCTCTTCTTCTTCTCGCGCCGCCGCCGCCGCCCGGCCTCGTCTCCGCCCTCGGCGTCGCCTGCGCGCTCGCCCCGCGCCAAGCCCGCGAAGGGGTGCTTCAGGCGCACGCGCCAGACTTCGCCGAAGCTGCCCTTTCCCAGCTTCTCGCGGAACTCGAAATACGCGTCCAAGTCAAGCTCCGTCGCCGCAGCCGGCGCGGATGAACTCGGCGACGGCGACGCCAGGCACGCGGAGGCCCCGCTAGCGCTGCAGAAACCGAAACAAATGCCGATCTACAGTAGGGGCGCACATACCAACACGAACCTGGACAGCGACGCAGATAGACAGATATATACAGATATAAATATACAGATATAGAGAGGTAGAGAGAGAGATCTTGAACACATTCACAGGCACGCAGGCAAACGCGAACCCATATAAGCGTCCTATGTCCATTTACGGTTTAGGAACAAGACAAACACCGTAGTTGCACGTCGCAGAGAGCCAGGAAGAAGAGAGCGCGACGGGATTGGTGAACCTACGCGAGAAGAAGGCGGTCCAGTTCGGCGTGTTGGCGGTGCTGCTGCGGCGTCTCGGTGACGGACAAAGTACACCACCAAGCGCCGCTTTCTGGCTCTCCTTCGCCGCGACGCACCATGCGTCCTTCTGCCTCGGCGTGCGTTGCGTTGTCGGGCGCCTCGACAGCCTGCGGCCGCGGGACGGTTTTTGCGCCACCTGGCGCCGCACGCTGCGAGTCGCGCGCGCCGCAGGTCTTCAAGCGCTCGCCCTCCGCCTCAAGGGCCGGGGGGAGAGGCACCGAGCGCGCCGCGCAGCAGCAGCAGTGCGCAGCTGCTTCCTCGGGATGCCGCCGATCGACCCATCCGTGGCTGAAGTAGTTGAAGCCCTGCCGCCCCCCTCCGGCGGCGGACGGGCGCACGCAGAAGGGCGCGGCGGCCGCGAGGCGGCGCTGGAGGGCGCGGAGGCGCCGAGGGATGGGCACGGAGGCGAAGGTCGGCGGGTTGAGCCTGAGGAAGCCCGTGGAGAGGAAGTCGGGATGCAGCGAGGAGGCGTTTCGGCGCTTCCGCTGCTCGCGCTCTTCGCTAATGAAGGAGAAGAACGCAGAGCTGCTCGCGCGGCGCAACTCGCTCCCGCCCGCCTTGAGGCCCGCGCCGACCCCCTGGAGATTCATGTAGCGGCGCCACAGCGAGAGCGAGGGCGTCGTTGTCCAGACGACTGGAATCAGCTGCTCGAGTTCCGAGGAATTCGTGTCCTTCGCAAGCACCACGTTGTAGACGAACTCGTCCGCGGCTTCCTCTTCGCGGCGCTTCAGCGCGCCCGCAGCGCCCAGCGACTTCGCCCCGCCGCGCGTCTCCGGCTTCTTTTCAGGCTCGCGCGACCAGGCCAACGCCGCGTCGGAGTCGCCGGCGGAGGACGCGTGTCTCAGCCGACTGAGCGGTGTGTCGTCATCCGCGCCTCCGTTCTGCTTCTGGGCCTGCGTCGCCTCGTTTAGGTCGCCCGCCAGATCTTTGTCGGCGCGCTCCTGCTTCACCTCGCTCACGCCTGGACCTGCGCCTGCAGCCGAGGCGGGTGCGCGGGCGTCGTCTCGGCTCGGTTTTCCTCCTCGGGCGCCTCTCTCTCTGCGCGCACGGGGGATCTCCGCGTCGCTTTCCTCGCAGGCGAAGTGGTGCAGCGACGGCCGCATGACTCGACAGGGGATCTGCGCGGCGTCGCAGAGGACCTTGAAGAGGAGCGCCATGTGCCGCGGGAAGCCGTACTTGATGTCGCCGAGGTAGACAAAGCCGTCATGCTCGGTGGCGAGGCGCTTCACTTCGTCTTTCTGCTCGCCGTAGCCCGTCGAGGCGAACTTGATGTTCCTCAGGACCATGCGCCGCAGCAGCTCGATCTTGCGGTGAGTCGACAGCCCCGCCGAAGAAGAGGCAAAGAGCGTCTGCACGTCCCAGATCCGTTTCCGCAGCTGTGCGTCGCTCTGGACGTCCACAACAATCACCTCGCGACACGTACAGAACTCCGACCCCGCGTGCGGCTGTGGCCTGGCCGCCGGTGGCGGCGCGGGCTGCGCCGGCACCAGCGGCGCCGAGAGACTCGAGAGAAAGACAGACGGGGTCGCCGCGAAGGGCGGCAGCAGCGGTGGAGAGAGCACGCGTGGAGGCGGCGCGGAGCAGGCTGCGAGACTCGCCGACGCCGCAGGGAGGGAGGAGAGGAGACAGGTCGGCGCATGCTTCGCGGCCGAAGCCCCGAGAGCGGAAAGCGGCGGCGGCGGCGCTGCCGCGCAGGGCGCACGCTCTGGAGGCGCGACCGCGAGGGCCTCGGCGGCCGGCGCGTAGAGGCGCGCACTGGGGCAGAACGAGAGGTCGTCGAGGAAGCACTCTATCGACCGCAGCCAGTCGTCGTCATCCCAACTCACAACGAAGCGATCTTGAGGCAGGGAAGATGAATACGCACCGCCATACGCGGCGCAGTACGGGCCTGGAAGCCTCGTCCCGGGAAAGAACGCGGAGCCTCCGCGCCCGCCATCGACTCCCGCGACAAGGCTCCGCCTCCTCAACGCCCCCCCGAGGTCGTCGCCTTCCTGCTTCTCGTCTCCGCTGTGTCCGTCGCCTCGTTCTCTGGAGCCCCTTCCGGCACCCGCGTCGTGGCGCCTCGCGTGCACCCCCGCTGCGGCATGCGTGGACGCGGCGGTCGGGAGCGTGAGCGGCCTGCGCTCGTTCTCCGAGAAAACCTCTTCGTTCGACTCCGCGACAGAGAAGGCCGGAGAGGAGACAGCCGAGTCGGGCTCGTCGCCTGCGCCCAGGCCAACTGTCGGCAGGCCCAGGGGCTGCAGCAGCTGCGCAGTCTCGTCGTGGGACGAGAAGGAGTCGCGTCTGCGCCCGCTCGGACTGGAGACCAAAGAAGACGACGAGACAGAGACTGCCGCGTCGGCGTCTTCGAGGCCGCCATTGAAAACGGCGCCGCCTTCCGGCTTCTTCGACTTCACCGCGCTGCTGGGTATGTCAGGCGCTCCGAGCTCCTCGACCTGGATCTCACCTGCGCGCTTCCCTTCTGTCCGACCAGCTGCTGCTTTCTTCTCGCGACCGGGGTCGGCGACTGGCGCGGCGGCCGAGCCGGCGGAAACGTTGGGCTCCTCCTCGTCTCGCTGTTTTTTCTCCTCCGCGGAGGACTGGTCTTTCTGACCAAAGTAGAAGTCCAGGTTCCGCACAACTTTCGCCTTCTTCTGCGCCACCCGGGGTCGGCCCCGCATCGCGCCCAGGGCCTTCTTCATCCAGCGAAACGGCGCAGGCGTCGCAAACAGATCCGCCGCAGGCGCCTTCTCCACGCGACTCGAGCCTTGCGCGGCTCCAGGCGCCGAAGCCGCAGCGGCGCTCTCGGCCGGCAGCGCGCCCTGGTTCGAAGGGCTCGACGGCGGCGGCCGCGGCTGCGGGGGCTTGCTCGCTCCAGCGATGGCGACGTCGTCGCTGGACTGCGCCCTGCGCTTCTCGGAGGCACCGACCCTCTCGCCCCCCACGCCTCGCGCGGCAGTCTTCGCTTCGCCGTCCTCTGCGCCTGCTCGCCAGAGGCCGCAGCAGGTGCACTGAGGCAGCGGCTGCACGGAGTCCCCGTGGAGGCGCGCGGCGCGCTGCGGATCGAAGAAAGGCGACGCGCCGCAAGGCCCGGGGCCGGCCGCGTAGGCTCCAGACCAGGTGTCTGCTGCGCCCCCCCGGAACGACCCGCTCAGCGTCGCCCCCGGCAGGTCTTCGAAGCTGCCGTCGGCGGAAAAACCCGACGCGAGGGCACCCGCGCAGGACGACGGCTCCAGGAGATCAAACACCGTGGCAGGTGCGCACGCGAAGCTCTCGCGGCTCCCTGGAATCGAAAACGATGACCGGGGCGATGTCTCAATCATGCCGCTGAGACCCCTGTCTCTGTCTGGCGTCTCCACAAACTGCGGGGTGGCGGCGAAGAGCTCTCGCGCTTTCGGCGACAGACACGACGGCGAGGGGACGAAGTGGCAAACGGGGTCCTCCAGACTCTCCGAGCTTCGGGAAGAGGAGGCAAAAAGAAAATCCGCCCCCTCACCGCGGAAGCGCCCCTCGCCTTCTCTCTCCCTCTCCTCCCGCCCCCCGTTCCTCGCCGCACACGAGGGCGCTGGAGAAGACAGAGGGAGCGGCGGTTGAGGGGAGAGGAAAGGAGACGCGAGGTGAGCCAGGTCCGGGCCCGCTGTGCTCCGTCTTCCAAACGCCCCTCCCACCCCGCCTCCGACCGCGGTCGGAGCCGTGGCTAGTTGGGCTCTAGAGCCCCCGCTGCCTCGGGCGCAGAGCGCGCGCAGCCCGTCGGGTTCGGGTAGCCCACGCCGTCGGGTGAGGCGGCGGCCGTGGCGGCGCATCCAGAAGACCCGGAACTCGGCTGCGTGGATCGCCTGACACCCAGGGCCTCCGTCGAAAAGGATTTTTCCTGGATGACAAAGGTTTTCGTCGAACCCGAGGATGCCATACTGCTGATACTTGTACGTCATGTTGATGCGCGGCAGTTCCTCGAAAATCACTGAGAGGAGAAGGCGGAGAGACGGCGAGAGATGCGGCGACAGATGCAGCTGCTGCAGGGTGTAGATGTCGGGAAACGAGAGGAGAGGGAGATAGTGGGAGGAGAGAATGTACTTGAGAGCTACGAGGATATCCTGTGGGTAGGAACGAAGCAGCGGCTGCAGCGGAGTTTTGCCAACGTAACTGTGGGAGTCGCGAGGAAAAAAGAGACTCAAAAGATGAGTCCCTGCGCGCTGGAGACAGAGACGAATGTCCCGTTGCTCCTCCGCCGACACGGGCACAGGAGGCAGCAGAGACGCGCCGCTGCCTCCACTCGAGACGGGCCTGTCAGCGAGGCTCCGGCGCCTGTTCTCCACCCGCCAAGGCGTCAGTTCCGCGGAAGAGGCGAGGGCGCCTGGCTCGCCGTCAGCCCCTACAGCCTTCTCCTCGCCCCGGTCTGCGTCCGCGTCGGCGGCGTCGTGCGGCAGCGCAGAGTTCCTCCTCCGCGCACGCGCGTCGTCGCCTCCGCGAGGGCCTTCTGGCGGGAAGGAGGCGGGAGGGTACTCTCGCTTCATGTCGAAGTACATGAGAAACGGCGAGTCGACCGCCGCCGCCGCAGCAGGCCCGACCGAAGACGCCCGCGCGCCGCCCGCGAGGGCGAAGGCGCCGCCGCCAGGCTTCGCCTTGTTCTCCGTCGGTCCGTGCCGACTGTCTCTTCGTCGGGGGCGGAGATGGGCTCCAGGCCCCCCGGCGCAGAGCCCGACCGCGGCGACCGGCGGCGGAGCTGGGGCCGGCTCCAGAGGGCTGCTGACAGAAATCGAGGGCGACGAAGAAGACAGGAAGGACGCCGAGCGTCTTCTCCGCGCCCCTCCTTCCCGCCGCTCTTTTCTCGCCTCAGGAACTGCACCAGACGCGGCACCTGCGCAGGCTCCCTCCAAGGCACCCGGCGCGGCGCGAGAAGGAAACGCGGCGACGGAGCAAGATCTTCTCGGCCGCGCGCCCCTGGAGCCGATTCGTCCTGACTCTGCGACGAAGTACGAGTAGGGGCGCGCCAAAGGAGCCGCAGCCGACGCGGGATGGCCGTCTGCCTCTGGCGCAAGCGGAAATTCTTCCCTCTGTCCCTTGTCTTTCTCTCCCTGAGCGTCTTGCTCACCAGTCTCTTCCGGTTGCGCGTCCGCCTCCGCCGCGGCCCTTTCCTCCTGCACGTCCTTCTCTTCGCGATGCCTCCGCGCCCTCGCAGGACGCCCTCGCGGGTGCGCCGCAGGCGCGGACGACGACTGCAGGCGAGGAGAAAGACCGGCTGCGGCGTCCTCGGGAACGCCGGCTTCGTCGCGTGGCTCCGCTCTTTCTTCTGCACGAAGGAGGGGACTGCGCAGCTCTTCTTCGTCGAGTTCAGCCTTCGTTTTGCTCTCTTTTGAAGCTTTCGAAGACGCCGGGCCTCCAGCCGCAGCTTTCGCCCGCCCCCTTCCGTCGCGCGGAGAATTGTCGGCTTCCTCGTTCTCTTTCTCCTCTGCTTTCTCTTCTTCTTTGGCAGTTTTCCTTCGCTTCCGCGTCCCCGTGTTGAAAGCCAGGCTCTCGCGCTTCTGCGGCGCGCCACGCCGCTTCCTCCCTGCGCCCCTCGGCGGGGTGACCTCCTCTTCATACTCTTCGTCGTCGTCTGCGTCTTTGTATTCTTCATCTTCTTCGTCCTCGAAGTCACCGTCGCTCTCTTCCGCTTCCTCCTCTTCTTCCACTTCTTCTTCGTCGCTCTCCTCGGCTTCTCCCTCCTCTTCACTCTGTGCTGCCTCCTGTTCGCGGGTCTCTTCAGCCTCCAGCTCTTGCTGTTCACTCTCCTCAGCCTCCGCCTCCTCTTGCTCTTCGCTCTCTTCCGCCTCAGTGTCTTCGTCTTCGCTTCTCTCCTTCGCCTCCTCCGCTTTGCTGTCCGCTCTGCGCCGGGCAACTGAAGCAGCCGCGGTTGCGCCGGAGCCTCTGCGCTGCCTGGGCGCTTTCCGCGGCGTTTCCTTCTCATCCTGTTCTCCTTTGCGGCCCTTCGCGTTGCGTCGGCTTTCCTTCTCTTCTTTCTCCTTTTCCGCGACCCGGCTGCCTGCCAGAGCCCCTCGCTTCCTCCGCGAAGTCGCCCGCCTTGTCTCCTCTGTCTCCTTCTCTTCCTCTTCTTCTTTGTCTTCACTTTCCTCCGCTCCGTCGTCCTCCTCTCCATCTTCGTCCTTGTCTTCTTGTTCGTCTTCCTCGTCCTCTTTTTCGTCTTCCTCTTCGAAATCTTCATCGTCGCTGTCCTGTTCTTCTTCCTCGTCCTCATCGCCATCGCTGCTTTCCTCGTCGGCCCTGCGTTCCGCTTCCATTGCGTCCAGTTCATCGAAGCTCTCGTCGTCTTCATCGTCGTCTTCTTCGCTCTCTTCCTCTTCTTCCTTCGGGGGTCTCCTCGCAGGCGCAGCCGCTGACCTGCCTCGCCCTCCCCTTTCTTGCGTGCGCACAGCTCCACCTTTCTTCGGAGTTTTTTCTTCTTCAGCGGCCTTCGTTTCCTTCCGCAAGGTGCTTCCGGCCTTTGACCTCAACGGCTTCCTGGCCTCTCCTCGGCCGCTTCGCCCGGCTCTCGACTTGCATGGCGAGTCTGCCTCTTCTTCCTCATCCTCTTGTTCATCCTTCTTCTCTTCTTCTTCTGTCTTCTCCTGTTCCGCTTCCTTCTCCTCCTCTCCCTTCTCTTCTTCTTCCCTCGAGTCCTTCTCCTCTCCGTCTTCCTTCGCGGCCTTTCTTCGTCCCGTTCTCTTGCGCGTGTCTCCAGAAGGCTCCTTGCTTCCTTTCTTGGTTTTCTTCTCCGCGTCCTCGGCCGTGTCCTTCTTGTCTCGCCTCCGCTCCCCCTCTTCATCTTCGCCCACCGCCAACTTCGTTTCCTCGTTAGGTTGGGCGTCTCTCACTTCCGGCGTGTCCTCCAAGAGGAGGAGCTGCAAACCCGAGGCCTCCACGACGGCCTCGAACGCGCACTTCGCCAGCTGCATCTCCTCGTCTTCCGCCTTCTTCTCCTTCGCGGCGCGCTTCTTCTTCGCGCTCCCGCGCCGCCCGCCCCCAGGCCCCATGCCGTCGGCCTCGCCCTCCTCCTCGCGGGCGCCCAGGTTCCCCCGCAGGTCGAGGAAGAGCAGCTTGCCCTCATTCGTCAACAGCGCAGCAGCGAGCTGCTGCAGGGCCTCCAGCGAGAGACAACAGCGCGCCAGAGACAGATATCGCAGCCCGCAAGGCGCCCGGCTCGGCTCCTCGTAGCTTCTCTGAAGAAAAACCGCAAAAGAACGCGAGCGAACGCTGCGAGCGCGAGCCTCCTCCACGAGCATGATCCTCGAATCAATCCTCGCACATTGAGGCGCGTGGAGAGGCAACCGCGTATGCATGCGTGCATCTACAGATTCGCGATTTCACGTCTCTTCCGCCAAAACAGCGCCTGTGTGGTAACTCTTGTGCATCAAACGACTCCAGAAACCACAAGGCGTCTGCATCCATGAGTCCAAGCCCTCGATACGCACACGCTACACGCATGTGACATGCAGATCTATGTCGAGTGAGACGGTGCGGCATCGTGTATCCCGCACGCACTATGAATTCCTTGCCCTCGGCAAGCTACTTCTTGAACGCATCCGTTCGCAAGGCGCTTTTTCGCATCCGCCTCTCCCTCACCTGAAGCGCATCAACCAGAGGTTCAATTGGAAGGCCTTCTGTGGGATCGTCACCCCCTGCGTTGGCCTCTGCGCCTGCGCCTCCGCCGCGGCTTTCCTCGGCTCTGGCGCGTCCTCCAGCCCCCCGCCCGCGGTGCGTGCGTTTTTTCTCCTTTTCCTCCTCCTTTTTCTTCTCGGCGCCGGGCGCGGATCCCGCAGCGTCGCCGCCCGCACCGTGTCTTTTCTCCCTTTTTCCGAAAATGTTCGCGGACAGGTCCAAGTGCTCCAGGCGGCAAGAGGGCGCCAGGAGGCCGGCGGTGAGCGCCGGCAGACAGGCGCCGCTCAAGTTGTTTCCTGCGAGCGAGAGCGACACAAGGGAGGGGGAGGCGAGCGCGAGCGCAGCCTGAGGAGCGCCTTTTCCTTTTCCCGACGCAGACGCCGCGTGCGCCGCCGCCCGCTTGCTCGCTGACGTCCACGTCTTGCCTCGATCATCCCCCCGCGCTCGGCCGCCTTCCGCGCCCGGCGCGGAGCCCGCGAGCTTCGTTGGCTCCAGCGGGAAGAGCGTCTCGGCGAGCAAGACGACGTCCGCGTCAGTTAGCAGCGACGGCAAGCCCGACAAATCGAGGTGCGTGAGCGCATGCAGCGTCGCGTGCGCGTGCGAGGGCGCGGCTGCGGAAAGCAGCGTGCGGCGAAGGAGCCGCGAAGAGACAAACGACGCAGCAGTGAGCGAAAGCAGCCGCAGCGAGGGCGGCAGATGCGAAAACAGCGCGGAGCCCACAGAGAGAGCCGCGTCACCCAAGCCGCTCAGAGACAGCAGCGCCAAGCCTTCCTCAGCCCCCCAGGCAGAGTTCGCGGCCGCGGCGGGCGGCGAAGCGCACGGAGCAAACGAAGAGAGGAAGGAGTCGAGGGCAGATAAAGACCAAGGATTGTGACCGACGCGCAGCGTCCGCAGCCGCGTCGGCGCACACGAGGGCAAGAAGGAGACGAGGTGAGACGCGGCCTCGTCGTCCAGTTCGTTGTGCTGGAAAAAAGCAGAAGATAGGGCAAAAATGTGTGCGAGTGTCACGGACGACACGACCAACGAAAATAAAAGACCGCCAAAAAAACGAGCGAGCCGCAGGCTTGGGCGCCCCCGGAGAAGGCTGCCGCCCGCCGCCACGACAGTCCTCGGTGTCTTCTCGCTCTTCGTCAGCATCGAGCAAAGAGGGCAGTGCGTCTGGCCTTATGGCGTGCCGCTATGCGAGGCACCCTCCCGACCCAGGAATGAGGGCGCTACACTCGCACTCTCCTGATCAAAAACGAAACTTGAGCACGTACATCTGGTACAAACAAAGGCAAACACAGCGACAGAGATCTGCAAAAGGTGCAAAAGATTCGCCGGGAATCCGCACAGGGGTTGCGAAGGCGCAAGCAGAGCACAGGCGGCGCAGGGGAGCGTTAGGCGCCAGCTGTACGGACAGCAGCGGAATCGATTCACTTTCTGCCTCTTCCCCGCCGGCATTCTCACCGATAAATCAATTTCCTGCAGGTCGAGGTTCCCGTGCTTGCTGAGCCCCTGGAGAAGCGCCTTGAGGCCTTTCGCCTTCAGGCCGCAGCCCCGCACGGAAATCGCCGCGCATCTGGACAAGCTTGACAAAAGGCGCGCGTATCCTTCTGAAAAATCGTAAAAATTGGCAAAAAAAACCTGACCAACTGCGTGCGAAAAGTCCAAATCCTAGTCTGTCGGAAGAAACAGAGGTGAGGAAATGGACTCCGAGGCAATCCGGGCAAAAGGTTCAGCAGGAAAAGAGGAGGCAGCAGACTCCCCATGCTGTCGGCAGGAAAGCAGACGCGGAGAAGGTTGCTGGGTTCCGCTAAAGTTTTGATTCTCTCAACCCGACTCTCTACGTGTCTCTGCTTGCATAGGACGCTGCCAGTGCGCTCCCGTGAGGTTGGCGTGCCTCATTTCATCTCGAGAAGGCGACCTAGGCCCTGCTTCTCGGGAGTGAGCACGTTTGGTCCTCTGGCAAGCGTTCTGCGGGAGTCTTAAATTCCTCCTCACCGGTCAACTCCTTCTCCGACAGGTTCGTGACGGCCTCGAGAGATATCGCAGAGACAGACGGATGGCCGCGCAGCACATCTTTAAGTCTCTCCATCCACGTCCCATCCCCACGAATGACGACGGTGTGTATGCTTCTAGAGTTTTTGAGCTGCTGCACCACGAGGGCGCAGACGGCGGCGTAGAACGCGTCGGCTTCCTTTCCGCCGCCGGGGCGCGTGAAAGCGGCCTCCGCGTCGTCGCCCTGCGCGGCAGGCAGCGCAGCGGCGTACGCGGAGGAGCAGGGAAGCCCAAGAACGAGGTGGGAGGGAGAAGAGGGCGGCGCAGACTCGGCGGAAAACGGGTGAACGGTGCCGGAGACAGGGTGTACGTACACGAGCGGCGCAGCAGCTGGGGAGGACTGTGCACTGAGAGACGCAGAGAAGGCCGCGCGGAGAGCAGAAAGCGAGGCAGAAGATGACACCAGCAGAATAGAGGACAGCGCGTGTGGAGAAGACGAGGCCGAGGCAGCGGAGGAAGCGGCGCGGGAAGACGAAGACGACGCGGTCTTTGCCCGGTGCGAGGCGTCAAGCGTCTCCACGCCGTTGAACGGAAAGCACGCGCGGCTTGGAAGCCTCTTCGGCGCGGGAGACGGGAGCGCGGCGAGCGGCGGAAGAAGAGGAGGAAGCGAGAAGAGAGAGGAGAAGACGGGGGGAGGCGCCTCCGCAGCCACGGCGGCCTGCTCGCGGGCCGAACTCTTCGCCCCGCCGCGCGCGACGCCTCCTGCCCCCATTGTGCCGGCGCGCAGGGAATGCGGGAGGCGGCAGCCAGTCAGCTCAGAGAGAAAGCGACAATCTACGAGTCAAAGCACAGGCGATACGAGACGCTGCTACGGTAGAGGCGCGGCAGCCCGGGCTCGCAACTCCATCGGCGAGGAAGGAGAGACAGACGCACAGAGAGGCAAGGAGAACCCAACCGAAGAGCGGCGGGACATTGTGGCTGCAGCCGCATGCCTTGAGGAAAATGCAAAGACGGAGAGGGAGAAAAAACTTCGACTGGAGGGCCCCTGGGCGCGAGAGGCGCCGACGGACGGAGACAGCGACAAAACGAAAAGGTGAGCCGTCGTCTGGCTTTCGGACGCAGGAGATGTGAAGGACTAGTCTGAAGAACCGCGAGGGCAACCAGGGAGAGAGAGAAGGGAGAGAAAAAGCGGGCAAGACATGCAGAGCAGCCTCTGAGGGCGGGAAAAAAACGTCAAGTGACCTCGCCCGCTCTGTCTCTATTCATCCTTCTTTTCTGGCTTCAGGACTCCCACGGCTGAAGAAATCTGCCCTCCTTGTCTCTAAACAAGAAGGCGAGCGAGAAGGAACACGATGTCGAAGAAAGAAGCCGTAGACGGCGCGGGAGAAGCGCGAGAAAGGGTCATTTCCTGTTCACGAGACTACAAGGAGGAAACGACGAAAGACAAGGCAGCCTACGGCGCTGTAAACGTTGAGACAAGCAAGCAGCGAGCAAAGCAAAGAGAGAGAAGAAAAAAATCAGGGGAAATTCAGCCCGTTAATACACAAACCCAGTGAAAAGAAAAGGGAGGGAGAAAGTAAAATCTCTCCCAGGACGCTGCTGGGCTCACGCCTCCCCCTTTCTCCCTCTCGAGAGCCTCTTTTCATTTCAGAGAATAAATTTTCCCCTTCCCTCCAGGGTCTTCGCCTTTCTGCGACGCCTTTTCGCGTCCTTTCTGGCGTCTTGACTCGGTTTCCTTTTCTCCTCTCTCGAGACAGTTGACTTTCTAGTCTTTGCTCCTTGCCAGAGACTTCGAATATACGGCGGTCGAGGCTCGGCACGCACATCCTGCAGACGAAAGCGACCCCTTGCTGCTCAGCGCTGCTCGTTTTCCATTCTCGTGCGGCTTTTCTCTCTCGCTCGCCAGCGGTAAACAGCCAGATTCCCTTGCCGCCGCCCCTCTCTAGGTCTGCGAAGTAATATCTCCTGTCTTCTCGTTTCATCCTCTTCACTCTCGCGGCGCCTTTCTGAGTTGTGTCCTTCGGTGCTTCGGCTCCCCTTGCACCTCCGCGTACTTACACCGCGTACGTTGTCTTCGGGAGCTCCGCTGGAAGAGCGATGTCTTCATCGTCAGAGTTCTCTTCTGGCCGCTCTCCGTTCTCTGTCGAGCGCCCGTTGCCTTCTCTCTAGTCTCTTTTCTGCCGCATCCTTTTTCAGTCCTTCCCGTTGTGCCTCGGGGGTTCTCTCCGCGGGTGTCTTGGCTGCGCCCCCGCCGCAACGCGTACAATTCTCTGGCGCTGTGTTGCGCAGTTTTCCACAAATCTTCTTCCCGGTGTGCACGTGGGGTGCTGCTCCTTTCTCTCGGGGTTTTCCGTGTATGTCTCGCGCTGAGGGGGTCGTTTCTTCTCCCCGAAGAGGAGAAGACACGCCCTTGACACCCCGCTCGTCGGGTCGCTGGGCGTCGGCAGGCGCGTGTTTGGGTCCTTCCTGGTTTGTTTGGTCTGAGTCTTCTTCTTACCTGACTGGCTCGCTCCTCTCCTCTTTATCTACTTCCTGACAGCGTTCCCCGCCTTTTTTCGCCTTCCTTCCATCCCCGTCGTCTCGGTTTGCTGGAGTGTGCGCCGCGGTGCAGCCCTGCCCATTCCTTTTCGCGCCGATGAGGATCCACCTGTTTTCCCGCTCCTCGAGTCTTCTGCTCCTTTTTTTTAGGTTGCTAGTTGCGTCCTGATTTCCCTCTCTCCCTGCGTCGATGGGCTCGCTGAGAGGGGTGCACGGCCCTCCCCGCTCAGTGCAGAGAAGATGCGGGCGAGAGGCAGTCAGCGGCGCCTTCAATCGGACTAGCATTTTTTCTAGCGGAGCAGAGTCGCCACAGGGTCAACTTTTCCGCGCTTTAGAACCTGCACTCATGCAGAGTTTATCTGGCCGGAATAAAGGACAGCGCGTGATGGCCCCCGCGAGCAGCGCAGTTTGCAGCAGTTTCCTTCCTCTCTTAGGTAACTGAACTCATGTTCTGAAGAGTACTTTATCAAGGGGGGGGGGGGACTGTCGGCGCTTGTTTCGTCTCTTCAGAGGCCAGTTCAGTAGAGCAGCACGGGGTCGCACATCGCCGCTTAAAGGTCGAGGAAGGCAGACTGCGGCGCCGTGTCGAGTTGAGGGCTGGCACGCACTCACGGTGCCTTGAATTTTCCACTGGTGAAAACCGACACAGGCTCTGAACCAGCCGCCGCGAAGGTGGCGTGAGGCTGAGAGCGCATGCAGAGTCGCGTTGACAGCCAGGAAGCCACACCAAGCGAACTTTGTCTCTCAGGCGCTCCCGGCAGCCCCGTGGAGGGAGCACCAGGCAGGATAGCTGGGCGACTCTCTCAGATGTTTAAGCGAGCCGTTTGCGCACTTCTGTCGGGTGTAGTGTGGTTTCTCGGTGGTGCAATCAAGTCGCATACACCGTAGGCATGGCGTATGATGATTGGTTTAGGGCAGCGCAGAAGTGTGGATCGATCTACAGCTACAGCCCTCGTTCAGTTGAACAACGCTGGTAGAAAGTCTCTCCTCTTCGGCTTGGCATCGCAGACTATGAATTAGTGAGGCATCTCCTGCGCTGGAAGTGGATCGCGTCGTTATCCGGAGTCTCTACGACCTTTGCTAAGAAACGAGACACACTGCACTACGATGTAGCTGCTCAGGAGCTGCAGAGGGAGGGAGCGGTTTTTTCGCCTCTCCTCGGCAGGAGTTCCCAGAGTAGCGGACACAAGATGGCCCGGCCGTCTTCAGCCCCGCGGAGCCCTCGCCGGCACACTGTGCCCCCCGGGAGAAGTAGAGGTCTTAGAAATGCTCTTCTGCCCCGAAACACACCGCATCGAGCCACCTTTGTGACACGCACATCGTTTCTTTGAAAGGAACGGGCAGGAATATTCTGTTGCACAATTTCACCAGTCCCATGGAACGAGGCGCGCCGGATCGAAAGCGCATCACTCTGTTTCCCTGCCCTCCGCCTTGGCTATTGACGCAGTGCAGTACACAAGACGGAAGCGATACTGGGGCAGCTTATCGCGGAAGGGCCTCCGCCGCCATCAGAATCGAGAATTCTTGCCGGTAACGGCGGCAGTTACCAGCCACACTAACATCTGCTTCATCCTTATTATACCTCTTGCGCCCCACTGGCGCACGCATAGTTACATGTACATCTCCCTGCGAAAGCCATTGACAGCGGATGCAACGGCATAACCACACAGCGCAGTCTCTGTTCGCGACGTTCCCCCGTTCGCCGCTTGCCTGCAAAGACTATTTGAAGCAACTCGCGGAATCTCACGCTAAGGCGTTGTGCGCCACCAGCGCAGACGACCACCACCATGCGTTGGGGTAAACAAGCGCCGCGGCATGGAGCCGTTTGTTCCCTTCTCCCTTCTGCGTGAGTGCCGATTTTTCGACAGCCGGTAGGCAGCCTCCGGGAGGGGACTCTGCCTCTCCCTCACGTGCACGCAGCTCTTCGTTGCGCCCTGTCTGCTGTCGTCCTTCCGCCGCGCCTTCCTGCGCTCCAGCCTTCTCCTTGTCCTCTCGCCCACATTCTGGAGGGCCGCCGCCAGAGAAGGAGACCTCCGGCGGCGTCGCTGCCTCGTGGGCTGTTCGCTGGCGACAGCCGCGTCCCGCGCCTCGCTCAGCCTCTGCCTCTGCGGGCGCGGCGGCGCTCTCCACAGAACCGCCTTCCTTCTGGACGCGGCAAGGACTCCCGCTCTTGTCGACGCACGCATCGTGTGGCGCGCCACTGCGTCCGGCGAGCCCAGTCCTCGCTCTCTGTCGTCTCTGCATCCGCACCTGCCGCCTCCTTTGTTTCAATTTGAGGAAAGCCCTATACGCAGACGGCCTCGACGACGGCGCAGAGGAAGCAGCGGCGCTTCCCGGCGACGCAGCTCCGGAGCGAGGACTCAGAGAGCGAGTCAACTGACTGCCCAAGGAGGAAAGGGAAGACATTCTGCTGTCAGCCGATAAGCAGACGGTCTCTGGCGTCGCGAGGTGGATGCCTGGCAGCGCCCCGAGCATCCGGAAAGAGCGGTGGCGCCGACCCCCGACCCTCCGCTGTCTGTGTCTCTCTCTGGCGCATGCCCTGTTTCGTCGCGCTCTCTCGGTCTCCTCTTCAATCCCCCACCATTCGCGCTGCAGGCTCTGTTGGCGTTCTCCGCCGCCAGAAACCACGCGCGTCTCGTCTGCGCCAGGGACGTGGCTGACCGGCGGTTTTCGAAGGCACGCGTGCAAGGCGTGGCGCAGGGCTGAGAGCTCCATGTCCTTCTCTTCGATGTCTTGCTTCCGCGTCTCGAGCTCTGCTTTCAACTCGGCGTTTTCAGCCATCAGCGGCACGAGCAGCGCGTTGACGCTCTCCAGCTCGTCTTCGCGCTCTCGACAGCGGACGAGGAGTGCGTCAATCATCGCTTCCTTCGTCTCCATGCTCTGCTTCAAAACGTGCAGACGCTGCGTCATGACCGCGCTCGTGGAGGACAGCAGATCAGCCATGCGCCTGCGCTCCTCCTCGCTCCTCCGGCTCGTCGTCGCGCCCTCGCAGGCGTCCTCACCGGCCGAGAGGCCTGTCTGGGGCGTCGGTGGAAGCGTCAGCAACGGCGGGCGCCGAGGCGAGGCGCAGCAGCCTGCCGCCAAATCGCCCCTAGAAGGCGCAACCGCGTCAGCGTCGAGCTGGCGAGGCGTGGCGGATTCCTCGCTGTCCCCTGCGGTGGAGGGCAGCCCGCTGCTGACAGCGACGAGGGCGGCGGCGGCGCGTGTCTCTGGCTCAGCGGTGTGTCCCTGCCGGTGGCGCATGTCGCCGCGGAAGAGAGCGAGGCGCGAGTCCAGCCCGCAGCTTCGGCTCGATTCCACGCGCGCCTGCCTTGGGGCGCCACGCCACGCGGACGCGTGGCGTGCCTCCTCAGTGCTCGAGTCGCGCTCCAGCGCTTCTGCGGCGGAGAAGTCCCCATCGCTGTGCTCAGTGGGACCGAGCGACCGCGGCGTCGGCTCGGCCGTCTCTTGAGCAGAGTCTGCTCGGTTGGCCTCGTCGTCTCGCTGGAAAGCTGCGACAGACAGTGAGGCTGATTTTGCCAGTTCGCGAGGCCCGCAGTCGGCGCCCCTCGTATCAGCTGCAGGTGACCCAGCCGCGGCGGTAGAGGGAGAGTCACCGCCGGCCGGCGGCGACTGGGCTGCGGACAGGTCGGAGATCGAGACTCTCATCGAGATCAAAGCGAGAGGAGGCAGCTCTGGGGCGCTGCGCCGCGGAGCACGGACGGACGACAGCGCAGAGGATGGTGGCGAAACCCGGCAGACAGACCGGTCTCTGCACGCGACGGCTCGACCCGTCGGCCTTCCCATTGGGCTGGCACCCGACTCCGAGGCATAAAGCTCAAACGTCCACGAGGCGAGGCAGTGCGAACTTGCGAGGCTGCGCCGCCGCAGTCCCAGAGGCGGCACGCAGGAGAGGCCTGTAGTGACCCCTGCACGCCGGCAGTCTCTCGTGGCACCAAGGATCTTGGGATAGAAAGAGAGGGGAAGGTGACAAGGAAGAGACAACTCACCGTCCCTTTCGACGCCGCTGCAACAGAAAACGACCCAAGCACGCTGACACGGTTCGCGAAATCAAGCGACCCAAGCGAAGCTCCGCAAGCGACCGGCGGCCTTATCTAGAGAACGGACTGGGGCGTCGGGTGACGCCAGCAGAGTAGCCTCTGGCCTCGAGGTGATAGAGGAGGGACGACCGGAGGGACTGCCTGTCTGAGAGGGCTGGGCAGCAGCACCGCTGACAGTTAGGGAGTGAAGCTGGCGCTTGAAGCTGGATCTTACGCACCCACGTCCGCGACACGAGTTCTTCGCAGCGAGGCTAAGAGAGAAAATGCGGTCCTGATATGGCAACTGTCGGGTTCAGCGTGCAACAGAGGCCGCGACGACAAGAAAACGGTCATGCAGTGGAGGGGACAGAGGAGTCACCCGAGCAGAAGGCACAAACGTTTGCGAGTGAGTGGATTGAGGAGTTGCCAGAAGACCTTCGCGGTCGGCCGCGAAACAATTAGCGACGCCGCCGCGGAGACACTTTTCTGTGAAGATGACTGAAAGTCTCCGTGGGAGCTGATATGCGGCGCGCGCGAGAGCCGCGCGAGGGAACCCGAAAGACGAAATTTGCGGCGTGGACGGTGAAACTCCTCAGACACATCCTCCGCGACTGTTGGCTGCGTCGCCGTCTCGTGGTCCCTCAATACACGAAGATGGAAGCGGAAATTGGCGTATCTGGCGCCTCACCGGCTCAGGCAGACCCGGGCACACGGCCGGAGACAATGCCGCAGTCTTTTCCACAGCAGTGTGATTCAGCGCTTTCTGGAACAGGCAGACAGGAAGGATGAGCGACGCCTTGCAGTCCCTGTACTGAAGTCAAATGGGCTGTTGGTGTTGCAGCGCGTCTCGCCAAAAACGGAAAGCGTATAAAAGCTGCGAATCGGCGGGTGGGAGCGACTCGCAATGGAAAGGCGACGGCGTCGTCCCAGACCTTGCACCAGGGCCAAGGCTCCGCACTGAAGGGAGAGAGTGTGGATGAGTACGTGCAAGATTTATTCTCCGTGCCTTTTTCTTGGAACGCGCTGGAGTCTGGTGAATCTCTCGTCTGGGAGCAGGGCCCGGATCAAGAAAAATCCAAACATGCAACGGCGGAGGCCTCCCGGCAACGCGTGCGATGCTAGACGCGCTAGCTAGCGGGTGGCGAATCCCGTCGACCGAGGGAAAATCTGCCGGATGAAGACAAACGCAACGGAGTCGTCGCCCAGGGAGAAATTCTACACACAACCGAAAGCGCCTTGGCGTGCTCAACTTGGGCAACCCTGAACGAGTCAGCGTTGTTGTACTCGTCGACTTCAACGAGAATAGGCACCGGAGAGCTGCCCGTCCCTGCGCCCTCGATGCGACAGCCCCGTGGGCAAGGCCGGCGACGAGGAGCCGTCGACGGCGCACACCGATTTTATGAGCGACAGAGGGCCGTTCACGACAACAAGCCGGCTTCGTGTGTGTTTGTTGAAAGGCAGTGCAGGTGTCCTCGTCGGTCACGCCTCCCGTTGGCTGCGACGAGGCAAGAGGAGTCTCACCTTTGTGTAGAGACACCTCGCTCGCTCTTAGCGGCCGAGGCCACTATGTTGCACCGAAACAAGCAGGAAGTCTGCCTCCAGCCCCTGCCCTGCCACGCAACTTAACTAGGAGTCGGTTGCAACGGGTCGCCGTTCGACGGCGGCTCCTGTTGTGAGCGGCGGCGCGAGTAGCCAGAGTTCCAACGCAGAGCAAAGTCCACAGGCCCGCAGACAACTCCTCGTCGTGGGCAAGGCGCCAGTCGCGCGTGCGCCCCCCAGCCCCCCCACCCCTCCACACAGACGTAACGGATTCTGGAGGTCGAGCGCGGGTTTTCAGCCCTTCTGCGGAGTATCCACGGGTGTCCTGCTCCCCTGCCGATTTACTAGAGAGCGCCGGGACGGCCAAGAAAACAAAGCACGCGCGATCCGCGCGAGCGCGTGTAGGACCCCCCCATGAGTCTCTCCAGAGCATGAAAACCTGGTAATGAAGAGGCGATGCCGGTGCTCCACCGACACCAGGGGAAAAAGAGACCCCCCCTCACCAGCAGTATTCTTCGGCACACGGTTGGCGTGACGGCACCGCTGTTGTCTGCGCGAGCGGACGCTACGTTGAATTCGTGTGCCTCGCCTCGCGCCGCCGGGCGAGAACACACAGTGCCTGAGTATCGCTTCCGCCCATCAGTTGTCTCCCTAGGCAGCCGATAGAGATGAAGTCACTAATGCAAGTCGTCTCTTCAAGGCACCTCCTCACCCGCTGCCTCTCGCAGGGCAACCCGACTCCTTGCGGCGGTCGACGCTCGCAAGAAGAGCCGCAGCAAAACGGCGGACCCTCACACCACACGCCCACATGAAGCGGAAAAACAGTCATCCCCCAGCAGCTCTGCATGGAGCAGGAGTGGGATTCCAGTGCGGCCCGAAACCCGTGCTGCTGACTCCAGCCTACGGTCTGTTATAAGGTTCTGCCCCTGAATCCGTCAGCGATCCTTCAATCTTGCGCTCGCCACGGGGAGGCGGACCTGAGCGCTTACGGCCAAGTTCGACGCGATGTGTGGCTGTGAGGAGCAGCTTCTGATGAGGCTCTTCCTTCACGGAGCACAAGCGCATGCAATCGTCTATCGCAAATGTCGGCGTTGCTGGGCCTCAAGTCGGTGCCTCACCTAATTGCCAGTTTGCAACTACTGGAGTGCTTATCTTTCTGGACCTCAGAGCTATCCGAAGACACGGGGTGTTGCTAAACTCGACTGCGAAGTGCCTTGCGCAGCCCTATATGGGCTGATGGATCAAAGCACGACCCCAAAATTTGGCGGCAGAGCCGCGTTATGTCAACCGGAGCAATCAGGGTCGCCGATTGCCTCTACGGGTGCTTCTTTACCCGCCACCAGAACGGGACGGTCATACTCAGGCAGTCCTTGTGCCCTCAGGGGCGATGCAACGAGGCGTCTCCACGCCGCAGCTCTGCACACCCTTACCGCGGGGGAGTCAATCTTGGAAAGTGCGCGGATCGAGTCGCATCGAATCGCGCGAGTGAATCCTGTCTCGAGATGTGTCCGGCTTTGCAGTCAGAGCTGCCTCCGCTCTCCAGCCGGGTCTGGAGCTCCTTAACTCTCGCCAAGCGCGTCTCGCGCTGAGCTTTCAGCTGTGAAGCAAAACGCAGCGGCAGTCCCAGCGGCCGTTTTTTTTGCAGCGTGCGTTGTCGACGACTGTCGCATACATTCGGATCGGTGATCCCGATTTCCAAGTCTATCTGTGAGAGCGCCCAAGACTCGTTTCACACGCTGGAACTTTTTACGTCGCTATCGTTCTCCCTTGGCGTTCTACTGGTTCATAGACGTATCCACGTGCAGGAGACTCGAAAGATCAGGACACTGCCGACGCCCTGTTGTCGGGTCTGCGTGAAGCAGACGCCTGAGCGGTTGCCATTCACTACGCACTTCCTCCTAGTTCTGTGCATGCAGTTCCGGTAAAGGGCAAACTTGGCGCTCCCTTGTCCAGATCAAGGTTCTGTGGTGGTTCAGAGAAGAACAGTTTACGTCTGAGACGCTGCACACAGGATCGACAGAACCGAAGCGCTTTCGCGCCCAACCGACAACAGCCCCCTACGAGAGGTCAAGCGTATGCCCGTCGATACTGCCTCGATTGTCGGCGCCCATTTATTGTTCGTTTCCGACTTGCTGCTGCAGAGATTTCGCCGTCGGCGGCGAGCCTCCATTCACACCAAACGTTTCTGCGGTGCAATCCGTTCCCAGCAGCGGACTCTGACTGTTTACCTGCTTCTGTTTTTCCTGGAGGTGGCGCTGCTTGTTGATGGCATGCGTGTCCTGCGTCTGAGTGAAGAGATGGGTGGAGAGACCTGGGAGGGCCCTGTCCTCTCGGCTGCTCCCAGGGCGCTGCTGCGTCTTCAGCTGATCCGCGCTGTTGACGCCCTCTTGCTGAGGCGACGCCTTCTCAAGCTCTGCTTGCGCCGCAGACATTTGGCTCTCGTGGTCAGCCCGCAGCCGTTCCTCGCGAAGCGCTAAAACACGCATCAGATTCTTTCCGCTCTCACGAATTCTCTCCAGGTAGCGCCGGTGTAGCCTGCGGCGATCTCTCGTTAAGAGGCTGTCTTCGAACCTGTGGAAAAACAAACATTTAGGTCGCTTAAGGGCGTTCAGAGAACAGGCTGCTGCCTTAGTGTGAGCTCGGGTGCTGTGCGCGGTTTGTGGGAGCGTGCCACTAAGCTCTCCTCTCGCACACAGTGGCGTGACCGCGGCTCACGTGATGTCGAAAACCGGGGAAGCTGTGACTTCAAGCAGTTCTTCACCTCAGCTTGCGCTCGCCCAACAAGAGTTGGACATCTGTGAGCTTCTTACGCTGGAATCATGAAGTCTTTGGGCCGCAGTCCACTGGCCTCGCACGCCTCCTTGGTTTTTGGGCAGCTCGAAATGCGGCTCATCACTTGCTCCAGGAGCTGCACGGAGTCCTCAATCATATCCACGAGGGCAGGCTTCAGTGGAATGCTGGAGAATATGCTTCGGTATGCGCTGTCGTTGAAAAACGATGGCGACGTGTGAGGGAGGCACGTTGAGCCAGCAGCGGCCGCTTGACTGATGACATCCATCCAGTCTGCAGTTGAATCCTCGTCGTGACAGCATTCATCGAGCGCGGCCTCCGGCTGGATCCCGTCTGCGAGTTTGGCATCCTCTAATTTGCAAGTCTCCGCCTGGCTCCGCGGAGGTTTCCGGGGCGCTCCTGAGTAGGTTTCCGCCGTGCTGGAGGGACTGCCACAGCGCCCTCGTGAAAGCGAAGACGATGCCTGTGCGCGGCCGTTGTCCCGCCTCGAGTTGCTGCCAACGCCATGGAACCCGCGCTTAGCATCGATGCAGCTTGCGTCTTCCGCCGCTTGCTGATACGCATAAAAAGTGGAATGAAGCAGCCAATCACGGGCAACACAGCTGCGCCACAACTCACGCACGCTCAAACTGCCTACTGCTTGGGGGGAAAACGTCTCCTGGGATGGGCGCGCTGATAGTGGCTCGGCAGGAGGAACTCGCGGCTGTCAATCAGAAGCGCGGAGTTGCAGAATTCCTTGACGCCAGTGAGACAATCGCGTGCCCCCGTCGACGGCCTCTCTACATCCAAGCACTAGTGAAATAACTGGAGGCGGGGTTATACAGATCTCTAGACATGTGACTTAAGATGCACAGGCAGACTGCCGTGAAGAAAAATGCTGAGTTACCGACGGTCCCAAATCATCTTCGGCGGGACAACTAGAGTGGAGAGTCAGCCTGGCGCAGACGGCGAGCATATCGGTATTTATACACCACCCTCCCACTGAGCCGCTTAAGACAGCTAAAAGTGTTGGATTTCAATATCCTACTACATTAACATTATTCCGCACCGATTATGTTCCAGGTGCAATGTATGGATTCCTGCTGTCACCTTAACAGCGAGAGAAAACTACTACTCATGTGCTAGTTTGATCATTGATGGCAGGGTCGTGGCAACCATGTTTGCTTGGGAGTTGGGAGGCGGAATCGTTACTAAGCTGCAGGTCGTGCTGAGAGAGGACATAAATACTAGCCGACCGCCGGTTTTGGGCGGCTCACATGTGTGTCCGCATTCGCAGCGCGCTGCCCGCCGATCGCTGACTGGGATCGGTCGTTTTTCTTCCACGTCGCATTCTCTCGGGGGGGCGGGCCTCTGTCTGGAACGATGCTCTTTTTTGGCTTAGCTCCCAAGATGACGGGGGTGCTTCCCGCAGCTTCAGGGAGACTCTGCTTGCGCGGACGAAGGAGCCCTTTCCGCTGCCGAGGCGCCCTCTGGGTCGTCTGCCCTAAACCAGCCACCGCCTCTGACGACGAACTGACCACGAGAGATACGTTGGCGCGCACTGTCGATTTTCGAAATCCCTCCCCCTCGGGGGCCTGTCGGCACCAGCCAGACGAGCTAGAAGTTCTGCCGGCTGCAGGTGACTTTGTTGTAGAAAGCCGCATGGTGTCAGCGCGCGCCTGAGCTGGCAGGTCGGTTTCCACCGAAGCTGCTCCCGAGAAAGGCGCTTCTGCTCACCTGAATGAGACAAATGTGGCGCTGTAGCCATCAAACGTCTCAGGTGAGCCGTGGAGGGCGGAGAAGCGCGACAGCTCTTGTGCGTGGATTCCGCGCGTAGGTCACCTTAAGGGTTTTAGGTTGTGGTACCCCCAGACACATGTCTCTGTGCTGTTTAGCCCCGTCAGAGGCAGCTGATTTCAGCTACATTTGCGTTGCCTTTCTGCAGCTCCTTGGCGGGGCCGGTCGCGCTCTTTTCGCGAAGCTACGGGGTCCCACAGCTGAAAAACCTGTAGGTCGGCTCGCCAGGAGTCGAGCGAGGTTCTGCTGCCGCGCTGACACATCTGCCTCCGCGCCATGTGCGACTGACAGGACCGACGGGCTGGCTTAGAAGATGCACTTTTTCTAGGGTCACTACCACTCGTTCGTTTGTAAGCTGCTGTCTCGCATGCCGTGAGGTTAGGATCGGGAGTCGCGTGCATCAGACGAAATCGGCCTGAACACACCTTAGTTTTTGCACTGGAGGGAAGCGTTCCTCTTATCATCGAGAGTCTGACTCTTTGACCTCACCTTCACTGTGAAGTACCCTGCAGCCACGCCACCGAGAGAGAAAAAAAGAAGGGGGCCACACAAGGCACACGAACTGGCAAGAGGAGTGTGTCTCCTTCGCAGCTCAGGCACTAGCTGCTACGGGAGTGGGACCTACGCGCCGCGCCCTGCCCCCACATTTAAGCCGACTCTCCACGTGAGCGGATCAGCCCCCCGTTTTATTTCTAGGAACGCCAGGACAGAATCACGCACGGAGAGTGCTTATGCGAACGTATTCCGTCAGGTGGAGCGGCTTTGCTCTGTGCATTCGCCCAGGGCTGGTAAATCTCCTCAAGTGGACACTTACTCAGCGCCTGTAGCGGTGCAGGTGCCGCCCAGCTCATGCACGGGGAGCCAGCGCAGGAACGACCGATTTATTTTGTGCCTCGACGAGGCTCGGGTAGTAGTGCCTCGCAGGGCTAAAAATGCCCAGGAGGCTAGAGGCGGCTCGGCTCTCAATCTTGCGCGCAGCGTCGAAAAAGTGCTACACTAGCCCCTCGAAAAATGTTCCCTCGAAAAATGTTCCAGTCCTTTTCCCGTTTTCTGCTTCTCTGGAGACTCATTCGTGTCATGCGCCCGCTCCAGCCGCAGCTGGAAACTCGCCTTGCCTGTTGCCGCCAATTCTCCAGCTGCGGCGTGAGTGAGCCTGCAGCCGCCAACTCGTGAAGGCATGCGATTCGCCTGAACATGGCTCGACGCACTGCGTTTGCCCTTCAGTCTCGTTTGTTTTCCTAGCCTGCAGCTGCGCTGGTGTGCGAACTCCGTTGCTGCTTTGAGGCCGCTCACATGGCGGCGCCGCCCTACCGTCGTGGAGCCCCAGCCGCGTCTCCTTGTCTCGGAGGCAGCCGCCGGGGTTTTCGCTTCAGCCGCGGGGCGACTCCGCTCGTGCCCCGCCCTTTGAGTTTTTTCAGGTTCTCCAAGTGTGCCGTCTCGCTTCTTCTGCTCTTTGTCTCTCTCCTGTGGCCTGCTGAAAACTCGCCGCACGATGACGCCAGTCGCTCGCGCGCGCCTGGGCTGCGTCCGCCGCCGCCGGTCGCCCGCCTGGCTGCCGCGTCGATGGCGGGGCGCAGCGAATCCACAACAGTCGACGCCGACGACGCGCAGGAAGGGCTCGAGGTGCGCCGGGCGAGTCGCTCTCGGCGCGGCGAGGCCCGTGGGAGCCCGGAGGACACGTCGGTCGAGGAAGGCCCGACCGTGTCGACGGCACACGTCCTGCGCGACGGCCGCAACCTGCGGTCCCTGCGCCGCCGCGTGTCCCAGCGCAGCACGCCGAGGGAATCCGCAAAAGCCAGCCATTTGGTCTCCTCCCTCGTCCGCCACACGCCCCGGGGCGGCGACGCCGCCGCCGCAGGCGCGGTGGGGGAGGGGGACGCCTCAGCGGCACCGAGGGGGGCCTCCACCGACGGCGGCATGAACACGGCGACTCGCACGCGGCTTCTGGCGGGAGGCAGAAGGCGGGGCGTCGAGCCTCTCGAGACCGCCGAGAAAGAAAGCGCGAACGGCCGCCCCAGGACGCCGTTCGCCGACCGCAACCTGGGCAGAGCCGTGAGGCTGAAGCGGGACGACGGCACAGCGCCGAGGGAAATCGAGGAATACTTCCGCAACGCGGCTCGCCGGAAAGTCCCCAAGCTGTTTGCCCAAGCCGTGCGGATGCCGGGGGGGTCGGCCTTCTTCAAGACTGCGTCTATCCTGCTGCTCACGTATCTCGCGTGGAGATTCGTGGTGAAAAATCGGTTGCCCACCTGGGTCCCGGGAAGCGGTAAAGCGGCCAAGAAGAAGCCAGACAAAATAGAGCTCGCCTCGGCATGGCATGGCAGGCAAGAGGGGGAGGGCGCTGGCGCGGACGAGGCGAACGCCGCGACGAAAAAAGACCTGAAAGGCGCGTCAGACCCCAAAGAACAATTGAAGACGGCCAACAGACTGAAGCTCTTCAACGCGCGCCTCGACGCCGTTCGAGAAACGACGAGCAGAAAGAAGACGCTCCTCGAATTGCAGAGAGAGAGTCGGATGCTGAAGCACGAAATCAGCGAGCTGTACCCCACTCTGCAGAGACTCCGCGCGGCGAACATGGTGCTGGAACGCGAACTGGCTGCCGGCGCATTGACGGGACCCGGAGTACTGACAGGCGGCGCGTCGGGGGGCCTCGCCTCCTCGAGGTTTGCGGGCGCGGGCGGCGCTCCAGGAGCCCGCATGGATCGCGCGGAGCTCGAGGCCCTCGTGGCGTCCATCTTGGATCCCACAGAGATGCCCGTCCTCCCCGCCAGCGCCTACTACGGCACCGGCGGCACGCGCCCTGGGTTCCCTGGGGGCGCGCCAGGCGCCGCGTCCACCGTGCAGGGCGGGTTCCCGACTGGCTGGCCCCGGAGCGGCTCAGAGCGCGTGCCGTCGGCGCCGTAGTAGGCGCTGGCGGGGAGGACGGGCGCGAGACCGAGCGCCGGGCTCTGGAAGTCGCGGCGCGGCCGCAGAAGACGCAGCTGGAGAACAAGGCGACTGCAAACAAGCTACAGACTGTGGAGGCCCACGAGGGGGGGGGCCTCTTTTTTAGCGCATTCGCTTGTACGAAGGCAAAATGAACAACGAGCTCGCATCCTCGGAAGAACTCAGAAAGGAAAACGAGGCGCTGCTCAACTAGCTCCACCTCAGCCAAAAAGACTACGCGACCATGTCGAAAAAACTTTGACACACTCAAACAGTAAGCGCTCGAGATGGAGAACTTCAGCGACGGCCTCGACAGACAAGTCGAAGCTGTGGGGGCGCGCCTCCAAAAGGGAGAGTAGCGTGCCTAGGGAACACAGTGGGGATGATGGCCTCCAGGGTGCTTCAGGTTCAGCGGAATAGCAGTCTGACTGCTTGGGGTCTAAGTCCGCGGGCGTAAGAGCAAAGGAACGTCAGCGGCGAGGAGGACGCAGGCTTGTCCTGCATGTCACTTTTAAGGGCTGGTCATGCACGAGAGCCTGTCTCGTCGATATTTTGCATTCCATTCGTTTCCGCTAAAGCGAGATACCAAGAGAGAGTCAGACGCGGAGCCTTACGCGGCCTACTCAGTCTCGGAACGTGCCTAGCTCAAGGCTCAACGCGGTGCCCTTCCCAGGCCGCGCAGAGCCTTTCGGAGTATGTTCAAAAACAGGTTTGTTTATTGTCTGGAGGGAGTCTGGGAAATCCGTATGCATAGATATCGTTGCCCGCCGGCGCAGAGCTGCGCCTCGAAAGCTAAAGCTCGGCGGAAACCCATGAGCCGAGAGCGCCAGTGAGAAAGCCGTGGGGATCCTAATCGCGCGCGGGAAGCATTGGGGTCCTCGAAGCCCCTCATTTTGATATTGTCTTGTTTTTCGCTACCTCCGAGGACATGCCACGCGCCCTTTGCGTGTCTGATCGTCCGACTTGATTCGATGCTGCTCCTCCTAACTTTTTCAAAATCCGCGCATGTCGCGGGACCGGTTTTACAGGAAGCATAAATACAGCTCCTTCGTCAATCTCGGTTTCGCTTTCCGCCCCTGGTGCCTGTATCGGGCAAACGCAGAGCCCGAAGATGCGCCTCGAGTGCGGCGCGCAAACCCTCCAAACAGCCCTGCGCTGCGAGAGCGCCACCTTCGCTTCCCGCGACCCCTGCAAACGCGGGCCTACACGGCCACCCTGTAGTCACTTTCACGCTCGAGAATTTTCCGCACTAGTTGAGTTATCCGCGGACGAGAGGCGCAGGGGCGTCCTGCCGCAAAGGATACCTATTCCTGGAAAAAAAACCGGAGTCAAGTAGGTATTCCTAGCCCAAACGGCAAGGCCCCGATAATCCGGTCAGTTGCCTCTGGATTTGACACCATCACGCGAGCAGTTGGTGGAAGATACACACTGCCCCCCAAACCACTACCGAATTCAGAACTGACTCCATATCCAGAGGATTTTTCATCTCAACTATGCTTGGTCCGGGACCAGAGCTGCATGAACTGGTGGTCAGGCCACAGCCAGTTCGAACTGCGGTTGCAGCAAACGATGAAGCGACACCCTCGTAGGTTCCCTCCATCGTTCTGCTCACTTTTCTGTGCTACTCCAGCCACTCCCACCGCGGCTGACAGTCCGAAAGAAGCGACGACGAAGCGGCCTGGCCTGCCAGCTCCTGCTTCGCTGCAGCCCACCACATGCCTTTCCCTTCTAGCTGCACACGCTGCGTGCACCGCTGACCTCTGTGTTGTGACAAAAACAAGTTTTCCACCGAAGAACGGAGACGTTTCTCTTAATCGCAAAGTCCGCGCGGGCCGGATACGCTGTATAGGCCGTTGAGTTAAGTTCTACCGAGAACCACTGAGACTACGAAATCAAGATGTGGGGCTAGGAGATGCTGCGCGCCTTATCAATGCAGCACCAGCTAAGGCGCGCAGCATCGCCTGTGCTTCTTAACACTAAAGGGGCTGCTCTGGGGCAAAACGAATTCACTTCACCCCGATAAAGAACGACGCGGAGGCCTCGCACTGAGGCTGCGGTGAGCGAGCCTCACGCGGCTTTAGCTACCTGCTGTGCATCACGATGCGCGCAGATTCCGCGCAACTGTTGCAAATTGACGCAATTCGTAAATCGTTCAAAAATCGGCGCCGCGCACAGAGTTCAGTCGTTTTCGAAAGACGGAAAACCCTCGACACACAACGCACACTAGAAGACACATGCCCAGTATTCACGGTGCCGTTTGCGCCGTCGCAGTCTCTGTTTCGCTGGCAAACTCACTCTTCACAAACTCTCGCTCTCCTCCCCTACTCTCCCTTCCCTCTTGTCTGACGTCCTGAGGTCACACTCCTCACGCCCTGCTCCTCGCCATCCATAGGCCGTCGTCTTCGCGCGTTCGGCGACAAGCGGCCTCGTCCCGCCGCGGAGACCTCCTCAGACCCCCTCAGGCGCCCTGCCTCATGTTTCCTGAATCCATCCCTCCTTTTCGCTCGCCCTCTTCGGCTGCGTTCGCGGGCTTCGCTGCGGCTAGATTCTCTCACCGTGCGCACCGCGACGTCCCTCGCGCTGCCGCCGCTCTTCTTGCTCGCGCTCTCGCCAGAAAAGCAGCGCCCGACAGAGAACCCGCCACTTCCGCAGCCCCTCCTCTCTCTCCCTCTCCTCTCGGCGCTGCTGTCGCTTGAGCCACACCGCCTCGCGCTTCTCCCGCTCCTCCCGCCAGGCCGCGCGCACGCGCGCCTCGTCTCCACTTAGAACCACGATGCCGTCGCGCACTGGAACCCAGCCGGCGAAGGCCGCCGACGAAGGCGAGGCGTTGAAGGCCTTCCGCTCGAACGAGACGATCGCCGGCTTGAAGTCCACTCCGCATTTGACCGCCGCAGCTACGAGGGCGCCGCCCAAACTCGCCGCGCTCAGCGGCGTCTGCGTCTTCCCCGAAGAGGGCACAAATGCAGAGAGAAGCGACGGGGCGGAGGGCGCAGCAGACAGAAAGGCAGACGCCGCCGGCCGCCCCCCCCCCGCACACTGAAAATCCGCCAAGGAGATGTGCACAGCTCCTATGGGCACGGGGGCCTGCGAGAAAAACACGCAGCAAGAAGACGCACTCGCAAAGCACTCGGGGTCGCCTTCTGCGCTGGACACTTTGCACGGACTGGGGGAGACGACCGACCCCCCCCTCCTTCCGCCAGCCCCCCCCCCCCCCCCCCAGCGATCGAGGTTCGTCGGGGCTCGACTCCGCGTCGCGACTTCTTTCTCCTTTGAGCTCCGCTGAGACGGAGCCCACACTTACCAGCTTGCCGACTTCAATATTTCCTCTCCCATTGTCAGGCAGGCGCCCGTTCTCGACTTTGGGCGGCGGCTTCTCGTCAGTCTGCCACCGGCCGTAGAGGGCGACGCGCCGCTCCGCCCCCGCGTCCTCCTCCGCCTCCCCGCGACTGTTTGAGTCTTCTTCCTCCCTCTGCAAAATAGGGTTCAGCCAACGCGTCGCCGCGCGGCCGGGGACTTGACAGCCTCGCAGACTCTGCGGCTGCGGCCTCCGAGTCTTGCGGAAGACGAAGCGCAGCGGCGCGGCGTCTCCGCGCACGCGCCGACCCTCGCGCTCCCACTGCAGAGAGGTCTTCAACAGAGACACGTCTCTGCGGAGAAAGACGAGCTCGCCCTGGAAAAACGCCGCGGGGCGGGCCTGCGGCGGCAGGTACTCGTACGGGCGGAGCTGCGGAAGCACAGAGACGCAGAAGCAGGGCAAACAGCCGGCTGCAACGAGAGAACGAGGCGCTGTGAAAACACACGCGCCCACCAAGCGCCGACCAACGGACAGAGATGAGCTACCGGACTTGCGTGCACAGAGAACGGGAAGAACTCAACTGATGCACCCACGCCACCGCAGCGGCGTGGCGTACGCCGACGCAGCTCAGAGCTCATATCGCGCAGCGGAGTCAACCAAGAGATGCGACGAAGCCAGCCTGAAATACTACATGGAAGGCTCGAAGGCGAGACCGACGATGGTCGGAATGACGCCGCTTACCATCGAACCCAGGACGAACTTTGGATGTTTTGAAAATCCTGCTTTGCTTGTTGGGAGCGGCTCGCGTTCGAGGAGGCGGCGCCGTTCTTCCTCCTCAGCGGCGTCTTCTTCTTTCGGCAACTCAGGCGAGGGGGCCTTCACGCTCGCGTCGTCTTGCGTCGGCGTCTCTGTCTCCTCTCGCCCTTCCTCCGCGCCTTGGTCCCCCTGCGGGAGCGGCGACTCTGCCTCGTCGCCGAAGATGATATACTCATCTTCTTCGTTGCCGCAGTCCTCCGCGTCGTCCTCTTCGTTCGACTCGACTTCCCCTCCGCTTCCTTCGCCCTCATTCTCTGCGTCGCTCCGGCTGGCGGCTTTGCGAGGCAGGCCCTCGCTCCCGCTGCCCCCTGGCGACCGCGGCGAGTCTCCGCTCGGCTGCGACTCGTCGGGTTCGGCGCCGCCGCTTTGCGTCAACTCCTCGGGCCTGCCTCTTTGCCGCTTTGCCGCGCGGCTGAGGAGGGCGCGCGTCGCGGGAAGGTCCCACCACACCTGCAGGTGATGAGGGCGCCGCTGCAGAACTTTCTGCCAACTAAACACTCAGACACACAGGAAACGACGACTGCATGCCTCTCAGATAGCTGGAGTGCAGCCGCCGCGCGGCCCCCAGTCCCCAGAAAGAGTTGCGTGTGTGCAGACTCTACAACTGTATCATATACACATCTGTCTTCATAAAGGTGCGACGGCGGAGCCAGCTGAGAGACAGAGAGAAAAGAAGCCGCAGATCCAAATTCGTACACTTAGCGGCGCTGGCGAGTTGGGACACGATGCAGCAACGCAGCGACACACCCACCCACATATACACATACACACACATATACATACGTATACATATATATACATACACATACATATATATACATATCTATTCACATGTATATGTGCAGTCATGGAAAGTGTATATACTTGAGTGCGGAGGGTCTACAGATACGGGCTCTGTATGCTCGTGAAGGGAGGCGGCCGGTCCTGGCTCGACGCACAAGAAGGACGACCCGCCCGCCGCATCGATGCAAAGACTTTCCTTCATTGCGTAGGCCCCCAAAACGCCTAGAGACTTGCCGACGCGCGTACCTGGAAGCGTAGCGGAAAGTGACGTCAGAGATTCTTTCGTCTTCATCGATGGCGAGGACGAAGCGCAACTTGCCACCTCCAATTTCGCCGGCCTCTCCCCCGCCCGCGTTGCGCTCTGGCTTTACAAGGAAGCCAAGAAAAGAGAGATCCTCACTTTGAGAATCGTCACCGCCGTCGCCCCCTGCCCCTGCTCGCTGAGGTCCCCTGTCCGCTGCGCCTCCCTCTCGACCTCGCAAGGCCTGCCCTCCCGGTCTTTCGCCCTGGGGCGCCCCAGCGGCGGAGACAGGAGGCGCGACCGCGCCCGAAGGGCCACTCTGGCCGAGGGCGCAGCCTCGCTCCTTGGGCGAGTGCCCCTCTGCTTGCGGAGAGCCAGTTGAGTTCGCACTCGCAGGGAGCGCCGCAGACGCGCCGCCCGCTGCAGAAGAGTTCGCCGCATCGGATGCAAAGAACGAAGAACAGGAAGACGGAGGAGAAAGCGATCCAGTCGCCGAACTCGCGACGCGCGCTCGACGCCCGCGCCGGACCGCCGCCCGCAGGAAGTTGACGCCGACCAGCTCCGCCGGGGGCGAAGTGGGCGCGGGTCGGCAGGACGCCGAGCCTGAACCGGCTAAAGAAGAGAGAACTCCAGTGACAGGGTGGCTCCTGCGGTCGCTGGACGCCAGTCGCGGCGTGTCAGTCCCCCCAGGTGCCCCTCCTGAACGTCGCTGTCTCCCGCCGCCGCCGGCCGCGGATCGGGCGCCCGCGGTGCCTCCTGTGCGTCTGAGCCTGCTGTCTCTGGAGCGAGACGCCGACCGCGAAGAGGCCCGTCGCCACGCCTCGCTGAACTCAACGGCCAGTTGGTGACGCTCCTCCTCAGCCTCGAACGGGAAGGCAGCTCTGCAGGAAGCCGCGCGGTCGCCCTCGCAGTCGCGCCCCTGGCTCCTTCCTCTCGTCTCGAGCGGCGCCTCGGGGGCGGGGGCTCCGGGCGCGGCGCACGCGCGAGCTAGACGCTGCGTCTCGTCCTCGAAGAGCTGAAAAAACGCGCGAGGAAGCGAGACGCGCTCGCCCATCCCCCTCAACAGCGCCAGGGCGAACAGGCACGCCAGCAAGCCCGTGGGGCTGCCGCCCCGCAGCGTTGCCCCGTCCGCAGACGAGAGAGACGAGGCGCCCGACGCGCGCAGACTGGCGAAGAAGGGCGACGAGACGACCAAATCCGACGCGGGCGACGCCGCAGCCTCCGCCTGGCGCTGGAACTCCGCGAGCGCGGCGACGAGCGACCGGCCGGCAGCCAGCTCTTGACCTTCCGACGGAGGAGACGCCGGCGGCGAAGTTCGCGCGAGGACTGACAGGCGGCGCGCAGAGGAAAAGAAAAACAGCAACGGCGCCCGCCCGATCAGGAAAGGGAAGAAGCGGCTCGTCCACGCCTTCGGCGTACTCGGCTCAGGCGGCAACGGAGAAGAGACAACCGACAAGGAAGCAGATGACGACGAAGACGGAGGGACGCAGGCCGACGCAGGCAGGGGAGGAGGAGCTTGCCTCGAGGCGGCTGCTCTACCGCCTTCTCCGTCATATTTCTTTGTCGCGGCATGCGGGCCGCCCACCCTCGCGTCCAAGCTCCTCGTCGCCTTCTCTGAGACGCGCAGCCCCGCAGTCACCTCCCCGCGGTTGCCTACCTCCTCTTCCTCGGAAGACGAGGAAGAAGAAGAGGAAGAAGAGGAAGAAGATCGGCTCTGTCTCTCTCTGCGTCTCGTCAGAAGGAGCCCGTCGAGCAGGAGGGAATCGAGTTCGCCTCGCGTCTTGCTCGGGCCTCCGTGCCCGCGTTTCGTTCTCTCTTCTTCCTCGGACTTGCGCGCTTCGGCGACGCGCCCTTCTTCTTCCGCCTTCGCACTCGTCGCCCCGCCTGGCGGGTACGTGGGCAAGAAGGCGAAGCGAGCCTCTTGTCGCGTCGAAGTTCTTCCCTCTGCTCGCCCGGCGCTGCCTCGAGTCGACTCGACGTCCTGAGAGTCCGCCGCGAGCCTCGCCTTCGCTTCCGTTCGCCTCTTCAGCGCCGACTCCGTCTGCGGCGCCGCTCCAGCTTCCCCGTCGCGTTCTCTCTTGGTGCATGCGCTCTGTCCGTGGGCTTGAGCCGCGGAGAACGCAGAGAGGAAAGCCGAGAAGTCGGGCGGCGGCTTCCGCGCGCCTGCCGCCCGCCCCGAGAGGACGTCGGCGGCGTCGTGGAGGAACGCGCAGGGGAAGAAAGCGCAGGAAATCCATCGCCGCGATCGCTCACAGTAGTACTCGCCCCAGAGCTGCGCTGCGTTCGCCCATGAGCACAGCGCAGATGCCGGCAACTCCGGCGCCTCCGCGACGGCCCCAGCACCCGACGCAGGCGGGCAGGCGAGCGAGGATGCAAGCAAAGCCGAGAGAGGAGACACGCAGCCAGGCAAAGCCGCAGACAGCAGCGAAGACGCCGCGGCGGAGGAAGAAGAAGTAGGGGAGGAAGAGGAAGCGGCGGAGGAAGACGTGGCGGCGGCTGGCGCTTTAGGCGAGGGAGAGGAAGGCCCCTGAGCGGACGTCTCGCCTATGAAGCTAACCTCTTCGTCTGTCTCTTCGCTGTCCCTCTTTTCGGCTGCTGCATGCGCCGTCGGGGGATCCCCGCCGGAACGCTCGCTGTCATCCAGTTCGCGGCCGCGGCCTTCGTCTCTTCTTCGAGGCCGAAAGACGGCGTCGTAGACCCCTACTCGAGCGCTCGCCGCGGAAGGCAACGCTTGAGAGAAATACGCTTCCGGCGGCACGTTGAGGAAGGCCGGGAGAGGGAGATGGAGCCGAAGAAAGAGCGAAACAATCCAGGGTGGCGTCGGTGTCAGGCAGCAGGAGCCGCCTAAAAAACAAAGCAAGAAAAGTTAAATAGACAGCCGAGCACAAAGGTCGAAGCACGACGTGTGTAGGCGACGACACCCCTCAAGCGGCGCACCGCTGACCGGCTGCAGAAGCAGAGCTTGCGCGCGAGACGCAGAGTCTCCTTCAAAAACCCTAATGCCTGAAGAAACGAAATGAGGACAGAAGGCCGCGGCGGCACACCGAGGAGACGCGACACAGAGGAGCGTAGGCAGAGCGAGCGAGAGAGACTCCGCGTGGCCCGCGAGACGCCAACACAAAACTCCTAAACTTAAAACGAGGAGTCGAGCGTTGGTCTAATCCGCATAAAGATGAATTACCATCATCTGCACATCTGAGTTGAGACTGTCGGGTATATACTTTAGACGCTACCTTCCCGGCTAAACATCCCTTTTCTTCGAAAGACACTCTCTTCTACGAAGGAGCGGAAACCGCGCCCGCAAGCAGACTCGCTGAACCTGACAGCGAAACGACCTGGGCACAGAGAATGTGGCGAACGAAGAGGAGAGACCGAGGACAGGAAGCGGAAGAGAGGTTCTCTACCTACCGGGGCGCGAGGGCAGTTGAATATCCGAGGGCGGCAGGGCGAGGACGAGGCGGGCCTGGACACCCAGCGCCCGGCAGAGCGCGACGAATATCTGCGTGAGCAAAACCAAAAACCGAGACACGCGATAAGTGACAAAACGGCAGACATAAACACAGCGCAGCCGCCTCTCATGCAGCGGTAGCCTTGCCCAATTCGCCCTGTAAACGTCGGCCTTTTTTGTTGGCATATGCGCGGATGCATCCCCGCCTTTCGGCTCGACTCTTCTCTCCGCGCACAGCCTTGTGGAAGCGAAGCCTCTGCGAGCCCGTCCTCTCTTCTTGGTCGAGCTTTCCTTCGTTCTCCGCGGCACCCGGACGCTGTCGTTCCACAAGTGTCCGCTTCCGGCTCTTCGGCTCTGCGCCGGAAGTTTCGCCTGGCCTCTTTCTCTCTCTCAGTCGGTTTTGAGGCTGTCCGATGCCTCCTTCCTCTCTGCCTTCTCTGCGGTCGCCTCCCTTCTCGCTAGAGCTGCCTTTTGGTGCCCTCGCCTCGCCTACCACAGCCAGCATGGCGCCTGTGCCTCTCTTCTTCTCGATTGCCCTCATGAGGCGAAAGCGCAGCGCGCCTCCCCCGTAGGGCGACGCGCGCCTCCGCGACCGACTCGCTCGACTCCGCGGCCTTCCTGAGGGGGACCCGCGCCCTACAGTGCCTTCGTCGCCCCTCGGCGCCTTCTTGAAGCCTCGCTCCGCTTCTCGCCGCGCCAAGAACGCGGCCTCCGTCGCAGTCTGCGCGGAGAGAACGACGCCCGCCAGCGCGCCGGCCGCCGCCCCTGGAGCCCCAGGGACGCGCCCGGGGGCTCCGGCACGGCGAGCAGAGGAGACACCGCTCCTAAGACGCGCCCCTCGCGGCGTCGGAGCGGCAGAAAGAAGGGGTGCCGATTTGGGAGGTCCACGGCCTGAAGAAGCAAAGGAGAGAAAAACGGAGAAGCTGACATAAAGAGGCTGTTGCGAGAGCTGAGGAAAGCAGCATATGCGATGCAGCTGAATTGAGGGCGGAAAGGAACGCGTTCGTCTACAGACGCCACAGAGGCGCGGCGTGTTGGAGCGGACGGAGATACAACGCATTCCTCAGAGCGCAGGAACGCCAAGGAGTGAACGTTGCCACGGACTGCCGATGACGGAGGCAGAGCGAGGCGAGCTTATTTTCTTCCCTGTTTTCTTGCAGCAGTCGAGGAGGCGCACACGCCGAGAGTCCTGCGGAGGCACGCGGAAACCACTCGATGTCGATGAAGACGACGCGAAAATGCGACACAAGCAGAATCGGCAGAGAGATGCGATGCTGGATTACCTCGAAGGTCTCCTTGAGAAACACAAAGGCAGCCGCGCCCTCCGCCGGAAAACAAAGTCGAGGTTCGCTGTCCCAGTTCGTCCGCGTCTCTGTGGGTTCTCGTCCTGCGTCGCTTGCGTCTGCTGGATCCTTGCCTTCGCTCAGCCGGCCTGAGGAATTCATGGCAGCTCCCTCGTGGCTCTCTCGGGTTTCCGAACTGCCGCACGCACGCAGTGTCTGGTCACCTGCAGCCTTCTTCTTCCTCTCGTCGTCTTCTCCCTTTACCTTTTCTCCCTCGCCAGAAGATGTGCATTTCTGCTTTTTGGAGTGAGTTTCACCTGCGCACGCTCCCGCAGCCGCTGCCTCGGGCGCGGGCCGCCTCCGTTTGCTTCTCTTCTTCTCCTCTTCGTTGGTTTTCTCGACGCAGAAGGACAGGAACAGATCGAGGACGGCGGCGCAGAGGAGGGGCGAGTGCGTGAGCGTTTCGCGATGAACGAAGCGAAGCCACGAGATCCAACTCACGAGCTCGATCTGCTGAGAGAATCGAGTCAACGCCCTGTCTGCCTGCCTCACTTTCCTCAGCGCCTCGTCGTGCTCGCGCGCCGACTGCGCAGCGGCCCGCGAGGAAGAAGAAGACGCAGGAGGCAAAGAAGACGAAGAAGAAGCAGAGGAAGACGAAGGCGCTGGAAACAAACACGCAGAAGACACAGAAACGCAAGCACACGAGCCCGCCGTAGACGCCCCCGCACCTGAAGAGGAAGGAAGCGAACCGGAAGAAGAGGAAGACGAAGAGGAGCGAGGAGCGGAAGAAGCGGAAGAAGAAGAATTCGATGACGGGAGAGATGAGGCTATTTCAGGAGACGCAGAGCAGGGTGATAGGCCTGAAAAGACAGAAGACACCGGCGGAGGGAGGAAACGCAGAGCAGCATCCGAAGTCGCGTGGGAAGAGACGTGAGAGAAAGAAGACAGCGCTGGAGTGAGAAGCGGAGTTTGCCGCCCGTCTCCCTCGTCTTCACGCGCATGAGAAGGAGAAGAAGAAGGCGAGAAGTCCCTCTCTTCTTCCTGAGGGGAAAAAAGGCCTAGCTGTTCGTCCAAGGAAGCGAAGGCCGCGGCGCCTGAGGCAGAAAAGGACGAAGACGAGACTGAAGAAGCCGATTTGGGATCTGACGCAGAACGGAAAGGAGAAAAAGGCAAAGCCGGCTGAGGCGCTGCTGAAGAAGCTGGCGACGAGACCGGCGAAGACAAAGAGTGCAACGGGGAGCTTGAAGCTCCGACAGAGGAAGAAGAAGAGGGATCAGCGAGGGTCTCGGCGTTTGTCATTTCGTCTTTCGAAGAAGACGAAGGCTCGAGTCTCCGCGCGCCGTCGCCCTCCGAAGCGGGCGCTGCGGGTGGAGAGACGGGCCCTCCCGCCTGCGAGTCCGCTTCTTCCTCTTCTTCATCGCGCGGCATGACGGCAGAACTCGAACAGAGAGAGGAGCGAGACACAGAGAGCAGCGCACACGCGCGGAGAGCTGAAACCTCGACCCGAGAAGAAAAGAGGTGAGGAACAGAGCTGCCGAGGCCTCAAAGAGAAGAGGCCCAAGGCGAAAGGACACAAACAGACTGAGAAAGAATCGACACACAGCGGGAGGAGAAGGAAAGAAAGAAGGGAGAATGCTACAGAAGCAAACAAACAGCTCGCTGCTGCATCGAGCGCTGTTTGCTCAACGGTTAGAGAGAGACAGGGAGTCAACAACTGAAGAGAGAGAGGGACGGCCACGGAGTCGGAAGATCCAAGAGAGAGAAGAGATATTTCGAAAAGCCGATGAGCATTTCACGGATTTAACTTGATACCAGCGAAATAAAGAAGAAAAGGAGAGACAAGAGTTCGCACGCTTGACTGTGGCATCACGCGAATTGCACAAGCAGCGTCTTTTCGACACAGCTACACTTTTCTTTCAATGCCATTATGTGCAGAGAGTGAAGACTGACTTGGAAAAGAACGTTGGTTGCATACTTCTCCTCAAAGAAAAAGAGCGAAAACTGACTCAATTCTGCGCTTGAGATTGTCTGGTGCTTCTCTAAGCCCCTCTCTCCTTCTCCCCTGTCTCCGCGTCCTCGCGTCTCCGCTGTCTCCCGCTCGTGCCTTTTCCATCGTCTCTCCCCTTTGCTCATTTTTCCCTTTTTTTCCCGATCTCTTTCATCTCTCTGTCGCTGTTTTGTTTCGTTTTTGTCTTTTCGCCTTCCAAGCTTGCGGTTCCTCGCAGGCGCTTCCGCCTCACCGGCCTTGTCCCATCCAGCTTGTCTCTGCTCCTCTCAACCACTTCACTCCAGCCTCTCATTCTCTTTGCTCTCTTCGTCCCCTCTTGTTTTTTTTTCTCTCTGACCGGCTGCACTCCTCTTCTCTTCAGCGTGGAATAGAGAAAGGAACGGGCGCTTGAATGCGGAGTGAGCAGCGCTGCGCCGCAGCCTGGAGGGCGCGGGCCCCTCTCTTCGCATTCAAGAGGAAGCCTCGCGCCGACTCTACCGCGCCAGGAAGATGAAGGAATGAATTGGAAAGGACGCCTGCAGGGCTCATGGAGAGGAGGGAGCGAAGGGAAAACAGTCACGATTCGCGGGGGAGATGGCTGCAGCAAAGACAGGAAAAACGCAAGTCTCACGACCGGGGGGACTAGGCAAAGAGGAGCGTGTGACTCCCTCTCTGCTCCTCTTTCTTCCTGTCGACGGCACGCCCCTGCTCTAGCGTTCCTGTCTCTCCTCTTTTGCATTGCTCTGAGTCCCTCTTTCTTTGCCTTTCCTTCCCTTTTTTTTAGTTTCTGTCCTTCGCTGGCCTTCGAAAAGATGGTGGCGTGCCATTTCTCTTCTCTGCCACACTCTCCTCTCGTGCCTAGCTTTGCTTCCACTCTTGTGGCTCCACAGCGACGACGACTCGCTCTGCGCCCGTCTTCGCTCTCTCTCTCTGCCTCACCTCTCCCGCGATGGAGCCCCGAGGGCGGGTCGCGGGCTCCATGCTCGCCGGCTGCATCGCGCAAGGCTCGGTCCTCCGTTTTCTTTCCTCTCTCTTGCTTTTCATTTTCCTATGCCGCAGAGTCTCCGGCCTCATCCGTCCTCTCCTCTGTCTCGCGGCCCCGCGCAGTCTCTCGTTCGCCTTCTGTCTGCGGCGCAGACTCCGCGCCTGCTTCGCTTGCAGCTGTAGCTCCGGGGAGCTCGCCTGCCTCGCTATCGGCCTCTGCAGCTTCTTCTCTCTCGTCAAGTGCGGTGGCGTCCGCGCGGCTGTCGGCTCCGTGTCTCGCTGTCACCTTCGCCTCGCGCGCTCAAGGTGACGCCGGCAGCGCGGCCTCCGCGTCTGTCCGCGTTCTCACATACAACATCCTCCACCGAGTAGGCCTGCGACATCTCGCATTCACTCTCTTTTTCTGGGCTCGGCGGAGCCCGAATGCGGATTTAATCCGCGCCTTAGGCGGGGTTGTTGTCGCTTTTTCCTTTCTCTGTGCTTGCTGGAGAGCTCAAGTCCTCTTTCGACTCTCTTTGTCTGAGACTTCGCCGCTGGGCGCAGCGGCGACGCCCGCAATTCCGATCCACTCGAGGAGGAGGAAAAATCAGGAAGCACGCCCAGCATTTGCGATTTGAAATCGAAGTTAGAATTTACTCAAATACTGTGTGTCTGTTTTCCTCGACTTCGCCGCGTGATTCCGTGGCTTGGAGGCGTGCGCGGCGCGGCTCGATGGCGGTTGCCGATGCGTCGCCTCCTCAGCCGTTCCCGACTCCGCCATTTCTTTGCCTCTTGAGGCCTTGCCATGCCTTGCCCACGTTCTCACGAGTTCCTCCTGCGCCTGTCATGGCTCGTTTTGTTTTTTTTCTTAAGCTCGACGCCCGCCGCGCGCGGTTTTTCGCCTACTGTCAGCCGGCACACCTGCAGAGCGAGAGGCGCCTCGCGGCCGTGGGCGGTGAACTCCAGTCTCTCCTCCCCGACGTCGCGTGTCTGCAGGTAAGCTACCCCTTCTTTGGAAACCAAACAGCCAAGCGCATGCAGAAGATCGCCAGTGCTGGGGCTGGGAAGCATATTCGGTACATTAGGGCTATCATCTTCACTGCTCTTTATGCTTGTCTCTACTCTGTCTACTTTTGCTCGCGCCGCGATGACCCCTAGGGCGAAGACGCAACACCGTAGATCGGGAGGCCCAAAGGCTCGCCTGCAGCGACGCCACACGACGCGTCGAGGCCCCGCGGAATGCGCGTGCGGCGCCGCTTTGCTGCGCCTCGGTGCTCCGAGGCCGCGCCGAGCACAAGTCGTTTCTTCTGCGAGGGCGTCGGACGCGTTGGCAGCGGCTTTGCCGCCTCCAAGCCCGCGACTTCGCAGGTGAGGGGGCGTGTGTGTGGGCGCCGTTCCCTTTCGAGACAAAAGCGGTTTGTTCGTCTCGCTGTCTCACGCTTGCTGCGCGGAGAAGCGGATAGGGCTTCGTCTGTGTGTCTCTTGCATGCACGTGGTTTTTTCGGTAAATTAAGTCTCTCCGCTTCGCAGGAGGTCGAGAGAGAGTCGCTCTCCTTCTTGATCCGGCGCTTGAGCGATGATGGATACGCCTGCGCAGTCTCGCTCTTCACGGAGAAGGGCAGCCTCGGCGACGGATGCGCCTTGCTCTACAGGTGACGAGAGCGAAAAGGGTCTCTCATTTAAAAGACGCAGCACTGTGGTCTACCGTCGCAACTCCGTTGCCCAGCCGCCCAGGCGTGTAGCAACGTCTCGGAATACACCAGAGAGGGGAGGCTACGAAGCGCAGAAACGCAGACAGGCGAGTAGCTAAGGCGCGACATACGACATACGCCAGCAGCGACAGGACGTTCTGAGGAGGAGAAAAACAAATCCCACTCAAATAAATATAGTTAAATGTGTATGCTTGTTTACCGTCGATCGTGTGCCCTGCTCATCACGACCTATCTATCTAACTGTATCTATCTCTATCTCTATCTCTACCTATCTATCTACACTGACCTGTTTGTATCGATCTATCTGTCTATCTAGCTGTCTTTTAATCTCTATATCTGTCCTCCACGTACCTGTTCATTTATCTCTGTGCCTGTTTATATCCATTTACGTATATCTATATCTGCCTATTTATATTACCGTATGCATGTTGAACACATACATACTGGATTGCTTGCAGGCGCTTCGACGCTTCTGCATTCCGCTTTATTCGGATGTACGAATCCTTGCCTTCCTTCGCACGCGATTTATTCGCTGTTATGCGCAGGCACCTTGCGGTCTGTCTACGACTTTTTTTCCAAATCATCCTTTGAACTCAATACGATCCTCCTGCGCATGTAGCCCACCGCATGCAGCACGCCTCGCGGCATTTTTGTATATCTGCTGCCTTGCGTCAAATGCGTTTGCGTGCATCTGCGTAGCGTTTCAGGTCTCGGAATGCATTTTTCTTGAGGCAGTTTTGTTTTTTTCTCTCGCAGAGCGACAGAGCTGGAACTGATTGACACTCACACGTTTCGATTCAGCGCCCTCGTCGACGATTTTTTTCCCTACCAGAAAACCACGCGGGATCAGGCAAGGACTCGGCTTTGAAAGGTGCCTTCTTTCACCTGTGGTGTCTCTCTGATGCGCGGATGACTGATGGGGTAGCGTAGGTGTCTGCCTCTGCGGCGTCAGTCTTGCGAGTGGTTTTTGCTCGGCTTCCCAGAATTTGGGATGCCTGTCGGGCCCGTGTGTCTGCAGGTTTTTTTGGTTTTTTTCTTGTGTTTTTGCAGATGACGCTGGCCTTCTGGCGGCGGGTGAAGGAAAAGCGGAATATGGCTGTCGTCGCCGGATTCCGCATCAAGAAGGTGCGCGCGTCCTGCGTCGAGAGGCAGCGGCCTGCGCTTCAGGTTTTGCGAAATGAGCAAAACATTGAGTCCATCAAACCAAAGACTACGACTTGGACTCAGTGTTTTCCTTCTTCTCGTGCGCACATGTCAACCGCCGAGCCAATCGCACCTGGAACGACGTCCCCAGAAACCTCTCGGCGGGCTGTCTGCGGCTTTTTCGTGTAGTATTACTTCTCAAAACGGAAAAAATTACAACACGGCAGTTGACATCTCCGATACCCCCGTTGCGAGGCCGCGCAACTCGCAAAGGAACCTGAGGGTCTCGTTTTCTCTCTTCTTTTGCGGCAGACTGACCAGGTCGTGTACGTCTGCTCCACGCATCTCTTCTGGGACCCGCGCCAGCCGGACGTGAAGCTCCTCCAGGCTTTTCTGCTTCTCGGCGGCCTGCGCCGCTATGTCGAGGCGCAGGAAGCTCGGCGCGCGGAGAGAAGCCACGCAGAGCCAAGCGCAGACGCGGAGACTACGGAGGACAGGCAGAAACGAAACACCGGCGACTCAGAGGCCGTGCGGGCGGCAAACCAAGCCAAAGCTGAAGACTGGAGGAACGCAACGTCGCCGGGGGTGCCCCTGATAATCGGCGGCGACTTCAATTCGATGCCTTCGCAGGTGCGCGACGAACGAGGCAGTGATGTATGGATCACTAACACTTCTCTTGAATGCTCTGCACGATATACATGTAGTGCAGTAGACGGGACGTGGGCGGTCAATGAGTTCTCCGAGCGAAAAAACACACACTTGCAGCGTCATTCGTTGAGAGTTTCCGCTCTGTCGAGCCACATGCTGCGGCAGAAACTCGCAGGAGGCGGCTCATATGTCGTGTGCTTCTTCCCTGTATGTCTCTGTGAGTGGATTCCAGGGTTTTTTTGGGTTTGAGGCTTATCGTACTGAGCGGGATTTGCGCTGAAAATCTTGACTGCAGGACCGGACTTGTGACTGTTTCCCTTGTTTTGCGTCTTGCTTCCAGTGTTTCCTGCATCGGTGTTGTCTGTCTCTCTCTCTGCAAGTAGCCTCGTGACCTGCGCCTCCTCTTGCGTTCCTGGAGTCTCTCCGCGCGTGTCCTTCATTCTTCATGCCCACCTTTTTCTTTTTTCCATACTGCTGTGCGCGAGCAGAGTCTCGCGTCCTGTGCCACGAAGCAAATCCTCAAATAGCGGAACTAGAGGCGCTTTGAACGGTTGCCCATGCGCGCGGTCGTGCTGCGCTCGTCCACCCCGCATTTGTGCCTACAGACGGTCACCCGCGGCGACCGGAATGCGCAAGATGGGGGCGGAGCAGAGCGGAAGGAAGCGAGGCGATGCTCCAGCGGAGTCTACCAGTAAGACCTCCACTGCCCTGCGAGGCTTCCGCGGCGTGACAGCGGTAGCGGACGGCAGCAGAACTCATCAACTCGGCGTAGCCTCAAAAGAGATGAAAGTAAAACTAGCTAAACAGGACATAGCAGAGACGGGGTGCAGGAGAGGCGACGCCTAGTTGGGCTGCTTTCTTTCTCGCGAAGAGAGGGAAGGAAGAAACTTTGATGAAAAACGACGCTTCAAGCTCCGCCTCAGAGGCCAGACCGGAAGTCGCCGACGCGGGAGCGACGGCGCAGGCGGCCGTCATCGCAGCGGCGCGCGGCGTGCTTACGCGCCAGAGTCCCTGTGAGCTGCTAAACGCGAGTCTGATAAAGGGTCTAAGAGGAAGGAGAGTCTCGCGTGGAACCCGTTTATGGTTATCTTCAGATTGATGACGACAGGCCTCGTGCTGCCCTCCCACCTGGAACATCCTGTCAGCTTTCATTCGACTCTGGCTACCGGCGCGGTGCCTGCCCTCGTCCTGCGTCCTCTGCGGAGTGCATACAAAGAGGTACGGAGGAGCGCTGCGCGTGGTTTTTCCCGTCCTTCTCTTCTTCGCTTTCGTTCGATTCGGGTTTCGTGTAGCGAAGATTGTTAATCTATAGCGAGATATAGGCTGTGACACAGAGGCCCCAGGCTTCAGATACCTTGTCGCGGACGTGCTAGCTCGTAGGCCTGCACACCTCCCCCAGGCGCCTACAGCAGACGCACCGAGGCGCTGGGCTTGCGACAGAGACAGCCTCGTTTAGACAAATGTTGGAAACGCCGAAGCGCGCGGGCGGAGGGAAGGCGACTTGTGCATATTGAGAGGAAATAACGGCAAACAGCTGCCGGCCCTGGTATGGCTCCGCACAGGTGCGACTAAGAAGGGTTTAGGGTTTATAAGGTGAATTTAGCTCCAGAGTGCAGCGATGAAAGACGAGTTGCGCTTGGATTCACTTCCGTCCCTCACGGAGGCGCCGCCAGGACGTGTGCCTGAACGACGTGTCTGATCAGACTGGCGTCTGAGTAGTAGTTTTCTCTCGCTGTTAAAAAGTGTGGGAAAAGTTGAAAGGCCTCCCCGCCCGGCTCGTGAAGCGAAGTGCACGCGCGCACCGAACGGCGCCTGAGTCAGAGTCGCGCAGAACCGCCTGTTTCTAAGATAAAGACACAAGTGCTAGCGAGGCCTGTGCCCAGAGACAGTCAGTGCCTACTCTCCAGCCTTTCCCTCGCTGACGCGCTTGCGCAGGTCCTGGGCGCGGAGCCGCGGTTCACGAACTACACGCGAGACTTCCAAGGCTGCCTCGATTACCTTTTCTTCGAAAACGCCGTGGCGAAGGCTGTCCTGAGTGTGCCTGAGGAGAGTGAGCTCAAGTAAGAAAACACGCGTCCGAGGGGGGGTGGGCTGTCAGCAGTCCTTCAGCTGCGTCTCTCGCGGTCGTTACCGAGAAGGAATCACGATCGAATCTCTGCACTCTTAAGCTGTCCATGTGTGCACGTCTACATATATATATGCATATATTTATGTACATACTTTTATATATATGTGGAGTGCGTGTGTCTGTTCGTTCTTCGTCGGCGAAAATAACGAAACTGGATCGACCGCCGGCAGGTCGCCCGCTCCTGCATGCGCATCTATTTACACGCGTGATGAGCTCGCGAAAGTAGCTGGCCCGTGGAATAGACATGAGGCTGTACCGACCGCGGTTGATGGTTTTTTCGAGGGTTTCTCTCTCTGCGGACTCGAAGGCGGCGCCACGTATGTCCGCGGATTTTCAAGGCACTGTTCCCCCTTCTGTGCCTTTCTGCTTATCGTTTCTTGCTCCTACAGAAGAGAAGTTGCTTTGCCGAATTCACGGTTTCCCTCGGATCATGTGGCGCTGATGGCGGACTTCGCTCTGCCGCCCTGACTGCACACGCCGTTGCTAGTCTCTCCGCTTTGAGAGACTTTGCACAGACTCTGCCGGTCTGAATGTAGTTTGTTTTTATTCACATACTCTCCGTTACACATGTGCGATAGACGCCCCTACCACGCGGTAAATGCCGATAAATACATATACATCTACATGCTTACTGATACATATATATATATATATGTATATATATGCACGCATACTGTGTGCACACTAATATTTAGGTAGCTGGATAAGGGCACGTACTCGTGTACAGATGCCCGAGTTTTTTCGTTTTTCCGTTTTTCTTGTCTTGCACACGAAAGGTTTTCACTTGGCAATGTTGCGGCCAAGGGAACCGGTTTTTTCTGTTCAACAGGTTGACCTCGGAATGCTGTTCTGTCGGTATACCGGACGACGTGGGTTAGTTGTATTGTTTCGTTTGACTCCATAAGCCCTAGAATCCTATTCGCGACGACTTTCGCCTCGCTCCTTGAAAGAAGTGAGCCGCGAAGACCCATACTCTGCGCATGCAGATTGCTGGATTAAGCTCGTGCAGTCCACGGAATGACGAGAGCCTGCTCAAGAGGCGAAGCCTGTGCCAGCGACAGCAGCGAGCAGGAAGCTAAGCCCCTGGCAGCTGTACAGCTTCCGCGGGGCTCTACAGAGAGACAGGCGCTCATTAGGGGATAAGTATCTTCACTGAGTGGCACGTGAGGACGGTATTTTGGTGCGCAAGACCGATAAGACGTGAAGTCAACACATGCAGGAGAGGTATTAGGAGATGCCGAGAGTGACGCACACGGAGCGAGATTTCAAGCGGTTTACTAACACGAGTTAGCGGCTGTGCGCGCGTTGCTGGATCACTAAACATATGGACTGAGGCTAGTATAACTTCACAGACACGAAAGACATGAAGAAATCGGACAGGCGCGCCACTCGCGGCTCCACCGCCTGCGAGGAGGCTTTTGCGGGCGACTACCAAGGAAAGGGGGGTGAGGGGGATGGCAAGAGGTCATCGCCTTGCGAGTCTAGCTAGCCGCATGCAAGGCAACTGCAGAAGCGAATGGAGCCTGGCCGCCGCGTCCCAGACCATTGCACCGGGTTCTGCCGCTCTGGGGCACCCTGTTCGCCTGCCTGCCCGCCACTGCGTCGCCTAGTTCGCGGCTGACTTTCTGAACATGTTGAGCATGCGCTGGGTGACTGCGAATCCGCCAAAGACGTTCATCGAGGCGACGGCGATCGCGACGGCGTTCAAGACAGTGGCGGCGGCGCCCCGCGAGCGGCAGTAGAAGGGCTCCAGAGGGCCAAGTTGGCCGCGGGGGCAGACCGCGTCTCGATCCAGGACTTCGTACGCGCGCGCGCCGATGCCCAGCATCCCGCCCACGAGTACGGCGCCGCTGATGGCGTTGGTGACTGACATGAGCGGCGTGTGGAGCGCGGGCGCGACGTTCCACACCAGCAGATAGCCCACGAAACACGCGAGCAGGAAGACAAACAAGAGGGGCGGGAAGGAGGGCGGCGCGGTCGCCGCGAAGAGCGCCGTGAAGGCCGCAATCGCGATAACTGTGAGGATGTCCAGCGGCGCGACGATCCCCCGCCACCGCGTCTGCAGACGCATCTGCAGCCTCTCGCTCCAGCTGCGCGGAGCCGCGGGCTTGCGCGCCTCCTCCTCGCCCGCTGCATGCGCCGACGTCAGGTGCCGTGAGCTCGCGCCCGAGGCGGTGCGCGCGAGGGGCGGGTCGTCCTTCTTGAGCGCGGGAGGCGGAAAGGTTTGTTCACCGTTGCGCGTGACGGTGATGGCGCGGATGACCTGGTCGCCAAAGTTGACAGAGAAGCGGGCTCCACCCCCCATGTGTTGGAGCAGGTTGAAGAGATTCCGCGCGAACATCTCTGAGGCTTGCGGCGCCATTCGCGACGGCAGGTCCGTCCAGCCGACGACGGTTACTTTCTCGCTGTAAAGGTACGTCTCTCCAGGGCGCGTCCGTTCCACGTTTCCGCCACTCGGCGCCGCGAGATCTACGATGACGCTCCCAGGCTTCATCAGGTCGACGTGCTCGCGCTTGATAAGCTTCGGCGCGGGGCGCCCAGGCAGCGCGGCCGTGGTGATTAGGATGTCGATCTCCGCGCACTGCTCGGCGAACAGCGCCATTTCTTTGCGCAGGAACGCCTCGCTCATCGGCTGCGCGTAGCCGCTCGCCCCCTGCGATGCGTTTTGGCCGTCGCCGGCGCCCTCCTCGCTAAAGTCCATGACCAGGTACTTACCTCCCATCGACTCGACTTGCTCTTTGCACTCGAGCCGGACATCGAACCCGCGCACGTCCGCGCCCAGGCGGTGCGCGTCGCCTATCGCCTGCAGCCCCGCGACGCCCGCGCCGACGACCAACACCTTCGCCGGCGGATACTTGCCCGCGGCCGTGATCTCCGGTCCCATCAGGCGGCCGAAGTGCGATATCGCCTCAACGACCGCGCGGTAGCCCGCGAGCTTTGCAGTGCTCGACAGGACGTCCATCTTCTGCGTGACCGTAAGCCGCGGAAGCACGTCCAGCGAGAGAAGCGTCACGTGCGGCAGGCGCAGCGCGGCGGCAATCAGCGCGTCCACCGGTGACGACGCGCCGCCCTCGCGCGGCGGCGCCGCGTCCGCAGCCCCCGAACCCGCCGCTGCAGAGGGTGGGGACTTCCTCGTCGCGGCGTGTGGACCAATGAATCCGGCGACAAACACCTTCTCAGAAGAAGAGAGGAACGAAGGGGCTTTAGGGGCGCTCGCGTCGCCCTCGGTCTCCGCTCCTCCCTCGCGGGGCTTGAGGGGCGGAAGAGACGCAGTGGGGACGGGGCTCTCGCTGTCTCCGGGGAGAGCGTTCGCTTTCTCCTCGGTGTCCTTCGCCTCGGCGTCCTTCGCCTCGACAGGCGGCTGCGCCAGATTCAGCTCGTCAGGGCTGTAGGAGGTGACTTTAAGGACAACGCGAGAGCGCCGAACGACTTCGGCCGGCGAGCCCACCACAATCGCGCCGGCGGCGCGGTACTGCTCATCCAAGAATCCCGCGGAGAGGCCGGCGTTCGTCTCCACGATGCAACCGAGCTGCAGGTTGTCTCTCATCATGCACACCACATTCGGCGTCATCGCCACGCGCCGCTCTAGCGCCTGGCGCTCTCTCAGCACCCCGACAAAGAACGCGGGGGGTGCGGCTTCAGCCGTCTGTCGAGGAGGCGGAAAACAGTGCAAAACGCGAGAAAACACGTCGCAAGAGGAGAGATGCAGCGGGCCAAAGGTGTGCGGCGCTTCTTTTCGCGACTACTGGAGTCGCGCATGCGCCTAACCTAAACCCGTGACTCTGCAGCGAGCGCATGCATGCGGACGGCACCCTAGACGCAGTCCCTCTGCACCGCAGAAGCGTAAAACCCATTCGCATTCCCCCTCCCCTCCCCCACCCCTCCTCCTTCCTCTCCCTCGTTCCCACAGTGTTTTCCTGCATGCAAAGGCGTCTGCTGAGTCTCCCGCAGTTCGCCTCGGCCTCAGCCTAGCGCATGCACCGCACTGTTTTTGTGCCTACCTGGGCCTCCTCGACGGCGGACGCCGACCCGGGCTTGGCCGGCGTGCCTTTGTTTGCCTCGTCGCTTACGCCCGTTCTGTCTGTGAGGAGGAGGCTGACGGGTCGCTCGTCCGCTGCGCTGCCATCGTCCTGTTCGCCTTTCGCTGCGGCGGCGGCGCCTGCGCCCTTGGGTTTGGGGGACTCGGCGGGCATGGGCAAGGCTGTCGAGGGGCTCGCACGGGCGACGCTGCTGTGGAGGCCGGCGACCAGGCTCTGAACAGAGGCTTTGGCGTCTCCCAAAAGCATCTGGCAGTTCGGGTAGAAGAAGAGCGGGTTGTCGATGCCTGCGTACCCGACGCGCATCGACCGCTTTAGGACGACGACGCGCGCCGCCTTCCAGACTTCGAGAACGGGCATGCCGTAGATGGGGCAGCCTGGTGCGTCCTGCGCGGCGGGGTTGACTGTGTCGTTTGCGCCGATGATGATCACGGTGTCGGTGTCGGGGAACTCGTCGTTGATTTCTTCCATCGAGAAGACAATGTCGTAGGGCACGTCGGCCTCCGCGAGGAGGACGTTCATGTGACCCGGCAGGCGCCCCGCGACGGGGTGGATCGCGAGGCGGACGCGCGTGCCGCGCTCGCGGAGCTGCGCGATGAGCTCCTGCACAGCAAACTGCGCGTGGGAGACGGCCATGCCGTATCCAGGGACGATGATGACGCTCTTGGAGGCGAGCAGCTCTTCGCAGACTTGCTCACTCTGCACAATGTTCGCCTCGCCTTCAAACAGCTGCGCGTTCGTCTCCGCGCCCGTGTCGCCGAAGCCGCCCACGAGGACGTTGTAGAGTGACCGGTTCATTGCGCGGCACATCACGTAGGAGAGAATGATCCCCGAGGCGCCCACAAACGCGCCCGCAATGATGATGATGCTGTTTTGCAGCGTCAGACCCGCAAACACTCCCGCCCAGCCGCTCCCGCTGTTGAGGACGGAGATGACGACAGGCATGTCCGCGCCGCCGATCGCCGAAACGAAGCAGACGCCGTAAAGCGCAGAGAGAAGCGTGCAAAGCCCGAGGCAAACGGCGCCGACGGGGACGTCATTGAGCCCAAAGACGCCCGCCCCTGCACCCGCCGCCAGGAGAAGCCCCAGCAGGAGCGGCATCCACAGCCAACGCAGCGGCAAGACGCGCGGCTTCGAAGCAATCCAACCCGACAACTTGCCGCACGCGACCATCGACCCCGTGAAGGTGATCATCCCAACCGAGGCGCCTGCGACGCGACACGCGAACCGCACCAAAGCCCGCATGCGGGAGGGTGTTCAAAAAGAAGGCGGCAAGCTGCGCGTGGACGGGCGCTGGCCGCGACACCGGGTCGCTGACAGCTGCACACTCGCGCGCTAGCGCGCGTACGTCCTTCGTCCTTCAAGGCATGCAGATGCTTACTGCGGCGCTCTACGCTCGCCGGGAGTCTCGATGTAGTCGAGAGTGTATATATGCATACGGGTAGACCGTCGACTGCATCGAGAGCAAAGCCGCATGAAGTATCCGCCTCTCTAAAAAAGTATGGACCGGGCGGCGTGTGTCGGCTCATAAAGGCGCCTCGCCCAGCGAGACTGAACAGGTCAGGCTCAATGAATATGTGGGCGGGTGTATGTGGACGCGTTCATGGGTTCGAGTCCGCACACACACAGAAATAAGTCTCTGAGAGCGGGCTACCGATGCGACAAGCATTCTGCGAGAGGGATTTTGGCGCTCACCGATGAGGTAGAAAACAGTCTGGTAGACCTGGAACTGCACATATCGCGTCTCGCCTCCCGAGTGCATGGCGTCCTGCTTCGCGACTTCGTACGGAGAAAAGTAGAGAGCGAAGCTCTCGAGTGTAGCTGCGAGACCGCCGAAGGCATTCAAAGCGCCCACGCTGTAGACGCGCACGATACGAAGGGGAACGTGGGAAACAAAAGTTGACAGAGCAATGCGGCCATTGCGCGGACTAGCAAGAGAAAGTGCGCAGCAGTGTCTCTGTATGCATGCATACTTGCTGGACGACTGATGAATTGTAAAAGGGAGAGGGCGTTCTTTGAGCGACAGAGACATGCAGCAGACTGGTCCTCTCTTTTTCGCGAGCTTGTTTCTGTTTCTCGCGAATGGCCGCTACACCTTCTCCCTTGGAGTTTGGTTCCTCCAGATGCATCTTCTCTCGACTACAGATGAGGTGTGTGTCTCCTTTCTTCTCTCACGCCTCACGGTTGCTTACAGTTGAGGAATTGACGTCATATTGACGAGCATAGCGACAATAACGGAGAGGACCGCAGGAGGGACGCATACGACGAAAAAAATCCAAATGGCTCGCCCGTAAACAAAAGGGGACACCAGCGTTCCTACGATCGCCACGAGCATGCCGATAACTCCGTACACATTTCCCATTTTTGCGCTCTCTTGGTGGCTGAGGCCCCGGAGAGAGAGGACGAAGAAGAGAGCAGCCGAAATGTAGATAACCTGCAGCCATACGTCGGGCTCAATGATGTGTTCATAGTCCGTCAAATGCACGCGGAGCTGCCGCAGAGGAGCCATCTGAGAGGAAAGCCAGTCCTCCCAAGTCTGCGATTGATATATGCCCTCTGGCGCATGCGTGCTCGCAGCGTATGTACCGTCCATCATGACGAAAATGCGACAGTGATCAAGGTGGAGAGGGGGGGGGGGGTTGAGAAGCTGCGTAGTAACGGGCGAGAGACTTTCGAGGTAGCAAGGGTATACGTGCACAGTTGAATGAAAAGACAATGGCGGGAGACCACGACCTAGCGGCGCGAACGCGAGATGCGGCGAGGAGAGATGGGAGCTCAAAGGATCCACGCAGCAGGAAGGAAAACGGTTGAACGCGGGAGGGAGCGGAAGAAGGAAAGCGGAGACAGCTCAGAAGACGAATCACGCTTCACAGTTCTGCGGGTGAGACGGCGCTGCGCCCTGATGGGGACAGAAAACAGGGCTCTCAACCGACAGAACGAAGCATGATACGTCTCCCTGGCTGTACGGCGCACGCGAAAACTGAAACACAAAGGAAAGAGCCTCTAATCAATGGAGACAAATTTGCACGAACGAGGCCTCCGCTACTATATTGCCACCAGCTTGACCGGGAGACTAGAACACGAAAGAAGGTAAAAACGAGAGTGTTTGCCTCCATGTGGAGTCGGGGGAAAAGGGGCCAAAGGGAACACACACCACGGACGAAAAGTCGTGCAGGGAAACTTGAGCCAAAAACAAAGTGGCGAAAGTGTCCCGATCAGCCGTCAGATGCGGGGTTTTTTGATCTTTCGGGCCATACATACACGCCCAAACAACTTCCCCTAATCTAATGAGCCGGGTTGACGATGCTTCAACTACTTCTTGCCGCGCTACACCACAGACGCACAAGCGAATCCAGAAAAAACCGAAAGAGCGCTTGGTGCGTCAAGTTTTTTGACTCCTGGCCAAGGGTCGTAGTCAAGAATGTGATCTTCTTCGTGGGGAGAACTGAGGAGAACTGATCTCTCGTCTGCGGGAACGCGGCACTGGGCGCTAGCATCTGCCGCTCACTTTCCATTTGGAGAGTTGCCTTTCACAGATTACTTTCGCAGTTCATTCTCCTCACGCCCGTACGCACTGCGCTGCTGCCGGCGTCTCTCCAGCTAAATACCTGAGTATTTACGTCGATACCAGCACTTAGAACTTTTGATCCGGCTGCGTATCGAACAACAGTGCCTCTGAGTTTCTATGGAAAAGAGCCTTGGCTACGGTGGAAACCAGCAAAGCAGCGAAATACTAGTGCGAACCTGAGAAAAACCAAGTTCATGTCGACTAGATGTCTTCAACAACTATGCCTGCGAGACGTAGGCGTGTCGCAGGTTGCCCTTCAGCCACTTGTGCGCACAGTCAAACCTGTGAGGCCCGCTCTCTACATAAATGAGTATCTGCTCCTTAGCGGTTCCAGATCTACAGTGGCAGGCGGCGGGGAACGATGAGAGATCTACAACACCGTGGAGGAATTCAAAATATGTTGAAGGGCGTCGTTGATAACAGGTGTGTCTCACAGAGTACGGCTGGATACAGCGTCGTGGCGGACTCTGCCCTACCTACGGCGTGCTCGGATTCGTCTGTTCACCTCAAAAACATCCGTGGCTGTGCTGAAGATCGGGGCAAGGTCTGAGTCTAGCGCATATCCGATAAAATGAAAGACAGAAGAAGTTGCTGCGAGAATCAACTTTCGTTGTTCGACAAAGAACAGGGAGTGCATTCCTTGGAAATACTGAATGCGGTCCACCCTTCTCGTTGTTGATCAAGGCGGCGAGCTATTCCATTCGAGTCGGTGCATTTATTACACACGATGTACCCTCTGCAGTTGTGGGTGTGGATTCAGTTCCTCTGGACGAGCCACTGCTTGCCAGCTGCAAGCAGGTTGCCCGCTCGCAGTTTACTCCCATGTGTCTTTAGTGTCGAGATTAGAGAACGGTTGTAGCGGACAACGCCTGCCACAGCACTGCGCTCGACGGGCAACCCCCTCAAGGTCGTGAAAACGAGTGTCCTAGATGAGCTCTGGAGTGCATTATCGATCGGGATACTCCTTGTGCCATACTCGCGTAGATATCAGGGTCATTAAGTCGAGGTACAACGCGAGCCAATGGCTAGCGTGCAAATTTTTCGTCCAGATGCGTGTACGCGTGCGGACGTATTCGCATTCCGGGGCCCTTCCTTCGCCCCCCGCTTACTTCCATACTTATGCGCAGACAGCCCGTGCTTGTTTTTCTAAGCTGGCCCCGGAAACGTATGAGCCAAGAGCTGGTGTGGAACAGAGTTTTAAACCCCGCCACTGAAAAGAGAACTAACTGCCGATTACGCGTGATCGATAGTGACACATGTGGGGCTTTGCGCCAGCCCTACGTACCGTATCCCTGCGAGAAATCGCCGGAAGTTCCAATTCGGCTGTTGAACCGTTGGAGTCTGTGGCACCGCTGCTGCACCACCATACAGAAACACCGCCGTCTCATTTTATACATCTCTTTTACTGACCCTCGAAATCCGTGTCCAACGCTCAGTCCCCAGAAAAGTGCAACAAAAGGAGCAGAGCTCCTGCATGGCCGTAGACGACTCCACAGCACACAGTCCAGGAGCTTTCCCGAGGGCACACCTGTCGCCACTGTCACTCCACGCGCGTGTAAATTCTTCACGATTTGCAGTAGCCTGTGATGGAGAGCGTGAGGCGCGTAACGGTGGTAAACACAAACCGCTTATCTTCTTCGTTCGGTGAGCAGGATGACGGGAGCAAGGCAATTGTTACACCACTGACGAGCTGACACTTGACATAACCTGAACTGTCACACAGAACTTTTAAACGGATTTTGGGCAGGCAAACACTCAAAAAATGAAATCACTAAGGGGTAAACCGATGCAGTTGTCCCTGAAAACAGCTGCGGCGGGGCCCAAGCTGCCGAGCCAGGACGCGGCCACTCTGTTCAGTTACTGCGCCCCTTCGACGGCGACTCTGAAACCGAGTAAATACCCTGCGAACATCAGCTCAAACCTGTTTTCAGTTGCGAAGCCGGAGCCAGGCCACGGAAAGGGGCAACTTCCTGGGGACTGCCTGCCGCCGAATTCTCCAGAGAGTGCGCTGAGTGAGCAGGTTGGTAACTCCGGAGGCCTCACACCGCCCTCAAGTCGAGGCAGGCAAGCGACAGACTGCGCCGTCGAGTCCTTTCAGACGTCCTCCTCCCTCCGCGACCGCTTCCGCGGCCCTACTCACGTCATCCAGCGAAGAGCACGCAAGGTTTCGAAGGAGAGACTGGAAAGCCGCCCAAGTCCTAGGGCTCAAACTGCTCAGTTTGAAGGAAATGCAGAAGCCGAGCATGGCAAAATCAGCGTTTCAGTGCCTTCGCGGAAGCCACATGCTGCTGCGCAGCTCTCTGACCCAGGTACACACGACAGGGGAGGTCCGAATTTCGGGGAAAGCGTCACGCCTAGACTCTGAGAGCCGCACTTCCGCTCTCTGTCGCGCGGCCTCTCTCCGCACGACTTGCCTTGCCGCGTGACGCCGCGAGCAGGCCCTCACTCTATTGTTGCATGCGAATCGTGCAGTCCAGTAGGATGGTGGCGTGCTGCAATCATACAGAACTTGGTTGTCTGTATCTCATAGCCGGAGTCACACAATCTACGCATGACAGGCACTCAGGCGCCTTCAGGCGCGGTCGGGTGCACGGAGGGGAACGGAGGATCCTCGGAGTGAAGGGGCTTTCACTGAACAGACTTGTTCGAGTGTGGCAATCCTCCGCGAAAAGTGTGCTGCAGCGGTTGAGGCCATCAGCAATGCTGGGGTGTTCCCAGCCACCTCTGGCGGCCGGCGGCTGCGACTCGCATCTGCTTTGCTCTGATGTCGGCGCCTCAGGTCCGAATCGCTCACACATCCGAGGCAAGTTGAAAGCAGCCCCTGAGGCGTCCTTTCACCCCACCAACGGCGCGGGCGTGCACTCCTACCCGCGCTGCCGCGAGGCGCAGGCGCATCATGGCACCTGCCGCGCGTTGACTTCCGCAAAGATGACAGCGCTCGCCCAGAGCTGGTTGGGTGGAGCGTGTGACGCAGTTCAAAGCACGAAACTTCTCGAAAGAGAGGCGCAAAAACATAGAAACCGCGCACGTTACTTGCGCCGCGAAGAAGAGAAAATCCTTCGAGAACTCGAGAAGCTGCGCAGGAAGGCCAAAACCACAGAGCAGGGACGGCAGCACCAGGCGGAAAAGCGGATGAGCGGTAAGAGTGGACGAGAGAGTTTCCTGACAATCAGTGTGGTGGCTCGGCTCTTAGTGGGAAACGATGCTCGCGCCTAGACGCAGGTCACGAGTCTAAAGTTGAAACCCCGACGTGTGAAAGAAGCTGCACACACAAGGTTCTTGCCAACCGGCTTGTAATCTTGATTGCAGGAATAGACTCGAAACTGCCACCGCTCGTCTGTTAAGGCTCGCGCCCATGGCTCAGCCGAATTCACTGTGAGAACTGTGAGCGTCGGTTTCACGCTGTTTGTCTCAACGGTGCCCAATTCCATCCAATTCCAACTACAAGTCTTGCACGCCGTGGCGCCACACGCATGTGCTGCCGCGCGCCTCTTCGTTCAGACGTGCTGCGGATCGAGCGACAACTCCAAGAAAGAGCGGCGAACCGAAGCAACGTGAAGGCGCGCAAAGCAGAGGAGAGAGAAAACAGACAAGTCCTCCGCGAAGATCTGCGTGCGCGCAAGGCACGGATGGCGCGAGCTCGCAAAGAGGAGTACAGAAAAGAGCGAGAAATCGCAGTGTCGCGGCAAGAGGAGGAGCTGAAGAGAAAGGTGGCCAAAACGCGTCTAATTCAGCGACAGCAAGTAAGGCTGAAAAGGGGAGGAAAATCGAGTGACCAGTTAGCCGCTAGAGCAACAGAAATCCTTTTTCCCGCAGACGCAGGAAGTGCCGACTCAGAGGTCTACGTGTTGCGGAGCAGCGATATACGTGGTAGTGAAGGCATTGTTTATGAGCCAAACACTCTTCTTCGTTTATATATACCTTTGGAAGCAAGATAGGACAGCGAAGCGGAAATCGATTTGTCTCGGCCATGCCACCTTTCACGTTTAGGACGTGTTCATTTGCATGTATGATTATCGTATGTGTATCGTGTATTCATTGGCCTGTTGGCGATGATTGCAAACGCGTTCTGAGCAACGTGGTTTCTTGAAAGGCGTTTCTGCCCGTATGAGAACTTTTAAACCTCAGAGCGATGCTAGAAAGCACATCGTGCAGGTCGCTCGCGAGAGACGCGAAGAACTGCGTAAAAAGAAGCAAGAGGCGCGGTGGCATGCTGCAACCGCGATCGCCGAATCCATGGAGGAGCTGAGGAAAGCCGAGGCGCTGGAGGCACGAGAGCTGCGGAGGTCGGCCTTCTTTCCACTACGCAAAACAAAAAACAGCGACACTGACAGATAAGGATCTCTCCGTCGCTGTCATCCATATACACCAGTATAGAAACATGCGCATCACAGCTGAAATCTAAATCGCTGCACAACTCCAGCATCGGTGTAAGGTTCTTCAGCCTCGAGAACTCCTTTCCGAAAGCGACCCCAATTAAAACCGCTCTCTAATAGGTTCCGCATACCTCTGACTGTGCATACACTGCTTACGAGTGTGGACTGATTACTATATAGAGAACAATATATATGCGTTTTCTTCCAGGCTGCTGCGGCTAAGCCGAGCGGCGGGAGACACCGTCGACAAGCTGAGAAGCAGCGGCCTCTCGACAGCTGAAGCCTCTAGGTGTTCCTGCCTTTCTACAAGTGCCGACGGTCTCCTCAGCTCCAGGTACGCGGGCTCAACGTCGCCGCAGCGACCGATTCTCAGGAGGGGGGGGGGGTGCCGTAAAACTATACACATCTCCACCCACGTGAACGGACCGGCAAAGACGCTGCACTGCGAACCTTTGATCCGAAGCACGCTTCTAGAGAAGCCAAAGCATGCTTCTAGATTGGCGCATTCACTCAGCGTCATCACAGACGCCCCCCGAGAAGACTTCAAGGCTTGCGGATCTGTGAGCCATCATGCGCGTCTGGAGATGCCTCAGAAACCTCATATAAGTGCCATCTCCCACGAAAACCACGACGCCTTCTGTGTGTTTTTCTTGTACTCAGCATTTCTTTCCTTGAGGAGTTCCAGCGGTTGCATCTTGTGAAACCGCGTCATACGCCTGCCCTGCCCGACCCTCCACCCACCCCCCTCCCCCTGGAGTAGGGTCACACCTGATGCTCGTTTTTCCAGTGGCTGACTCTTCTACAATACCTGATTCATATTCAGCGTTCTAGCGACTGTAGGGTCATGACTTATTCTGTAGAGTGTGCAACTACTAGGATGGTGGAATTGACACAGCTCCTGAAAGGAACGACAAAAGCTGAAAACTGCATCTTACGCAGCTACGAAGGCGACAAGCACCATAACCACGAAGACCGATTTGGAAGTGCAGCTGCACGTAGATAGTCCCTGAAAGAGCCGACTCGACACACGTGAACACAAGCGCCCTTCTGTCTGGGTAGATTCGGCGGAAATCGGCCCGAGATAGCTGGATTATTCGCTCTTTTGCAGCGTAGCGTCGCCTAAGCATATGCTTTGAATCCCCGACTAGAAATGCGGTGCAAATCCGGGGCCTAACAACAAATACCAGCCAAATAGCGTGAAGCGGAGAGTGGGCTCAACGCATCTCGCCTCTAGTAGATTCGTCGCGGTCCTCCCTCCCTAAGCCTCGATACGTGCTTTTCCGCTAATATTTCATCGACAGTCAAAGGAAATTGGCAGTGCAAGGTTTGCAGCTCCTCTCATGGGCTCCTTTGAGTCAACGGGAAACACGGAGGTTCTCGTCTTCTGTGCAAGCCTGATTTCTGTGACGCCGCAGGAAACCACACTTCTGAACCCTGCTTGCGGCTTGGTCACCCGGCCGCGGCTTCCATGGGAATTTCGGAGCCCCTCTATGAAACGGCCTCGCTCTCCCTTCGAAGCAGGCGCCATTTCTTTCGCATCATTATACCTGTATATATATATATATATATATATATATATATATATATATATATATATATATATATATATATATATATATATATATATATATATATATACATATACACATGTATATATATATATATCCAAGAGACTACGTATGCATGCGTATACGCACAAACGCATATATATATATATATATATATATATATATATATACGTGCATGTCGAAGCACACGCAGACTTATCTGGGAGCATGGGACGGATATGAACACGTACGTGGCCGCCTTTCTGAGCGCATGCGTCGAGGCGGAACCATGCTCGGCAGGGACCGCGTGATTTCTCGTTGCCAATCGTGACTTCATAGAGAAGATAGAGTGCCGATGAGGCGCATGATTTCCTACAACAGATCAAATCATGTTGTTCTGGTCTGTTCGACCCAGCGCAAGAGAAGAATCTCAACAAAAGCGAGTGGACAGAGACGTCGAAAGAACAATGAAAACCGTCATGTGTGTTGAGTAGAACTCGCGAGACAGCAGCGAGCCTCCATATCCTCTTGCAGCTTGCAGCATGTTGATTGTCCCTTTCTTGCAAAAATACCCATTTAGGTAACACGCGAACTCTGGTTTTATCTAAGCATATATATGTAGGAACTAATGTACGCTTCTTTCTATATAAAATACGTCTCTGTCTATACACACCGTGCCGGATTATTCCTATATATATCGAGGACTCGCTTTCTCTCCTTCGTGGTGGTCCGAGGCCCCCGCCTGGTCTCTGCCGTGTGCGACAACAGACGCGATGCGCTACTCTCTGCTTCGTGGATCGCACGTTCTAGTAAAAGGAGGGAAATGCCTTCTCTGTCTCGATAGTCATTCTTCTCTACACCGATTTGTAAGACGTAAATTTCTAAAAAATGTGTATGAAGAGAAAGCAAACTCTCTTCGGATCATGCACGCCCATGCATGACATGAGGACTTAGCGCTCGTGCGGCGGTCTGCTCTGTCAGCGCCCCAACCTATGGAACGTCCCTTCGTCAATCATCATGTCTCCTTTATCAATCAGCAAAAGGAATCTCAAATGACGCTCGCGGTAGTGAACGCCGCTTCCTCTCTGGATTCCGGAACAAGGTTAAAAGCGTTTTTATAAGAAAATCGGCGTCTCTCCTCCGGAGAAAGACCGCCGACACCATTGAAGTCCCGCCATTCACCTTGTCGGCGTACGGCCGCACACGGCGACTGAGCGCTTGCAGTGAAAGATCCCCCTCAACGGATACTCGTGGGCCCACTCATCAAGAGAACCGTTGCACCTATACACGTATATATGCGTCCAGATACACATGCATACATATATGAATACGCCTATTTCTATATATACACATATATATACATATATGTATATACATATATATAGTTTGTGTGCAGTCAGTCAGCGACAGGGCTGCCGGAGGTTGAGCGCCCTAGCGAGAATGTCTTCTGCGGCGCCTGCGCAGAGAACATCGGCGGCGAGTCCTCGAGATCAGGCTTCGGCGTCTCGCCGTCGCCGGCCTCCGCCATCGACTGCAGCGGCACGGCCACTGGCGCGGCGCTCTGCGTCCTGCGGCGCGAGTGGATGAACAGGTACACCGCCGAGATCACGAAGAAGACGCCGTAGACCTGAAAAAAAGCACAACCACCAAACAATCCAAGAAATGAAAGCCTCGCAACCATCTCCGTACACACGAAAAAAACTCGACACACACGCATGCATCTCGCCAGGCCTGCAATACACACACGCATATATATATATATATATAAATACACGCAGATATACATGCGTTGATGTTGAGAAATTCATTTGCCTTTTTTCACTCCACAGCATATGTAAACATCTGTACGGATATGTATTCACGCCGGCCCGTGTGTGTATCTGCGTTCACCTTTGAAGATCTTTGTCGATCCGCAAGCGTCCCTTCTGTGGCGTGTTTTGCCTTTTCTTTGCACTCTGCGTCGCTTACCGCTGCGCAGATGTAGGCGGCGGTGCTGCCGTTTTCCATTTTGTCGTGTTCGATTTCAATTGTGTTGGAGCGGCTGGACATCAAGGCGCCGAAAACAAGCAGAAACACGACTCCGAACCCCGAAAGGAGCACGCAGGTGAGTGCGCAGCACGGCCAGGAACACCCCATCTTGTAAAAGTTAAGAAAATAAACGGTCTCAGCCCACCGCGACGACGAGCCAGGCTCGCGCGCCTGCAGTACTCCTGATTTGAACGCGATTTGAGCGGCTGGCGAGGGCGCAGCAGAGACTACGAAGTCTGTGAGGTCACTGAAGCCCGCTCCAGCCCCTGGGACGCGTGCAAGGTAGCAGCGAGCCGAGCAAAAAACTGCTGGGGACCCTTAGAGGGTAAGTGCGCCGCTTATGAGGTATACAAGATGATATGAGGACGCGGAGGAGAGACGAACGCGTCTCCAGAGAAAGACGCGGGCGACGGGTAGGATGCCTCGCAGAAGCGAGCGAGAAGACGAGAGACTCTCGAAGTGCGTGCGGCGGACACAGAGAGGCGAATGAGGACGCGGAAGCCGTCAAAAACCAGGAAAACAGACCTCCCTTTCGGGTCCTTCCGCAGAGGATAGTGAAAGAAGAAAAGGGAGGCATAGACCTTCTTTTCGTCGTGCCTGGGTGAGGCGTGTGCCCTAAACGGAGATCCCAGGGGCTCTGTTGGCTCGTCGACAACGACGCTCTGAATGCGTCAACGCGCAGCTCTCGATTCACACTTTGCAGCTCTGTTAAAGGCGAACTGGTGGCTCGCTCGATGAGACTGGGGGACATGCGATGTAGACAGGACGACGGAAAGCGGCAGCTGGTGCGGAAGGCGGTCTGGAGGATGGACAGGTGATAAAAGGCGCAAGCGCGGTGCACAACGTGAGGCAGAGCCGAAAAGCCGACGGAACTCAAAGAACGTGCTCTACCTGAGGAGCCTGAGGAGCTGACCGGGAGATACGAGCTGCGGACGGGCCGATGGGCGGAGAGAAGAGACAGCGTAGAAAGCAAAACCGGGAAGCAGAGCCTTATAGAAGAAACCAAGACGAACACGAATAAAGGATACAGCCCAGACACCCAGGCGGCAGAGACGAAACCGATGGACACCAGGCTTTGCCCTCCACGACCCGCGAGAGGAAACGGTCAGGCGCCGGAACCGATGCGGTGAAATGCAGGAAGTTGGAAAGCCATGCTTCTCGGGAGTGACAAAATGATTACGGAAAGATGGGAACGAACGAACACATAAAAAGAAACCAACGGAGAGAAGGAAAACTACGCAGTTAGTCATGCATTTTGATTTCTTTTCGCGGATAGCGCTCGCCTTTCCTCCCTTCCCCTTTTTTAGCCGACGCAGCGAAAACTCGCCTCGTAGCTTCATATACACCGGGCTAGTCTACCTCGCAGCTCCGTCTCTCCCCGATGAATCGAGATATCCCAGCATCTTTGTTGACAGAAAACATCGGAAACGGGCTTAAAACTTCTCTCTTTTCCTACCCGTGAAGGGTTGTGCCTTATTTCGCGTTTTTTATAGCAGAGCTGCTGGCGCCGTAGTAGAACGGTAACGAATAGCTCGCCGTCTCCCTCACCTTCTTTCCTTGGCTGCGCAAAGGTGGCGCGTGTACGTACACCCCGCTCACATGAGGGGGCAAGCGCAAGAAAACGCGAAACTTGACACTCAAAAGCAACTGCAGCGCCTCGTGTTCATTCACGTCACCTCTCACTCGACGTTTTCGCCTTTGAGTCCATCCTTTGTTTGCTCTGTGATGTGTTTCTTCCTCAGTTTCGTTTCCCGCGACTGCTGCAGACTCGATCGGTGCAAGGACCTTCCGCAACTGCGGCACGGCCGGTGACCCCGAGTAGATGTGCTGCATTTCTTAACTGAGTGCATGTACGGCGTGCGTGTGGATGACCTTTCACCACATATCCGTGAAACTTGCACGCCTGCCTCTATCTTGTTTGGCTCGAGATGCCTTTTCCCCGCTCTCGCAGACACAACCCCCCCTTTCTGTACATGCAAGTTGCAGCTTGGTGCCCTTCTTTCAGGGGGTTTGCATTTTGACAAACGCAGCTGCTTGCATACACTGTCGTATCGATTTGCTGCTTTCCTCCTACCCATCTGTCGCCTTTTCGAATGCACTGCTGGGCTTGACTGCCGCTGGCGCTCTGTTTCCACGGCGCTGTTTGCCGGAACCTCCTCAGCCGCCGTCTCCTTCCAGTTTTCTCAATGTTTTCTCCCATCCGTCCTCTCCCTTTTCCGTCGCTCTTTTTTGCTCTCCCACCGGCTGTCGCCGTCTCCGCCCGGGCGCTCATCTCCACGCATTTCCGCCTTCTATTTCAGCGCTCCGCCCACAGCGCACCACCGAACCTGGCGGTCTGATTGTGATCTCGCCCGCGCGCCTTGGCATGGCGCCTTCGCCCCTCGTGCCGCCCTTCGCGGCGCCGCATCTCGCGCGCAGGTTCTTGCCGCGACCGGTCTTCGTCGTGAGCGGCGCGCGCACGCCGATTGGGTCCTATATGGGCGCCTTCAAGAACCTCTCCGCGCCTCGCCTCGGCGCCATCGCGATGGGCGGCGCACTCCGCAGAGCGGGAATCGAAGGCGGACAAATCGACCAAGTCGTCGTGGGCCAGGCCCTCCCGGCCGGAGGCGGCCAGGCGCCCCAGCGACAGGCGGCCCTTGGTGCAGGTGAGACGGGATCGCCCACGTTAAAGTATTTAGATATACATATATATATGCATGCTTTTATATACACATATATAGCTATATATACATGTATGCTTATATGTATGACAGTATCCGTGTGCATATGTGGTCACGTGTATAGATGAAAATGTATCTACACTGATATATACGGATGCAGGATTAGAGGGTCTGAGACGTGTGCGGCGGCGCTCAGGCTGCATGCGAGTTAACTGGAGAGGCGCAGCGAATCGGCTGCACGAGCGAGCGGCGCAGGGGCGTGGGGGCGGCAGGCCTGCGGGAGACTGAAGCCTGACCGCTAGGAAACAAGCTGCGTGGGAAGCTGAGAACTGGAACAACCCGGCGGAGCAAGAGCAGCGGAATTTTGGCGTAGCGAAGCATGTATATGTGTGCATATATATATGAACATGTACAAATACTTTTGGATAGAAAGAGACACCTGCGGTAGCTATACGGGTGACTCTGTCATGCTCGCTGGGTCGGTCGCTGGAAACCGAGTCCGCGCGCGAGGCGCGTTTTCCCGTCTGTCTCGTTTTGGAGCGGAGTGTCGCGCAGCGCTGAGCATCTGGCGGCGGAGGAGTCTTTCCGCTAGGGTATCCTGTCTTCTTTCGTTCTTTAGGCATTCCGCAGAGCACAGATGTCTACGCAGTGAACAAGGTCTGCGCGTCGGGCATGAAGGCGCTGTGCCTCGGCGCGTCTGAGATCGCCCTCGGCGTCCACGACGCCGTCCTGGCTGCGGGCATGGAAAGCATGTCCAGAGTCCCCTACATGCTCCCGTAAGCTTCCAGGAACTCTTAAAACTCTGAAACCTACCTGACGACTCTTAATCGCCCGCGGCGCGCGCGAATATGGCCATTTGTCAAGGAGCGAAAAACACTCATTCCCTCTCCCGAGTTGGCACCTATACAGGACATAGTTGTCTGCCTCTCCGCCGCTCTCTCTATCTTCCTGCTGCTGTGGCGACCCCGACCTCTCCCCCCACTGCACCTCCATAGGCGCCTATGCGCACACACATGTATTTACCCTGCCTTCCATCTGCAGCCGCGTAGACTCGTTCGCGTCTGTACGCTGCCTGCTTCGGCATGAACCCGAATATATGCTTTTTCTTGAGTATTTGTGTAGTTTTGGTAAAACATTCAGATCTGTACTGGGTGCGGGGGCGGGGGAGGAGGGTCACGGACTGCCGGGGTGGCGCTGTGGCTGTGAACGGGGTTGGCTCGACGCGTAGAGGGTTTAGGCTTGTCATATCGCTTCGAGGCCATCACGGATGACACGACTTCTCTGCAGGCCCATCGCCATCAACAGTACCCTCACCTGGAGATTCGATTCTTTAGGGAATCTCCAACTTCTTCACCTTTGACCTTGTCTGGTTCTTTTTTCCTGGAATTTGACTGGCTCTCGCTCTGGTGGGCGCCTGCGTTTGCTGCGCACAGGAAGTCGACGGAGGGCGATCTGCGCGTGGGGCACGCGGAGCTCAAAGACGGGGTCCTGCACGACGGCTTGTGGGATCCTTACAGCGCGATGCACATGGGCTTGGTACGCGCTGCAAGCTTCTCTTTCCCGTCCTCTTTCACGTAAAACACGCGGGGAAAACGCGCCTTAGAGGCTGCCGCGTGTGTGGCGACCTGCATCTGAATACGTGATCCTAACGGGCGAGCTCTGGCGACACATGCAGGTTGCTGTCACTCACGTAGCGGCTACCTGCGTCTCCCTCTGTGCGGCAAACCCTCCGATAGCTGCGACTGAGGTGGGGGGGGCGGGGGGCGCAGGGGAGACCGAACTGTGTCTGCGCCCGTGCAGAGGCGAGAGCGAGTCCGTGCGCGGTGCTGTTGGCTGCTTCCCTCCTTCAGTGCACAGAGAAAGTTGTTTCACGCATGCGCATCAGCCGCGCCGAGCAAGACGCTTACGCAGTCGAGTCGTATAAGCGCGCCGCGGAAGCGTGGAAGTCCGGTCTTATCGAGAACGAAGGCATCGAGCCTGTCACCATTGACGCCGGGGGTGAGTGAGCGGGGGAGCGCGACGCCGTGAGCATCACGCGCGGCCTCAGGCGAGCGCACGCGGGTCGTTTTAAATGGTTTGACGCCTCAGACGGCGGATGTGCGAGAATTATCTCGAGGGCACTGCAAGTCTCCTGTATATGTGTCTATATACATACACGCGCGCGTATAGAGAGACAGGGGCGTGCCTCTGTGGTTCGCCTGCGGTGTGCACCGCATGCATGCGCGTATAGAAACGCGTAGATGCGTGTGACAGACGTCGTGACCGGTGCGCCGCGGATGAAGTCGGTCGTAAAGGCGCTGGTGGTGCAGCGTGTGCGTCGTCGGTCTCAGGCAAGAAGGGCGAAACGCGGCAAATTACCCAGGACGAAGAATTCTCGCGAATTAAACTCGACAAAGTGGCGAGTTTGAAGCCGAGCTTCAAGAAGGAAGGAACGATCACCGCGGCCAACGCCTCCAAGATCAGCGACGGGGCAGTCGCCGCGATTCTCATGTCTGAAGAGAAGATCATCAACCTTGACATCAGTCCCGTCGCGCGGTAGGCGTGTTTGGCGAGTCGCAAGGAGGAGCGCCGCAATGCAGCCGCCGCACTGGAGTCGGCTTCACCGGCGAAGACACGTGGGGGGGCAGCCGCGCGCAGATGGAACATCGCAATTTCCTCTAGAGACGTGCAACACTGCTGCAGTCTCTGAAGGGGATATGCATGCGCGGGGCGCTCCAGTCGCGTTCAGCGAATACGCGTGTGAATGCTGCATTTTTCTGCCTCCCTCGCAGCTGTCTGTGGCGGCTTTAAGCCTCTCGCATTACATTCAGATCTACATTCGCATATATTGTATCTATGGGTTAGCAGCTTCGTGCCGACTGCGTCGAGCGATTTCCCGACGTGCTTTCCTTCTTTTCGCGGCGATCTGCCCACGACGAATCGCGCAGCTCGAGCCGCGCAGGCGCGGCTTTCTACACTCGGGACGAGCCTGCGCGTGTGCATGTGCATGTCCGGCTGCTCGGGTGCACGCCGCGCCGATCTTTTCATTCGTTTCCCTGAGTTTGGGGCTTAGGGTTTCTTAACCCCCTCAGCAGGCCGTTTCGAGACGCAGGACGCCTGGCGTGTGGTGTGTCTCCCTGCGCGCAGCATCCTGGCGTTCGCCGACGCAGCAGTGGCGCCTGTCGACTTCGCGCTGGCGCCGGAGTTGGCGATCCGGACGGCCCTCCGCCGCGCGCAGTTGGACTCGGTAGGGAGAATCGCGAGGCAAATCCGCAGAAGAAACGAGACAGGCGTTCCATTTCGCTGCAGAAAGGCGTCCTTTCGCAAGCGGCAGACGGCGGAGAGACATGCAGCAGCTGCGGTGCTGCCCAGGTTTATGAGCGCCGTGGGGGGTAGCCGGGGGGGCACTGGCGCGGGTGGCAAAAAGTCGGCTGAATGTGCATTCCGCGTTTGGCGCCCTGCGGCGAGCTGCGCGGCGAGCTGCCCGGCTTCCGTGCGCATGCAGGCGTGTGTCTCGGTGGGGTGCTGTGCTTCTTTTGGGCGGTTTCTCAGGCAGACTACTACGAAATCAACGAGGCCTTTGCGGCGGTGGCGCTCGCGAACATGCGCTTGCTGAAGCTCGATCCTTCCCGCGTCAACGTCCACGGGGGCGCGGTCGCCCTGGGGCACCCGCTAGGTGAGATTCACATGCGTAGAGGTTGCTTTGCAAAGGTGGCGGCAGGCGGAGGTGAGGGCGTCTCCGCTTGGGGCTTAGGGTTTAGGCAAGGCTTTCTCTGCCATGCTCGCCTCCTTCGTCCGTGGGGCGGCACATTTAGCGTGAACTCTCCCGGTTGTGCACCAATTTGAATGAGCGAGGATGCGTCGCAACGAATGTAACATAAGCTTGCCGCGTTTCTGTGTGGCGACGTCGACGGTGGCCTGATTTGCCGCCAGGCGACTCCTGCATTCGTCAGGTGTGATGTATATTCTCATGTTTTCCCATATGCCCTGTTCCCTGTGGGTAGTTTGCGCGTGCATGCTTTCTCGCAGGGGGAGAGGTGGGGGGGGGGGGGGGGGGGATGACTGAGAATGGCTAGCTGCAGCCCTCTCGCGGGGGGCGTCCGCGTGTTTCATGCGTTTTGCCTCTCTACTGTTGCGTCTGTTCCTCAGGGATGTCGGGCTTGCGGATCGTTCTCTCCCTTATCAACGTCCTGCACACGCGGAACGCCAAGTATGGCTGCGCGGCGATATGCAACGGGGGCGGCGGCGCGACCGCGGTAGTTGTCGAGATCGTGTGAAGAGGCGCGGAGAAGAGGCCTCCGCGACGCTACGACTTTTGAAGAGACACGCCTGCGAGCGACGAGCAACGACACATGCAGCCGCCATTCATCCCTCCGTCGATATTCCGCTCTTTCGTTTTGTGCCGCGGCGCCCTAGAGGGCGGAAGACGCGAACGGGCGGCTCTCGATGTGGGCGCATCGTGCGGATGTCCGCGCGCCGCAGCGGCGAAAGAGGCAAGGGTTTTTCTCAAACCGGTGTTTTTTCTCAAACAGGTGGTGTTTTTTTTGTGTTGTATCGGACTGCCTCTTCGGGATGGCAGCATGCTTCGCTGACTGGAGCCACGCAGGTGTTCGTAGGGGCTCTGCCCCCTCCACACGCTCCAAGTTTTTCCTTCATGCCTTCGATACAGTACGCGTGGAGGTGGGGGTCGTCATTTCCAGTTTTTTAGTATTTCCGTGCGTATTCAAATTGTAGAGACAGAGGGGCTGCATGCATGCCCTCGCGACTCCCCGCGAAGGGAGAAGAACGCTGCAGGCTCCCCGCCCTCCAGGCGCCACAGTTTTCTGTAACAGCGACCGCCGCAAATGCATCAAACTTTGTTATATCGAAGCCGAAAAGCGAAACGATGCCATTTCAGATCCGAGAAACCGGGCACAGCACGCGCGCTTTGCATGCAGATTGTTGCCGCTGTATGGCGTGTAGGTATGTACTCATCTCGCAGCCGTCTGGTTTCTGCGGCAGCAGCGAGCCACGACTTGCATGTTTTTATGGAGTCGAATAGACAAACAGGCAGAGTGACGACCCAGGGTTCAGTGAGAGGTCGATCTGTCTAGCCTCTGCGCCCCACCCTCTGTTTCCCCACGCCAGTGAAACTGACGACGGGCGGTTGGGCGACCTGAATTGTTTTATTGGCTCTCAAACGCCATTTCGGCAGAGGAACGGCCGCGGTGATCCCACGGTGCGGAGTGCACTCCTCTCTGCTGGATAATAAAAAGCGCTTCACTGTCTTAGTACATCGAAACCGCTCTGCATTTGTGACGATTTGGGCGAAGTCAGTCCATCCCCTTTCTCTCGCAACTAATCCGAAAGTTTGCGGTAGACTGCATCTACTAGAAGAAGGAACAAACACGCTTTGGCAGCTATATATAAATATATATGTATTATATACATATATATACGTATATATATGGTGGCGTAAGGAGCGTTAGCGCGTAGCTACATCGCTGAGTTCGCTGTGGATTTTCCCACGTCTTTTACGCTTTTTGAGCGGGGCTGGGAAGACTAAAATCGACAGGCTGGAGCGCAGAGACCTGCATTGAGTCGCTTTCAGCGGCTCGTCCTCTGAACGCCTCTGGGCTGTTTCCGACCGCGGTGGGCTCGCAAAGTCTCCATGCGCCCCGCTGGGGGGTTGGACACGAGACTACAGCTGCTTTAAATGGATTGTTCGACACAGTTGAATATCGCAAAGCGAAAACTGGCGGGGATAGGCGAAACCCGCGTCGCTTAAATGGATCGAGCCCAGCTTCAAAACTGTGTGGCTATCCCTGTCCCTCCCTCCGCTACTTATTCGCTTCTTGCGCAGCCGTTGTGAACGCGTGTTTTCTACCTCTCGCTAATCTAGCATCGCGCCGCGTTTCCCCACTGCGTGGTGCGCCTCCCTTTCCGCGATACGGTCGCGTGTTTCTTTTCAATTTTCCTCAAACCCCCAAGGCACTCTGCCCCCCCAATCTACTGCCGCTTCGTCCCTCTCGCGCGCACCTGCAGGAGGGGCGTCCCTGATCGACCCTAGCTGCTACCCCGAGTTGATATCTACGTAGACTTACAAATGGCATCAGACACACACGTATTATATTCCCCTTTTACTCCGCGTCTCATCTCAGAAAACGGCGAACCGAGCACGATGCCGCTGCAGCGTGAGCCTCACTCGAAGCACGCCGCACCCCAAAGGGGGCTGCACCAAAGTTCGAGAAACAAAAAAACTCTGTTCCCTCTACACACTCGGGGATCTCCACCGAAAGACAGTGATGCTTTGCTGTCCATCCACGCCTCACCCTCCTCGCCGTCCTCGCCCCGATCGCCGGCGTCGCCTGCCACCCCTCCGCGTGCCTCCCCCGTAAGTGATATCTTTCAATTTTTTCCCGCCAGCTTGCGCATTCGCAATTGCAAATCTCCCTCAAGGTATTTGCCGGATGCCGTCCGCAGCGCGAGTACTCTGCTGAGCGAGCGGCGTTTCGCTGTAGTGGCGGCGAAGCTCTCTCTCGCCCTCTCCTCAGTCTCCGCGTTTTGTCCTCTTCCGCTTTCTTCAGTCACTCCTCCCCCCGTAGACACCTCTCCTTCTCCGAAGACCCAGCAACTGCCGCGAGGCCCTCCACATCGTTCGCAGCATGCGTATCGCCATGTTCTCTCGCCTGCGGCGATACGCATGCCGCGAGCTGCATCTTCACCTTTTCGCGTCGCCCTGGGCGGTGACTCGTCGTCGCGCTATCAGAGGAAGTAGGGCGCGATCGCGCGGGCGCGGGTGGCGACTTGGGGGTCGTCGGTTTGTTTGAAGATGAGCATTTTCCGGTTGAGGTTTGCGTCAAGTTTCATGACGGCGGCGACGTTTCCGCAGCGGTAGCAGTAGTTCGGCGCAGACCAGACAGTCACTACGCTGCTGTCTGAGAAGATGTAGCGGAAGCCCTCCATGGCGAGTTGGTGGGCACGGGCAATCAGCTCAAGGCCGTTCACGTGGTTGAAGCGCCGCACGACTTTGTCCCCAAACAGCCAGCCGGCGCCGCGCGGGTTCTCCGCCCAGCCCTCGACCTCGTCGGGATCGCTCCAGACGATGTCTCCAAACGTGCCTTCGTGAGGGATCTCCTGCACTCGGTAGATCAGCCGCAGCTGGTCAAGCAGCTTCAAGTCGGGTGAGAGGCCGCCGTGGACGCAGAAGACCGACTCGTCGATCACCGCTGCGAGCGCGAGGTAGTCAAAGACCTCTGTGCAGAACTTCCACGGATTCGCGTTCCCGTACTTCCGCACGCACTCGTCGTAGAATCCGTAGACCGTGGTGATTTGCCGCGACTCGTGGTTCCCCCGAAGCAGCGTGATGCTTTCGGGGTACTTTAGCTTGAGCAGCATCAGGTACTCAAACGTCTCCACGCTGTTGTAGCCCCGGTCCACGTAGTCGCCCAAAAACACGTACTTCTGCTCACCTACCTTGCCCCCCACCTCGAACAACTTCAACAAATCAAAAAACTGACCGTGGATGTCGCCGCACACAATACACGGCGCCGGCACAGGCTGCACGTTGTTCTCCTCTGCACAACAGACACAAAAAAAAATCACCGTAAAAACTCTGGGCGACGCCAGAAAGCCTCTCAAAGAGACATCCGCGTCAGGCAGACTCGCTCCCTCCGTCACTGCCACACATATTTGAATATATGCATCTCTGCACACATACGTATGTATATTCACATATAGATACACATCGCACATATGTGTACGTATGTTATGTATGTTATATATGTATGTTCATATATATATATATATATATATATATATATATATATATATATATATATATATATATATATATATATATATATATATATATATGCTTGTAGCTGGAAGATGTGATGCAGATTCTGTGAAAAAACGCTCGCCACAAGCACGCGCGCATTGCCACCCTAAACCCTAAACTGCAAAGAGAAGCAGAGCGGAGATCGCTGGAGGCGCTGGATGAAGTCGCCGGCGCCCTGCAGATCGCGAGCCGCCGCCAGGCTTCACGTCTCCCGCGCAGCCGCAGGCCCCTCGGCCCTCGCTTGTGACTCACCGACGAGGAGTTGTTTGATGCGCTGGCAGACGCGCCAGAGGTCGGCCTCAGAGAGGATTTCCGGCGGGTTTTCGTGGAAGCCCTCTATCCACGCGTCGAGGTCGCCCGCTTCGTTCTTTCGAATTTTCGTTCGGACTTTGGTGACTCCGCTGCTGACGCGCTCGTCCGCGCCTGCGGGGGGCAGCGACGGAGCAGGACATGGCGCCGCCGTGGGTAGCGCCTGCCGCTGGCTGTCAGCGGTCCCGCCCCCCCCCCCTCCCGGGAGCGGCGCCCCGCGCTCGGCGCAGTCGAGTCCAGCGGAGGAACTCTTCCCGACGCCCAGGCAGCTCTCGCGCTCGCCAACGATCGTCTCCGCCTCCTCTCCTTCGTCTGAGTCGCCCTCATCGCCCTCGTCGTTGCTGGGCTCGCAGGGCGGCAACAGCGCCGCGGAAGTCTCAGGAGAGGCCGCGGCGAATAAAGCGCCTTCCAGAGAACCGCCCAGGCCGCCGACGGCAGCTTCGGGACGTGCCGAGGGGCCGGGCGAGTCCATGGGCGCCCGGTCTTCTTGCGCAGCGCCCGTTGAAGGACAGCAGGGCGCCTCCAACGCGGAAGAGCGGGAACCCTCCTCGCCCGCGGAGGACGCCTCTCGCGCAGACTGGTGCTTGTCTTCGTGCGAGGCGCGTGCAAAGTCGTGTGGCGACGAGGGCGCCGTGGAGGGAGAGGACGCTGTCGAGCTGGAGCCGGACTCCGCGTGCACCTCGCAGTGCCCCTTCTGTCCTCCCTCCTCGGCGCTCAGTCTCCGGCGCGACGTGCCTGCTTCTGACTCGTTCGCCGACGCGCAGCAGGCAGCGGCGCCCGGCGCCTCCTCCGCGGCCGCGGCCTCTCCCGCGGACGGCTCGCCCGACTCCGGTGCTGGGCGGTGTTCACTCCCGCAGGCCTCTGCCGCGTGTGCGTCGCCGTCCTCCGCCGATCCGCTCTTCCCCCCATCCACCTCGCTTCGCGAATCACCTCCCAGCAGCCCCTGATGCGCGCCCTCGCCCTCGTCTCGAGTCCCGCACCGCCCCACGCGCTGCTCGGGGGCCTCCTGCGCGGCTCTGGACGCGCAGGGCGCGCCGGTATCGCCTCGGCCGCCGCCGTCTTCGCTTTCTGCCTGCCCCCCACGCGAAGCTCTCCTTCGCAGATCTTCCTCGGTCTGACTCGCGACTCCACATTCCCCGGCAGACGCGGCGGACTGGGCCTTTGCGGCCGCCACAGGCCCAATGGCCGCCCCCAGGGCCTCCATGGCGTCGCTCTCCCGCGAGATCTCCGCCTCTGCGGCCTCCGCAGCAGCCGAAATGGGGCGCGTCGAGGCCACAGACTCAAGGCATCCTTCTGTGCTGCACGGACGAGACGGAGAGTCGGACTTACACATGCCGCTCGCGGGCGCCGTGAACCAATCCTCTCGCCGCTGCTTGTGCGCGACGGCTGGCTTAGTCAACCAGCCAGGCTTCGAGTCCTGCAGCGAGCGCCTCGGCGCGGAAGATCACGCAGAGAACGCGCATGAAGAGAGGAAGAAGGCGAAGACGCAAGACAACCGCGAGACGCTTCGCCGGCGGAACGAGGGACGCGAAGCAACTCGCAAAGCCGCGAGATAACAAAGAAGGACGAGCGGGGGGGAGAGGGTAGGGAGGAGAGTCGAGAGCGCAAGACGTAGAGGACTTAGCCAGAGAAGAGACAAGAAGACGCGCGCAGTTCGTGCGCCAGGAGGATCACGGCCGCGAGAGCAATGACGGCGAGAGACAGAGACGGAAGACGCGTCTCTTGCCTTTTGAAACGGTTTAGCTTCTATACAAGCAAAACGAACTCGCGACTCTGCGATGCCGAAGGCGCGTTCCACGAACTGTACAGAACCGCGACCCGCCGAAAAGAGACTTTCTCTGCCAGGCGTTCCGCTGCTTCGTTTCTCTCGAGTCGCGCGCGAATCAAAAGAGGCAGGCAGCGAACGACGCAAGAGGCAAAGAGCTTCTGCAGCGGCAATCTGGCAGGCTGCCGCGGGCAACAGGCCGTCGCGGCAGGCTCAAGAAAGGAGGCCCAGACGAAGCGGAGACGGTGGAACGGATGGACAGCCAGCGTGTGTATCGAGGCGAGCAGGAAACGCTAGAGGCCCGTTCCGCCGCCGGAATGAACGCGCCACCACAGCTAAAAAAAAAAGGGATCCGAGAAAACAAGCGGCGCCCCCACAATAAGAAGAGTCGATAAAGACACTCAGAGACGCGCGAGCCGGACGAGCGCGAGAGGCTGAAGACATGCGAAGAGACCAAGAGGCGAGTGCGGAGAATAAAACGACTCAGGCAAGCCGCCAATACAAAAAAAAGGAACGGAATCCGCGCAGAAAATGCGTCTGCGTGGCGCTTAGAAAGCTCGGCGACGGCCCGCACCAGCGCGGCGACCGAACTCTAGGGGCGACGCGGAGAAAAAGAGAATAAGAGAATCGCGGAGCCAACACGAACCGACAGCACTCCGAGCCAAAGCTGAATCAGGAGGCCGTGAAGAAAAAAAAACCCTGTGGCGCACACACTCGGGCTCGTAAACTCGAACTGGAGAGGGCGACTGGACAGGACGGGAGGTCGCGCGCCTGCGCTTGAGAGACAGCAACAGAAATTGCTGAGTGTAGAAGAGCCGCAGGAACGAATCTCTCCTCTCTCGTGCTTGTTGCACTCGAAAGGAGCGCTCTGTGGAGTGCCGCGAGCGACAACGCGAGGAGCGTCGCGAAAGCGCAAACCGGAAATCTGTATAGCAGGCACCCGAGGCCTCCGCTTTCCACCTGCGGCTTTGAGGAAGAGAAACACACTCAAAAGTCAGCCAACCGAAAAAAAGCCGCCACAAAGAAAATTTCTAAAGTGGAAGCAACTGCAGCATCGCGACGGGTGCCTTCGCCTGACCAAGTAGAGCGCTCGGCGAGCGAGCGTTTTTGCGAGGATAGTCGAGAACTGTTGCTACGCACAGCGAACCACGCGAACTCTGCAATCGTGCCGCTAAGCGTGAGCAGATATACGATACGTAGCCAATAAAAAAAGGCAAAAGAGACACGCTTAGCGCTTTCGGTCCCGATCGTCGTCGCGAAGGAACAGGTTTTTGGCGGCCGTGGGCACCACGGTGCTGAAACCGCACGGGACTACGACAGAGAAGACGAGTCGAGTTAGACCCTTCGGATACGGGACACCAGCAGTTCCATAGGAGAGCAAACAGACTGGAAAGAACTGCCTGCGGCGTCAGAAAAACTCGAGGATTCGTCGCCGGCAGGCACACCGTCACGTCCAGCGACGCACAACGCAAAAGAGTCGTACACACCGTAGAAAAACTAGCAACGTCAGAGATACCATTAGCGTCCTCTGTTGGTCATATGCTGCGTGGAGAAGGGCGCCGAAGCGAGGAACAAACACAAGCGACGTCTGAAAACAACGAAGAGAGCGGCCATAGGCAGGTCAACCGCAGAATAGCAGTAAAACAGAGGAAAACGGACTGGATCCTGCCATGAGAGCGGGAAAAACGGGAAACCCCTGGACAGAGGAGCGCCCGTATAATCGAAAGAAAAAAGAGAGCCACAGCAAAATGGGAATCCCAGATTCTCATGCCACACGCCTGTTCCACAATCTTTCTTCACGTACCTTCGTCGGCACGAAAACCTTACACTCTTCCCTCGCGCATGTGCCCGGCTCCTATATAAGGCGCGCACGCGTGTCGCATGGGAAGGTGCCTTGGAGCCCTTTCTGACGAAAAATGGGTGATCGGCTTCAATGAAAAGTGTTAAACTCGAAATCTGTGTCTTTCGGTCCAGACATGCCGAGGTAAGTTTCCACTGAGGTAGCTTCTCGACGTTTATGGCGATATCTGCGCAAAACCGTCTCGGTGAGGTCTCGTTCAGCTAGATGACGCGATTTTTTTGCATGCCGTCGTCTTGCAAAAGTCTCCGCGCGCCGAGGCGGTTTTATGGAGACTCCACGTCTTTTAGCAGCTCCGCCATTTAGCAGCACACGGCGTGCCTTTGGAAAGGCATCTCTCCCCGCTATATTTGTCGGCGCTTGCCTCCGCGGACCGGCGAGCCGCGGGTCTTCACTGATTGACAAGTCGCTTTGCCTTGAAGATCGGAGCCGAGGCACACGCCAAGGGTTCAGGTCGCGCAGCCCCTTGGGCTGAAAACATAGTTTCAGGCCTACGTGAAGAACTCGGGATCTTTAGAAGATTAGAACCTGCGCGTTCACGTGTCTGTGTCTTGGGGAGTTATGTGCGCGCTGTGACGGCGCGGCGGCAGGGCAACTCTGTAGCTGCCTGTCTCTGCGACGACGCGCACCTGCAACGGGGAATAAGGGGACAGTAGCCCGCGCGAATGTGCGAATGTTTCAGAGTGTTGACTGGTAGATCTGCCTGCCTCGGTCAGCCACACACGAGGCGGAGCGCAGATCAAACCGCCTCTAGAGGAGCGATGAGGGGACTCAAATCTGGCGGGCACACAGGCGTCTGCATGTCAACTCCCGCCCCCGTTGCAGTTCAGCCGGCGCCAGATGTCGAAGGGGCCTCTCCACGGACGTAGCTACTCGCCCTTTTTTCAGTCAGCGCTCAAGCCTCGCGCCGTTTAACCCAGACATGCAGTTAGATTTACATCCACAGTGAGAGAATCCACGCTGGCAACGGCGTTTCCTCAGGCGGGTCAGCAGGAAAGCGGTCAGGTGACTGAGCCTTGAGAGAATGCTCCTGCGAATGCAGGGCCTGCAGAAATGAGGCGCTGTGCTTTCAGCGGACGCTGCTTTGCGCTAGATACATCGCTGTGTAGACAGCCCTCTCCGCAGGGTTCAGAAGTGCGCGAGAATTCATCCAGGACGACAGCGCCCAGGGGCGCAGCGCAGCGGGCGCGCGGAGACAAAGGGCTCAGATGCGAGGTCTGTGTCGCCTACTGGCCGACTCCCTCGCACCCCTCCGTTTTGCCGCAGCCGAAAAGAATCCGCAGAAAACCGGAGAGCCCAGCCGCCGCCAGAGGCGGCGTAAGACACCGCTGCGCAAACGCGACCTCCTGCTCGAGAGGAGCCCGGCGGGCAGGAGTCTCCGCCAAGCGCGGCGGCCGGGCCCCGAGGCCCCGGACGCGACCCAGGCACGCCACAGCTGCGCGCGACTGGCGCCGCGATGCGGCTCTACAGAGTCATCGCACGCAAGAAGCTAGCGAGACTCGAGAGGGCCTGCTGGTCGCTCGCGGCCCCCGAGGTTCCTCTCCTCTCCCACGAGGCGCGGCGCCTGTCGTCTGGAGCCGGTCGAAGCTTTAGAAAGCTGTCTCCGTCGAGCTCGGCTACCGCTACTCCGCGCCCTGCGCGCAAGGCGAGTGAGGCCGGCGTGCGTGGACGAGGCAGCGGCAAGCGCAGAACAGAGAAAAAGATGCGCCTTTCGGCGTGACGTGCGATGCAGCGGAGCTCTGTGTGGCTGCATAATCATCCGTCACAGAAGCCGGGCGAGGAGAGAGGCTGGCCGAAGGCCTCAACGAGGTTGCGGGCAGACAGCGCCTGGCCGCGGAAGACACCGCCAGGGGGCGAGGCGCGCGCAAAGGCAATTGGGAACGCATGGGCGCCCCTGGCGGGCTGTCCAGCTGCATGCGCCGCATAAACCCTCTAAACCCGACTTCGGGGGTCCGGAGGGCTTTTTTGGCAGCGCCTCTGTTGTTGAGCCTCCCCGCAAAGCGCAAGGGAGTCTGTTCGTCTTCGGTTAAACTCGCGGCTCGGCGGGAGCGCGCGGGCAGGGCGCCACCGCGTTGCGTACCTCTTAGGCTGGATTATTTATCAGCTTTTTCTGGGGAGTATATACTCCGGGTGGCACTACTGGTTTGATTGTGGAGGTCTTTGTTGCCGGACGGCGTCCGCCCTGCTTCTTTTTCGCAGGTCCCTGAGGCCTACGCATCCAACACCGAAAGCATTTTCCGATCGCTCGCGAGTGGAGCCGGGAGGGCGCCGTGGAAAGAAACGGAGCGTTCGAGCCCATGCTCGAGGCTCTCGAAAAATACCCTCCCATGTGCGTTTGCATGCAACGCTGGACATTCGCGTCCACTGACCCCGCGAAACGGCCCTGCATGCTGCATATCTGTATTTGTCTATCCATATATATATGTACATGTATTTTTGTATGTGTACATAGCTGTAGCTGTGCGGGTGTGCGCTTGAGTCCCTCGTGCTCGTTGAGATTCAGCTAGTCTGACAGGTTTCCATCTAAGAGCCCTTGGCGGGCACGCGGTCCTGAGAGCTGAAGAAAGCGAGCTGAAGCCGAGCGTTTCACAGTAACTTTTTATCTGCAAAGTTGCAGGGAAGGCCACCCATAGCCACAAACGATGGAATTCAGCGACGCACTTGCGCACATGCTCTCGAAAACTTTCGGGATTCACTGCTTCACCTCCCGGAAACAAACATCTGCATGGCTTCCTATTGGCCCACATCGGGATACATCGTTAAACGAAAGAGTCACTGCCATTAGTACAACCCTGTGTGCAGGTTTGGGCGCACGCAGCAATCGTCGCGGTCGGATATACGCGGAAAACGAGTCTACAGCTGTAGGCATCTCTGTTTTGTGAATACGCGCCGTTCGCCGCTGGTGTCTGGTAATTTTGGTTTCAGCCTGCTGCAAAATCGGGTGTGGCGACTCTGCGCAGTCGAACAGAGCAACGCAACGTTCAACACTGCCACGCGTTGTGGCAGCGGGCTGCGGCGTCGGCCGTCTGCTGTTTGATGTCCGTCGCCACGGTTACGTGTGTGAGGCGAACGGAGCGTCCTATCACATGATTATCGGTACGCGGCGTGAAGCGGAACAGCAGACGCGCTCGCCTGATCACGCAAAAATCTGTGTCCGTATGCGTGGTTCGGAATGCCCTACGCCCTGAACGAGACGGTGTAGAGTGTCGCGGCGAACCCGTGCGTGGTGTGTGCATGTACGCGTGCATGCACTCACAACGTATATTTGGGAGCGCGGAGCCGGGACTTCAATAGCGGCATGGACACAGCCCGTGAGCGGTCCGATTCTAACTCGTGAGTGTTTAGGGTTTAGGGTTTAGGGTTTAGGGTTTAGGGTTTAGGGTTTAGGGTTTAGGGTTTTAGGGTTTAGGGTTTTAGGGTTTTTTAGGGTTTAGGGTTTAGGGTTTAGGGTTTAGGGTTTAGGGTTTAGGGTTTAGGGTTTAGGGTTTAGGTTTAGGGTTTAGGGTTTAGGGTTTAGGGTTTTTAGGGTTTAGGGTTTAGGGTTTTAGGGTTTAGGGTTTAGGGTTTAGGGTTTAGGGTTTAGGGTTTAGGGTTTAGGGTTTAGGGTTTAGGGTTTAGGGTTTAGGGTTTAGGGTTTAGGGTTTAGGGTTTAGGGTTTAGGGTTTAGGGTTTAGGGTTTAGGGTTTTAGGGTTTAGGGTTTAGGGTTTAGGGTTTAGGGTTTAGGGTTTAGGGTTTAGGGTTTAGGGTTTAGGGTTTAGGGTTTAGGGTTTAGGGTTTAGGGTTTAGGGTTTTAGGGTTTAGGGTTTAGGGTTTAGGGTTTAGGGTTTAGGGTTTAGGGTTTAGGGTTTAGGGTTTAGGGTTTAGGGTTTAGGGTTTAGGGTTTAGGTTTAGGGTTTAGGGTTTAGGGTTTAGGGTTTAGGGTTTAGGGTTTAGGGTTTAGGGTTTAGGGTTTAGGTTTTTTTTTTTTTAGGGTTTAGGGTTTAGGGTTTAGGGTTTAGGGTTTAGGGTTTAGGGTTTAGGGTTTAGGGTTTAGGGTTTAGGGTTTTAGGGTTTAGGTTTAGGGTTTTTTTTTTTTTTTTTTTAGGTTTAGGGTTTAGGGTTTAGGGTTTAGGGTTTAGGGTTTTAGGGTTTAGGTTTAGGGTTTAGG